>NC_066316.1:94668178-95918178 GCF_022539315.1 Serinus canaria | reverse complement strand
GCTCGATCTAGTTTCATAAACCAGCCTCTGGGCTGTCTGACAGAGGTTTCAACCAATAACAACGCTCCTAAATTACAAGCATGTGACTGGTTCAGAGTCTGAGAGGCGTGGAGATTAAACCAATGATTATTTAGAGCTGGGAGCTTTGAATTGCCCATAAAAGCAAGCCCTGAACAATAAAACAGGCTGTTTGGCTGATGAACAACTGAGGTCTGTCGTGCATTCCATCTCAGATGCACAAACATCACGTGTCAGAATCTAATAGATTCCTCACAACTCTCTGCATTGCATTTAATTTTCAACAAATAGGTAAGTGGAAGCATCCCTGTCAAAGAGATTGTTAGTTTAGTGATGATATTAGGTTACTTTAGAATATTCATTTGCATCACTGTCCAATATTTCTTCATAGAATTCTTTGTAACAAGATGGATAGTGGACAAAAATTCCTGGAGATGGCCGTATTCTGGGCAGATGTCTGCACAATCCTTGATCTCACAGTTCCAGTTTGTTCTCACTCTTTTTAGTTTTCATATGTCAGATTCATAGGAATTTATTCTATCTTTGATTCTAGATGTTGTATATATCCTGCAAATATTATGGTGGCAGGATTTAAACAAATGAAGTATGAGCTAAGTAGCATTAATAATCCCAAAGCAAAGCCTAGAGTACGCTATCCACTTTCTCCCAGATGAAAGCAGTTTGCTTTTGTCTTTCCAAACTCTGTTTCTAGAGTATGTACAAATATATGCATTGGAAAGTGGAGGAAACAAAGATTCATACATTCAACACTTTTTAACCCTTCCCATTTTACCTGCATTGGAGAAAGAGTGAAAAATAATTTAAAATTCTATTCATAATTCAAAGTACTGTTCCAAATAAAAAATGGACAAAAAAAAAAAATATAATAAAACCCTAATGGATAGTGGCGAGGCACTATTTGTGTTTTCTCACACCAACATGAATATTTTTCCTTTTTTATGGTAGAAAGGTGGCAGAGTTTACACAGTCTGTAAATCTCAACATTTAGGTGTGCTGTGCTGCTGCATCGAGTGCACTTTACTCCCCTGAGAGCGGGGGGGAGGCGGCGCCGGCTAGCTGGGAGCACAGCAGCAGCTGGGGGGACACTACCCTGATGCGCCGGGGCGTCTGGGCAGCACCTTTGACAGGGCAGCAATATCGAGAGGAGCGGCAAAAGCGGAGAAGCCAGAGAGAAAAGAGGGTCTTAACTCACCTGGTGCAATCCAGAATTTTATTGTCTCCAGGGGATCCAGTGGGAAAAGGCAGAGAACAAAGAGTAACAGCATTATATAAATGGGGTGGAACATAGGTACAAGAACCAATGGGGGAAACTGAGGAGGGGAATCGGACATAACTGACACAGATGAGAACCAATGATACATGAGCTAGGGAGGGGCCTTGGAGCACCTGCCCAATCAACTTCTGAGGAAGGGAGAAGTTTCTGGAGAAATGGGCAGGGCCCCGGGAGATGGACAGGGCTCTGGAGGAGGGGAAAATGTAACAAGTGGGGTGGTTGCTAAGGGAACGGGGGTGGAGACAAGGGCTTGGCAGTATGCCCAGACTGGGAGGGAACCATTTCAGGGAGAGGGGGAAACCAGGACTGAACCATCAAAATAGGTTTAGGATTACAACTGGGGGGAACATTACAAAATGGGGAGAACAATACAAACAGGGAAGGTAACACAACTGGAAACTGGATGCGCACCACAACATAGGTAGAAGAATAGTAATAATCAAAAATCTAAGAATGTAAAACAACAAAAAAGCAGAACAGCTCAAGCTGCCAGACACCAATTCTGTGTCTGCAATGAGAGTAATCTTTAAGGAGACCCTGCATGGAGAAAATGATGACTGCTATCTGCCATGCAGTCCGATCTCCAGGTTACTTTAATGTCAACCTGCATAAGCAGCCTGCCAGAGGCAGAGAGGGACAGAAAAGTGAATGCTCTGCTGGCTGACTGCCATTCTCTCTGCAGTCACTGATAATAATACTTAATCAAATTCCTGTCTGTGGACTTTATCTTGCACCAGTGTATGCAGTCATTCACTTGTTGCTTGGATCACGTCTCCCTGTTGCTAGTAACAGTGTGAAAATTATAACATTTGCTGCTATTTTTATTTCTTTTCCAGTGGAAGATAGGTTTCTACCTCCTTATCCTCCCCTTTCACTTCCCCAACACACATATATTGGATTATTGGCCTTCAGTTGAAGTCTATAACAGTGAACAAGCTCCAGTCTTTTTCTTGCAGAATAACTTTTTAACACAAATGTTTCCTGTTTATGAAAATGGTGAATTCATATACACAGCTGAACTTGGCTGAATAAGGGGTTCAATGTTTGAGGGGAAGAAACAATACTGGTTTACTGTTAATAAATTCTGAACACATATCTTGACAAGGAAATATCTCCACATCACCAGAACCAAGGCTTTAGTCTAAAGTAGACAAGGTAAAAATCCTAGGGTAGCAAAGAAAGGTGGAAATTTAGGAGGCACATTTAGTTGAGCATTCCAGGATCCACTTGAGGCTGTCACATTAACAATCTTTTCTTCTTCTCCTTGGTAGATTAAGAGTCCATTATTATTCATAGTTATTCATGTGACTGCAGTAAAGTCCTGTCTCAGTTCAGGACCTACAGGAGGAAAAACTGAGTGAACTATTTAATGAAATACAGCATAAATGCAGGTTAAGGCTAAGCATGTCTCTGTGTTCAGAGGGAACTATATATGCCTAGAAGACTAAAGTTTAGGTTGGCTGCTCAGTATGTTTTGGGTAATATTTAGGTCTGACAGTATTGACTTCTATTTATCACTACTCCCCTGTAACATACAGGGACAGATAGCTGAAGATCAAGTAAAGTAAATATCTCAGAGTCAAGGTTTAATGGTTAATTAAGGCTGCAGAAACACTCACTCTGCCTAGGATGGCACAGCATAGTTTGCCCTTTCCTTTCATTGCAGTGCCCCACTCATTAAGCAAAATTAAGGTGAAAAGAAGTTGTGTGACTTTGCCAAGAAAGTCCCCTGTTCCTGAAGGGGTTGAGAGCTGCCCTGGATTAATTTCTGGTGGAAATAAGATTCTGTCCTCCTTTTCCTGAAGGAATCAGGCATTACTCTGGTTTTCAGAGCTCAGTCACACAACAGTCCATTGAAATTCTATTAAGATTTTCACTAGGCATTTTTCAAACATTCAAGAGCACTGAATTTATAGCTTATTAACGTCTTAATATGAAACAGAGTTCAGAAGGCAGCGGTGGTTTGTGTAAGTTCTTACTTTGCTTTCTTATACTTCACAATTATCTGCATCTTTGGTGGGAACTGTCCCTGACCCTGAAGCTTTTCATTAAATGAGGAAAAGGGAAAACTGAGTACTCCCACATTGTGTCCAGCCACAGCAAGAGAGAAGAGACATTTTTGGCAGGAATGGACAAGCTAGCTGGGAAAGTCAACAAAACAGTCTGAATATCAAACTTGTCTTAAACCAGACATTCAGCTTTCTTAGCTTTTTTAGGATACCACCTAGAGCAAGTGGGCCCAGACCCAGACTTTGGGTTAGTTTTTTTTTCTCTTCTGAATAAAAGTCACCATTTAAGGTTCAAGAGTTAATGAAAGGTGAATTCTGACCCTAGAATAAAGTTATTAAAAATTACTTTTTCTGAAAGGAAAAGCAGAAATCACAAATATCCAAAGCATTTTGAAATGCTTGTTTTTCTTTATTTGCCAAACCAGAGAAAACTGTAAATGAGAAACAAAGGTTAAAAAAACCTAAATGGCAAAAATTATGTATTAAACTGCTCATTTGAATCTTAGAAGGGGAAAAATTTGTGACCAATTAATATGCTCTATCACTAAATGTTCCATAAATAAAAGAAAATTATTCCAGAAAACAATCCAGCATAGGACAAAATACATTGTACCTTGTCCTTTGGCATTAATTGTATGCCTACAAGAAAACAGTTTTCCATTAGCAACATGCAAAGATGAAAAGATCTAATATCTTTAATATAAAAATAAGGTAGTGATGAACAACAATAATCTTACCATCATTAACTTGAACAAAAAAGCCTGCCAAATTTAAATTAGTTAAATTATAAACAGTAGTCTCAATTGAAAGTGTTTTGTCTCTTTGACTAGATCTAATCAGCAAGGTTCTAGCTAAACAATTGTTATTTTTCAAATTATTTTTTTAGCCTATCTCAATGATCTTATCACTGGGATTGTCTCTAATACTCTATAATACATCAAATGTCAGTGGCTGCACTGAGATTTCATGGATCAGCTGAGAAGAACATTTATGGAAGTTGATAATAATTAAAAAAAAAAAAATGGAATTTGATTAAAATTAGCATAGGAGATGGGTGCCAAGTGCTTCGTAAGGATAAGAATCCTAAGAAGGTCATTCAAACTCCATTGGTGTGACATGAAACAGATGAATTGGAGGTGAATTCACAATTGGGAGATTGGAGTCAGTGCTTAGCTAGCTAAGGAAGTGCTCCTAAATATCATTGATAAGAATTGACATTCACATCAACAGAAGTCAGCTGTCTGAGTTCAGCTTTAAAAACCACAATATTTGAAGGGAGATAAGCATCCCTGAGTCCAAATTTACCTTCAAAACTGGCTATTTCAAACACATGGACAGGAAAAAGATGTAACAATAATTTTATTACATCCAAATGATTTTTACATCGAAAATTAAATTAATATTGATATTTTGTGCCTATATTTAATAAAATTTATGTGAGACTGTATTTATTTTAACATAACTGAGATCATCATTAGTTTTCTTCATACATAGTCACAATAAAAAATAAGATGTGAAAGTACATTAAAAGTTCATGCTATTCATCACTCTAATTTTCAGCAATAATTATTTTGCCATTCATCTTAGAAATCTTGTAATGATTTCATTGTCATGGGTATGGAAAAGTGTTCATTACCAACTACATATGAAAAGATACTTCTAATCCTGACATTCTGAAGTGGTAGTAACTCAAAAATTAAATTATGTCAGATTCTTACTCTACTCACTGATTTCTCCAGAAAGCAAAGTTTTGAAAGCAACTTAACTTAAAGTATTAAGGTATTAAGTTGAAAAAGTATATATTTTACCTTTCTCTTTGAAATTACAGTTTATAATTTTTTATGCATATAAGGCCTGTATCCACTTTTCCCCTAAGTTCTTACTTTGTATTATTCATAGCCAGATTATGCCCCCTTTTTATCCATTTTCATTGTCTTTGTGTAAATACACAAACTTCAACCATGAAGATCAATGAGTTTAACATTTCCTAGAATGCATCAATCTCTTTCTATGCATTCTAGAATAGCTAATGGAAATTCTAACTTTGGTGTCTTTAGAAGATTACTCATGCTACTGAAGTTAAATGAGGTGAAAACATGGACTCGAGCACTAGCAACAAGAGATCTGTGACATGAATTGTTTACTCTATGATCTCAGAATTCAGTGATGTTAGACTAAAGCAAGAGTAGCTTAAGTGGGTGAAAAATATGGTATCAATAAAAAGTGCAATAATTTGTCAATCAAATTGAAAATAAAAATGAAACAAAGTAGAGAAGGTAGAATAAGAAATGCTATAACTGGTATGTGCTAAATAGTCATAAAACATTATTCCTTAAAAAACTGCATGAATTCAAATCCACCTGAGTAGATATCATTCTCATCACCAGAAACATCCGCTTTCAATTCTTCTAAAATACACACTATTGTACATGGATTTGATTACTTGTATGCAGATTAATCTGTTTCTATTATTGCTCTGCCTAGGGTCAAATTTTAGTAAAATTGTCCCTAAAGTGTATTTCCCTCAGGATGTGCTCTGTTTTATCAGATCATTCCCCTAAACTTGTCTTCCTTGTCTTCATGATATCCTTCTGTGAAGTTTTGTCTTCAGCTTGTAAACCTGTACTCTGAACATAAAGTAATACTTTGGCAATACAAATGTCTGCTGAGGAGCAAAAGTCTTTCAATAAAAATACAAAAGTATTCTTTCTTCTGCAAATGGTAATTGGTGGATTAGGCTAAGCAATTTATTTCCAAAGAAATAAGTGTCACTTTCCCAGTGTATTCAAATGGAAACATAAATTTCTTCACTATATGGAAATATTAATTCATGAACATTGTGTAAACTTAATAGAGACTTGTTTATTCAACATTTCTAGTAGACTTGATATCTTGAAAAATTTACAGATGCTATTAGAAACTCTCCAAGTCATTTAGTGCGAGAGTTTTTTATACTTATCAGCCTAATATTATGAAATCATCTCCATCATCTTTTGCAATGTTCTCATTTCAAGTAGAGAAACTGATAGCTGTGTAACCTGCTCAGTGATGCAGTGTGATACAAATAGGAAAAATAATAGAATGGGTTGAGACAGAGTGAGAAAAACAACACATCTAATTGAAACAGCAAGAGTTAAGCAAGCAGAATGGCATTTATCTCATCTGTGTTTAGCTATTTTTGCCCAGCTGTTAGTAAGCATGCTTATCCATCCAAATACTACTTTACTCACAAATAATGGAGTCCACAGTTTCATGACTTGCTGGAAAATACAAGGCCAATCTGATCTGTGATTGCTGCTGTAAATAAGGGATAGGTTCATTTAACCCAGTTGCATTCCAGCAATGTAAAGCCAAGCAACCCCCAGAGATCCCACTGAGTTTCTGTCTCTAGCACAGCTCTCTGCTGTGAAAAAGCAGGTATGTAAGTGTACCCATCACTCAAATCGTTGGGATTATCATAACAACCTCCTGACCTATTCAGAAATTTCACTTTACATTCCTGTCTTCATGCTCATCAGACTCCAGTCTGATTATTTTCAGAACCTAGACTAAACATTGACTTTCAGCTAAAAGTAGTCCTCTAAAAAGTCTTTCTTTTCCTATTTAAAAGTCTGTAGTACTTCTGCCATTGGTGTCCTACCTCAGAAGCTTGTTATGTGAAATATTTTTTGTAGATGTTCTCTAACAGCTAATAAAATCTGAGGATCCTTTTTGTTAACTGAAGTGGAAGATGCAATGATCTCTCCTGCATCTAAGCCAAAGCAAACTAACTTCAAATGGGCTTTGTATTAAGCCCCAAAGGAAAAATGGGACAATTCAAGATATTAGATTTAACTTAATCTAAATTTAGTGGAAGTGCTAGTGTGCAAATCCAGAGCAGCCTAAAATTAAAATTACATTTTCTATAAATTATGTAAGTTTAAATTGTTTTAGTTTATAAATCAAAAAGATAATATAAAATGTAAATTATATAAAAATACATAAATTTTTTAAAACTATCTTTACAAGAGCACATTATAAAGACTATTTAAATCTTTCTTAGGAAGCCTTAGGTAACAGCTAGCTATAAATTGAAGTGTTCTTGGAAGTAGGGATATACACTTGTCTCAATTTTATACATTTACAAAGTGTTCACACTAACACAGGGAGGTGCAAGATTTTACTTTAAAGACCTGTACAATTTTACAGTGGAAACTTAGGAATATCTTGCATCATGAATCATTGGAGTAATAGTTTTGGCCTGAAAGGGTATTTGGCAATTACTTGTACAGATCCAGCTTTGACACTCTGTGTGTCCCTTTTTTTATCTGTAATATTGAGATATTAATCCTGAACTATCATTAGTTCAGAGTGATGAGAAAATAATCAGGGAGTCTTCACTCTGCCCTTTGAAAATTTAAGTCTAATGGAAGTGTAAAGCCAAAAATGTGTTGCTATCAAATATTACCAACATTTAGGGATACTTTTTCAATGCTTTCTGAAGTGCAAAAATTTGAGTAGCAATCAGTGATATTTTGAAAGAAAAGTATTTAAACACTGAATCCATGACAATGAAGCACTACACCTTTGCACTACACCTTGTCTATTACCACTACACTGTTATTCAAAAGCTAATTTAACATTTGTTAAAATTCTGTTCATGATTAGGGGAAGAAAGGATTTTTTTTTTTCAATAAAATAAACTTTGGCTATAGAATTTTTATGTTGGGGTTTTTTTTTATTTTTCAATGATGTTCAGATAGTTAATCATCTAAACTTGTACAAAGAACAAAATTATATATATATGTATGTATAGACAGAGGATTTAGCTCAAACTCTAAGAAAAAAGAAACATATGTCTGGTATCTTTTTCTCTAAAGAATTATTAGCAGTGTTATTTCATTTTGCATGTTTTGATCACACAAAAAGGAAATGGAAGAAATTTGAGATCAGCAGGCCACATCCATTTTCCTGAAAATTCAGGAAAAATACACTTGGGGAGAATTTGACCCAGAAAATCTGAATCTTTTTGCATATAATGAAACTGATTAAGGTCAACACCTGAAGTCATGACTGCTACAGCACAATTGAAATTATTCCAATACCTTCCTTTTATTTTTTAAGGCAATTACATTTCCATAAAATAATCTTCCTAATGTACTTCACCCTTGTTTTTTTTTTTTTTTTTTGGACATAAATATACAGAACCTTTAAATTCAAAGTATATTTTTTTCCCAGACACCAAAATACAGATTTTAACTTAAAAATGCTAACCTATTTGTCACTCTTCAACACAGATTACACAAAAATTTAAGATGCACAAAGCAGAAACAAAGACATGGCCCAGCAATTTCAGTTAAGCAGCTTTTCCTTCCTCCTAGACTGTGTGGAGCAGGTCTTTAGTTAGCACCAATTTGTACAGCTGTCCTAAAGGAAACACACAGCTCTAATTCACCTGAAAATCTGATGCTGTTTGAATGAAATGACAGACACATGTGCATTTTCTTAACTGTAATCTCTGCCTGATGGAACAAATAATTAAGATCCAGTGCACATTAGGCACTAATGCTTGATTAAGCATTTAAGCTGATGCTGCTTCTTTTTTTCTTTTTTTTTCTTTCAAAGCTGTGATATAAAACAGACACTAAAGAACAGATTCTGTTAATAGGTTGGGGTTTCTTTCCTTGTGAATTAAATCTTAAACATTTAAACTTTTTTTTGGTCTAAAATATTTCCTTTAAGCTGTAAATTAAATTTCCTTTAAAACTACCTAGTTGTGATATGGTGAATGGAATACCTAACAGACAGAATGTTACTATTTAATTTACACTGTCTCTGTGCCAAGGATATAAAAAGATCTATCAAAGGTATTTCTGTATCAGCTTGAAAGTGCCATGTTTTTTGTGAAATGCTACCAGTCAGGTAATAAATTCTGTTCAATTCTCCTGAAGGAGTACAAAAGCATTCTGTAACCCAAATTATTTCCATATAGATGACTATACTAAAGTTGCAGAAAGTAAACAAAAAATTAATAGTTTCCAATGTTATGAAAATTATTGTAAAGGTCTTTAATAGACATTTTTCTCCCCTCCACACTGAAGTAGTAGTGTTCCCAGAATGATAATAATCTTTTTTTTTCCTCACACTGCTGAGCTGGGAATGACCTCACCTGACCCAATTGAAATTGATTTTGTTGTTGAACTCCTTGCTAGTGCAAATTAATCTTAGATCCATACAAGATCAGGGAAGCAAGACACAGACTACAAAGACCTCAACTACTGAGGGAAAAAATTAGCTCTGGAAAAAGTATTTTAAATTTGGGAAGATAAATGGTCACAATGACTTGCTTTGATAGAACATCTGTAGAATAGGAGAAGAGAATGACAAGAGCTCTGTGAAAAAGCTGTAACTTAATAGCCTAATTTCCTGCCTAGCCCCAAAGAAATATCTGTCTGTTTCTGACAGTTGATGAAAATGCACCAGGGTTTGATTTGCTCACCAGTGTGGGACAAGTTCAGTCCCATCTCTCCCTCCGTTGCCTTGAGCTACATGAATACAGCAGTCAGGTTCTATTACTGGTTTCCACCTTTTTAGTTATAAAGATATGACTTGCTTTTCCTTTTTTCCTGAAGATATACCTGCCCCCTTTTTTATCTGTTTCTGTATTTGTCTTTTTTCCACCATAACAGCTGATCTCCCTTCCTAGCCATTTGAAGCAATATGCATTTCAATAAATTCCCATGTCTAAGAAATGTCTAAAGGCAAAAGAAAACCTTACCTTTGCAGACACATGATGTCATTCTCACTTAGAGCATCTGTTCTGTGCTGCTTGGGTTCTCCTGCAGTGAATGCCAAATGCAGCCAGCACAATGACATTACTTTTACAGTCTGTGTAGGATTCTTCTGCACACCACGAGCTTTGACAGAACTCAAAGGGATCTGATAATGCTGGGCCTCTACAGACTGTATTCCTATGACTGAGAACCACTAATGTCTGATTTAACAAGCTAAATATGGAAAAAAGTGTAACAAACAACTTCATCTTGAGAATTATGTGCTTCTCCTTGGAAAAAAAAAATTATGATAAATGTTATAGCCTGAAATAAAATGTTCCAGTATTGTATAAATGAATGCTAAATAATTTAAATGGAATAAATTAAGACTCAGCCATTGTACAAAATCATTTATTGTAGATTTGGAAAATATCTGAATCTAAGAAAAGGGGGAGGGGGCAAGGAAAAAAAGCCAACAACTTCCTTAATTTCAGTGTGTGAACTGAATACACCTTGATTTGCTAATTTAGGCATTGCACAAAGAGATATAAGCATGAATACACTTTTTATTCATTTATTTTTGCAGTGAAAAATCATTTTTGCTTTAAAACTAGAACAAATTTGGAAGTAACTTTTGATTGACAAATTATTTCAAAATATGAATCTATAGTCAGCAGTTTAAGTAAAGAACACAACAACAGAAAATCCACAAAGCATTTCCCAGACTGGTCAGGAGGCTACTTAAAAACCCCATGGACTACAGAGCTATAGATGAATGTGGACTGAAATGTAAATCAAGACTAACTTAGTCAGAAAATTCAATGTGGTCCCAATGTCACAAAGAGGAAGGAGTGAGGATGTGATAGTTTCTAGAGAAACTTCAAATTCCAGTCTATTCAAACATAAATTATGGAAATAATCAACTATGTTAGATGAGGAATATCAAGCTCCAGTGGATAAGTAGTCAAATCAGTTCATTATTGTCCCCTGGTTGTTCTCCTTTATCCTCCATATGTATTTAACACACACTTACTTGCACAGACCTGCTTGGACAGATCTCTTGTTTCTTGCTGTTCTCCTTCCACAGCAGAATTCTGGTCTTAGTCATAGGACACTCTTTTGTTGTTTGTATTGTTCCACAACCCAGAGTTAAATGAACACTCACTGAATATTTCCAGGCTGCCATGAAAGATAGAAGAGAGATGTATGGAAGGGCTGCTCCTTACCAGCAGCTGATGTGGTCGTACTTGTAGGTCAAGATGTGTTCCCAGCTCTAAGAGTTACAGCTCCTACAAACACAGAGAGCTCAGACAACCTGACAGGGAGCAGCCTTTGAGGACAATGCTGCCATCCCCCATCTCTACATGAACTCACAGTAACTTCTCAAAGGGTAAGCATGACAAACTCAGAAAAACCCAGGAAAGACTGAGGCAAGTCTTCTGGGCTGACATAATAAAGGGAAATCTCCAAAGACCTAGGAAGTTAGGATGTATGAGGCAAAAAGCCAAGCATTCCCATAGAATAAACTTCAGATCCAACAAATACTCTTACTTTATTCTCATATGATTTTTTTTTTTGATAGCTTAAATAATATTTTATTTATGGGAGACTGGGGCTATTATGATGTATTTCTAAACACAGTGATGATAGATATAACAAATGTAATATGTTAAGAGTTAACAAGAACATTCAGGTATAAATAAGCAGTCTATGCCTTTCTCTTCCCATATTTAAAGATAAACTGAAAAATATATTTGCTTTGCATCATGAAAGAAGGATAATTTTAGAAACTGGATAATATTTCATGACAAAGGAATTTGTATTAACATTATGGAATGCAAATTATGAAGCAATTTGCTTGATACATTTTTGCAAAGTTCCACTTATTTCACTGGAAATATGCTAGCTTGTGCCTAGGCAGAATTATTCTTGCAATAAATGTGTTTAATTTCAGAGATTTGAAAGCATTACTAGGAAAGCACTGTTTATAGGAACAGTTCTAAAACTATCAGTAGTTAGATGCACACTAGAAAAATACAATTCTTTTTCAGAGAATTTAAAAAGCTGTAGAAAATAACTAGAAAATACAGGATGTTTATTGATGGTTGTCTCTATTCCATAGCAATGCAATAGCTGTTAAAATAATGGTTTTTTTAAATACCAGAGATCACGTCTGTGATGACAAATAAAGTACTGAAATTTAATATAAAATAAATCTAACAAAATCTGGCAATGTTATCTTCTCAAAGATCTAGATTCTCTTTAGTGTTTACCCTTTTTAAATTCATCAACTGTCAAAACCAAAACTGATGACTAATCCAGAATTTACTACATCAGTTGTGTGAAAGGAGAATTTTAAATTAAGATATCACCCATGCATTCATTATGAATGGAAGAAGCAACAGAAACAACAATTTCTTTTTGTGTACGTTACTCTCTAAAGAGTAAAAAATACTAATGAAATCAGAAAACACTTCCTGATGGCTGATATAACCAGTAAAAACAGGTTATGTTCATTTAGAAATGGACTAGTCATACAGATCTAATCAATACCCCAATGACTCTAGGGAGAGAGAAAACAAAGAAGAAAAGAAGCCACAAAAAGCTCTTGCAAACATGTCTCTGTTTTTGCAAATTTTCCCCACAAGTACTATAGTTGTTTCTGAAACAACTATAGGGAAAATAGAAATGTCCAATAACATCAGAGTAATTAAAAAAGATATTTAATTTTAATATTTTGAAATATCTCCAAAAAGTTCAGTAAAGTAGAACTATAAAAAATGCATGGTAGTAGTAAAGAATTAAAACCCTCTGAAAAAAGTCTTAAGACTTTACCAAGTCTAAAATATCTGTGGCATCTAAAAGTTTATAAAAAACACAATAAGGACTTCTCCAGAGTCTAGTTGCATTTAGGTTTTAAAGGCAGAAGTAAACTCCAAATGTGGGTGCTATCATATATATTTAAATCAAGCCCCAATCCACAGAGCCTCTTTCCCAAAGAGTTTGCCACAAAATATGGTTCTGGGTATCAGTAAAATAAATTGGTTTGATCAGCTGCATGTTGAGAAAAACATGTTTTTATCAGTTCTGGGGAAAAAAAAGGCCTTGCATGAAGCCTGTGAAACACTCTGTCTGGCCTCATGATCAGCAATATATTGAGCTGTTGATGAGTACTTAAAAACTGTTGACTTGAAATGCCCCTCAGATCTTGGCTTATTTAGACCATAACTGATCTGCTGGCTGACCATCTCAAGATGGGAGTGCATTGCAAGACCAGGACTAAAACCAACTTTCCAGAGGCAAAGTTAATTCAGTCATTTGGAAAAGTGGTCTTCAGCTTGTCCAACACAATCATGGGAAAACTATGTGGGAACCTCTTCCTGTACTAAAGAAACAACCCAAGGCCAGACCTACCAGTAATTCACAAGGTAACTTTGGGTTTAAAAAATAGGTAAATTGTAGCAGTGAGGCAGACTTGGGACACTCAATATGAGAATCAGCAAGCTTCGTTTATTGATTAGAGCATCAGACATTTAGGCACAACAAGTAATAAGCTCATGCATATTCTGTAAATTAAGCAATCTATTGGTTATACTATAGATATCAGTTCTCCTCTTACTTCTTCATTCCTTACGACTTACATCTCCCTTTTCTCATATCTCTCTCTCTGCTACATCATCTTGTTATCATACTACAGCTATGCTCAAGGCCACAGTGTCCTTGCAGGTGCAGGGACTCAGATTAGCTGGGTCTGGTACTTTTCCAATCCTTGGTCAGCCAACTAGAGCATGTCTACGTGGCTTTTGTCACATAGCTATCATCCCTCCACAGTAAATTTCTGTTGTGGGAAAACAATACACCAATAGGCCAAAATCTATTCAAATCAGTGATTGGTAACAAAACAATCATAATTTCAGTTATCATAATTAGGTCCTGAAACAAATGGAAACAGTTTCCAGAACTGGAACCACAGTAGCAACTGATAAGTGCAGGAATTCTGTTGTCAGTGGCAAACCACCCAAAACAGTCATACATATTACACAGGAATGAAAGAAGTTCTTGTTTCCCTGAAATTCTTCTTCTCCATTTTTACCTTTAAACTAGTATTCCCTGTGTAGTTACTGTATCAAGTGATTAGAGCCCATTGGGCATATAGATGGGAAAATCTTAATAATATTGTTTTCATGCATCCAGATTTGAATTAGCTTCTGGTATAAGGATTTGGTTCCTTTCCCTCATCATCCATATTGGAAAGAAATTGAATTATGCCAATTCTTGTTCAAAAAACCCTTCAGTATGGTTTTGAGTGTAGCTGGCAGTACAGTATTGGTACCATGTCTGACTCCCTCTGCCATACTGTAATCAGTATCTCATCAGAGTTTTGTGTCCTTAAATTCCTTTACCTGCCCTCATGGCACAGGACATAACCCAGGGTATGCAGAATACCTGCAGGATTTTGTGACATGTACAAGCCCAGTTGTGTGCCCTTCAGCCTGGTGCTATGGTTCATTGCCAGAACTGAACATGTCTGCTGGGAAGGATGAAGGTGATGGAGATAGTTCTGTCCAAGCTGAGTTCCAAGTGGGAAAGAGGACACAATGGTAGAGGCACAATTGTGAAGGAGCTGTGAGAGAAGGGAGAATATCCACAACTGAGTCACTTTGGAGTTAGTTTATCCCCCACTGGCACAGTACAGAATTCTAAACAGCTTACATTGGCTGTTATGAAATGGGGATATCAACCCTTGGGGGATAAAGCAGGATGAGGTGTTCTCAGCTTCTTCCTCACTCCACTACTCTGTTCATGGGAACATAACAGTGCTAAAAACATGTTTCAAGGGAGAGGAGCTCCCTTCAGTGCGGGGTGGTGGAGTCCTTTATCTTCCATCCATAGGAACATTTCCATTGTTTTAAAAGTATTCTGGATTAGACCCTACATCTCTGTCTCTTTCCAGACCCAGATAGTCCCACTAGCATTTACCTGTAACAAAGTGCAGTGTGTTTCCCCTCTTTCCATACAATCACAGCATTTTTCTGTGGTCCCAGTGATATTAGATCCATCCTTAAAAGGGCAGACACAAAACACTCCTGTTTGTTACTGCATAGCATGTAGGCAATTTTTTCTTGACAAGGCTTTAGTGTATCGATGGCTGTTAAACACACTTTTGCCAAGGATCTGCAAGGCATCTAATTTATGGCCATTGCCTAACAGACTGTTTAAATGTTAATGAATCAGGTAGCTGAATTACATGCATGAATTGCTGCATATAGTTATTTTAGACAGGCTGCAGTGGATGGAATTACCAATGCAACTCACCTGCCACTAATACTAAAATGTGAAATTTGTTTCTAAGTTACACATGCATATATTCCAGCTTCAGCATCAGTAGCGTTGGATAAAACTGTGTGGTTGCCAAGTTAATGAATTTTCTCCTGCCTCTTTGTATAAGCCTTTAATCGTGGGCTAAGAGGGAATTGCAGGCAAGGGAAGAAATTGCTTTACCCCTCACTTTCTCAGGTGGAAGGTGTGATCAGATGTATGAAGGGCACACTGAAAATTAATCAAATATTCAGTTTTAATAATTTTATTGCACTATTACTGTAGGATGTTTCACCCTTCCAAATCAGAATTGCTCTTTGTTTCCCTATTTCTTCACCTTTTAATGCAAATCCCTAACTAGATGGGTATTTTCCTTAATCATATGGAAACACAGAATCAATTTGTTCTTGAGGGACCTCAAATAAAAGTTATGAGTTTTATGGTCGATTGATCATTAAAAATATTTCTGCAGATGACTCAGAGGTCCAGAGCAATTATAAAATTCTACAGGATTCCAATTTGAATAGCTATTTTGAGAGACAGAGTCTCAAAATACTGTGTGTTGATTGAACACAAACAATTACATTGCTTTTTTTTTCTTAAGCCCAGAAGGAAAAAAAAATAAAGGAAAACATGGAAGTTCATAAACACTCTTAAAATAAAATTAATTTTAATACTTGATTTAAAATCCTGCAAAAACACGTAATCACAGTTGACACAAAAATCCTGTGTACTTAAGTCATCTAAGTATCTAACACAAAATCCTAGAAGGAAAAAAAAGCAATGCATTCCTCATAGGCAACAACAGATTATTAAATCTAACAAAGTTCACTCATATTAATCTTGAATTTGCACATGCAAATCAGGCACTTCTTGGCACCAGTGAAGGGAAGCTTCATTAAAACTGGAATAAAAAAAAAGCCTAAAGGGGAAGCACTTTATTTACTTTGAAAAAAATCATAAGTATTTTGGCCTTTTCAACAGCCCCATCTGTCCATTAAATACCATCCATTAAAGAGACACACAACAGAGTGGATATAAAACATGGATGCAGAATTTTCCATGGTTTTTTCCCAGTATTTTGAAGGTTTCTGCTCCTGTAGGGTTTTTTTTCCTTTCCCCTCTGCTCTTCTCTGCATCCAGTGCTTTGATATATTCCCATATTAATCTATTTCACCACATCTCAAGCAGTGCTGATGCTTTTGTATTTCCCAGTTGCTCACACATACACATTTAGGCAACTATGATGCAATCCCCCTTCCATCAGACAGGGTTGAGTGCAGTCTCAGCTCCTCTTCATGCATTTTCATGTCTAATTGCTTTGAAAGAGGAAAGGATTGACAAAACTTACTTGATATTTTTTCCACCTAAAGAAAAAAAAAATAAACAAAAGACAAAAGGCTTAAATATCTTTCTTATTGCAAGTCCAGCTGCATACAACTATTGCTAAAATAAACCTAGCACAATTCTTTATTTATTTATAAATTATGCACAGGAACATTTATTCCTAAAGAAGGCAAACAATGAGCTACCATATTATTGGAAAAGGTTATGAACATACAAAGTAACAATGCCAGTGGCAGCTGAATACATTATTCTATAGGAATTAAGTATCAGATTTTTAGGTACCCTTGGGATCTGAGGATTACAATAGGCATCCGTATTTGAAACCCTTCATGGTGATAGCCTTTATAGCCTCTGAAGGGATGTGAACTACCTAAATCAAGACAGAGTATTTCAAATCCTACTTTGCTTTAAAATCTGGTCTTAAAAGTTAGTTGAGACTTTACTACTCCTGCAACATAGATCTTCTGTAAGCTGGCTGGAGCAGCATACAGCATGAATTCTCATAAATCTGGTAGTTTAAAATTCAAATATTGATCTGCAAACAATCTGCAGAGATTGTATGTAAGAAAATAAGCAACAATTCAATGTTGAAAGCTCCCTCTTCACTGGCAAAGTCCTAGCAATTTTGCCCACTTTTCCTCTACCCACAAGCCTGACCCTTGTCAAATACCTGGTGCTGCCATAGGATTTCCAAGTGAAGATGTGCATCATGAAAATGATCCTACAGCTGCAAAAAACAAAACACACTGTAACGCTTGGCTGCCATGCAAAGCTGTTCCCTTTCAGAAGAAAGGAATATGCACAGACTGAGACAAGGAAAAGCCATTTATCTCACCCCTAACCAGTAGTCAAGGACATCTATAATTACCATTCTTTGCAGTTTCTCCTTGATGGTGCTGCTTCCTTTGCAGCAGCCCTCTAATTCATGCAGGAATTGCATTTAGGTAGCTGTTATTCTTGCCAAGTCTCATGATGCTAGTTCTGAAAAAAAATACTGACAAGCAAAGAAATACCATGATTTGGTTTTGCTTGCATCTTTCAGGGTTTACCCTTCCCTCCAGTGTTAGCTCTTCTACTTTCTAATAGAGCCTTTTAATAAATAAGTAGTTGACCAGGCACATAATCTCTGGTGGGAGCACAATGCCCATTCACCTTTCAGTTAATGCCGCATGCACAACACAAGAGAAGAAAATAAGCATCTTAATAAGAAATATCTGTGTACTGACAGAACTGAGAAACCATTAAACCAAACAATTTTTTGCAGAGAAGCAATTAAGACAAGATATTGAGATCCTTATTCAGAAGGTTTTTAGCCCTTAATTAGGTAAAACTACCACCAAAATAAATTGATTTTTGGAGGAAAAGAGCAATGTTAAACATTATGGAGGGGGATTTCAAGATGTATAAATAATTCTCATGAACTCTATTCTGATCCTTAGCTGTCCATTCCATGACTAATTAGAAGACTTTCAAGGGTGAAAGGCAGAAAAGTATCTGCAGGACACAGTAAAAGATAAAAACAAATGTTTGTGAAATTAAAGGGTGCTTGAGTTTCCATCCTAAGCACACCGCTTCTGGGATGTCAGACAATGGACAGTTCTGTGCTCTGAATGCCAGAGGGCTTTGCTGTCAGACAGTTCTGGAGGCCTTCATGCTGGGAATGTACAAAATTTTTCTTTTCCAAAGTGAAGATAACATAATATCTTTCAATTTGTTTGAAATTGTAGCATAAGGTCCTCACAAAGCTGCATTGATAAAATCCTTTCTTTTCTGGGTGAACTTCCAAGCAGTTCAAAAGTGCTTTTTAAAATGAAATAAAAGTTCTTAGTATCCATCTGTAAGTTTCTGGTAGAAAAGCACAGAGTGTAATTGAAAACAACTTCCCTGTTTTGTAAATAAGTAGAAAAATCCACATTCACTGCAACACTCTTAAGCAACAGCACAAACAGGAAATTTCGGACTCCAGTCATAGAAATATTCACATGTGCAGATACACTGGTACAAGGCCACTCTTACTGAATGGACATGTACACCATTCACACTGAGTACTGATATTTTGGTATTTTACACTGGGACTATTCTACCCATTTTGCAGCTTTAAACTTGTACAGGTAATTAACAATTATTTTAAAAGCAGTTCTCTTGTGTGAGTGGTAATTGTTTCAGTCAGGACTAGTGCATTACAGATACACAAATAAATGTTTCCTCTGTAACTTTCACATTTTATTTGTGATTTTAAAAGAAAACCATTTTAACTTTTCATTATTTAGTTAAACATAGGGACAAGTGTAAAGCTAAAATGTAATTTCCAAATTCATCTTTACTCCTGCTACTTGTCAACCCATTTAAACCCTAAGTTAGGAGGAGAAGGAGAGTTGCAGGCAGAGATTTTATTGTTTACCAAGAAACACCCAGACAAACAGTTATGATCTGCACTTTCTAGGTCCTAGCAAAATAGTAAGTGTTAGCAATCCAGTCTTCCTTAGATGCAGTGCCTACCAACATGTCAGGTATCTGGGAAAGGTGTCCTGAAATAAGTTTCATGTAGGAACACCTTTGTGCCCTTTTGGAAGGGCACATCAAGCCAATGCCATAGCACTTATCAAATCAACTATGAACTGAAAATAGGTTTACTGAAAATTTTAGGTGCAAGGAGACCAAATTTCACTGAAAATTATGTGTGACATGCAAATAAATAGTATCTAATATAGTTTTGTAAACTGATGAAATTGAGATCATCAAAGCAAAGTATTCTTGCTGTTTCCTTGCACATTATTTTGTAGAACCAAGCAAAGCTTAAAGAATCTTTTTCAAAAATTTACAAAGAGTTATTTAAACTTGTCATCAAAAGGTTATTTATTGTTTAACTTATTGAGTATACTGAAGAAAAAATAACAGGAATATATACAAAGGTATCAATCCTTAAAATCTTTCCTTGGTTAAATTTTTAACTTTCTTCTATCTTCCTTTTTCAGTCTTCTATCAGTGATTGCAGTAATGCTTACTAAGTGAACAATTAACTAATATTTTTATGCTCACTAAACTTACTACAAAGAAATAAACTTCATTCAGATTAACATGGCTACAGTATCAAATCTAAAGGGGTATGAATAATCTTACTCGTGCATAAGTGACATAAATATGCAGAAGAGCAATCTAAAAAATTAAACTTTTCTGTAGAAGATGTTTTCTGCCTGATTGTCTGTTCAATAGCAATGCCATTGCTTCACTGTCCTCACTCCAAATACTTATGAATTATTTTTCATTTGTTCCAGAATTGACTTCTGTGTTGTCATAGATAAATTCTAATTTTGTGTAGGTAGTGCATAAAAAAATGCTGGAAACAATATTGCAATGTGACTTCTAGGCAAAGGAAATTCTAATCTACCATTTCTGACACTTTCTATTCAAAATTATCTTTGCTATTTACAGTGATAATATAATGACTGATTGTGAGAACTACCATACAATAATTTTCCAATAGAAATCACTGTGCTTTTTAAACACAGATTTCTTTTCTTAAATCAAGCTTAACAAAGTGTGAAATTAATCTAGATAATTGTTTCTCATATTTCTCTTCTCAATGCTTCCTAAAACTAAAAGGATATCATAGTCTCCTCTTACTTCCTAGTGTGGTGATATTTAATAAAAGGCACATGCACACGTGCAGAAAGCAGAGACTCACCTGCAGTCAGCAGGAAGGTCAAAGGGCCCAGTGGACAGTGAGCTGGATCTCCCTTCCTGGTGGTCTGCAACAATAAGAGCTGAAGTTGGGCAGTAACAAGATCTTCATGAGTACAAGGAGTTAACCTTCACAATTTGATGAGATTTCACTCCCATCTAGAAAGGGGCACAATCACTTCTTTGTACAACCACTATGGCAAATTCATGTATACTTTGTTTTGACCCCTTTCCACACTCCACACTCAAGCTCTAATTTTTTTTATTAATAATTAAAAAAATGTGACATGAAATGACTATTAAAGTAGTCACACTTGCATAAACCAGGTACAAATACTGTAAGCACTAGAGGGAAGTACATTTTGGTGAACTTGGATTGTTGCTGAAATTTTTTGAGTAGATAACTGCATATGATATCAGTCAAGTTCAGGATGCATAAAAATCTGTCTTGGACCACAATTTCAGTCCACCTGAAGTGTCTGTAGCAATATTCTCTCTCAGGGCCAATTCACTACTGTATTTCAATCACAGTGTAATGCAACAGTGATGCCAGACAACACTAAACTGAACTTTCCCATCACTTAAGGCATAGCACAGATTTTCTTCACACAAGAGACATCAGGAGTGTGTATGAATATAGCCTTCTTGGGGACATTTTTACGTTGAAAAAAGTGTTAATATGTCACTTCACTATCACTTATCACCATTCACTCCACTGTCTCATCTAAATTACAAAAGGAAACTGCTCACCTGACTAGAGAATTTTCTCTCTGTATGTCCCTTTGATTCCTCACATTAGGCAACAGGCAATTAAACCAATCAGCAGAACAGGCAGGTTCCAGAGAGCCAACTTAAATTTCACACTGCTGATTAATTCTGAGACAATGATCATTAGCAGAAGTTTCATTTTATTGTCTTATCTTCACATTTAACATTATCGTGCTTCTATCATTCATTCCATGAATAAAATGTGCTTCTTCTTTGTACTTAACTTCATGTTTTAAACTTCTTTTTGCCTGCTAAGAGATATCCATATACTTGTTGGAAGAGTATGGGATGAACATATTTTGTGTACACAAGTTTCAAGGTCTAATACCATTCAAGTCGATATCCAACAAGGCATGTCAAATTGTAAATCTTTAAATGCAATACAAGCAGACAATTTGCCCACTGTAGTCAGGACATCTGAAAGACTCAGTCTCTGGCATTAAACAGAAAACAAAAAACTGTACAGAGATTTACTGCCTACTCAGGGGATAATTTCAACTTCTAGTCTTCATTTCTGCTCAACATGCTGTAAGGAGAAAATACACTGGAAGCAGTCCAAATGCATGGAAGATAGGAAAGGAATCATGCTATTAGGATGAAATAAATTACCCTCTAGCCTACCTTAATTGACACAAGGACTAGGCTAATACTGAATTAGAATGTCAGGAAAAGCTCTTATGTTACCATGTCTTACTGGCAGCAGGCATATGTCCAAGCCAGCAGAGATCTGAGTCTTTAAGTCAAAAAATTGATTCTGCAAAAAGGAAAGAATGGTTCCATTCAAAATCAGCATATCTTAGTCATACGTCTCAGGAGTTCAGGCAGAACTAGAAAAAAGGGGTCTCCATGAAGTTAAAGGACTTTCAGAAGCTGCAAACACATGAAATCCCAGACAATGAGATGTCAAAAAGGTGATACAATTAAATGGGTTTAAGTGCACAAGGCACTTGTAAGACAAGTAACCTAACTTTCAAGCTAAAGCCATCAGGGAAGGAGATGAGCACAAAATATATTTACACGGTGAATTATTTTATAATAAGTGGATTTTAACAGAAAATACAAACTCTTTAATGAAATCTAGAAGTTGATTAATAAACACCAATGTTTAAATTAGTAGCTCATAGTATTTTAATATTTTAAAATCAGGGAAAAAATCAGACAACAGGTTTTAAGTGAGTTGAAACTCCCTGAAGTATTTTCAAAAAGTGATTGCACATAGCAAGGCCTGATCCTATTAATCTCTTATAATAGTTTCAAAGACCAGCCCTCATTCAGCTTCTTCATAAGGTTTAATACAGTGATTTGTCACAAGGAGGAATAAGGATTAAAGGTTCCTCCCATTTGGTAGATTGTCTTTTGGAAAGCAGTGATTCTATGAGTTATGCCAGGTAATAAACTTACCATGGCCCTGCAATGGGGTGGTTCAGACAGAAAATCAACTGCAATCCCTCAGTGTGAGTGAGAAATTATATACAGGATTTGAGAGACATGACACCTTTGTATACAGGAAGAACATTACTGGAATGCAGTGTTTAGCTCTAGTATCAGGCACCTGAAAAGCTGATTGACTAACAAGAAAGTCTGCAGAAATGAGGAGATAAAAAAAAGGATTATGACAAAAAATGCTCCACTAAACACTCTTTTAAATGAAGAAAATGTCCAAAGATGTCTTTCAAATGATCTACAAGTTGTTCATGAGAGAACAAATATATGATTTAACAGCACTTTTGAATTATCATCTGACATAATCCATAGAGACTGGAATCTGAGGACAGATCAAATCAGATTGCAAATAAACCAAACAATTTAACATCAGCAGCGATCAATCATGAGAACAGTTTACCTAGAGATGTGATGGATTAGCTATCATTTGACATATTTACTACCAAGTGTAAAGTTATCCATCTACAAACAAAAAAGAGAGGTCACTCAGAGTGTGCAGGTCAAACACAGAGGATGGGGACCCTATCCTGGCATGGGAATGCAGGACTTTTGGAGATCTTGGTCAATTATATGCAGAACATGACATCCCTGCAAAATGCTGCAGTCAAAAGAGGCAGCATGATCATCAACTGTATAAATAGGACACAAAATAATAAAAAGGACCCATTGTCTATTTGTCACTATAGCCACAACGTGACACACAAGTGATTTATCAAATAGAAAATTAGTGAAAGTTCAAAAGAGGCAGGTAGGAATTGTGAGTCACATTAAACTCTCACCCATTCCAAAAAGAAATTATGCTGCTTTGCATTGAGTTTAAATAAAAATTTAAAATATTTAGTGCTAATTTCCAGGAGTCCTCCATTACTGTGATGATAGTTTTGGATGTTATTTTCAATCAAATACACATTGTTTCTTTTCAATGAGGGATGTCTTTGTTCACAAAGAAATTAATATGGGGAAAATACATGTCCTGTGTTATAAAATATGTCAAGCTAAATATCTGTGAGGGTCAAGACTCTATGTTTTTCAAAATAATAGCCCTTTGATAGTGAGTGATGCATATGACCACCCACATGGGGGAATTCTATATCCAGGTTATCAGATAAAACACTCTTTTGTCATTCTTGGCTTTGAAAAAAAAGCTTTCTTAGGAAGAAAAAAAAAAAAAAAGTAAGCTTTTTTTGGTTATTTGTTGAAAAAAACTATCACAGACTCTACACAATGAAATTAATAGCTTTTTCCAAAACTTATTTCTGAAATAAGGTTTTTCTTAAATAAGAGTCAAAAAGTGTCTCTTCAAATCATTAGGTTTCTCTAGGTATTCAGCCACCATTTCTCTAGGTATTTCAGAAACAGAAAATATACAGCTGTTCCTTACCTCATTTAAAAACATTTTAAAGTAATAAACTTGGTTTTTTTATATGAAGAAAGCCATTGCCTTTGAAAAGTCAGCCTTTGCTCATGGGACATTTAGAAAATAGTTTCTCTGCTAAATTTCTTTCATTAAAAAAATCAGATTAATTCCACCTGCAAAAATGCTTAACAAGAGTATTTTGCACTGTAAGGTAATCCATTTATTCTGCCTACACTGTGAGCACTGGCCCAAAATCTGCCTGTGTCCTTAGCAGGGCACATTGGTGTGCCTGCAGTAGTCTGTCCATCCTCTAAGGGGACTTCACACCATCTGTGTGTCTGCATGTAATCCATTTGGGGCTGGTTGGGGCAGTGAAGGCCACTTGGTGCTCTCAGGGTCCCAACCCTTTCAAATCCTCACTAAAAGTGCCAAAAAAAAAAAAAAAAAGGAAGTGAGGAGCTGAATTAATTTTGTTCTGAAGAATTCGATACATTAAAAGCTCTGCCTTATTTAACATGAAACTATTTCCAGGGTTGAAGGTAAAAACATTCAGGACCGTAGGTATAGCCCGAGAGAAACCGGACCTGCGCAATGCAACCGTAACGGACCATGGCAAGGAAAGGCAACGGAAAGGACCACGTCACGGCAAGTAACGGCCTGTCCCGTAACGGCACATGGCCCTGCCCTTCACTTCCCTTCCCTTCACCGTCCCTTCCCTTCCCTTCCCTTCCCTTCCCTTCCCTGTCCCTTCCCTTCCCTTCCCTTCCCTTCCCTCTTTAAATCCTTTACATGAAGTTTTTAATAAGACTTATGATAACAAAAAGACATTTATTGAATCTACTTAATATCATCTCTGAAAAAATTAATTGTTCCAAGGTTTTTTAGAAAATTATGCAATGGGTGAACAAGTACTTGTCAAATCACTCTGTAATTAAATTCATGCATTTGTTCCTGTTTAAAAATGGCCACATACTCCATCTGCCCATGCAAAATGCTTAAGTATTTTCAGCCAACTTCCCTGAGTAAAGCTGTACACCCGTCACAGGCTGCACACTTCACTATTACAAGGGCCACAGCTGCAAAATATCGTAATCAAGGACAAGAAATCACTTTTCTTTGTTGTTCATTTTCTTTTGTTAAGAGAATTTCAGAAGGAGAAAGGTTCAGATCATAGACTTTTTACAAAAAAATTGTTAGTATTTTCTGGAGCTGGCTGAAACTCCTGTGTCACCTGCTTCGAATGCAATAACTGAGATTTTTTTCCAAGCCTTTTTCCAAAAGGGAAGTAGATCAGGGAGGGAGAAACAGACTTGGTGCAAGCTACTTTGTACTGAAATATTCTCATGATTGTGCACACATCTTCAAGGCTTCAGGAAGTTCTGCCTAAAGCTGGAAAACCTGCACAAAAATTCTTATTGAAGACCGTGGTGACTCTTATCTATTTCTCTGGCTTTGGTATTTGCAGATGCAGTTTTGGCATTTGGTGCAGTTGGAAGGACTCTCCAGAAACCATCTTTCTGTAAGAGCCCTCACTTCATTTGCAGTTCTTCAGCTAATGTCACAAGAGCTAAAAAAGCACAGAAACTTCAGTGAACTGCTAACACCTTCAGGACTCTTATCCAACAGAGAAACAGTATGAGCTGCTCCCTCAGATCAGAACAGGCAGAGCTGATCTTCTGGTTACATACAGGGTATTCTCTGGAGAAAAATAAAAATCAAAAAACCAACAATAAACATGAAAAGGAATCTGAAAAAAAAAATTAATGTGGTAGCTAATGATACCTGGTGCTATGGGTAAAAATGAAAAACCATTACAGAAAACTCTGAACACTGGTAAATCACCAAGGGCTCTCTTCAGCCAGGCAGGCAGAAGTTTCAGGCTGAGCTGAAGTTATTCTAGATGCTACTCTGGATTTCCAGTGGTACTGTAATTTTTCACCCTGGGGAAAGTAATTAAAAATTCTTCCCCAGATCTGCTTTTTTCATATCAACCCAGTGGTATTAAAACTCTCAATTCAGCATTTCTTGGTGCAAAACAGAGGTATGGCAAAGCAGAGTAGATCCACACAACCACAGTACTACTTAGGTTGGACAGCAGCTGGGGAGATCATCCAGTCCCATTCCCACTGCTCAGAGCAGAAGCTGCCAGAGAAGGTTGCCTAGGACCATGCCCAGTCAGATTTGAATATCTCCAAGGATAGAAACTCTGAAATCTTTCTTGACAGCATTCTCCAACATTCTGTCTCCCCCACCACAAAAGATTCCATCAGAGCTGTTGAAGTCAGCAGTCAGCAGCCAAAGGAACTTTAAGAATGAGCCAGCTGAAGAGTTAGAAGGTATCCTCTGATTCACCCTCTGATTCAAAGTGAACTGATTCATTCTCCAAGCTCCAACAGAGCTTAACACAGGTATGTATTTGTCTCTCTACAAAAGAACCCCAGCAAAACTATCCAGCTGTTCACAGCAACACTTAGAGGCCTCTGCAGTATCTTTTCTGTTCATGACTCCAGAAGTATGCTGCAGACAAGCAGGTATCAATAAATGGAGGCTTAACACCCCGAGATTCAGGTTTCTAAGGTTATTGCTTAAAATTATTAAGATATAGAGCTGGAAGAACCTAAAGCAATCTAGTAATTTTTTTTTCTTTGATACCAAATAATTCATATTCAATTTATTTTCATGAGCTTTATAAAATAACTCATAACAAAAGCACAGAACTACATAAAGCAAATCTATGCCCACACACTCCTTTTTTCATAAGTGTCTGGTAACCTACAACAAATATTTCTGGTTATATTTCATTGGCCAAGCATACTGGAAACTTTTGTCTCACTGGAACAACCGTTCTGGAGATTTCAATACTTGTTGATGGGCCATAAGGCAATTTCTCAGGTACAAACTATTAGGTTGACAAATTGTTGACAAAAAAGGCTGTGGGATGTAGGGTGGCAGACTGCAGAGGGCACAACAGAATGAGAAGCAGACAGGCAGTATAACCTGCCAACTGGCAAGTTTCTGAAGTGTGAAGGTTGGTCTCACACTCATTCTAACACTCAGTGCTGCAAATTCAAATACTTAGCCCTGAGGTCAACATTTGCCAGGAGTAGGAGTTGGCCTTCCAGTTCAGATTCACAGTAGTAACAGCACTATAAAGAGGTGGAACAGACAAAAGAGATGCATGAACCACCACTCATAAGAGAAATAATGAAGGAGATCCAGAAATACATAACAAACAATGAAGTAAAAAAAGATGGAAGGCCTTTGTGAGGCATCAGCCTCAACCCTCTAACTATATGAAGCAAAAGAGTGAAACCAGCGATGAAAAATGTAGATGTTTTTAAAAATAGAATCATAATGTGATGCAGAATTATAATAATCTGATATATTTGATATAAAAATACATGAGATAAATGCACAATGGCTAGAAAGTACCTGTTTAATAAAATGACAATGATTTAAAAAATCAGCTATTAATTTTTGTGGGCCTGTTTCCAAGTTCATTAGAGCTGATGAGATTTCAGTCATTAGTACAGCAAGCACTGTTAGATCTAGTCCTGGACTGGGGTTATATTGGCTACTGTATGAGATAAGGATGTTCAGGTTAAATGTGAAATCAATTAGAAGCAAATTTATTCCCTTAATCAAACATCTGTGGCAATAATCACCTGTATGTTAAAAGAGAAGGTAATCAATCAGTAATGGCCATGTTTTTTTTCCTCCCAGTTAAATGAGGCCAATTTATAGCACCTTAGGAGCGAGCTCAGAACAATTTGATGGAACCTGTGAAGTCCTGAGTTAAGCAACACTCAAAAATCATAAATTATTGGAAATTAACCACTTGTCCTTAGAAGTTTAGCAGGGAAACAGCAATTGGATATTTCCTAATCCAGGTAAATTTTTATTTAAGGAGACTGAGATACTAATTTGTAAGGTAAAATCAAAGGACACTATAACAGGAAGTTCTTTTGGACATAGTGCTGGTTATTTTGGCTTTAGTTCATGTTTTGCACCATGCCAAAGCATATTTCTCTTTAATCCTATCACTTCTGAATTGTGAATATATATAGCCAGTTCAATTCTGAGCTCCAAAGGAGGAGTTTTTTAAGTCAACAAGCTCATTAGCTCAAAAGTTAAATGTTTAAATTTTACATAGGTCTGATCTTTTAAAGCATCATATAAACACATGTGAATATCATTCAATAGGACCAAAAGTACCACACATTTTCTCTTACTGTAACAGAAGTCATTTGCACTTAGACTAGTCAAAAAAAGGACATTTAATGAAAAATTGGAAAGAAGAGGCATATTCAAAATACAGGCAATATTCTTCCATCCAAGAATACCATTGATTATGTTTAAAGGCTGTATGTTATGCTTACTGAGTATGTCTACTCAGAAGTCCAAGTTTGTCCAGTTTGGCGACTGCCTGTCAGATTCCAAATCCTGGGTGATTTTTATTTTGCATTTGCTTTTACTTGAATCTCCAACTTTTTTTTCTGTTCAGGGCACTGAAATACCATTTCCAGGCCAATTTTACTCCTGCACAGAAGAACAGAAATCAAAGCCCACTAACTCTACTCAAAATTGGCTTATCAGAAGAAGGTGCTCCTTGCAAAAAATGTGTGGCTAATTTTCTCATCTCTTATGACTGCACTATTTTCTTTTCATGGTGTGAATCAGAGAATAACAAACAAACAAACTAGAAACAAGAGCTGCTCACATATCTCATCTGTAGAAGGAGAATCACGAGGTAATGTAAGATTTCTATTGTCAAAGTGTTTTCAGGGGGAAAGTCTGATAGGTAAAGTAAACCCCTTCAGGAAGAGCAGAGGGGAGGGAAGGTTAAACAAAGGTGAATTCTCTCTTGACATCTGGTTGAGTGAAGAGGAGATAAATAAAAGGTGTCACTCACCAGGCCTGAAGCAAACTTGATTTAGATATGCTGTGCTATTATGTGAGAGGCATTTCTGCTAAGGAGTCATATTGTAAACTAGTGCATTGACATTATGGTCAACCAATGCCCTAAATGTTGCTGAGGTAATGGGTAAGTGTAATCAAAGATGAAGATTAAGGTCCAAAATTAGCACCTAGAAGAGAGTAGATAAAAGGGTCAGGGATTTGTGCCAAGGTCTCTGGCAAGGTCTGAGAAGCATTTCTTTACAGGGATTCTATAATTGGAGAGGCAGGAGAAACTACTTATGAGCATAATTTGAGATGAAAAAGTTTCAGTGTTGTCTGCACATTTCCAAGGGCCAAAATACCAAAAGTAGAATCACAGGGGTTAACTAATGTGTCTGAGAGTAAAGAATGGCAGGAGACACAACTATTTGGTGTGGCCAGCACAGGAGGTACTGCTCTATGTCCCTTGCAGGAACAGCTAGTGGAAAAATAGCTCAGATCCTTCTTCTCAGGAAACTGTGGTAAAGTAAAAAAGTGAGAGAAGATTAAGACAGGAATTGAAAAGTAATTTGTTCAACTTTGCAATTGTCTCTTCAAGAAACAGACTATTGTAGTAGTTAAGAAGAGTAAAAAAAAAACTTCCTAAAATGTATCTATAGAGTTCCTATTGTTTTTAGGAAAGCAATCACCTGTTAAGCTCTATGGTTTATGTTTGTTAGTAGGAGAAAATTACCTCATTGACCACCAGGCAACAAAGTCCAGTGGTGAGGATGAGCTGGTGCTTTGCTGCAATTCTGTTAAACCAAACATAGACTATGCATTGCTCCTAACCAAGTTCTGGGAGACAAGAATTTCCTATGCCTCAGATTTTGAGTTTTCCACTTTCAATATTCACAAGTAACAGAAAAAAGAGGGTTTTTTCCCTTTCTTTTGTCATGCTCTTTGACAACTCATCATGCAGTTCAAGAGTTGATTTCTTAAATAAAAAGGGTTGCCTTCTCTCCCCTGCCCTTCTCCTTAATTGTATGATCCTGCTCTTTTCTGCAGCTGCACTAGATCTACTCAATTTTGATTCAATTTTGTTCATTAAACAGAAAAAATATTGCATTCTTTCAGCTTGGTTTTTTTTCTGCCTGTTTTTTTTTTCCTGCCAGCCCAGTGAGCTGAATTGGCTTGTTAAAGGGTCAGGCAGTGCCAGAGCAGCATGAAGTAGCAGGAGTACATAGATGAGAACAAGAAAAGAACCCTTTTACAGGAAAAAAACATTAGATAAGCTTAGCCATCTCCTCACACAGCACCCACACAGACACAAAGCTCATAAGCAGGAGCAACCTGAAGTGAACCAGTACTGATCTCACCTAGAACATGTCAGCTCATAAACTTCATAAATTTCTGGAGCTGATCAGCAGCAGCTAAACTGTCCATACAACAGCAGAGGGTAAACTCTTAAGTCATCTCAGTGTCATTTACCTTTGTAGATGAGGCAAAACCCCAATAAGTAAATAGGGGAGGAAGAAAAATCCTGTACATCAGCTAAGCTTTGCTGACCATCCACGTGAATGAACTAAAACTTCAAGTTAATTCAAGTTGGCTTAGTCTTCTGTTACTGAGACAGTATTTGCATTTGCTGGGGCTCAGGTCACACACATGGACAGTTACCATCAACTTGCTGACACACAAGTTTGCTTGTGTGTCCAAGCCCTCAGAATTAGTTGGGTTTTTTTGTTTTTTGGGTTTTTTTTACGTTTTGTTCACCTCCTTTCTCTGCTCCATTTTTACTTTTTATGTTTCCTGAAGATGCTTCTCTGCTACCCATTAGCTTCTTTGCTGATCTTTGAATGCAGAATGTCATATTAAACCTGACATAGATGTACCCTGGAAGGTAGCATGACATAAAGTGTTCCAAGTAAAGGCTGGCAAATATTTTCAGTTGGTACTTTTTCCAAAAATAAGCCCAGTGTAATGTTAGGCAATACACTTATATTCATCACTACTGTCATCTGACTGCAACAGCAATTTAAAATGCAAAAAGCAAACCTAAATAAACATGCAGCAGATCCCAAAAAGAAAATTATAGTTTTCTCCTATGGAGGTATCAATGCAACAGTGAACATGATTCTAACCATTGCACCTGTTTTAAGCTTGTATAACACTGTTGTAAATAAACACTAGCAGATTTGCATCAAGCTGAGAGAGAAAAAAAGATCATGGTAAGTTGTGGATACTGTAAAAGTTGCTAGCTATTTTAATTGCTTGGATACAGACCTTAAACAAGAGGAAAAACATCCTGGATGGATAATTGGATGTTTATGCAAGAGGTTAAATAATTGAATAAAAAGTTCTGGTTTTCCAGTAACCAAACTACAAAAGAATGGATGGTACCCTGACATACAGCTTTTAAAACAACGTGAGGAGGCTTATGTTACTTTCACTGCTCAGGTGCAGCTGAAATCCAAATGTGAGAATCAGTTATCTGGGGTTGGTGATTTTGCCATCAAGAATTATTTAACAAACATTTTGTTTGGAACAGCCATTTTTCAAAAGCAGATAATAAGTAAGAAAATATTCTGATTTCTATTAGATATGCATCTTGTAGTTTCCTAGGCCTTATTCAGCTGTGTTATGATATACCACCAATGCCTGTAATAGGGCCCAAGGCTAAGGAATGGGTACATTCTACCTTTCACAACCACTGAAATTATTCTAAAATGAGATTCTATCTCCTTCCTTAGTTTTACTCTTCATTACAAACAATAATTTGTTAATCATTTTGCACAGTTTTGCAGCACTTGAAAAACTGTCATATGCTGTACAGAAAATATACAAATATACAGAAACAAGGTCATGACCCCAGAGCTCGTTACTCGACTACAAAACAGACCCAAGAAGAGCTACAAATAACAGCACAGGATTCCAAAATGATAACAGCATGCTTCCTCACAAGTGACAAGGAGGCTGATCCAAACCAGGGCTCCAGACACCATGATGTAAAGCCTGATGGTGCCTGCTACATTTCCTCCAGCTGCAAAGTAGAGTGATAGGTTTTCTTTTCCACTAGGTGATCTGCTGCAGGTGCCAACATGCCTAACCTTTGACTGACAGCCAGATGGATGCTAAGGCTTTTACCCGTGCCATCCTGCTCTCTCACTTTCAAACAACGTCTCCTGTTCAATTTTATTTGTTATTCTTTTTATGCTTTCTCACTGCTGTGATGGCCAGGTTGATAAAGACAAGCAGCTGAGATGTTTTGCTTTTCCCTTACTAGTAATTTATTCCATCTCTCCCTTTTTTATCAGATTGTGAGTATAGTCTGCAGGAAAATTATTCTTGCATGGTATCCCCTCCAAAGCTTCATCTTTGCTGAAGGCAACTCCTCATCAGTGAGAAAACACACAGCACAGAATATCCTGAATAACACTTTTGTTTAGAGGTGAAAATATTTATTAAAAACAAAAGAAATCCTGCTCAAAATACTTAGAAGTGCAATGTATTTTCCTTTAATAACAGAGCAATATAGAGCTGTAGACAGGGTGCAGAAGAGGGGGAAAATCACAGGCATTTCAGTTTCAAATGATAAGCAGAAATGTGCAGGTGTTGTTCATTAGATGACCTTCCCTATGTGGGTCACCATTCATCAGTACTCTGTTAGCAGCCTTACCTAGGGCAGCTTGATGTGTCTCATTTCTCATGTCTCCATACAGGAATGATTACAATTCTAAAGCATGTTTAGGTTGGCTTACAGGCTGCTGAGCAGAGAAATAAATTTATAAATATTTGAGAGGTGTAAAAGCCATCAAATGAGAAGAATTACAGTAATAGGACAAGATTATTATTAAAGAAATATGGAGTATAAAGTCAAATCTACCTAGCAGTTGCAATAGTTTCTCACTCAACAGTATCTCTGGTCCCTTTGTGATTTCCTCAAGAAAAAGAGGATGAAGTATGGATACATTTGCTCTTCATTCCAGACACAGCATTTAAAGAGGCTATGGTGGCATGACACTTGTGCTTGTGTATGCATGCCTGTGACTCAGACCTCTTTCATCCTGACAACAGAAGCTGTTAAGTGACCTATAACTGATACTGCTGATTTAGAACATCCTTTAGCTTGGGTTTGCTTCTGTACCTTTTATACAACAGAGGAATTGGGGTTCTGCTACTGCCTGGAAACATTTGTGACCTAGACAGCAAATATCCCTTCTGTGAGACAGATGACTTTGCAGAATGTCAAAGAAATGTGAGCAGCTGGAAAAATAGTATTCCCACCACAAAAGTATATTACTAGTTAATGAATATGAAATTAAATTATTTTTATATTCTACAAACCATAATTTAGGATTTTTATGTGGACAAAGCTTGAATTCACTTGGACTTCTGGTTTGGTTTTGGACTTAACTCTCCAATATGCAAAGAAGTAAACCGGTTCCATTTGAATGTATTGTAGTGTTCATGTCTGTTGAGGAAGTTAAAATAAAATTCTGAATTAGATCAACAGTTGCCCACAACTGAAATTCATCTCAGAATTTGAGCTAATACAGATATAATAAAAATTGAACTTCTTGGCCCTTGCCCCAGCAGCAGGACCTGATGGCTCTTCCACCCAAAGGAATAGGAGGTTGTCTCTTACACAAAAATCTGTTGGCTTTTACACTGTGTAAGGTACACAAATGCAGGACAGAATCATTGCACTGCAGTATTTATCAGAAAGAAATTACCAGAAACACAAGCAGTCCAGGCTTTTTTTTTTTTTTAATTTCTCTAGCTAATACAATATTCTGAAAAAAAATTTAAAATGCAGCAGAGCTTGGGACAGTGTAGCAATTTGAAACATGACTATGCAGAGGTAGGATTTTTTATTATTTCTTAAAATTTCCTATTCTTTCCGTTTCTGTGAGCACCTCTGTGGTACATGGTGCTCAGCAAGTGTGGTTCTGCAGAGGTCTGTCTGCCCCACCCTGAGGGACATCTGAGACATGACCCTGGATTCCAACCCCAGAGACTGAAAAGTGCCTTTGTTTGCCTTTAAGTACCCTGCCTGGCAGCTTTAATGTTTCACACCAGATCTCTGCTCTTCTATCCCAGCACCTTCAATGCTTCCTTCCCATTCCCTAGGAAAAACAAACAAACACACCTCAACCCAACAACAACAACAAAAAACCCAATACTATTTCTTTAGGGGGAATGACTGGAAACTGCTGGCTTGTAGTATCAAGTCTGACATATTGTCTGACAAATCCAGCAGGCTGGGGTACAGTCCACAGGAAACGTGTACATTGTGTCTATTTTTGTAAATGGAAATGGTCTACCTTTGGGGAGAAAGTTATTAAAAATTAGTGAGAACACAAATTGCATCTGAAATTATTTGCAAAGCTCTGTGCTGGGATCAGAGGAATTAAATTTCCAGATTTGGTAAATGCTTCCTGGATATTTTTGAGCAAGTTATTTATAAATATTTGCCTCATCTTCCTGGAGAAACTTCCTAGCCTTTTTCTCACCCTAGTTGGAACTTGGGCTCAGCTGTGTTTAGGAGAAGTGCCTCAGGTGAATGCTCTGCTGGTGACATTATTGGTACTGACCATGAAAACCAGAATGATTTCTGTTTAGTGGGTTCATGGAATAAATCCATATACAGTTAGCAGATGTTCAGATAACAGCTGAGTATTCATGAGTATGTTTGTAAATCTTGACACTTTGAGGAATTTGTGATGAATGTCACTGACTTCCTATTTGCTATAGTCAGACTGCCAGTCATCTTACTGTCTGCAAAGTTTGACAGCTTTCAGAAAGAAAAACAATCAGACATTCACAGAAGTAAAAAGTTGAGGTGAACAGTTCAGAAACAAATTGCAATCTGGCCAATTTGCTAAATCTGAAAAGTCTAAAAGACTTAGCAAATACTTACAAATATCAAATACATTCTCACTTTATGGAAATAGTTTGGAAACTATTCCAGAGGAAACAAAAATGAAAAGCTGAAATTTCAAATTTTTTTTTTTTTTTGGTTTGACAACTACACTTTGAAGAACTCTTACTAAAAGTAATCACGGATGTCTCAAGAAAAAAATAAAGTCACTCATGTTGTGGGTTTTTTACTATTTTAATTTCTTTCTTTTAAAACAGAATGAGAAATGCCAATTTGTCTATGGGTGATTACACAGCTTGACCTTGGGTTCTGACTTTTAGTTCATGATTGGTCTTGAACAAGTAATTTAACTCATGACTTTTTCCAAATAGCAGAGTCTATTCCACCCCAAGGTGCTCAAGCAACATCTGTAGAGGGCTTGGAAGTTATCAGAAGTAAAAAACAAGAGGTAAGAGTTACAAGTCACAACAGTGGAAATTCCAATTGAATGTAAGAAAAAAAAAATTATATAAGAGTGGTTGAGCACTGCATGCTAAGAGAAGTTTCAGAACCCTTGTTTCTGGAGATTTTCAATACTTGGAAAGGTACTTGAGCAATCCAGCCTAACTGTGAAGCTAGGCCCACTTTGAGCAGGAGGCTGGATTTCATGCCCTCCAGAGAGTCTCCTGCTACTTCAATTTCTGACGTTTAGAATGAGGGTTTTTTTGTGTTGTTGACTTTCCAGCGTCTGAAAACAGGATGGACTAATTGATATGCAAGGTCTCAGAAGTGCCCTAGCATGTGTACAGGATAACAATAAAGGAAATATGAATCCAGCTGCTTGCTGAATGCCAAAAGAAGCAGCAGGCTTCATCATACACCCAGTTTTCCACATTGTTAGGTACAGCTGTGAATTCTTTTTTAAAAATCTAGAGAAAAGCGTGCGTCCTTCAGCCACCAGTGTAGTATCTGTTGGCTTTCACCAGAAAGAGACAATAAAGACAGAGAGCTTAGGGAAAAATGTCTTTAATTTTTGAGAGTTGGATGAGTTTGTATCAAAAGGTCAGGAAGATATTTGTGACCAAAGTAAGTAGGTATTGCCCAGAAAAAAAAACATAGACTCCTATTACTCACTCCTGCTGTTCACACAGTTCTTTTTAGCATTCAGTCTCTGCTGGGTAAAAAAAAAGCTTTCCATCAAACAGAAAACAGGCTAAAAATGTATATCTAATTTACCTGCAGCTTGACATATATAATAAACCACTCAGAGTTGAGGCAGTATTGCATTTTTTTCAGGAGTCTTCAGTCGAGCCTGTACTCACTAAAGCCTGCATGTGGCTTTTGCCTGGAATTTAGTAGAATGGAATGGAATGGAATGGAATGGAATGGAATAGAATAGAATAGAATAGAATAGAATAGAATAGAATAGAATAGAATAGAATAGAATAGAATAGAATAGAATAGAATAGAATAGAATAGAATAGAATATTTCAGTTGGAAGGAACTCACAATGACCATCTAGTCCAACTGCTTGACTACTTCATGGCTGACCATTAGTTAAACCATGTTGTAAAAACACACTGTACAAACGCCTCTTAAACACTGACAGGTTCAGGGCACCAATCACCTATCTAGGAAGCCTGTTCCAGTGTTTGCCCACCATTGCAGTAAAGAAATGCTTCATAATGGCAAGTCTGAATATCTGCTGAGGCAGATCTGAACCAATCCCACTTGTTCAGTCACTGGATACCAGGGAGAAGAGCTCAGTGCCTCCCTGAAACCTTCCCCTAAACCCAAGTGGACCAGGGCATTACATGAGGTCCAGACCTGCATACAGCACTCCAGCACCAATGTTGAATACAGAGGGACAATCATCTCTTTTGACAAGCTGGTGATGCTGTATTTGATGCGTCCCAGGGTGCAGTTTGCCCTCTTGGCTGCCTGGACACACTGGTGATTCGTCTCCACATCTTGCTCCTAGTCATGAACACAGCCCTGCTGAGAGAAAAGCTGGCTCTGTGCCCTGCAAGGCCAATTGTCTGGCACTGCTTCTGGGAAGGCTGAGAAGTTGTAAGCCATGACTAGCCCTCTTCTCGGACAGCCTTGCTGAATAACAGGAATTACCTCATGGTGTGAGTTGTGATACACGATACCCTGGCAAGGTCTCCTCTGATTTACAGTCATCTCAGACAGACAGAAATGAGATTTAAGGAGGCAGTCAGGCCTAAGAACAGTTTACTGGAAACAGAATCCCAGAGAGGAAAAAAGATCCAACCTAGACAACAATAAATCATCAACCTGTGGAGTCACCATCCCTGGAATTGTTCAAAAAATTACTGGATGTAGCACTTAGTGTAGGGGTTTAATTGACATGGAGGTGTTCAGTCAAAGGTTTGACTTGATGATCTTGGAAGTCTTTTCCAATCTGTTTCTGTTCTATAAATTGCAATTTGATCTTCATGCACTTCTCTCACAGAATGGTTATTTACGTAAGGGTGTTTTCTGTTAAAGAGAAAAAAAGACCATTAGGAAATATGACAGCAGGGGCTCCTAATCCCACCCACTATATAAGTACTGAATAAGAACTTTGATACTAACATTAACTATTACAGGACTATTTTCTTTAACATCTCATACAAATGACCAATGCCACCAGGATGAACTGATCAACACCAGCCATCCTCCAAATTCCCCCATCATTCTCTCCCCCACATTTTTGGAACACACTTTTTGAGGGCAGCCTGCTTGGGATGGTCCTGAGTTCTCCCTGGGCTGTAGCCCTTCCTCAACAGTGAAACTAAAGAATCTTCCTATGTACTACCCACTCATGAGGTAGAGAATGAGACCCATTCATCCTGCAGAAAATGCAACTAACAGAGCAAGACATGTTTCTGCCTCTCAGCTCACTGCTAGCCTTGAGGTGGAGACTATTTCTACTAAACTCAGCTGAGCGAGAACTGATTAGCACCAAAGTGAGGGATTTTAAAATCAACAGCTTTGCAAAGGAACAAGGATGGGCAGCTCATCTATTAAATATCTTTACAAGGCAATAGATTTTCCCATTGGGAAGTCCCCTTAAGCGCAGCCTGAAATTACAACCTTCAGAGCCTTAGAAGTTCCAGAAGATCTGTGTATATTTTTCTTAGTTACATTCTATCTGCATCTGCAGAAATAGCAAGATCATTTTCTGCACTGGTGTCTATCACACATTGTGCTTAGGACAGTTTGAAGAGAAAATTCTAAGCACTTGTTGTCCTCTTTTACCCCCATGCTAAATCAAAACCAAATCTTTCTAACCATTTCAGTAACAGTTTCTTAAGTAAAGTTTAAAATATTATTATGGATACTGACTTCAACCTGATCTTTGTTCTTAGCATTAAAAATAAGAAGTTGGAATATGACTTTTCCCTTCAGAACAATGGATATTCCAGAAAATTAAGCACAGGAAATTATTTAGACTTTTGTGTCAACAGCATTTTTACAGGAGGATGATGAGAACATGACGAGAGTCACTATTTCAAAGCTTTCATCATTAATATTCTCAGATAGGTTTCATGAGGTCATTTATGAGAAATAAATCAAGAGGCACTAAAACCAGAATAGATTACTGTAAAAGTATATGGTACATATTTCTTTTTAAAGCAGAAAATATTTTCTTTTTTAGTGGGTTTCTCTGAATTTGTGAGGTCCCAAGTTTAGCTAATAAGTGTGACAAAATTTCAGTCTGGTCTTGTCATGGTTTGACACTGCCCCAACACCAGGCATCCACAGGTGCTGCTCATTCACCCTCCCTGCAACAGCTGGGGGGAGGAGAAAAAAAAATTCATGAAGGGTTCATGGTTTGAGATAAGGACCAGGAGAAAACATTTCAAAGGCAAAACAGGCTCAACATAAGGTTGCAAAGTGAATTTATTACTAACAAAATCAGAGGAGGTAATGAGAAGTAAAATAAGCCCTTAAAACACCTTTCCCCCCCAGCCCCTCTGTCCTTGCCACTGACATCACAGGGAGACAGGGCATGGGGGTTTTGGTCAGTTCATCACTGAAATTTTCTTCTGCTGCTCAGGGAGAGGAATCCTTCCCCTGTGAGGCCGTGGTGTCCCTCCCATGGGAGACAGTTCCCTGTGAACCTCTCCTGCATGGTCCACTCACAAGCAGCAGCCAAACCACCCCTGCTGCAACATGAACTCCCTCCCACGCGCACACAGTCCTCCCAAAACCACTGTATGTGGGTCAGTCTTCCACGGGGTGCTGTCCTCCAAGGACAGGCTGCTCCAGCCTGGCAGCAAGGGCCCTCTCTCTGCTGGGTCTCCCACTGGATCACAGCCTCCTCCAGGCATCCTGCTCTGGCATGGGCACCTCCCCCATGGGCTGTGGGTGGATCTCTGCATTCCCTGTGGATCCCCATGGGCTGTGGGTGGAACTCTGCATTCCCTGTGGATCCCCATGGGCTGCAGGGGCACAGCTGCCTCACCATGGTCTCACCACAGCCTGCAGAGGAATCTCAGCTCTGGAGCCTGGAGCACCTCCTGCCCCTCCTTCTGCACTGACCCTGGTGTCTCAATGCTGTTTACCCTCACATGCTCTCACCTCCTCCCCTTCTCTGACTAGAAGAAACACTGTGTGACTTTATTTTGATTTTCGTCTTCAACATGTCATCACAGAGGCATTACCAATGTCTCTAATTGGCCCAGTTTTGGCCAGCTCCATCTTCAGAGCCATCAAGGATTGGCTCTACTGGACATGGTGGAAGCTTCCTGCAACTTCTCACCCACTACCAAAAACCAGACCATGTGAAAACAGTACAGGTCTAGAGTGCACACAAAACATTCAAGACATTTTTATTTCTAAAAGGAATTCCTATGGAACAAAAATATGCATACGGAATAAAACCTTTCAGAAGCATAAAAGAGAAGCACTGCATACAAAGGTTATATTTTTTTGTAAACAGAAAATAACTTGTTTTTCCTACAAAAATTTGTTTGTTAGTAGCTGTCTTCATAGGACTTTTAAAATCTAGCAACTGGAATTGGCACTTGAAAAATTACATTTATATATGTAATTATAAACATACACAGAAATGAGAGATACTGGACAGCATGAAAAATCTGGTGTATTATTTATTTATCAGCGTTGACAGTCGGCTCCCAAGGGAAATGGATGTGCTTAATTAATTAGATGCAGGAAAAGATGCACAAATTTGCATTCATCAATTGTTTTTAAGTGTTCTTCAGCATCATTAAAACAAAACCTGGAAAGAAAGAAAAACAGTGTGAGGCTTTCTAATGTTATATATGTGAATACTTCTGCACAAATCTATTACATTAATGCATCTTTAAAGTTAAAAAAAAATTCAAACATATTTGCATCCAGCTAACAGGTTTTAATTGGTATACAAGAATTGGACTCTTGATGTACTCTCAGCTTACTCAACTGTGTAATTTGTATGAAAACCTAAGATAATTTGTTCTGACACCATGATGCAGGGTAAAGCATTTGTGAAACCAGTTTCAAAGACCTCAGTGTCACTCCAAGTGTCACACTTGCAAAACTAGCATCTGTAAAAGTCAGTGAATTTTGTCTTCTTGCTCTGAATTCAAAGAGGATTAATATTGCACAGCTGTATGCACCTGTTAATGATGAAATCTTTGTCCATTAACTGCACAGGAAGAAACAAACTATGGCTTTGAATAATAATTTGTATGAAACATGGAATATTTATGTAAAAATATTTAAGACAAAAAGAGGGATTTTTACTTTATTAAAGAAGGTAAAGACAGGAAATCAAGTTATACACAACAGAAAGTAACAGAAAGACACTGACAACCAATAGGTATTAATTCTAACTGTCCATATTTGTCTTCTAATTGCCAATTAAAACTTTCATAATGTATTTAGCATTCATTCTCTCCATGTGTTTGAACTGAGGAACAGAAAACAAAATACAGTTTTAAAAGTTAATAAAATGAAGTGAAATGGAGAAGACACCACAATGGATGCTGCAAAGAATTGGGCTTTTTCAGTGAAACCAGAAAGAGACTTTTCTTAATTACTTTTAAGTGACCCCTCTTTCCTTCTCCTCCCCCACCTCCTTTTTATTTTTTTTGTGGCACTCTTGTGCTGTCTGGAGCACTCAAGTTTTGCATAGAAACCACCTGTGGGCACTAGCTATCCCTGTCACTATTCACATGGTTCAAATTTCCTGGTATTATCCTCTGCATTTCTCCTCTCCTACTCAGTCTTTCATGCACAACCCTCCTCTGGTTTTTTTTTTTTGGTTTTTTTTTTTTTTTTTTTTTTTTTGTAAAAATACCCAACCAGTCAACCTCTTGTCCCTTTCAATTTCCTTCTCTACCAAGAGCAAATCTGCAGGATTATAGGGGAGAATTTGAGAAGAAATTAGAGTAACCAGTACTTTGGGGCCTATTTATGGAAAGGAAATAAGGAAGGAGAGGATGAATCAGCCCACATAAAGTGAATCAGTTCCTCTTGCCTTTCTCAGCAGGCAGGTACAATAATGATTCATGAGCTTTTGGCCTAAGGGAGTCAGAGCAAAACTCGAATGCAGATGCTACAGCCTGAAAAACCTACAGTTCTGTAAAATACCTGTGGGAAATACTTTGTTAAGAGGTGTCTCAAAAGTCAGTGTAATTGCTTGAAGTCAGTGAATTGCTTGTAATTGCTTGCTTAAAGAGGAAATTGCCATCCTTTAAGAACCATCCTGAAAAGCTTAGGTTTTTTAATTTTTTTTTCAAAACTAAAATTCATATACAAGCTAGACTTGGTTGGCATTTATTTTATTTAATCATTTATTCTGTAATTCTCATTTCAGATTTTAGGTTTGAAGGAAATTTCCTGTCATATGTATTTATTACTTTTTACCAGCTCTGCTGAATGTTTGAGTGCATCTATGCAATTTATTTTATCTTTTGAAGGTTCAGTTTAACACATAAGCAGACTGTGATCTGCACTTAATTGAAATATATTGCACACCAAGATATATGGTAATTTGAAACTAAATTAAATGAAAATACAGGCTCATACTAGAAAATCTAAATTAATTCCTTGATATAAGGAAGGATTCCCAGACTAGAATTATTTTCTAAAGGAAACTAGCCAGAATAACAGCAAAAGGAACAAAAGATTTTTTTTTTCAATAAAAAAAGAAGAGAGAAAAAAAAAAGAGTCACCCAAAAACTTGAAGAAACCATCAAAGTACTAAGTTCTTCAGAGCACATTAACACTTAAATCAGCATTAATATGTGGGGATTGGAAGGTAATAAATATGGTGTCAAATTGTAAAGTAATATCTAGGGAGCAAGAAATCAACAAAGTAAAAGTTCCATACCAAATAAAATGGTTGCAATGATAAGAATGAGTAGAATTAGTAGATGTTAGGTAACTATGATATGATGAGGGGAAAAATAGCTTGGATACTATAATGGAGAATCACTTGTTTCAGGTGTGTTAAGTGTTCTTGGAAGAAATAAATAATCCAATGAGCAACAGCAAACCTGAAATTTTGAAAGATTATTTTATTAACAGTCTTTTCAAAAGTCTAATTGAATTAATTCCTGGTTGAAGGATAAAGCAAAAGGTAGGAATCAATGACAGGTTTTATCAATAGAAGTCCCAGTTAGACCCCAGTGGCATCTATGCCTGGAGTTGGTTTAGATTATACTGAGGTCGGAAAGGAACAAACAGTGAAGTGACTAAGTTTATTTGTATATTATTCAGGGTGATAAAACTAAAAGTCATATGTGGAAATTTGCAGGAATATCTTATAGTATTGAGTGACTGAGCAATAATCTGACAGCCAACACTGGATGGTGATGAATGCAAAGTAATATACCAGGAGTAAAACAAGCTTTGATATACATATAGAGTGACGAGCTCTACTCTTACTATGCCCATTCAAAAATGAGCTTCTAATAATGAAAACAGTTCTATGAAATAAACATAATAATAAATAAATGCTAGGGATTATCAGAAAGCAAACAGTGAAAGACAAAAGAAAACATCATTACCACTGCTTAAATCCATAACACAAATACATTGTTCTTATTAGATGTAACTATTAATCCTGTCCCACTATTAAGACATGAGAAAGATTAAAAAAATACAGTAAAATGTCAAAATGACTGTCAAACCCCATGTGGCTTTCTGCAACACTAGGAAATGCAAGGTCTGATCCTAAGGTAAGTAACGATTCTGTTGTCATTTATCCAATAATGGCTCTTACTGTCAAAATATTGAGCCTCAAATAAATGATTTCAGAATTATTTCATTCTGTTTCATATAATTGCATCAGTGTAAGAACTTCTCATTCCATGTATGATCTGTTGCTGAGGAAGAGTGTTTAAAGAAAGGGTGGCAGAAGTAAGTGTGAATTAAAAGTCCTACATCTTGTTTCACTTGGGCAGGAGATTATCAGGGCCCTTTAATAGAGCAGATGCAGTTGGAAATTTTGAGAATTAGTGCAATTTCTGAATGTCATTAGATATCTGATCTTGCTCTTACCATGCTGAAGATTGTCATGGGAAATGAGAAATAAAGCAAGGGAAAAATGATCTCCCTAAACAGGATTCTCAGGCAGAATGGGAAGGCGTCGTGAAAACAGACAGAAAGATCTCAAATGAAAGTCAGAGATTTTACATTCAAGACTGCAAATCAATAGTGGATAGTTATGTGGGTTCTTAAAAGATCTTAATCTCCATCTCCTCAGATCTTTCTAACTTGAAAATTAGCTCTATTAAACTGCAAAAATCCCACAAAAGGATTTGAGACTAAACTGATGGAAGGATAATGTGATTAAATCATTGATTAACCTGAATGACTGCAGGAAATTGAGAAGGAAACTAGTGCTGAATGAAAAGAAACTAAACCCTTTAATTAGTGATCAAAGATAGAAATGTATCATGTGATTGCAATTTTGAGCCATGTATCTGCATGGAATTACTTCTTTAGTTCTTTGAGACTTAACTAGAGGATGCCCTATAAATACCTTCATAATCATACCCTTTTCAATAACATTTTCAGCTGTTTTGTGTTGGTTTTGCCTGTGGATTTCAAACTCATTCAGGAGTTCTCATGGTGGAAAGTTTTAGAAAGATCATGGCTAATCAGCAGATATTTACCCAGTTATTTTAAAATGTCATAGAATCATAGACTGCACCACATGCTGGTTTTAAGACACTACACCATCTTGCAGTATAATCCATTCATTTCTGGATCCTGTGATCATTCAGAATGTCCAGGCTGAATTAGGGAAAAAATAATGTCTCTTTTTTTCTGAGGCTTTATGAACTTCTAAGAAAGAAGAAGAGAGTTAACAAGTGCAAAAAAAAGGTAACAAATACGGATACTTAATTCTTTCATAACAATGCAAATAAAAATTCAACTCTACCTCGACATTTTTAAGAAACAAAACCTCATGAATATTTAAACTTTGTAATTTAAAAGCACAGGACATTTTCATGAATTGCAGACATCCAGGTCCTGGCAGCAGTGGGGGCTCCATGAGGGGAGCTGGGGCTGCCCCAGCTGGACACAGCCAGTTCCAGCCAGATCCAGCCTGTTCCAGCTGCATCCAGCCAGTTCCAGCCAGTTCCAGCTAGTTCCAGCTAGTTCCAGCCAGATCCAGCCAGTTCCAGCCAGTTCCAGCTGGATCCAGCCAGATACAGCCAGTTCCAGCCGGATCCAACTGCCCACCACAAGGTGTGGCAGAGCCCCACACACACGGTGGGAGTGGCACTGGGGAAAATATTTATGAAATGATAAAATCACCAGATGACAGAGAGAAGCAGGGCGAAAAAGTGGAAGAAACAGCTTTGGGAACGCTTAAGATGGGAGAAGAAGGAACTGGGGAAGATGGTCCATGTGCTGGAGCAGAGATCTCCCTACAGCCCATGGAGAGAGCATGGTGCAGGAGGTGTTTCCCAGCAGACTGTGGAAGCACCCACACAGAGGCAGGGGAAAAAGTGAGAGTGAAGGAGCTGTAGAGCAGAACTCTTATGAGGTACCATGAGGTACAGGGGGATGGGGTATGAGGATTGTGCTAAGACCATAATAGTTGTGCTCTACAGCTCCTTCACTCTCACTCTACTCCTCATGGGGTAGAGGACGTAAAAGCCTTGGCAATGGACTGAGATTGAGCCTTACAGGGGTAAAGAAAATGTTGGGATGGAGATGTTGATTTAGTTTATCTTTGTTTCTCATTGTACAAATAATTTTTACTTCTCAATAAACATAATTTCCCCTCACTTGAATCTATTTTGTCTGTGGTGGTAACTGGCAAGTGATTTCTCTGTATTTATCTCAAACCTTGAGCTTTTTCACCCTTCTTTCTACCCTCAACATCCTGTTGAGGAGGGGCAGTGAGAGAGCATGTGGGTGGGGTCTGACTGCCAATGCCATGACACTATGCATGTGTCGAACCTGCAAGTCTAAAATCCAAGCATGGTCATCTGTGAGGACATAGCAAGATAAATCTTGAGATGTCACACATAAAATTTTAATTCACATCTATGTGTAGATCCAACTGACAATAAATTTCAAGAATTATGAGAATTAAGTTTGGTATATGAAATACAAACTAAGGAGAATGTGAAAAATTTTACTTTGATTATGACAATACAATGCAACCCTTAATATCTTCTCTTTCAAACTTCAGAATAAAAAGATGCGGGTAATATTTATGTCTTATACTCAGGATACTCCACTTACATTTTCCAAGTAATTTTTCAAGTCTCTTGGGAAACGTTTGAGTTTTAAGAATCAAAGTATTTCAGTTGGAGTTATAGCACAGTTATTTTAACTTGTTGATTTTAAGTTATATTTATTTTTGCTCGTTAGTACATGAAAAAGAGATAAAAGTTTAAAAAGTCATAAAAATTGGATAACATTCTATAACAATTCAATCAAGAAACAATGACAACCAGCAGCCATTATCATTTAACTAAAAATAATTGCAGTGTTAGCACACTATAGACAAAGGCTTTTCATGTCATTAGGTGAGATGCTCCAATACTTTCATATTGAAGAGTTAACTTTAAAAGCTTTAGACTCTATGGCAGTTATTGTCCATGTAGCAGATAGTTGCACTTTGCTGTTGGTTTCTTTGGAGGAGTACATTTTAGATTGTAAAATCATTCTGGAGCCTATTACAAGCCATTACGTAGAACAAATATTATTAAAATCATGTCAAAATTATGGCTGCAGTTGAGGGAACAAAATATAGAGTTTGAAGGATCCCCAGGAGTATAATTACATTTATGTGGGGTGAAAGTAAAAAAAACTCGAGTGGAAGAAAAGTGATTACATCTCAACTCAAAATGTAAATGGTGAAAAGTCCTTTTGGTCTCACATGGATGATAATAATAATTATATTTAAAATTAATTTAAATCAGAACTCACATTTTCAATCAAATTTATTTTAAAATATATTGTGATACTATCATGATGAGGGTCTAACATAATTTCTTGAACCAATGATATATCCCCATGTAGTTACTGGTACTCCAGTTACTTGTTACTGGAACAATAGCCAGAAAAACAATCCTATAATTCATTAGTTTGAAGTAAGACCTTTTAGCTTTCATTTTCCATTGACAGCAAAGGTGTCAAAGAGACAGTTTTATTTGCATCTTTACTTATTGTGAACTATATACATACACAGATGTAAATATGCCAATAATCTCTCTTCATGTTTTGTTAATTGTTGAATATAGTAACGTTCAAAGAAAATTTTAAAAAATTGAAAAAAAAAATCATTTCAATCATTTTGTGATCATAAAAAAAGCAAATGTTCAAAAAATACACATTTCCACATGGCAGTTGTGCGAAATGCAATGGCCAATATTTTTTCCTTCTGACTCAGTAGTGGCTTAATGGATCAGCATGCTCAGGTAACACGCCTCATCCTGCTGGTTAATTAACACAGTGCCAGCACCTTTTCTGTCTTCCCAAGACTAAAGGGACCAAACTGTCTCTGCTCACTCTCCAGAATATGTGGTCTGATTTTTGGGAATGTTTCCTTCCCTATGTTAACTCCCAAATTTTGCAAAAAAAAAAGTCTGGGAAGATTGCCTGGAAGACTCAGGCCAAAAGTGTGTCAGCAGTCATTCCAGAAATATTGTACTACTACAAGAGTACCTGGAAATGCTTACCTGACTAATAAAGACATAAATTGTTCTTTTCTAGGTACATACAAACTTGCTAAGTATTCTGACTGCCTGTCATTATATATAACCTGTGCCCTAATTTAGCACTGATAGGTAGCTCTGTGAGAACAGATATGGCCTGGGCATTCAGTATCCATAGGTGCTGAGCTCCAGAGGTTCTCACAGGTTTCACTTCTACTACGTGACCAAAGGAACAGGCACTGTGATTGAGGCCTGCCAAATGTTTCCTTTCTTATCCTTGTCTGTGAGAAATAGGGTGGGATATCCTTTTGAGAATTTGTTTGTTTGTTTATTTGTTTACTTTTATATACTCATTCATTTTCTGATATCTGTTGGGGATATAATATGCATGAGAAAAAAGTCAGATTGCTGGGTCAGTGGGAGTCATTCTGTGCCTTGCTGTCAGATGTCATCAAACACTGAGAAAGTTTTATTTTTTGCAGAAGAAAGTTATGCTCTCACTGCTCTGTGTTCTGGAACTGTGTGTGGTGGTACCCAACACACAAAGGTAATCATGCTACAACTTTAATGAATCTTCTGACGTAAGAGCTTCTGAGTACAGGAAAAAGAAAGTTTAGTGAACTTTTTGGATGACTTTCCACCACTTCTGGATTTTTTTCCAACAACAAGGAGTCTTACCTCATGCCTTGATAGCTCTTTCAAAACAATTTTGACACCAGTCTTGGTTTGGCTTTGAGATCAAGTTTAGATGCTTTGGATAAAAAAAATTTGCCATAGTTGAAAAATCTCTTTATTTATACTGTAAGCACATTCACACATCTCTTCCCACTCCCTCTTCCTCCCACCAAAAATTTTCTAACCCTTATTCAATTTCTTGACCAGTGCCCACATCCTGTAACCTTGTGAGCATGGACAATATTAATAGTATTTTTCAGATTTTTACTCAAGTCACTAGTCTCTACAGATAATGAGTTTTTTTGCAATGATCCTTTGAACCTCAGGGAGGAACTTCCACTCTTCTAGAATAAACTCTCTGCCTGGAAGGAATGCCTTTGAAGTTTTCAGCAGGGAGGTCTTGACATAAGTCTGCAGTCTCAGCACTTACATAAAAATGGAACAGTCCCCAGATCCACAGTTGGAACCATTCTTCAGTGTATCCAAATTACAGTTTGAGTACAACCCTCAATTTAGAAAGATTTTCTATTTTTATACTTGCAAACCAGAATTATTCACTGAACTGATTTCAGCCATAATTGAATGACCCCACAAGAAAAATAGCTTCTGAGAATCATCAGGCACTTCAGAGTAGCTTTCTGGCATCATTGCAATTTCTTCACTCACAGATTTGGACTTGCAGAAAGCACCTCAGGAGAGCTGATACCAAGAGGCAGGAAGTTTACTGCACACTTGCACATTCCAAATGTCCAATCTTGCAGAGTGAGGTCACTGAGTCCTGGAAAGACATCTAAGAGAATTAAACTAGTCTCATAAACTGACATCATCTGAGAGGAATTAGAGAAAGACGTACAGAAAAAATAAAGCCTTTAGTATTATAGAAAAGCCACATAACACAAATAAAAACAATCATCTAAAATGCCTGCAGGCAGCTCAAATGATAGGCTGATATTCTTGTAATTATCTATGGGATGTTTTTTTGTTTAATTATGACTTCACTTCATCAAGTTGAAAGCTAGCATCAGTATGAAAAGCAGTAGGAAGCCAGTTTTAAATGTTCAGTTTAGGAAGCTGAGAAATATTGTCTGAGTCATCTGCTTAATCCTGACAAAATCATGCAAACTGAAAGAATTCAAAATGGATCATGCACTTCAGGTGACCTCCACAGAACCCTGTGTATTATATATATACTATACGGTACAGGGACAAGTTGGTGGGGGTTTTGTTTTGTTTTGTTTTTTCTCATACAGTACACTATATTTATGAATTTAAAATGGGAAATTGCTGTGGGCAAATACATTCACAAAATATCCATGTCATAGGTTTTATCATGAGAAAGGAAAGAGAACTTTAATCTCAAATCTGAACAACACAGCCATTATTTTGTCTGTGACTTTGTAGCCTAATACCTTTTAATTAAAACCACATTATATTGGTGCAGTAAATCAGTTTCTTTTATATACAGAACAACTTTATTTATAAAATGAAGCTAATCTGAAGGCAAACAAAAGAGACACCAGAATTGTGGCAGTGTTGAAAACAGGGGGAAGCGTCTGTACAATATTTGGACAAATTTCCACTTCTTCTGAAATCTGTATCATAATTTGGACATACAGAGATGAGATTTTTCATATCCTTTCACATCAGGAGACAAAAACCATGATATAGTCTTGGATCAGTTAGAAGTGAATGGTTGACACTGTTAGGATTAAACCCAAACAAGGTGGACTGAATGGAGCCTCTGTGGTGATAATGTGCAATTCTTTTTAAAGTGCCTGCTGGGATGATCCTTGTGAAGGATATTCTCTAAATGTGAAATATAAACATTTTCAGAGCCATAGAAAGTATCCATTTGCTTTAAAGACATTCAGAGTACAAAAGGCCTTATTTTCCACTTTTCCACTATTTTCCTTATTTTCCAGTTTCCTGATAAATTGAATCTTAGTGTCAGCAAGGTGATACAGAACATTTATGTAGAAAGCCCTGGCAATCACCTTAGGTAGAAGACACAACCATTGATTCTTCAGAGAGCATGCAGTGTGGCATCCATCACCACAATCAGGGAAGAGTGAAGCATCAAATAAGTAGACCTCTCATATCATAGCCTGATATTAGGCTTTACCAAATAGCCATGGCCAGTAAGGCTGTTCTGAGCCTGGGGTCTGCATGCTGCTGATAGCAGGATAAGACATGACCTAAAGTTTCCAGCATGTTCTCTCACCTTTGAAATGGTGTTAGAGAAAGCAATTGCACTGGCTGTTGTACAGCTTCCTTGGTGAACTCTGCAGTCTGGGTGGAGAGCAGAGTGTTGCCCTGCTTGCTAAATTATATATTGAAGAAAAGCAGATTAATCTAAAGGATTAACTTAGTTAACAGCCATTCAGAAAAGAATAAATCTAAACACTTAGATTTAGTAATGCAGAATTTTTACAAACACTGAAAATGTAAAAGTAATTTTTTTCTATTGGTAGTGTGACTTTAGATCACAGTCTTGAGAAACCTCCTTATAAAGATAAATAAAAAATATTTTGGAAGAAAAGCACAGAAAACTCATTGATAACATTCACAGAAAATATTACATTTTGAAAGTGGAATGACATATGAAACCTGAAATAGTGAACTACATCAGTAAACTACATCATAAAAATCACAAATCGCATCAATAAATCAAAAATCAAAGCTCTTTTCCTTAGAATTGTGGAAAAAAATTTTAAAAAAATAGCACTGTTACTTCATATATAGATATTTTTAAAATGTTGTTGGAAGAAAAATATTCAGTACTGGCTCATGAAAAAATGGATGAGGAAGCCCGATCAAGAATAACTAATCATATCAAAAAAAAAAAAAAATAGACTAATAATTAACCACTACAATCTGAAAGTTTGTGGGATAGTTTGGATAAACACACTCAGGTGTTTTGAGTCCTTCCCATACTATAATATCTACATTTCTTATGCATTAAAATTTGATTTATAAGCTATAAAAATATTTTAATACCATATATTTTTTTGGAATCTCAAACAGAGATTTTTGATTAATACCACTATACATTATTAGTATTATGTACAAAGTATCCATTACTGTTAAGACTGTTTATTCCAAAGTGATTTGTGGTGATGCATCCAGGGTTGCTCTAACTCCCTTTCATCAACATTTGCTATCACATGAAAGAGAATAATTCCTCAACACTCCTGGTATGGGAACAGTTTCTCTCATTTATATGAGACACCAAAGAATGTATGGGACAATGTTAGCTAGATTTACTTGATTTCCGAGAACTTTCTTGAAAGCCTCTTTCTCCCTTTCTGCTCCTTCTCTCCAAATTCTCCACTTCATTCTTTTTAAGGCAGCTGGACAAGGTGAGGGTAAGCTGATAAAAAAATTAGTAATCTGTGTAAGAGGAGGAAAAGAATGTACATGAGCTCCAAGATCTATCTACTCTTTCAAATGGCCTTTTCATCCAGACTGGTGCTGGCTACACCGGGAGGAGGCAGTGCTGCCTCACGTCTCTGAAACATTTCACTTTGATGTTAGTAAACCATTCTGTTATACTGGCACACAAACCCCTAAATTTCTCAGTGCAGATCTAACACAGACTAGAAAATTCTCATTTTCTCATTTTGAAATAGATATGTGATGGCTGGTAGACAGAATAATTCTTGAGAATCCACTGATCATGTTGAATAGTTTTGAAATAACTGCATAAGAACTTAAGCATGCAGTGTGTAAATATCAGTCCTTAAATTTAAGAGTCTGACTGCAAATCATAGCCTTGGGTCTGTAGCAGTAACCTGTGCAATAGAGGTTCAGTTCTACTGGAACTGTAATCTGCAATTTATGTACTCCAGTTCTGTATGGACAGGAGTTATGGAGAGCATATGTTTTATATAATAAGACATAAGGCTACAGTTATCATGGCTATTGAAAATAAACTCAAATTTTCTACTCTCTATTCATATTCATGTAAATGACATCTATTTCAGTTAATCCAATACTTTTAGAGTGGCTTTACTCCATCATGAAATGGAAGAGAAAGAGGCTCCAAAAGTTAATTCTTCTGTCTTCTAGGCTGGTTTAACAGAATTGGAGCTTTGATTTCAGGTGCATTACTTCTGGTTTTCATCTATGCAACCAAGTAAGGAAACTGAGATGGAGATAGTTTTTAAAATAATATCTAAGAAGTACTGGGTATATAAAAAAATCACATAAATTGAGTGTTTTCATATGCAGTCATTGAGATAAGTTTTAGCAATGGAATATATTAATTCATCATTTCGAGTTTGAAAAAATTCAGCACCCAACTGAAAAGATATTCTACTTTATATTTGCTCTGAATGGTTATTTTTTACTAATTTGGAGGGTTATTAATTTGAGGTTAATTATACAGAAACACAAAGCACAAAGCATACCACTGTAGCATATTGTGATTTTTAGAGAATTTCCAGCATGGCAGAAGTGCCCTGCAAGATATTTGCAGGAAATCTTACCTTTCCTTCTGATGTCTAGAGAGGTTACCTAGAACAGAGGCTAGACAGAGTGAAAGGAATAAAGTAGGTATTTATTAAAATGTCTTCAGAGGATACACCTTGGGCAGTACAACAGCCCAGCTGGGGCTGTGCCCAAGATGGAGGATGGGTCACAAGTTTTCACACTTTCATAAGTTGGGTTCATTTGCATATTGGGGTTAATTGTCCAGTTACAGCTTCAGGTAATTGAGTCCCATTCTCCTAGTTTTGCTTTGTTAACACTTTTTGGGGACTGAACCTGCAACAGTTTTCAGGCTGGAAAAGGATTGTTTTGTCTGACTAAAAGTCAGAGGAGGACTTACACTCTATATGAAGTTCAGAGTTACTCACCAATGCAGTACAGAATCTGAAAAATATGAAAGCTAAAAATTATGGCATCACTTGTTCATCTTCAGACGTCAGGCTGATTTTACAATTTCAAATAGGCCCCTTTTTAAAAATACATTCCATTGCAGATTTTCACTTCAATTTTCCCTTGTATAAAGTTGCCATTACTTCATCTGTTGTGATCACTATATTACTGTAGCATGAGCAGAGAAACCAAAGGAGTGGGAGTTTCCTAATTCCATTAATTTTGTTTGAGTCTATTGCCTGATTTATAGGGCACTAACAACTTTTTTACACCTCTCTCTGTAAATGCAGCCTCTTTCTGGACTTGTACTGTCTGGCAAGTGAGGAACACAAACTTACACTCCCCCCTTGACTGCCAGCCATTACTGTGAGTTCAATTTCTGTTCACTTAAGAATCTCAAAATACCGTCATGAACAAAACAAAGCCTTGGACCCAGCAGCTGAACCAGTTTGTACCACTTGAGAACTTTCTGACTGATGGATTGTATATCCCTATTATCCAACTGCATTGCACAAAATTCCCATCTCAAATTATATATTTTAACACATGAAACAGTACAAATAATCCAAACCTTAAAATATCAGTTGTTTTAAGTCAGAATATTGTAAAAAGATACTTGTGGCAGAACATGGTAGATATTTGTCAACATGTTTAGGTAATCAATGAGGACTCCATTAATGTGTTTGGACTGCACAGGATCTTACCTCCTTGAGTGGTCCTGTGAGGATCAGAAGGACTGTGGAAAATCTGTCACTGAATTGCTCAGACATTTACCTGGAGCTCTGATGGCCTCTAGTCTGTTCTCCCAGACTGGTCTGTACAAATCATGTTGCCTTCCTGGCACCCTTCCCACCCTTCTGGCAGCCTGGCAGAATTACTGCAATCACATGCCTGAAGCAAAATATTACTGGATGTGACAAGGACATATTCTAAGCCTAAAAGATATTTTTTTAAATTATTTTAAAAAAAATAGTAATTATTTTTAACTACATTATATATGCTATTTTTGAGGTTGATATTCTGTACTGGTTTAACACTTTTCCTAATTTTCTGGCACATTCTCAAGGGTTGAAGTCTCTGGATATACCCCTCAGCTAAATCTTAAATGTCATAAAAACCTCTGCAATGGTAAAAAATCCCAGCAAAACAAGCAAATTTCAAAAGACCACAAAAAATTTAGAACTTTAAAAACAAAAGCAGAGAGGTGGGCAGCTCACCTCTAGGAGAATATTTGAATGTCCTTAATGCTGACTGTGCAATGGAATCAACAGAAGAATCAATTTAGAAGCTGTTTGCTTGCTTTCAATGTAATTTTAGTTAGACATGCCACCCTAGTAGATCAGTGACTCCTGTACTTCTACCCAAGACCATGATCTGACAAAAAGGCCTGAGAAAACAAAATTTGATCACAAAAAATTTTATAGAGGTTATAATTTCCACTGGACAAGTCTGCAGAGTGTCCTTGGAAAACTCTGCTTTTTATGCCAGCTGTAACTAAATGTGCATGAACTGAGAACAAGCTGCCAGGTGGCTGGAACATAGCTTTTACAAAAACAGAGGCTGCACTGTGCAGAAAAGTACTCTGCACTAAATGCTGTAGCAAAATGAGATTATTTTGAAATTTATTATATAATATCAGTTAAAGCAATTTAATCAATTTATACAAAGACAAGAGCAACACAATTAAAGTTGACACATAATACCAAATAAAAGTATTTAACCAGAGTAAATTATTTGCCCATAATTTTAGAGATGCATCATTAGTGTGCTTATTACAATGTTTTATCCCAAATAGAATAGATGCCAGCTTGTGACTTTCATTTCAGCACCAAGGTAACAAAAGGAAAGAAGTAGATTCTCTGCCAAGTCCTTGCCTAGTCTCACCCCAGTAAAAGAGAGTAAATTGATGCAGTCTTCAAATACTTTAGATGGTGTCACAGGAGAAGCAGGTAGGCTCTGCTTACTGCTTTCAACCTTCCTTTTCATTGAAATCAGCAAGAAGATTATGCCAGTTTATTGTTCTTTAGCTTCCAAAAACTAGGAAAGATATTTTTCTCCATGGATTCGTCTTTGCTCAGGGCATATTGCAAAGACACAGCCAGCAAAGCTCATTTCATGCATGCAACAGCCAAATATACCTTTAATGAAGACACCTCAAAACACTAGACAGAAAAAAGTGTCAGCTTCAGGCACATAGCCTGACTGCAGCTGAGACTCAGAAATTAGTGCCAATTTTTTTTTTTTTTTTTTTTTTTGCAACATTTTCACAAGAAGCTAAGTCTAACACCAAGACATGGAAGAACCTCTCTGCAAGACAGTCTGGTAGTTTTTGCTATAATTTTTGAACATTTGCTGTGATTCCTGAGAAGGTTTTTATTTAGGTGACTACTGCTGCTGTATAAAAACAGATTGCATTACCCCTGAGGCAGGGGCCTGAAGCAGGGAGCTAGACAAAATCAGGGAAAACATATCAGGTCCTTTATACAGTCATTCCCACTGCACTAAGAACCCTCTGTCCCCATGGGTGCTGTTCTCCAAAAATACAGGCTATGTCTGCAGCCAGCAGTGCCTTTGCCCTCTACCAGGCCAGGTTTTCAGTAGTGCATCCCAAGTTACTTTGAACTCACTGGAAATCCAGAGACACATTCTACACCCACAGAGTAAAGACTTTGCATCTGGATGCTGGAGCCCCCATATCCAGCAGAATGCAGGCAGGACCTCAGCAGCCATCCTCTCTCCTTGCTGATGATGCTCTCCCTTAGCCAGCAGGACCCACCACGCCAGGTGAGCTCAGCAACTGACCTGGCATTTGTAATGGACTTGCCAAGGCTGGTAACTCAAAGCTTCAAGGCACTTCTGAGATGCTCCCACCTCCTGCCAAACTCTGCTGAAGCTGGAATCAGACCCTGTTTTGACCACGACACGGTGCTCACTGAAGTTTTTTCTGAAAGCCATTTACATCTCCTTGATTAGCCCAGATTGCATTACTGTTAAGAGACAGCAGAACATTCAAAATTCTTGCAATTAAAATGTATTCTTTAAAGCTACCAGACATCCTCAGCAGTGAGAAAGTAAAGATCAAAAGCCTTGAAAGGTTGAGCTATGCTTCCAAAGATCAGCTAATAAAGGAAACTGAAAAACTCACCGGCAATCAAACTGTTAAAAGCAGTAATTCTGATGCAAGTCTGCTGAAGGTCCCTCTCATATTGCCTGACCTTTGTACTGAGCCTAGATATATGAGGTTTCCAAGTCCACAAGCTTCAATCCCACCCTGAGAAATAGGATAAAGCTGCACCATCACAATATATTAAGCATATCCTGCAACACAGCTCTTTGCTACTTCTTTTGATATTAAAAAAAATAAAATTTGCTTTTCTTTGAGCATCATTTCCATGCTGATTTATGGTTTATTTCAGAATAATAACTATAAGATATAGGTAATTCTAACGGTACACTGTATTTCTTACTGGACACAGACATTAGCTAAATGTACTGTCAAACACATCCATCTTGCAACAACATGATGTTCACATCACTTTCTTTTAGCAATAACATGTTTTTTTTTAAATTAAAACAGAAAATAACAGTCTTGATACTTATTCAAGTTGCAGCCATTTTTTATAAGATCTTTACACACCATCATCCTGATATTATAAAACCTTTTGAAGGCAATACTGTGTTCAAATATCCAGCCCCTTCATACCCTCACTGTTCAGCAAGTGGACAGAAATAGTTATCACACTTGTAATTCATACCTTACCCCACTCCAAAAATTAACTTAAACTTTCAAGTGTAGAAAATCTCTATTCCTGCATAGTAAATACATGTTCCTGCTCATGAATTGTTGTATAGTAATATGTAAAATTACCTACAGCAATGCATGGAATTCCTTACACTGGAACATGGATATTAAAAAAATCAAAACCAAAAACCAGTTTCATATATTTTTGATAAGTGTATTGGAATAAAAGATGCATTTAACTTCTGGAAACTGCTGAGATGTCAAGTCTCTTAGCTGGAACTGACCAACTTGTGGATCACAGTCTGGATGTCTGGGAATCAGTAAGGGCAAAGAGAACAGAAATGCTTATTTCAGGGCTAATAAACATACAGTTAAGAGATGTGCTCAGGAAAACATTATTAATTATAATCTCCTATAGTACTTTAAAAATTCCAGTGATCTCTATCAGAAAACTGAATTATGGGACTCAGGAAAGACTGAGAACATTTTTATCCATTTATAGAATAGTGTGTATATATATGTGTATTATTTTCAATTATAAAAAAAAATCCTTCTTATTGACATCAAATTTTCTTTTTAATTAAAAAGAATTAAAAGCATCAACTTCTCTGTAGTAAGTGTGCTTGAATTACAGTTTTGTAGGCTTATGGGAAAAAGCTGGTATGGTTCAAACCAATTATTTTGTGCTAAAAAGGATAATGTAAATAGGCTATGGGAATAAAAAGCTGAAGCTTTCATATGAAAACTGGAAAGAGCTGTTGTTTTACTTACTTTAGGCCTGTCAGCTCTGGAAACAATGTTATAGAACACTAAGATAATATGTGTAAAATGTTAAATTATGACTGATAGCTGTTTTCAAGATAACACATTTGCATTGGTTTTTTTGGGTTGGTTTTTTTTTTTTTTTTTTTTTTGTTTGGTTTTTTTTGGTTTTTTTTGTGTCCATTAGAAGCAGAGAATTACAGAATCAGGTTTCTTTTATATTAAAGTCATTGAAGCAGGAGTATTGTTAAACTGCTCGTGTAAAGCTCCAAATGGGCAAAAGCTATTGCAATCAAGCGCACATTTCTACTTGACATACAATAAATAAATATTGGCCAGAGGCTGATAGCCACAGTATCCAGGAGAAATAATACTGCCAAAATGGTGATGGTGAAGCAAAGATAAGATATTGAAAAATTCACTGACCCACTGTCCACAGGGTATATATAGTTCTTGTAATTCTAAAACTTGCTAAGCAATGCCAGAAAGCTGCTCAAAGATGGTGTACCTCCAACTGTATTGCCACATACCACATGCTCTGACTTGTCAGATCAAGGCACTAAAATGTGTTCAGTATCTGAAAGCAAAGCTAAATTAATACTACAGTCAAGGGGTACATTTTTAAATTTTAAGTGTCATTAAGCACAGGAACAACTTCTTATAGATACAGTGTTTTCTTTCTCACTTAAGACCTTTCATACCAGAATGGCTGTGCCATTCTCAAAAGAAATGCTTTCGATCACTCAAAAGACACAAATATGTCAATTCCATGAACTAATTAATGAAATTGCCTAGCTTGTGTGCAGCACAATCATAACCTGTGGCCTTAAGGCTTAAGAAAGCATGAAGCCATTTACAAGTTATTCATGCTTAGTCTGATTTAGAGTTAAGGGATAAAATCACTAACAAACACACATGGGTAAAGAAATCATGTGAGGAAAAGGCAAACTTCGTCAAATGAGAAAAAATATTAAAATATTTTTTAAAATGAGATTTACTTTCATGTCCTTACCATGATGAAAATAGCATCTTCATTAATATTAATACATTTCAGGTAATGCCATTTGTTGTTTGACAGATGTTAACACAGTGCAACCAGTAAAGAAAAAATCCAAATAAGCAAAGTGATCCTATTAAAGCATATGCAAACATGCTGTGTAAACAGCTGTTTATTATCTGCATCAAAACAAATCCTTCTATCTCTTAGCAACTGAGCCACTAGAAGACCTTCACCACCATGTCAGATTTTTCACCAGGCAGACATGAGCTGTATGTAAATAACAACAGTCTGTCACTCACAGTGGTGAGGCTGTCACCTTCCATGATAAGATCTGTTTGACCATTAACTCTGGAGATAATGCAGGACTTTTTTTTTTCCTTCACTGGGTCTGTACACATCTTTTTTTAATAATACCTGAAGGAGGCATTAATGTGAGGATTTCATGGGACCACTTGTGGGTGGTTGGTAGGCCAGGGCAGGCTAGCATCTAACTACTTCCACTACTTTTTACTTTCTGCTAGCAAATTGAAATTAGCAGATCAATTATTTATCAATTATATATTTGTAATACTGACTTTACCATAATTCATTAACTATCTAGGATTTCACCCACAGAGTCTGAATCAATTGTGTTTAACTTAGAACAGAATCTTAAGAAATTTACTGAGTCAGCCTTGATTGAAAAATATTGCTTTCCAATGTCAACAAGCTTGAAGTTACTTCAGTTTAAATTTGTTCTAGTGTCAGATAGCCAGATGTCAGACTTGGCCCTACCACTATCCTGTTTTAAAAAAAAGTCCTATATCAGAAACCTTTAATCTCCTTAGACACAAACACTTTTGATTTCCAGGGCAGAATACTTGCATGGCACGATGAGATTTGTGGACCCTTAGTAAGTTATTTTTCAAAACACAAGAGGATAAATTAAATACACTGGTCTTCCTCAATTTCTCACAGTAAAGACAAGTTTTCTATGTTCCAGATAATCCTTGTAGCCTTTTCTGAATCCATCTCAGTGTGAAAATCAATCTGTGCACTTTTCCTTGGGTGAATGCCGGACTTGGACCATGAGTCCTGGACACATCCACACTAGCACCTTTGATGATATCAATCTCAGAAAGACAATCTACCACCTTCCACTTCATATTTCTCAGCTCCCAGCTGTTAGCAGTACAAGTCTCACAGACTGGAAAAGTAGCCCCCAGTTCCATGTCTGCCTTCCATAATCCTAACAACATATGGTTTCTCATTCAGTCCTTGGTGTAATTTATCTCAGAAGAATTGTTTCTAAAACGATTCCACCACCTTAGATTCATCTGTCTGCAAGACCACACTCTCTGCGCATCATTTTTGATGGATGTGAGCCAGGTCAGGTATCAGAAGCTGAATTTATTTCACCTAGGGTTTCCTCTATGTTAGTGGATGGTCTGCTGTCATGCTAGGCAATTTACTGATTTCCCACAGGTCTGAGCATCAAGACAGAAGGTCAAGCAGCAGTTTTATTAATGCAGTGCAGAGAAAATGGGGAAAGAAGCAACTAAAATATAAGGAAAACAGGAAATAATTTCATAACTTATTTGAGACATAATTTCAGAAATAAAACAAGGCAGAGTAGATCAATGTTCTTGGATTCTGATGGATTAAAGAAGTCCACCTTAAGTAATTAATTCATTCTTGTTCAGAGGATGACAACATTCCATGTGACCACGTTCCCAGTTTTGATGAATGACCCTACATGAAATGGCATTTGCCATGTGTTTTACCATTATCAATTAAATGTGTAAGCTCCTGAAATGTCCTTATATGATGAGTAGTAAGTTACGGGATGGGATATGGAAGTCTAGTCTCCATGAGCTGCATGCCTTAAAGGCCACAAACTTCCTGACCTAAATTCTGCCTTCCTAACAAGTACACAACCCTTCGATGTGCAGAGGGCAAGATGGGAATTGTTCATCGCAATTCTATCCAGATAAAAAGTATTTCCTATGGAATTTTTTTTTACCCAGATAATTTCCTCTGTTTCTGTTTCAGGTAACTGCAGGATAATTGTACTTGGCATGAAAAAGGGCATGAACCCACTTTCCTCGGCGCATATTACTAATTGAGTTTTGCCACCACTACAATTGCTAAAATTACCATTATTACTGTATGTTAGAATCATAGGATTGTCAAAGTTGGAAGTGACCTTTAGGATCATCAAGTCCATCAACCCAGCACAACCATTTTAACCCCTCAAGCACAAAAACACATCACCCGGTGCCAGATCCAGGCACCCCTTAAACACCTCCAGGGATGGTTACTCTACCACCTCCCTGGGCAATCTATTCCTATGCCTGATCACTCCAATAGTGACATTTCTTTTCTAATAACTAATCTGAATTTTCCCTGTCTCAGCTTAAGGTCATTTCTTCTTGTCCTCTCACTGCAGGCACAGCAGAACAGACCGACCCCCACCTCACTGCAACTTCTTCTCAGAGAGTTGCAGAGAGCCATGAGGTCCCCCCTGAGCCTCCTCTTCTTGAGACTGAACAAAATGAGCTCCCTCAGCTGTTCCTCACAGGACATGTTCTTTCATAAATTATTTGAGACATAATTTCAAGGCATTTCACAAGCCTTGTTGTCCTTCTCTGGACATGCTCCAGTTCCTCAACACCCTTTTTGAAGGGCATGATCCGAAACTGAATGCAGTGTAGCCTCCCAATGCCAAGTATGGGGATAACCACTTCCTTGGTCCTGCTGGTTACACTGCTCTTTGTCCAGGACAAGACGGCCTTGCCCTTTTGCCCACCAAGGCCCAAACTGGCTCATGATCTGCCATGTGTTAACCAGCACTCCCAGGTCCTTTCTACTGAACAGCCCTCAAGCCACTCTTCCCCCATCCTGCAGCACTGCCTGGGTTTTTTGTGACCCAGGTGCAGGACATGGAACTTCGCCTTATTGAACCACCTGCAGTTGTCCTCAGCCCACTGATGGAGTCTGCCTGGGTCTGTCTGTAGAGTTTTCTTACCCTCAGGTTGTTAAGCAAGCTCTGAGTACATTAGGCCATTAGAGAGCTCAGCTGTAAGCTCTACTTGAAAAACCTCAGGCAGCCTTAAGAATAGACAAATACTGTCTGCTACTCCCCAGAATCTTAAGTGCACCCAGACTTAAAGAGTTCTGCCTAAGGAAACTTGACAAGAAACACTATTGCCATGGGCATTGGAACAATTTTAATAGTTGATTTTTGGGGTTTGTTTGTTTTCTTGTTTTTCTGTTACTGTGAGATTCCTACACTCTTCCCAAATTGAAATAGGGCACAAAACTGCTTGTAAAAGTGAGTCCAAGTGGTCAGACTATAAACCACTCAACAATTACAGTCATTGGCACACTTGCATGATTATTCTTCAAATGACAAAAAATAAAAACACCAGTCTTCCTGTAAGGCTCTTTGTGCTATCATGGCATCAAATACAAGTGTGTTGTATGTTAACAAAGGCATTCAAAGGTCATAGTCATACAGCAAGGAGCACATTTATCAGAGGAATAAGCCCAAAATTTCAATGCAAAGAGCAGCATTAGAAAGAGCACTGGGATCATCATCAATACCTTGTCTGGTCTCTGGTGACTTTATTATGCATTGTCTATCTTTTACAACCTGTCTAACAAACCACTTGTCTGCCACAGTTCCTGATTAGGACAGTAACTATTCCACTGACAATGTCCTAATTAGAGCTAAAATTCATCCACTGAGACTGTATGTCTCTCTGGTGAGGCAGTCAGTAAAAGAAATGTTCACATTCTTTTGTTATCCGCTCCTGCTCCATTCCCCTTTACTCTCACTATCTCTCACCTAATGCATTATTTGGGGAATGTAAAACACCTATCATAACCAAGTCTTAATACTGTATAGGCTTAGATTGTCCGTGAAAAGAAAAATTATAATTAACATTAGCAATGAAAATTGTTAGAAGCAGCTGTAAAACCCACAGTGGAGAATTCTTGTACAGTTTCCATGAAGATATTTAACTGGCACAAGACTCTGAAACAGTATTGCACATAAGTATTGCCATCTTTTTGCACATTTTCTCTTCAGCATTTTACATTGAAGGTGGAGTCAGTACTGCTTATACTGTCTAAAATTTCCCATTGTAAAATTCCGGGATTTGGTTCTTAGTTTTTGCACTTGGAGTATTCAGATTTCCCATGGAGCTTCAAAAACAGAGCTACTGAAAGCTTTCAGCAAAAGAATACTGCTGTTTCCAAAACAGAAGCTGAGGACATCCAGTATTCAAACCCCTGGTAGGCTGTGAAAACCATATCCTCATCAAGATAAAGCTGCCACTTTTCTGGCATATGGATTTAACATTTTCCAAATGTGAGGTTTGCTGCTGTTCCAAGTGTCATTGTTTCTGTGCTCTCAGTGAAGCCCTGTAAAACCCAGCAGTGAAACCTGTGTCGCCACCTCCTTGTGGCTGGCACCAAAACCACCCTTCTGACTGCCTGAAATGAAGAAGGGCTGTGCTAGGAGGCTGATGGCCTCTTGCAAAATCACAGTTCACTCAGGGTATTCCATAATATCTGGTCTTAGGCTTTTCTGCTTCAACAACAGAGAAATTGAACACAAAAATGTGAGATTAAATAGCAATATTAAAATAATACAATAAGAACTCAAGAAAAAACATGATTTCCTATGGAAATCAATGTGAAAGCCTGCATTAAGTCGCTGACTAATTATATAACTATCTTAATATGTTTTTCGGGATAACTGTCCAATTCCCTCAAGAATACAGAGCAACCTCAAGGGACTGAGGGAAATCTGAATAATGTTCCTTATGCCAGGGACTTAATATATTAAGGAAGTATTATACAAAATGAAGCAGCATTTTTTATAGCAATTTTGAAAGAAGCAGGAGATCCAGAAACAGAGGACAATTCATGTCGTAGGGGACATTGAGAACTCAACTTGTTCAAGTGTTTCCTCAAGGCAAGACCACCACCAAATTAAGACTATGCTACCTAGAGATTTTTTTAGCCATGTCCTGGAGACCTCTGGGAGCAGACATCCTGGAGCTCCTTGGGTTGCCTGGTCCCTTGTCTAAACATGCTCATAGTGAACATTTTTTTGTAATTCCTCTCAGAACTTCCTCTTATTTCAGTTTATAATAATTGATTCTTGTTTCGCTGCAATTCACTTTACTAAATACTTGCCTTCTTCATATTCTCCCCGTTGCTGCTGGGTAGCTCCTCTTAGGTCCCCTGCAGCCCTTCTCTGCTCCAGGCTGTGCAAGTCCAGCTCTCTCAGAATATCCTCACGGGATAAGTGCCCAAGACTCCCAAACATCTTGGTGTCCTTGGTTTTTCTCCAGTTTTCCAGTGACCTTCTTGAGCAGGGGGGCCCAAACCAGCTCCCAGGTGTGGTCTAAGTGGCAAGTACAGGAAGGGCAAGCCCTACCCCAGCACACTGGCTGTGCCCATGCAGACACAAGCCAGCATGCTGCTGGCCTTCATCGCTGACAGGATGACAGCACTGGACTTTAAATTCTAGCTGAGGTTAAACTTGAGAACTAGGACCCCAAACCAAAACTTTGTCATGAAAAAACACTGATCCCATACAAAGGAAGCTGACTGAAAAAAAAAATATTTTATTTTACTTTCTGCCTTTTTGGTCTTTGTTTCAGACTTCTGGCTACATCCACTGTGTTGTGCTACTGGGTAAAATGTTTTTGTAATATGTAACATGTCTCATTTTCCTGTTTATATTTTAAGCATTTTAAACCTGAGGTGTGTGTCTAAGATAAGAAAATGTTTTCTAATTAATTTTTTTCACTAGTATGAGAACATAAAAGACTTGAGTAAGCATCAAAAGATACATATTTTCCCTGGAAACAGAGTCTTATTTTAGTGTTGGGCTGTATGTCAATCTGCTTGTCCTCCGATTCTACCACTGTGCCCAACACCACTTAGCATATTTGTAGATAAATGCAATTTAAAAAAACATGTAATGGTTTAAAATAATTGGTAAGTATATACACAGAACTTTTGGAGTTATTCTGGCCAAATATATTGTTTATTTATAGTCATCACAAAATTCCAAAAATATAACAAAGGCTGCTTTCAACTGTTGTAACTGCTTCTGGTTTTTGTCTCTTCAATTTTCATTTAATTTATTTTTCCTTTAATTTATTTTTCCTCTATTGAATTTTAAAAAGCTTATTTATTACTAAAAATACATTATGTGCAACACATTATGCGTAATACATTATGTGTATCTGTACTTTGTATAACTCCAAAAAGCTCCCCTGACTAAAACAAGACTTGATGACTTGCCTCTGAAGTAGAGAAAGACGATCAGACCACAAAGTATTTTTAATAACTATATTATAACATTAATTCTTCTTTAAGAAGTTCAGCCAACTAGCACAAGCTATGGAACTCATATTTAAATATTTTTGAAAATAATTATTATCTTTCAGGCCTAATATATAACAAAAAGGGTGATCATGAAAATATTTTTACAGTAATATTTTATTGATTTATTTGATAAATAGATATTAACTAATGAAAGATGTGTGACGATGCTCCTTCCTTCCTTCCTTCCTTCCTTCCTTCCTTCCTTCCTTCCTTCCTTCCTTCCTTCCTTCCTTCCTTCCTTCCTTCCTTCCTTCCTTCCTTCCTTCCTTCCTTCCTTCCTTCCTTCCTTCCTTCCTTCCTTCCTTCCTCCTTCCTTCCTTCCTTCCTTCCTTCCTTCCTTCCTTCCTTCCTTCCTTCCTTCCTTCCTTCCTCCTTCCTTCCTTCCTTCCTTCCTTCCTTCCTTCCTCTTTCTCTGCCTTTTTCTTTCAGTTCCCACTAGTACTAAGCTTGTGGTTCTGAACTTGCATTTGAATTGTTACCACAGGATTTAATAGTTAAGGAGGCATTAGAGATTTATACTGATGGAGAGAATATGCCTCATGCTGTAAAAGTCCAAATGTAAATCATCATTCTTTCTAAAGTCCTATCAGAAATATATTTTTTTCTGATTTATTATGTATTTATTAATTTGAGATAAAATGATCAAATTATCTCAGATGTGTTTAACAGGAAGGTTTTTAATAACTTGAGGGTCAGTTACCATCAAATCACATGTATGCATGTCTGATTCAAAATCATAGATGTACAAAATCATAACATTATTTAGATTAAAAATTTGTAGTCTCTGGATTAGAATGTGTCATATATACTCTTTCTAAACAGGATCAGAGCAAACTGTGCCTTTGATGAGCATCAAAGATGATGAGCATGGCAGTGCCAATGATGAGCTTTTTAAACCAAATTTCATTAGTGATACAGAATATCTGCATGCCTGATGGAATGTATATGTTGATTTCTGCCTTTCTTTACTATTTCTCAGACCAATAAAATACCAATCAAATTCAGTCTATAGGGAAAGTACTTTTACAATGGCATCTCATTCATGGTTGATTTTCAGGGGGTGAGGAAGGATCAGAATAATTGAGACTTGATCAACTTAGTGAAAGATTTAAGATTGTTCCTTGAAGACATGGGGACACATGCACTCACTTTAGAGCTGTGTTTAAGGGTTATGACTATTTCAGGAAAGAATATAGAATAAGAATTTTCCTCACTATTCCCTTTCTGTCAGGTCACAACAAAAAAGAGCTGTGGTCACATCCCTCCTTTGGGAGGGAATGATGAATGCAAGGCCTTTTGAGGAAAATGTGTACTATTTCTACTAAATGTAGGATCTAACCCCTCTATCTGGCTCAGGTACATCTTGATCAAAGACACATCTTTTATCCAGCTCTTTAATATACCTCCTTAAAACAATATCAGATATTCTATTATTTATTTTAAATAGGGACGTTCAAGAGACTTTTTGCCTTTAGAAATGAGAGTCTAGGGAGTTAGTTGACCCATATGAAAACCATGCTTCTCAGTTTCTTTTAGGCAATATATTTCTTCAGAGTTGATTCAGATAAGGAATTAAGGTGTTGAGGTGTGGGTCCTAGCAGAAGAGAAAAGCAACTTCAGTCTTCTTGTTTGTAAAGTTCTGCATAATCAGCAAGCAAGGAGTAAAGAACATAACACTATTCTGGGGTACCCCATACTCAAATTAGCCTATTTGGTTGTCAATTAGCTTTCTGCTTCCTTGGCATGTTTTTCCTCGCTGGTACAGATGCAAAATAGCTTGTTTGCAAAGAAATCATTGTCAAGAACAAAGGAGGGTTTTTTGCTGCCATCATCATTAACATATTGTGACCTGAATACCAGACAGAGTTAAAGTGACCCAGGAAGCCAACTGGAAGCCAAAGTTTCAGGCATAAACTCTCCTGCCTTTTAAGCTCTCCATTTCTTGCTATCTTCTTCACAGCTGTGCTCCTGCAAATGAGGTTTCCAGTGCTTAGCAGTTTTAGTCAGTGATTAGACAGAAATTCTGAGCAAGTGGAAGTTGAAACAGTACGCAGCTTCTGAGGAGTTATTATTTCTATTTACTTTTGTGTTTAAAAATAGTTGAAACTGTTTTGCTTAGTTTGTTTTTCTTTCATCTTCCTTTCTGGACACATTTACTACAAATCAGGTTTTAATCTACTAGGAGCTTTGAAACTTCTGTTCTACAGCCTGAACCTCCCACTCATATTCCTCAGCATACCATAACAAAGCAGAAAGGTCTTCACAAAGGAAGCTTTTCAGACCTGAAGGACATTCTCCTGATTCGAGAACGGTTTCTTAGAAAGGAGGACTAAATTCCTATTAGAGCAATCTATTTTGAAGTTTACTGAGGGCAAGGCTGTGAGCAAAGAACCAATGACTGAAGCACATGGCAGGGGAAGGAATTGATTATATTATGTGCATCCTTTAAAAATTCTCCAAGACAGGAGTGTTTTGAGAAACAGGAGCTATAAATCTACTACATCCTTCTCTCTGCCCTAGTACTGACCCCATATTAGGTCTCAGGAAGATTATATTCTTATAGCTACTCTAAGCCAGCAAGAAGCAATAGGGGAGATTTTTCCCCAACACCCTCCATCATCAGTCCACTGACCTGCTTGGGATAAATTAATTGTGTTTCTGTACCACCGTGCATGAAAACAACAGCATCACTGATCCTAACTTTTTGAAGTCTGGGACATATTCTGTTGAGCAGAACTTCCAACTATCCTAATTTTAAGCTTAAGAAAGAATTTCAAATGCAATTTCCCACAAAGGCTTCTAATAAAAATCAAGGGGTAGTACAAGAGGGATGAATTTATGGGAAAAAGAAGGAAGGTGTGTATATTTGTTTCCTTCTGGTTGAATGTTGGGTGTATTGCAGTCACATAACTAAGTTGTCTTCCTCTTCCTGCTGGTCTCTTAAGAGAAACAAAGAGAGCAACTGCTTTGGATGCTTATCCCTTTAATGAAGTCTATGTTATTCTATTTGTGGAAGAAGATTTCCAATGCAACTTTCCATTTTTTGCTTTTTCCCTGATAAAATGTGTCCTAGTCACATTTCAGGCAAGAAACTACAGTCTCTGGTGCTAGGCAGGGTTCTACTGTGGTACTGTGACAGTCTAGTGAGCAAGAATCAAAGCTGCTAATTCTCAAGTAACGAGAACTACTCAAGATTTATTAAAAACCCCTGAAAAATATACAGAAATATATGTGCAAAATAGAGTATTTTTATAAAGAAAAGATAACATGGAGAGCTATCTGTAAAAAAGTATTCATGTAGAGAATGGATAAATGGATAAAATATGCAATATTAGGTAATATATCCTATTCTATATATATAGCATAGTATATATATCCTACTATCCTATAGTATAGTATAAATATAGGATATATATATATATATATATATATACTATATATACACTATTGAGGAAATATATCCAATTTTGTGACAGAAACTATAAAATTAGGCCGTTCACTTCCTGATTTATACAAAATAATACATGGGCCTGACAGTCATATAGAGTCCCAGGCTTATACACTTTCCTGGAGCTGCACCTCCAAAAAAGGGTCTTTCAAGATATCAAAATTACTATTAATACAAAATTATTGGCATGACAGAAAGCAAGTAAACTTTTAATCATTCTCAGGGTCCTGACATAAACACTGAATGAATTCTTAAAACTGTAGCAAAGTACATGCATGAAATCAGGGTCCGAATTCTGCCCTTAATGGTACATTGCTTTCAAGTTCAGGCAATCTCTTTGCTTCCATTAATATATAATCCCTAGTTCCATTAATATATAATCTTTTCCTCTTGTGTGTATGTAACACATGACTTTGATTTATCTCAGTCATAAATGTAGAAAGCAAACTGTAAAATTATTGGTTCAGGAAGAGTTCTAAAAAAGAGTTTAACACCAAGTACTGTTTTATTGGCTTAGAAAATATATGAGACACCAACAAAGTCATTTTTTGAGGAACCGTATCAACTCATCAGGGTCATTGTGAAACAGATTTTTAGTTACGAGAATGAAGAAGTTTGGTTGCTAATTACCACTCAACTGCAGCACCATGGCCTGTACATGCCTAGGATTTTCTGTTCCCCCACTGCAATAAACACACAGCTGTCTGCTTCAAAATTCACTAGTAGCTATAAAATAATGATACAAAGAGCAAAGGTTTTTTCATTCTATACTAAAATATAAAATAACCCTATTCTATTATAAGACCATAAAAAGAAATAAACGTATTTCAAGTATTGGAAACTTCACAGTAGGCATGAAGAATGCAATCACACTTGACACGTTTCTTCTGTGAACAATGAAGCATGCAGTCATAACCAAACTGCTATGTCTGCATCCTAGCAAATACATTGACTTTTACTATGGACCAGATTGCATCTTTGCCACATACCCCATGTCAGAATGAGCAAGCTGAGAAGTGCTTTGATGGTTGCATATGTTGTTATCGTGCAGCCCCAACGAACAGCAGTTTCACAAGAATGAACTCTCAGTCTATTTAAATGTATGTGCTACAGTGCAACCTCTTTCTAGTTCAGCATATGTCCTCTATTGGGTTTTATATCTCCCCATGGTAGTTAAACCCTGTATTTTTTTTTCTCTGCAGAGCTTCTTCTGTGGAAACAAATGTACCCATGAGAGCTAGAGATAACACTACATCTAAAGGAAATATCATACTCCTTCTGAGGCAGCACAAAGCTTTAACTTCATTTCTTGGCTTGGTCCTGTCAAGCATAGATTCAAATAAAGTCATTGATCAGTGAGAAACCATAAGCAACAGCCAGAGAAGTAGATGTGGTTAACAGCTGACATCACTATTGCTGATGCACCAGGCATTAAGTGCCCACCAACAGAATGGTGGAAATAAGGCTGACAGTGTCTCATGTAGTGAACAATATTGTCAGCCCTGCAATGCAAGGCTAAGAACAAATTATTCTCAACTGTCACCATCTAAAATCCAGGCAGGCCAGCTAGCTAATAACAGCTGGAAACAGGGAACACAAAACAAAATCAGATAAATTAGCAGAGATTTTCAATACTTTTTACACACCAGCTTGTGTACCAAGTTAACATCTTTTTTGGGCTATGATACTTCCAAAATTTATGGGCAATAAAACAGCAGTATTGAGTGAAGAATGTCTTCAGATAGTTTATACAGCATAACTGGTACTCAATTTTCTATTTTTTTTCATAACCATAGGCATTCTTTACAAATGCATAGTAGCTGTTTGAAAATATTCGTCTATGTTGTTGCTATATTTCAATGTTATGGATTCATTCTCTTTAGGGATCTTTGCTCAACATTCTTGAAGCTCAGTATTTGTGTTTGGGTTTTTTTTTTTTGCAAAAGGGGCCATTGCTTATGTAATACCAATGCCATTACATAAAAGTGCACCATTGCCCCACAGCTGACCTTTCCTGAAGTTACAAATTCTAGGAAGAGAGTGAGGTTCAGCATGTTCCTCAGATCTAGCTCCACCTGCCCTTATTGACCTTAAGGGCAAATTGAATAACCTGAATTCAGGTTTCCTTCAAAACCAATTTGCTCCAACAATAGGCACATCCTCTTAAGAAACTTCTGAGCTTTTTTTTCTTTTTTTTTTTTTCTTTTTTTTTGCCAGAAATCAGATACATGGAAGCACCAGGGAGTATATGTAAGACAAAGAAAGATGAGCTGTAGTGAACAAAGTAAGGGTCTTTTTTCCATTTTATAAAACCACTGCTGGTTTCAAGGATTGTAATGGGATTATATCTCAAACACATATATGCTTGTACTAAGCATGCATATATGGTAATCTTGGATTGTCTAAGACTTCAAGAAATGGTTTCAACAAATATAGCTTGTGTGTGAAAATTTGAAATTTGCTCCTCTGAAGTGTCTACACTGGTAAACCACAGATCTCATATATAGAGGCATCTTGGCTATATTCTTTCAAACTAAATTCCAAAAATGTTTTCTCCATCTGTTCATTACTAGTACAGACTATCATTCTATAATAATTTTTGATTAAAGGAGAAGCAACATTGCATCAGCTACTGTCATTGTGGAATGCATAAATCCAGTAAGAGTCTTTCAGTCTTTAGGTAAAAGTGATATAATTCATAGTGCTTAAAAATGTACAGGCTTAAGTGCTTGAAAATGTATTTTGTTTAAGAGGTGCTATTTTCCTATTACTGAAATGTCTTAAGACACATCTCAAATTAGCATACTCTTTTGCTGAACTTTGCTTTTGCATCACATTTAGGCAAGCAATCTTGTCTCTCTTTTCTTTCTTTTATTTGTTATTTCATCACCTTAAATACTTATCACTGTCTTTAATTTTGATTACTGTTTTCCTTTTTCTAGTCACACTTTATAAATTTTGGTTATTACTTCTGTTTGATTTTTAATAAGAAGGCAGAGGACTGCCAATATTAATTTCCTCTCTCAATAATTCTAGTACTTGTCTCATTCATACTGTAATTATTTTTTGTAAGACTTATGAAAGCTGCTACTATTTTGAGATAACAGTAAATCAGTTTCCACACATTTTTGGTTTGAGAAGCGCTTGAGCATGACAGCATCACCCACAGTCAGTTTTTCTAAGCACAATTGCAAATATAAGCACTTGAAACACAAAGTTTGCAAATAGAAAGATTCAGAAAAGATGACCAACCCTCCTAAGACAGGATTAACAACAAAATTGGAACTGAGGAACTGCCAGTTTCCAGCCCTGGGACAGTCTACTGAGACATATTTCCTACTGCAAAGGAACGTTTTTTCCCTGTACTGACTAAAGCAACCTGAGTATGCAGGAGCATGCAGATCCTGGAGCTCCCCACATTGTAAAGAAACCATGTGAAATATTGAAGATTAAAAAGTAGGTCAGACTTAATAAGTGCATTTTTAAGTAATCCACCCGTCAGATCCTGATATGAAATGGATAAAATCTGAGGTCTGTTTAGTAACTAGAGATTCACCCTATTGACTTTTATTATGCTAAAATTCTTGTGCACACAGAAATGGCTTCTGCATATTTGCATCAAAAAGGAAACTGCAAAGAAGATGCAAAATTAAACCTCAAATTCTAAATAAGAAAACTGTACAGCAAAGGCTGGAGCAGGGCCAAATGTAGTAAGAATAGTCACTTTTACCTAGCAGATATTATATGCGGAACAATCATGACCTTGCCTAGGATCGGTGAAAATGTCCAAACTACTCCTTTCTGCCCTTCCTTCCTCAACTGCAAATAAAACACAATTCTTATTACATGCAAAACAATATCTTTCATTCACTATTAAAAGAGTATTTTTATGGTTAGTATTTTATGACAGAAATATAATGTATAATCAGCTGCTCCACAGATCTTGCTTTGTGCTAGAAAGGACTATAAATTGTAGCAATTCTGAGTGCTGAATCTGCCTCTGGATGTTGACACTGGAGCTGCTCCACCTTTGCTTCTTACTCCAGGTATTAAGCCAAAACATCCTGCTGTTATTGCCAGATATAAAAGAAGCAAAGGCAGAAGGATGGCAGCACCGTCTCACTTGGAAAGGCAAAGGTTCTGAAACATGATTGTGTTCCACATGGCAAAAATTTGATCTCATGAGTCTCCACTGCTCTTTCATTTGCCTGTATTTACAAAGTCAGAGCTCAAGGTATTTTTATACTTAAATACAAGTCCTTGGCTCTCAGTGGACCTCCCAGGTAGTTCATGTGGGTGTTCCACATAATACTTAGTCCCTTGCTTTTATAAGCACACAGACACAGCTTCTAAAGATGCCTGTAACCTGTGAAACCAGTCATGCCATTAGGGAAATTCATAGTAACAGCAACCAGAGGAAAAAATGGTCTGGTTGTCGGTCTATTACTGACAGCATATCAGAAGCTTGGGATGCTTCCACAGACACAGGAGGGCTGATAATCCCTAACAAGTAGAAGAGATCCCTCAGGCATCACACTCAACCAAAACATGCACATTGTCCTCACCTTTAAAAATATCTTTCTAGTCTCCTCATTGCTTTCATCTTTATACTGATACACCTCTGCATGTATGTATACACACACATATACACAACAAAATTCCATTACCAATATCCCTATGAGTACTGGAATTCTTTTTTTTTTTTGTATGCTTAAATTGTTAGAGTGTCACCTCACATTTTTTTGGACTATTTGCACCCTCTTCTTTGGCACATATGGTGAGTTAAGCACGGTCCAAGGACCATGTTTAGCAGGGATATTCATATTACTCATATTGTGGAAGCTAAAATAGGATGGACTTTAGTAATAAAGCAATTATTTTTAGGGCCAGAGAATAAGTTAAAATACACTTGGCTTACTAGTAAACAAGTCATATTTAGGTCTCAGTAGTAGCACAACCAATGAGAACTTCAGGGAGAAGACTCTTAAACAAGTGTTTTTCATTTTTACCAATGCTATGAGTGTGAACATATTCCTTATTTCATCACTCTTTTGCTGGAGCTCTAGTGAAGTCTCTATTCATGTCACCAGAACTCTCAACACAGTTGAAAAATGATCATCTAAGCATATATTCCCCCATGGCATTGAATATTTGCAGATCTAGAGACTTTCTTTTCATGCTTACAGTATTGTTCCATTGAAATTAATGAGATTTGGGGGCCATTAGAGATATGTAATCAATCCAAAGATCCTAAACAGCTCATACATTTCCACTGACTTTGAGGGTACTGCAGCAGCTCTCCAGTAAGACTCAGTCCCTTGAGGGATAGTTTTACAGAGTTCTTTATAACTGACACATACATTTAAACTTCCCAAACTCTGATAAGATGATGCCCAGCTTTTCTCAACAAGCAATCATATATTTAGGATTTTCAAAGCATTCCCTATGCTTTATGAATGTGAGTTCAAGAATTATTAGAATAACTACCCTTTACATAGACAGCTGAGGAGACCCCAGAATAAACTGATGCCATAGAGGCAAGGGATTGAAATAGATCCGACATTATAGCACCTACACACGAGAGCGAGTGGGTAAAATATTTCCCATGCTAGTAAAGCCTGAAGTTACAATCAACAATTTGCAATATTTGGTGAGTGTTAAGCTTCCATAGTTCCTTTTGTGAGGGAAGCAAGTCACAGTTACAGTTTTAACAAAGAAGCCAGTGTTGAGGTGAAGATTTTTTTTTTGCTTTGTCCTTTTCTTGTTTAGTTTGAAAGGGTGGAGGCACTGGGAGCAGATCAGATGACCCACTGCGGCTTTTATACCTCAGCAACACCCAGAGAAAGCGCAGGATTGTCTGAGTGCAGTCCTGAGCAGACCTTCCCCCTTTTTGCTGTCGTCCTGACATGGCAGAATGTCCTTGCTGCAGAGGGCCCAGCGGGGGCCAAGGGCAGAGGCAGCTCTGGCACTGCGGGTCGCTGCAGGGTGAAGAGTCGTGCCGCGCGCGGAGACCGCGGCTGTCACTCAAGGAATCATTAGCAATGAAAAGAGGCGGTGAAGCTTGTTGTGTTGTCATCACACTGTAAAAAGGTTGGCTGCAGCCCAAATTAACTTGCTTAGGGAGTGTGAATCAAAATGACATGCAATCTGAATGTTAATGAAAATTTTCTTGTGCTTCAGACTTTAGATTCCATCCAGAAAGCTGTCATCTGGAAGACATCATCTCTCTCCTTTCCCCTTGCTCTCTTCTGAGGATATGTATTTGCAAATATAAATGAAAAGAGGAACTATTCATTTCTCTTAAAACCTGTGCTGCTTGGATCTTCAGTTTCTGCACTGTATTGTTTCCAGAAATTTCCCTGTGTTGCAGCAGAAAAAACAGGAAGGCAATAGAGAAAACACCCTGCTTTTCAGGCAAGAGAATTGCAAGGGTTTTATAGGCAAATAAGTGCCAGACCTCTAAGTGCTGTTTTTACAGTAGTGCAGCTGTACTGTCACAGAAAAGTTCCCACTTATGTTTCCAAAGGACTGGAGTATTCAGGTGTTATTTGTGATATTCACCCATGTAAGACTGTGTCAGTGAAAATCACGTTTTTCCAACCCAGGCAATAGAGCTACTCCAATGCAAAATCAGTCCACAGAGATGGAAATAGAAGGGAAGCCTTTAACGTACACAATCATCCATTTCCTGACTAATGTGCAGTCATATGCTTCCCCCCACTTGGCAAGGAGCATAGTTAATTTTAATTAGTATCATTTTTTCTAGCACCTATTAGAGGCTCTGGGATTGCTAAATTCAGAGGTCCTCATTTCTCCCTCATGCACTTAAAAGGCAGCTCAAAATTGAATTTCTTGTCACATGTTGTCCACCACGAACTTGTGTTCTTCACACTATATTTCAAGGCAGCTGCTATACGTGTTGCAAAGCACGCATATCAGTACACACATGTTATCAATCATTAAAAAAAACCCTTTTTCGTATCAAAGTCAAAAGAAAATAAAAAAGAAAAACTATCTTGAGAGATTTGAGATCATAAAACGGTGAGCAGTACTGGTCTAAATTATAATTAGTCAGTAAACTATCCAAATCCCTATTTTAAATCAACAAAAAAACAGATTCTGGCTTAAAAGAGAACATGAATGCCTGAATCTGGCAAAAATAGTCTTAGCAAATTGAAACAATTTCTTCAACACAGAAATGTGAATATAGTGGTATCACTGAGAGACAATTCAGCATTTTTGCTAAAAGAATTAAGAATTCTTAAGAATTAAGAATTGTAAAAGAATTAGGATAAATTATGTTTTAGAATCATACTATTAATCCAAAAGGATTCAGATTTAAATAAATATCAACACATAAAGAAGCCTTGGTGAACTTTGAAGATTCTGTATTTGGGCTTTTTTCAAGTTACATATTTACCCTTCCAAAAAGTTGGTTGGAGAAAAGGGGTTTTTTTGCATTAGAGACAGTAGCACACTCAAGAACTGATGCAAAACAAACTGAAGTAAATCAGGAGTATTCCAGTTTGGAAAGGATGGCTGTATCTTAGAGTTTCTGATTCAGTATTATGTTTGGTCGGAGTGTACACTGTTGTATTTTGAAATACTGAACCAAGAACTTGGATTGGAATACAAAAGGATGAGTTAGGTCACTAAATAGAATTTCAAATGTGTTGGTTCAAAAATGTAAAACCGTGAAGTCCAGAGAGACCCCGATGTTTTCATAGGCAAGTAAGGTCACCTAGGCTGCCAGGCATCACACCTGCACATCTCCACTTTTTACACTGGCTAAATCAGACCTTCTCTGAGCAAACCAACCCTAAAGAAGCAAGAATTGACTAAAGAGAAAAAAACATCGCATGGACCTCAGCAATGAACTAAGTTTGCAAATCTTTGAGGACAGGGTACAATTCTGGAGAATAAATTTCATTGTTCTGAATTCTTGGGGTTTTTTTACTTAGCAATAAACTACTTTAACCACTACCCTCCCTCCATTGTGACATCTGCCCATCCCAGTGCACTTCTTTGTAGGAACACATTATAAACCAGAAAAATGAAATTACCCAAACAAAACACAAACACTTTGGGGAGCCCTTCTGTAGCTCACATCATTCATTGAGTCTGTCTCCAGGACAATGTACAATAGATCCATCAGCATAGCAAAAGGCAGCAGAAAAGCAGAATACTTGACATTCTTTTGTTTTCTTAGGACAAAGTATTTTCTTGTGGTCCTACAACTCACAATTTATTTATTTTTACTTTTAAAATATGGTCACTAAATCTTTTTTGGGCTCTATTACCAAGGCCACAGTATTACCTAATCTGTACCTCTGCTACCCCTTGTGTGGGGAAGAGAAAGAGTTGTTTCTCTACAGCTAAGGGCAAACACAGTTGAAAGCTTATGTATGGTTCAGCCTTTTTTGTAGCTCTTGTGCAGTGTCTAGGTGTAATGATATGAAGCTTAAATGTGATGATCAGATAAATTTGAAAGTGGGCCAAATTAAGAAGCAGTGTATGAGGGACTGTGACTCAGGCTTGCTTGCAGTCACTTTGGTCTAATTACAGCAATTTTACTGATGTGAAAGGTAATCTCATTATAATTTACATGCTTAGAAGCTGGAAGGAGGTGTAGCATAAAAGAGATTGGTTACTTAATTTCCATTTCTCTATATCTCCTCAGCATGCCATTTAGACTGAGACTCCTTAACACAGGGGTAGAGATGGAGTAAGTGAGACTTAAAGTGAAGAAAATCTAATTTATATCCCTTTAAAAGCTGTTTCTTAAGCAGGATCACTGTATTTAACCGATGTATAAAGACTGTGTACAGAAAATGATACTGTAAAGTAAAATAATTTGTGATGAATGTTTGCAACTTGAATAATTCAAAAGTTAAGAAATATCAGACTTCTTTCTCATGTAGACAACTCATTTGCTCACTTGTACAGCTCTACTGAGCAGAAAAGAGAGGGATCCTGTGGAAAAGATGCTATATGACCCCATAGAGAAATTTAATGTATTCAAGATCTACAAAATCTAAAGACAAATCCTAATCTTCATATGCTTGATTACAATGTATTTTTATGGTTACAAGTTCCCTTTTTTTTTTTTTTTTTTTTAAGTGCTAAGAGGAAAACTTTATTGTGTTAAACTTCATACCATCCCTGTCATGCATTGCTGGTATCCTTCTACCCTGAACTTTCAGCACTGCAAGACAGCTGTGACAGAAGTCTTATTCTGTACACTGCCACTCAAAGTAGGTTGCTATCTAAGGCTATTTCCATCACCATCCTAAGCTGAAAAGCCTTTACACAGGATGAGATGTCCATGTATGTTCAAAATATAAGGTAAATCAAAGAATAAAATTAGCTGTTGCTTCTCCTCCCCTTTCCTCACTACTGAAAGATCTTCACCTCTTTGTGTTCCCTTATACCAGAAAACTAGAATGAACCTTTGTGGCAGAGTTTAATGGAGAGAAGTCATTTGCAGGGCATGAAATAGCAAAAAAAAAAAAAAATCCTATGCCATTTGGTACCTTCCAAGGCTGCATCTGTACCAGAAATAAAAGGCCAGACATATTATTCTATTGTCCTGTCAGAGCATATCTTGTTTCTCCATGGCTAAGCTATGTCCTCCCCAGGAACCAAAACCCATGTCTAAGCTTGGTCTGAAAGGATGATCACAACTTTGTGAGGTGACATCCCTGCTAAAAATGCAGACAAATATAAACGATGGTCAATGTTACTGCTCATTGGCTTGTTTTATTATTACCTAGGACAGATTTATTAAAAATGTGAAGGAAGAAAGAAGAGTTGTCTGCTCTTCTCCCTTCTGCCATCTCTCAGCAAATCCTGAGAACTTTCAATAGCCTGTTGTTGCTGCTCCTGCTGCTGCTCTGGCAGTAACACAACCCCAGCCTCTGGATGTTCCTATATTTAGACATTATTTCTACCATTGCCAAAACATGCCAAGGAGAGAAAGCTAAAGTAATGATGACAGAAAACTCAGCAGCAGCTCACTAAATAATCACAGCATTAAAAACTCTCCACTTTACTTCTTGTTAAGCCTTAGGGGATTTCTTTTGGCAGCAAAACCTTGCACCTGTAAGACTTTAAATGAAAAGGTAGCAAGAATCATTTATGAAGTAGAACAGTAGGCAACTTAGAAAAACAGCTTCTAGTTGTGTAGTCTACACCCATCTTTGCCAGGTAATAGACAGATCCTTGACCTGTGACAGCTGTCAAAGCATTTTAAAATTACAGAGCCATGCAGTAGATCCATGAATCAATATCAGGGCATTAGCCAGCACCCTGCTTCTGTAAGAGTCATCTCTCAGGAAAAGTAGACAATATGTCAAATGTTTTGCTTTTAGTTTTCTCCTTGAGCAAATCAGTAGGCAGAAGTACAAAGATTTGATTACCCAGAACTATTGCAGGATATTTTAACTTACATAAGCTTTTTTGCAAGTTTACCACATCTTCTGGAAATCATGTACCAGCAATGATCACTGCTGCAACCTCAAACCCACACTCTTCAGGCACAATCATTACAAAATGCCTATACATCATTTCATGGTCTATGCAGAGTTGGTGCATAAGGGAATAGGGATCACATCCCATATGGCCTCATTTTGTGCCACCTCAGGTTGCAGTGCGTGAACTTCAGTCCAAGGAAGTTTAAGGCCGGTTTACATAGGAAGGATATGACTCAGTTGCCCATAATTACCAGTTTTTATGTCATTGCTGAGACTGTCTTGTCTGCAAAAACTGCTGATGCAGACTTCGACAGCACAGGCAAATTTTACATTTGCAGGAAAAACCCAGGGTGGAGCCCCTTAGAGACTCTTGCCTGCTGTTTCTGCAGGCACAGTTGTGAGCCATAACATTTGTACCTGAGCAAGCAAATTCAGAAACAAGACTGAAGTCCAAAACATGATTTGTTTAAAATCAGTTCTACAAAATCTACCACAATTTTAGAAAAGCTCACTGAGACACCCTGACAATTTTAGACTGCTTTTTGCAAGTAGGTTTAAGCAAGTACTAAGGGTACCCTGGAAGAAGTTGAATATCTAAACCATTTGCACATGCTGTCCAAGCTGCTTCTTTTTCAGAACACAATATTTTTGAGGCTTATAACTGTTAATACTGTTCCCAATCTCACTTGAAAGAAGCACCATTTATTTTTGAAGTATACCTTCTTGATATATTAATATGAAATTATCAGGTCTGCTATCAATGAACTTAGGTAAATTTTTGATGGTTAAAATTTAGCCGCTTTCCCAACCCAAAATTAAAAAAGAAAAAAAAAGGCATTTAAAATGCAGTATTATGACTGATCATAGATCATAGTTCATGGTAAGCCTTTTCTCTCTAGTCTTAGTTTTCATGATAAATATCACTTTTCTACTTTAAATTCCCTTCTCTTTCTTGGTAGGAGCCCTTCACTCAAAATGCTGAGAATAAGTAAAAATGCCTCAGCTTTTCTTCTGCAATGCTAATTTGGAGCAGCAAAATTTAATTAATTATATGAGAAAATACAAGAACCACTTCTTCTTTGATACCTAGAATCAAAAAAATATCACAACTGGATGTTTTGAGGGTCAAAATACACACACATCCACCTCTGCCGGTTCATTGTTGATTGTGTGTCTGTGTGACAGACAAAAAATATATTCTGCAACCTTTTAAACTTAATCTGATGTCTTCAGATGTCTTTGCTCTGGATGTTTGACAGAAAAGACCTTCTGAGTGCTAGAGTAAAATAGGTATTTGGAGTTGCTGTCTAAACTAGGAGCCATTCAATAATTAACATTCAACAATTAATTGTTTGGAGGCTTTCAAAGAAAGCCTTAAGCTTTCTGAATATATTTCCCAAAGACTGTTGGTGGTCACTTGTGTTGGGTCATGCTACATTCAACCTGAAAGGCTGAGAAAAACGAGCCTTTACATCCTCCTGCAATGATGGAAGTTCCAGGCAGTGGCTACTGTCAAAAGAAGCACGTTGGAATTCTGCAGGACATCGCAGGAGGAGATGGCCAACAGGCAGGATAATTCTGGGAGAGCAGAGTCTTACACTGGTCGAACAGAGGGACATGAAAAACTCACAGGAGGCAAGTTCCCATCCATGCTTACATTCATCTTCATCACCAGCTCTAAGTTGCACAAACCTTTTTCTTAATTGAACAGGTAAGTATATCTAAGTAGCCAAATTCTTGGACTGTTATGTCTGTAAATGTGTCTAGTGTCTGTGTTCCTCTCCTGTACTCTATGCATAAAGAAGGTTAAGACATGTTTTAATTGCCTTTGCTAATTTTGAGATCAAGTATAGCTAAAGATAGCTAAAGAGTTTAAATCTTTTTTCTTTGTGGTTTTTTGTTTTGTTTTGTTTTGGTTTGGTTTGGTTTGTTTTGTTTTGTTTTGTTTTTTTGGGGGTTTTTTTTATGTTTCCCAAATCCACAGGTAAGTGTCATTGGAAGTTGTGGGTGTGTAGATTTTTGGTGGTTGCTGTTGTTGGTTTGTTTTTTTATTTTGCATTTTCTCTTGGAAATTTCCACTTGAATGCAAGCTATTTTAAAAAAAATAATCAAACAAATTTTTTTGTCACCAGTTGTAATTTGACTTCAGTTTGGAAACAACTCAGATTAACTTGGAAAATATTAGTAGTCTCACTAAATCCATCACACATGTCTGTCCAAATGCAAATTTAATTCACTGTCTCTGAAAACCAAACCAGACAAGCAAACAATAAAAAATGATCATGCCTTGTAAAAGAGAGTCATAAAGCATAAAAACTAGAAATGTTAAGAGAGAGAACTGTTCTAAGAATCTATTCTCCTTGACAAGTGGTATTTATTTAAACAGTCTTCTGCTTCATTCTCCTGATTATTACACAAATATTTTATGCTCTGGTTGTTTTATAAGTGCATTAGCTCTTAGGAGAAGTATAGTACTTTTATTAGTGCTCTATGAGACTCTTATACAAAAACCCACCTGGGAGGTTTAAATTTTATATCCCCAACTCTACTAATTGTACTCTAAGGGATTAATTAGGGTAACTTTTTAGCTTTCCAACAAGTTTTTATTCACACTTACACTGAGTTAAGAAAGAGCTTGCACAGTGATCACAGAAAAATTCGTTTCTTTAATATATCCAAACCTTCTGATAGAACTCACAGTGGTTCCAGAAAAAATAAATGTGCATACAAGCATTAGAGTTTTAAAATAAGATAATCACATTTCCATTTGATTTTGTCCTGTGAGTTCTCTGGACAAAGATAATTATTTATAAATAATATAAGGAAGAAGTTGAATGCAGTTAGAAGTCATTCATGTTTGTGATATGTTTTAACTATTCAATTAGTTTGCAAAAGTATCTAGCAAAGTTATCTCTTGTTAGCATCTTTCCCTGGATGTCCAATTGTACTGTGCTTTTAAGACTACCACAGAGGCCAAATTAAAAATTAAAATGAATGAAACCATTAGCCAAATTTCATAAATAATTTGTTGAGACGTGAATGTTAGGTGTGCATTGGACACTGAAACATCTAATTCATGGTCTGATATTCATACATGCAACTATTCTATGTGCTAATATAGACTCCCAGCTGAGAGTCCATATTTCCAGAGTAGTTTCCTAAAGAAACCACCTTTAAAAAAATTCTTGAGCACTATATTCCTTTAAAGCCTGATGGCAATTTAAAGAGGGAAAGATGACATTAACCAAGAAAAAAAGACATTAACATTCAGATACCAACAGTAAAACTCTCTGTTGGAAATGGTCCCTGCCTGTGTTAGGCACTATTCTGTGCCCAACATTAGTTTGGGACTGTGCAGATCAGCCTGGCCCAGGACCAAGCTTGGGACCATTCAAACAATCAAAAAACAAAATTGTTAAATTTTATTATTATCTATGCCAACTCACTGAAACACCCTCCAGTCCAACCCAGTCTCTTCCATGGTAGTTATGAATATCCCTTTTGGAGATATTAAACGAACAACTTTTAAGAGTGTTCAAAAGCAATTTTCAGTTTGGGGTCCTCTTTTATTTTCTGTTATTTTCTAGAAAGATGGTAGTCAAAGTTTGTCATGGGTGAATTTTCTGCCAAACCCAGGCTGTGAAGGCAGCAACTGATAACCTAGCTCCTGCACCTTTGTGAGGTAAGTTCTCACCATCCCCGGTCTTCCTTGTGATCAAGGAATCTTGCACTTTGATAGCAATCCTGTGACTTCGAAAATTGAATAATTTTTCATTTGCCAAACAATATGGCAAGAAAAGCATAAATGCGGAAGTAGAATTAAGTTAATTCTAAAAGCATGTCAGCTAAAAAAGTTAGTTTCTGCATTTCAAAACAGGCAGAAGGCAATCATAACAGAAATTTTCTTTATATTTGTCCATATTAAAATTTAATTTCAGAATATTCTATGTTTTTATTAAAAAAATCTTGTATCCCTTTATCCTTAATCGCTATCCATTGGAACTGCTGATTGACCTGGATATAGCCTTCAAGGATGGACTTGGATGAAGGCACCATTAATAAATCTCTCCAGTCACTGAGGATCTCACTGACTTTGTAAACATCCTAGGGGTATTTTTAAAACCTTTAATCTTGATGCAGTCTGACTCTAGCCTGTTTCCTTCTCTTTTTTATTAACAAGGAAAATATGGCTGGGAGGTACTGATGTGAAGGGAGACACCGAGCTGCCAGCCACTCCGTTGGTGCAGACTCAGCCTACAGAGCAAGGTCAGGTTTATCTTGCAGACTGCATGTAGCTTGTTCAGAGTCAGTTTACATATTTCCAGGCTTTCTGGTGTGTCGGAGGCCAACTTCTCTGTGAAGACTTTTCTTCATTGAACAGTTTTGTTTATCTAACACTTTAACTCTTATGTATTTTTTCCCCCCCGGAAGGTCTCTGGAGTCTGGTAGCTATGGCTTCAGCAGCTTTACAGAGGAACTCATGCATTACAAGAAAGTCTCCCTCTGGTGATCCAAGCACACAGTTTGACCTTAATGAATAGACAGGTCCTAAAATAGGAGGCAAAATTTGTTCAGATAAGGGCCCTATTCTGTGGAAAGACATTTCTGTGAACTTTTTCAGTACTCTTTAATAGAGTGTCAAAATGCTTATGCCCCTCTTAAAAAAGAAAACAAAAAATCAAAAACCAAAACAAACAAACAAACAAAAAAAGAACAAAACAAAACAAAAACCCACAAAAAACCCCCAAAATACCAACAAAGAAAAACCCACCCAACTCAAACCAAATCAAAAAAAAAATCCCTAGACACTAAATTATTTCCTCAGAGTTAGGGGAAACACCAGCTCTCAAATCTGAAGAGTGTGTAGCAAGCAATTGCATGGCCTGGAAAGGCAAGCAAAACACCTCTTTAGATTGTGGCGTTCTATTTTCATGAAAGGGATTAGAATAGTTTTACATTTATGATGCATTTGAATTATGTAGTAAACATCTACCCATTGGCAAAAATATGAAAACTTGGACAAAGTTTAATTTGGTTATTTACTATAGTGCGCCCAGCAAACTATTGCAAGTAACTATGCCACTGCATGCAGAAGCTGCCACAAATGTCAATTTTACACTTGGAAAATTTGGAAACCCTAAAGATGATGTACTTTCTGCTTTTCTGTATAAGAGCTTCCATCCATTGGCAGTCAAAGTCATGATGTTTAAATTTAATTTTCTCTAATGTAATCGGTTTTTGCCTGCTACATTTAAGGCAATTTGAATCAATATCCCATGCAAGTCATTTAGAAAAAATAGCTATAACCATTGCAGGCAGTGAATCATCTAAAGAACAAATTATTTGGGCTGAATTTCCTAGTTTCTCTCACTGGCTGCATATAATGTTGTTCAGTTTGATTTGATTTGGGTATTTTTTAAGAAAAAATAATAAAATGTTTAACAATAATTGCATAAAAATATATGTTTCCTGATCTTCTACTCAACCTTGAATAAAAAAAATTTCTTAATTGAAAGAACAAGTTCTGCTTGCTTGCCCTCCTATTACAAGATACAAGGTAATGGTTTAATTAGGAGTGTCATGTCTTACACTTTGCAATTAGCTCAAGGATCCACTCACATAACTTCCTAGAACACCTTATGCAACACCTGTGGCTTCTGGACCTCTCACAAGGAGGAATTCCCCAATACCCCTGGTGTCCACTGAATGGCTTCTTTAAGGAAAGACCAGGGCGCCAAACAGCCACCTGGAAGGTCACATACATTCTAAGATGGCCTAGGCCAAGGAACAAGCTTAGATCCGTTTTGCCTCACAGTCTCATGCAATTGCAGTGGAGAATGTACAAGATGGTTCTCACTCCGGAGCCAATCTTTTATTCAGCAGTTCATAGTGGAGTCATGTCTCTGCCTCACCTCTCTCTAGAGGATAAAGCAGTACGCCCCTTCAAAAACAGTCTCCTCTCAGAACACAGGTGCTTCCAAATTGGCAGAAGACACCAAACACTGGAGTATGCATGTCTTCCTTGAGTGAGAAACTGTGCACAGAGTGCAGATCCCCAGGTTGCGCTGCTCCACAAAATTGGGAATTCTATCAGTACTGAGGGAAATAGGTCAAAATATGACTTGACATTTTATAAAGTGGCAAGATGACATTTCCCTTCGTGTCAGAGACTTGCATATTTTCCTTAAAAGAAGGGGTGCCTACATTGTTCTATTGCAGTAAAGGCTTTGGCTTTGGTTTGAAAATTAAATTTTTAAAGAACATTTTTCAGCAATACAACCCACAGGTAGACAAGAGAAATGCTTGCAGTATCAACCTTCACTGCAGCACATAAGACATGCTAATTTAACCAAGCTGTTTTTTCTTCACTCAAAGATCAAAATTTCCAACACCATGTAAAAAGATGCCAAAAAATTCAAGCACTGAAAAATAATGCATATATATGTATGTTCTAACTACTAAGTGGCATGACTGGGCACAAAAAAAAAATTGGCCTATGAGCTGTCCAAGAGAATTGAACACTATTCTTATTCCACTCAAAATTATGAGACATAAGAATAAAAAAAGTACCAATGCCAGTTCTTTACTCCTGAGCCTTCATCAGAAATAGGATTAGAGAAACATAGGAATAGCTTCAACAGGCAGGATAGACCAAAAGAATGCTCAAAGGAAGAGATATCAACAAGCACTTCAAGAAACTGTTTGTCTAACCTCTTACTCATGTCAGTTGTGTCTGTGATAGATCAAACTAATTAGTGACTGGGTTAAAGGATTAAAAATCTTTTATGAATCTTTGACAGACATGGTTGAAATTAGCACTACAGTTTTCAGTCCTTAATTGTATGATTTTACAATCCAAATCTTTAAACTTATTATTCTTTTAATCCTCCAAAATGTATTGTTTAGTCAGACAAACACAGACAAAAAAAATCCCTAAATTATGCAAGACTTTGTATAAAGGTGTTGTAAATACTGAGATGCACTGGAAAAGTCCTTAAATTAGCAATCTATTTTACTGCTGGGAAGCAATAAACTTGTTGCATACTTTCTGGTATCTAATCTCTTAATCAATATGAATTCCCAGTAACAAGCAATGAATTCCAACCTAATTGAAACAATTAGGCTAACACTGTTGTCAAGAAAATAAACTATTATAAATCATGACATATTAAGTATTAATTTCTTAATCTAATTTGAAGTATGACTGCACACAGCCTCTCCATGATACTTACTGTTGATAATACAAAAGTTGGCTGTGAGCCTGCAAAGCGATCAGTGTGAGTTTATATTGGCATGTAGGGTCTGCAGACTTAGATTACTTTGTAGAATGTAGCGTACAGGGAAAATGAAAATGAAGAAATAGTACAGAACTTGTTTATGGTTGGCTTTTCCAGTCTGGAAATCTCTTCTACAGAACTCAAGATCACCTTTGTAAAACTTCAGAAACAAGATCTGATGCAGACAGAAAGAACCTTGAAAAAACTTGAAAATTATTCCAAATGTAGTAACTTATTGTTTTATTCTTAATTGATAAGAATTTAGTTCCTAAATTCTGAAGATGGAGATCTTAAACTAGAAGACTAGAAGTTTATTGTATTTATCCTTGTATTGTGTGTTTACAAAACATTATTCCTATTAGGTGAAAGATAATAAAACATAATAAGCCATTATAAAAGATGACTCCCTGTGTAGAAAACTCTTTAAAAGACTTCTCTAAAAAGGTAATATAAAATAACAAAGATAATAAGGAAGGATGAGATTCTCCATAGTATTTTAGAGAAAGGACAGCAGAGAAATCAATTTCAGCAAAATGCCTCTCATTTACACTCATGCATATAACTTGTCCTCTAAATTGCTTCATAGCAAAACAAAAGATCTAGTCCCTTACCTCATACATACTGTTTATCTCACTCAGAGGTGAACATCAAAAACAGCTCAGCAAAGTTGTACTATAGACATGCCTGTCATGTGAAATACTATATTTTTAGGTCACATCTAAGTCCCTGGTGTCTATGAGCAAGCTGTGTCAATCAAGGAAACCTAAAAATACTTTGCTTCATCAAATTTTTACTATTCAAAAAATAGATATCTTGTCTTCGCTAATTTTCTTTTTTCTTATTACAGTTAGTAGAGAAAGAGCAGCACGTCCAAAAGGTAATCTTCTTGCCCTTGTCTTTGAATGAGATTACTTTCAGGAGCTCACACAATGCATGTTTGTTTCATAGGTCTTAAGTTAGAGAACCTCACACTCCCAGGCTTACTCAAGCCTGCACAGAAAAACTACTGCAAATTAGGAAATCAAGCAATGTGTCAAATCCTAGATGACTGTTTCAGCCAAAACAACATGGTTTTTTTCTGAGATGTCTCTTTTGATTTGCTGCCTGATAAAACAGTAGTGAAATAGTGAAATATAAAGAACCTTTCTTGTATTAGGAAGATCTTAAAAATTCTTGACACATAAAAACATCTGTGTTTACACCAAGACAATTTTTGGAACATGTAAAATACAGCCAACTCTAGAATGATATTTTATGTCAAGTAACAATGAACAGAATATTGTTGCAGAGAATGGCAAGCATCATTTCCCAAGAAATTTTTCATAAGCTGGCATACATCCTGAAAGAAATTGTATGAAGCTCTATATCCAGTCCCTTTTGTGGCCACAAAATTTACATTTCATTTAATTTAGCAGACTTATTGGCTCTTTTAGGAACCACGGATCTAAAAACATAGTAAAAGTAGATAAGACCATCTTTAAGAAAATTGTTGTAGAATAGAATTCTTCAGTTCAAAGGAAACTACAACCATCTGATGATTGTCCAACTGCCTGACAACTTCTGGCCTGACCAGCAGTTAGAAATGTTGCTAAGGGCATTGCCCAAATGCCTCTTAAACACGGACACATTTGAGATACCAATCATCACTCTAGGAAGCCTGTTACAGTGTTGGAGCACCCTTGCTCTAAACAAATGCTTCCTAATATCCAGCCTAAACCTCAGTGGTGCAGCTTTGAATCAATCCTACATGTCCTGTCACTGGATACCAGGGAGAATAGCTCAGTACCTCCCTCTCCACTTCTACTCCTCAGAAGGTGCAGAGAGCAAGAAGAGTCATCATTTTATGCAAAAACAAAAGTTCCACATGACGTATCATATTTCACCAAATATATGTCTGGAGCTGTATGTCATAATCCCTGCATAAAAATTATCAGGAAAAAGAAAAACGTATTTAGAATATTGGAAATTAAATTATTCAAAACAAAGTGGTTTTGTTTAGGTTTTGTTTCAATGCACTTAACAAATCTCTACAAACTCATGAATTCTTGAGTTGTATCAGTCAAACAAGCCTTTATCCTTAATCTAATTGTATCTAACATCTGTACTTAGTCCATGATTCTATATTGTCATTATAACTGTTAGACTCCTGCCACTAAATCAATAGCAGCCTAATCTGCCTCTAGAGATCACAGTATTTGCAAGAGCTTACTCTTGTTCATGGATCATTTGAGATCTATGTAGAGCTTTCATGTCAGTAATGGTGAGGTCTGGGATATAAGAAAACAGCCACACATAATTTTATGAAACATTAGTCCCTCAAATGAACAGCTTCAAATACAAAGCAGAGAATGTATGAAAAAAAGACATAGCAAAAGTTTGAAAATGTAGAATCCTAAGTGCATTGGAAACTAAGCAAAAAAAGACAACTGTCAGTGTTGATCTAACATGATAATTGGAGAGATTTTCAAAATATCTCTCAGAGCTGAAGCATAATTCTGCTGTAAATTAATGGGAATTGTGATCCTAAGCCATGTAACCATGATAAAAATTGTAGACTGTGCATGACAGAATTGCAGAATTTTATAATGGTTGAGTTTGGAATGGTTCTATAGAAGTAATTTAGTCCAACTCTCCTGGTCTAGTAGGATGACCCAAAGCCAATTCTCTGAGGCTGTATTTGTAATATTCCCAAGGATAAAGAATCCACAGCCTTCCTCAGCAACCTGTTCCCAGTACTCCATCACCATTTCAGTAAAAATATGTTTCCTGATGTTCAGACAGCCCATCCTGCATTTCAGTTTGTGCCTCTTGTTCATGCCACTGGGAACCACTGAAAATAGCCTCCCTTCAGATATTCACATACATTGCACACTCCTTTCAGGTATTTACATAGATTTACAAGATCCCTCCTGAGCCTTCTCTTCTCTAGGAGCAATGGTCCCAGCTCTCTCAGCCTTCCCCCAGGCCCTTAACCACCCTTGTGTCCCTTTGTTGGAGTCTCTTCTGTTCGTCCATGTCTCTCTTGTACAGAGAAGCCCAGAACTGGACACAGTACAAGTGTGGCCTCACCAGTGCAGAATGAAGGGGCAGGATCCCCTCCCCTGGAGTCTGATGTAGCCCAGGGTACCATTCGCCTTCCTTGCAGTAAGGGCTCCCTGGCTCATGTTGAAGAGTTGTGCATCAAGACCCCCAGCTCCTTTTTGGCCATGCTGCTTTCCAGCTGATCCCCAGCACATAATTAGGTACAGATTGGTTTTTCCCCAGATATAGAAATTTGCACTTCTCTTTGAACTTCATGGGGTTCATGGTTTCTTCAGCCTGTATCCATTAAAAGGATATATTTAACTACGTTAAAAGTTTTGCTCCTTGTAACTGAAATTGTGCTCATGTTGTTGGGTCTTTTTTCTGAGAGAAAAAAAGATTCATGGTTTTCTTCCCTTTATGGACAAGTATATTTTCATTTCAGTATCTTCCAGTAGAAAACAATTGAAATTGTAAGATGCAAATATCCCCTTGCCTCTGCAACTTTCAAAATATAACAAAACTTTTTCAGTTTTCAGGAGATGGCAGGCAGAAGCTCTCCCCACACACTCGACAGAAGTGATGGAAAGGACAATGGCATTTTGTTAACAAACAAACATTCAGACATAAGGTAAAATTATGCTTGAGTGCACAGAATTTATTTTTTCCAATAAAGATTTAGTAATAAAAATGATGAAAGACTTATTAGTTCTTCTCAGTGGAAAAGTAATTTTTATTATTTTATGATATGATACAGATTGCTCTCCAGAAATATGGAGAGCAAACTACTTGAACAGAACAAAAGTGTCACATGAATAAAATGCAAATAGCCTGCTGGGGGTGTATATAATAATTCTGTAGGGGTTTTTGTTGTTGTTCTTGTTGTTATTGTCTTTGATTGGTTTGCTGGGGTTTTTAACGGGGCAAGTATCCAAATCAAAATAAAGTTACATCAATGTGACACACTTGAACTGGACTGGGACTTCAAGAGGGACTCAAGGGAGAAGAAGGATCCATTGAAGTTGTTCAAGTCAACAAGCACATCTCCAGACAGTCGAGGTTTTAAATTGCTTTCTTCATTCTCACTTCATTGGTGCTTATACTACTGAAAGAAATGGCTTCAACATGTACATGGTCTGATTAATTTCATGGTACTTATAAATTTGGTTCCATTATAAATTGCATTGCAAAGTACTGTCTTCAGCTAAGATGAATACATAAACATTCATAAATTCAGTGGCTAGACTTGAAATGCAATAAAACTGTTAATCTGAATGTTCCTAAAGAGACATGAAAATGTGTATGCTAGCAGGTAGGAACACCAAACTGTGCTGCACCAATACAATTCTTCTTTTGTTCCAGCCAACACATGGCAATGTAAAATTATAGTAATTGCCTGATCCTTGCATTTCAGGGTAGGCAAATTAATGTATTCAAATTAGTGGTTTAGTAATTTCCTCACCTCCTGTTTTGTTCTAAGCATTCTGAATTCAAACCAGCTAATTGAGATATCAGTGCTAAAGGATGAAGCTATATTGCCTTGATGGACTTAGAATTTTCTAACCATGAGAGAAATTTCCAAAAGTTAAACTCTAAGAAAGAGAAAAAAATCTTTTGGGTATCATTTTCACCTCCTCCTCACATATAATAAAAAAAGCCAAATACAAACTATCAAGTTATAAAACCACTTCCCTCAAATCAGAGGGAAATTGCATCAGGAAGAATTTATTCCCAACACACTTCAAAATGTAAAATTACTGAATTTCAAAACACAAATCAAGATAATGGAAATAATGTTATGAGACATTTCAGGAGTAAGGAACTTTGTATGAGTTTTCTTCTCTAATGAACACAACAACCCTTTTGCTTATATATTTAATTTATCAACAGCTGCAAAAATTAGGAAATCTTAGAATTTAATTTCTTGGAATTGTGTTTTGGCATTCAAAGCTTTGCAGCTGCTAATTGCAGTATTTTGTTGCAAACCTCCTTGCATTCCAAGCCTGCCATTTTTCTTGTCCCATCACTCCCCAAAGATAGCTCAAAGTGTGTTTCACTGTTGAAATTTCTGTGGAAAAAAAATGTCTGCCATGAACACCTGTAATTTTTCATTACAAGAAAGCTGTTTTAGAAGTGAGCATTATATATTAGTTTCTAATATCCCTTAAAATAAAGCAAAACCCACAGAAACTTTTTTTTTCTACATGTCCCATCACACTAAATTTAAGCCCATTGTCAAAATGTTAAGTCTTGTGGCTGACAACGAGAAATGTTAGCCTCCCTAGTAGGATTATTTTCAGTGTCTGAACAAGTACTTTTCTGTTTTTGTTCCTAGTGATTGAGAAGTCCCAATAATTACCTACAGTATCCTCTTACCAACTTGAAAAAAAATTCTTCCCTCCATCTCCTCTTTTCCACGACTTGTAGAGAAGCAATTAACCTGTTATGCTGATTAAGGTTAACTCTTTGCTTTTCTGTTATCTTGTTTCTTATATAGACTGTTCAGAATATATTTTAATATTTCTGCCAAATAGATTTTCTGAGATATTTTCTGTACTTCATGCAACAGCAAAAAAACGCACCAGTTAAAAATTCTGGACAGGTTCCTTTGAAGAAGATCTTGTAAAAAAACAATTTTTAAAATTACATATTTAGATGAATCTTGTATTCTCTATTGCCACTGTCTACACTTCACAATGGGAGAACTACTCTGGTTTTCCAGTATAGCTCTGATATTTGAAATTCTGTAAAACTGCTAACTGTTAGACAACATTAGTAAACAATTATTTGTCATTTAAAAAAACCATTTGGGGTTGAAAACAAGGGGTTTGGATCCAGGGGTTGCCTTCTGAGGATTTGTTGTTGAGGGGAATCCCTCAAGAGACTGATAGACAACCATTTCTCCTAATGGAATTTTAAAGTGTAAAATAACAAAATCTATGCCATGTTGTACTTAGAATAATCTGAGTAGTATAAACTAGTTGGATTTCCCTCTATTTTTAATTTTTTTCAACTATTAAAAAAAGGAAAATTAGTTACACTTAAAAGAGTGATACTGAATTTACTTCTAGAATAAAAAATAGGAACCTCTAAGTGTTACAAGAACTCCACATGTATTTTAAATTTATTAGCAAGGAACTGAATGCCTGAGGTACACTCAAAACTGGGGAAAACCTGGGGAAAAACTGGGAAATGCAGAGCCACTGGACTTTATAAACGTTCATGCTCAGTTAGGGAAGAATGCACCTCTTTGTTCAGCCAGAGTGTGTTGCACTCATTTTCACAAAGAAAAAATCTCAAGATTTAGAAAAAATAGGAATAATAATGAAATAAGAGGAAAGGGTCAGTATACATTCCTGGTCAGATCAGCTCAGTTTAAGTGAGCCATAAATTAATTCTGTCAAGTGAGGAAGTGTCTCAAGCCTGTGAATAAATTACAGTAAGGTGGTCTGTCACATTGGGTGCACTTAAATTTAAATAAAAGTTTCTGTTCATAATCTCTCACATAACAGAATAATTCAGAAATGCCAATGTTTGCCATAAATGACCATCTTAAATGAATTTTAACAAGCAGGCAGGTGAATAGAATTTTATGATGATTGCACCATATTTAAAGCTCTCAATTACAGCAGTATATTCAAAGATTTCATCTTGTTGTTCTGAATAGTCACATTGTTGATTCTCATAGGATTAATAACTGCAACAATTCACCCTTCTGAAACATTCTTTGTTCAGGTTTCTCTGTCTTGGCATCTTCGCTAAGTTTGATGTATGATTCCTTCATACCTTAAAGTGTAAAAATAAGGTGACTACTGAAAACCGTGCAGACATAAAACTTCATAGGCTACAACATAACATTTTTCCAGGAAAGAAATTAAGAAATTAAGGTTATGGGAAGTATCTCTAATACACTTCCAAAATGTCAAATTAAGTTTTCAGCACTGAAGCCTTTCTGGTTAGTTGTACCTTGACTAAATTTACTTCAGAGACTGTGCTCACTCTAGCAAAAACTGTGAGATCCTACACTTCCTGGAGCAGTCACATGAGGAAAAGAAAATAAACAAGCTTGAAAACCTGGTACTATCCAGAGCAAGTTCTTGCTTGACATTAAGATCATTGGTAAAAACAGTAGCTTCAATTGCCTTCAACAGTTTCAAGCCTAAGCTAACTCTACCAGTTAAATGCACAATTACCTGTGGTCCTTTTCTTGCTCTTGTAAAATCTAAATCTGAAATTACTTTTCCCTCATCTATGGATAATGTTACATGTTTACCCATAAAGTGAGGTCTTTCATTTGGCTGCTGCTTAAGTTGTTACGAAGTCAGTGTGAGCTTGTGTTCCTGGTTTGTACTGACCAAGCTAACCTGATATGGATTTAGCTGCCATTTGCATCACGAACCTTTGGACCTCTGTTAAGACACCCACTATTACCTTTCTGATTTTTAGCACCTTAATGTATGTGAAAGGGTTCTTGTAGGGTTTATTTTAGACTGTAAGAAAAATATGACTTTTCAATCAAAAAATTTAGATTCAGAAAGTGTTAAAAAACATAAATACATTTTTCCCTCCATTACAGAAGAAATGCTTTTCTCAAACAAAGAACAAAAAAAAATGAGGTATTTGTTAGAACTATCTGGCCTGTGAGTTGTTTTTCTTCTGATTTAATTCTTATCTAAATAATCTTGGTTTGCTTCCAAAAAAACCTATTTTGCCTACTGTGAGGTTTAATTAGTTATAGCTGGCATAGCACTTTGAACATGTGAAGTATTCTGTTCAGCCTAAGTTACCTCTATCTCATTTACTGCCTGTCTAAATGAAACTAAATAAAATATCATGATACATTTTTTTGCAAAGTATTATTCTAGAAATACACATCCTAAATAAAATGCAAAATATTTCTGTGGTTTTGCATAGTGGAACAGTATTATTCCATAGATGCATGTCCCTTTATTTACCATTCTCAGTCATCAGCAGCAGAAACACCAGCATTTCCACTGAATGCCAAGAAAGCTAATATGACATGATTTATTTTTATTGGTAGTACTGAACCCAAGTTAAATCACAGCCCTGTACCAGACATTGCATATATACATTCAGTCCCAATCTGCAAAGCTTGCAGTCTAAACAAGCATCATAAACTGACAGACATAGGAAGGGAACTGAAGCAGAAAGGTCAGTCAAACAACACTTCTCCAGTTCACATAGCAAGATTTGTAAGACTCAGATTCAACCTACCTAGGTTTCTTGGGGTTCAGATCATGTTTTCACAGCAACAGCTTAGGCTGGTATGTATCAACTGGTTGGGGAAAGAGGAACCTGAAGGTTTATTGTTAACCTACAAACAGAAAAATAAAGATGAACAGAGCAAGTCTAATCCTTGGATACAACAGTAATATGGATGTGAAAACCACAGTTGTTCATCAACTCAGAGAAACTTACTTGGAGTCAAAATCCATGCTAAGAAACTTCAGGAAAACTTTGAATCAGTTAGTGTGCAGTAAGAAATGAGGAAAAGTTCAGAAAACATTGATAACAACCCACAATAAAATAATGATGGATGTAAGCTTATTTAATCTAGCAAAAGAGGAGGGAGGTTGTGGTTGCTCACCCTTGGCTGGCCACCAGGTGCTCATCCAGATGTTCTCTCACTCCCCTTCCTCAACAGTATGAGGGAAGAAAACAAGGTGAAAAAATTCATGGGTCAAGATAAGGACAGGGAAACCACTTACTTATTACCATGGACAAAACAGATTGCACTTGGAGAAGATAAATTTAATTTATTGTCTATTAAAAATAGCACAGATCAGTAAGAAAAAAAATCAAAATTTAAGAGACTTTATATGAACCCCACCTCCCCTTGTTCCCAGGCCCTCCCTTACTCTTGTATTCTCTATCTGTTCCCTTCCTGAGCAGCACAGGGGCATGAGGAATGGGAGTTAAGCTCCATTAATAACTCTCTGCTCTTCCTTCCTCACACTCTTTTCCTGATCCAGAGTGGGGTCAGTCTGACATGAACTCTTTTCACAGGCTGCAGATCTTCAGGGCAAACCCATCTGCTCCTGTGTGGGGTCCTCCACAAACTACAGAGCAGATGTCTGTTCTGAGGTGATTATCCATGGGCTGTAGGGGAACGAACTGGTCTTATTCATGATCTCTGTGGAATCTGTGGTGCTTAGAGCACCTCTTCCCCCTCCTTCTTTCCTTATGTGGGTGTCTAAAGGGCTGTTTTTCTCCTACTTTTCTCACTTATTTTTTTCACTCTCATGGTTTAACCCCAGCCAGCAACACATCCCTACACAGCTACTTGCTCACTCCTCCAGGGTGGGATGGGGGAGAGAACTGGAACACTTAAAAGGAAAAAAAAACCCTTACGGGTTGAGATAAGGACAGTTTAATAGGAAAGCATAAACTGCACATGCAAGAAAGCAAAACATGAAATCCATTCAACACTTCCCATGGACAGGCATGTGTTCAGCCATGCCCAAGAAAGCAGGTCTCCATCACACAGAACAGTGACTTGGGAACAAAAATGCCATCACTCCAAACATCCCCTTCTTACTTCTCCTTACCCCAAGTTTGCATGCTGAGCATAATACCATAAGGTGTGGGATATTCCTTGGGTCACTTGGGCTCAGCTGTGCTGGCTGAGTTCCCTTCCACTCCTTGTGCAGTCCCAGCCTCCTCCCTGGTGGGGTGAGGAGTAGAAAAGGTCCTGATGCTGTGTAAGTGCTGCTCAGCAACAAAAACACCCCTGTATTATCAACACTGGTTTTAGCAGAGTGAATGCAAAACACAGGCCTATACAAGTTATTGTGAAGGAAATGAAGTTTATTCCAGCCAAAACCATTCTGCTTCTCTCTCTTGCAACTGCTGCACAGCAGTTTTTACCCTTTCTAAAATATTAAATAGTAATAACACCACATACTTTACATATATGTTGCATGCAAATAGCAGAGCCACCACCAGCATCACTGATGGTTCAGCTTTGGGCAGAAGTGGGTCTATTTTGGAGCCAGCTGTAACTTGCTTTGTCTGACATGGGTACAGATTCTGGTCTCACAGAAGCCAACCATGAAGTCCCTCTACTATTAAAAATTTGTCACTTAAACCCAACAGAGAGGTGAAATTTTCAATTTTTAAAATCTATTAAAATATATGTAATGGAAGTTAGTAAAGAAATAAACATCATGAAGCTCAGGAAATCTCCTGAGCTGAAAATGCACAGAGTCCAGAAAATCATTAGGGATGAATTATGGATGCTTGCCTCACATACTGTAACTGTCACTCTTATTGAAGGACATCCATATTCTTCAAGACAGAATACTGGCTAAGTATGGCTGGTCCACTCTAAACCAGAGCATCTCTTCTTAAATCCCTTTATTCAGAATTTTATAAAACCAATTTAATTTATTACTTTTCTCTTATATGTCACAAATAGAATTCAGCAAGGTTTGCTTGCTGCACCACAAAAATCTCAGGATTTGAATACATCTCTTCTGTATCAGAATAAGGACTTTTCAAAGTACATAAATAGTTACAAAGGAAGTGCTATTTACTCAAAATAACCAATAATAGCTATTAAAGTGGTGATGCTTCAAGATAAATACATTAACCAAAGGATTATTCTGTGTTCTGGGATAAATGAAAGTCTTCCCTGTTTCAGAAATTCCATCATTACCGGAACTGGTAAAATCTTGCTGAAGTGTCCTGAAAGGTTAGACTGGTCAAAAATATAGTTGTACATGCTCTTACACTTCTTCAAGCTGAAATTTTTAAGGAACAGAGCATTTCAAACCTCAGTGAAAAAAAAAAAACTAAGAAGTTAATGAAAATATCTTGGATTGAGGAGGACATCTGGGCCTTCTTTACTCACATTTCTAAAATGAAACAAATGTTTTAAATGTTCCTGAAGTGTGTCCAATGTAAATAGCGGCTAAGTCTTCAATCACTTCCTTGGGTAAGACAAACTATTTAATGAACAATTTAAGAAAGACATAATGGAACAAAAGGCACACTTGTACTATGATTATGTGCATTTTGCCACAGGCTAAACCCTGAAATTTAGCTTATGCTGAAACTTTACTAAAACCAGTAGGAACACATTAAAGAGAAAAAAAAAAAAAAAGAGAGAGAGAGAGAGAGAGAGAGAGAGAGAGAGAGATATTCAGTAGCCAGGTTTTCCCCATATTCCTTAAAGGCAATTTTTTTTTCTGAAAGGTACCTGCTGGGCAACATATAAAACAGCTTTCCTTCCTACCCTTCCCAAGTAACATATTATCAAAGAAGAGCAGCCAAAGCTTCTTATATATGCTTCTGATACTTCTTATACTTATATCCTTATTCTTACATATTTAGTAACAAATGGCATTGATATGCAGCCTTTTAGTGCCACTTTACATTTGCTAACTCCTTCTATAAAGTAACTGTTCTGTTACAGTTCTGTTCAGAGATGCCCTGGTGTTGGTACCAGGAAGAGCAAGCTATTCAGAATTCATAATTTGCATCAGATAAACACAAAAAGATTTAGAAAATATTTAACTGATGCTTTGCTGTTTTAGTGCAAAAATAACAAAAATAAGATGAATATTTATTTTAACAGCAAAACTCAGGATAATTATTATTGTTTATTTAATGGTTATTGAAGAGGGAAACTCAACCCAGTATCAAAGATTCATTTTCCCTCCCTCTCAGTATTTCCTTTTAAAGTATGGCCATGCTGTTGACACAAAGTCAGCAAATGCCAAGCACCAGAGCTTTAAATTCAGTAAAATCTGAGTTCCACTTTTGCATTCCACACTCACAAAAAGAAGTAGGAAGCTGAAATATACCCACTTTCACAGCTTCAAGCTTTACTTATTTATGCTTCCAGGAACACTGCTGGAAGTCTTAAATCATGTTAAAGTTGGTCTCCAAATAGGATTTTCAAACTTCAGAAGAAATGCATAAGCAGTGTAAAGCTCTTTCTTCTTATCTTGCATCAGCAGTGCTTACACTAATTTCAACAAAATAATCTCTAAAAGGCACAGATTTCATAAATTAGCAACACAGTACCCGTTGGAATCCATCCTTCAGATCATCTGGAGGCTTTGCATTAAAAGGGAAAAAAGGAGAACAAAGCAACAATGTAAAAGTCAAATCTCTGCCTGAAGCACACAGTGTGATATGAGCATTGATACCAGACTCTGGTTTAAATTAAAAGCAATTTAAGGAAGTTCTTTATAAAGTAAACCAGCTAGGCTGCAACTGAGTAACATAATAGGCTTTTACTGCACTGTTTGCTCCTGTTGCCATACTCTTGTCTAGTGTTTCTTGGGATTTATAGGACTTTCTTGGAGGTCTTCTTAAGCGTTTTGGATTTTAGGATTTCCTTGCTTTTCTTCATCATCCTTTTAAAGTTACTGTTGTCATGTCACAGGACCACAACTGTTTATTGTGAAAAGTCACTAATGACCAAATGACCCTGGCACCTGGGGAACTTACAGCCTCCTGTTAAACTCCAGCTATATTAAAAAAAAAGATCTTCCCAGGCTATTGATTCACTGGCAGTGTTTGATTGTACCCTGGAGGCAGGTGACAGCAAGGCAACTGGGCTCTTACTGTTTTACACTCCCTATTACACAAACCAAATAAATCTTCTCTAAATGAATTCACGTGTTTTTTCTCACTTCTCTTCTATGTGACAGTTCAGTATTGAACAATCTGTATACTGTTTGCTTCTGGGATACGGAAACCAAAATCTTCATCATCTTCATGACAACAAATTTCTAGACCCTCAATTTAGCTTTAAGATAGCGGCAGCATCTCTTGTGCTCTACACTCTACTGACATTTGAAACAGAAAGGTATGAAGCATGACTCCTTTAATACTTATCATGGTCTCCTTGTGCTACCCAGATTAGCTCATTTTGGAAAACACTTCCACCAACTAGAAATATGGGCAACTCCTACAATATCACTTGTCTTATACTGTGACTACAAACATAGCAAGTTGGCCTCATAGGGAATGAAATGAGAATTTAATGATCAAGCTAGTCTAGAATAGGAATGTCTTGAAGAAAAGCTACAAGACTTCTTCAAAAAAAAGAAGTTGAAAAAAAAAGGTGCATTAACCTGCCAGCTTCCCCAGAAGGAAAAATAACCCCAAATTTATGCCTAAATAACCACAGCAAGAAAAAAGCAAGGATTGCAGAATCTGACTGAATAGATGTTCTGAGAGGTGCTAACATAAAAATTAAATTTTTAATTTGAAAATCTCACTCAATTAGAGTGTACTTTATTTCCTGGTTTAGTGCGCCATAGTGCATACAATGGTGGTCTTAAGAGCAAAGTCATCTTAAAAAAAGAGCTGCAGTAATGAATAATCAATTGGAGTCACAGGTGTGGTCAAATCAGGAACATTTGAATATTCAAAAAAGATTTTCTTGAAAGACTTCTCTTCTAATTGCCTGTTTTCTCCAGCTCTTTTTTCATTGTGTTTTAAGCTCAGTTTCCTTTTGTGCCTAACCTGTGAACTGGTCATCTGCCCTCTCACCTCTCTTCTGTTCCGTTGTCAGTTTATGTCTTTCTAATTCCCTGCCTCCAAAAACCCATGCATTGATGTGGGTTTCTTGGCATCAAGAATCTCTTTTCTTTTTTAATCTTGAAGCCTTTTTTTGCCTTTCATCTGCCGTCTGTATTTCTATGGTTTAGTATCCTCTTTGACTCTTTAGCTGCCTCTCAGTTTGACCAGCTGAGTTTGGTAATCAAGCACAGGGAAACCTTGTGTAACTTAGGCTTCTTCCATCTGGAGAACAAAGAGTTTTAAGGAGACCACAAAAGAGGGTTTCAAAACTGTGACTGATGTGGGTGGGTTGGGGTTGACCAGTCACAGACTACTTGAAAACAACGTACCACCAAATGAGATCCCAAGGAGCAAGGCTGATCAAAAGGCAGAAGTCCCTCCTACAGCCAGCAGTAGATCTGGAGAACCCTAACAAGTATGGGTACACTATCTCTTTTGGTCATAGCTACCACTGGAGATACCACAAAATATGGACCTGCTCATGACCAAAACAGTTTTTCACAATAATATCAACAATGTCCACCACAATGAGATCATTCTTAAAGACTAGCAACAAGCTAGTAAAGACTAGCAAAGAGAGCTAGTAAAAAGCAAACAAGTAAAGAAACAAAACACAACCAAAAAAGGTCCACCAAAACATAACCATTTTTATTTAAATTTCTGCCAAAAAAAGAAATTTGGTTGGAAAACTTTATGTAGTCCTACTCAATGGAATATAGATAAACAAATTGGTTACACAACAAAAATATATTTAGCTGGATTGAAACAACACTCTTTCATTGTGTATTTTGCAGTTATTTCCATGCCTAAGTCCTTTTTCTATATTAATCTCACAGTTGGAGATTTAGAACTTGTCACCACATTTGAATATGAGGTTGTTTGGACTGAATGAAATGTTTACTATACAATGACAACTTATGACCTTCTGTCATCAGTTCTGTCTTAATATTTTGTACATACTTTATTTCAGCTCTTTGAAGTGCTATTATTTTAAAATATAATAGAAATGTTTGTATTTGCCCTTTTTATGCACATTGCCTCAATTATGCTACTGTGTCATGACAATTCTCATTTAATATAAAATAATTTAGGCTTGTAAAAGGAAAAGATGCAGCTAGCAGGATATTGTGTTACTACAAACAGAGGTTGCTCATGTTTTACCCCTCACATTTTGAGGAGGCATCAGCCACGGGAAGTTGTGTTAAACCAGAGAATAAGCAGTATTTCAGTCCCATGTACTCCATTTGCTCTCTCTCCATCATATCTTCATAAGACACTCTAAGTGCTAGAGATATTTGAGAAAATGAAAAAGTTCTGCCTGGACCCTCCCTGCACTTAATTCCGAACAAAAGTGGCCACCAAAATCCTAATTGTTTCAGTAATTTATATTTTTTTAAATTAGGCTGAGCCCTATCTTTAATTTGTACATGTCATTAACCAATATTTCACATTCAAATACTGAAGCTTTCTGCCTTGATTTATTTTATAGAGGAAGTTAACTAAAGTCACTAATGAATCTGTACCAAGGTTTCCAGCAATGAAGCAGAAACCCACATTCATATTTTTAAGTTTCAGGTTGGTTCCACCTCAAGAAATCTATGTTCAATTGAGGATTTATAAAATCTACTGGAGTCTTTGAAACTGTTCAAAAGCCTGTGACTTTCCCTGATGAGGAGGGAAGGATAAAAGACAGTAAAAGTTCTGATATGAGGACGTCCTGTGAAAGGGAGAAAGCATAATATGGGATTATTTAAGAAAAGACGATGCATTGCATTGAAGTGTCGGTGAAGTAAAATCAGTGTTGCTGAGGCTGCTTTGGATATTTTTATATGTCTCATCATCACAAAGAAATTCCAATAAAATACAGAATTGTAGCTATCTCTGTTTACAATGATACACATATATCTGCATGTGCTCATATCTCTGTATTCATGTTTATATGAAAACATTGATTCCATTATATTTATTCCTGCCAGGAAGTACAAATTCATTTTATTTGAACAGATAAAGTTATTTTAAATCAATTAATGGAAGTACAATCTCCTTTTGAACTTCTTATAAACTTCTCTCTCCTCCTATGCAACCTGGTCAAGGAAAAGGAAGATCCAGCACTTTCTTTGTTCTTTCAGAAAGAGAGAACAAAAAACTGGCTGCAGCTACTCATGGCAGACTACAAAGCTCCCTCTCCCTCCTCAAGGAACTAAGTTATGCAGGCATGTAACAGCAGTTAGCTCTGCTAACTAAACGTTTGCAGCCACTTGTCATTAACCTTTCCTGAGGAACTCAGGAAATTATAATAATTAATTAGCTATAAATTATAATAATTATTTTGCAATATTTTTTACTTTTACTGCATTTCCAGTATTTTAAACACAGACTTACACTTTCCTCTTTTCAGCCTTCCAATCTCTATTTGACCCATACTGTGGTTCTTGGATGTCTGAGCTCACAGGGTAAGACAGCTGCCTTGGCTCGCAGGAAGGCATTCAGTGAGGGCTAATAGCTACAGAAGCTGTCCTTCACTTTGTAGGAGCTCAGGCTAACTCCGTTCAAGCTAAGACCATTTTTAATGTAGCTCTCAGTGCATTACATCTTTTCCATTTGATAAGTTGACACATTACAGAAAATACTAAAACCTGTTAAACCTGCAAGTGACAAATCCATTATCCCAAAGAAAGGGTGCCTAATGGTGTTAGCCAGTAACCAAAACCAACAGAAGTTCTGCAGATTCCAAGAAAAGATAGTGAAATGTACTTTTTCTACAGCAATAGAGAAAGTATTATTTGGCATAACAGGTTTTATAATTCAGATATGTATATAACAGTATACTGTATATAACAGTACAATTGACAGACACATTAGAGAGGATGCATTGCACAAACTCATGGTATCCTAAAATTGTCTTTCTTGAAAGAGAAACAATTTAAACTCTTGCCATGCTCACATTGAAATATCAAGTGGCTCGTATAACATCAAAAAACATGTACTCTTTGTTTATTCCAACAAAGATTTTTAGGACTAGTGACAGTCTTTAATGTGGCATTTATCCCATTTATTCCATGTGTGTTCACATGTCCCTTCTTCTGACCACAGAAATGCTTTTTAATTAGAGAGTCAGAAGAGAAAACCACACTAGTGATTTATGATCTATTACTTTTAGATGACTTGAAACTTTAAATAAAACTGTCTTGACTTACACTAGCCAGAAAGCTAACTCTAAAACAGAAAATTACTCTAGACTTTCCCAACTAAATTCCTCCACTATTCCATGTGAAAAGTTACCCTGCTTTTTTGAAAACTAGATTTAGGGAGAAAAGATGGAATTTGCTATATGAACTGAAACTAATAGAGGAAGAAATATTCTGAATTTTTTAATTGAGTGATTAGTAGAGTAAAACCTAGTTCCTTATAACCATGATTAGACATGAAATGGCAGGCAACATGAACAGCTTCCCACAAGATGCAACACTTACACAGATGGCATGTAAAAAGTGAAATTTCCCAGTAGCTTTAAAAGACCATGTAAACCATAGAGCAATTAAATATGGAATTAAAAACAGCAATAAAAAAGACTTTTGAAAAAAAATATTTAATTAAATCAATCTTACTTTTAAAATTTATTCCTCCATGGTCATTTTAGTGGGACAAGACTACGAGACTGAAAAAGTGCAAAAATTATGTAGGACTTCTTGAAGCAAAACAAAAGAAAACCAACAAACAAACAAACAAAAAAAAAAAAAAACCCAAAAAAACCTAATCAAACCAACAAAAAAAATCCCATTTCTACTACTTTATGATTTTTCTCTATTTAGTCATCCCAGCCACAGCCACATGCAGGCTGTCTTTGATCACATGTTTGTCCTGGCTCAGTAATTCTCCAACAGCTTTTTCTGGTTCATTTTTCTACCCAAAAGACAAGATTATCCAGCTGTTGATCATTCCTGAATTTCCTCTTCCATTAAGAGGCACATGCAGTCCCTGGTGCTCAGAAGGAGTTTCTTCTCAGAAGGAAAACCACATAATTACAGTGCCTGCTATCCATTCAATCATGCTGGCTTTCAAAATGGAATTTGAACTTCAGAGAGTATTTTCACAAATGCAGTCTGGAACCTCTCTGAATCTCTTGCATTTGTCAGGGAAGGGAAGGGAAGGGAAGGGAAGGGAAGGGAAGGGAAGGGAAGGGAAGGGAAGGGAAGGGAAGGGAAGGGAAGGGAAGGGAAGGGAAGGGAAGGGAAGGGAAGGGAAGGGAAGGGAAGGGAAGGGAAGGGAAGGGAAGGGCAGGGAAGGGAAGGGAAGGGAAGGGAAGGGAAGGGAAGGGAAGGCACGGGAAGGGAAGGGAAGGGAAGGGAAGGGAAGGGAAGGGAAAGAAAAAGGTATATACCAGTACAGAGGATTTAAATGCAACTTGTTCTCCCAGTGCTAAGCAGCCAAGTAATTACTGACAGTGTTAGGCTGATATAATATTATTATAATACTGTGGTCAGATGACCTTCTCTGGCTCAGGTGCCCACCAAATTTCTCTATCACTTTTCCCTCTACCAGTAAGAGGGGAGAAAACATGACAAAATGTTCATAGGTGAAGATAAGGACAGGGAGATTACTTACCAATCACAATCACAGGCAAAACAGGCTCCACTTGGTGAAATTAAATTTACTATCAATGAATAACAGAGCCAAATAGCAAGAATTAAGAACAAAACTAAAAAAACATTTTCTCTCCACTCCTCCCTTCTTCCTGGGCTCAAATTCACTGACAACTCTTTTACCTCCTTGCCCCAAGTGGCATGGGGGGGTCAGGGAATGAGGGTCTTTGTCAGTTCCTCAGAATTTGTCTCTTCTGCTCCTCCTCAAGAGGACTCCTCACACTCTTCCCCTTCAACATGAGGGCCCTCCCGCAGGAGACAGTCCTCCATGAGCTTCTCCAATGTCAGTCCTTCCCACGTGAAGCTGTGAGCCCATGAAGCTGAAGTTCCTCATGTTTTCCATGGGTCCTTCAGGCACAGGCTGCTCCAGTGTGGGTTCCCCACAGGGTCACAAGTCTTGCCAGCAAACCTGCTCCAGCATGAGCTCCTCCCTTCACAGGGACACAGGTCCTAGTAGAAGCCTCCTGCTGTGTGGGCTTCCCAGGGAGCCAGAGCCTCCTTCAGGCATACGTCTGCCCCAGCATGGATCCTTCATGGGCCTGGGAGGGTCTCTGCTCCCTCATGGAGCTCTCTCCATGGGCTGCAGGAGCACAGCTGCCTCACCATGGGCTGCACCAGCGGCTGCAGGGCAATCTCAGCTCCAGCACCTGAAGTACCTCCTCCCCTCCTTCTCCAGTGACCCTTGTATCTGCAGGGCTGTTTCTTTTGCATATTCCCATTCCTTTCCCAGCTGTTCTGTGCAGTGGATTTTACCTTATCCTGAATATATTATCCCAGAGGCACTCCCACTGTTTCGGCCTGGCTCAGATTTGGCCAGATGTGCCCAAGAGCAAGACCCTCACTAAGGCAGTTGGCACTGACTGTCTCACATGGGGTCAGTTTCTGATGTCATCTCACAGAGTCATCCCTTCAGATTGCCCCCAAAACCTTGCCCCATAAAGCCACTACAAATGCAAATGTAAATGTATCATATTGCTGATGTAATTGACTTCAAGGTTTTCTGAATAGTAATATCTGCATATCATCTCAGTTATAGTATATTGCAGTACCACACACATGAATCATGCAAAGATAATACAAAGTCAGCATTTTTTATCTCATGACTTCATTTGGCTTTCATATAAATGATTTGGCTGCATCACAGGGCTACCAAATAACACTGAATCAATGTGCATCTAAGTCAGCAGAAAGATGTCTATTGATTACAATAATCTTTGCATAAGAAATTGAGTTAACCCACCACTTGTAACTTCAAAAAGTGATTAGAATTAAAAAACCTCAAAATCATGGAAGTTAAAATTTCTTCAATTTTTTTCACCTACCTCATTTTCTTATTAGTAATACTGATTTAAGTAATTAATCTAATGAATTTTAATGTTATCTAATCATTTGAAAAACAGATGCTTCAAATAGATCACATGCATGGCTATGGAGGCCAATGCAGAAAACCATTTTATTTTATATGTGCATTATAAACTGTTATAATATTAATGTAAAAAGAAAATATTTTAGTGAGCTTTTAGTAATGGAAACATTTTGATAACAGCAACAAATCTGGGGAAGCAAAATTAGGAATGTGAACTCTGGAAAAATTTCTAGACATATAATATATGTTGCTATTTTATATATGTTGCTCTGTTCATTAAATTGGAAGTAGTCTTGATGAGTCAGGTCTTTGGGGCCAATATGGTGACAATCAAATTTTACATAAGGTATTCCTCCACAGGAAAAGGATAATGTGGCTTTCCAGTGTAAAGGCAGCATCCAAAATTCTTACATACTCTGAAACAGATACAGCCAGGAAAGCCACTCAAATATGCCACCTGGTAAATGTTTGACCACTTCACATCTAACCACATTATACTACCAAGCAAAATATATTTTCCTATTTTAAGATGCCCAGAGAGAAGTTAGGGCTTCTGAGAGTGCTTCCTATCTTAGAGTTTGCTTGAAGATGAGGCTCTAACTTACATGGAGATTGACAGATTTAGACTACAAGTAGAATTCCATTTCATTGGACATACAGTTATTTTAACCTTTGCTTTTATTCTGATGCAATATAAATCATCAGGTATAGTTTTCTACAAGAAAATATGTCTCAAAGTGGATTTTGATACACATTCATAGTATTCCATATCTCATTTTATTTCTGTTTCTTAAAAGAAATATATATATATATATATATATATATATATATATATATATATATATATATATATATATATATATATATATATCCACAGACAGCTTTATTTCAGTCTCATCAGGAAAACCTTTCTATCTAGGTCTGAAAATGGCATTCTAGCCTTGAAAGGATATTAGATTTTATAGACTGATGTTATTTTGTTTTGGTCTTAACAATCTTTTGTTCTATTGTTACTCAGCAGCCCACTCATTTCTATAAAATTTAATTATATGTGGATTAATTTGATTTTTTTTTACTTATTGCTACATTCATGGCTTCCAAAATATGTACATAGAATTCCCAAGCAAAACTTTAATTCTAATTTTACTTTTCAATGGCTTCCCTGGAAACCAGGTCAATCATATACATTTTGGTAGAAGTGAAAATTTTCAGGAGGACTCAGCAGATGTTAAAATATATGAATCATACTTGAAAAAAAAAGGAGTCCAGAAATCCAGTGTAAATTAGAGGTTTATTAACAACTCATCAAAGTTAATTAAACTAAAATTAACTTTCATTGACTTCAATAAGCTTTAGATCAGTTGTTGGTCAACATACTTGATCAGATGGAACGTGCTCCTTTTTTTATTTCTTTGACCTTGTACTTCAGTAGGTGGTGTATTTTTACTAGGATTTTATCAGGTGTCAGGGTTCCCAAGGATCAAGGACAAGAGGAGCATCTATGATACCAGTAAATAGGAGCATCTATGATACCAGTATTTTGAATTGTGTACATTCCAGTAATTAATGTTTTCTACAAAATAAATAGATTTCTCATTTTAATAATGCTAGAAGTGGCATTATTAAAATGATGCCGCTATTGCTCTCCAGAAGTTTTTTCTTTTGTATGCATATGCATATATATGCACACATATGATATATTTTTGTGCAATGTATGGCTTTCAAACGCACACAGACAATATATCTATTGAGTAATAAGAATATTTCCCTATGGGAAAGAAAAAAAATTATTTGCATGTAAACTCAAATCATACAATAATTTTGCTTAATGTATTTCATTGTTTTATAGAATACTTGAACAGTTTAAAATGCCTCATATTTCATTTCCATTTATGGCTGATACAGTAATAATTTTATCTTCTTGTAGAAATTTTTATTATGTATTAATAAATATGGTAATGTATTTATACAATCACAGACAAATCATTTACATGCCCCATGTTTCTTAAATTCAACCAAATAATAAGACTTTTTTGTCCTCTAGTGGTTTAACTATAAAACATGCCTTTTCAAAAATAGGATCTGTTAAGCTAATGTATAGAAAGTGCAATTTTTACTTTAGTTACAGTTTTGAAACCTAAACACTGCCTTGTACAGATGAATCTTCATTACCTAAGGAAAGACTTCAGGCATACTAATAAAATGTGATCAGTTTAAGTCCTTAAAAAGCAATTTTTGTTGTGTCCACCTTGTGTTAAAAACCCCCCTAATTATTGCATTAAATCAATCATTTGGCTCCTTTTTTTCTCTCTCTGTGGTAAGCATATAAAAACTAGATTTTAAAAACCATCAGGGCCTACATAATTGGACACTCTTGAGCAAAAAGCAAGCTTATGTTGTGTCAAAGCTACTTCAGTGTAGCCACTTCTCATGCAGCAGAATTTGAGGAATGCTGGTTCAGAAAACAGTTTCTTTAACTTTCCATCTTGGAAAAACAAGTCTTAACTTTATCAATACATGCAAACATTTTTGCCTTAAAACTCCTTTTTTCTCCCCTTAGATTTTCCACCTAGGATAATAGCAGTGGGTGATATTCATACCTCTTCCCACATCAGAACAGTTCAGAAAGACAGTTTGAGATGGTGAATTTCTCTTACTACCTGGAAGAAAAAAATGTTACCTCAACATCTCTCCCAGCTGAATCTTGTTGATCACTGCTACCAATCTAGTAAAATCAAGCTAAAGAAATAATCCATATTTGAGGGAAATTGAGTCTTTGGTAGCCATGAAATGTGGGCACCTGAGGCTCATTCATATACTAATCACATTACTACAATACTTTGCCATTTTATTGTTGCTAGGTTGTTTGGGGTTTTTTAATGCAACACTTCATTTCAGTGTTGATTTGTGTTGCACCCTTTGGTGAAAACGATAAAGGGAGGGAATATAGCATGTAATATCATTTGAAACCAAAGGCTCTGTATTTTAGTATGGACAGCACTAGAATGAGAGCTGTAAGAACTACATTATAAAACAGAACAGCTCCAGAGTTAAACAGTGTGACATTGCCAAATACTAGGAATAAACGTCCCTCTTCCCTAAAAGGGGAATTCAAAAGGGGAAAAAAAGCTCTCCTGAGGGTTAGGCAAGTGTCTTAGGAGAGGAATTATATTTTATCCCCTCTTATATAATTTGCTACTTGTACAACCACCACTATCCTTGCAAAACTGTTGGTCTGTGGCCATGCAGTTAAAAGTCATTGCCATAATGCATCCACAAGCAGAAGAGAGCTGTCTGCACCAGTTCCAGAAAGCAGTCATGGGCACAACCCACCCAGTGTGCCTGCATATCGTATGGTTTCCCTCAGAGTCCCTGAAGTCTCCGTTTGAAAAACTGATGCAAGCTGTTGTGGTTGCCTGTGCAGATACTGGACACGCTCAGATATAAGGAGTCCTTTGTTTTCTAATGGGTCTTCTCCAGCTGCTTGTGGTTATACAAACCACAAACACAACTTGCCTGGTCTTGAGCTCAGCCTGGGCATAAATCTCAAGATGAAAATTACAGTTAGCTAGAGAAACTCTAATCTGCACTATGGAGTAGTACACTAGAGACAAAGAGTACAGTTCTCCCATTTTCAGCAGCTCCCTTTGGCAATGGAAAAACCTTAAAAGAAGCAGTTTGACCTCAGAAGAGGAAATCAGGGGAGGAGAGAATATCACGAGATGGAAGAAACTGCTGTAAGCAAAAGGAGAGGAAGTCATCAGTTAGAAAAGTCACAGTGACCTCTCTGGTGCAATCCAAAAACTGAAAAACAAAAAGTATTTAGTCATATTCCTTTTCTGACCACACAAAACATGGCACAAAATTTGACCCTTGCTCTGCTGGAAACATCAGCAATTTATCTGCAATATAAGCAAAATAATGCTTGCTGGATTTCTAAAAAAGCAAGCTGCAGCAGTGCTCTGCAAGGTGGGGGAAATGCAGGCAGTGGAGAAACAGGGGCTGCTCCATTCCTCCGTGCAGATTCCTGTCTGTGCCTCGAATCACGTCATCTCAGCAAGCACCTATGAGTTATGGTTCTGCAGTAATTCTCAGCTTGTCATGAGAGAATCAATGTACATCAGGAGTGAATTCACTACCCTGAGACCTGGTTTTAGCAGCTTCAGGAGATACAGGTACTAAATATTCATATACAGAAATGATGAGTTTTTGCATCTTTTGTGCAATGGTATTTTTAAGCCCTGGACCTCTGACCTACATTCAGGCTCACATTCCCAATGCTAAATGCAAGGATGAATTTGTAACAAATTTCCTTCCAAAATATGATTTTCTGAAGCAATTATATTACTGTTCTTCACACACATGGGGTTTCAGCCTGGTGCACCAAATATTATAAGCAATGTCAGCTGTCAATGAAATTCTCTGACACAATAAAATCCTTCTTCAATAAATGAATTTTTGAAGTTTCATTCCTGAAACTCATGCTTCTTGCATCCCAAAATTATTTTCTAATATGCCTTGAGAGAAAATTAAATTTCTAAATCTTACAAAAATTAAAACTTCTTTCTCTTGTTGTTACTGCTCAAGTTTGGGCCAAAATAAAATCAATCACAGGTGTTGAATGAAGGTTCAGAAAGAAGGTCAGATTAAGAAACTCCACTTTAAACATCAAAATTACACATTTAGAAATCAGAATGTGTAACAAACTGGCACTTAGGAGAAATAAAAATTATTAAAATATAATAATCAGTATTTCCTCTCTAGCAATTTTTTTTGTTTCATTAGAATTTTATATTTCTTTGAAAAATGCTGGAAATGTTTTCCTTACATTATTCAAAGTAAGTTATGCATATATCTAGTGCATGTTGCCAACCAGGGAGCTTTAAGAGAATGTTTCTCACTAAATGTGGTCATATAAATATCCCTATGACTTCCGTCATTCCATTTATTCTCCAAATTTCCTTTCAAACCAGTTTCAAATATTTTTCTGTAGCATGCAGAAACCATGCTCAGTGATAATCATGTGTTGCCTATTCCTCACATAGGTTTATAAAATACAGGTTGTAGGGAACAGCAATTTTAAAGGAGTCATATACTGTGGGATCATACGTATTAAATTATTCACATACAGTAGAATGGTCTTACAACACCATGGCTACCTGGAACTCTGGGGTGGTTTCAGATGTTTGAAGGGACCATTCTCAAGGCACCAGAGATGTAAACAATAGTTCTCATTTATTTTAATACGATACTTTCTCAACCAGTAAGTTTCTCAGCCATTGATGGAAGCAGTACAAAGAATTGTGTCTGTGTCTGTGTCTGTGTGTCTGTGCGTGTGTGTGTGGGGGGGGGGGGGAGTGGGTGAGTATGCAGCACTGATTAATGCATCACTATCTGCAGAGGATGCATCAGTTACACTGTCTCACAGTAAATTGTAGAAAAATCATCATTATCCACCGCTCTCAACCACTGGGAAAAAGAACCTGAAAGTAAGGAAGATGCATGCATTTAAAAAAGCATTTACAATGCATTCACAAAAATAAGGAAGATATATATATGCCAAGGTTTACTAATGACTGTGGCTTTTATGGAGAGGTTGGTATTATCTAGATAAATCATCTGCATTCCATTTTATCAGGCTTTCAAATGCAATTGATATCATCCATCTAGACCACACAGGTCTATACTTCAGGTAAAAATCAAAACAAAGCTGTGTGGTCTAGTTTGTTAGCACTGTAAAGACAACTTATTGTTAAGCTTAAGATAAGCCTCTGCATTTAAATCTATTTATAGCAGTATGCCTGGGTTCTTTTTTTACTTTCCAGGTCAAAGTCACAAAGGCTGTCACAGGAAGGTGTAAATTACACTCCTTTGCTACAGTAAATCCCTTTGCATAAGGGATGGAGTACATTTCAGCTCAAAACAGTGAGGTATTTCACTGCTACCTTCTCTTAGGATTTCTACTACAGAACAGAAGAGTGGGCAATTTAATTTTGATAAAGCTGGAAGTCATTGAAGAATCACAGGCCTTGACCACCCCACTTTTAAAAGCTTATTCTAGCCCTTCATGCTAGGTAACAAAGAGAACTATAAAAAGAGATTGCATCTTGTTTGTGATCTCATTCCCTCCAAGAAGGGCAATTAAAATAGCTTTCATTTGCTTTCCATGGAAGAGAATCAGTAAAGTGGGAAGAGTACAGTATGAATCCACTTTTAACATCTCTCATGGAACCCAACTACAAATGTAAAAATAAAAAAAACCCTTATAATTAAAACACCTATGTCTGAGGACCTATTGAGATATAATGGTCTTGGTATCCTCAACAATGCAAATTTATTTTCTGCTCTGTCACCTTAGATCTTGGTATACTATTCCTCTCCCATACACACTCGCTCTCTGTGGCACTCTCCCAGCCCAGACAACAACAGAGAGAATCAGACTTCAAAATACTTCAAAAACTCACAAGAACTCAATCAGTCTTGTTACAACAGAAAAAGCTACCTCAAACTGAGAGATACTCAAGACTTTTAAAATGATTACTTGGAGAAGGAGAAGAAGGTGCTGAGTTTCAATTCCATCCCTCAGAGCCTTCTAATGAAACAGGAAATTTCTGGCTGAGTTTCCATGTGCCCACTGGTGTGCTTTGGAAAGCCTGGGCAGATGACCAAACTCAGTTTGCAATCCTTCTTTCACAATTACAACTGGTCAAGGGGGTTGACTTATGTCTGCTATTTATAACTTATGCCCCATGGCGTCTTGTTAGAGAGCAGGCTGTGCTGAGAGCCGCGTGATTGATAGTGAGTTAATGATTCCATTGTCTGCAGTAATGCAGAAAGTACAATCCTCATGCATCAAACTGAACGGGAGCTTTATCACCAAGGCTCTGTGCTTTAAAGTGGTGCTGTCACTAACACTCCTGAAAGGAACAGCAACCAGGACCGGAGGCACTAGGATGAGTCTTTGATATTCATGTTAATAATACTTCTGTTAACTCCTCAGGGTACAAAAGTTGTAGAAGAGAACTCCTCAGAGTTGTTACTATGAGTGCATTAGGACAAACAGATGAAGGACAGTTTTTCACCTTGCCTAAGGTAATGTCTTGGGGTGTTTTGTTCAGCACTGCAATTAAGTGCTTGCAATCGGTTACTGAAAATAATTGTTACAACTTTTCTAACTTTTCCCCCCCTATTTTACCAGCCCTACAGCACTATACCTCTCTCATGATACCCTCAATAAGGTGACTGGCAGTGCACACACCACTGAGTGGCTTAAAATTCAAATATTTCTATTCAATACAGGGAGCATCATTTTTCCTGGATAAATTTCACTTTTGCCTTTAATAAGTGAGGAGTCCTAATTTCATCATCACCATTCTGCATCCCATTCAAAACTATCGACAAACCACAACTCTGCACTGTGTGTCAGGTACAGATGAAGAGCTGGAAACTGTTCTGTGGACTTTCATCTGTCTGCAGAGATTTCTTCACATCATATAGAGAAATATTACAGCCACTCACATTGGATCTGAAGTAATACCTTCCAGCATTTGGAAGTGTCACTAACTGTAACCTCAAAGGCTTAGAACTACACATCTGTCCTGCTGAGGGTATGACTTGACGAAAAGGGCAAAAAGCCTTAGCACCCTGTGTTTTATTGCTCTGTACTGGGACCGGGGATTCACAGAAATTCATAACCTTAGAAAATTCATAGATTTGTGTAGATATAGGTTCCATCATTGCAGTTTTGAACATTTAACTCTGTGAATAAGATGAAAAACTTACTACATCCCTATATGTGAATAGGATTTAAGTTCCAATACTTGTTTTCAATTTTTGACCAAAATAACATCAGTAAACTACTGCACACCCAATTCCTGCTCAAAGTGATGTTCACTGTTATAAGCTTCTACCATAAAAGAAAAAAAAAAAAAAAAGCCCAGCATTTTTTTTCCACAGAAATGTATTTCCCAGTGCTGTGTAGAGTCTTGGATTTGCACAACATTTCCTGTGTGTGCCCTGAACTACCGTGAGCTCAGACACAGCAGACATGTTAGATATAGCCTTCATTCCTCATAGAAATATCTGTATGTTCAAATCTCTTTCCCAGAAACAAGTTTCAAACAGGCAAACAAGGCATGTTCAGGAAAAATCTATATGGATGCTGCTCCTAATAAATATCAGCATCAGAGTTCATGTTTCACCTTTTTTTGCCCATCATAATTTTACATCCAATTTTATATTCCACCTTGAAAAAAGGCAGTCCTGAAATGTTTCTATAGACAACATAATGTGCGATTGTGTGGGACGCAATAAAAGCTGATCCAAAGCCCCCAGTGTTGACATTACTCACAGAACCACATAATAAAAACCAGAATTTTTTGGTGCTAACATTGAAATTTTCATACAAAGCTGGGTTGAAGTTATGGCTGACCAGGATGGGATCCTTCATACCTAGGTACTGGTGTGTTTGTGGTGCTAATTTTCTTAAAATCACATACACCCACAGAAGTTGACACAGAGTCCCCCAAATTGTGCATTACATAGAACTGGCAACAGAGCAAGCAGGGTAAATTTGACTTAAACATAATAACAGTGGTTGTGCTTTTCATAAAGGTGTAGGTGAAAACACGTCACAGAGGAAGAAAAAGAAACTGTCCCAGTTACAATTTTTTTCAGTCAACACCCATGGACGAAAACCAAGCCCTTATTATATACCCCTGTTTAGCCCATTATTACCAATGTTTGTGATGGCAAAGAATGAAACCTCAACTTCCTTCCAGAAAGGAAGTAATGAGTATATCAGTCAAAAGAAGAACTTTCAAGGGACTAAAATAGATGAATAGGAGTAAAATAAACCCTGCTAATGTTTTGTTCTCCAAACTTCCTTACTCCTTCCAAAGTATTATTCATTTTTATAACCCTACTTGTCATGTCTGAAATGTTGTCTAGATTTTCCGGTTTTCTAAAGATTACTTTGTAAAATCCAGTGACTAAAGAAAAAAGCATATCTGGAAGAAGTCAGATTTATTTGAAGTATGCATACTTTATAGGAGTTCAAAATTTGAAATTCTCTCTTCAAATAAATACTGATTTTTTTTTTGGTTGAACCTCTATAATTTTTAAGGTTTGGATTGATACCTCATTGAGATAGAAGCAAGGCTGTATAGGAATGTTGCAAGAGGTCTCTTTTCAGAAAACTTTATCTTGGTTAAAAAGTTTCTTTTACCATGCTCCACCCTTTGAATTAATTTTAAAATAATGTTAGAATGTGGAAGCTTTTACTACATGTTCAGTGTTAACTTTAAAACCATTGAATTCCCAGAGCAACAGAATTTACTTTTCCTAATTTGATCATCTGCTGCTGCTTTAGGATGATATGCAGATGTGTGTGCACTAACATCTCACTTTGTTCCATCACATGTTAACAAGAACTGAGAAGAAGGCGAGAAACACAGTTTTGATCTAGCCTTTCTATAGTTCCCAAATAAAGTAAATAAAGGAGTAAAAGATCTACCCTCCACTCACACCCTGTGGATGCTGCTGCAGCACAGTAAATAAGTATAAACACTTCCCTTTGTATAGCCTGACTTTGTTGATCCCAGCAACTCCAGCCTCTTGGCAGTGCTAGTAATGTTAAGACATTACCTTAGGATAACAACTTTAATTGTGCAACCATAACCTTTCACCTCAGCTATGTTCAGTCTGAATTTATTTATTACTGAAGCCTGATGCACTTTTGGTACTGTGCTTTTTATTTTGCCTTGCCTTTTTCTCTTAGAAAATATGTACTGCCCCACACTCAGAATCATTAAAGGTCCCTTGAATAAAGTTCTTTCTTTTTGGCAAGTCTGAACACAATTAAAATGCAACAATGTCTAGAGAAAACTATTTCTTATTCTACTTTTATTTGCTGATCATGGTTTTTCTTCTCTTTTGGCTTTGCAATGTCAATTCCCACTTTCCCTCCCTTCTGTGAGAAAAAGCAGGTCTAAAATAATTCTATCAAGACCTACAACATGCTGAGTAAAAGTCATTTTATGTGGTGTCACATGACAAACATAACCCAAGACAGAATAAGATGGATATACTGTGTGACTTAAAGTCATGCAAATTAATTACAGATTTAAACCAAACAAAACACCTTTTTTCAAAACACTTGGTATCTTCACCTATTCCCTAAGCCTGAACTTGATTGCTTGTGTCCACTATTACCTTGACTGACTGCACTGACTTTAATTATTCTGACTTCAGTGTAATTGTTGACTGTTTATTTTCCTGAGTTATAGTAAGGCAGTGCATGAACTCAGAACTAGGAAGCATTTAGTCACTTTTTACCCTCTTTTCAAGGATGTTTTTGTTATAGCATTTCTTATCTTTTTTGGAGGCCTCATTCAATCTCGGAATACAGGGGACAAAGAAAATACCTGCTTTCTCAAACTTCAGGCACAATACACAAGATTCAGATGAAAAGAACAGAATCACTGCTCCTGTTTTACAATGTGCTGGTATAAGCTGCACTCATATTAAGCTAGATTAACCTCAGAGGGCTTTTGCACAGGCACAGAAGCTCACTGTTAAGCTGTAAGTAACGATATTTAGTCCCTAGATCCCAGTTTGTCTAGTGTCTGTGTCTGTAGGTGGCACACCAAAGACATGGGAAATACAGATTTTCTTTAAAAAAATTACAGAGACCTCTTACTGGCTTGTCTAAGATTACTCTGTTCTGTGCAAACATCACTGATTTCAAAGGCAGAAAAAGAATACTGCCCTGAAGTTATGAAATTGCAGACGTAGTTAACATAATTTTTTTGGCACCAAGTTTAATTCAAAAGGATTAAATAAGTATATTCATAGATTTTTAAACCAATCAAATCTAGAAGCCATTTCCTGCATTAATTTCCCAGCTAACTTAATTATACAGCCCCAGGCTCTGGCTCATGATCAATTAACAGAGCTGTAAAAATCTGGAGCCCAAGACTACCACATATTAATCACCACATCTGATGTAAGGAAAACAGCCTTTATTGTGGTTTCTGGATTTGCAAGCAAACCAGTATCCACAGCTGATATAGCTCTGATCTGCTTTAAAAAAAAAATAATTAATTAGTATTTTTCATGATTTAGAAAGATGTGGGAAAGATAGATTGTCATATGCAAAACAGGTCTGAAGAACATTTAACATACAAGAACGTGTTCATTGTAAACTACTGAGAAAAAATATGCATATCTGCCTACCTGGAGGAAAAAGTTCACTGGTGCAGGCCACCACACAGAGCAATACTGCAAGTGCTTAACTGTTTTCTTCTTCATGATGCAAAAGCTGTTTAGCTCATGCTCACACAGAAAATTAGTCATAACAGCATGATGAGCAACTCTGCCACGGGAACCACTTTGGAAACACATTCCCTTTCTGCTCCACACACATCTCGAGTTCACAGTGCTTTTCTAGGACAGTGGGTGCAATTCTCATTCTGATTTCATTTGTCTACCTTAGCAAGAGAAGAAACATGTGAGTATCAAAACAGTCTGCAGGGAATCAAGCTGAGGAAAACCTGCAGGTTCCAGTAAATTCAGGTGGATTAAGGCTTTTGCAGAGGGATGATGCTACCATTAAGCTATAAATGGACTCTTCTATGAATATGTAACAAGAGTACAAACAGCTTCAACAACAATAGCTTCAACAATAATGTAAATAGCTTTAGGGAGAAGAACACCCAACCTTTGTGGTGAAAGAACCTTTCTGTGGTCAGGCTGATGCCTGCTGTGAATATGTAATAGCCTGACAACAAATAACCAATGGAAAAAATCCACAGGAAGGGGGGGGAAAATTAAATACATGCAAACAAAGTTCTAAGTATACTGAAGATTGCTGAAATTTCAGGAGAACATTTTCAAAGTTGTATCTTCAAGGCTTGATTGGCAAAATAGCAAGGCCTTTTAGACTGGCCTGATCTAAAGGCCCTTTGGAAAGGCTTCCAGGGATGCTTCCAAGCAGTGAATCCTGCTTGTCATTTGCATACATTTAAATGTTATACTGAACTGGTGCCACAGACATCCTGTAGAGACCAAAGGTGAACCATTATATTAGAATACATTGCTACAGTACAGCTTTTCCCATTTACTTTGTTTAGGTACTTTGAAATGTCTTGTGCCTTTCTGGAAGGTCAAGCAGTTACACTTATATCTGAGAGTCAGGAAACAAATCATTGAGCTATATATTAATGTAATATTCCAGGGTGCACATATACCAGGCATGCCTCCTTAATACTTAGGTTCTAAAATAGGTGATACCAGATATGTTAAGCTCCTCAGAGTTAGATACCTGTACATTTAACTGTCTTTACTCTTCAACAGGGCTGTAAAAGGAACCTAAATCTTCTATTTTAAGCAACTACAACATATCAGGAATAAGTGGAGCCGTGACCTGGTGAGATGATTGACAGATGTCATCTACCCAAACTTCTGTGAGGCCTTCAACGTGGTCCCTCATGACATCCTTATCTCTACATTGAGGAGATATATATTTGAAGGGTGGACCGTTTGGTAGATCAGAAATTGGCTGGATGGACACAGCCAGGGAGTTGTGATCAGTGGCTCTGTGTCCAGCTGGAGGCTGGTACAATGATGTCTCTTGGGGCTCTGTCGTGGGACTAGTGCTCTTCAATATCTTCATCAATGGCACATGCAGTGGCATCAAGTACAGCAAGTTTGCAGATGACATCAAGCTGATCAGGGCAAATCAAACACTTGAAGGATGAGATGCCATCCAGGGGAACCTGGATGAAGCTGAGAAGTGAGTTTGGAAGAACAGCATGAGGTCCAACAAGTTCAAGTGCAAGGTAATGCAGATGGATCAGGGCAATCCCAGACATGAGCCCAGACTGGGAGAAGCAATTGAGATCAGTCCTGCAGAGAAGGACTTGGGGATGCTGGTGGAAAAGAAACTTGAGATGAGCAGGCAATGTCTGTTCACAGCCCAGAAGCCCGACAGCATCCTGGACCACATCAAATTAGTGTGACCAGTGGGTCAAGGGAGAGTGTCCTTCTCCACTTTGCTCTCAAGAGACACCCCCTGCAGTGCTGAATTCACATCTGGACTCCCCAGCACAGGAAAGAGATGGAGCTGTTGGAGCAGGTCCAGAGGAAGACACAAAGATCATCTGAGGGCTTCAACATCTTTCCTAAGAAGGCAGCTGAGAGAGCTGGGACTGTTCAGCTTGGAGAAGGCTCCAGGGAAACTTCATTGCATCCTTCAGTAAATAAAGGAAGAAAGATAGGGAGTAGCTGTTTACAGGGACAGGTGATAGGACAAGGGAGGAATAATTTTAAAGTCAAAGAGGAGAGATTTGGATTGGACAAAACTTTGTAACTCAGAGGGTGTTGAGGTGTTGCCCAGGGAAGCTGGGGATATTCCATCCCAGGAAGTGTTCAAGTTTGGATGGGGCCCTGAACAGCCTGATTTAGTGAAAGTGCCCCTGCTCATGACAATGGGGTTAGAACTTGATGATCTCTAAAATCTCTTCCAACACAAGCAATTGTATAATTCTGTGAGAAAAAACTTTAAAAACTCCATGGTTTTTTTTTTTTTTTTTTTTGCTAAATGACCAATTGTGTGAACTCAATCAGTTCTGGGTTATCTGGAGTTTTATATATGAGAGCCCCCTTGGTCATTTCATTGTAGAGTTGCATATTTAACATGTTTTATCAGGTTCTTGTAGGGAACAGAGGATTTTAAGAAAATCTCAGTGAACACATACTTTTTAGGGCATCTCTATTTTAGAATATACATGATTTCTTAGTAATAATGGTTCCAGATTTCAGATGCCATGTGAAATTTGAAAGTAATGCCTTCCTAGTGACCTCAAGCACATCACCTCAGATGAGTTTATTTTGGCAGGAGGAGGAAGTAATTACTCTGAATCTTTACATGTCCCATCACTCAAAGTATATATTAATAGAAGTTTAAAGCAAAAGCAGTTTGACAAAATTCCCTTCAAACTGTCTAGAAAATCTTCAAGTACATAGACAATTGGAAAGGATGAGGGGCAGAAGGAGTCCCAAACCAGTATTTCAAGTACTCAGGAATATGACCTAAGCATCAAACTTGATATGATGAGATGTGAGGACAATGCTCCACCAATCCTAGTCATGCTAGACTCTGCACAAAAGGCAATAAAAATTCTAGAATTTTTTCCCAATTAATACTGGAAGTGCTCTCTTAGAAGCCCACAGAAGAGACATTGTTCATGGGAGCCATAGATTCTGGGCTCAGGCCCAAGGACTGCTATAAGTCTTACTTCTGTCTAATAGCTGGGACATTTTTCTTGGAAGTGAAGGTTTAATCTCCTGCTGCAAGATACATTTCACAGGTGAGTATTCAAACCAGAAGACTATTATAAATGGTTTACAACCATTGGACACTACTACTACCACCATTTTATTTTAAAGTATATTAGTTACCCAGTAGGACAACTCAGCATCTTAAATTATGTGAAGATTTTAGGCTGTGAATTTCATCTTCACAGCCACAATGAAGAGCATAAAACTCAGGAGAAAAGTGGGTTTCAGAAACACTTTAGCATACACGACTTGCTGGTTTAGATGCTCAGGCCCATTCAATGCTGACTGTTGTAAATTCAATTCCTTGGCACCTTATTATTCTATGTATTGCTCAAGGACTGCAAACATCTAGCTGGGGCTATAAATTCAACTCTGCAATGTCAGTATGCCAAAATTCAGCTGAATTCTGTTGGCAAGGATAGCTTTTGGTGACTCTTTTCTTCATTTCTGTGTACAGATCCTCAGCAAGAAGGGTAGGCTTTTCCAGGTTAGAACTAAGAAGGAAATGTCAAGGTTGGTGTAAAATCAGAGATGTGTCTGATGTTCCAGCTTCAGAGATCTCTCTGCCATTTCAACTATAGCATCTCACAGAGCAAGTAAAATAGGAAAACATCTTGTTCACTTGCATTTTGACAGAGATGTAATTGGAAAAAAACCTGATAAGGCATCCTGACTGTTAAACCACTCATCCAGATATTCAACCCATTCTCATGCTTAATTTCTCTCTGTGACCCTTTCTCCATGAATTTGTTCTTCTGCCTGTCCTTCATTATCAGCTGTCTCAACATTGTCTTTTTCCCATAATATAGTTAAAAGCACACCTTATTTTTTCTAGTCTACATCTCCATTCCCAGGCAACTAAACCATCTCCATCAAACACATATAATTAGTTTCTTTTTATAACAACCTCAGAAATTTCTGAACTCTTCTTTAATCAAATTATAGCCCTACCCCAAATTAATCCTGTGCTTACCCTCCAGCAGAAGAAAATTTAAATTCATGCTTTCTGCCAAAGAAGACCTTCAGCCTAAATTGACTGGGCAGACAGCAGCCACAGCATAAATTCCCAGAGCCTCCTCACCCCTCATCCCTTTGCTTGCGCTAGAACTAGGTGGCCAGAGAGATTCTTGGAGGATGACAGCAGATGAGCATCACAAGCCATCTCATGGAGCACTGTTTGACTTCACCCAGTCAGGGACCACACTGTGTTTTGGTGTTTCTTTTCAATTCTGTTTTTTCTGTGTGTTATCTGGAACTTCATCCTCCTAAATTTACTCTCTTGGGTTTGTCCTTGCTTAGCAGCAGCTGGACCCGGCTGGCATTGGCTCTGTGGGACATGGGGGAAGTTTTTGGCAGCTTCTCAGAGAAGCCAGCCCTGTAGCCTCCCTTTGCTCCCAAAACCTTCCCACAAAAACTCAATACAAGTCATTCAAGGGTAAGGATGTTGCCAAGACATTGATACAGCAGAAGCAGGATCACCAACATTTCTGACTTTGTCCTGTGGATGTCTCAGAACTTCCAAACCTGTGAGATGAATATCCATAATACGTAGAAATATTTTCTTTATTCTCAGTGTATTGGCAAAGGGGTAGAAATTTGGACTGTTTGTGTGGCTATGAATCTGTCATCTCTTAAATTTCAAGCATCTGACTTACTGACCCAAATAATATTTTTTTTAATCTAGTTGATCTATAATGCATGTGAATTTCACATATCCTAAACATACCTTAATGTCTTCTGTCATCTTTCTTTTGTTACTTTTCATCTGAGATCAAAAGTGGTGAGATCTTAGCAGATGCCACTTAAAAGCATTGGGGGCCAAAAAGAATTTTCATTGTATGAAGACTGAATTAGAAGAAAAATTCAGAAAATGTTGAAAACCTTATGCACTCTAGTTTTGTCTTTTTGGATGTTTGGGGGTTTTTTAAAGAACACTCTCACGAGGTTTTTGCACTCAGTTGTCAAGCTTCAATACTTTGCACTCAACTGACAAAATAACATGCTCTCAGGTTTAAATGTTGCAAAATTAATTTTTCTGACTTAAATACATGCCTTGGGTGAAATAGAATTAGTATGAGTTTAGAGTTGTACATATCTGCTTTCAAAATCTATTACTTCTTATTTTTTTTTAAGAGAAAATGACCAAAGCCACAGGCCTTAGAACAAGACTTCAAACAAAAAGGTAGTAAGCAAGTTTCTATTCAGGCAGTAATTTTCTTTTTCTTTTTTTTTTTTTTTTTTTTTTTGAATGAGTATAATATATATATATTCTTTTATTATATAAAAGAATCCTGGTTTTAGAGGTTTCATGCTGGTAAAATTAAGCTAGTTTCCATTGGTTTTAAAAGTACCCATGCATAGCACAACTGATTGGTTTGGAGCACAATGCTGCAAGATGCACTAACTGCCCTGAACACTGAAATGTAAAAATTTTGATAATAGTGTAGCAAGACAGAATAGGTTTTGTACAAAGGTACAATCTTTTAAAAATAGATTGCTTTTAAAATTAGCATCATTCTACAAATAATATGTTTTGTTTTCACATAAATTTTGTTTCCTTCTACTTGCTCTGCTTAATGAAAACATATAGAAATCATTATTTTATCCTAAAGGAAAAGAACTTAAGCTCAGCAGAAATAACCTTCAAAGGACCATTTGAATGATTTTAAAAAATGGTTATTTTTATTTTTTCTTCAAAGGTTTTCTTTGTTTCTGTAATACATTTATGTATGTATTTATATGTAAATTTAAATTACAAAGATTTTCACTGAATATTTAATCATGTAACAACTTAGTACAAATTGATTTTTGCATTTTTAACCATATCTATAAATAAAAAAACCCCAAACTCTTCAGTGTGAAAGAAATGAGAGTCTGAAAGAAAAATTAGTCAAGCTGTAATACATCACAAGGAAACCCAACTTAAGACCTGCACAATATCATTTTTTTCACTTTAAAAGCTATTAAAGACCTTTTAGGTTTAAGAGCATAGTTCTCCAGACTTCTGGTTTTCCATTTCTGAATAGTAGCTTGGGTTTTTTTTCACTTTTTGTATTTACAACTCTAAACCTGATCAAATATATTGTTTCTGGTAATAATGCTTTCCTTTCCTCTCAAGGGAACCAAAGACATCTCCAAGGGGTCTTCAGGACCCTAAAAAGGATCAAAAGAAATCCAAGCAATTGAAACAGTCATTGTAGATCACTCTCTTACTTGTTCCTACTGAAAAGTCTATATATTCTTCCTATGGCAAACCTTTTACATTCTCTGTATCACTGCATGTTATTGTGATGACAAATAATGTAGTGTGCTTTTGGTGTTGCTCTGACACTATCTCACTATGCCACATGAGAAGAGTTTTGTAGTACTGCAGCTGTACCATATTTGCCCCCAAATTCACCTTTTCAAAGTGGTTTGACTGCAAAGAATTCAGCTGTTGAAGATGGATCTCTAAGTGATCTCCCCAGACAGCAGACCCACAACAGTTTGTGCCACCACAGTGACCAGGCTGCTGGTTGGTTCCTTACTCAGACCTACAATTTAAAAAAGGCACACTAGAATAGTGGTGGTGCCAAGAGATGGCTGGAGGGTCATCAGAGTAGGAGGGAAGACAACAGAGTCGAGTCAAAGAACATCTGTGTCCACCAGAAGCAGAGATTTTGTGAAATTCTGCTGGCTAAGAGAGGCAAGGGGCTGCAAGATGCTGCTGGCCAACAAAAATGAGAAGGGTAGTGCAATAGTAAAAGTTCCCATTCCAAGAGTGGAAAAATTACTCTGGTGAAAAACTGAACACCTAGTGAAGACCTCAGTATGTACTATAGAATATTTATCCTGCCTCCAACGAGAGACACTTTGTTGTGAATTTATTCCTCACATCAAGTTTACTGATTCAAGGATGAATTTGGGCCACTGGTTTTGAGATCCAAAAAATTTCCTGTGCCAAGACTGCATAGATATAAAACCCTCAACAAACTTTGTTGCAGAAATAATTATTTTATTCTATGATGTAATTTTTGCTATTCTTGCTGGCCCTTGCCTTTGCCCCTAGATCATAAATCAGCTAAATCAGTTTTACATGTCCTCACTGAATTTGTTACAAGTTGGAAAAAGTTTTCTACAGTCTGTTCCAATTACCAAAGGTCCATAAAAAAGAAAGAAAATTTAATAATTTTCTAAAAGCAATAGACTTCCATCTCTGCAGCTCCACTAAAAACCCTATTTAAGAATTAGGAATTCTAGGATTAACCTTGTATAAAAAAAATTCTACTTACAATACATTTTTCTTACTATGCCTCTGGCAAAGTAAAACCAAGCAAACATTAAAGAATAACATACATAGTAATGTGCTTAATTTTTAGTACTGTCATTATTTATTTTGAAGAAATATATACTGATTTATGTAGTAGACTTGTAGAAATGTTGTAGATTTCAAAATAATTCTGCATTTTCCAGAAAGAAAAAATACTCTTTTCTTACCACATATCTCTCTTTGTAAATCTGAGGAGTTAACATAATTTACTAAGTCTTATTTTCTGTCTGAGCAAAAGAATGTTAACCAGAGATTCTTAACTCTGAGGCAGAAACCCAGTAAGAGTTTCACCACAAAAGTTGACTTTTACACTGTGAATTGCATTTTATGCACTTTATCTATTAAGAACTTCAGAAAAGGCACAGAGTGAAAATCAACTCAAAGTTCTGTTTGAAACACAACCTTCTTTTTTAATTTCTGGCCTCATCTTCATCATGACCCATATATTTTAGAAAAGTAGTTTAAGTGGGCATTACTTTAAGGCTAGAGGTTCCTGATTAAAGATCAAATTTAAACTGAAGCTACAGTTTGATAATATCAAAACCTCACCACTTGCTCATGAGAATTGGGCAAAGCCTATTTTAAATGCCATAGCATTTACACCATTCGATTTCTATCATCCTGACATTTGAGATAAGTTCTCCAGATGAACCTTCCACCAATGTGAACTGCAACAATATTTGATTCAGAAAACACATTCCTCTGGTTTTATATCTGATCTGAAATTAATCCGCAATGGACTAGCAGGATGAAAATGTGAAGATATGATTCACATAGAAGTCTCTAAAAGTAAAATTTGATGAAAGCCGTGAAAATATGAGGAAGGAAAGCAGCAATTACTGGTGTTTCATGTATATGTGTGATCAAAGTTACACATTAAGAGCAGACTACCCATTCAAATGCACACACGCCACAATTTCAAAGGAAGTCAGCAATGCATAGCAGTATTTGAGACCTAAAATGACTTATTCCCTCTTACTCATTTTCTATATAACCCCACCACTCTTTGGATCATAACAGTTTCAAGGTGTGAAAATATGTATAAATGAGTATTTTTCTAGAATGAATATAAAATAAATCATATTATGCGTACTCTACCTTTAAACTTAGGCAGATCAAAACCCTGATTGAGTTTTTGAGGCCAAGGAAGAATGAGAGAACTGTAAGTCTGGATTTCAATTGAGACCAGAAATAATTTGCTTATAGAGCTAGCAATTCATATTCTTTCCTGGAATGTTGCCCATTCTAGGATTTTCACACTTCTCTGGCCCCCATGGAGGATAAGCCAGATGTTCAACAGCCCATGTGTAACACACCTGCTTCAAACGGAAGGATTTGGCTTTGTTAACACCAAAGAATGGAAGGAGATGGGGAGGCACAGTGGAAAGGAAATTATGATTTTAGGCACCCTGCTGGGAAACCCAGACACATCCAGAAGCCGGAGACAATGGTTACTGGATGGAAAACTTACTGTCTACTGGCACTGCACAGTCAACTCAGAGGAACAGTAGTCTCCAGGACTGGGTAACTCATGCAAGGAGGAATTGTGGGTTCCACTGTCTCATTTGGGATGGATTTTTGTGCTTTAACAGCAGGTCAATCAACAGCTGAGTGAGGGGCTGAAATTCTATTGTGTGTGGTGATCCCCAGACTCTTTCTTGAGTGGAAGAAAAAGTGCTGTTATTTGTCAGTGATGGAGCATGCTATGTACAATGGCCATGATACAGAAACTGGGAATTCAGCCTTAACAAAGACTGGAAAAACGTATTATTATTTGCTAAAGTTGGAAAGTATAAGTTTAATACTAGTATGTTTAATTAAATATGCATGCTTGCAGAGGGAAAGTCTGAATTTAAAACAGCAGTTAATCTGTTGCAGCATTGTTTAGGAGAAAAAAAATAGCCTTCAAATATTTAAAATCTAAATATCTGCTAAATACCTGCAGTATTTCCCACCCAAAATAAGCAATTATTTTACAAAAAACTGAAAAACTGAATACCCAATACTGTGATCATGTCTGAGTATGCAAGATTCCTGTGCAGAGCCTTCCTTCCCTCCAGCAAAACAACAATTTCACCCAACTTGGTGTTGTCAGCAGACTGACTGAAGGTGCACTTGATCCTCTCACCCAGATCATGGATAGATTTTAAACAGGACTGGCCAACACTGAGCCTTGGGGATCCCCACTGGTGAGCAGCCACCAGCTGGCTGTGGCACCATTCACCAGCACTCCCTGGCCTGGCCAGCCAGCCAGTTTTATTCCAGCAAAGGGAGCACCTGTGCAAGCCATGGGCTGCCAGCTTCTCCAGGAGAATGCTGTGGGAGGCAGTAACAAAAGCTTTACTGAGCTCAAGATAGAAAACATCCACAGCTTGTCCTTATCCACTGAGCAGGTCACCGGGCACTGAATGGAGATCACGCTGGTCAAGCAAGACCTGCCTATTCTAAACCTATCCTGGCTGGGCCTGATTCCCTGGTTGTCCTGCCCATGTTGCATGATGGCACTCAAGATGATTTGCTCCACGATCAAGATCAATCTGACAGGCTGATAGCCCTGGATCCTCCTTCTGACCCTTCCTGTTGATGGGTGCCACACTGGCTTAACACCAGTCCTCTGGAACCTCCCTAATTAACCAGGACTGATGATAAATGGTGGAAAGTGGCTTGGCAAGCTCCTCTGCCAGCTCCCTCTGTACCCTTGCATGAATCCCACCTGGCCCAATAGACTTGTGTGTGTCTCACTGACTCAGCAGGTCACTAACTACTTCCTCCTGGATTGCAGGTGGTACGTCTGCTCCCCATCTCAGTCTACCAGCTCAGGGGGCTGACTGCCCTGAGGATAATCAACCTTTCTGTTAAAGACTGAGGCAAAGATGTCATTAAGTACCTCAGCCTTTTCCTCATCCTTAGTCGCAGTGCTGTCTCCCACATCCAAAAAAGGGTGGACATTTTCCTGAGCTGTCTTTTTCTTGTTAATGTCTTTAGATAAACATTTTTCATTTTCTTTCACAGCAGTATCCAGGTCCAGTTGCAGCTGAGGTTTTGCTTTTCTCATTTTCTCTCTACGTGGCCTAACAACATCCTTGTATTCTTGCCTGCACCTTCTTCTGGATGTGATAAGTTCTTTTTTCACCTGAATTCCAGCAAAAGCTCCCTGCTCAGCTAAGAAGGTCTTCTTCCCCAACAGCTCATCTTTTGGTGCAGAAGGACGTCTTGCTCCTGTGCCTTTAGATTTCCTTCTTCAATTGTGTCCAGCCTTCCTGGACCCCTTTGTTATTAAGAACACTTTTGTGGGGACTCTCTGAAACAGCGTCCTAAATAGGCCAAAGTCTGTCCTTCAAGGCAGAGATTTTGTTGACCTTTTCCTTACTACAGGAAGAATTGAAAACTGTCATTTGTGATAGATATGCCCAGAACAGCCTCTGACTGGCACAGTTTCCACCAGCCCTTCTCTACTTGTACAGAGTCAGACCAATTAGCTCCTACCTTTCCTGGAAGAAAGCATCTCTTCAGTGGCACTTTGGGTGGTCTGTGACTCCCAGTGCACTGCCTGGCATACATACAGTGCTACCACTCAGGTCTCTGAACCGAATATGCTACTCAGAAATACATTTGCACTTTCTCTGCCTTTGCTGAGCAAGTACAGGGCATGACTTATAAACACAAGTTACAGACAAAATTACTCTGATCAAAGAAAGATCATCTTATGGACACTCAGAACAGGAATCACAAGGTTACCAGGCCGAGATATTAGCCAGGATATTGGTGCCAGATTCCTTTTCTAACAATGAACAACCAAATGCCTCATCAGTGCCAGAAGTTAGTATTGCAGGATGTTCTATGTGAAAGAGACATGGAAAATCTTTAAACCAAAAGGAAAAAAAAAAGCAAAAAAATTGCAGAATTTGAAACAGAGGCCATATTTGGCTTTTTATTGATGCACTTAGTCAACTACATATATATATATATATGTATTATATATTTTGTTTATAGTCTTTAAACGTAATCCCGTCAGGGGCAAGGGAGTATTAGAAGGGCAGCTGAGGAAAATTGGGCTAACAGCTATTAGTAAGGCAGTGTGTAAAAGTGTGCTTTTTCAGATTTTATCTGGGTTGTTTCATGTGAAAGGAAGCAAGAGGAAATGGATTGATACCTTCAACAGCAAGGAAACTTGTTTAAATTTTGCTTTGAATAAAGACAAATGCTGCTCCTTTGTGGAAAAAAACCAAAACATAACATTTTAAATAAAATAGTCCCACTGCTCATGACAGTCTGAGGACAGAAATGCAGATATTAAGTAACAAATTGAGACAATCTGGTAGTATTTATGTTTTTGCTAAAAGCAAACTGTAAGGTGTAGAGAAATGCTGGCATATTAGTCTCCCCCAGGTAACATATGGGCTTGACAATTTAATGCCCAAAAATGTCAGAGAAATGTAGGAGAGAAGACTGAAACATTCTAATACTTCCAAAAATTTGTATCTGCTGTATTTGTATCTCCAGTTTTACCAATGATTTTGTAAAGGACACGATGAATAGAACATAACTGGCATATATAAAACAGAAGACCTTATTGTTCGATTACCTTTGACAAATAGTCCTTAGCCTTTGGGAAAGGTGCTCATAGGTGCACATGGATGATTTTCTCATTTTTTTATACATATCTATAGACTTTCCAGACTTTATAGAGCCTCAGTAATACTTTCTCACTAGGAATGTTTGGAATAGTGTATAATCATTTAAACAGTTTGTACACAAATTCATCAGGGTCAGGATAAACCAAACATGCTTAAGCAATATAAGGAGAATGTTGCATGTAAGTGAAACACAGAACATTGAATTCTAAAGATTGCTAGTAGTAAATAATAAATCTGTACCTAACAACCAGTAAATCTATTTGCTGACAGTACCACAAAGCTTCAGCAATATAAAGCAATTGAAAGTAGTTGGCAATTAAATATCTAATCCTAAAGTTGCTTCCTTTAGTGTTATTGTATGGGGAGTTCCAGAACTTTCTCAATGGAGATAAAATTATGCTTTTAAGAATTTTCTAAAAAGGTAAGGTTGATTTTAGGGACACTTACTAGTAAGGTATTGAACAGTTAAGGAGTCAAATGAAAAGCATTCAGGAAAGACCTTAGTGCTTAAAGCCATCAGCTGAAGCAGGGAAAAGAGGGTTTATAACTGGCAATATTTTTCTTTAGATCATTTTTATTTATTAAATCTTTTTGTACTACATAAGAAATATAAGGACTGTCTTATATGTTTGCATTAGTAGCTTTTAATGATGAGATAACGAGATATGAATCATCTAAGAATTAAAACCAATGAAAATCTTACTGAAGTAAAAATATGAAAAACTTCACTAAAAGTAAAGACTAATGAGTAGCAGAAGTATTTGGGAAAAAAGAAAGAAAATACACCATCAAATATATATTAAAATTATAAAATACATGGAAAAAAGTTCTATAAAACATTAGATAAAAGTGACAAATAGAAACAAATATAACGAAAAAAATGAGCAACTAATGGATTTTTAAAGGAAGCATGAAATGTTTAGAACCTTCTTTGATTCAGTCTTCACAAAAAAGCTGTGTCCAGATGCTTAACTTAGTGATTATTAAAGAGGATATAGCAACACCAGTCTGAAAATGTAACAATCAATTAAATAAGTTGAATATATTCAAGTCATTATGACTTGACAAGCATCACCCCAAAGTACATATAGAGTTAGTCAAAATCTTTCCTTATGGATGCAAGAGAAATGAGAGAGACCTGTGGAAGGTGAACAAGTTCTAGAAAGTCAGAGAACAAGCATGGGAAGTTAAAAAGGACATAGGGAGCTATAGAAGAGTCAGCTTTTCTTGATAGAAAGATAGCTGAAGCAAATTATTAAACAATCAATTTGTATTCACCTAAAGACAAAATGCACCAACATGAATTTGTCAAGAATAACTCATGTCAATGTAATTCAATTTCTTTGACAGGATAACAAGATCTGAGGAAGTAATAGATGTCAGACTCACATGACACACATACACCAGCTGGGAAAATATGGTCTGAGTAAAGCTTAGAATCTTGCCCAGAAAGTTTGATAATAGCTTGTTGGAGAATGGATAGAATACATTACATAATGCCCTTCACAAGACTGACCTGATGTTATTCAATATTTTAACTAATAATGTAGGTGTATGTAGAAATTTCATGACTGACAACAACTTATGAAGCATTTCATTTCAAAAGACAGAATTAGAATTCAAGCTGATTTTTTGAAAAAACAGAGATGCCTCAAAGGTCTGAATATAGAAATACACATAGCACTGAACATGGAAAGGAGAAATCAAATGCACAAGGAAAGGATGAAAAATTTGTTGGGCAGAGAGATTTAAGAAAGATGGGATGTTGTATCAGAAAGGGGGAAATCTTACCCCTTTGGACATTAATGATACATATGGTCACCTCTGAGGCTTGACTGTCACTGTCATGGCATATTGAAAGGGAGTTCATATCTAGTATTGGTGAAGTCACTATAAGATGGATTCAGCATGATGGGATGAAGAAGAGAACTCCAGACAAAGACAAAAAAAAAAGGTCAAAAATATTCTAAGGTTTATGAATAATGATTGGGAAAAAAGGGTCCATTAAAGAGAGAACTGAGGACAAAATATAGTATTAAAGTGGTAAATAATGAGTCTTATTCACATATAGTGAATCTGGGACAAGAAATAATTGCTTTCCTTACAAGCAAGGAAAATTGAAACTTCAAGTATAAAAAATTCTGTTATAGCAGTTATGTAATGGACGAAGCTACATATGAAGGTGTTGAAACCAACATCACAGCAGGCATTTAAAAGATGTGTGTATCAAGAACAATTTTAAAAAAAGTTGATTTCCTTGCTCTGAGACAGAACAATTGCTAGATGACACTTCACCTCCATATTCCTTGGATTTCTTTAACCATATGAGATGCTGCCTAGAGTCTACATTTCTCACATTTTCAGTACTTATTTGTGATTTTTTCAGACTAAGTGTAGCCTGTTGGTCAACTACTGACCTGTGCAACTGGAGGTTATTAAAAACTATTTAGAAAACCTTGTCTACTTTTCAGACAATAATCTGGTAATATATATAGATAAAAATTGCTTACCTATACACTAGGGAATTCTTTGGTTTAGAATTTATGAAGTGACATAGATATAGAAGTGACATTGTATTCCTGACAAGAGTGCAATTTAATCACTCCATTGTACAGCAAACAGTTTCTGGAGCCTGATTAAAAGTGTATCCTTTGTCTTGAGTTCATCAAGAATTTCCCATTATATGCATGGAACAGGCCTGTAGTTCCCTTTTTAGGGAAAAGCTAAAAACTTAAATTTAGCAAAATGAAACAAAAATCTTAATGAATGACAATAAAAAAGGAAGTTAAAATATCAAAACCTATAAAAAAAGAGTTTAACCAAGATCAGCCAAAGCCAGTATATATAAAGTTAATGCTGAAACACTTTCCAATAGAGTAACACCTAATAATATTTTAAAAACATGTTTTTAAAACATTTGTGTGTGGTTTAATATATTTCACATTTTTGTCAGATTTATGTGATCTAAAATGCTTTAGTTCAGGGTGGTCTATAGATTTCTAGAAAATCAGTGTAGAATTAAACATTACTTTTATAATTTTCCAAATATGGATCAAGCTGCTGCTGCCCCCAGATGCCACTGGTCACTAATCAGGTAAAGGAAAAACATCTCAAATAGGTAAATGTAACCTTTCAGAAAGTTTTTGTCCTAGATCAATATCAACTGCACAAGTCACATCTATCATGTCTGTAATTTATCTTCACACTGAAGTCAACAACAGCTTAAGTCAGACAGAAACCCTCCAATTTAGGATTTTGTGGACTTTGCTCTACAGGTTCTGGAATGCACTTGTGAAAAAACAGATTAATTTAAAAACAGATGAATTCTCAGTGAACAAATGAATTTCACCTGAAACCTTACAAAATGCGCAACCCATCTAAAAATACTCCTTTCCCTCCTCTTTACCAGGATACAGACTGTTCCTCACAGAGGTGTGCAGAGGTGCCATACAAAATGATGCTGATCCAATGCCATACACAGCACACAAACAGGCCTGAAAAAAACTGAGTACTTCTGACTGGTAAGGAACATTTTATGCAAGAGTATATGAAATTTGCATTTTCACCATTTGTGTGAGATTACAAGGAATGCTGCAGGGAATAGTGAGTCAAATCCTACTTTTTTAACAGGCAGCATCTATTTATTTTACCAGCCTTCACAAGCAAGACTGCATCCTACAAATTAGTGACTTCAGTGACCTGTGTAAATTTAAGAGTGCCTTCAGGTCAGTAACCCTGCATGTAGTAGACATATGTAAAGCACTGTTCATTCATGCCTAAAACTTGCAGTCTAAACCCGGATCCAATTAGTAATAGCTAAAAGGATTTACTTCTCCAGCTTTTAAAGAAAACAGAACTGAATTTAAAAAATCAGACTAACAGGAGTAGTAAAAACACAAAATAAAATCTTTGGTTAATACTGTTCTTCAGGGTGCAAATCAAATAGAAAAAAAAGAAAAAACCAAACAGGAAATTAGAAACATTTGGTGCAAATTCAATTCAGCCCCCTTTTACACAAATCATGAATTATATACCAAGAGATTTCTTTACTCAAGGGATCATGGCCTCAAATAGCAAACTGGTCTGGAAATTTCCACTTAACCAGCACACACGTAATGTTTGGTTTTACTCCAAGGCTGACTTGTAGGCTCTTCTTCCTTTGTCTTATTTCAAATACAAAATTATTGAGGCAGGTAACTATATCCTAGCAAGTAGCAATCTCTCAAAAAAAAAGCCAGGAATAGAACGTATCACCTTTTACAGCTATGCACATAAAGGACAAGAATGTTACTGTGCACTAGTAGTACTGCTAGTAGTACTGTGCACTACGTACTGCTGATACTAGGGTATCAGCATGATCACAAAATCTGACATGCAGCACCTTGTTGACATTCAGGTTGACCTCCAAGAAGGTGGGAAACTTGAAGTCTACAATAGCACATTTCTACACCTTAATTTAGCTCTTGAATATGCTGGGAAATTCACTATAAAAGATTCCTCATATTTTTCTGTTATAATGTGCATTTAGTGGCCAGAGAAGAGGGCTTGGTAATTTCATGTCCTTTTACAAATTTCTCAAGATCTTGACCTCCTATTTTCTACAAAGGAACAACAATGACACAGACCCTTTGCTCTTGGGTAATTTTTATAATCAAACTGGGCCAGACTTCACTCCATAGGAATCTGCCCAACTCTTTCATCTGGATTTGTAGCTAGTGCTGCAAAAAAAAGGGAAGATTAGCCTGAGGCAGACACCTGGTGTGGAAAATTCAAGTCCACATTCCAGTATGAACAAAAAAATTATAAGCTATGAAAACCAGAATTTTATTGTAGGAAACATCAGACTCTCTTAATAATTCTACTTTTTAAATATAACTAATGGAAAATAAGGTATTCAGAGCCCACTTATTAACAGGCAAAATTTGGCCCAGTTATAAAAAATCCCAGCTGAGTTTTCATGTCTTTCTGCTGCAAAAGTTTTTAATGAAAGGAGAGTGGATTCTATTTTAAATGAGAATGGTTGAAGTAATTAGGTAAATATCTTTATCCCATGGAATCACAAACTGATTGAGTTTCAGCTGAAGGATAAATACAACTAATTCTACAAGAAGTTGCACAATGTGCAGAGGGAAACTTAATGGGATATCACTAAGAAGGTAAGAACTTTTTTGGTAAAGTTAGCTAAAGATATTGGAAAGAGACACTGTTGTCTCTGTTAACCTAGGGCACAAATTATCTCAAAATCATGGCTTATTTGATGATGAAAGTTTAGCTGAAAGGATCCACATGTGCATGAAATTATTTCTATTCCCATCATATTTTGATAAAGGGAGAAATTCTTGGGAAAAATGATAAAAAAGAGTTAACCTGCAAAGAAAGCTACATCTTGGGAGGCCAGAAAGTGAAGGGATAAAGTGAGAATTTCCAGCAGTCAAGCTGAGTTAGCCCTTGCAAAGGAAATGAAAACAAGCAGTAAAAGGTTATTTAACAACATAAATCAAACAAGAGAAGCTGAGCTAGTAAGCAGTGCCAGTGGATTTGAGATTAAGACTTTATAGGTACAGACGAGAAGCTAACTGAATATTTGACTACAAGCTTCTGGATGGAAGCTATGACAAAATCAACATGGATAACAAGTATGAGAATTGGAAAAAGAAATTTACACCATGAACTTGGAAATAAAAATCAAATCATAAAACCAGATTATTTCTGTCACTGAATATAAATTACTCAGAAACCTCAAATCAAAAATTGCAAATATGATAACAAAACTACATCCTCAGAGGGAACAGGATTTTACTTTGCCCTGTAAGAACTGAACTGTAGCATCAATTTTCAATTTATTTTATTCAGGACTCCAAATAGCTGTTAAATCATAAGACCTTTCTTTCTAAGAAAAGCCAAAAGAGTCAGTACAATAGAATGATATATTACAAATGTAGATTAGAAATTCCTTTTTTGTGCTTTACTGCACTGCATTATTATCAAAATATAGCTTTTAATTGTGTTGAATTTAAATAAAATCATAATTTTGTCTTGTTTCTTATTCATGAGAATTCTATTTTAATGTCTGTTTCACTAATAGTACATGAAAAGAATTATAATAAGGAATTGTACCTATCCAATATCAATGTGAAATGTTTTATTTTTTAAAACAAGTTGCATTTTCAAGGCATATGAATTTAACAAAGAAGTCATATTTTTGCTGGTGACCTTGGTACCATGGGAATATTAATTAAGAGATTTTTTTACAATTACAGCTAATGGTCACTAATGGGTTTCTTATTTGGAAGTAAACAGAAGAATTGCCATATTTCAATTCCTGTTGGTGTTCACAATGAATTTTGATGGTGGAAATGAAATGGTATCAAAATTATTTTTCCACTAGAACCCAACAAAGATGTGAGAGACTGATCTGTATTTCATGACAAAGTGGTGGATCATCAACATTGCCAAGTATAAAAACTAAAACTAGAGCTTACTGGACAGGCATACAAACAAGCAAACATTAGCTGCTGTTACAAGAGTAATTTGCCTGAGAAATTTTCTCAGTTACCTTTTCCCAAAGGTGTTTTCTGCAACCTTTTCTCTACAGAAAAATATATTAGGCAAATTTTATAGCAAAAGAAAAATAAGCATCAGAAACCCCTATACTAATGTTTAAGTGTAAAAAAAAGTTATCTGTAAAATTGCAGCTACAGGGAATTGTCTTGCTGCAGTGCAAAATGACACATTTAAAAGCCAGCCAAAGTCAAATTAAGCATATGATGATGGACAGACTAGAAAAGCAAACTATTTCTTGATGGAGACTTAATTGCATGAAAGATACAGTTAATTCACTGATTTACAGCATCACAGATAATAAATGCTCCCTGTTATGAAATATAATTACTTTCTGAGAAAAAAATTCAGTAAATATCACCTACAAAGAGGGAGGAGTATTTACCAGTCTTAATTCATTAAATATCTCAAGTCCTTCCAATGAACTATAAGAAAGATAACAGAACATATCATAACACTTCTGTTTATACTGCTATAAACAGAATGTAGTTACCAGTAGAGTTGGAATAAGACTAAATCTGTCCAGAGTACATCTCAGCTTTACTCCAGCCATCCACCTCACAAATTCAAAAACTATGTGTGAACAGCAGTACACACACATAATTAAAAGTGTTCAAATCATAAAACAATCAAATAACAAACAGTCAAAACCCAATAAAACTGTCAAAAACTTCTATATTGTTCTAGAGTTATTTCCAGTTTGGCATCTCCTAGAACAAATAAATTTATTTTTTATCTCAAACAAATCAGATATGACTATACAAAACAGAACACGGAATTTGCTGCTGCTGCTTCAGAAAAGATGCAGATATAAATTATGCTGAGTGGGAATTATTGGTGATTTTAGATTTCCAGGGGTCTTAGCACTGAGGTGTACAAAAGTTCATAAGATCAGGATCTGAGGTGAAAGGTGTAAGATGTACAGCCAAGACATTTGCAGATGTTACAGCAACATGAAGCCAGGGGTAAACAGGCTGGCGTGCTCCTCATTCAAACAGCATACAAACTAGCTGTTGAGAAGGCAGTCCTTTCAGAAATTAGGATCTAACCTCAGTAAAACTGGTTTGTTTGGTTTTGGTTTTTTGTTAAATACAGACCTGTTGAACAATACATTCAGTGGAGAAGCAGTAACTCAGAAGTCAAGTATCTCACTTACCTAAGAACGGAGGAAAAAGACCTAGGTTGCCATAAATGTTGTCTGTCAAGGCCATCTTTACTGCTCTGCCTAGGCTGAAAAACCTTCTACAGTCCCATATTTTGGCTATCTTAGAACTTATCAGTATGGTGTGGATTCTGGAGAGAAACAAACAGGCAGTGTTGTGGACACCCCCCAGAGGGGACAAGTTTTCAAAGTAAATTCCTAAGGCAAAACTTATAGGGTAGTATCATGTAAATAAGCAATAAGATTGACTGAGGTTTCAGCAGTAGTGCTCTGTGATTTTGCTTTGAAAGTTTTTTGCTTTTTGGAGTTCACTGTAACCTCATTATGTTTTGCTGGCACTTTCTCCAGGAAAAGTAACAGCTGCATAATACTGATAAACCTTAAGAAGGCCAACGTGTGTGATTGTGGTTTGTGCTCCCGTCTAAGTCAGCCATATGTAAAAGCTCTAGCCTGGCACCACTTGCTGTCATTACATCTCAAATTCTATCTTGCAATGTAAAATGTAGGTTAATGAGTATAATCATACATGAGAGCAAATCTCTAAAGAAAAAATATTTTAAAATATTATTCCTTAATTAGTCATACCACTATTACTATAACATACTTCTATCAATATTGACTGAATGTGAAATCATTGCAAGGGAGTTGACAAAGAAGTAAAATCTTTATGCATTAATTGTTTTTAGTAGCCACAGAAATTAATAGATGACACTTCTAAAACCTCTCTGTATATATACCAATATATAAAAAAAAGTATTGTGACAAAATCAAGGATAATCCTGCTAATATTCAATATTGAACAAAAATATATGCTTTTGCTAAATATATCATTCCAGGACAAAATAGTCTTCTTTAACTTGAATGATTTAAATGAAAACAACAAGTAATTTTTTTATTCCTTGCTGAATCTGCAGGTTATAAAATTCCTATTGTCCAATTTTGTTATCTTCCTAAATGTTTTATGGATAGAGAAGAAAGAAGTCAAAAAGTACAGTCATTTACTCGCATTGTCTTATTAAAAATTCTGGAGTAGGTCCAGAATTTCTCCCATTCTCAACATAGAAGAAAAATTAAGGGTGTGATAAGAAATACAGAACGGAGAAACACAGATAAAATACCAAGTTTTCTCCATATGTCATTGGCCTGTGGCATTATTGCACCATACAATTCATTGGTTCTAAGAGTTCAACACAAGTGAAATAGGATTTTTCATATTTAATTATCAGGGACAATTATGAATAAAGAAATTAAAAATGTAGGAAAGGACATGAAGTCTTTTGTTTCCAAATGTAAACCAATCCCTAAGAGGAAAAGGCCTCTTGCCTGTAGTTACAGTACTGATTGTTTTTGTGACCCACTGTGAGAAGTATCTTTGTGTATAATATCAATAAGATATTGATATCATTCCATACCTATTTAGAATAAAGTCCCCAGCATTTGGGATCTTTGTACCTTTGCAAGTTAGATCCTAACTGTACAAAGTTTTGTGCAAAAAGACCGGTGTTATGTGTCATTTTGAGTCAGCAGGAATGCCAGTTTTCAGACAGGACTGTTAAAGTTTTGTATCTGGATCATAAGAAGACATCCATGAAGTTTTACACTTGAGTTTAGAGATCTAGTTATCATTCTTAAAAAAAAATTTCTGATAAAACCAGAAAAATGATAAAAATCTCAAGGATAGCTTCAAATATTCTGAAGGCAGAGAAAAGGTACTTGACCTATTGAAAACAATTTGTTTTTGAGTTGAACTCAATAGGTTTTTCTGCAAGACAATTAATTTTTCAGGGTTACTGTCAAGTATTTCAGGTTTGCTGAATGTTTAAACCTAATCTCTCCACTAAAAGGAGAATGTCTTCAAGGGTTTGATCTCTAGCAGACAAGTGTGATATAGAATTCCTGCTATAATTTGATTTCTTTTCCTTTTCTGTGAATCTTTTTTACTTTGTGTTTATGTGCAGGCCTAATGAAATGTAGTCACATCATGCAGCATCCCAACACAAATGATTGAGTACAAATACTCCAGAGAAGTTTTACTGGGGAGATGCAGAAAGGCTCCAAAATTATTTACTTCCAATTTCTCTGCAGTTTAGTCATCAATCCAGAGCCTGAAAAAAACTCCAAAGTTTATTAAATCATACAAAATGTTGATCAGACTCATGATCAATTTGGAAAGTTCTGAAATCCTTGCTAATAAACTTTTCATTGCAGGGAATTCACCACTTAATTACATGTTTTAACCAAAAAACAGGCACTCTATTTATCAACCTTAAATTTTCTACTTCTTTAGCTTTATGTAAATGTCCCATTGTTGTTAGTTTTCAGAAAAAATCAGTTTCTATATTTTGTTTTTATCTTACTAACTACAGATTTTTTTCTAGAGTATGATTACAACTGCTTTATTTTCTTCCTTCTTTTTTGCAACCTGCTCATATTGCATACACACTTTTTAGGAGAGCTGTATTTCCAGTCTTTCCTTCAGTCTTGGAAGTCCAATGCAGTGTGAATTAACAATAGATCTATTTTTGTAGAAAATATATATGTGCTCTAATTTTGATAGAAAAAAGAATTAAGATATGAACTATTGCCATCCATGAGATTAAAATTTATAAAATAAATAAGAGATAGATGCTGGAAACTCTGAACCACATTTCCCACCAAGAAAATGTCCAAGAGACTCATGTCTTTCCCTTAATGTCCTTTGCTAGTCACAAATGGCCTCCTGCATATTTCTGCTGCTTTTGAGAAATTGAGATCAGATATATTACAGACACATAATGGTGTTGAAGTGTTCTGAAGACATAATTCTTTTAAAAATAGCTAACGTCACGTGAAAGAGACTTGTCCTAAACATTTCTAGAAAATGCACAATGAGATATCTACATAGACAATGATCTTCAAAGGATAAAAAATCCCTCTCAAGATAAATGTGATTGAGGGGTTTCAAGGATAAGTAAAGTATATGAGGTTAATAAAGTATGCACTTTCAAGTGGATTTCATTCAACAAAAAACTTTTTCAGCATTACCAGAATTCTTGGATGTAAATCTCTAGAAAAATAATGTAATTTGGGAAACAGACAAAGCTCATATTTGCTATATTTCTGATTCATTGTTGAGCTGGTTTTACTAGACATGTGCACTCTTACAAAGTCTGAGGGAAGTTGTGTACTGAAGTTTAGCTTTGTGCACGTGTTAGTGCTGGCTATAAGTCTGCTGCCTATGGAACTGGAAAGAGCCTTTTGCTGATTCCTGGCCAGCTCTTAGCTTTCTACATGGAACTGCAGTGTGTTATACAGACACAGCTAATACAAATAATGATCCTTTTCTTCCTATTTTTCCAAACCTTCCACAAGACCAAGTTAATCAGGACCCCATTCAACCTGTACCTTGAATACTTAGAGGGATGGAGCATCCACAACTTCTCTGGACAGCCTTTTCCAGTGCCTCACCACCCTCTGAGTAAAATCTTCATCTGATAAAAATTTCCCCTCTTTAGGTGTAAAATTGTTACCCCTTTTCCTGTCACTAACTGCCCATGAAAAAAGTCGCTCTACATCTTTTTTATAATCTCCATTTAAGTTCTGAAAGGCCGCAGTTTGGTCTCCCCAGAGCCTTCTCTGGCTCTTTTCCAGATTTGTTTGGTATGACCCTGTAGAAATCATAATTTGATGTCATAACAGAATGACTCTCAGGAACCAGAATGAATTACAGGATCTCTTAAAGTTCTTTAACAGTGTTGCTATGATTGAAGGTGGTCTTAGGGGATTTTAAATGGAAGTGGCTGTAGCTGCATGGAGCTGTAACCTTCTCTCACTCAAATCTTCTCTGTATCCAAGCTAATACCACATTAAGTAATTTTGAGGCCAGTTTATTTAAACCACAGCAGTCAAAACAGCCAAAGGTAAATCAACATATGCCCCTTCTCCATCTGCTTTAAGAATGTCTACACAAAAGATTAGAATGTCTACACAAAAAGATTAGTTATGTGTCTGAGACGTTCACTTTTTACAACTGTATCAACTACCCTAATAGATTTTATTTCCCTCTAAAAACCTTGCAGGTTACTTACTAGCAGCTTATTTATAAGTTGTTCTGTAACCAATGTAATTTGTGAAGTATGTGTTCAGTACAGTTAGGATTTCAGAGTGATCTCAGATGTGGATTCTTTGATAAAGAGTAAAGGATGAATTCAAGCCCTGTTTCTTTTGCACAACAGCCACCTTTCCCAACATTGCTGGAATTTACTGTGTTTAAGACCTCTACCTCCATCTCTAAATTCAGCTTCAATCTACAACCAAGAACAAAGGATGGTGGCATAAAGACACAGATAAGGGTGGCAAAAACGCTCATGAAATTAGGTATGTATGAAATGTGTCTGGTTTTAGTCTGAGGACTTTGGCATGACAAACAGAACAGAATCCACTGTCAAGCTTTTGCTCAATTTAGTCAGTGTTTTCTCTGTGTGCACTTCTGTGGTGTGTTGACCCTGGCAGGGTGCCAGCTGCCCACCAAAACCTCCAAAACCTCTCTGTCACTCCTCAGATGGGCAGAGGAGAGGAAATACAACAAAAGCCTGGTAGGCTGAGATTAGGGCAAGGGGAGATCACTCACCAGTGACCATCATGGGCAAAATAGACTTGAGTCAGGGAAATTAGTTTAATTTATGACCAATGAAATCAGAATAGGCCAATGGGAATCTTAAAAGGACTTCCCCATCCCTCCATTCTTCCTGGAATAAACTATTTTGTCTGCCTTCCCCATAGAATGCTTCTGCTGCTCTTTCCTCCTCAGGAGGAGGAGGACTCCTCACACTTGTCCCCTACTCCAGGACATGTCCGTCAAATGGGGTGCAGCCCTTCAGGAGCAGCTGCTCCAGCATGGGTTCCCCACAAGGTCACAAGTCCTGTCAGCAAACTGCTCCAGCATGGGCTCCTCTCTCCTTGGGGCCACAGATCCTACCAGAATCCTGCTGCACAATGGGCTTCCCACAGAGTCACAGCCTCCTTTGGGCATCCCCCTGCTCTGGTGCAGGGTCCTCCGTGGGCTGTGGGTGGATCTCTGCTGCACCATGGACCTCCACGGGCTGCAAGTGGATCTCTGCTACACCATGGACCTCCGTGGGCTGCAGGTGGATCTCTGTTATACCACGGACCTTCATGGAATGCAGGGGCACAGCTGCCCCACCATGGGCTGCACCACAGGCTGCAGGAGAATCCCTGCTCCAGTGCCTGGAGCATCTCCTCATTCTACACCAAATTTGGAGTCCACAGGACTGTTTCTCTCACACATTTTCACTTCTCTCTCAGCTGCTGCTGCACAGGTTCTTTAACTATACTATCCCAGACCTGCTACTACTGTCGCTGATAGGTTTGGTGTTTGCTTGGCTAGTAGCCAGCCAGGGTTAGTTCTGTCAGGCATGGGGGGAAGCTTCTGGAAGCTTCTAACAGAAGCCACTCCTGTAGCCACCGTGCTAGCAAAACCTTCCCATGAAAACCCAATGCAATTTACCAAGGAGGAAGAAGCCCTTCATGTTCATGAGCTAGAAAAAAGGAAAATAGAAGAAAATTCAAAGAAAGAAAGGATGGAATATCTGGAATGAGAAGGATTCATGTGTGCATCTTGCTGCATGTTTGGTGTTGTGATTTAACCCCAGCTGGCAACCAAGTTCACACAGCCCTTATTCACCCTCCCGGTTGGATGGGGAAAAAGAATCAAAATGGTAAAAGTGAAAAAACCTCATGGGTTGAAATAAAAAAGTCTAACAAATAAAAAATATACTACTACTACTGCTGCTAATAATAACTAAATAATAGTAATAATAAATATCATCGTAATAGCAATTATAACAAATTAAAGTGAAATAAAAATAGCAGAGAAAAATGAAACCCAAGAAAGACAAGACCATGTAAATGGAAACAGTTGCTCACTACCAACCAACTCATGTCCAGTCAGTCCCTGAGTAGTGGTTCCCCACACCCCAACCCCTCCCCCAGTTTATTATGCTGAGCATAATTCTGTGTGTTATGGGGTATCCCATGGGTCAGTTGGGTCAGCTGTCATGGCTTTGTCCCCTTCCCACATTTTGGGAACCCCCAGCCTCTTCAGTGGTGGGGTGGGGAGAGGAGTGGAAAAGCCCTTGACTCTTGTTAGTATTTCTCAGCAATAAACAAAATGTCTTCTTATCACCAACATGGTTTCCATCACAAATCCAAAACACAGACTGATACTGGTGACTGAAGAAAATGCACTGGTTTTCAGCAGTGTATTTCAAACAATATTCACTCTGTATGGTGAAAATGTTAGAGACAATGTTAACTGAGAGCAACCCGGACAGAAGGTACAAATTAGCCCACATAAATTTGAACTCTGAATGCCACAGTTCATACTTACAGGGCAGGTTGTGCTGCAGTTTGGCTCTGCTCTTTTGCCTGTACATCTGTACCTCTATACTTACCCATTACTGTCATATCTGCCCCTAAATTTAGTTCTTACCTGGATGCTTAGCATCCTCACCTTGTTAAGTCAAACCACAAAACTGTGTTTATTTTTCTCTTCTTTTATTGTGAGGTAGGTTTCTCTAGTCAGTGGGGACAAATGTACCTTCAGGGGACAGTAGACGCTTCACCTCACATCATCCAAGAGGAGGCAGAAGCTCTGGTCACTCTGCTGCTGGCTGAAAAAATTATGTCAGACCCTGGGTGCACTTTTTCACCTTTACAGAAGCCAGTAGCTATTTCATATGTGAAGTGCTGCTGTTGATTTTAACTTCTGCTTTCAAATGACAAGAAAAACTTGAGCAGATTTTAGGGGCACCTTCAAAGCATCTCCTTCTAGCAGCGACACACTGCACACTATGGAGAACCCCTATTCACGGCCCAGGGTAGGAGACACTTTAATGCAGCATTAGCACGTTGCCAGTTTTAGTCTCATGTGTGTAACGACACAATCCTACCACTCACTACAGCATGACATGGTAGATAGACTTAGAGAAAAATTGGCTGTGGCATTGTGTGTTTTTAGAATTGGTTATTCCTTTTGTAAGTTAACAAAATGGTTTGGTCCTCGGTTCCCCCCATGTACTTCCCTCACAATGGTTTCTCCCTCATATTTCCTCCCTTCTGGTGCTGCCCCCACCCTCGTCTGTCACGGTAACCATCCCCCTTATCTTGAGAATTCTCTGTGTCAGTCATTCTTTAATTTGATGTATGATTTGCCCCTGGGGTTTCTCTCCTCCCCTGTGTGATCCTCAGTGGCTTAGCTGTAACCCACGCTCCTCCCTGGGCCCTCATTATTGGTAAGCTTTGTGTCTCCTCCTATCACACCCACTCCCTTTATCAGTGCACCTCCCCGAGCCCTCTCTCTGACACCCGTCCCTAGCACTGCTGGGAAAATTAAAGCTTCTTGGTACCTATATGGGTGTCTACTTGTCCTTCCTTTATCTCGGGACTTCGTAGCCACAATCCCGCCTGCCCCACCCACACCGCAGACGGTAACCACTACCCAGGGTTCCGGAGGGAATCCGGGAGTGGCACTTTGTGTGGCCAACTTCGGCCAGATCCAGGAGCTCCCAGCCAGGCACCCGTCCAGCTCGCGTGGCCGTGGAGAGAGGCTACAATAGGCTGGCTATTTTTGTGCTTCACCTTTTCCTCAACAGATCCAATAATTGGTATAAATAACCTTAGAAACCTTTATAGCACTGATTCAAAAAAACAGAATACCTACAGCTATTTCTGAGTTATTCAGCAGTTATCTAAACAAAAACCAGAATAGACACAAAGAGGTACCCCTGGAACAGTAGTTTTTGAACCTTACAAATGAACCTATGAAACATTTTTAACATGTTTTCCATTTTTTATATTATCTTTCCACATGTAACTCCTTACTCTGCGGAGGGGATTTTTCTCACACCTCTTTTCCTTTCAGGTTGCTTTGATTTGACTGTGGAAGCATCTGCCTATTGACTATACGAAGTCTGGGAAGACTACTAGGGTAGTCTGAGTTAGACCTGATGGAGCAGACACCACAATTTTATAAGGGCAAGGAAAGCATTTGAGACACTGAGACTGGAAGTTTCAGTACCTTGAAAATGCCTGCGTAAGTCAAAATCAATCAGCCAGCACAAATGACAGCATTAATCACTGCATGGCCCCCAGAAATAAAACTGTGTCTACTTCTCTCATAGAATTACTCACTTTCAAGTTTTTTTATTAGAATAGTTTTTCACAAGTCCCAGTGACATTTGCATAAGTACACAACTGCAGTTGTCCAGCAGGGAAAGTTTTGAGGTGGCTTTCTTGTTATTTTTGAGGTGGCTTTCTTGTTTTTTATTTTTACTCTGTCAATTCTGTTAAAAACATAACCAAAAATGTTTGCACATGTCCTGAAAATATACTGGGTGAACACTGGTTCTCCTGCAAGTTACATCTCAACATAACATAAATCAAAAACTGTTCTTTGTGTCTGTACCCTCTAATAAGAAAAAGATTCAAGAGAGATTTTTTAATGGACCTGTGCCATCCTTAAATATAGAAAAGTAAGTTATAGTGGCACTGATGAATAACCTCTACTCCTTCCTATAGCAAAGTTATGCCAATTTCATTTAAAAAAGATTACAACAGTGAGAGGGGGAAAATAACACTTGGAAACAGCTACTGACAGGTGACTTTTCTCCACTGTAAATCTCTCAGCATCATATTTTCCCCTGTTTCACTGATTTTGCAATGATAAGTGCAATAAGACTGATAAGGAAGCCAGCTTGGTTTAGAACTCTAAATTTCTCTGTTTTGATGCTGTTGAAATCTTCAAGGAAGTCCCTTATGTACTCCTAAAGTCAAGGACAATTCAACCTGAATTGAAGTCAAGGACAATCCAACCTGAATGAACCAGGTTGAATTGACTTTAAGTCATTATTTTTGATTTATTGGGTACTACTTTAGTACATCTATCCATCTATCTATCTATCTATCTATCTATCTATCTATCTATCTATCTCCATAAATATATACATATGTACACAATATGCATATACAGAAATGCATATGTATGCTTTTGTGTGTGTATATAAAAGTATATTTCTGTATATGAAATGGAAATAACTTAGGAGTATAAAAAATTAGGAAAACAAAAATTTGGTAAAATAATAATTTATAGTATTCTCAGAAACTGTGAAGTAGCAGACTACAATGTAGTAATTAATACTCCTGATGGACATTAAAAATGTTTCAGGATGAATGAAAATTTTCAGAGATAATATCAGTGAACCATTTATCTAAGATCATTGCAATTACCAGGAATTATGAGTTCCATGCCAGAGAAGTATGGAGGGAAATGCTAATATAAGAAAAGATCAGCTGATAGCCCAATAACAAATTTAGAAATCAAGATGATTGTCCACTGTCCACTGAATATTACCTCTGGAAAATCCTATTCTCAACAGTTTGAAAATACCATTAAATTCTTCTATAATTAGGTAGTCACCTAAAATTCAGGAAAATTTGCTTTTCTCAGATTAATGCTTATATAGACAAAGCTTTTTCACAAATCACAATGAAAACTGCGTCAGACACACTAATTGTATGTGATAGCCACATGATGAGCACTGTGGGCAGAAATAGAATTTGTTACAGTGAGTTTAGCATTTTCGCTAAAAACTTTTTCTTAATGTAATAATAAATAAAATTAATTTTGGTTGTGTCATGGGAAATGTAAACCAAAACTACTCTAACAACAAGAAATCAACAAGAATTAGAAACATAGTATTTCAAAGATCTGATGTAACAGAAGACCAGAAAAAAATGAGTCTTTGTTTTCCAGTGTTGATTTACTGCAGTAATCTGGTAGTTGAGTTCTTCATCCAAGTAGAACAGCTCCTGCACCATTAACTAACCTGGACCTGGATAATTATTAGTGAGCTTTTATGATGTGCATTGTACTTCAGAGTGTCTCTTACTGCCCCATTAAACAAATTGCTACTTCTGAGTACAACAGCAAAATTAAATAGGGTTCCTGTCAAAAGTCATTTATCTGTCACACATGCTTCATAACTAGTTTTGCCATGCTACAACCATGAAGTTAAATATGGTATATGGCCTTGGTGCTGCTGTAATTAGAGCATTGATTTTACACTCGAGGAATGTACTATGATTCTTATTGATTTCAATGAGTAAATCAAAAAGACATTTCTTTTTATAGTAGGTCTCTGAAATATCTAAAATACTAAAATAGAAATACCTAAAAAAAAAAAATAGAAAATTTCTTGGTAAAGAAACTTTACGGTAGCTATAAACAGTTCTAAAATCAGTTTAATGTACTAACTATACATTTAAAGAGGTTGAAGAGTTACCTAGTAGTGCCAAATAATTATCTTTTCTCCCTCCCTTTTCCTTTCCTCCTAAAGCAGGTTTCTTTTTTTCTGTTAAATACAGATGAACACTCAGAGAAAAGGTGCAATCTCAAGAGAAAAAAAGTAAGAACAAAAATATCCCTTACTTTCTCTCTTTATAATGCACATTAAAAAAAATGCAACACTCTGGTAGAGAAGCAAAGAGACATCAGCATTAAAAAGGGAGTGCACTAAAGGTTTCTGAACTACAGTTATCCTCTATTAAGTCTCACAATGCCCACAAAATACACACAGATCTTTAAATCAATGCAGGTGCTCAGACTTTTTCCTCTGTGAGAAGTCACACTGGCTATGGATGGAAATAAGGACTTACTGACCTCTGGGTCTAAACCAGAAAAAAGGTATAATGAAACTAAACCAACACTAAACAGCAGACCTCATGAAGACCCTCAGGTAGTAAAAACCAGGTCTAAATAGACCTGGAACTACTAAAGATGAGGAAAATGATTTTGTCTATGGTATAAAAATGTTTGTAATAATAATACAGTGACATCTGATTTTTAAATATATTCAGCATGATCAAGTTGAAGAAGGCACATTCAAGCTCATTTTTTTTTCTGTGTAATAGTTGGTACTAGTAGTTCAGTACAGAAATTGTATGCTTTAATGGTTGAACAGTGTACAGTGAGTGCTGTGAGAAACCGTTTCATTCAAGAACTAGGCCTAAGACCAGACACTTCACAAACAGGAACTCTGTATTGAGGAATCCTAATGAATTCAGGAGCCCTAATAAACTCAGGAGTCATTCTTTATTCAGGATTCCTGTTTAGGAACCCTATTGAAATGAATGAAGCTCTGTGTGTCTGTGTGCAAAAGTCAAGGGAGTGGCTTATGTGGACATCTTTCATTCTTTCATTCACGACATCTGTGTACACATCAAACAGTTCCAAAACAATTTATATTATTTCCCATAATAGTCCTACAATTATTCCAGGTAAAATTGACTTCACAGTCAGTTCATCACTAAAATGGTCTGTGTGTTCCTCATAAACAGACTTCACAAGAATAAATTTATTCCAGTTTTTAATTTATACCCTTCAAAAATGTTATGGTATTCTAGTTTGGAAAACAAATATAATGTGGCCTCTTTAGGAAAAAACCTACTGCAGACCTTTTACCTCTTTAGGGTGAAGAACTCAAGAACAAATATTGCTAGTGAAGGCAATAGCATGAGTTCTTATAGGAATAAGAAGTAATTTAGGTGTTGAATTCACTAAGGAAACAGAATTTCCACTCTGATAGCATGAAAAATTCAGCGTCAGAATGCTCTGAGGGTACAGTTGAGGGAAAAGCACACAATATGTGCATGATTGAGTTGTGACATCAGAATTTGCCTTGGTTTTGAACCTTGTTTGTGAAAAAACAGCATTTAATCATTGAATGTGTCGTGTGCCACTGGTAAATGAAACATTTCAAAAATGTCTCATGTATCTTTTGCTATTACTTGCACATTTAGAGAAATACTGGTGTTTTCCCCTTCTCCCTATATATCTTCCAACTCTTCTCAGTATTCCACCTTCTTGACATGTTAGGAGTTAAACATCCTTTATTTATTTGCTGTGCATTCTGGTTGTGAGTGCAATGACTGACAGACTGCCTTAGCAGACTTGAAGACTTTGCTGGGTTGCTGCCTTGAACAATGATTCTCAATCTCGCTTTTCCTTTTTCTTTTTAATTATACATTACGAGACTCATGTTACTATTAAAAGGTTTGTATCTCATGTTAATGGTTAGAAATAAAAAAGCTTGTGATTTCTTCCCTCCAGAACAAATTGATATAATTATAGGCTTACAATTCATGGCTACTGATATAATATCTTTGCATTTTCATGTTGTCTTCACACATGCAGATTTGTATTTGGGAAGCATGTACTCACAGCTTTAATAGGGAGGGTGGAGGGGCTGCATACTCTTCACATTATGGATTAAAAGAAATTTCCAGCTGTTAGCATTATGTGAGTTCTTGGGCTCTCTCATGTGATTGAACTTAATTTTGGAAGAATTTCTACTTTGAGGCCTTCTTGGTATAAAAAAAGACTAGGTGGTTATGTTAGCCAAAATTTTGCTGTTGTGAAATTTTTCCCTGAGCTTCAGGTAAAGGGTAGCATGTAATTTGTAATGATAAGCCCAGCAATGAGTGCAAATAGTAGTCAGCTATTAGCAGCCATAATTGGTGCACCTTTCATCTCCTGTCAAGCAGAGTGGCACCGATTAGGACCAAAAGACAGCTATCAGGCCTCTCATTTCCAGACTCAAACAAAAGGAAAAGAGGTGTCTGTCTGAGCTGATAGCTTTTGGCCCTTTGATCAGATCCTACCAGAAGTCATCCAGTCGCAGTAACCTGATTTCTCATCAATGGGCTACCGTTTTTGATGTAGGTAAAGTCCAACTGCAAATTGCATTTATGAAGGGAAAACGGCAGGACATAATCACGGAGTATAGTTACCAATTCACATGGAAAGGTTGTTTTGGCATCCTACTTTCTTTGAGGGAGGTAGTAAATAAGTTCTACTAATATTATGGAAAAGATATTTCTGTAAACAACTAGCAACACAGGCCTTCAGAAGGTTGTGTTTGCCCTCCCCAGTGTAACAGGAACTTAGGCGTGGTTTAGTGTTTATGAAGGTCCAAGCAAAATAACAGAAAATCAAATTTACTGTTGACGGATGGGGAAAAAATTCCCTGCTTGGAAAGAAAAACCTATTTGGAAAATTCTACTTCTAAATAGTTAGGCAAACAAAGTACATTTCAGAGAAAAACTTTTCAAGTTTTACTTTCTTTTACCATAAATCTGCAATATCAAGTACAGATATGTAAAATGTATATCAGTCCTTTTTTATTTTATTAAGAAGCTTTCCAGGAATTATTTTTTAGTGTTAATATCACTGTTACAGTGGGCTACAGAAACAATTTCCTCACACATTCAGGAAGATGCTAAACAAAGTTTTACATGATGTAACTAACTGTTGGAAGTACTACGAAATCACCCATATTCCATCATTATATGGAGAATTTTGGTATAAAAATGCACAGTCTTCCTCTCAATTTCACATACAAATACTATCAATTTAATGTAACAGCTGTTATTCTCCTCCTGATAAACAGATACTCTGTATTTTGGGGGGGGGAAAAAAATCTGCTTCAGAGTGGAAGAGTACTGCACTGTATTTCACCAGTGGTTTTTCTTTTTTGAATCTGACCTCAAAAGACCTTGGTCTGTGACATCATGAAATAACCAACTTTTTGAAGTCTCTAACTAGTTAGAGAGGTAAGTAATTTTCTGCTCAGTCTAAACTGTTGAATTAAACATCTATCACAGTTGAGGGAATGTGATAGAGGTACTTTTGCAGTCTAGCATCCTAAATTTCATCTTTTTTTTCCAGTTAAATTGGAGCGTGATGTGTGGCAAGTTGTAAAGGGCAGAATAGCTTTTGTGGCATTAAGAAAATATTTTTCTGCTAGGAAAAATGCTAGCCTGCACAAAATTCCTAAATTTTAAATAATATATAACCATTTAAACACAAACGAGATAAACAAAAATCAGAACTCCAACTCTATCAAAGGAGAATGAAATTTTGAAAAGGTTAAGATTTCAACCTTGTTTATAAAAATTACATTCAGTTTTGGATGATACCTTTTAAATGTATTAAAAGTTGATCTGAATCAGTTGACTTATTGTATGTGCTAAGGCTTAGAAAGAGGACAGTTTACAGCTGAATGCTGTCCTAAGTAACTTTCTCTAATTTGTTCTTAACAAAGAAAATTCAAAGGATGTGGATATAAATAATGGATGCTGAGGATCCAACTAACAGTGGCAAAAAGTAATTATATTTAAGGTAAAGTAGAGAATAACTCTGACAATGTTTGAAATTTATTTTAAAGTCATTCATATATGTATTTGGGCATTTATAAAAGTATTTAAAGTTATACAAGGCTATAAGACTGGCATCATCTTCCAAAAACCTCATCCTCTTCTCTGAATACAAGTCAAATAATTAAATTGATCTATAAAGATAGAAGACATCTATTTTCTAAAAGACAATAAAACCCAATTAACCTAATTTCCAATAAAGTGTATGGCAGACACTCAGGCAGCGTTGTCTCCCTCTGTCTGCAGCTCTCCAAGAGTGTGCCAGCAGGCTTTGCACCAGTTCACATCCAGACATGTAATTCATAGATTCAGCTTCATGCTATAGAGACATGTGCTCTGCAACACCATTTTCTTGTTATTTGAGATGGACTAAACTTAAACATACTGCAGAGTGTCATATTTTGAGGGCCAATATGCCATAGAGCCCAGAAGGAGCTTACAGACAGGTGCTGTGGTATGTGGTGTCTGCTTTAGGACCAACTCCCCAAGCAATGTGGATGGGTGCCAGGGAATGAATGCCGACTGTGTTAGAAGTGGTCTTCCTTCCATTTCAAGGAATTTTTGAACCACAGGATGCTTGTAAGAAATATTCATTGAGCAGATGAATTTTGAAAAGATGCAGTCCCATTCTTTTCCAGAAATGAGGAACCTCAGGATGGTGACAGTGTGAGTCTGGGCAAACCTGTGTGTTAGATACTATCACAGCTCAATAAATTCTATGGAAACCATGGAATGACAGGGACAATTTAGTTACACTTCTGAGAGATCCCAAACCATCTACATTCCCATATAACAAGTGCCATGTGGAATATTTTGTCATACAGAGCATCAAGCCTGGTTTGTTGTTTTGGAGTGTTGTTTAACAGAATTTTTTTTATATGGAACAGACTGGAGATACCCACCAGCTCTTCTCTGACCTGCCAAGGTCCCATTAGAAAATTCAGGACTGGAGAATTAGAACAGCACATTTGCTTACAGTCCTGCCATTTTGGGTCTTTAAAATTTGACTTACATGCTTTAATTGCTGTTTTAATGATGGCGGGCTACCATTAAAAAACTTCCATTTATTTTCAATGGAGATTTTTAACTGTTAGCAATTTTTTTAAATTTCTAATTTTAGAAGAATGCTTGTCTACAGCCTGATTAATGTAATTAATTATATTGAGTAATGTTGACTGCCTTATTGGATTAGATATGCATTAGATACACATTTAATTAAAAATCTCAGTCTCTACTACAACATATTCAAAGGTCGCTGTGTGTTTTGTTGATCTAGATTGCTTGGTGACTTTTCTTAAATATTTAGATAAAAACTTTAGATGTGGTTCCAGCTTCTCATTTCTTTGGGTTTGCTGCAATTTCATCTTCCATAAAAGCTAACCAAGGACATTGAGAAAGATAGAAAAACAAGTGTAAGGATGAGATAAGCTCTCACTTTCTGACTGGTTCTAGGCAGAGATGGAAAGGTGTTAGTTTTCCTTTTCGTTTGCCTCTTACTATCCAGTTTTCTGAAAGAGAAGAGAATGGGTGAAAGGACCGGGAGAAATAACATGATTTCTGTATAGAGAGGCCAAGTAGCTGGAGATTTTTCTAAGCTTCCAGCTTGTAATTTTTGTTGCAGCTGTATCCTGTTCTCTTTCCAGCTAAGTAAGATGGTATTAAAATTCACTCCTGCTAAAATCACAGGAGTGGTGTATGTACTGAATTGAGCAAGACCATGCTGTTGTAAATGGCTATAGCATAATTTCAGGATTTGAACAGAATAAGGGCTAACTAAAGAAAAATACCCTACAAAACACCAAACAATGAGTTTTAGGTATTACCAGATATAGAAAATTGTTGAGAGAAAAAGGGTTGGCATACTGGAGAAATGCTAATGCAGTCTGACTTCTTATGGCATGAGCTGGCACACAAATTGCAAACAGGACATTGAAAGATGGACACCAGCAGAGGAGGGTGCATAACTTATACATGGACTCTGGTCTGCTCATGTTGTGGTCCCCCTGGGAAACAGTGTTGAGGCTTTCAGGGATAGGAAATAGCTAGAGTGTAGTCTCCTTGGATTATAACTATCAGTTGCAGTGAGCCAAGGGATTTCTCAGCATATATAAGAAAGATAATTCTGTGGTAAAGCCCCATGTTAAATTCTAGACCTCAAAGAAACCATTTACTGTGCAGATCTCATAAATTACCCTAAAAACTAGCACCAGTCTTTTCATAGTTTTCTACTAAGGCTAGATGACTGTGTCATCCCATCCTTCTCTCTTTTTCTTGTCTAAAATCAAAAGCACAATTTGAAGTCTCAGCTTTAAAACTAGAAAAAAAACCAAAACAGTAAGTATATGACTAATACCCAAATGTCCTACCAACTTTCTGGGATTTATTGTTTTGGGTTTTTTCCTAGTAAGATCTGTTTAAAAGATCTTAATTTCTGCAGTTACCTGAAGACATGCAGCTTAAAAGGAGGACCAGTGGCTATCCTGTTAAATGCTGATTCTATCTAGAGTGTCCACAGACTCTCTAAGGGAGCAGACTGAGAGTTTGTGGGTTTTTAGTTTTGTTTTGTTTTTTAGGTAATTGAAAATAGGTTTCTTTAAGTAATAGCCATCTCTGGTACTGCTTGAAACCCCATTAGATTTCAAGAAAAACATTCTGCCACTTGTGCTTTTGACAGAAAATGCATAGCTCTAGCAGAACTCTTGTGGCCCTAATCCCAAATCTGTATGTAAAAGCTATAAAGAGACTATGAAAGGCCAGAGGATTTAAAGAGCCTTCTTCTTTTCTCAATTAACTCCACTTGTATCCTACATAACGGTTAAATTTAGTAGAATTGTTCCCAGCTTGCAACTGCACAAACAGCAGTACAATCAGACTCCTTATACGTGGGCTTTGCAGAAATATACTATGTAGGTTTTATCTCTCCTCTATTAAATCTCCTGTGTTAGTTAGGCAATATCTTTCCAGGACTATGCCAGTCTCATTGATGATACTGGTGCATAAACAAAGTAGTTTGGGCAGAAAAATCTTAAAAACTGGCAAAAGGAAATTTTGAGTCCTATCCAGCTAAAATCATCTGTGGTCTCTTAAAGGTTATGCAAGGCCCTGGCCACAGATGCTGGCTGTTCAACAAGTCAAAATATTCAGACACAGGTTGGCCTCCAGTGTAAGGTCAAATAAAAGTGTCTCTGTGTGTGGTGGAGAAAGTTTAGCAAATGTGAAGAAAAGTGATATCAGAAAACTTCTATTTTATCCTGGTGATCCAGATAAAATTAGAGACTCTTTGTACTGGTCCCTGTAAGGCAGAGTATCACCATGTATTGGATCACTTTACAGTTAATATATATAATGTCATAGCCAAGAACTTTTAAAAGTATTTATTCTCACAGCATTCTCATTAGGTATAGGAAGCCAAAAGAATTCTCCAAAGTCCAAGCACATCACATCTACCTTGAGGCATTTGTCTCAGTTGCAGAACACAGGAATCTTTACACCCAATAAATAGTCAGTGGTTCAGCCCATCTGAATATCCCTGCCCCAGTGGAAGTGTTTGGGATTTTTCTCCACTGGCAATCTAATCTTACCTTAGCACCTAAATTTAATGTGAGGAATCCAGATATTAGTGATTTTTCCATGACTGCACCAACTGTAGGAGAGTCTAGAGCTGAACAAGAGTGACAATCAAATGCCCAAGGTCTCAGGCTGTAATTACTGAAATGCTCTGCTATTCATCTTCCCTCTAGACACAATGAGTGGGGAGTCAAATAAGAATAGAATTGTTGTGACCATCTTAAGATGACCCACATCCTGTCTGTCACAAATCTGTATTCTGCTGGTTTTCTTGTTTCCCAGAGTTCTTCCACACAGGAATAGGTATTTCTTATATTTTATTCAATGTTGGAAGCTTATTTGTTCTTTTTACTTCTCATTGACCAATTAAGTCCCTGATGGGGACCACAGGATCTTTGTGAGGGATTTTCTGGAATCTTCTTTCACATCCAGTAATTTCTGTATAGAGTTTTCTTTAGGTTCTGTCTGGTTTTTGGAAGCAGTAACACAAATGTGAAATATTCCCATGACTCTCTCTGGGATGAGAGAGATTATGATTATTGATATCTGTAATACAGTCATTTTGTAAGGATTTATAATATAAAAATTCAAGTGTCATGTATAGCAAAGAAATGCATTTTAAGTGTATGAGAAAAGAGTTTGATTTAAACACATATTCTCTATGGTCCAAGCCCCCATGCTGGGAGTCACGAAGTCCTAGCAGAATACAAACTGCAAAGAGAGCATTTATTCTTTCATTCCAAGCTGCCGTGATCTTGGTTGTAGATACAGCTTACCTGATTTCCTTACATTTTTCCAGATTAATGGTATTTATTACACTCTACCTTAGCTTCTAAAATTAAACACTTGAAGTCTAAATAAGTCATTCTATGTTCTGTACTTACTGGCCAGGAATGGACATTTGTGGGTGGTGATGCACCATTGCCTTTTCTTTAAATCTATATTGGCATATTGTCTGCAGATGTCTGTATCTTTTTAGGTCTATATAGGGTCTATATACATTTGCCACACAAGGTAGAGTACAATCCACCCCAGTACATCAGAATCTGGACCTCTAATATCTGTCCAAGACAGAGGAGACATATGGAAACATAAGCAGACACCACAGATCACTGTTATTTCTGTAATCATCTGAGCTGAACTGTCTTCTCAAGATACACTGAAAACTTAGAGACTATCTCAAATGTTTTGCTCAACAAAACTGGACAGGAACAATGGTAGCACAGAACTTATCATAGTACACTGACAGATATACCTGGTATTTTGATATTTTGAATGTGCTGAGATGTTTTTCCTTGGAAAAATAAAATTAAAGCACTGAATCTCACAACTCAAGATGGAGGAGCCAGAAAATAAAAGAAGGTTTCCAGCCCTTTTACCAGATTCTTGAATGCTGACTTGAACAAAATGATCTATGTTGACTCCTCATACATTTTTAATATTTCTTTGGAAAGAAAACACTCTGGGCAACTGCTTGCAATGTAAGACACACACACATTACAACTGAAGATTTGTTTGTCCTAAAAGCTGGATCTGGATCAGCTGAGAACAGAAAAGGTGTTAAAACAGTCAATAGCTTTCTAATTAACATATTTATGGGATTACTGGAGCCCAGAATACCTACAGGGAATTTGAATAGTACAAAATTGACCAGATTTGAACAAGAGAGATTTTTCACTTTTGAAATAGTTTTCTTTTATGCATGACTGAAGTTATTTTCAAAACCATTTACAAGACATTTCTCTATTTCTTCTTAAGCTGCCCAACCTCATAATATTTATAACTATTCACATCTAGCTATTTATTTGATATTGTGCTTCTGATTACACAGGACAGAATTCTTAACTATGCTAAACTGCCAATGAGGGCTCAATAACTTCTTCTTGCACTACTTTTTCTGAAACTGTATCTATTAAAAATAGAAATGTTATAAATACAGTTATGCTTGACAATCATGTTTTTACTACTGTCTTTTTCATATTACTGTTATCAACTTCATACAAATTATCAACATCATACAAACTATCTTAAAACAGAAAACTGTAACCACTGCTCTCAATTTGTGGCAAACTGTAAACTTATATTCTGCCATACAGCCAAAGCAATGGAGTTCTTAGTTTATTATTTAGCTGAAGAAATAAAGACAGACTGAAAAGTTTGGTCATAAAATGGAAACACACTTCTCTAGAAATATAACCTGTTCAAAAATATGAGGTAATTCACACAAAACTGAGGAAAAAAAAAGTTTATATCTACATGTGGATTTAAAAAGCTCTAATTTTCTCCAAGCAATCATAATGCAGACTGAGTTTCCAAAAAGGATTCGAGTTCTGTACTTTAATTTTGATGCCACAAAGCACAGCAAACTGCTTTCACATAAACACAAAAAATAATGGAACATCAGACTTATGAATTAACAGACATTTTATCATCATAACTAAGAGGATGGTTGTTAGTTTAAAAGGGAATATAATATCATTTTCTTTTAAGCTAATAGTTCCTGTAATGTTCTTATGGAAATGATATAGCATCTGCACTACCCAGATGCTACAAGTCTATGGTGATATCTTCTGCTAGAACGCAACCTTGAAAGCCATTGAAGGAAATTGTTCTTTTTCCAAGATGGAGAAAGAGAAATACTGGATTATCACCTCTTCTCTTGGAGATGTCTCATACATTTTCTGCTTAACAGTCTCCAGTTAGACACATCAGCAGCTTTAGGACCTGGGATAGAGGCCAGAATTCCTCCACCACTTCATTACAGAGAGAGCCCTTAACACGGGTATGGGAGGAGTGTCACCTCAATTTTACAATCTCTTCTGCATCAGGGACACATTTGGTAAGAATGATGGCAACATTCCAGAGTGTGCTTTAATCTTTGTTTAGAGAAGGCTTTGGAAGACTGGACATCATCATCTAGTGGGAAATTTGGCACTGCTGGATTGTGTCCAGAGAAGGGCAATGAAACTGATGAAGAGTAGAGAGGAAGCCGCATGAAGAGCAGCTGAGGGGATTGTTTAGCCTGCAGAAAAGGAGGCTCAAAGGAGACCTTAATGCTCTCTACAGATGCCTAAAAGAAACCGTAGCCAGGTGGGGGTCAGTCTTTTCTCCCAGGTAACCTGCAACAGGACAACAGGAAACGCTCTCAAGCTGCACCAGAGAAGGTTTGTGTTGGAGAGCAAGCAGAATTTTTTCACTGGTGGTTAAGCATTGGAACTGGTGGTTAAGCATTCCCCACTACTCAGGGAAGTGGGGGAGTCACCACCTCTGAAAGTGTTCTAAAAGGTGCAGATGTGACACTTAAGGATATGGTTTAGTGGCAGACACAATGGTGCTAGGTTATTGTTTGTACTTGATGATCTTGGAGGTCTTTTTCAACCTTAATGATTTTATGATTCCATGTTTAAGCCACTTTGGGGTAAACAACAAGGAAAGACTTAACCCAATTTTTTTGTTTCTCAAGCATTTTTTTAAATGTTCCTATTTTTACTACCCTTTTTGTTGTTTCTGGAAAAATGAATGTGTATTCTGAAATCTAAGAAAATAAATGTTTATTTATCTTAGTTCTATACCTAAGGGTTCTCATTAGGTGCATATTGGGTGTCTGCACCCCAGGAGGTATGAAAGACACATTTCACTAAGGAAACCCCCGTCTGATCTGGACCCTCTTACTTCTTTATGGCCAGTGTCCATAAAGATTGATCACATCTCAATCTGAGTGGCCAGGACTGGTTGATTATTACTAAACAGAGAAGTAAACTATCTTCTAAATACAAATTACCTGAATCCAGCCAAATAACAAGTAGTGAAAATATGGTTTAAAAGTTTTTTTAGGTCAGAAAACTATTTCCTAATATCCTTTGCTTTGGTCACTTTGACCCCACAAATTCATCACTTAAGACTCAACTACAGGACCTCTTATGTAGGAATAAAGCCCCATATATAAAAAGATTACAACTAATGCAAAAATAGCAATTTATCAATGCACCATAGACAGTATAAACAAAAATTATTTTGACCTTGAAAGCCAGCTTCCCATGGCTCACATTAGATTCAACAGAGAGACAAATAATGCCTGAAATCCCTCTCAATGTGATTTCCAAGTTCTTCATCCATTTTTTAAAACTTGTCTGCCTTTTATTTCATATTCCAATTCACAATGTCCATCATAAAGCCCTGGAACTTGAATAGTAGCTGTACCAATATGAGTCTAATCAGATAAGTTTCTCCTAAAGTTGGTCAGCTCTTACAGGAAAAAGTGGTTTGCCTGTATGAAATTTCAGAGGCATAAAAACTTGCTGAAAATAAGATTTGAAGGATACATCACCAAACTGAGAGTGAGCACACACCATTGTGACCCTTTCTAGACCATGTTCTGTAACTCAGAGAAGATTTCTCATCAACTCTGAATCTGAGGAGAAATATGGAGAGGGAAATATAGAGAAAGAGATTATATCAAACACAGTGAAGAATTATATCCTGCTAATTCAAAAAGTACATTAAGTCAGTGAATGTTCTGATTTATACATCTTATTCAAAAGGCAGAGTGAATAACTGAGCAGCAGTCCCAAACAAGTTAAAAGTTCCTGTTTCATAACTAGAACTGTTTAGATTTCAGGTTACTTTTTGTTAATAAGCTGTTCTATGAGGAAAGTTAGTGTAAAAGTCTGTGTATAATCCTCTCACTGTTGATTCCACAAACAAAACATGACAGAAAAGCCCACAAATAATTCAAATATAGGTTAAAAATGTGAAAAAAACCCCACAAAATAAGCTTCAATATCTGTTATACGTAAAATATATATATATATATATCTTTCCTCCACAAACCATTTTTTTCCCCAGAAGTGTATTTTTATTTAAGAATTTACAGTAAGCATAAAGAATGTTTACAATTTCAGACCATTATTTCATCACATCTCTGGTATTTCTGTAATTCTGTCTAGAAAGCTAAACTCTATCTACCGGCATTTCTGAAAACATAATTAAAACACTTTCTTGCCCTAATCTTGTGCAATCACTTTTTTTTTTTTTAAGCCTTTTATATTTTTTAAGTGGGAAAAGTTTCTTTTTAAAATACTATTTCAAACTTGTCATTCTTGTGCATGGTTAACTCTGTGTTGGCCTACTTCACACAAGAAAAATGGAGTTATTCAATAACCAGCAAGCAATAAGCATGAAAACTGTCCCCTAAAATCATATTCATAGGGCACTGGTACACAGTATTATGTCAGCTTCCCTTTATTCTCATTAGTGATGAGATTTCACTTCTGGTTGTACAGAAAGCTCATTATTCCCAAAGCATCAAAAATCCCTTGAATGTAAACAGCATATGGCCTTTGACCTGTGTTGGTTTGGGAAGTAAGATGGATGACCTGCCCTGTGAGACCTCATACCAATTTTTATTCCACAGCAGAGCAAAGATGTTGCTTCTCTCTGCATCTGAGAATTTGAACTTGTGAGAGTCCTCAGCTCCTTTTACCTTTCTGCTAGGCTGGACTATCCTCTTCCAACTTTTCAGCACAATGTTAAGTTCACAATGTGTGTCTTACACTAAAATGTTCATTCCTTCATTGTTCCAACCCCTAGAAGCTCTTATCTTTTCCCATGCAGTCCTCCTCCCTGATCTTCAGTCAAAATAGCTTCTTATGAATATTCACGTCACTCAACTTTTACCTCTTAGAAGACACCCAAAACTAAGAACTTTTCTTGATTTTTTTCTTCCCTCTGCACACTTTGTTGAAGTCCACTTTCCTGGGTTTATTTGGGAACTACTGCTCCCAAACCCCCATTATTCTGAACTGAAATGAGGAAATACTCTGAGTTTGGACATCTAAATAATTTACTGATGCATAGAAACATATCACTGGTTTCAATGAACAGAAAATGGATAGAAAATTGAAACATCAAATAGCATGTTATAGATTTTAATAATTAAATTTTCCTGAAACCATGTATAAACTTCCATGAAAAAAAGAATTAATTAAAAAAAAGCAATCCCACAACTAAACTGCTCTGGCACTGATCATGAAACCACAACATTTAGCAGAAATTTTGCCATTTCTCTGACTATACTTTTAAATGGTGTGTGCAGTTTATTTCATATAAATATTAATGAATGATTAAACAATAGGCCGCAATAGTAATTAAACAACAGTAGTTAAACAATAGGCCACAGCTTGGGGAAATCCCTAATAAAAATGTGTTAACAAGAATGAATGTTGCAATGATACAGGAAAACATACTTAGAGATGATAAAGATGAAGAATATGGGCTCCATTTTGGATAGCCAGCATTTTGAAGAGGATATTTTATTAATTAGCAAAGTTAATAATTTAAATTTCCTTCATTGTGAGTCTTCACATTGGGGCAACACCACACTGAATTTCAGGCAGAAAAAATATTTTGATTTTTTTAGTAAACAGACAAGGTTCTTTGTATTGTTATGTATGTTCATTACACAATGAATTTTAATTCTACCTTTTCAAAACTACAGTTAACCTGAAATTTCTACATAGATTCTGTCTACTGTAACATGACTTGTGCTCTTTTGCTTTGCTTCACATGGAAGCAGTTTTTAGGGCTGTCAGCTGGTGAGTTTCAGAAAAACAACATAACCTTTGAAGTGCTAATAGGTATTTGTGGTGAGTGTAAGGCATATCTCCACCTTCATTTTTCCCAAAAGTAGTTCACCTGCTGTGCCGTTCTGCCACAACTCCATTTTCTCTTGATATCTGGATCCAGAATAGTACAGACCCAGAACCATACAGACCCTGTAATAAGAGGAAAAAAATATCTGAAGGGATATGAAATACGGTCTGTAGGAGAATGGGCAGTAAGTGTTTGTTTGAATTAGAACTGAGATATACCTAAAAACTTATCACTAAAAAATTATTAAGGAAAAAATACCTAAACAAAAATTGAAATTTTTTTCCATGGTTGGTGGAGGCTGGTCATGTCCTAGTGTGCCTATTGGGACTCTCCTGTTCTGCTCAGACTTGGCTGAACATGCTTTAGGCCAAAAGAGGAAAGTCATTCTCCCTCCACAATCCTACCACAGTAGTACAAAATTATAAGGGATTTACTAAATGTAATGCAGGTATTTCTGCCTCTGCATCTTCTACATTTTAGCTACTGTAAACAAGTTCTACCCAAAAGTTCTAGCCAAAGAACATTCATGACCTTTTTGTGAACATAAGCCCCAGCTGGCTTATGGAGTACCTTTCCAAAGACCAGGGATTTTCCTACTTTTCTGGAGTATTAATTGTATGTTATTTCTTTTTATCTCAGTTTATTGTTGGAGGATCCAAAGATATAATAATTTGTATTCCACATACTGCTGTAAAGTCAAGACCTTCATTACCATGGACTTTTCCTTAAATTTCCTTTACTATCTGATAGTTTACAAAGTAAAAGCTTTAATTTGCAAATGTATTGTGTTTGCGTAGCCAGGTTTTGGGAGCAGAGGGCCTACAGAGGTGACTTCTGTGAGAAGCTGCTAGAAGCTTCCTCCCTGTCCATCAGAACCAATCCCTGGCAGCTCCAAGTAGACATGCTGCAGGCCAAGGCTGGGCCAACCAGAAATGATGGTAATGTCTCTGCAATAACATATTCAAGAAGAAAAAGTGATTATGCAGATGTAATCGCATCCAGAGGAGAGAGGGATGAGAGCACATGCGGAACAGCCCTGCAGACACCACACTGCAGGAGGGGCAGGAGGTGCTCCAGGCACCAGAGCTGAGATTCCCCTGCAGCCTGTGGTGCAGCCCATGGTGAGGCAGCTGTGCCCCTGCAGCCCATGGGGATCCACAGGGATGCAGAGTTCCACCTGCAGCCCATGGAGAAGACCACACTGGAGCAGGAGGATGCCTGAGAGGAGGCTGTGACCCTGTGGGAGGCCCTTGCTGGAGCAGGGTCCTGGCAGGGCCTGTGGAGAGAGAGCCCATAGTGGAGCAGGTTTGCTGGTGGGACTCTTGACCCCATGGGGGACTGGAACAGCCTGTCCTTGAGTGACTCACACTGCAGCAGTTTGTGGAAGATTGTTTCATGTGGGATGGACTCACACTGGAGATTTTCGTAGAGAATTATTGCGGCCACTCAGAGTCCGGCACAGATGGACAGACCCTTAGACTGCCTGGGAGATTGGCAAGAGGTTGCCAAAGTCAGTGTTTAAATAAATGAGGGACAGGAACAGATTGATGACCTGAAAGGGAAAAGGTTTATTAATACGAAAATAACAAACCAGTTGAAGAGGAACATGGTTATAGCTTTTTCAGGGTTTCCCAGTGAGGGAAGAGAAATGATGCATCTGACTCCATCTTATCAGAAAGCAAATTAATGACTTTATTATACTATATTATTCTATACTATATTACACTGTATTACATTACATCCAAACTGAATCTGCCAAGCACTCAACTCTGCACACGACAACTGCACAGAATCTCGTGATTGTCAGCAGACAGTCCCAACACACACACACACTTGGCCCTGATAGGCCAAGGAAACAAAACACCATGACTATGGGTAAACAATCTCCATATTGCATTCTACTTTGCCATAACACAGGCTTGGCAAATAAGATAAGAATTGTGTTTTCTTTCTCTGATGTTCAGAGATTGTGAAACCCAGAAATATTCTTGGGAAGAATTGTGCCTTGCTCTTCTCTGTCAAGAGAAATGTGGCAACACATGGTATCGAGGGCCAAGGTAAGTACAACTTATATAAGGTAGGGTAGAGGTGGAGTCTGAGGTTGAGGGTCCAATCGTAAAGATGGGTTAGGAATATGTAAAACCTTGCAACACTTTTTAACCAATAATCTCACAGAGAACAAGGAACTTTCTAGAGATAATTACCATATACATGTAGGGGATGCTGAGAGTGAATCACCTTCTCAATTTAAATAAGGGTAGATCTTCCCAGACCCTACTGTTATAGTCCTTGGTACTTTGTTCAACCCCAACAATCTCCTGTGGGAGGGACCCCAGGCTGGGTCAGGAGTCCTCCCACTGAGCAGCAGCAAAAACAACCTGTGATAAACAGACCATAACCCCCATTCCCTGTCTCCCTGCAATGCTGGGGGAAGGGTGGAGGGAAGGTGTTCTGTAAGGTCTTATTTTACTTTTCGTTATCCTGCCCTGATTTTGCAAGTAATAAATTCAGGTAATATCTCTAATTTGTGTCTGTTTTGCCCATGAGAGCGTTTGGTGAGTGATCTCTCTTGGTCCTTATCTCAACCCAGGAACCATTGGTTTTATTTTCTCTCTCCTGTCCAGCTGCGGAAGGGAGTGGTAGAGTGACTTTGGTGAGTGCCTGGCATCCAACCAGCATCAACTCACTAGAATTCTACAACAGCTGCCTGTCCCATGTGATACTGTAAAAAAATGACATTATTTCAGAACCTATTACACTGAAGTATTCGTCTATGTGTTTAATATTCCTAGCACATAAATGTTGTTATGATATTATACTGGCAGTAAACTTGACCCAGCAAGTCCCAAGCTGGCCAATAATTTTACGTACCTCTCAGTGGTATTGCCTATGCTGGAAATAAATTGTAAAACTGGGAACATAATAAAACAATGTAAAATAGTGAGTGGGCCACAGAATACAGGAGGGAAGATTGTACTCTCCTTGTTTCAGAATACATGAAACACAATGCATTCAGGGCAGATGGAAGAAGAAAAAGTAATAGCAGAGATGAAAAAGCTTTTTCTCATAGTAGCAACTAAGAAAGACTTTTTACCACAGAAAGACTTCAGGGGGTGTAACTTCATAATGTCCAGTGCATAATAGTACACGTATAAAGATACCAGAAATCTAAGGAATTATTATTTTAATTCCAAGGAACATTTTAAAATGTCTACTAAAACGTATGCTCCTGGGTTCCAGTCAACTTATAGTTCAGAATGTGTTTGTGTACAAGAAAGTTGAAGTTTAAAGGCAATATTGGAAACTATATGAGCAGGTTTAAGATGCTGCTAAGGATGAAATAATTGACTATTCAAAAGTGTAAAATTAAATTGGATTAGAGCACTCAAACCAGCAGGAGGAGACCGCTAACACATCAAAAGAATAGAAATAATTAATTATATATCATTTTATTCTGAAGAATTCTTCATCTATCCATGCTGTTATGTATTATTAGGAGTCTCTTACTGGTGATCATTTGGTGGCACTACTAAAAGCTTGTTGGAAATGAGGGTGGTTAAAATTGTTATAAAATTACAAAATGCTGTTGCCTTTTTATGTCTTTGTTTCATTGAACTCTATAGGTGAGCTGCCTTAGCTAAACATGATTCTTTATGCATATATTATCTTTATGCATCTGAGTCTAGGCAGACCTTGAGTTTTTTCTCCTCATGGGGGTAAAAAAAATTGAAATCCTAGAGGTTAGGATAAAATTGAAACTCAAAAAGTCAGCTCCAAAGTTGAAATTTGTTGATATAAAGCAGACTATGCCCCACTTCTACCACTGCAACTTTCATCATCATTCATCATTGCCTTTCTTCTCAGAGTTCTGGAAAGCAGCTAAACTGGTATCCAGCCAGGAAGGAGAGAGCCTTTGCAGGAAATCAGCACATACTCCAAAACTAATCTCTTGGAGGGAAAGAATAGTGTTATTCTTCAGGGACTATGTATTAGGTTATTCAGCAAGATCTGTTTAATTTAATTTGTCTTTTATGTATTATTCATTAGAAAAAATTCCCACGACATAGTAATAAGAAGGTCACTCTGATAGCCTGGGCCAAAACTAAGGTAATTTTTCTGCTGGGTTATATAGCAAAAAGATGAATAATCACCATGACACAAAAGAAATAGCTGTATAAGGATGAAGGACAGTGAACCAGTTATTGTTAACAAGTAGGGACAGAAGTTATATCACTTAAGGATGGTTCTGGTATTCCAGTATACAGTCTTATGATACAGTCTAATAAATTAATGGCATTAAAAAGCAAAGCTGCTAGACAACAGTACACATATGTCTTATTCCTTATAAAATTGATTTTTGCTAATGAGTTCATGATTATCGAGATTTTTACAGAATAACAGAGTGGATCAGGTTGGAGGAGACCATAGTGGGTCATCCAGTCCAACCTCCTTATTCAACAAGGGTAATCCCAGAGCACATGGCTCAGGATTATGTCCACATGGTTCTTGAGTATCTCCAGTGAGGGAGAATCTACAACCTCTCTGGAAAATCTGTTCCAGTGTTCAGTGACCTGTACAGTAAAGAAGTTCTTCCTCATGGTCAGGTGGAACTTCTGTGCATCAGTTGCTGTCCATTGCCTCTTGTCCTATTGCTGGGCACCACCCAGAAGAGCCTGGTCAATCCTCTGACACTCCAGCTTTTTGTGTACATTGTCATCTTCCCTCTCAGTTGTCTCTCCTCAAGCTGAACAGGCCCAGCTCCCTCAGCCTTTCCTCATAAGACAGATGCTCCAGGCCCTTAATCACCTTTGCAGCCCTTGGCGAGACCCGCTCCAAGAACTTCACTGTAATCCATGTCTCTCTCATCCTGAGGAGCCCAGAACTGGACACAGCCCTTCAGATGTGCCTCACCAGGGCTGAGTAGAGTGGCAGTTTCTTTCAGAGACAGCTTCATTTTTCTAATATTCATGTATAGTTCCGTTTTTACTATTAGTAATGTGCAAGTTTTCTACTTAGCAAGTTTTGACATTTCAGAGGAAAAGAAAGGAATTACTAATGTTAACAGTATGGACATAGGGATTAATTTCTGGTTGTATCAGTAGAGTAGTGGGTCTGTAATCTCATCTTCAAACCATCGCATTTTCTTACTATTGTACAGTATTTTTCTATTGGTACTTGTATTTGAGAGAGTATAGCTCAGTTCTTTCTGAATTTGCTTAAGAACTATACTTTTACATAAATCAGGGGTTGTATTTCTCAAACAATGGAAACTCATCAAAAATTAGGAGATAAATACTTAGATCAAGAGAACAGGATATGCTTATTGTGCTGAAAAGTATATTTGCATTCCATTTAATTTCAAACCTTTTTCCTACTTATTTCAGAAGAAATTATTAGATATTTACATTTTGCTCTCATTCCTTTTAAAAAAAAGGAATGCATTTCCATAAATTACAAAAAGTTGTCTTAATTTCATTTCATTTATTATCAAAATAAAACTTAGCTATTCCATAGGATTAATTTTCCTATTAATAAAATGACAGTATTTCTTATCATTCATTATGATCCAGTTAAAGCACTTTTCATTATGTGCAATTTTTTTCTTGCCTCCAGTTAAACAGAAATGCTTCCATAGTCTATAAAGTCTCTTTAGTAAAGTCTTTAGCGTAAATAAGGATTCTTTTTACACATTGTTTATTGGCATGGACGATGGATTTTAACTGAACCCCAGTGTGGCTGTTTGCTTTCAAATAAAAACAATCTGCCTAAAGAATATTCTCTAAAAAAATGACTGATAAAAATGCACATGTGTTTTCTTACATTTGCATCTTTGAAAAACACAGATAAGAAGAAATGAAGTGTTTTTTCTGTGAGGACAATATTGATGAAATTAATCAAATTTAAACATACCAAAAAATATTAACACATGCTCGGCCAGTCTGTGCAGGTTATTGAACTGGATCCAAAGAGTCTGTCCTTGAAATTGAAAAAAAATGGAAACACTGCCTGATAAAGGACAGCAGCATCCAAATCTTTGTTTTCCTTTTCAGCATCATTTTGTGTAGTACCTGATATATACAGAGAAAACAAACAAAATAAAACTTGCTAGTCTCAGAATTCAAGAGGAATACATGTAATTGGAAATGAAATCAAAGTTCTGTGGTCTAAACAGAAATATAACCCTATTTCTCAGTAAAACAGAGTTTCTAAGAAAATCTACATGAGCCTGGAAGAGGGGAGCAAGGAGACAGCAGAGTCTCTGATTTGTTTTTCTGCTCGATTTACTTGAGCAGGATCAAATATGCTACTGGCAGACCAAACTGTGAACACTTTTAGTGCCCACCTAAATCCTGTTTGCAAGACTCAAGTGAGGCATAGGCCTTTACTGGCTGTCAAAACAAAGACAAATTTCATAGCTTATGAGTAAACCAGGAAGAAATGCTGTAGAAGACATAAATAATTTTTCTAAGGTGTAGTTTTAAATGCAGGATTGTTTGTACTGAAGGAGAGTATTGAAGGAGACAAAAAGTTCAACTGAGCAAATATTTCTTAAAAATTAAAACAGTTTTTTTGCCTTCTGATTCTTCTGTGTGAATATTAGCTTCCTATTGTTTCTGCAGAATTTTGAAAACTGATTTGAGTGGCTTACAAATACAAAATATCTGTAATGTGGAAATGGAATAATGTTTTTCTTTTCTTGGAATTACCTTTTAGACTACCCGGAATAAGGCTGAATAGTAAGAGCAGTATCAATACTAAATATGTTGACATAGGATTCCAATCTCATAACATTTCATAGGTGTCCACAGATCTGTTTGCCATTTAATAGACTCAAGTGGCAATGCATCCTGCCCTAAGAAGTTATAAATAGGCACCCCAATTTTTCAGCAGTAATAAGCAATCTGAACAAACAGCAGACGTCTCTATTTTACATCCAAATGCTTGCTTAAACATTTTGGCATTAGTAGCCTTGTACCTGGTGTGTATCTTGTGAGCTTACACTGCCACTTGCATTTTGTTCTTATTTTATAGTTCTTTGCCTAAAAACAAATATCAAGAATTGGTATGGGTAGGATAGGAAATACGAATTTCTATGTAATTTTCTGTGTTTATGTAAACACAGAGAAAACAAGGTAAGTGCATTTCTATAGAGGAGCCCCAAAAATGTCAGAAAAATATTAAACTAGACTGTGGTTTTCTTCTCTTACCTTGACAACCAAAGACAATTAAAAGCCAGCACCACCCCAATCCATGCATCCTCCTCAGACTGCAAAATGGGATTTGGTGACAATCCTGCAGATGATATCAAGTCATACAACAGAGGTTTAGAGTAAACCAAATCTCAGTACTTCCCATCTCTTTTAGTAAAGGCTACAATTTTCTACAATTTTATGGAAATTAAATAATTATATTTGTAGCTCAAAACTTTATGAAGCCATTATCTCAGTGGACTGTGCCTGTCAAAGGCCACTAAAGAGAGAGCAGAGCAGACCTAAGAGCTTGTGTTTCTCTTCAGGGCCAAAGGTGCAGACAGAGACTTTGAAGCTGTATCACCAAAGCTGAGCACACGCCTTGGAGGAGACTGATCCTGGTCAACTTCCAAACACTGCCACAGACATTCACTCTTGCCCTTCTCACACTGGATGCAGTAAAAATAGGAATAAGGTTGAAAGTCTTGCAGATCTTGATAATGACCATTTAATAATAAAAGCAAAACTGTGCACACAAGCAAAGCAGTGAGAGGAATTTGCTCAGTACTTCCCGTTAGCCCTTTTATGGAAAGCAGGGCCTCGGTACACAATACTGTTTTCTTTGGAACACAAATGCAAGAGGAGCAGACTTTCCCTCTTTCTCCTCCTTTCCCAAAACATCTTATCATACAGAATATCCCTTTGGGTCAGAACAGATCAGCTGCCCCCTCACAACTTTTTGCCCACCCCCTCACTAAGAGGAAGGAGGGAGGAGGTAGCAGTGAGGGATTTAGAGAAATCCCTAACTGTGTTCAAGAAATATTTAGCAACAGCCGAAACATTGAATAGATAACAGCACTGTTTTAGACACCAGTCCAAAGCAGAGCACCATATGGGCTGCTATGAAGAAAATTAATTCCATCCCAGCCAGACCTGGCACATATTCTCTGAAAGCTCAGAGTAGTAAGTTCACCTGGTAAATTCACCTAGTAGTAAGTTCACCTCTGTGCCCTAACATGGAAAAAAACCTGAGTGATCTTTTATAACCATGTTGCCAGGCATGAAACAGCAGAAAGGAAAGAAGAAAGGGTAAAGAACTCTCATACGTCTCCTGCTTCATTGAATGGTTTGAAAATTTATTTAAAATTATGCCTGAAACTATGTTCAAATATTGTGCTAATGCTCAATGTCTGCTAATTTAGAAAATCCTACAGTCTTCTGTCCGAGAAACCTTCTGGCAGCTGTTACTACTGCCCACATTTGTGATAGAACATGAGGCTGTTAAACATACGCTGTAAGGCAGTTTTCTTCCAAAAGTATGTCAGGTGTGAGATTCTGCTCCTAAATTGGAGTTGAGAGGCAGGAAAAAATATTTTGGTTTGTTTTGTTTCTAACAAATTTCTCCTAACTTAACAGCCGGTGGTGTGTGCATGTATTCCTGAGTATTGCTGCCACTTGGCTGGGCTCAAACCACCACAAATACCTGCTGCTCCTTTTGCTCACACCAGCTTCACAGTCCTGCAAACTATTCTTCTTGTATGAACAGTTCTACTTCGAACTGAACAACAGCCTCAATGAATTTGGGAAGCTCAGAGTTATACCCATCAGGGCTCTAGGGCAATATCAAGGAGAGCTAATATAAGAAGGAAGTTATGCAGGCGTAGAAGGAAGGAAAAAGTACTGTAAGGGGAAAAAAATATTTATTTGTTATTGAAGTTGCTAAAAAAATATTCTAGCTAGGACTTAAAGCAGACAAGATTCCTGAGACAAAAATGCCTGAAATACCAAGTAGACATTCATGTGCAATAAATATTTTAGTAGTTTCACTTATAATTAGCTCTACAGTGGATGCCATCTTTAAATTAAGCTCTTCATGTTTTATACTTGCAAATTCCATATATTTAAATCCTTATTTTTAGATAGGAATCTGCACTGATTAACCTCTGATCTTTCATTCATCAAGGTGTCAATGCTTTAGCATTGAGATTTTCTGAAAATGTAGCAATTGCTGTGAAGCTACCCTCTAAAAATTCTTAAAAATAGAAATTACAAAGACATGTTTAAACTAGAGTGTCTTCCTCTTGCTATGTTTATTTAGATTAGAAATGCAGCCTGTGTGCATACTGTTTTGAAATTCAAGCTTTTTATATTTTAACATACACATCTATTGCTAATGTCAACGGCAGGTGTCATTCTGGGACTTAGGAGTTATATATTTTTACAGCTAGAATGTGCACATACCACAGGCTTCTAAAAGTTATTTAGTTTTAATATAAATAATTGCTTAACGTATTCTCTGCTTATAGAATCACCACTCTTTTCTGTGGAGCAGGAATTTTTACAAAATTAAAGATTATGTCTTATAATCTTGTAAAGACAAGTAAGTAATCACATTAAGATCACAGTTTTAATCACCACAAATTTTTCCTGTGTCATAAAGAATAAAAAATCACCCTATGGAAATAGACTGATCTAAGAGCTACAAGATTTTCCAAAATTTAGTCCTGTTTGAACTAAGGCTTATCTTTTAAAAGAGCACCTAGTTGTAGCACAAAAATTTATTATTCTTATGAATAATAAAATTCATAAGAATAAGATGAAGAATCCAAATGCAGAAGCCCTGCTAAATTGTGCCAGAGGGAGTTCTTCCCTATCAGAAAGCCACAACAATTGTTTTCTAGTGTGAATTTATCTAATTTCTCCCAAGAAGTAGGTATTAATATATATTTGCCTCCTAAATGAAAAGATGGCCTCTTAAAATCATTTCCTTTTACATTTTTTACTGGGTGTGACTGGTTCATACTTCAGACAATAATTTGTAGTGAAAACACTGAATTTTGAACTATTTTTTTAAAAAAACTAACCCCCTTGGGTAATATTTTCCTGCAAATAAGCAGTTTTCAAGACTGAAATGGATAAAGTCCTCATAAACCTGGTCTGATACCATAGCTCACTCTGACTTGAACAGAAGGTTAGAGACCTTAAATATTGAATTATCTCCTGAATTTTTAACCTCACGACCTTTGCCAGTTTCCACAGTGTCAACACCATACTTCCTTGAGTTCATCTTGGCAGTTAAAGGAGAGAAAGACAATCTTGATTTTATTTTTATACACACACACACACACACACACACACACACACACACGTATATATATATAATTAACAACTATTAATTCTCATTATATGTATTTGACAAATCATTTGAACTAATAGAGAAGAATTAAAAACTTGAGTTACCTGAAATTAATTTCATTAATTAGCACTGGTCTGCTTACGTCAGTGGTAAGTTTTTAGGCAACACACTTTTTCAAATTGCATCTGCAAATTAATGAAGCTTAACACTCTTCCTTGTTTGAAAGAAGGTTAAACATAAACTACTGCTACATCCCAATCAGACTCTCCTGGGATATAATAAATGGGATTTAAATTGTAAACAGAGATATACACTTCTTGTGCAGGAAAATTTTTATCCATACATAGTTTTTCACTGACATTGCTCGTATAGAAAAGGTCCTTGGTCTTAAGATAATAATGAAGAAAGAGTGATTACTAGATAATTTAACCTCATGAATACACTGCAAAAGCAAGTCTATATATACATTACCCCTGTCATAAAAAAGCTGTAATCTTTTCGTTTTCTGTTTAACATTAAGAGTGCTAGTTGTTAAAAAAACCTCAACCTTTTGAGAATGAAAACTGAAACCAGAAAGCTAGACATGATAATAATGGTACATGGTTATCTATTGTACTACAAAAGGGTTTAAATCATCAACAAAACTGTAGTAGAATGATCTGCCTGAGTAAAACTATGTGACCTGCCTGGGCTTTCTAATGGACTATGACTCTTTATTCAAAATAGAGAATAGAATTCAACCATCTTCATCTCTGTGCTCAAATGTTCCATATAAGGTTGGTTAAGATGTGACAGAAGATGAAAGCAAATTAATTGAATTTCTACGTATCAGCTCCTCCATCAGTAATGAAGAAATCACAAACATAAGAGATTAAATGAGCAGTATGATTAAAATGTTATCCATGTGCTTAAAAAAATCTTAGCAAATGTTAGGAATGCTAGAAGTTTCAAGATTGCTTCTATCCTCAGACTAAGGTGGTAAATCACAATATCTGTAAAAGCTGAATGAGCATCCTCAGACTGCTCAGAGCACCGCTAGCAATCTCATAGCACTTGTCAATGAAAGTGCTCCAAGCATTTTAAGCAAGACACCCTGATTCATTAGCCTTATTTTACATTTTATGGAACAAACATAGTGAGAAAGTGGCAAAAAAAAATATGATGGGAACAAGATCCCTACTGAGTTCCTACAACTCCAATTTCAGCTACTCTTTATTATACTATTCTTAGGCTGCCTTTTAGCTGTCTTGAGGATTTATACTGTCCAGAAAAGAGAGACATAAAAATTTATGTGCTTCTCTTATGGCTTCAGGAACATATGTATGCAGCAGTTTCATTACATAAGTGTGCATAGAATCCATATCAAAATTGCTGCAGTGATGAGAAATGGATTCAGTATTAGCTGTTCTTTGCTCCTACTTCCCACTCTGGCCCAGTCCCACACCGAGCACAGTCAGCATTCTATAGACACAGGCAGCATCTGGCTTTGGGATCCCTGGGTGAGAAGGAAATCAGTAAACAGCAGGGAGTTCACTGGAGGACTAACCAAGGTGGTCAGGGATGAGAGCACTTATCCCATGAGGAGAGGCTGAGGTAGCTGTGCTTGTTCAGCTGTCATATTGTAATGGGAAATATTCTGGTTTTATACAGGAAAATATTACCATATATGCAGGCTTAGTAGAATGGGAAGATCTTGTTAATATTATGATACCATTGATAAATACCAATATGCATTCCTTTACCTACTCTGCTCATATTGTATAAATTGCTATGTCAACAGTTTTAGCTGCTAATGACTGGGGATGTATAAAAAGGAATTTAATGACACTTAGAAAATCAGGACCCGGAGCCTGTAATAAGTTTTTTGTTAGCCTGGAAGCAGAGATTTTCATTGTAGGGGGAAAAGAGTGAGGTTTTTCCCATATAAGTATATTGATTATAGTCAAAATAATAAAAAATCAATAGTGCACAGGAATTTAAGTGCAGAATTAATAAATTAATGTTTGTTCCATGTACAACACTGTTAATATTTCAGTGCTATTGAAACTACAAATTTTAAAGCAAAACAAAAAATCTGCTCTGAGACACTTCATTTTTACAAATTTATAAATGATAAATATAACAGACAGTAATTAATTGACAGATTGTATTTGAAATTACATGCTCTAAAGCAATGTGTTTAGAAAGGCATGTATGCAAATCATGTCTACACCTTAACCTTGAAAATACCTAAGCACATGTATACCTGTATCTGTGAAAAATTGCTCAAATGAGTCAAGCTATTAAGCTTGCAACAATGAACTAAAAAAAAAATGCCGAGAGAAGCATTTATATCTAGCAGGAATCAGAAGATAAAGCAATGATGTTTTCAGACTGAACAGACTTAGGTACACACTCCATTAATTTTCATGAAATTCTGCAGAAGTAGAATACCTGTGCGTGGCTTTAGTGTCATGCCTGAAGCCTACACAATTAACAAGTAATAAAAACTTAATATGTCACATACTTCTGGAGGAAAGTATATTTTCTAAGATGAAATGGGAACTTAAAATGGGCCTTCGGCACGTAGGGGCCTGTGAAAGTCAAGTATCAGATACGTTGGATTAACTGTGCACTGTGCAGGTGTTCTGAGTGCATGCAGCATTGCTGAAGAGCTGGACTTGTGTGCCTGTGTGCTGACACTCCACATTGCACTGTGCCATTCCATTCTGCTGGATCTACATTTGCACCCCAGCCTCTGATTGATTCCCTCAAGATAGCTCTGCTGGTGAAACTGTCAGTCTTGGCTCCTGAGTAACTTAGTGACTTCATTTCTTCACACACCATGGTTTCAGGGAAATAAATTCAGAGAAATAAATAACACTGCAGTTTAGACCTTAACCATAAACCTTCTTTGAATACAAGGCCAATGCAAAGAAAAAAAATAAATATTTATATGCAGTTTTTTACAATATATAATGGGATGTTAAATGCAAATATTTCTTGGTATTGTTTGGATTATATAGGCTGTTAAAAGTTATGATTAGTCATACACCTTAAAAATAGTAAACTGTTAGGTAGATAATGGAGATCAACACATGCACCATGTAATTATTACTGCACAGAGGATGTAAGAATTACAGTATCAGAAACTGTATTTGCATCAGTTGCAAATGAAAAGATCCTTTAATCAAGACTAGATCAAGCATCTGCACCAATCATTTGGGCACTTATGGTACTGGTTGTCTAGTTTTTTTTGTATCCTGTGTTAAAAAAAAATCTTTTATTGGATGTTATAATCACATTTATCTAGAATCTAGGATCCTATTTGAAATCCTGATTGGACACCAATAGCAAGAAACAACCTAACTTCAGTTCCCAAAAGAGTAATAGAACAAGCAAATGGAAGAAAAACATAAAAAAAAACCCACCATTATTTTTTGCTTATTATAAATTCTTGGTAAAACCACCAAGAAGAATTTATAATAAGCAAAAAATAATTAATTAAGCTCAAAACAAAAAACAAGCTGTCTACAATTATGAAGACTTGACATGACAAGTGTTTGGGGTTTTTTTAAGTGTTAGAAAGCTACTGGATGGAGATAAATATTTGATAGCTGAAGTTGGACAACTTGTGTTGGAAATCTCTTTAGGTAAAATGTCCAGTTTACCTTGGAAGACTCCTTAGAGGATTCAAATTTAATCGTGCACACCTTCAAATCAGTGAACAAAAAACATACAAAAAAATTGTAGCATTTCAGAAAAACAGGCGTCCTTCTAAATATAGAGGTGTCCTTGGTGAAATAATTATATTATAAAAGTTCTGCTATCCAATCTGACATTCATGCAGACATAAAGCAGACTTATTCTCAGGAACAAGGCTGTACTAGTTCTGTTGCCTTTTTGCTGTTTGTTCAGGGTTTTGAGACTTTTTTGGAAGAGTTGGGCTTACAGAGTCCATTAGTCAAAGTTTTCACTGTTTTTCTGAATATCTACCCTTACCAAACTATCTTTAGAGGCTTATGTGTGTGTATTCTATTGTGATAAACTAATAGTATCCTGACTTCAAGTGACAAGTATTTCAGCATCAGGAATGATAAAAAAAGATGATACACAGAGGTAAATAATAGGCAGAATCTGTTTGCCAGTTGAGCATGTATTCCCTGATATTTTATGTTAAAAGATAGCTGCAAGTCACCCACATATTGTACATTGTCAACAATTTTGTTATGAAAATGTGATTTTCCAATGGTTTTGCATGTTGTTCTCTGACATATGACACAGTGAAGTGAATTTTTTGCAAAAATACTTTGTAAAACACTCTCCCTTGGAGTCAGTGGATTGCAAATTATCTGCAAAAGCAGAGTTATCCTATTACATGCCTGAAACCAATACGTAACCAAAATTTCAAACCCTGTCAGGCATTCAGAAATGTGGGACTGATTTTATTCTCAGTACAAAAATGAATTAATTATACCTTGAATCTTGTGTTTTATATGACGGGAATCATAGAATCATTAATTTGGAAAAGATCTTCAAGATCATGAAATCCAACCTTTGACTGAACCAGCATGCCAGCTGAACCATAGCACGAAGTCCCATGTCTGTTTCTTAAACACTTCCAGGAAGGGTGACTCCATCACCTCCCTGAGCAGCCTGTCCCAATGTTTAACCACCCTTTCAGTGAAAAATTTCTTTTACCCTGGTGCAGCTTGAGGCCATTTCCTCTTGTCCTGTTGCAAGTTACCTGGGAGAAGAGGCCAAGCCCCACCTGGCTACAGCCTTTTTCAGGCAGTTGCAGAGAGCATTAAGGTCTCCTCTGAGTCTCCTTTTCTGCAGGCTAAATAATCCCATCTCCCCGAAGAAGAAGGAAGAGGAACTTTTGCAATGATGGTGTTTGTCTTCTCAAGTCACCATTACATGTAATGGGGCTCTGCTTTCCTGGGGATTGCTGAAATGCTGCCTGCCAACAGAAAGTGGTGAAATAATTCCTCAGTTGGCTTTGCTTGCCCATGTGGCCTCACTTTACCTATGACACGGTTTTTATTTCAACTTCTGCTGTCTCCCCCATCCCACTGGGGAAAGTGAGCTAGAGCTTGTGTAGAGCTTAGTTGCTGGCTGGGGTTAAATCACAACATTGTCCCAAAAGTGTGTCAAAACATAGTATGTCAGATTCCACTTCTTTTCACAAATATATCACAGTCTGTTTTGATAAGGGATATAGTTTAATTATTTGTTTTTAATCTGACTCCAGACCTGACATATGCACCTCATTAAATTCTTTTCACTTGTTCAGTTAAAAACAACCATCCACAAAGGAGGCATGCAATTTCTGGACAAAAAATTAACTCAGAAAACTTTGTGTCATCTAACAAGATAAGTCAATCTGTGCCGAACACCTGAATTTTGGTTTCATGGGTTAACTGCCATAGCAACTGTAACAACCTCTTGGCAAATAAACGTTTATTTATACTCCAGAATTTTTCCTCTGCCACAGACTTCAATGATCAATCAAAACCAAATAATTCTCAGACTCCATTACAAAAATGCAGGTAAATACTGAAAAAATTGGAAATCAAAGAGGAAAAGGGCATGTAAGTTGTTTTCTTACTTAGACAGTACCTTCTAATCATTCATCCAGACTTTTGAAAGCTAGATATCCATTCTACAGCATGTAGAAATTCAAGACACATATAGCAGCTGGGGTTATTTGAAATGGAGACATATGACTTTGCTTTTTCCACCCTGTAACACAGATAATCATTCAGAATTCAGGGTAAGGCATTCAGAGGGGAGGAGTCAAAGAATCATAGAATGGTTTAGATTGGAAGGGACCTTAAAGATCATCTAATTCCAACTCCACTGTCGTGTGTGGGGATACTTTCCACTAAAGCAGCTTGCTCAGAGTTCCAGCCTGGCTTTGTACACCTTGTGGATGGCATGGGACATCCATAAGTGCTCTGGGTAATGAAAGTCAAAAAAAAAAAAACCCCAAAATCCTCTTCAAGAACAATGCATAAAACAGTTACAATCAGGTACATCGTGGAGAGGTAGGGCAAAATAATGGTATCTTGAACTTGCATAGCACATCTCATCTGGGCAACCAAAAGTACTTTACAGACACATTTTGGGCCCTGCAAATGTGTTCTTCCTGTGGGTTCTCTAAAAGGTGTATTTTTCTTTTACTGAGTTTCCCTTCATATTATTCTTGGTCACCCTCTTTGACCATGGAAGCAAGCAAGGTTTTAGTCCCTGAAGGACAAAACAATCCTGAATGGGAACAATATTGAAGGGGAACAGTATCTTCAGTCCAGGGAAACGATAAACTTTTCTGCATGATATAATATATCCCCAGCCTGAGGAAGAACTCAAGTTTTCCAGCAGTCATTTTCCTAAGTTCTTCAATCTCCCTCCACTCTTCCTACTACTTTAATGTGAAGGACCAAGCTCCAGCTTTTTCTGGAAGCTGTGCAACAGAGAACCAGGTGATTCACATGTCAGGGAAGAGCTTGGGTCTCTTTTGCAGTGGTCAGATACCATGTTTAGAGTTCTATTTAAGCTCATATGTATGTGCTGGTAAGCCAAATTACAGCAACAGTAAAAAAATCTTACTGTAAAACAATTTTTCAACACTTTTGAAAAGAATATTTTAATTGAATGATTTTACTGTTACCTGAGAACAAAACATGTTTAATTTTCCTTAGGAAACATATTATCAAACAAAGGCTTCTTTATACTAAATGGAGTATGATAGATAAAATTGTCAAGTCAAAACAAAAAGTCAAAGGACATATGTAGCTCTTCAGACATCTAGAAATCTCTTTCTTAAGGCTCCAGGTCCTCTGTTGATAATGTTAAAGCATTGAAAAGATCAACAAATTTGGGAGGAATGTGTTATAATTTGGCCCAGAGAGATTTATATCACTTGGAGTCTTCAGCCCAGAGGAGAACTGGCAAGTTTTGCCATAGGAAGAATATCCTCATTGTTTTTTCTGAAGTCCAACTACATAATTTCTTGTCTCATTAAAAAAAAAAGTAATTGTACCCAAGGCTATTTAGCTCCCATTATTTGAAATCCCTTCCTTAATGTTGACAGATATTCAGTCATTTCTTCCTAAAGCATGAAGATACCTTTTAATAATAGTTGTGGCTCTGTGAAACTTTTCCAGCACAATATGACAGTTCCCCATATGGCAATATACTGTGCTGGAAAATTCCTACAGTCCTACTCCAGATGCAGTGACCACTACACCTTTAGCTTACTCAGTTTTTACAACCATCTCACACCTGACAAACCTGCTATGCAGAAAGGGGATAACGAATCTAAAAAACTGAGACACAATAACTTTGAAGCCTTCTCAGTGGCAGACAGCATGTCCCAGGAAACCACAGGCACAGGGAAAATGCATTCAGAAAATTCAGTGATTATCCAGTGTTCTCTTCTTTTAATTCATCAATCTTAGTTACATTTCTATCTTAGAGGGTCAAACATAGAGTTTTCAATCTTGCCACTGAGGTCAGCTCAGTTGGTTAGAGCCTGGTGCTTATTGCACCAAGCTTGTGGGCTCACTGCTCATATGGGCCATTTACTTAAGGGCTGGACTCAAAGATTCTTTCCAGCACCTAATATTCTGTGATGCTGTGAGTAACACCTGTCAATCTGCTATTCTATTCATTAGTGCATTTATACCACTGATAGTTGGCCAGGCTTCATGTTCTTCTTGGCCCTATATTATTACCTGTGGTAATGGTCCCACTTTCTTCCACATCGAATGTGATATTACCTTATCTTCCTTTGCACTCCTTCTTCTAAAATTAAGGAGCTCTCTTTTTTATTCCTTTTTCGTGAACATTTCAATTCATATTCCTTCATTTCATAGAATCATAGAATGGTTTGGGTCAGAGGACGCCTGAAACGTCATCTAGTCCAAACCTCCTGTCATGGGCAGAGACACCTTCAACTACATCACATTGCTCAAAGACCCATCCAACCTGATTTTGAGCACTTGCAGTGATGAGGCATCCATAACTTCTCTGGGCAACCTGTACCAGTGTCTCACCACTCTCCCCATGAAAAATTTCATCCTTCCAGTACAGTAAAAAGTATCTCTTCTTCTTAGAAGCCCCCTGTATACATTGACACAATGCATCTTGTCTGCTCCAGGCTGAACAATCCCAACTCTCTCAGCCTGTCTTCACAGGATTGGTGCTCCAGCCCTATGATCATCTTGGCCCCTCCTTGGGACTCACTCTGAGAGGTCCATGTCCTTCTTGTGCTTGGGATCCCAGAGCTGGATGCAACTCTCATGGTGGGGTCTCATGAGGGCTGATAAAGGGCCAAAATCCCCTCCTCCTGTAGATGCAGCCCAGAATACAATTTGTCTTGCTGGACTTCAAGCAGACATTGCCAAGTCATGTCCATCTGTTCATCCACCAACACCCCAAAGCTCTTCTCAGCAGGGCTGCTCTATGTCCATTCTTTGCCCAGTCTGTGTTCGTGCTCCAGGTCACTTGCAATCCTTTGGGATTCCTGATTGTATGGGGAGAGGTGGTGGCTGCTGTTACCCCTGCCCATCACACATGTGCCTCCTCATCTACTCCTGGGCCAGCTGCTGGCTTTGGGCATCTCTTGGCACTCCCTTGGGATTTCCCCACCTCAGGAACCCCCTTCCCTGAACACCACAACCCTCCTCTCCACTGTGGGATCCATCTTCTGCAGAACTGAGAAAGCGGAAAAAGAATATTTTCCCTAATAAATAAGGTTTTTCCTCATGACGTACAAATTCCTGTTTCAAAAGACAGAAAGCATTAGATATGTTCTAAATATATTTTTCCTGTGTAATCTGCAATTCAATGTTTTTTGAATGATGATCAAAACTACCATGGCATTTATATTTTGCATTTTTGTTTTCAATAAATATGAGTTTCAAGAGAAGTGAAATTCTTTAGTTATGACCCCACAAAGAATTTTATTTAAGGAATGAGTACGTACATTAAAAGTTTCACACTGCTTAAAAACTTTTCAAACCATCAAGATTGTCCCATCTTCTTTGACATTTAAGAACTCTATGAAAAGTAAAGTTGACTAGTTGACTGAAACAGCATCAGATGAAAAAAATAAAATTTTGATGACAACTGGAAAAAAAAAGAATCAGAGTGGAAATTTATCAACTATGGTAAAAAACATGAAAAGTTTTGAAATCCTTCAGTGGCTCCCAGATAAACCATAGCAAACCTAAATTCAGCTGAATAATTTTTAATTCATGTACTACTGTAGGATGCTACATATGTAGCAAATTCCTGTGTTTACAAAGATGCATCTCGTTCAAAATCAAACATCCAACACACAAAACAGTGATGTAAGAACAGACTAGGAACCAAAACTGCATTTGGTCACACCCTGTGTGCAGCTACAGTTTAGTTATTTAGTGATGGCAGCACTTATGGGGAAACTGAAGAAACATTTATAAAAAAGAGCAACAACCTGGTTACTTTAAAATATGGCAATTTTTTCCACATTGTCTGGAATTAAAGTTCAGAGATAAGTAGTTCTGGTATGGTCTTCCACGGAGTTCAGCTGTGGAAGAAGACTCCTTATGTTGGTTTGTTGGCTTCTGTATTAAATCAAGATGTTTGTTGCATTTCTTTCTAGGTATTATCCCTCAGAAATAGACCACAGATGTTTTTTTTTAAGGAGATGGAGAAGTAAAACTATTGTTTTTTATATATGAACTTAAAAAACACAGCATTGTAATGCAAACCAGCAAACTGGCCAAAAGATTTGTTCAATATTTCAGACTTTTTGTAAGCTTCTATATTTTGAAAACCATAAATAATGAGTTTGATTTTATTTTACTACTTCTGCTTTGATTTTGCGCAATGTGTAGAATATCAGAAAGAGGATTATGCAGCTATTCAAATGGCCACAAGTTGAGTCTCTCCTGCTGCCATCACAAATCTGAATGGCATTACCTAAATTGACAAATGTTTGCATATGTCAGTGAAGATGTTTTCACAGATTAGATCTTTCCACCATAGCAAGTTCAGCTTGGTGCAAAAATAAGTTAAGTGTGTGTGCACGTGTGTGTCTGTGTGTGTGTGTGTGTGCCAAAGAGAAAAGCAAAGCTTTGTATAGCCTTTCCCTCATCTGGACAAGCCCAGGGCAGGAAGTGGATCTGCTGCACTGATTCTCATTCTTTTAAACAGTGATCAGGGACCAGGACTCAAAATTTACCTTTTTTTTTTTTCCCTCTCATTTTCATTTTGATTATAATAAAAGGTTGCAGCACAAAGATAAAATGTTCTGTTCCCACACCTACCAATGGGTAGAGAACTTTACCTTGTGATGGGAATTTCTAATCCTTAATAAAGAAGGCAACTGGAATAAGGTGCTTATAATCACTGGACTGAGTAATAGTCAAACAGCACCAAATACCACTACATGCTACCTGCAGAGGGGCAGCTTTTTCAGAGGACTTGAAGGGCTATGAAATACTTTAAAGCAACAGTTGCAGAGTGGGTGAAAATATAAAACCCCTGCATGATGAGTTATTGCCTAATGATCTTGCCTGTGACCTTACCTGTGTGTTTTTCCCACTAGGAAACCACTTCAGCCATCAAAATCCAGAGTTACTGACTTGGCTGAAGTAAAAGCAGATTAGATGGAGTTTAGTCTGATAAATAACCCACACAAGGAAGCTGGGACTATGGAATTTGCTGAAATTCTAACTGTAACCATTGTTGCATGATTTTGTGTTGGCATTTGGAAACAATACAGTAAATTGAAATCCTGACCTCATGCAAGAAATAATTAAAAGAGTGGATGAAGTGATACTTCCACTGAAGTCAGCACATATAGCTTGATTCCAAGTATGCAGTTTCTTTTTTTCTTTTCCAGAAAAATAGATGGAAATACTTATTCTTTGAAGTCTATATTCATTACAACTATCTTAAGACATGAAAACAGCTATATATGGTACAAAAAATGCAGTGCAAAGCTACCTAGATTTGCTGACATTATATTTTGTGCTGAGAGGTCTGTTTGAAGATAGAAATGCACTGAAATATTTCAAGTGAAACAGTAAGCAAGAATGTGAAGAATAAGGAAAATCTCACGAAAAGTCACAACAACTACAAGCCCACGTGACCAGCTTTATCTGATCCCACTGGACCTGTTAAAGCTAAAGCATAAAAAGGTAAAAAAAACCAAAAAACAAAACCAAAACAAACTAACAAAAAGAAAACAACACCTCAAAAAAGGACTGCAAAACTGCAGTATTTAAAATTGACACATGAATACAATGAATAGTACAATTTAGTGTTACTTTGTACTGCAGCACTTCAACACTTGATACTGGTTTTTTTCCAGGTGAGTGATACTGTTGTTCTGCACAACAACCGTGCTATTGACAGGACATACATGACAGAATCACAGCAGGGGAGAGGTTGGTAAATATATATGGAGGAGGTCTAGGTCAAACTCCCCTGATCAGGGCAGCATCCTTTACAGCACACAACTCAGGGTCACATCCAGTCAGACATCATACATCTCCAAGCATGAGGACTCCATGGCCCCTTTGGGCAGCCTGTGACAATGTTGGAACACCTTCTGGGAAAAAAATATTTTCTTGTATTTAAATGGAATTTCCCATATTGGATTTTTGTGCAATGCATCTTATCCCTTCAGTGATCATCACTGAGATGAGCCTGGATCCTTATGAATCTTTTATGATTCATAAATATATATTCCCCATAGTCATCTTTTCTCCAGACTGAGGAGTTCAAGCTCCCTCAGCACCCCTTGGTTCCCCAGGTGCTCTGGCCCATTAATGATATTTGTGGCTATTTGTTGGACCCACTCCAGTATCTCCATGTCTCTCTTGCACTGTGGAACCCAGAAATGAATGCAGTACTCCAGATGTGTCTCAGCAGTGCTGAGTGGAGGGGAATGATCACCTCCCTCCCATACTACTAGGCTTCCTTGCTGCCACCACACTTTGCTGGCTTAGGGACAACTTGGTGTTCACCAAGTTGCTCTCCATCTTTTTTTAGCCCACTTCTTCTGCCTGTTGAGGTCACTTCAAATGACAGCAAACCAAATATATTTTAGCATCAACTAGAATATGGTTTTCTTAGGGTGTAAAAACCCCCAAGCAAACACAACATGATAAATTATAGAATTGCTGTCATGGTGCAAATTTGCAGTCTAAGTGGAGAAAACCTAGTGAAGGTAGGCAAAGAGGGCTGTCCTCAATTTGGAGAGAAGAGCAACTGAAGCACAGAAATTAAATTTTCACCCTAACTTTAAAAAGAGAGTCTGTGGTAAAAAAATCTACATAATATTCCCTAGTTGGCTTAAATAATCAGATCATTTTTCTGCCTGAGTACCTCAAAATAAATGGAACATGCAGATCATGCTGTACAATGTGCAATAACAGAAAATTTAGTGAAGTAGACCTTGATCACACAGAAATCAGGAAAAATTATCAAAGACACAGAGCATTATTTGTTCTCTTTCAAAAATGTCAAGTAAATTAGACATAGGGGTCCTACAAGTGTTTTCAATATTTGAAAACCCAAATAGAGTTCAAAAGCTAAACATAAAATCTCTTTTTCATACAGGAAACAGTACTCTCTGTGAGCAATTGCACAAATAGCTCTTAAGGTGCAAAGGAAAAATATAATCACAAAAACTTCAATTTCGTCTCTGAAATCAAATTAATACATTAACTTATATCTAATTTCATTATTGTTTAGAAACAATCAGGGGAAAAAAATTAGGTATTGTCAGGCCTCTTAACTGCCCTTGGAAAGATCTTTGTTTGATACTGAATGTATCAAAATCATTATACATATTACTCCTCACTCTGTAGTATACCACTTACATAGCACTGGGAAATATTCATCTCATCTGCATTGTGTATACAAAACATGTATAGCTAATATTACAACTTTCTATACACAATTTATATGAACCTACAGATAAGAAAAAATATATTCCAAAAGGAATATTTATTCCCTGTTTCTAATCTTTCAGCTGTTACATGAGAATGAGGCTCTTTGGATCTTAAAAGCTGAATCTTCTACATAACAAACATTTTTTTTCATCTTGTATCTAAACTTTTCAGAAGCATATTTCTTATCAGCTGAACACATGCACAAACAGCACAGCATTTTGTATTGTATTATGCATACACGTACTTCATCAGTATGCTGAAATCAAATGACCAAGTAAATATTTATAACAATATACACACACACCAGGGAATTTCTTTTTGGATGAGTGAAATAAAAAAAAACCCTCTCGAAGAAGAATGCAATATGGTATTTAAATATATATTTTCAAATTAAAATAAATTTTAGATTGTACTGTGCTGCACATAGGGTTTGTGAAAATTATGTTTCTTGTTTTCCATAAAATTTTACACCAAAAGACTGCAGCTGACATTCTTATCAGAAACAAGCTGTGCTCTGATCTTGCCAATTAAAACCTAAAAGAGACATCAGTCCTCTTATGACTCACCTTAGTTTGGTGATACCTGGTGGGGTATTTCTATTCCTTTTTAACACAAAACAAAACAACACCTGACAGAAGTTTAAAAGACATAAATTTTGCAGCTGCAGGATTCCTGCTGGACATCATCCGCTGCCCTTGGGCAAGGGCACCTTCTCCAGGCAGCCATCCCTGCAGCTCAGGGATACCAAGGCAGACAGAGCAGACCAAAGGGCTCTGCTGTTCACAGCTCACTGGGGTTATGAGCTGAGGAGTCAGCCCAGTCACATCACACACTTGGAGACATAAGACATGGCTGTATTTAAGCAGAAGAAGTAATAAACTAGGAGACTAAAGAAAATAAGCCAAGCAAATGCAGGATGAAATGAGATGCATTTTTGCACATTCCCCCACCTGAAGCCAAGCTACTGTGCTGAGCCTTCTGCTGCTACAAAGGTATTCCCTGCTACCAGGCCTCCACACAGGAGGGAGATAGGATACAGTGGAGTGAAAGAGCAGATAATTCACCTGACTGCCTACTCTCATCAAATAGCATAATTAAACTACCTTAGCAACTGGCCCTAATGAAGATAAGGTATCTAAAATTATTCTTCTGAAGCAAACAGGGACACAGGAAATGAAACCAATTTTAATCTGAATCTGAGCCTTCTTCAGTCAAAACATATTTGATTATCTCTCAGCAGAAGCCAGAAGAACTTCTGGAAGGTGTCAGTAGCCAAAGGAAAAGCAAGATACCCAGAATCTTGTAGAGCCTGGATAAAGAAAAATGTTTTGCAGTAGATAGTGATACTTCTATTAAGCAGGAGGAAAAAAAATAAATTATTCTGTGCTGAAATGTGTCTCTGTCTTATTACAATCTTTGTCTCCCTGAATAAAGTTCACCAGTAGGCAGAATCCTCAATTCTAATCCGACTGAGCCAGTGACTCAGTCTGTGACCTTGGGCTAATCACTTGACCTTCATCTGAAGCAGTCAAGCCAGCTAGAAAATTGTGTGAAAATATCACATTGCTGAAAATCAGTTTCTGTAGCTAAAATGAGATTTTCTTTAGAAAAAAAATATACACTGCAGGGAAGAAAATAAATTATTATTTATCCTGAACTCCAGGTTAGAAGGCCAAACCAATAATTTCCAGTGTTCACTCTATAATGATATGATTCTTGCCTCATAAATACCATGACACTGTGTAAGATACATATAAATAAATTCTCTGCAGTTACTTTTTAAGCAAAGTTTATTCACATGCATGAAATTTTAAAGAATTCTGTCAGTTCAACTCTTCAACATTTAAAAATCAGTGTCCTCAATGATTGCAACAGCCTTGCAAAAGAAAGAAAAAAGGCTGAAGGTTACTAAAATTTATGACATTCACAGCAAGGTTCCAAACACTTTCCCATTTCAAACCATTGAGGTTCAAATGAGAATATACAGTTCAAACAAAATATCACTGAAACCAGAAAAAAATGTAACTAAAATAAAACTTCCTTTCATGTGTTCCTTAAAGAGTTGGAAATATTATGTGATGTATGCAGGATTATCTACCCTTCAGTTGTTTTCAATTATTGAATTTTCTGGTTGAAAAAAAGCCAGGGTTTTAACATATTTTGTTTTAAATATGCTCTGAAAGTTTAATATTTCAATCTGTGAATGAAAAATTTAACATAAACTGATTTTGTTGCAAATTGTCTGAAATCACAATAGTTAAGTAGAGGGGTATAAACATAGTCATAGAAAGCAATTAGAATTCAAATATGCACAGGAAATTGAAAAAATGGCTGATAGTTCTTCATCTTTTATTTTCTTCCTTCATCTAGCATATCTTCTTCATTTGAAGTACCAAAAAAAAAAAAAAAAAAACCAAAACCAAAGAAAAAGTGGGAAAAGAAAATTTTTAAGTAAATGAACCAAAGAGTATTATTTTGAAAAATTAAACATGAAGTATGTAATACCCCTAAAACAAGAAGACTCATTTTTATATTGTGGCCCTGAAATGAAACAGTTCAATTTCTAAGAGTTTAATTTCTGAAAGTATGGTTGTTAAATGCATTTCCATTTTCTCATGCTACTGTGGGTGCAGGTATGTGGCCAGATTATATTTCTTTTTAAGAAGGGCAATTAACCCACTAAGATCTATAATAAAAATATAGGAGATTTGTCCTCATGGCAGGGGAGTGTGGTGAGGTGGAAGGAGAACAAAAAAGAAAAATTGCTGCTGAAAAGGAGTGAGAATTTTCAATTTACCTTGGATATACAGAATAGTTGAAGACAAAACATCAAGACTTCAAAGTTTTAGAAGACAAGTCATGAATGATATCCCCACGAGAAATATTTGAGAATTCTACTTGTGCAACCAACAGAAATTGTGATTCAGAAATTGTAAGTAACTGGAGAAATTCGGTCTAAGGCAGTCTAAGGCAAATGCTAAAACATCTCTGGCTAAAACATCTGGAAATGCATGGAATTGATGAAAGATGGTAAAGTAATTCAAGTGTAACTTAAGGTGATCTTAGGTGGGATGTAAATTTTCAGCATAGGTGGTGAAGGGAAATGGTTTGGTGAAACTTTTTGAGCTAACAGCCTCATACTCCTGGCTAACTGACCCTGAAGTTGTTTGCATTTCTAGAAGTTCACTGATGCTCTTGTTCAAGTGCAAGGCTCTGCTTTCCCTGATTCCATTAATGTGGATGACTATGACGTGAGAAGAACAATATCCATGAGCAGAAAAGGAATATGCTGAGATGTCTTCACACAAGTTTGGTAGAACAGGACTAAAAGTGTGAAAAGTGTGTCTCAAACAGGTTGGTTTAAAGTTTTAATATTCATTTTATCCAAGAAGCAATTATATTAACCTATAATGTGAAGCATTGGCCACTCTTACTGAGATTTATTGACCATAGCAGTCTAACATTTACAAAGGCTTTCCCTCCCTCAAAAATAATCTCCTACTCTCAGCAATAAATCACTGTTGTTGGTCCCCTAAAAAGTCAATAACTAGTTATTAATCACAGATAAAATAGTTTGAATCATATAAATTTCTTCTACCTTCATTTGCCAGATAAGCAGCTGATTCTGCCTTGATTATATAAAGTGGAAAAACTATGTTCCTTTAATTTTTTTAAAGAAAGAGGAAAATTATTTCAACTAGTTTTATTTATCTTTTATTTAAAGAAATATAATTCAAGTGTTACTTTATTTAAAGGAATATGCTTCATTAAATGGGAGAGACTACTTTAATATTTTAAAGAGATAGCTTTGATTACAAAGTAGAAGTTATTTGCAACTTGTCTTGCCCTCTATGCAATATGAAATGGAGCTGTGTGAATACTAAGAAGCAAAATATACTTCAATGTGTTCTCAGTACAGGATCAACTGAGTCTTATTAGAAATGGTGATTTTGTACATGTAAATTCACTGATTATTATTTTTCACTTTTCCTAGACATTAAAAAAGAGTGATTACATCTTGATTAATATTTCTAGAATTTTATTCTGTTTCACAGATATATTCACAGAATACTATTAAATAGAAAATTATAAGTTTGACCCCAAGACACCAATTTGAATTTCAGTTGGATGCCCTGAGGTATTTAAAAGACATTATATGTGTGATCTTTAAGACCTGAAATGCTCTGTAAGTTTTGATAACACCAGTGGCTCAACCAACATGGACACACTTCTGTGTGTCTATGTGTGCCAAGGACCTTAAAATCCACCCAGTCCATGTTTTCTGTTGTGATGTTAGGAAAAAAAAGTTTAAAATATTTTGGTTTATCTGAACAAAAGGGAAATCTAAGAAAAATCTGTTGAAAATCAAAGCTGTGGGGCAGTAGTGATTCTGCTATCACAGCCAAGAACAAGACTACTTTAGCTTGCTCAACAGGTATTTTTTGTCTGCTCTCTAATCACTGCAGCTCGGGATGTGCTCTCTTCTGGCCTTCATCTGACCCTACAAAACACCCTGTTTGTTTCTTGTGCTGCTGCACATATGTAAACCCACTATTCATTGGCTAAGCTCCACCCCAAAGCACCAGTGTCACCTGAAGACCATCTAATCTCACTCCCAACACCTTCTTCCAGGTGTTATGTGCAGAGCAAGAAGCATCCTCTAGTCCCTGTCCTATCTAACACAGAACTCTTGTGGCATGGCATTAGTACAAACTAACCAAGCTTCATTTTCGTGGAAGAAAAAAAAATATTTATGTATTCACAACTAATTATGAAAGCTGATAGATTAAGGGTTTCATGCTCTGGGAATAGGAAAACAATCTTGATTACAGAAACTTCATAATGTGTTTTGGGGAATATCTTAATTCTGTAGAGAAGTCCCTATGTTCTCCACAAGTATTTGATATTCCATATCAATAGTTGGTACTTGCCAGCCATGTGCTTCAGCAAGGTACTTAAGCAGGTATATGTCTTCAGGTAGGTAAATTTAGATGGAAATTTCCAGGTATTTAAATTTGTTTTACAGAATTAGATGACTCTTTACGTATCACTCTTCAGATAGTCAAGTTGCTTGAGGAAATTTTGATAAAAATAAAGTTAAATGAAAGAATGAAACCAATATAGCTAATCCAGTTAAAGACAACAGAATGAATAGTTTGTTCTCTAACAGAAGAACATCTCCACAGAGTCTTATTGTTGTCATACCATATGGCCATTCTGCCATAAATATCAAAATAGTGAAATACTAGTTAATTTTTCACTTCAAAACTTTGCTCATGTAGCTGCTTTTATTTACATTTGTTTATTATCATCACTTACCTTTCATCACAGAAGATGGATGGTATAAGCAAGTCATTTGGAAATGATCATTTGACTAAGAATTTAAAAAAGGCTTGAACCATTCTAGTGACAGAGAAAATAGTTTCGAAGTCAGAAGCCATGCTTATCATTATTTTCAGAGGAAAGAATGTCTCCAAATTGTGAGGCTAGTCTATAGTCCATGATTATTCCTCCATTTTAACTGATGTCAAAGTCTGTGGGACAACCCCTGAGCAATTTTTCTACCCTCCCAATTGCTGTTGTTTGCAGCAGGAAGCAGTGATCTATTGTTCCTCACTCACTTCTATCACTTTTCAGCTGGAGTAAAGCTTGTGGCCTTTGGCAGGTACCAAACTCCAGCCAGTGTTGAACTGGCAATTTGTGTCCATTGACCGTGGTCACATGAGCAAATCTCAGCATCTGAAACAACAGACTTGTAGAAAAAATTTCCAGAAGTGCTATAGCCTTGTTGCCAAGATCTCAGTTGGTCCTCATGTGTAGGGGAACAAAACACAGATTTAAGAACAGTAAAAAAAAAAAAAGACAAAACTCCTGTTTACATTTGACCTAAAAAATTTCTTTATTAGAAAAGGTATTGGTGCTGACTTATGTGACCTCGGTCTAACATTGCAGAATTGTCTCCAAGGAAAAGTAAGGACCACTTTGTGACCTTCCCCTCATGATGCACTCACTCTGTGCTCTGATTTCTCAGTTGTGCTAGCCAACCTCTTGTTTCTCTGGATGTCTTTCAAACTCAAACACACCAGGCTGCTCATTTTCAAACAAGAAGAAGACAAAACAACGAAAACAAAACAGATGTTAGTGCTTTTGTTTACTTCAGTTCACAGATACACTAAGACTTTGGTATAAGAACCTTCTCAAGCATTACAGACTACACAGCTACTAATGAGTCTAATTTTATGTTACCTTAAAAAAAAAAACTGGTTTTAGAAGGGCTCCACAGAAAAATATCCACCTCTTATCCATGCCCTTCACTCAGTAATTCAAAAAGTCCAGGAAATGGAAGTGAGACATCAGATGCTTCATGCTCTCTGTACCAATTTAAAAGCTATTGAGAAGTTCATGCATTTTCACATTCTGCAGTGGTGTAATTTGTCTTTGTTTGGCACCAATTCTCCAGTAAGCTTGTCTTTTCACCATATAAATGGCTCTGATGCTGTATTAGCACAGGGAACTAAGCAGAAGCAGCTCTGTAGTACTATCCATGCACTTAAAAGCACTACCTATTTCAGCTGATGTCAAAGAAACTGTGCCACTATCAAAACTAAAAAAGGATCTGACCATAATAGATAGCTATATTCCACTTGCAGTGAGTAGAAATAAATCTACAACAATGCCATTACCAATATATTTTGCTCTGTTGACTCTCAAAAGAGAGTTTTGTTCTGCTTCTCCTATGTTTTAATTTATTTGCAGTAGTGAAAAATGTGGTTAAAAGATTTTTGTATTGACAGGACCCCTGAAAGGAAAGGTACATTTGAAACTTTTAAATCCATTCATATATATGTTTTCCTTCCTTCCTTTATTGCAATAAGATTGGTTTCCTGAAGTGGAAAAATGTAATTAAAAATTAAACCACTGATAATTAAATCAACTACAAGTGACCCCATAGAGATGGAAGATTTTTGTCATCTTTGTTCCTTTTTTCTGACCATGGGGGGTTTTTTTTGTTTCTTTGTTTGGTTGGTTGGTTGTTTTTTTGTTTGGTTTTTTTTTTTTTTTTTTTTGGTTAATCATAGTGAAAGAAAGAGAAGGTACACATTACACTTTTCAAATAGCAATGCTGAATTCACCTTTTAATTAGGAGGTGTATTCTCACTTGGTGCAAATATGAAAATCCTACTAACACTCACCTGAGTGCTGCACCCTTCTGTCAGCAGGGTAGATCTTTTGCATGATTAAGGATATATAAGGTTAAGCTCAGCAGTTTTAAAAGAAACTTTCATTAAAAGAAATCCACCATTAAAAGACCAAAGTAATTATATTTGCTTTGAAATGCTCTTCAATAAAATTTATGTTTGGTTTCATTGAAAATCTTATTCTTTTCAGCCAACCAGTGTCAGCATTCTTAACAGTAGTATTTACATGGGACAGACTTACTACAATGACAAATTATATAATTTACAGCAGTGTCCAGAAGTTCCCTTGCTACAGAAGATACATATTCTGCCAATTATTCATCACTTTCTTATAATAATTTCCTAACACACAATATAAATTTGCCCAAAAAAAAATATGATTCCCTTTCCACTTCACCCTTCCACATTTCACTGAGAAAGTGACATGACTGTGGGTAATGGTTATGGGTCCTGACTTTTGCAGCTTCAGTGTTCCTACTGTAAGTACAGAGGGAAATTAGAGCTCTGTCTGAGCAGCCAATAAGATCTGAATATTAATATTTCAGCATTGGTAATACCATTCTGAGGAATGCAAATTTTCCAGAAAGATCTGTATCCTGAAACTCCTGATGCCAACAGAATTTTACACTTATACTAAAAAATGAATGTATACAATTAAACATGGTTCTCATTTCCTGAAACAGTGCAATGGTCTACCTGAACTTCAAAATATGTCCCAAACAAATTGCAACTTCAACAGCTGTTGTGAGTTGAGTGGAATTCAGGGAATTTCCCAGGATGTTGACATTTTAAGTAGATGTTTCTGCCTTTCTCTGTACCAGTAACTTCCCCAAAGGTAGGAAGAAGGGGCAAGTACTTCTAGCTGTTTTGATTTGGGAACATACATATTGCAAATATGTCAGGCAGCACCAAAACTTAAAGAACAATAATGATTCTGCTCTTCTGATGGCAATGATTTTCTCTCTGAAACAAAATACAAGAAAAATAAAAGCTGTGGATGCTGCTCCCTTGAAAACATTAAAGGCCAGGATGGATGGCTCTGAGCAACCTGATCTGATGAAAAGTGTCCCAACCCCTCTGTCAGACACTACTAAGTGTCTGAACAGTCCCGTGACATGATCACGTACTGAAAGATCTCTTCAAGAAGAAATATCCCTTCAGCAAGTGAAATGGGCACCTGTATTACAATAAGACTCTGTGACTTCACAAAACCAGCTTTGCACATGGTTAAATGGAAAAATTACGTGAATGACCTACTTATCTAGGACATCCAGCAGCAAAATAATAATAAAGAGTGTTGTCCTGAGACAGAGTTATCTCATTTCAATAAATGACAATGTTCCTTTGTTTATTCTCCTGCACAGAAAACATGAGTACTGTCTGAATAATGTAATGTATGCTAGAGTAATGACACAGGAAAAAAATTAAATTAGAGCCTACCAAGGCAAAATCAGTAAGTTTAAAAGTTTTGCTGAACATTCAATTTTTATTTTTATTTTTGATGTTACATTTACTTCCAAATTTAAATTTCATTCTACATCTACTTTTATCTCGTTACCATGAATTATTTAAAAAAGCAGAATATAATATTAGCAGAAGTACACTTATCCACAAGACATGTTTAGAAAGAGAATTGGTGTATTATGTTCTGATCCAATGACACTAAGGACATTGGCAAATCATCCTTTCATTTAAGGGATACAGAGTCAGACCTCTGGCAAGTGAAAGAAAAAGACACTACCTATTAAAAATGATGTACGGCAGAGTAATGACATGTTCTTGTAAATGATTCAATAATTACACAAAGTAACTCCAAAAATAGTTTCACTTGCTGTTTCTGAGCCCATGAGAAAACCCTTTTTCCAAAGCAAGAAGTAATCAACAGCATACCCAGTACTTTTAAAATACTGATTGCATTATGCTTACACTTGCAACATATATTTATGTTGTCACCACAACTGAGCAATTGGAAGAAAATTCCCAGGAATATTCACAATTTATTAAAATATGTTCTACCACATCTATGTCTCTTTCTATGGTGTATCTTATATATTTATCTTCCTAAGTAAGAATCTTAATACAAGTAGAATGTTAATTACTAGTTGTTGCTACAGCTTCTTGTATTTTTAAACGAATATGTTATTGTAATAACAGGTACATGTTCTAAAAGTGGGTTTAATTGTTGAATTCTGAGAAAAAGAATTAATATATATAAATATACTATTTCCAAACAATAAAAAAGAAAATTTGCAATTTACTTGCTACAACAGATGAGATAATTTTGAAAATGAGGGAGTTTATGTGTTTACACAAACTTAGCCTCTATCACTGAACTTTTTGTTAGCCTCCAACACAGAATGACCAGGTGAACTACTTTTGTGAAGAGTCCCCAGATTGAGTTAATTCCAAAACAATGCTTGATATGTATTTGGAGAGTGCTAATTGACTCATGCCAAAACCTTTACAATAATTTAACCATTTAATAGTTGAACCTCTTGAATAATTTAACAATTTTAATGAGAAAGTTCTAGTAGCTGGAGGCATGCCTTGATGCTGTTTAATTTGTCAGAGCATACAGAGACCTAAAGTTTATAAACCTCTTTCCAGAGGTGACCAAAGACCACTACTGTGAGTGGCCATCACCTCCTTGGCAAGTACCAAATGCATTTTAAAGTGCAGTGCAGTGAAGTGTAGAATTTTCCTATTGGCACTTGAAAGCTAAAAAAGTTATAGAAAGGAAGATACAGAATTCCCATGAAATATTCATGTACAGAATCACACTGGCCACTACACTTGGAAGAGAGGGTGAGCACCTAAGATATTTGAATTACAGATAATCTGAACACTGCTTTATTTTGGAGATCTAGAAGCTAGCATGGCTTTAGAATCTTATATTCGACTGTGGCTTTTCAAATTATATTAGAATACAAGGAAAACAGAGGGAAAATATTCTTTGTCAAACATCAACCAGTCTCTCCCATCCTCTGCTCCTGAATGGAAACACGGAGAGAGCAGATTGCTTTAACTTCCAGAACAAAAGTTTCCATGGCTGCATTTCATTCTACCATGAGAAAGGTATGGAAAAGAGAAGGTTTTGGATCTATGTGGATATCAAGAACAATGACAGTGCAGCAAGTGAAATGGGCACCTGTATGCACTGAAGATCCCACTCGAGGGACAGCTGGTGATTGAGGTTGTCACCTCATCCACAACCTGGTACCTTGACCTGCTTATTCAAATCCACTGAGCTGTACACAGGTTAAAGATAAATCCTGGGCACCACCTGTGTTTCTGAACACTTCAGAGGATGACTGCTCACAGCTACAGCACACATACATATCCCATTTTTAATGACTAAAATCCATGTTTGAGGACTCCTGAGGAAAGGAAAACAAGCAGCCTATGTAATGTCATGACTGATAACTAACTTGGCTGTACAGACTCTCAGAAATCAAACTGTATTAGTCTGTTCTAGTGGCCTACAAGGAACTAAAGGTCTGGTGCACACAAACAGAAGAAATTATTGACAGGAATACCAATATGTTACAGATTTCTTCTTCTCAGACTACTTTTTTTTTTCCCTACAGAGGAAGAAATGGCAGGCAGGATGAACCTGAATGTTTTATTCATTTTTGTTTTCTGAGCCACATCTGGCTTCTTCTCCTGATTCCTCAAAGTAAAGCATCTGTTTGAAACTTAATCAGAGCTGCAGATGAAATAAAGGCACTTCTAGTGTGGGATAGGAATAATATTTGGAAAAAAAATATGTATTTTATTTTGTATCCTTAAAATGAAGGCCTAAAACTGTAATTTTCTTGAGTCATCTTCAGCCTTGTGTTTTTTTTTCTGAGCTAACAGTGAAGCATTATGTTCAGCAAAATTCACCTGCCTCCTTAGATCCCTCTCTTATTCCTTTGCATTATTTGAAAACACAAATAGCAAACTGTGTCCACCCAAAGGTCAAGGTAATGTGAAGAAGTTTGAGGCCCACTACTGCCATTGTCATTTTTTCCCCAACTCCCTCATTTTGTGCTCCTAGACCTACTTCAGGAAAAAAAGGTCAGTGTAAAGTTTGTCACAGAGAGGGCTTTTGAAGTTTGCTGTAATGGGAGTTTTATGGTCTTATCTATAAGACTTATCCATACTGTATTTGTGTGACTGTGTTTTTGAATACTATATATAACACTTCAGCTGAAACTTTTTAGTAAATCAAAATTTTAGAAGTAAGAAGTAACATGGACTCACTACATAGACATCAAATTTGCTCTTGGTTAATTTTAATGGATTAATATCTTTGCAGATTTGGCAGATTGAGTAAATAAAAAAGACAGACATGGACTGTAAGAAAAGTGTTGATAGCCTATCAATAAAAAACATATTACATTAACAATGCAACAGTGATTTCAAAGCTCTGTTTGATTTAAGGCAAATAACAAAAGAGAGACTGAATAGCACTTTCATTATGGACAGATTGATTTTGTAGGTAGAATTAGTCTCCTTTTACTTCAGGCATTTATATCTTATTTTTGTACTTGATGTATTTGTATATGTATTCTTGTATTTGATGGAGATAGATATTTCTGGCTTGCAGTTAAGCTGACACTTTTCAAATCTCTGCTTTAGGACATATAAATACATACCCAAATGGGATTCTTCTCCTCCACTGCCAATAAAGACAATCTAAGCTATCTAGATATTTAACATTGACTTCAATTGATTAAATGTAGGTAGGTACAAGAATTAAGGAAAATCCTAACTTACATATCCATATAGTGGATGAAAACTGCTCAGTGAGGTTATAAAATATGCAATGCTTAAAACATTTCTAGTGATATCAGCATCCTACTGCATTTTGCATTAGGACTTTTATTGTCTCAGCTCTGAAATCTGTATAATGTGGTAAATCCTGAAAAAAAAACTTTTCAGTTGAGAAGATGTACATTCAACATTTGGTTTGTTTGTCTTCCAAAGAACTGAAAAATCTCTGGGTGACTAGTTATTTGTTACTGAAGAATAAGCTAATTTATCAACCTGTGAGAGGTCATTATATTAACAAACAATCAGAAAAAAGAGTAGGAAAGTGAAACTAACTGAAAAGGCCAACAATTTTTAGTATAAACATTTTTTGTTTTGGTTTTAACTCATTAATATTCTTATGAAATACATTTATCCTAATACAGTTGACTCTGATTATACCTAAAAAATATTTTCCAATAATGATAAGGTACACTGCAAAAATGGTAATACAAGAGTTGATTTTATTTTATGATGCCTTCATTAGTTACCCTATGCAGTGACACCAGCAGGGAAATCAAAAGCAGGCAAATAAGGCTGATCAGGTGCTTTATATGAGTGTCATACTGCCCTACTGCAGAGGAACATTAATGTCAATGCCAAAGCCATACTGCATACAGTATCAATATTTATGCTCTTGTGAACCTTGTTTCTTATTCATGTTGCAAATGGCATGATCAGAAAAAAATAAAATACTATTTGCAGTATGCAGTAAGCATAATGACTACAGAAAATAATAATAATGATGTGAGGATCAGTAACACAGCTGTAACCATGGTAACATTGCAGAGTGAATAATTCACAGCAAAAAACATACTTGATGAAGTTAGCCTACTTTTGCTGCAGTGGAATGACTGCTAGCAGATTACAATTTTCTCTTCAAATGTGCTTCAAAAGTACTTGGGACATACAGGAATATTTTGCATGTGATCCTCAATGTCTTAAAATTAAGTTGTTTGGTAATTATGACTGGAGACCAGACTCTTTTTTTGATGCTGCCTGATCAGATAACTGATCAGATAAGCATCTATTCCCAGTTTAACCCAAGTTCCATTAAATTCAGAAGAAGGAGATACCTATCACATTGGATCAATAAGGAGTTTGAATTTATCTGTTTATCAATAATGATTTTTGCTCACAGAATTGAATAACTAGCCATAGAATTATGGGTTGTCTATTCATGAAATAGTTTATCTCTTTTTTTTTTTTTTTCCTTTATATAGACAAGAAAGGATGTTCTAATTCTTTGACATAATTAGGAAATGTCTTTTCAACCAAAAGCTAAATGTAAAAGGGATTGGGAATGGTGTGCCCAAAATTCAACTGGCTGCTCCTGGCCTAGCATGCCTGATTAAGACATATAATAAGATTCGGGTGGCAGCAGCACACAAGGTCAGTAAAAAAGCAGTAAAGTTCACATCACAACCAGCTATTTTTAGTCAGCTCAGGCAGGTGTTCATTTACAGATGGATCAGCTCAGATGAGCTGTAGATTTGCTGCACTAGCTCACTGGAAAGTCCACATTCTCATCTATGGATCTTAGCCAGAAGGCTCAAATATTCTGCTACCATGCTATCCCTTCCTTCTTTAATCTGTCTTTTTGGCATCCCTCAGGGCCTGCACACAACCTCAAACTGAGTATTTATATTTTATTTGTATTAGATTAGTCCCTCAGGGCCAGCTCAGAGAGGAAAACTATTTCCCAGGAAAGAGCAGCTGAAGTTTTGGCGTGGTTTCACCATAAGTGTCCCTTTGCCCTTCTTTCCTTTCTCCCTCCTCACTCTCCCAGACCTCCAATTTCTCTCACTTGCATCCTCTTCTGGCAGCTGGAGAAGAGATTGTGCTTCACTGCTGCCAGTGGGAGAATCTCACTGAACATTTTGCTCCAACACATTCTGGAGACTTTAAAGATACAATTTGAGGTAAAGCAATTTTAAGTTTTCTTTGAAGGCAATTTTCAGCTGGCCATTGAGTAATCAATCATTTAAATTCAATGAAATTTACATCTTGTAGCCTTATGAACCATTCTACCTGCTTATTTTAACTTATAACAAATTTTAATGAGTCATGTTCTGCACTGAAGTAAAGTTCTGAACTGCAACTACATATAAACAAACTTTTCCAGGGCAGAACATCTTAACCATTATGTTACATATATCCCCAAAATATTTTGAAAGCACAAATTTAGTGCTGGTTGCAACCAAGGTTTATGTTCTTTATGGAGATTTTGAAAAGTTGCCTAGCAGTAAAAAAAAAAAAAAAAAAAACACATAAAACCACAAAACTAGGTGTTTTCTTTGCCCTGAATCAATAATGCCATCATCCCTAAAATCTTCAGCAGAATTAACCTGAAATTTCTTGAAGCCCTGCACCAGCTGTCCCATTGCTTAAATGGCACAGAGAATGCCATGGGGTAGTAATGCACCATTTCCATGGAAGCATATGACCTTGGGATGGTGCTCCCCTGCCAGCCTATACAATTTTAAGCTCCTTTGAGAGAATTGACTTTGTGAGGATCACAGGTAAAGCAATACCTTCACAACTATAACTAGGCTGGACTGGCACAGGGTTTAAAGGAGCTTTATGCCTATTCCTCCTTTACAATGATAATACATCTGAGCTCTCAAGTTTGTAACTGTTCTGATCAGCAAACTTCAATTCTCCTTCATCTACCAGGAGGCCAAAGAAAGTTCTGATAGATGGGTAACACAGGCTGGACAAAATAAATCACAGAATTCGAGTATGGGTTGGACACAGAAGCAATATTTCTAGCTATTTTTGGCTTTGCTTTTAATTAATCTAACATTTTACATCATACAACACTTTGAAAAATTTTTTACCAATCACTGAATATGAACAGATAGATTTAATTTAACTAACATTTGACATTTTCAATTTATTTTAAAATCATGATAGTCTGTTTACTAGCTTCATAAGTGACTAAGCTCTTGGCTAGCCTAAGAAAAGTCTGTAAAAAATTGACTGACCTAAATTTCTTACAAGAATCATTTTTCATTCTTTCCTATTTGTTTGTGCAAAAGGTATTGGAAAGTATTTAATTTGGTAGACCGGATAGTAGCTTATAAATAAATTAAATTTTCTGCAAATATATTCTGCTTTCTGTTTCTCTGTCATGTGAAATGGCTGAATATTACCCACTGTGAGAGAGTTGTTTTCTCAAGATAACCTGAATTTCCAGTTACAAGATCTATATTTCTTAAAGGTAGATAGCTAGGTTAAAGAAAAGCTTAGCAGAGTATTCCTTTGTAGTTTTGAAATGCTATGCAAAAGTCATTCATTTCTTTTGCACTTGGGAGCTATGCAGACTAGCTTTCATAGTCTGCAAGACCAGTTCTCAGGTGTCATTGGTACCAGCGCTGCTGCCGCTTCATTTTTGTCTTCTTTTACAGTAATGATAATGATGCTGAAGCTTACAAACATGGACTTATATTAGACATCAAATGAAAGCCTCCAGTGAGTGGATTAACATATCAGTTAACATATCAGGACAGTTGGCTGATGCATTTTAAGAAGCTTCTGAATTATATATGGCCCCCAGTGCCCTTATCATTAGGCAAAGATGTACTTACAGTTCATTGAATGGGACAGGATAAGTGAAACAGGACAGCTTTGCTTGGTGATTGGTAGAAGGGCGTTATGCAGCCAGATGAAATGGATTGTTGATTACATTCTGTTTTAAAGTTCAATAAATTCATCCCCAGAGCCTATATTGGTGTTACAAAATAATGGATTACTCAGTTGGTGCACTGTCGTGGCTGTATTTAATATGGTAGAAGCCTTTATGAGGTGGTCAATAGTCATAGATTTATACAGAAAGGGAAAATAGCCTTTCTCTTAACGGGAAATACTTAGTCTGTGCAGTATTGTAAAACAATCATAAACTTTCTTAGCCTGACTAGACTGCTGATTGCTGAAGGTGCAGTTTACTGGTCCTTCGACAAAAGTGGTGGGAATGTAGATCAATTAAAGCAAAACATTAGGCAGAGAACAGGCAAGAAATTTAAAACTCAGTGTGAGGCTGTTTGCTGTCTGTTCATGTTTCCTTAGGTAAAAGGGAATTTCTTTTGCATTCAATTGGGAATTCAGACTTTTCATTTTTGTGAAAAATATGATCTTATGTTCCATTCTCAATATTAAACTTCTGGCATGGAATAAGTTTCCTGAGAACTAGGAATTTAACTTTTCTGAAGTTATTACTTTAAGCTTTAAGTTTATTAGAAATATTATGTTAAGATTTTGTCTCAGGGACTCTTGTTCAGTCATTTTATGGTGTTTTTTTATATATGAGGACATAATTAAACAATTGGAATTAAAATGATGATTCTATATTCTTAGGTTTAAGAGTATAATCACAGTAACATTGTAGTTGCTATGAAAAGCTATTAAAAACCAGAAGACACAGCTTAACTGCACACAAAAACATCCATACATGTATCAGTGAGGAACACAGATTGGAAGTGTTCTAGTAGCCTTAACACTGCCTTATGGGACAAGAAGTTCAACATAAAAGAAAAAGTAGAAGATAAAAATCTAAAAATAAATTTAAGAATCAGTAGGCTACATTACTTGCTCCTGGTATACCTGCAGGGTGAAAATGTGTAAATATCTATTTATACAAATGCCTGTGGTTTTTATATTAACATGTTACATTTTATCATGTCAATTTTTTGATAAGTTCAATATCCTTTTCACATTTCTATGCCAAGAATGTTGACATATATTAACACTAGAATTTCAGAAAGACTTTTGTGTCCAAAATAAGTTTTACCAAGTAAAATTAGTCAGTTTATTAGAAAATGTTAATCATTAATAAGGTTTATTTTCCTATACCCTTAAAAAAAATTACCTAATTACTATGTATTAGTTATTTCTGTCTTGAAAGAAAAGAATTGCCTTTATGAAAATCATTGAACTTCAAAGAGACTCAAATTCAGCAAACTTAAAGTTTAACAAACATAAACTACTGAATGTTTCGTTAACATAGGCAAAATCTTGGCTTCTGCAGATGGAACTGGGGCAACAGAAAATGCAGTTATTAGTGATGTCACTGCTGATAAGCAAATGTCTTTACTTTTATGTCCTCACAGAAGATGTACAACACTGGCTGGAGCCACATCTCCAGCTGCATGCTCTGCTGTATTTTCACAGATGACACACAAAAGATGAAAAATATTAGCAAAATTCTTATGAACAGAAACAGCAGATTGTAAGTATATTTTTTCTACATTGAGCCCAGAGGGAAAACTTACTTTTACTATGTGTTAATGCTTTCTTTGCTACTTTTCTTCCTTCAGTTTTCCCTTTGGTGAAACAGTCAAGAGAAAAGGAAGTGGTTTCCACAAACTGTGGAACCACAGGTACTCAGTCAGCCCCCAAATAGGCTGCTAAGCAAGGGGGAGAAAGGCAGAGCTATTGTCACTGGTTTTCTCTAACAGCCCAAGAAGTGATTCAATAAACTACTTGTGGTGAGGTAGAACCTGCAACTGGTACTTTAATGTTTCTGCAGACAATAGGGAGGGAAGAAAATGAAGCTCCAAACACAAACCAAGGCCTTCCAATGTGTCTTGCTTTTAGTAGGTTGATTTCACGATTTCCCAGTATCTGAGAAATCAGTGTGTGATTAGGTTATTGTTACTGCAAGAAAGGAAGAGATTTGATATTGCCTGACTCCCCAAACAAAAGAGACTACTATCCTTGTTAAAAGGGTAGCAAAATGGATGAGGTTTTACTGCCTGCTTTCTGTTTGGTATAGCCTGGGAAGCCCAGGGTGATTCTGTTGCTGGAAACACCAAGAAGATGTTGGAGCTGCAGGAAATATCGAGAATGAAAAGTGCTGCACTGAACCAAGGCAGCAGTATGGCTCTCCTTTGTCCTCACCTCTGACAGCAGGAACCCCAAACAGAAGTGGTGCTTCTTCTGGTTCTTCTCCTCTCTTTGGTCTTTTGTTTTTCCATGACAGTAGCAGCTAAATCCTGAACAAAAGTTAACATTTGTCTACACCTTTCTTTGCCAGATTTCGGTAGGCTGTGCCACGGAGCTAAGTGAAATGTTGTGCATCTGTTATTACACCTATCAGATTAACACTCTGAGTCTCTCCTCCTTATCAAAGCCTCTCTCTTACACACTCCTAATATCCCATGTTCATATAGCCAGGTTTTATACCTATAATGTGGCTGTGAGGAATCATGCAGAATGTTAAAAAAAAAAAATAACCAAAAAATTTTGGCTGCACTTTTTCAAGATTGGATACATAATCCTCCCTGTCTGCATGCCTGGTGCTTTAAAGTTGGTCTTAATATGCACATAACTCTTAGATTCCAACAAGCTATAACCTGTATTCTTATATATTACATTACACATATATAAATGTGTAGTAAAAAAGTTGGAAACATTTAGTGCAATGTAAGTACTAAGTTTCATTATTCTTAACAAGAAAAATAATAAAAACCCCTGAAGCATCCCCCAAAGATTTTGCATTAATATTTGAGTAAGCTGTTAATATAGAGAAACTGACCATATAGTCACAACAGACCATAAACCAACATTCCAAGAAGTTACCAAACCAATCTTCTGTTTAAATGCAGCTCACCCTATTAGAGACAAAAGTGAGCTAGCATAAATATTTCTGGTTAGTTGTACAGAGACATGAAAGCAAATTCCAGATAACTTCTTTAAGTGAATATAAAAACTATTGCAGATTTTAAAACCTTATCTAATACATGACAGGATAAATGAGCTTCTAAACACTGAGAGATGAAATGAAGAGTGATGATATGATTGGTATGTGCTAATTTTCTTATGACACTCATGCACTATGATTTCTTGGGTTGCACTTCCTGGGTAATGGTTTTAGGGCATAAAAAGCCTCTTAGCCACATGCCACAGAGTGCTGAGCAGGCAGAATATCAGCCTGACATATTCATAGTTACTAAAAATAGAATTGAGGGCTCATTTAAGTTTGGGTGAACTTAAAGTTCACTTAGTTTTGCCAATCTTGCCTCTAGTCTGTTTCAATGGTTCATGTTCAATTTGCAGTCCATTTTCTTCTTCTCAGCACTGCCTTGTAGGACAATGCCCTCCTATATATTTCCTCATTCCCAAAAAGCTCTGGATTTGTTCATATATTCAGTACTTCTCTACCTTCTGTAACACCAGCTTGTTCCCTGACAACAACAAGGCAAAGCTAGATCCTGATCTAGTGACAGATCTCAGGAGCCACCCAGGCTGAAAGTCACTTTGTGTTCCTCTGTGGTCCACAGACTCCCTTCACTGCAGACATGCCTGGACTGGGAACAGAGATATCTGTGCCAAGAACTGTTGTTGGGAAGTCACAGAGCAGTCTCTATAAGGCCATGCAGAAATGTCACAGACATAATATTACAGCACATTCTTTGAGAAGGCTGGGACCAGGTCTCTCCAGTCAGGCTGTTTCTGTCTGAGACAGAGACAGGACACAGGCTTAGTCACTGTCACAGTCATCCATGCTGTTCAGTCTTAGCACACTGCCTGACTCTTCATCCTTTCTTCCTGGAAGAGGTCTGGCAAGACAACACAACACAGTAACTGTTCCCAGCAATCAATATGACTTAAGATATCTATGTTTTTTTCCTTTGAGCAAAAATAATTTAATTTTCTGGGTATGAGTCACACTGTGACACCTGTTCTGAGGATGAGATAGTGAGACTTGATTAATTTAAATCATGAAGTGGGCTTCTTTTATCTCATTTTCCTAGCATGTGTCTAACACCAAAAAATGTTCAGGGTTTTGGAGCAATCAGGAACCCTTTCAGTGCAAAAGCAAATAGTCCTCAACACCTTAGTGTGGGACTGCAGCTGCAACTCAGGTACCCACAAGAGCTCATCTTTATACCCACCACCCTCTACCATCTCATATCTTTGCATAACTGAATAAATTCTGCACAAGTTTGTTGGTTTGTTTTTTTTTTAACCCAGTTGTGCTTTCCTATTCTATTCTAAAACCACATGCAGATACTGAACAGAAACAGCAAACATTTTTACCTGCTGGGGTGAACCCAAGACTATTTTAGATTATTCTCTCCCTAATTTACAATGGCATTAAAGGCATACATGTAATCTCTGACTGAGAATTTCAAAGTTAACTGTGTATTTATAAATGAAATTTCTACAAAAAAAAAGGAAGCTTCTCAGTTCTGTGCTAACCCTCAGTGGGGAAGAGTTACATGGTTTCTTCCATGTCAGTCATAGCTCTAACATCTTAGTAATGTTTCCAAAATCCTTAGGGAGCAAAGCCCAAAGAGCTGCCTGTGACAAATGGGCATGCACTAAGTATTTGTTCTTTTTGACTTGGAAGCAAGAAACTACATCCCCCTTAGAATAATTGTTAGCTACAATATTTTTCTAAGGATCACATGCTGAAGTTAACTGGTATTTTTGGCCCTTATGCATCTTCTTCAAAAGAAGGAGATGGAACCCAAGGAACCCATATGATTGGATGGCTTGACTTCCTGTACAAACAAGAACTCCTAAAATTCTCTGCATTAGACCTGTAATTTCTATTTGAACTATGCTACATCTCCCATAGATATATTTAGTTTTGATTACTTTTTAATGTTGTGAATTCAACCCACCTCTTGGGGTAATTATATTCCTGCACAAAAGTCTGATGGCTGTTCACATTTCATCTAAGGATTTGATATTAGCCTTAATGTTTGTTATGCCAAATGGGATGTCTATGACCTTAAGACCTGAGTTACTTTATTAGACTCTGAACTGTTCTTATGGCTCCTTTAGGACCCACCTCATTTTTTTCAACATTATGTAGTGTAAAGCAGTGATATTCTCCCTTAAATCCTACCTGATATCCTTTTCTGTCTCCCAAGACATTCCAAAGAGCTGATTTCAGAAAGTCTTTTAGGCTGCACCACACAGCTTATGTGAGGCAGTGTTAACACTATACATACTTGGATGTTCAGTACCATTTTACATGAAAGAACTTTTCCCAAACCAAGTCTAAGTCAAATTTAGCTTTGTGAGAAGGATTGTATCAAGTATTTTCTACTAAAAATAAAAATTCTGATCTGATTTATTAATTCCAACTGTGTAATTTGCCTGTCATTAGTATTTATCACTAACTAGTGAATTTTTCAGCACCAAGAAAAAAAAAATCAGCACTATTTTTTCCTACCAGATTATCCATATTGTTAAGAACTAAATACCCACTTAAGCCATGTTTCATTTCAAAAAATTTGCTCTGAGGGATATTTTAGTTTAGCTCAGTTTTTCTTTGAGAATTTCAACAACATTATCCTCAATATGCTGAAAGATACCCATTTTGTATTACAATTAGGCAATGATCACATTACATGAGAGATTATCCTTCCTTATTTACAGTAAATAGCTACAAGTTAAAAGAAAATAGAAGCTCTATTCATGAATGATTTACATGCTGTTTCTCAAGGTTTCATTTTATTCAAGCTGAAACTCGTGCCCAGAATATTTAAGACATATTCTAACTTGGTGTACACAAACAAAGCTGACTGCTCACAGTAGTTTCTTTTGAATCTGTCTTACCCTATAGGCTATAAATTTCCTCACCTCTCTTTGAGGATCAGACAGAGGAAATCAATAACATTTCAGAATCCAGGATATGCCAAGTATAATAATATTAACATTATATTTGGTAGACCTGAAAATGCATGTATGTGTATGTCCCAATGAAAAAACAGCTTCTTTACTATCTAGCAATTATTTAATTTCCCTACAGGTAAATGAGCAAGTAACTGTGATGGTTGTCTTGTTATTACATCTTACCTGAGGGAAAATTAACTTTTTGAATGTCCTTAATAAAAATTTTTAAATTTATTTTCTGACATTTAAAACAGTCTGTTTTATTGAGAAGTTAACTCAAGGAATTAATTGAAGCTACATTTCAAGAGAAAGGAAAAATGTTTTAAAAGACACATTGCAAAGTAGCCATCTGTAAGAACAATATAGTAGTCAGTAGTCAAAATAGTATTTTTTCAAGGACTCAGAAACAGAATCAAAGTACTAATATTTGATACCTTGTCTGTCCCAATAACTTTGTAATCCATTTTTCTGTGCATAAATTACATAACTGCCTACTATTAGCAAATATGATGTCATTTGGGTTTTTGCTCCGCCTCCCCACCCCCATTCTGTGTGCAAAGGAATGAATTACTCTGGCAGAAGAGAGAGAACTGGGAGATGGTGACTCACCAGTGACAGGCACACTGTATTTGTTTTCTCAGAAACTTTTAGCTTTCATTCATATTTTGAGAGGAAAGCTCGTAGAAGGGCTTGAAATCAGAGAAGGGAATGAAACCTGAATTTCTGTTCTCTTGTCACTACGTTAATCAGTCCTTCAAATTTTTTTTTCACAGTCCAACAACATGTAACAAGATCTCAAGGAACTTTGGTGTCTAATCTGTTCAACACCTTTTCCCCCAGGAAAAGCTTGAAAACTAAAGATAGGAAAGGAATAATGAACTTGTTTATGAAACAATCTCACTAAAATATTTGGGTTGCACTGATCTCATGTTCCACTAGGCTTTTGGAACTAAATACTGAAAAGAATGAACAATGTCCTAAGTCATGGGATCTTTCTTCCCTTGCTTGTGGAAGTTTCTGAAATTTCAAAATTTTCTGTGCAGGATGTAGCAGCATGATCACCTTATGTTGACTGACAAATACTGTGACTCTGAGGGAGCTATTCTGCAGTTACCTTTGCTTAGCTCTTATCTTTGCTTTAAATATGTTTTCAAAGTCTCTAATATTTAACTGGTGGTGTGTAGGGAAGGTGAATGCAGAGTTAGCATTCAGTTAAGGTTTACTGTACAGTCAGAGATTTTCTGAAACCTTGAGCTCTCTACCCAGTGATGGGAAAGGTAAATAAACTTGGTTTTGAATAGTTTACTGATGTATGAAGCAATAATGCAGCAAAACAGCACAAAAGGGTCTTTACGTAATTTTTTTTTTTTTACTTCTTAGCATCGGAGAAAGCATAAAAGAGAAAAAAAAGTATTAAAAAATTGGAACATATACAGCATAAGAAAATTAAGTTTTCTTCTCGCAACATCCACCAATTTCTCTTTTTTAATATCCCAAACCAGAAGAATAATTAAATAAATACAAAAAGAAATAAAGAAATGTGTGAAATAAGGATGTTTTGTAAATATACAGTCTCATAAATTTGACAATATTGGTGGAAATATTTATGAACTTCTCAAAAATCCTTACAAGACTCCTATCAAATTCAGTTCAGAATTAGTCTCTTGAGTTTTCACCATACTTTCATTCCAGTGCCAGATTAACAGGATTTAGTTAACATGATTTTCCACTAAAGGCACAGTGAGAGGGTGGAGATGGAGAGAGAGAAACAGAATAAGCAAGGAAGCAATCAGGCTGCATTATATGGGCATGAAATAAGAAAGTCATACTGAGGAGTTACAAATGTATTTTTTTTCCTCATAGAGCTCATGTTTAGCTCCCTAAACTAATCTGCTAAAAAAAGTCAAGAATATTTTCAATAAAACTGGATAAAAGTAAAATCCATTTGTTTTATAACTAAATCCTGACAAACAGAAAAGAATGCATATGTTTCTTTCATTTTAAGTCTCCAGGGCAAATTTTTGGCTACTTAAAGGTTTCTTTGCTCCACACTGCTAAAATGTTCTGGGCCCTGATTTGTCTAACTGACCTTAAAAAGATACTGTCAGGTTAGGAAACCTTTTACAGTCTCTGAGCTGGCACAAGAGTTCCTCTGAATCCTTCACTACTCTGCCTAATTTGGAGTAGCCTTTGTAATGCTCTTATTTAACCAAATGAACTTGTATGTTTATATAAATTTTTTTGTCTTCTGCATTAAGTTTAAAGTATTTCTCACCCCCTTACCACCTGATTTTAGGCAAAGCAGTAGATAGCATTTCTTTGAACCCATTGACTAAAAACCAGATATTAAAATTTTGCAGTTGCATAAGAATAATAAAGATTAATAATCCACAGAAGAGGAAAGGAGAATAAATGCTGTATTTTGTGGTGAGTCATGAAATATTTTTGAAATTATCTTCTTTAAACCTTCATATTTTTTCAAGTATATTGTTTCTATCTTTTTTGAAAATATCTCACATCCTCTCCCATAAGAATCTATTGTTTCAAGAATAAAGATTATTTGTATTATAACAGTTTTGTCTAGAATAGAAAAATTTAATTATAGTTTCATCATGATAATCACCTTAACCAAAAGGAAAGTTATAATTGTACAAAACATCACTGTTTGCCTATGGATTCCATACAGAATGTTTTCCTTGGGTTGGTGAAGTATCAAGAGATTTTTGACTTTTCCTCTTTGAAAGAACCTTATTTCGTTCCTTTTTCCAGCTTTAAATTTTGCTAATAAAATGCTAATAAAATTTTAATAAAATGCATTCTATTTAACTAGCTGTATTGAATTTTCTGTGACCTGTATGTAATTTGGATGCAAGACAGTTACTGGATGTACTGTGGAAAACCTCCAACAAGATAAAAGTTGAACATAAATTTTTGTCATTAAACAAATGTCACAATTTTTTTTCCAGAACTACATTTAAAATATCATTTAAATTATTAAATTAACTAAAACATAGAAAAGCATGGAATAATGATAACTCCACTAAAACAATTGTATGCCTGGCTATGAACACTGAGCAGGAGAATGAACACTTTTTCTGCTTGAAGAATTGTCTCTGTATGTCACGTGGGCAAGGAAGTGTCCAACAAGACCACTTTGAAAAGAAAAGGCACTTTTAGTGACATGACATATGATCAGAAAGGCTGACTGGCAGAACAACTCTCAAACTACAGTAATTGGAATTTATATTCCTGCCTTCCTTCTGAAGCAGTTGTGAAGATTAAACTGGGGAAGAGCTGAGGACACTGAGACTTTTCTGTACTATTTTATCTTTATCTCATGACCTATGAGCTCTCTAGTGTCACCACTGTTTGTAGAACATACCTTGGTCTCCTCTAATCTGTTTGTTTGAAAGAATTTCCCACAGTGAGATATTGTTTGATTTATTCCCAATGTTTATACTACTGAGAAGTGACCTACGCCGAACTGGAGGCCTGGAGCTGTGTCAAGGGGGTTTAGGTTGGATTTCAGGGAAAGGCTCTTCCCCAGAGGATGGCTGAACACTGGAACAGGCTCCCCAGGGCAGTGGCACAGCACCAGCCTGACAAAGCTCAAGAGGTGTTTGGACAATGCTCTAAGGCCCATGTGATTTTGGGGCTGCCCTGTGCAGGGTGAGGAGCTGGACTTTGATGATTCTTGTGAGAGCCTGCCAACTCAGCATATTCAATGAGTATAGTATTTTGTTTGGCAGTAAAAAAAAGCATAAAAATTCACACCTATTTACCTGCATAGTACTACAGACCAACACAAGGTTTGATAATCTTGTAGTAGCAAATAAAACATATCAGTAACTTGGTGTTATCTTCACCAGCCATAACAGTCTTATACAAGCCTATTTTTGTAATACAGTTTTTCTTGTTCTTATCTTTTTTTCTTCCCTTATATTTCTATGAAATGAAAGCCTGTTTTAAACTCCTGAGGTAAATCTGTTTCTTCAGTCTGAATTCTGCTGTCAGAGAAACACTTTCTCAGATTTAGAGACTAAATAACTCTCAGTAGGTATTGGTATGTAAAATAACATAATACTCTTAGAGATCCAATTTATTAAAACCTTTTCAATAGTTTTCTTTTATTAACTGAGTTTGAATTAATTGACTAGGGAAGGCTCCTTGATTTAGCAAAACAATCTACTCAAGATGAGATACAGTGCAATGTAGTGCCAGAAAAATTAAACTGCTGGAAGATTAAAATCACAGCTTTGTTGTTAGGAGAGACTTTCTTTTGACTGCTACCTTCTTACATATTTTTTACCCAATAATGCAACTAAATTTGAGTGAGCAACATGACATAGGTACAATATGGGTGAGATAAGACACCCAATGTAACATAGTTGTGCAAGTAGTTTGTGCACATCACACATCAAGCACAATTGTTACCAGAAAATACAAAATTAAAGATATTGCCTGATTTTCATTTATAGATTTGCATTGACAATACAGCCTGCAAAAGCTACCAGCTCTGTGGTATTTGTCTTGTTTTAATCAATAACTCCATTTAAACTGCATCTAAAGTTTTAACATGATGGTGCTTGTAGTTTGAAAAAAAACACATCAAAAACTAGAATTCCATTGTTTATCTGTTGAATTTTATGCAACCTGATAGCTTATGTTAGACTTTGAAAAGAGTTATATAAAATGTAAAAAGGGGAGAAAGATTAATTTGTGATTCAAAAGAACTTGCTTGCAGCTTAACTCTGCAAGACAAAAGTTGACCTCAAATTGATCTTCTGCACATGAAATTAAAGGGGTCATTATGTGAAAGAACACATCTACAAAAAAAAAAAAAAATTAAGATTGTCATTCTGTCTGTCCAACCAACAGTCATGAATCTTAGCCAAATGAATGAAAGATGCACTTATAATTCCATCAAGGATGAATATCATGCTCAAAATACTGAAATAGAGTCTGAAGAACTTTAACCACTTCAGAATTTAGAAATACATGTATACTCCCCAATGCCAGTGGTTGATAGAGATTCTTGCCACATTATGATTGAAGTTGCCACTTTCTTAGGTTACTTTTCCAGATATCCAGTGGTTCCAAAGTCCTTGGTAAAGTGTGAGGAGGAAACTTCATGAGGGCTTCTAATTGAAAGGGAAAGACAACACAGAGAGTCTTCATCAGATTGGAGGACACAGTTGGATCTTCCAAAAGTGACCAGAGGTGTGAATTTCCCACACTGTCCAAAATATATATCTGAAAATTTATATCATTTTTTCTCCCATTGTCATCCACAGTTGTTTATTTAAATCTTATTTCCTTCAGAATTTAGCCCTGAAATAGAGATTGCATGCTAGGCTCTTCTGAAAGAGAAAAATAGCCACATCTTCAAGGAGAACATGTTTTAGTATTTTGATTAATTTTCATTATGGTATTAAGATGTCTTTTGCAGCCAATGAGTGCTTTAGACTTCAATCACTTCCTAATTAATTGTTATTCAAGTTTTATGAAAGACAAAGCTGGGTAGAGTTGTTAAGATCTGTTTAGTGACCTTGTTTTCTTGAAAGGTGTTAAAACATATGAATATTTAATATTTCTTCATCTATACCCAGTCTTCTAGCATGAGTAAAATACAATAAATATGAAGTTTTTCAGGGAAAAAGAAAGTACTCTGGGAAATGTAACATATACACAAAAGAAAATCTGTCCATTTGTCATCCCATAGTTTTTAGGGAATTACAAAAAAAACATTTATTAAACTACAAGAAACTATTTTGAAAAAGTTGTGGAGGGCTAAGGAGATGCTAGGGAAAATTGCTGTAAGGATGTTTGAGGAATGCAAAGCAAAAACTGGCAATTACAATCTTAAAGTTTCAACTGAAACACCTAGTAAAATGAATCTTCTGCTTTTAAGAGAGAAAAATTTACTGGCACCAAAAGCAATAATGAAACTAATCACTAAACAAAAAATAAGTCTTGTCATTTGATAATTTGATAATTCTTTGATCAAGTAAGTCAACAATAATAAAGAAAATAAATAAAAATATAAAATATATAATAGGATATAATATAATAATACAATAAATAAAAAATTAATATGTATAGAATATAATATATAAATAAAGCGAATAATAAAGTGATCAATAATAAATAAGTGAAATGTAAATTAGTGACTAGACTAGAGGCTTTTCCTCTACATGTATACTTTCAAGTGGCAGCTCACTTTTGGATGACAGAAGTTATTTAACTTTATAAGTCCTGTTCTTCTCTATCTCCACTCCTATTGTTTTAGAGCCCAGTATGTCCCTACCCTTCAGGTGCTAAGTAAAGAAAAAGCCATTAATGGTTACAAGATGTCCAGATAAAACTCTGACAGGGGTCATAAAAGTGGGCAGAAAGGTAATTAGTACAGAATGCATTACTACTCATTAAAGTTGAATGTAATATTATATGGATAAATGTAAACATAATGCTTAATAATGGCCTAATATTTAATTTTTTCTCTATCTAAGCCTTTTGAAATCAAATTAAAATTGTCTTGTGCAGCAAACATGAATAAATATACCTTTGGCCTCTAAAATTTAAAGTTCTCCAGGAGAGTGGGTTTGGTAATTCTTTTGTCTTATTGGGAAACAGTACAGAACTAAAGTTTAATTAATCTGGTCCCTGGTTCAGAACAAAACACAGTACATTGAAATGTTGAGTGGTATTGAATGCACCCCTGGGTTCAGAAGGAACACTTGTATAAAGCATAAAGCATTTGTCTGAGAGTAGGATAGAATCAGGGACACGATTATTAATTAGGAGAAGAACTGAGTGTCATATTTCCTGAACAGTCATGTTTCATTCAAAGGTCTTCCATGTATTAAATGAGATCACACAAAGGAGAATGAAGATAAAGAGTTTAAAATCAAGACCAAATATTAAAAATTCAACTAATTGTAGGTTATTTTAATGATATTTCTTTATCCTGCAAAAATATCTGGGTATGCTAGGCAGCTTAAGTGGTATATTCAATTTGATGGGTCCCAGAACATGTATATCAATATATGTTTTTTACAAGGCTACTAAATGAGCTTTGAAAATTTTTATAAAACTAGGGTTAATTTTCAGTATCTTTAGGCAAGTCTGATAATATTCAAACCTAACCAATTTTCTGTGTTGTTTTTCTTTAAAACAGCACTAAGCCAATAATCATGAAGCAAAGAGAGAAGATGCAACATAAGAGATGTAGGCAAGGGACTCACTGATATAATTTTACTTCTTTACACAACCTTTTAAAAGTATCTGTATAGTCTTTTCCCATGTATGATTTACTGTTATGAATTTAAATTACATGGGGTCCCTGTCATGACAAAGTGATGCACAAAAAAGACATAGTTACTGAAATACATGGCTGTCTTATAAATGCACACAGATTTAGCTGCATTTCTGATTTTCTTGGGAAGTTTTCATCGGCTTTTTAAATTATTTTTTCCTATCTGACCATCAAAACCATATTTACTAACTTTATCTCTCATATGTTTGGTCTAATTCAGTCTAGTTCTCTTGGTTAAACTACAATCTTGTGTGTGAGGAGGGGGTATGTTGGGTTTCATTCTAAAGAAAATCACCTGTTCTATAAATTTTTGACAGGTATGAGCTTAATTTGAAACATGCAATGCTTTCAGATGCTAGCATGAGAAGTGTGAAGATGTACAACTCTAGGCAAAGGAGATCATTGGGGTCTATTTTAAGACATGAAATAGTTTGGATCCATGACAATGCATAAAAGAGATCATAAGAAAAAGCGGACAAGCACAAAATTTTTTGTGGTGATTCACTAAAGCAGAAGACAAGGAACCTGTTTCTTTTCTCACAGTTGGCTGCATACTTGGGGTGCAGCCACTCACCCCTGACTCCATCCACTGGAGCCTAATATCACTGTTCAATGTTCTTCCCTGACCCACAGATGATTGACCCCCTTGTCTGAAACTGGGTGCTGTTTTGCCAAGGAAATGTGGTACTAAATTGCTTCATCCCTCTTCTTCTTACAAAAAAAATGTTAAACATTCCTTTTTTCTCTCATAGTTATGTCTGTAGATAAGGACAATGAGCCATTGAGAGCATTCTTGCATTTTTTATACAGTGGACTTCTTTCCACTCCAACAGTCCATATTTACTGAAGTTAAGGGAAAATTTTTTATGCACATTTTGTGTTTCACTTGGAGTACATGTGTTAAAAAGAACTGCAACAAATGAAGGTCACTTTAAAGGAATAGGAGAATCTGAATAACATGATGGATTTCCAAGTGCTTAACTCTGTTTAATTCCATTACACAAACACTGACCATTTCCTTGATCGTTGCTAATTAGATCTCTAAATACTCTGCAAAGAAAGGCAACCATGTCAATGTAAGCAGAGAAAACACAAATGTTGTATATTGGTTTTGTTTTCTCTTGTTCTCAATAGTTTCCTAAAATTAAAATGTTGATTCTTCTTTATACTGTTCATACTGGTTTTGTGCTGAAGTTAAAATAGCATCAAAATTTAAAAGGAAAAAGAAAAAAGGTATGGTAAGTTTAGGTGCACCAGGAAAAGTTTCTGAAGTTTGTGTGACAAATCATGAGAACCTTTTGGGAAAGCTCAACCTTTCCTAAACTACAATAACAGCGGCACACACCTGGAAAGAACTTTCAGCAGAGAGCTCAAGATCCAAAAGGCATTAAAACACTGAAAACAAAAAACATTTCCTGTTTGATCCTCTTTAGGGTGACAGGATACTATATTTATGAAAATAAACAAGATTTTGTTTGTTATACAGTTTAACTATAATTTCTTCTTAAAGGCAATCTACAGGAGATTAATTAATCTCGCTTGTGACTCCAGAAAAAATGGTAGAGAGGCATATGAGTGCAAAGTGGACACACTTCTGTCATGATCCTGTTCATCCATGTTTTCTGAGCTGTTTCATAATTATTGGTACAAAACTCTGTTTATTTAAATGTGAAATAGTGATAATTAATATAATCAATTTGTGACAATTATGGCAATAAAACAGTGACATTTTATAATAAAAGTGAGACAGATCCATCAAATTGTCCATCAAATATTCACACTCAGTCTGGCAGGTAAAATTATAGGATTTTTATTTTTTTTGAGAGAGAAAGGGAAAGTGTTAGGACTTCTCAGACATGTCCTAACAAATACAAATGATAGCTTGGAAAAATACAGTACCAATGGAATTTGAATTGAATACCCAAAATCAAAGGTAAACTAGTATGAGTGGATCACTACTCCACTACAGTCTTGGGGGAAAAAAAAAAGAAAAAAAAAAAAAAAGAAAGATAAGAAAAGAAAAAAAGTCAGCATATCCAGTGTGCAATATTGACTAAAAGATTTAACTCATGGTGTTCCATAAGGGTCATTGACATTTTGACTCTTAAAGCTCTCATTAAGATAAAGATTAGTTTATAAGATGAGACGTTGTCTACCCTCAAACCATTTACAAAGAAAGCATTTCCAGTCATTACACTAATTAACTGTATTGAAATCAGTTATTATAACACAGAACATAAGGACACTGACTGAGATGCCTTATCTGCCTTATATTAACATGAATTAAATGTCAATTCTCAGGATACAAATGGGGTGAATACACTTGGACATACCTTTGATTTCCATTAAACCTAGCAGCAGAAGTACTGGGAAAAGCATGAGGATTTGCAAAGGTCCTTGGTTCCAGGCTGGAGCAGCCTGTCCTTGGAAGACACTCTTCCCCTTGAAGAGTGACCCATGCCACAGCAGTTTTGGGAGGACTTTGTGCCCAAGGGGGAAATTCACGTCGCGGCTGTTTTGGGAGATCTGCTGCTCATGAGATTGGAACCACACTGGGGAAATTTTAGGGAACTGTCTCCTGTGGGAGGGACCCCACAGCCTCACAGGGGAAGGATTCCTCTCCTGGAGCAGCAGAAGAAAATCTCAGTGATGAACTGACCAAACCCCCATGCCCTGTCTCCCTGTGCTGTTGGTGGGAAGGAGGGAGGGGCTGGGAGGAAAAAGGTGTTTTAAGGGCTTATTTTACTTCTCATTATCCTCCTCTGATTTTGAGGAGGATAATGGTTTTGAGTCCATTTTGCCCTTGGAGTGTTTTCTCCTGGTCCATATTTCAACTCATGAACCCTCAATTTAATTTTTCTCTCCTCAGCCCAGCTGTGGCAGGGGAGGCTGAGTGAGTCTGGCCTTTGGCCAGTCTCAAACCATGGCACAGTGACATCAGGGAAAGGCAGACAGCTGGTGGCACAGTGGGGTGCCACCTGCATGGCAAGCTCCAAGTGTGTGAACTCCAGCAGAGGGCACTGGGTGAAGCAGGAACCCTGTTTTGTGCTGTGAGGAGCTGGCAGAAATCCCCACACCAAAACATTTTGCACCCAGGGCAGCAGTCAAATCACAGCTATATAGTAACAAATAGTAACTGGGGTCTCACAGGAACATCCTCAGATAATTTTCAAAAACCTAACTTCTTAATACCAAATAGACTTTTAATAATGTCATATAATTCAGATGCTATTATAAAAGTCTAGATGCTAATTAATCTACTGAAATCAATGGTGTTTTCAGAAATTTTTTATTGTAGTTTTTTTAAATTTACATTTCAGATGAAAACAGCAAGAAAACTGATATTTCTTTTTATCCTTGTCATAATTTTTTACAGGCTTGTGAAATGCTCTTTTGAAAACACCTTCTCCTACTAAAAGCAGTGTGCTCTTGAAACATTGTCTCAGAGAACACAGACACAATAGAATTGAGCGCTGAAATTACCGACTCCCAAATACCATGCTTTGTCTTCCTACTAGTCAGGTCAGTTACAGAACTATTTCATTTCACCTTCTCATGACATTTCAGACTTCTTAATCTGTAGAACCAGCTGTCCCCTCCTACAAAATGACTATCAATGGTAAGTTTTTTTAAGGGACCACCTTGAAGTTCAGTGCTGCAGAGTGCCTAGAGCATTGAAAATTCTGATTTCTTTAATGTATTCACATGAGTTAGGTTAAACATGGTTTAAAGCTTTGAAATTAAACAATCCTGTACCATGGAGGACTGAATCTCTGCTAGACTGGGGAGAGAGATGTGACCAATTCTTTTTGCTGTCCTTTCTTTTGTGCTAGAAGGACATATTGAATTTTTGGGAGAATAGGAGATTTTAATTAGATGGCTTAGTTTGTTCATGTTAACTGAAAGAAAAGAAAACAGAGAGCAACTGAGGGAGAGCTTCTAGGATTACAGGTTGATGTGATATCAGCACTTTGCTCACAGTAATTAAAGTGTGGTGGGCAAAGGCAGTGAAGTCTGTAGGGGATAGATGCCTGCAAGAGAAACAGTCATAGAGTCCCCATCCCTGCCAAGGAGCTGAGGGGTTTTTTTCAGAATTTATATATATTTTAGTCATCAATTTGAACACTTGAATTAAAACAGTCAAATTGGTATAGACAATGGAAAGAAGGAATTTTATAAGGTTATATGAGCATAGTTTCTCTTGCTTTCCACCTGGGAATAATTATATCAATTTCCCTCTAATATATCAACAAAAACATTCTTATATCTGTTTAACTAAGACTGGTTTAAGTCCTTGCATTTCAAAGTGATCCAACTGTTGGAGCTGAATAAATTTAGCATAACACTACTCCACAGCTGTGTAGGATAAGGGACACAATAAGTCATCCAATAGATGATAATTCCTGAAGTGGCAGTAAATCTGACCTGTTTCACACACATCACCGTATCTTTAAAGTGACATAGCTGTATAATTAGATTGCTCACTTTTGATATGTATAGGTACTTACAGCACACTTTATAAATATCTGTAACACTGTGCAACAAAGCATAGATGACAGCAAATGATTGGCAGCTGTGTGAAACGGTTCTTGCAGTTTTAGAATCATAAAAGATGATCCAAAAAAGCCAAATAACTAGACACTAGTAGAGGACAAAACTCAATTAAAAGCAGAGCAAACAGAAGAACACTTGAAACAGAAAAAAGACACAGATGAGCAGTGAACAAGTAGAAGTGAAGATGAGAAGTGGAAAAGGCTGCAGATTAAGAAATTAGGTCTCAATCTACTCTGAGTCAAGCTGAAGGCATAATCTCTGAGTAAACGAGCAAAATGAAAGGAAACAAATATTATAATTCCATCTTTTCAAAGCACAAACTGTAAAAACAGCACACTTAAGCAAAGCCTAAATTTACTACAGCCAAGTCTAAGTATTTTCATCTATTTATAGACAGAAATGGTATGTATGTTCCAACATATGTGCAAAATCCGTATAAGTCTAAAATAATTTTCAGGACATCCCCAAAATCTGATTTTTCACAGCTGTAGATAACATTCCACTTGCATGACAAAAAAATCAATTGCTAGCAACCCAGCAACGGTGAGAGCTGCCTTATTCAAAGTGTTACTTTGTAAAAATGCTCAAATGTCACCTGGTTCAAATATTTGGCTTATCAAACACTGAATACCAGGGTTATTTGCTAACACGATAGTGGCCTGGTGTTAATGTGCAGTGAGAAGCCTGCATGGGAGAACTGGGGTAACTCATGGACACTGAGCTGTCTGCCAGCTCCAGAGAGCAGAAGGTGCCTGCCAGAAAACAGCGTGTTGGCCCCCTCCAGTGTCACAGCAAACGGAGTGTACCAGCTAAGGGTGTCAAACCATGTGCCTGCCAGGGACTCACCATTCCATACTGCCCTGATCCCACAAGGACACTACAGCAGATAAATATAATAATCTGCAGCAGCTATACTTGGAAAAATTAAAAATCCATGTTAAAATAGTGGACAATATTCGGTGCTCAGTCTACTCTTAAGAAAGGAATATAACAAATAGTTATTCTTCAGGGAACAGATTTAAATGTGAAGTTGGTAAGTGACATGCAAGATACAGCCAGGGTTTGAGTAAATCTCTCAGTACCCTTGTCCTTCCTTGTTTCTATTTTATCATAAAGCATTGTTTTCTACATTGGAAAACATTTTTAAAAAGTTTGTCTGTTTGTTAAACTTAGTAAAATTCATTTTAGATTTCTACCTACATGAACACTTATACACCTAATTCTACTGCCATTTCACCCCTGTACAGTAAACAAAAATACTAAATTAGGAAGAAAGCAATGAAATCTTTGTTAAGACACAAAGAATACACCTTATGAAAGCTCTTGCCTCTTAATCTCTGTCCCAATAAACTAACTTCACATGGTGAAAGATCAGCGGAGCTTACTTTAGAATATCACACCACTTCTTGGGCCCACTGTGAACTTCAGGCAGCTGAACCTGCCCCAGTGAGCTGAAAACTCCTGCCTGAGTTTAGCAAACCAAGGCATTGAGAAGACATCCTCATGAAAAGGTAAATATGTGTGCTTTTTCACTCATTTTTCTCTGCAATCCTTGCTACAGACTCAGAACCAGTGCTTAAGGAAGACTGAAAACATTAAATAAAATACAGGCCTCTTATTGAAGGCTGGGAAAAAGCAAGAGCTTTCCCGCTGCTGGAAGAAGGGCTGGCAGATTGTGCTGAACTCCTTTCTACAGTATCTTTCTCTTCAGCTGTCATTGCTGCCTCTGCTACCAGGAGTGGGGTTTGCATTTCTAGAAGCCACGAGTCACCCAAATTCAACTGCTTGCACATCACAGTCTGACAAATCACCTAGGACCATCTCTATCGCTCTATACAACTTAAAACATTTCCCAGAACTGGAAAATCCTGGCCAATATGCAAAATGGCAATTGCAGAAAACAAGATATGGCTTCCCAAACTCCTCCTAGAATATCTGCAGGCTGACAATAGATTTGAGCTGGAGCAATTTCTTTAAAAGGTACAAACTTGTGGTCAAATATTGGAAAGGACTTTTTTCAAAATGTATCACAATGGTAGAACTTCATGAATAAGTCACCCAATACACTTTTTTTCCAGAATTAAGAACATGAAAATTTCAAAGGATTTTCACTTAAGTTTACCTTGTCCCTTGGCTCACAATTGGCCATGAAGTCCAGTTGTCAGCCTCACTCTGGAGTGAACAACAGGGTGGATAATTTTTCTTCAAAATCTTTCCCACACTTACTGTAGTTACATTAATGCAGGGCCTAAACCCCAGCAAGATTTCTGTTCACTTCCTCTGAAAGGTTATAATTATGGCTTTTTGGATTTTCAGTTGCTGGTTCAATGCAGATGTTGGGATGACTTTTGTGACTGCAACTGCTACATCTGCATTGTAATGGTACCTGAAACAGGGATGCTGTGGTTTTGTCTAAGGTAAACATCCCTTGCAGGGCACCTGCTATTCCTCCTAGTGCCACAGTCCTAAAAGCCAGTCAGGTTTTTGTCAGCCAGGAATGGGCACAGTCGGGGTATGTTCAGGGTGTTACAAATCTGTGCCGTTTACTTGTGGCTCACTGGGTGGCCTTGCCTCTGAAAGGAGCCCCCAAAGGAGGGGACTTCGCCAGCTGCTAAACCTGGCAGTGGGCAACAAATGAGGCTGCCCAAGGTCTTACTGCTTTGTTGGATCAGTTAGTTGGTTTGCTACTTATGTGACAACTCAATAGCAGAATGAGAGGAGAAGCTGGTGAGTAGCAAAGATGAAGTCAAGGCCAGACTCCGAAGGCATCAGGCAGCTCGGGTTACTTGACTTTAGCTTTGGTGATAAATGCCCAAAGGATTATATTCAAGTGATGAAGATTCCATTCCTCTTCCAATGTTATCTTGTATTTTGGCACAAGGGCATCCCCCTTGGCTGATAATTCCTCTAAATCTGAATGGGTCTTTCTACAGATTTTGCAGAAAGTCATAAAACGTAGAGAACACCCAGCATGTGTCTGGAACAGTTTCTCCTCAAAGGATTTTGAACATGGAAGATGGTAAGAAGTAAAACAAGGATTATACTTTACTAAAATTTTGGCAGGTTTAAATTGACTGAATGATAGACTAGGACTGTAGTGTCTTTCAGATGACTAATGCAGCCAGATGGATTCCAGCACTCTAGGCAAAAAACACCAGTTCAGAGAAAGACATAATTGGCTGACATCTGCTGGCTGCATTTGTGTATCCCATCACTAATTCCATCATGTGGCACAGAAAATATAGTGGGCTTTCATTGAATATTTGTATTTATGTATAAGACAGTAATCTGAGGTACAGAGTCATTCAGGGAAAGGTAAAATGTAATTACTTTTCTAAAAAAGTGTTTTAAATTAGTTTAAAATCCCTCCCAAACTAATTCTACCTTCATCAAATCATATAATTGGCTTTATATTTTCTCATTATCCAGTAACTAGTGATTTTTTAAAAGACACTAACAATTTAAGGGAACTATAAAGTACAGACTGAATCTAGAAATAGGTATTTTGGCAGAAATATGCAACTTCTCTAGCACTTGAACTGATTAATTGGCAATAAACTATCTAATAAAACCATGTTATGTCCAATAATAAAAGAAGTGTTCTACACAGAAATGTAAAAAGTAGGGAAAAAGTGAAGGAGACATACCTGAAGGGAAGCAAATACACATTTTAAGAGAGAGGGTTTCTTCATAGTCTCCTTTCTTTGATTTATTATTATGCCTAAATAGTTCAACATTATCTAAGTTTCTGTGGTAAGTAAGAATGCACAGTACATTATATAACTGATTAAACACATCAAAAATTATGGCATAGCACTATTTTAGTATAATAATTTCAATAGGTTAGTTTCCCTAATAGTGCTTTGACTTGGATTTTTTTGCCAGTGGGTCACCAACAACCCATTCACAAAGTACACCAAGCCATCATCTAGTGAAAAATCCTGCAAACAGTAGGAATACAGATCTTATTTAATTCATTAATATTGTGACTATTGCAAAAGATAAAATTAAGACCTTACCTTATGCCTTTAAAATAATTTTATAGTATTTATTGCTGCTATTACTCACTGATGGGTTACTATTATTCAGTGACAGTTAATATGATTTAAGATAACTTCCATTCTTAATAGCATTTCCTAAAAGAACCATTATTACTATTAAAGTCTTAAATAATACTTAGCCAATGCAGTCTGTTAAGTGCTAAAGTAAGTTGGTAAAGGAGTGCTTTGATAGTTGTACCGTTTAAACCAGTCTGTAAGGCAGAAATATTGATACCTGACATCAAAACACCCTTTAAGCAGTAGCAAAACACATAAAATATTTTGTGATTATGTAAAGAAATCTTTTGAAATGCAGAATCTTGTGGTGATTATGCAACTCTTCTGTAATTAAGCATCAGTGAACCCTGGACCAGTGTAATATGAGCAATTTAATTTTATATGCCTAAATTCTGCCTGTAATTTCCCAGCCTGTAGTAGGTTAATGATATTATATTTTAGGCTACTTTCCATCACTGAGTGACTTCAAGGACAGAAGCAGCATCTTCCACAGGGGTGAAGACAGCATTTGTTTCCAAAAAATAGGAATGTTTGTTTATAAAGTCTATTGGCCTTGGTCAATAAAATATATTTTATATAAACTTTTTAGTAAGAAATATTCACTGGAAGTATAGAAAGGTATGGTGTAATTACAAGATTAATTTCACTTTCTTAATACCTTTATTAAATATCAATGGAGGAGAATTATAATAGATATGCAATATGATCTGTTATGGTTTATAATTATGGATAGATATCCACCTCATGCTTCAGCCACTGCCCTTTTGCATTTATTCCCACCTAAGATGCATTGAAAAAACTGCTACTTTTGCTCTCTACAGAGATCTGCTAAGTGGCACATAAGCAGGAAGATGCTTTTACTGTCAGCCCACTCTTTTCACATCCCAGATATAAGCCTCCTGCCATGGCTGGATGGCACCATGCTTCCCTCCTGCCCCCTATCCCTTGTGACAGAGACAACTGACTGCTCTCTCCCCAGCTGGTGACATCTAGTACAAAAAGTCAAAGAGAGGCGGCAAAGACAGTGGGGCTGTTCTGCATCCCAGGAATTACACACTTCACAGAAGAGCTAGACCATGGATCACCCAGGGTGGAAGCCCCTCCTGTCCCATGGCTGTGCTCTGTGGGGTCAGCCTCAGCCACTGAAAAGCTGCTATCTTACAGTCCAGCAAAAGCCACAGTGCTTCTGATGGGTTTGCAGATTTTGTTACTCTTCACACATCCCAAATCCGTGTATTTTGATGGCACACAGTACCACAGAAGACAAGGCACAGAGCTGCCCTTATACAGGTAACCAGAGACGCCTCTTGGCCTCAAACACAAAACCACAGACTGATACTTCCTTCCCATGGTGTTTCAAGACACCCCTATGCATCAGCTTTTAGAAACTGGCTTGTCAAATAATGGTCTTCACAACTAATTTTGCTTTCTCTTTTTGTTTGTTCTTTTCATGTCATGAAGTCAATATTCATTAGTGATGCATTGCAGGATTTAAGTGTTCGCTGGTTTCTCTTTCCAGATATAAATTGCTTCAAACACAAATTAAGTATTTGAGCTAAGTTGTCCTTTCAAATTTGCTATAAGGCAAATTAACACTCTCCCAAATCCAGAATAAAAATAGAACCAAGCTTTGTGTTTCTTGCAGAAAGCTTTAAAAAGTCTATTCTAGGCTGAGAAGCATGTGCTGAGAATTCCTGAGTTTTATAGCAGCTTGTGCCAAATCACAGTAGCACCTCAGAAGCAACCTTCCCACTCTTCCTTAGCAGGATGTGTTTCACATTATTATAGAATAATCTGCAAGAGAACTGCAACACTGTCAAGAAGAAATGGTGGAGATTGACACAGTGGAGCAAATAAGTTATATTTTCATATTAATATATACTTGTTTGCTTGCTTTCTTTGCATATGACCTGGCTGCAAACAAGTACATAAAGAATAGCTCATAATGAACAGAGAGAGGCCAGTCTCTTAATTATAAAAAATCGAAAGCATTAATCATTTTTGTTTCATTGTGAGCATTAGATCTAACTTTTAAAACCTGGACCAAATTACATTCAAGTAAACAGTGACACTGAGAGCACCAGAATTCCCTTCTATTTAAATTAGCTTTAAATTTTAATAGTTGTCAAACAAAAAAAAAAAAAAAGGTTTTAGTAAGAAAGTGTTTACAGTTTTCTATTTAAGATTAGTTTTCTGAAATGTTGAAGGTCAGAGGGGTTTTTTTCTTGTGAAAAGATATTTCTGTTTGGTCATATTTAGGAATAAGTATGTATTCAGATAAATAAGAAACAGCTACTTGCAATGTGCACATAAAGTTTAGTGAAAGAAATAAAAGGGAAAGTCATTTGTCCAAACCTATTAATTCATAAAACGTGAAAAATAAATTCTTCTGTTTGTAGTAACATTCCAAGTACTCTAAACCTACTTCTGTATAGATTTATTAGAAGACCATGTATTACTATAAACAAGCAGTTCCAGCATTTGGAAATCAAGGATGTCATTGCTTTCTTCCTAAATTATTGGTGATTGACTTGGGAGTTGAGGTCGCTATCCTGCCATCAACCCATGTTTTCTGGACAGATGGCAACTACAGATATTCTTGGGATAAAACAATGTACTGATGTAAGGCGTAATGAATATGTGACAAGAATAATACTGGGTGCCAAGAAAATTCACAAAACAGTTCTAGAACTGTTTCTCTAGGGAAAAGAAATAGTCCAAGTAGTTTGAGAGGAACATTTGCTTTAAATCTTGTCAAAACCCCAGATGGGGTAGCCAAAATAGTGTGCATTTCATTTTAGCTTGTGGGGGAGTTTTCTGCTCAGTCTGCTTCTGAAACCAGGACAAGCTGTGGATATCACAGATGAGATCACAGTACAATAACATATTTCTGTTTGAAGACAAAGGCCTGTCATCCTAAAACTCACTGTCTTTAGGGGCTGATTCACAGGCAGTGAACTGTCAGACTGGGGCCAGGGGCCTGGGTGAATTTGAGGGCTGCAATTCAGCAGAGTGGCTTTGCTTTACATAGCCATAAACATTTATTGCCTAGCTTTTCTTTCTGTCTCATCCTTTCTTAGTCTGTATGCGTACTGAGGAGTAGCTTCAATGCTGTAAACACATTACAATATGCTCCTCAGTACACATATTTTATCACTGTAGCCCCCTGGATTTTCCCTAAAATTCCTTTATACAAACTCACTATCATAGCTGTAAACCAGGATGAACTCTAAAGTGGCCAAATTCAAAACAACCAGGGAGATGAGCTGTAGGCCTAAAACCTTTAAGCTCTTCAAATAAAGGTTAATTTAGTGTTAATTCTGACTAATTTGGTTCAGTTTAATGCATGCCTGGAGAGCTAAGGGTGGCACAAAATCTGAGGATCACTCCTGCCTTGCTTTTGTTCCACTCCAGGGAGGCAATAAGTTACTATCTGCACTTCAAAGACTTAAAGTCAACCCACTCCTTTGGCCAGGGAACAGGAGGGCTCTGGATAGAAACAAGGATTATCCCATTTTTCTCTGCCCCTTCCCATCCATCTTGACTGCAGTAAGAAATGCATTCAGAGCATCAAGATGCAAGAAAAAGTACTACCTAAACTGTCATAGTAGGATACAGAGGCAAAGGCATCCTGAGGCTATTTCACTTTTTCTGGCTTTCCTCACTTGCAGCACAGCCATAGTATTCCAGCATATGATGGCATATGCTGGGTGGACAGTGTACACTTTGTGTCAACAGCATAAACATCATGATTGGGAAACAAAGAAATGTGGGGTTCAGTGTGTTTGAAGAATTTTCTTTGTTGACCAATGATAATAAGAAGAAAATCAAAAATAATTGTGAAAGCCCAGATGAGTTTGAACACTGATTTGAAATGCCAACCACCATATATTTAGATTTTCAATTATTTAACTTGAATTCAGAACATTTGCAGAATTCTTAGGAAACAGAAGGGAAAGAGCATAGTGGTACTGAGACCTTATCCTCATCTAGTGAATTTCTGTCCTTGCTTTGATTGCTGCTGTTGACCTTCAAAGATCTTTTATCACAGTATATCCATAAGTTTGTTTTATTATCTTCACTTGGTCTAATTACCTGCATGATTCTATACTGTTCCCTACAGGGAAATATACTGCTGAAGTTTGGGTTTTTAAACCCTAATTAAAAAATTCATTAGTGTGTGAATTAATTTCCACTCTTTGTATTTTCCTCTCTCTCTCTTGATAGCCATCAGAATCTGATAGCAACATGGTTGTTGCCATACTTTAATTATACTGTTAGAATTCCTTTATCCACCTGTAGTATGAGGAAATAAACTTTATTACACACAGTCTAAATGCAAAGCCATCTAAACTCTAGATCTAAAAGGTTTAAATATAAATAAAATTACTTTGCCTTGTATCGCTATTTTAACTGTGTTCCTAACACTTAAATATGTATTTAGTGTGTGGCACAACATTTTAAACTATCCTTCTCAAAAGTATTCTCAGGCACTATATTGAAGGCTGGGTTCATAAATCTTATTTGTTGAGATAAGTTGTAAACAAATGCATTGCAAATGAATGTCAAACCACCCCCAGCTCCTTACTTGAGGCTGATGTTCACTCAAGTCTTTCATGGCTTTTTACTCACTTAGTTCCATGCAAGTGCATTTATGTTTGTGGGTACATTAGTTGTGGCTTTTTGTTCCTACAATTGATATGTACAAGCTAATGTTCACTGACTGCAGTAATTGGCCCAGTTTTAACGACATAGAATTCATATTTGTTATGTGAAAAATAATGGGAAAAATACAGGTATTGCATGACTGTTGTAAAAACAAGCTCGAGAGAGAAACTTTTGTTAATTTATACAAAAATACTGTAATAACAACATCCATGACTACTGAGACTCAGAAACACCAGTATGTCATAACTGATTCATGAGGAGCACCTATTCATTGTATAATTTAAATTCTGTTAACAGCAAAACCAAGCATCTAATCAGTGATGTGTTCGTTTTCCACTCAACACAGCTCCATTAATTTTGCCTTTTGTTTTTATAGTTATGAAGTTGAGTGAAAAAAGCGACAGAAGAATTCTTTTGTGCTGTATTTCATTAGGATCTCATCCAGCTGATGTCTATCAGTCTGTGTTTAACAGGGGAAAAAAAGTGTTTTTCTAGATTAGGTTGTCATTCACAGTCCTCATATGAAAAAGACAGAAATGGCTGTCATAACTCATGTTCCACTAAGACTAAAGTCATTTTAAATTGCAGCCTTAATCATTGCAGAATAGAAAAGTTTTTTAAAACCCATGTAGGATGATGGGATCGTATTGGTGTGACAATGGAGTCTAGCAGTAGTAACTCAGGTCCATAGTATGAACACTGATTGTTTCTGAGTTTGACAGTGAAAAATTATAGAATTGCTGCTGCTCTTGCATTTCCTTACTCTGACTCCTGTTTCTTGAATTGTTTTATGTTCATATACAGAGACCTAGTAGGAAAAGTTAAAGCTGCAGATCCATTGCTCAGGAGTACAAACTAGAAATCTGGATCTCTGACTGTGAAGGAGTACTAGAGCCCGGAGTTTTGCATTCAAGATGACTACTTCATTTGTCAGGATGTTATAGGCATGTAATTACAAGAGGGTTTTCCAGGGTGTAAATCCTGGTGCAAGTCTCAAAAGAGAAGGGTTCCAGTCACTTCCTGGCACCACCTGTGGGCAGTTTAAGCATATCTTTGCCACTGCCATCTTTTTCAAGTGCTGGCTGAATTACCTTTGGACATCCACAGCTTGCTCTATGGTCTAGATATGTAAGGAATGTAGAGAAATAATTTGCATTTTAGGCTCAGAACACCCTAGATGAGGAGCTATCTAGATGCTTCAGTGTAATGTGTGATGATACTAAACACCAACATCCCCAAGTTCCTTGGTATAACTGCCTGTATATCTTTTCAGAGCTATGTTTCAACCCCCCCCAAAAAGACTACCTTTTGCAGAATTATGTAACTCTGAAGTCTCTCTGGTTCTTTTCAGAATCTGCATAAACAGTTTACAAAACCTGGCTTCAATAGGACAAATTCAGAAATATCAAAATCACTCTCATTTCTGAAAATCCACAGATATAAGTCTATATACATACACACATGTAACTGTACAAACATTCCCCAGTACACACAAACACAACTTCACACACTTAAATCACTCTTCCTAGAAAATAAAACTTTCAGTGGTTTTTAATGCTGATACATACAATTCAGAAGCTTATGAGGAAATAGCAACAGTTAGATCCTTCACACTCTTATGAACAAGTTACTAAATTAAGGTTTCAAAAGACCAGACTGTCCATGATAGCCCCTCTGCTGTTGCCAAAGTACAGAAAAAATTAACTGTAAGAGCATGTTTGCATTCCTGCATATCAAGTTGCATTCTCACTATCACATAGAAGATATACAATCTCCTCTTATACTGAGCGCAAACTGGTACATTTCAGTGATGGATGTATGCAAGTCTAAAGAGAGGACTTCAGCTGCTTGTTATCTAGCTGGGTCAAGGTTTAGATAGGGAGGGACAAAAGTCAAAAAGAGACAAGCAGCATAGGTGGCCTGTGGATAAAGAGGTTCATTCTTCTGGGCAATCAATCACACAAGCAGAGAAAACAAATACATATATGACTGAGAGGGTGAAACTAGCTTTGAAGAGACATAATTACATTTGACCGAGTAGTGGCAGACTGGCTTCTTAAACATCCAGTTTAGTCTGCAGCACATAAATACTCACTCAAAGGGCCATTTAGACTGGTGCTTTTCCAGTTTCAGTAAAAAATTCTATTGATGAGCAATTATTAATTATTCAGGAAAAAAAACAATTATATTCTCATATAAGGGAATTAATGGATTTAAAGGCACTAAATGAATCAGAAAATACATTGTTCTATTTGCAAAGAAAATTGGGTTGAGTGAAAAAAATACAAATTCAATTGACTAACTAATAGCTAGATTTTTCCTCAGGCTTGTGCATTCTTTATAAGTATACAGCATTGAAACCATTTTCAATAAACTGGTCCCAATACTAATAATTTCAAATTTGATTATTTAAAAATAGACCTTGTACTGATTTCCTAAGCTTGCACTGACATATGTGAAGTCATCCTGGCCAGGCCTCCCATATCAAGTGCAACCACACAGAACTGTTTGTGTGGGACCATGTCAAGACATTTTTTTTATCTCCAAGGCTGGAGACTCCACAGCCTTCCTGGGCAACCCCTGCCAGTGCTGGGACACCCTCACAGTAAGGAAGGGTTTCCTGAAGTTCAGACAGCAGCTTCTGTGTTTAGGTCTGTGCCCACTGACACTGCTCCTCTCCTGTACACCACTGGAAAGAGCCTGACTCACCAGGTCATTGTTTTGCAAAGCTGATTTCTAGCTGGGTGGTTCCCAGCATGTGATGGTGCCCAGGATTATTTCATCCCACCTAGAGGACTTTGCACCTCCCTTTGAAATGCATGAGGATTTTGTCAGTCCATTTCTCCAATACAGATGAGTGTGAGGACTTATCCTTCTAAAGAAATCTGGGATTAACCAACTCTTCCATCTCACAAAAAGTGAGGAGAAGATGACCCTCCACCAAGGAAAGGATTTAGAAAGCGTTGATTTGAGGAGAAGACACAGAATGAAGAACACAGATTTATATTTGAGTAAAGACTGTGGTACTGGTTTTTAACCAGTAAAAATAAATCTCCTGTCCTTCCAAAACCAGGACTCAATTCTGTGCCCAAAGAACTGAGAAGAAAAAAAAGGAAATTTATTTCTGGTTGTCTTTATGTAAGATTTTCAGTGTTTTTAAATGTCTGCAGCTCCCCATAAAAATGCAGACATCCAGATACACCTGCATGCTCCAAAGCTGGGCTTGCCACCATTTTGTTCCATTGCAAGTCTGGAACCCCTGTAAAAATAAAGAAATAAAACACAGAGAAAATGATATTTTAACTTCAGAAGTGATTTCCAAGCTGTACCATTTGTCAGGACACTTGTGAAAATAATTAAAATGGGGGAAAAAAAGAGAGCCTGTGGTTTTTATTCTTGTCTTCATTGTGTTCTTCCTGCAAAGATGCACAAAAGGTCACAAATATCTTCAAACAGGAATGATTGCTCTTGACATATAAGTCAATATCACTTCTAAAGCATGAGGCGTTATAATGCGACACAAAGATCACCCTACAAGTTTTTGCCTCAGTTCCTCTCTAATAATGTGAGGTGAACAAAATTTAATTTTCTTACCTTATATCCTTCGCCCGTTTGTTAAGATGCTTCGCTTCATTTGCCTACCACAATGGAAAGTTTCTTACTTGGTATCTCTAGAGTTTATAAAACAAAAATACTGAATGATAATTCTAAAATTATAGCCTCCAGCATATATTTTCTTAGCAAAATGAAAGATGAATTTTGTAGCCCATCCCATTTGTCGTATCTGGGCTATTTTTGCTACTTGCTACTTATATTTGTGGACTAAGAATTGTAATAGGAAAAAACTCTGCTGGAAGTCATCTTGTATTTGTAACTGTGACAAAATGCATGTTTCCCAGACACAGCTGTGCTAAATATATATTCTACCTCTTTTACCAAAACTTTAAAGAAGAATGCAGGTATACTTAATCTGAAAGGGAAGTGGTGTAAATGTTTATGAAGGTTCTAAGGTGTAAAAGTTGTACAAAACCAAAATTCAATAATACTAAGATTTTCCTCAGTTGATAATATGAAGACATTTTGAAATGGATTTTTTAACCTACATCAGTGTTAAAGGACCAAGCCAAAAAAATGCTCTCAAAACTGGAATACTATGTTAAACCTAGAACAAAATTTACTGGCAATAAGCACAATTCAAGTAAAATCTTGGCAGCACAAAGGAACAATTTGACAAGTGAGCGACCTCTTCAAAATTATGATGGAATTTCAGAGTGACTTGAAGTGCTGACAGTCTTGGACTGTATTGCACATAGTCTCCTAAATGCTGAAAGGATGGATTTTATGATTGGGAAATTCCAAATAAACCACTGTCCTGTACAGGCCTACTAAGGCCAGCTAAACACCTTTTTGATTATTATTTCTGCAAGATGGAAATACAACAAGCAACACTACCACATCAGCTAGAAATAATTGCCTGTGCTTATACTGCATACAGCACACTAATAGAAGCATGCCCAGACACGGTCCTTACCAGATTTTCCAGTATTAATGTAATTCCATCTATGCTTGGCTCTCCTCTGTGCTCCCATATAACCACACATCATTGCACCATTCACAGCAGTGCCAGGACAGGAGCATAAGGACAGATGTTAGCAGTACACCAAAACAACACCATAATAAATAAATAATTTTTAAAACAATGACAGATAAACTCAGTACAGAGTACCCTTAAAACTGCAAAATGAGGAAGGTCATTTGAAATCAAATGAGGAAGAAAACACAATTCCAATACATGAAAGGAAATGTCATTCTTAGAGTTAACAAGAGAGTCAAAAATACAAACCAGCTTTCTTCTAGATATTTGACAGGTAGTGTAAACTGTTACATTATGATTTAAGCACCTGTTTCTACTTCAGTTACACAAAATTCACTTTCATTTTCTAGGATATAAAATAAAAAATTATGCAATAAATATTTCTATTGCAGGAGGGTCCTATCAGCCAGTCATTAAAACACAGAACATCTGAGGGGTAAAATAAGACCAGGGTTTTTAGTAAAAATAAAAAGCACTGTGAAAAAGATCCATGCTGCTATAGAGGGAAACATTTAAATCACTACAAAACTATTATAATTTGCTTGTTCTGAATATAGTTAATATTTGATTAGGTAGGTGCTTGGAGTTAATGTCCTTCTTAATTAAACCAGACTCCTCCTTCTCTACCCCAGAGAAGAAAAAGATTGATCATGCTTTTTTTCAAATGCTAATTAGAATAAGCAGAGAAAGTCTTAAATCAGAATGCTTTATTTAGTCCTGCTGCTTCATCCATTTGGATCCTGCTCACATTTCCTTGGGAGGCCTGCTCTTTTGTATCCGTGAAAATAAGCACAGATGTTGGCTCCACCTCCCTCAAAGCAAGTTTTGCCTAATGACCATTTTGAATGTATCCCACTTGCACCTGTTCAGCATTTTAAAGTAAAATAAAGTACTTGATTGACTCCAAATATCTTGTCCAGATTTTCTTAACTTGATTATGTTGCCATAGAAGACAAGAGATTATATGAGTAGCAGCCACAGTGTGAGCTGGAGTAAGGCCAGCCTCATCATTCCTGGAAGCAATTTTTTTTGTTGCTGTTGAAAGTCTGACTTGGGAGATATTGCAGATTAATTAGAACATTAGATGACACTACTGCAGTACTGAGGTACACATAGAAGCAAAGATTACCATATGCAATTCTTTATAATGTGCCAAGTACACAAAAATGCTCATATTAAAATGGTCACATTGATCTCAATATGACATTTCTGCAGAACTGTTCTTTTTTTATCAACAGAATGCATTAGCTATCTTATTTGGTACCTCCTCCTGCTACCGAAACCATCAAATTTATTTTCATGTATTGTACCTCCTTCCTCTTCCGTTACAAATGCCTGAATTACAATTTTTTTTTCACAGAGTTGACCAAATCCTACCATCATTAAGTTTCTAGTCAGTCTCACAAGGCTTTCGGAAGTCTGGGAAAAAATATTTTCATTTTTACTTTCATAAATATGAATCAACTCTTCTGAAATCTATATATCTACTCTGGTTTCACAATACACAAAGTGAATTTAATAGAATTATAGAATATTTTAGGTTGGAAAGCACCTGAAAGATCATCAAGTTCCAAATCCCCTGCTTCACTAGACGAGGCTGCTCAAGGCCCCATCCAAACTGGCCTCATATGCTTCCAGGGATGGGGCTTCCACAGCTTCTCTGGACAACCTGTTCCAGTGCCCCACCAACTCCATAGTGAGGAATTCCTTCCTAACATATAATCTAAATCCATCCTCTTTCAAGCCATTCTGCCTTGACTTAGACTCTACATGCTCCTGTAAATAATCCCTCTCCAACCCTCTTGTAGCCCCTTTGGGTACTTAAAATCTCCCTTGAGCCTTCTTTTCTCCAGGATGAAAAATCCTAACTCTCTCAGCCTGTCTTCATAGGAGGAGAGCTGCTTCTTTGAGAATCTCTGTGGCCACCTCTGAACTCACTCCAACAAATCCACATTGTTCTTGGGCTGGGGACCCTGAATTTGGTCTTTAATGCCTAGCAATGCATATTATCAAGTCATTATTAGCACTATTTAAATATCCAAAAATCCATTGTTTCATATCAAATGAGATAAATTTTTTTTGATTGATACACTGTTCCACAGTTCTGTTTGAAAATAAAAATTCCTTTAATGAGATGATAAAAAACAAAAAAAAAAAAAAAAAAAAAAAAAAAAAAAAAAAAGACACCTGATAAAATGGAAAAAAAATGCAGTTTGATTTTTAAGCACATATGTTAGTATGTGACATGACATTTTGGAAATAGAACCAGAAAGCCATTCTGCAAAGAAGTATTACCATTTTGTTCAGAAAAAAGTGAGACGAAGGTATCTGTGGTGGGTTCAGTGCTGGCCAATCACCAGTATCTTTTTATTGGCAGAAGGCATTTTTTTTTAGTTTTCTTCTCAGTTATTATGAAACTATTTAAAATAGTTAAATGTTGCCATTTAGAGTATGCTGTACTCAAATAACTATTAGAAGATGATTTTGCAAATCACTGGTAAGGTAACACAGTAGCTGCTCAACTTTCGATTTTCCATCTAATTAAAAGACTGATTGCAGTGCTTAAAAATTATGATTTCTTTTTTTTTCCCCACAGCATATCAAATAAAGGAATCTTAAACCTCTTTCTTGATTTTGTAATTCCAGCCATTTTTTTCCTAACAGACTCTTGTCATGTGAATTTTATATTGCACAATTCTGCATGTATATACAAATTATATATTTGTGTGTGTGCATGTGTGTACATGTATTGTTCAAGGAGAAAAAAAGACTTTATATTGCATTAGATCATAGGGTATAAACTGCTAACAGTTTCATGACATAATTTTTTTTTCTCATGAAAATTAATTATAATGCAGAACTCTTATAAATTCCCAACTACAGCATAATTTAAAATTATGTCTTATAGCAAGCATACAGGAAGAATAATGAACTCCTTTCAGAAAACCAGCATTAGAGCACTTCCTGAATTGATTCTTTCTTTTGTTTCTTTTAGTGTCCTCCCTAAAATAAAATAAATGCCTATAGGTACACATCAGTTTTACATAAACTATCCAGTATTACATTAGCCACCACATATTCAAATTAACTGTTGGCATGTTATTACTAAAAATAATAGAAAAAAATTCTGTTCTTTAGGTGACAAATGGGTAAAGATTGATGCTTGGACATTTCTGTATGCTTCTCTAAATCATCTCCCATCTTATTGCAAGTGAAAATCAAATTATTTACATTGCAAAACAATATCATAATGCAAACTATAAGAATTAAAGATTTTTATTGATGTCAAATTTCTCGTAACCAGGGCTGTCATTTGTTATTATAAAATATCTGACCATCACAGTGAATATTTCTACAGAAATTCTCACATATGAAGAAAGACAGAGGACGTGCTGTGATTTGGTCCTCCTGTGACTGTCCATAATTTAAAATTATATCTGCTGAAAAATAGTAATGATCCTATTAAACACAGAATAAATGCATTATACTGGCTAAAAATTATTCAAAAGTACACCGATACAGAAATTAAAGTGTCACTGGCAAATTATCAAGCTGCACCTCAATCAGTCAGTTGAACATAATGTTCAGTAACACAGCATTGTATTTCATACTAGACATTTCTTCAAATTAGATATGTTGCATCTTCAGTCTTCTGTTAGCTGACCTGACAATAAATATGATGTATCACTAATAGTACATAAACCCAAGATTATTATAGGAAATTATTGTCCCTTTTTTGTCTTCACAGATGGTTGAGCTTATAAGGACACAGACCACTGTAATAAATATTAAGAACCTGAAATCAAGGTTTTCAAATTATATTTCAAAATTATTTTTGAGTGTGAATTTTTTCTTCAAAAAAATCTTTGAAAGACCCCAAACAAGAGTGCAACATAATTCATTGAGAGGGAGAATGGTTATTTTAAGGCACATGTATGTTAGAGGAACCCAACAAATGCAGGCAGACATTTAAACCCAGTGGATGAAGGCTATGTCACACGCCCTTTCTTACACAGATGAGCACAGGGCAGCCAGATTCTCACCTGGGTTAGTTTGACATAGCTCCACTTTATTCAACAGGATTTGAAACTATTCATATAGGTTTATAAGTTATGGATCAAGTGCAGAAAATAGGAAATATTTAAGTAAAAAAAAAAAACTGTAATAGTTCCCTTTCCAAGCTGGGATGAAGATCAGCTTCCAGAACTGATGCACCTTTTCTGTTCTTGTATCACCCCATTCCTCATTTCAGTGCATACCCATTATCTTTTCTGAACACAGACAGTTTCCTCCCCACAAATACAAGTTTTCACATTCATAAAAATGCTTGATAGGCAAGGTTACTCCAAAATCATTTTAGGTTATATTTCTAAACGATCTGTGAACTGCAAAGTGAAGACTTTAGTGCCAGCTTCATGATGCTTTTTCAGCAACTGATCCCTAGAACTACCCAGTTAAACTCTACCTTGAGGAAAGTCCTTTTTGGTTAGCTTTTCACCAGAGGATGTGTCAGGAAAAGTCTAAAGATGATGAAGATATTCACACAAAGCAAGCAAAAATTGCACATACGTAGTGGCAGTCAAAATTCAGCTGGCACAGCCCCTGGTTTCTGTTAGCTGCCTGGCATGTTGGATTGCCATCTTAAGGGTCTGACTTTAGAAACATTACATTCTTTGGGGTTTTTTTGATATTGGGCTTTTTCTGGAGATCATAGTCCGATTATTCTTGGCCTTATATTTCATGCAAAACATGCTAAATTTTCCTAGAAAGGACTCTTGATATGTACATGAAAAAAAATCTATATCCATTATAAGAAAAAATCGTCTAAAAATATTTTTAGTGGTCATATGTACAATTTGTTATAGATTTGTATAACTCCATTGCTGCAATTATTTATTATGGATAAGCTTCATTTCCAGAATTCTTTAAGAGAGAATTTCAGCTGTGATCTCTGAGCTGAAATGTCTTTGCAACAGCATTAGCTGAGACCCTGGAAACAAACCATAATTTTCAACTACAATGACATAAAGATAGTTGAAAACACACCATTCTGTTCACTCTATGGTACTCTTTACAGACACAGTCAAAATTCTTCTTTTCAGGTTGTACTGGGATGTTTATCAAGAGAGGAACACAAGGCACTTATCAGCCTTGACCAACTAGAACAAAAATACAGATATTTGTGAATAAATCAATAAGTAAATGTAAATTCTTAAAACTTAATGGACTGTTCAGTTATATATTCTGACTCTTTTATGCAGCATAAAGTTTTAATTTTATCTGGTAATTCTTGCCTAATACTTTCTATTTGCAGAAGTACATATTCCAAGAGGATACTAGGATTTGGTTTGAATTAAGGATATAAAACCTTAATATTATCTTTGAACTGTAGCACCATAATTTCTAGTATGTTTTCCTGTGCCATACTTTAAATAAGAACAAAGAATTTCACTTTGTGGGATTTATCAAACATAGTGAAAAATGAACATATAATTAAATTATGCAAGTATTATACACAGATCTTAGAATAAGTGCTCTCTATGACAAAAACAGCAAAGAGAGATCTAAAAATGGAAATTGTAAGGAAGAAAGAAGTTGTATTATTGATCCAAGACAATCTTCCAGCAGAGTTTTAAGCAAAATATAATCTTCACTGTGTATCTGTTTAGGTGAATCTAAGTATAAAGGAGACAAAGATTGTCTCCAATCAAAATCCCAGAAAATATTACTGTCATCTTTGTCTGCGTTGTCTCTTAAGAATTCTTTCCCAGAGATTCCTGAATTGCAAATCCTAATTAGATACGTTATTAATCTTATTCACGTGAGAAAAGTTAGATATGTGTACAAATATTTGTTGGATTAGAGCCATAATATGCTTCTGGTGGGTTTTGGAGCATAAGATCCTTTTAATTTTCTAATTCATTGAACACACTCCATTTCACTATTAGAAATCTTGGTTTCTGTTTGGTTTTATGATCCTTTTTCAAGCACGTTTAGTTTCATTTTGCCCACGATTCAATAAATATGCAAAATGTTGCCCAGTGATAGTGAAGAAAGTAAATTTATGCTGGAACTACAGTAATGCTGATAAAACAGATGCTGCTTAATAACTAAGAAAAGATCTTCAGTCATAGGGGCTGAAAAACTTTTGCCTTCTACAAATAAAAAAACATTTCCAGGTTAGGGTGGGAGATTTTAAAAACTAATCCAATACCAATGAGGGTGGGTTTTAATCATATAATAAAAAGTGACAAAATTTACAGGACCTGCCCATATGGGAAGAGTTGTATTCAAACTACTAAAATGATGAGACTTTGCATCTAAATCCCAGTGTGCAGGTCAGCTTCAGCCCAAACTGTAACAGAAACAAATCTAAAATACACAGCCCCAGTCACACATCCTTCAGTGCTGTATCCACTGATTTCCACAGAAATCAAATACTGGAAGGAAACCATGGTGAAGCCCAGTCTCACATCTGGAGAACGAGGAATCAGGATACAAGTGAGAATCTGATGTGCTGTGAAGTCTAGTTGTATCCAGAGATGCCTGCAAATAGAAGAAGTTGTTGTTATAGTGAAAAGTGTAAATTATTGAAGTGTGTTAGAGAAGCAACTATTTATTTTTTATAGACCCATGATAGTAAACTGGGAGTTCTGCTACTGGTTCCTAGAATCAGGAAGGTTAGAAATAAGTAATGCGTAAATTACCTGTCCTTATTTATATGAGACTCTTTAGTCCTTTAGCACTCAGCTCTGTTTTCAGACACTTTCCCGACAGAGGCACGATCAACCAAGATCAACTATCAACCTTTGTAATTAACAACCTTTATGCTGACTCCTATCTGATTTATGAATTTCAGCAAAAATACTAAATTTAAATGCATTTCAAGGCAGCCATTGATTTTTTCCCCTTGAGAAACTTGAAATGAGCAAGCACAGCTTTTAATGGTATGAAATAATTAAAGCAGACCACAGGAAAAGAGTATTCACCAAAGTTCTCATACAAGAAATATATCCTAAGAACAAGCTAACTTCAATACTCTAACCTATTGAAATAGAAGGAAATCTTTTTCATTTTCTTTTTAAGCAACATTTAATGGTAATGTACAGAAACATTCAACAGGAATCTAGTTTTCATGTTGACAAGCAATCACCAATATGTTATTAATTTTGTCTCGTTATATTTTCCTTGGTGGGGAAGATCATGGTGCTAAAACATAAAAATCATAAAATCATGGAATGGTTACTGTTCAAAGAGGCCTTGTAGCTTCAAGCTACCTGCCAGGTGGGCAGGGAAACTTCTACTAGACCAGGTTACTCTGAGCCCCTAATGAAATGGAGAAGACAATAACATGGTGATTGCTCAGTAGCTTAAATCTTGCAAATAATAGTACTGATGGACCCCTAGAAATTACACCCACTTCCTTATTTTCTTCCTTTTAGATGCCAATTCCTTTTTTCCTTACAACCACAATTCCCACAGAAACAACATGGATGGGAGCTCTCTTGACATTTGCACCGTGGGTCAGCACTATCTCTTCTCACAATCCACCTCTTCTGACATAATTTTCTTTTTAAAAATTCAGTAAAACCTCTTAAACACTTAACATTTCTGCCCACTCAGGAAAGTTTTGAGAAGAGAAGTTTTGTCCTGATTATTTGCTTGCTCATGAATATGGTATTTAAACCACAAAGAGTGAAAATCCAAAACGTAGAAATAAAATGATTGTTGACCACAGCATTGAAAATGTTTGTAGATAACTTTCTTTATATCTGTTATGGACAATTATATGCATGCACATATTCTCCCAGGAGTGAGTATGAAGAAAACTGCTTCATATTCAGTACCAAAAGAGTGGGTTTTTTACAGCAAGACTGTGGAGTCTGGGCTGTAAGAGATTAGATACATATTTGCAAATACGCACCCATCATCCCCTATTTTCCTATAAATACAGGCTTCATGCATTTTGTAGATTAGAAATTATTTTTCACATTTCTGCATATGAAAAATGGCTCAGGCTTTTTAATCTTGTTAGCAATGTATCATTCCATTTGTTGAAGCTATATTTTAATTGCTAAATTGCTTGTCATTGGTTACAATAAACACATTCTCAATTCCATTATAACCATTAAAGACTTTCAAAGGTTTTATGGAACTTCCTCTCTGATAAAGGTATTCACTTTTCAGAGTAAACCTTATGTCTATGTATTTTAGAGGAGATACAGTATACCCAAGAGAAAACCACTTACCATATTTGACATAAGAAAGCTGATGTATAGACAGAGCAATGCATTCAGCTTCAATTTTGTTTGTGTGTTTCTCATTCTAATTTTGACTCTGCATATAACTTCTGGTTTTGCCTCTTTATTCCTTTTATATTTCTATATATGCAAAGGCATCATGGGGCACCAAATAGAACCAAAACAGATGCCAAATAGATATTTTTTAGTTAGACAGAAGTCAGTGCTACAGCCTGAAGGATTTGATTAGAAATACCCTGAGAAGAACGTGGTCTTCACATCTAAGACATGGCCTATCAGCTGCTGAAAACAGATTTGGTAGCAGTCTTAGTTATCAGACAGAAGACTGTCAGCATGACAGCAGGGCAACCATTTCTTAATTGCATTTTCCCTTGACTACTAAAATACCTAAAAAGTGTACAATATTAAAGGCAAATATTTGATTCAGTAAGAGACACAAGACCCAGCCATGCAATTTAGATTCAGGTGTGTTGATATTTCTCACTTTTGTTCTTTTTTTTAAAGCAATATTGAAGTTCACATCACCCAGATTGTACAGGGAGGTGCCTAGGATGATGGGAAATGTTAGGAATTATGTTAGTATAGATAATAGGACATATTGGGAGCATGTGTTCACTTTCACATGTCTCTTCAGATTAAGTGTCTTATTTAGCTGAATGGCAAATTCTCCCTCTGGCCAAGGTATTCAGCTCAAATTGTAGAAGCAAAAGCCTACCCTTCCTATTTCAACATGGCCAGAAAATAAGCTTGTTCTTCTCCTGTCCAGTTGTTCAACACCTTTGGGAGGTTCACATATTTGAGATCTAGCTCAAATTTCTGGCCACAGTCAAGGACTTACAACTTGAATCACCACTCCCAAGTGAAGTAATGAAATGATATTATGCACTATATTGAAATGCATGTCAGCAAGAAACATACTTCAAGTGAAGTAATTTTGCTTCATGGGGAATAAAGTATTCATGGAACTACTTTCAAAGCATTTCATTTGTCATACTAGATTGAATAAAGAGGACTGACATCCACTTAAAACTCTCTCCAAAGTCAAGCCTCAGATGGAGTACTTTATCTAGTTTAGTAAATGCACTTCAAGAAAGGTGGAAAGATGTTGGCCACACTCCAGAAAAGATTAGTAAGGAGAATTAGAACTCTAGAAAATATATGGAGATACCAAGCAATCTGAGGTTATTTAGGTTAGGGGAAAAAAAAACCCAACCTAAAATTTGCAACTGTCTAAAAATAATGTGAGAAATATTGGAAAGAAATTATTTCCTGTGGTTTCTTTGGATGGAACATGTGCTTCAGAAATTTTCAGAAATGCGGATTTATGTAAGATATGAAGAGGTAAGAATCAACTTCTGCTTCACATACTTACATTTCAGTGATGCAAAACAGGCATCCACACCTCAGCTGGGTGCTTTGCTGCCATCACATTCTGTGGAACTTAGAGAGCTCTTCATCTTAGCCAAAACTTGATATTTACTCGTGCTCAGCCAACTAAGTCCCTATACTCCACTACTCTATTGACTAGATTTTCACTGAGTATAGCAGCTGCTCAAATGCAGATGTCTGTTTCGTGTGTACTTAAAAGAACAGCTTAATTGCAAGATGGACCCTGGTGTAAGAAAAATTCCACAAGTGAGAATGTTGAAGTTCTGGAATAGATTGTCTGTGCATATTGTCTCGAGCAGTAACAGCAGAGTGTGGTACATACAGAGCTGACCTTTCCTTGGGGCAAAGCTATTCTGTAAGCAGAAAAGCCCAGTTCAATAAAACTTGATATGGCTTCTGTACTACTGTTAAACACTGCCTACAACAAGCTCTGTTCACTGCTTCTTCTCTGGGGAGCCACAGAGCATGTGGCAGAAACAGAATTTTCTCAGTGCGCATGTCTTGTAGCCCCGAAATTTCCTTTCGGGAAGGGAAATGAAATCTTGCAATTTCAATGGGGATCAATTGGGCAAGCTTTGGTCCATGTCCCTGCACTTCATGGCATCTCATGCTTTTTGAGGGCTTTTGCTTTTCACCTCACAGATGCTGCAAAAGCAGGGATAAATGCAGATGGCACTACATCGCCTGTTAATGGGACTGATTGTATTAACTAGGCAGAAAGTCTGTGGGCAAAAGAAACAATTAGATCAAGTACCTGCCTACATTTGTCTCTGAAGGGCAACAACAGCTTCATGTGCAATTTTGTTTGAGCAGAGTCTAGTTCCCAGCTCTCGTAGTCCTTGTTTATGTAGGTAGTAGAAAGACAAGGTAGGGTAGGGTTTAGGTACATGATTATTAAGAAACTACTCAGTGCTGTTAGGTTTATTCTTTAATTGATTCATCCACTTTATTTATGTAGTTTTTTAAATTTCACATATCTTCATATTATTTACTTTAAATTTTCCTTATGCCACCTGATGTCTATACTGTGTTACACACCCACCTTCATGCTCAAACACAAACTAAAATCTCATTTTCATTTTGGAAGTCTGAAACCATTTACGTCACCTTGGAGGACCATAGTTCAGTTCAGAGAATAGTGAAATGGCAGACTCAGCATTGAAATGTGAATTTCACAATTTCTAACTTGAAAATATTAGACTAAGAAATACATTGGACTTCATCTGTCATCAGTGAAGAGAGACAAGTCCCATATGGACAGGGAGCCATACTGAATGTCTGAAATATTAGGATGATTACTACCACTGCTTTCTGCAAATGGAGTAGGAAACTCTGTAGATTTTGGGAGATAATTTTTCAGTGACATTGTTTAAGTGTATACATAAAATGTACAATCACAAATTAAAAAATTGACAATAGGTTTGGTGAAAATATCGTCTTTGATTCACTATGGACTGCTAAACAGATAACTTCACATATTTTTGCTTTGACAGTGAATGGCAACCTCTGGTATAATAAATGCTGAGTGTGGATGAAATTATAGAGACACAGATCTGTGTTATCTCGTCTTGTTTATGTTTGTTAATTCAGTCTTTCCTATAATTGTATTACAGACTGTAAGACAAATGCAGTTCCCAATATGAACTGGTGTTGATTCAGAAAAATGCAATGTACAAACACTGACATCATTACCATTACCTGTTCTGTAGTGTTATAGTATCACAAAACTTTTCAACTAACTGGGTTTAATTAATCTTTCTAAAAATACTTGGGGTAAAGAGAATATTATTTTCTTGGTTAACTTTCAAAATATAATAACAGTTACGTATGGAAACACACATTAAATCCTTCAGTTAATTAATTGAGTCTGTGTAGAATAACTACAGTTCAGCAAAGTATATCCTGTTGTTTTTACTTCTAAGCTACTTTTGAAATGTTGATTAGTGGGTTAAAATAGCATGTTAAATACTGTTAGGTTTCATAAATAGCATTTTAAATAGTTGTCAAAACACATGCTTGAGAAAAAGTACTTAGAGTTAAAATATTGAGATTTATTTTGTTTATATACTCTTAATTTGAACAGTCAGAATACCTCTATTAAAATTTTCCTTTCTGTTTATTTTCTTTCTTTATCCTCAAAATGAATGAAGAAATAAACCATACAGAAACAGCTGAATTTTTGCATTAAAACATTCTGTTCATAAATTTATTTGTATTGTTTGAAGCACTTTATTTTTCTCTAGTATTAGAGAAAAATTGGGCTAAATTGCCCTTTGAGAAGAGAAGGCTACAGCATGTAGAATAGCATTACTGGTTCAATGGGCTATGAGTCACCAATTAGTACTGCTTTTCTTTTCCTAATTATCATAGGCTTAATCTATCAGCTGGACAGTAAACAAGACTCTGCCATCTTAGTCTAGTGTCCAGCCTGGTTAAATAATTTTCTAGAAATAACCTGTCCTGAAGGTCAGGAAGGACACTCATTCCAAGACTCTAAGTGGGCTACTTGAGCTTAACTGGCAAGAAGAAAGATCCTCTGTTAATTCGGTATGTATGGGTGAGTCAGAACCACAAAGGGCTCCATTATTGCCATATCAAAGTAAATAGCTGAAAAAAAGTGAGTCAGGGAGATGAATGATGAGTTAAGTGTTAAGCAGACAGTGCAAACAGTAAGTATTAAACAGTTGCTCTCAGAAGGAATGTGGCATCTCTTAACTCCTTAATTTCTGCTGTGATAGACCTGTTTTTCTGCAGATCTTTTTTATCCTGCGGGTCCTTTATTACTCATTTTAATGAGAATTTGCCAACACCTTAATAAATTAATTTGCCTTGTGATGTCTGGAAAGAGCTTTCCTGCATTAAAATCTGTCTTAAACAGGATGTATTTTTTGCATGTGAGTTTATATTCATTGCCAGGAGATAATGTTGAGAAGGTGTATATCCTTCTCTGAGAATATGATTGATCTTTGTACAAATTTAGGTTTCAAAAAGATAGCTCTCGCATGTTTGGGTTTTCATAAAACATCATATGGGACCTGAAAAGTATCAATTAAACATAAAAGTGCAAAAAACAGAAATTGAATGAAAAGTTTAAAGGAACTTCTGTGAAAGAAATGTAAAGTGAGTGAAAAACTATTTATAAAAACTGAAATGAAACAGTTGTCAGTTAAAGTATTAAGAAACTATTTTAAGGACTTAACATACTTAATTTTATCATTTGTCTTTGCAGGAAAATGTAGGTATGAAATGCATTGATAACCTACAATGTAATCAGAGGAGACAGTTAAGTATCATCCAGAGATAAAACTGATGTTGAGAACTAACATAATAAAAATGTGAGAAATGCACTGTTTTGCTTTAGGGAACATAGATAAAACTTTTGTGTACAGTAGGGAATTCAGCCAGGTGCAAAGGCAGAAGGAATAGCAGACATGAATGTATGAATTAATCACTGAAAGCACCCATGACACTTTTTGCTTTGTTGCATCAACTGATTTATTTTTTGTCATACCAAGAAAGTAACCGTGTTATTCTAGAATGAATGGATAAAAAGTACTCTAGCAAGTGTTGTACACATTTGATCACAAATATTGAAGATCCCTTTGTACAAATAAAAGTAATATAAAAGGGGCTGTTGAGAAGAGCACAGAATATGTCTGTCATACAAAATGGACTAAAAGAGCTTGGCTTCTTGAGCCTAAGCAGATAAAGTGGCTGTATCTTCTTCAAGCAGTCAGGATGTGCAGTGCAAGCACAGGAAAAGAGTGGAAGAAAATATTGAGACAGTAAGTTTCAAGAATAAGGAATACAAGCTTATACAAGCACTAGAAAAAAAAATTATGTACTTATAAATTATACTTATATAACAGTTAATAAAAAAATTTGCACAATAATTATTAAAGATCTGCAAATATTCCTCAGAATGCACAAAAACAGTCCAAAAAAACCTACAAGCTGATTCTTTTCAAATAATTCTAACTTGTGTTCTATGAATGAGTGACTTTGATCTTTAAATTTTTAATTTCAGATGAAGGAAAGGGTTATCAAAATTGTCTGTTAATATAAAAAGCAGTCTCAGAGGAACAGTATCTCTTAGGAGACAGATGCAAGAAACTGAGGGAGAAAGATCACAACAAGCAATACCTTGAGAAGTGATCTACAGATTGCAGCTGGATGTGCTGATGCCAGGCAGCTCATGGGTGCATCAGAGCTCTCCTCACAGAGTTTTTACTGAGTCTTTTCAATTATTTCTTTCTCCTACTCTTTTGCAGTACCAGAAAGTGAATCTATGGCAGTGGGTTGCAATTATACACATCACTGAATTGCAGAATTGTTCTCTTTGGGAGGGATCTAAGAATATCCCTGGCCCAGCCTCATGCTGAAAGCAAAGTCAACTTCGCAATCAGAGTTGGTTGCTCACAGCTTTATCCAGGTATGTCTTGGAAAATCTCCAAGGATGGAAACTGCACAACCACTTTGGGCAACCTGCCCACTGTTTGGCTGTTCTCATAGTGAAAGAGTTTCTCCTTACCTTCAGCCTGAACCTCTCTTGCTTCATCTCAGGCCTGATGCCTCCTGTATCTGTATCCTGTCAGTGTGAACAGCCTCCGTCTGTTCTGTCCCCTGTCCTCTCCCCGCATGCACTGAGGCTGCTGCTGGGCTTCCCCAGAGCCCTCTGCTCCCAGCTGCACCAGCCCAACTCCATCTGTCCCCTCTCAGAGGGCCAGTGCTCCAGTTCCCCTTGACCATCTTGGTGGCCCTTCACTGAACCCACTGCAGTTTTTCAAGGAGTTTATTGAAGTGGGAGTCCAATATTGCATGTAGTTCCCTAGATATTGTTCAAGTGCTGAGCAGAGGGAGCTAATCACCTGGTCCTGATCTCCTGGCTATTCTCCTGCTAACAGAATCCAGGAAAATTTTGTTTTGCCTGTTACCAGGTCTTACTGCTGTCTCAGGCCCAGTTCACAGCCCACCAGGACCCCCAAGGGCTTCTTCAACACATCTACACCCTCTACAGACAGACTCCCACCTGTACCATTGCCAGGGGTCTTCCTTCCAGCATGCACAGCTTGGCTTTTGTCCTCGAACTGTGTGAAGTTCTTGTCAGCACATTCTGCCAGCCTCTCCACAGCTCTCTGAAAGGCAGGCACTACATCAGCTGCCCCCCTGCTGTTTGATGCCATCTCTAAACTGGAGGAGCAAGCAGTCCATCAGCTCATCCAAGTTTTGGATAGATTTATTGCATAAAGAAACATTCCTGCACTTATCACTGTGGAGTGCACTTTTTTATCAGTCTCCTGAGAAAGTATGATCCCTTAGCCAATAGAAATAAAAAAGCCAATACTGAAATAATTATTTTTAAATTAATTCATTAATTTCTCTAGAAATAAAATCTGTTTCTGAAAGCAAATGTAAGTAATTTACCAAAAACTTGGGAACTCCCAAATGAGAAAGAATCACATCATGAGTTTAATTTTCTGATCTCCCAAACCAGAGACTTCAGAAATATACTGGGGAAAAAATCAGTGAAGAGTTTTCAATTTAGGTTCAAAATTTTCATCTATTTTAAATTAAAATTGAATTTGCCAAAATTCCAGGATATACCCACAGAAATAAATTGACAAAAAAATGTGGGTGTGACTCTTTCGCTGAAGCACAGAAAGAGAAATAAAGAATAAGAAAAATGACATTGGATGATTTAGATTAAAACAAAGTATGAGGGAAGGGGAAAAGTATAGGAACTACCTAGTCTTCATTATGCATAAATATAGCAACATCTGAACATGGTGTCATCAGGGTAAGATTGGCTGTGCCATATTCAGCAGATGTTAAATTAAAAGGTATTCTGAGAGAAAAGAGCAGGTTGGAGACCTGTTCATAAAGGTCAAGCTTGTGTAATCACTGACAATTTGATGTATTGCTAGGTATAGCTGTGAAAGCTGGATCCTCAAGGCAGCAAACGTGAAGTTATCAGCGTCCTTTGAGATTCTGTGTGGCTAATATACATTGAAGACATCAGAGCAGCAAAGACAAATGAGCATGCATTGCAGCGGTGCAGAAAGAACCATTACTGCTCCCAGAACATCAAGGAGAGCAAGCTGAAATATTTCAGGGACGTTCCAAGGAGAGATGGAGATCGATCAGCAAAAACAATAGTGTAAGGCAGAACTGCAAGCAGAACTGGAAGCACGGATTGGGTCAGCAACATAACAGACGGGAAATTTCCACAAGCAATGAGGGGATGTCAGGCTTGTGAATCATGATGCAAAGGGCCACTGACCTCCAAATTTAGGGCAGAGCTTGATAATGATGGATATAGGTAATTCAGCAAACAATAATGTCGACTGGTAAGCAGGCTAGTTAAAAAACACATGAAATGTAGCCTCATGTTTCTGACCCCTCAAGCACCATCCAAATAAGATGATGCTTTCTTCTAATAGAAGCTGTATATTTCATATAACAGAATTCTACTTCAAATCAATCCATAAAATATATTTAGACGGCGCTTATATACAAATAGACATAACATTCTTATACAGTGACAAATATAAAATTATATAAATTAGCTAGAAAATTTTTATAAATTCTGTGTGAATATTCTTATAATCAATAGTTTCATTTTACATGGCAGACTATTCTTGGTTATTCTACAAGGGTTTTTCCCCTAAGAGTCAATAAAATATGTAAATATGCCCTTATTTGTGAAATCCTTACAAAGCTTTCAAGAGATCTTTAAAGGCTTTAACTTTACTTCACTCTGATTATTACTACATTTTAAAACATCTTTTCTCTAAAAGACCTATTTTAGTCTTTTTCAGACTTACATTTAGTGTCTATCTGGACCACATTCATTTACTTTCTGTCTTTCACATACCTCTGAGCTCAGTGTTTCCTTGTGTGACCAAAATGGGCTTCTTCACAGCATCACATTCAGCCTAATATCTTTAAGCAGGATTTAATTCACTGAAAAACCTGGTTATGTAAACCTTAGCCAGCACCAAGCTTCTTTCCACACTATATTATTGTTTCTTTCTGCACCACAGACAATCACCAGGGCATATTCTTATCTTAAATCTGTAGAATATCTCGGTTGCCAAAGAGTCATTGTCTGTCAAAATTATACTTACTCTCCTCTGCAGGCTTCTGAATTGTTATCACACCCAGCATGAACAAAGATACAAAACAATAAATTGGGTTATATATACATGACTTCCACATGGAAATAATCTCCTACAATCAGATTTGCTACACAAAGGTTATGTAGAACAAAACATAATGAATTGCATTTGGTCCAATTGATTGCTCACAGAAAATAAAAAATAATTCTTTATTATCAGGCTTAATAAACTGTGAAAAATACTTTTATATGTGGCTAGTATTTCTTCATCCACAACCTGGCATTACAGCTCTGCAAATTAGGATCATGTTTATGAAGAAAATTAACTTCTTCCCTCTGCTGTGCCTACTGCAATGTCTTAAATAGGAAAATACTCTGGGGATGTGCTAGTTTCTCTTTTCACCTAAAGGTGACAAATTATAGATGCAAAAATTGCTGATGCTCCCAAATATTGTAAATGTGCAGCTGTATATGCCCCTAGTTAAAAGGATCCTGAATGGGAGAGGATAATATTCAGTTCACTGCATTAGCTGCACCAAGCAAATTTCTCTGTGTACATTGCACTTGATAAATTACAGCTTCTAAATCTGAATGAACCGCTTAAGCTACCTCTGTCTACATGTCATGACTCCTTGAAAAGCAAGATATATTGCTTCAAAGATTTTTGTGTGGTTATAGATCAAAAATAAATAACACTATCTCATTTAGTTAAATAAAGTGAGTATCTATATAAATCAAGAGTCCTCTCATGCCTTCAGGAGACAAGCTGGCAAGGCATATATAGTCCTTTACAATCAGAGTTCGTAAGTTCATGGCACTTAAAACAGGCATGTCTTGGGAAATAGTCAAACTCCTATGGATTCTGCTTGGAAAATGTTTGGTATCACAGAAATTTGTCAGTAAGAAGCAAATCAACTTTGTGAACAGGTGAAAAAATGTGTTTAATCCATGCTCAGTGTTGATGGCAATAAGTCAATCACTGTAATTTGCTACACTCAGTTCTAGCCAGCAAGATCTGACTCTCACAACCCTCAGGAACTCAGGCAGCTTTAGCCTTGAGAACACTTCTAGCATATTCTTTACCAACAGTGCATTTTAAAATCACATTGCAAAAGAGACAATAAAAGGGTTTGGTTTTCTTTAAGGCGGAAATTTTAACAGAATTCTTGGGAGACACATGGGTATGTTGCCTCAGCTTGCATCACTTCAATGTCAATATTTTTGAACTGGTGTGAAAAAGATTACAACAGAAGTAGTCCTAGGTATGAGTATGGTTGGAAAAGAGAAGAAAGAAGTGGATAAGGTTAAGGTAGAGAAATGTTCATTTATATGAGTGACTGTTTTGCTATAACCTTTGACATTCATTTCCATATTTTACATTTCCACATCTCTAATTTTATTTTTTGTTCTTTGCATTGAGCAACATTTTTAATGCAATTTTAACTTATAATTGGCAATGCATATACATAATTACTGTTGGTCTAATCACATAATTAGAGCACATATATTTACATAATTGCAATACTTTATTAGAAAGGTAGTTACAGTGTTAATGGAATTATGCTTAATGTCATCTATGGGAAAAAGACATAGAAAAAAAACTATAAACACAGTTTAAAATTTGCTACCTTAGCCTTCCTTCTCAGCATTATGTCAGCAAGTATACATTAATTTCATTATCAAAAATAGAGATTGTCCAAGACTAACAATCTTTTTTAGAAGTCCAGGACTGAACTATGGAAGTCTGTTATAAAAAACCCTTAAAACCATCTATTTATTTAACTAAGGATTGCTATTTGAAGTGAAAAAAGAACAGGAATCAATCTTTAAATAATATACTTCTAGAAGATTCTGCCCTTAGTATTGCAACAGAAACCAATAAGACAAATTAAACTCTGCAAAGACCTCCTAAGTTGAAGAATCTAATAAACTGAGGACCGCTCAGATGGGTTCTATTGATCAAATTTTATTTGAAAGAGGAGCTCTTAAATCCTATTGTAAGTCCTGTAATCAGCTCAGTCTTTCCTTCAGTGTTAATAAATATTTGACTTCTCAGCTGAAGATATTTTTGTAGAAATTTTGTTCCTCAATTGACTTTAAAGGCAAATAAAACAACCTTTGACTTTTGCCATTGATTGTTGAAACAGTTACTGGATGGAGTCACACTAAAGCTTTCTTTCTGTCCTCTTCCTTTATATTTTCCTGAAAACAGTTGTTTGAAATGTGTACCTGTCCTGATTTTAAAGTAATACGCTTAGAAATAAGATACCTTAAGACTACAAATAATGTGCGTTTGGGTGGATTTGGTTTTTGGATTTTGTTGTGGTTTTTTGTGAGACTTCATCCTACAGAATTAAATTTAGGCATAATATGACATATGACAAATATGATTTTTCCTGTGCAAGTATACATGTATAAATATGAATTATATTCAAGCAGGATCTCATGGTTTACCCCTAAACTTAAAACATTAATTTAAAAGAGGCATTATTATGGTAAGTGTTTAGATGCTGCCTAAATGTTCTTAGGAGAACAGGCTGGGCTGAACCAACCACAAAACATCATCCTTATAGTCCTTTCTATGCTTACATGCCTGTTGCAAATATATTCAAAGTTATAACATTGCAGCATGACACCTGTGACCTGTTCACTGAAATGACTGTACATATTCAAGATGAGTTTATAATTATGGACATTGTATTCAAGACTCACTGTAATTTGATCACTGCTTATCTGAAAGATTCTCATCTTACCCAATAATGACAAAGATGATGCATCACAGCCATTGTTACTTTTTTACGCAAATGATGGAAGTGTTTGAGCCATGTTTCAAATCTGAAGATAAATAGGGAATTTCCTGAGAATGCCATTCCAATGGCAGGATGGCCATTTCTTCATTTTGTGAGGAAAGAGAACCTATATTAGTTTGTAGGGATGGGATCCACAGCCTTATTTTACCTGAAATCCATAAAAAGGGGACAGAGTAAAAGTTTGAGGAGGTTATATTGCAGAGTATGTACATGCTCTAAATGATTGATGAAATTCCAAGTGTATAAGCAGTGGGAGGATGACAAATGGGTATATATGAGATTAGTGTTTCAACTAATGGGTTTAGGTCATATGGACCTAAGCACTACCTTGCAACAATACAAAGATTCACTTAGCAGATGAAATTATAGGATTAAGGTCTTAGAAAATGCTATATTTTTTTGGACCATTTGTGCACACTTCCACACAAATCATCCAAGCAGTGACTCGAAATACACCTCTGATACACTGCAGTGTTACACCTGTAGTACAAAATTTGGGATGGTCTGCAGAGTGCATGTGGCTACTTTGCAAATGTTGACACCCATAAGGTGAGCAGAGCAGGTCGGCGATGGTCACCCCAGCCAAGCAGAAGCCCAGTGATCTCCAGATAGATTTATGGTGATGAGGAAAGCCCAAGTCCAGTCAACGAGTCAAACCTTGGTCAACATCAGGGAGGTCCAAGTCCAGGCACAGGCACCTGCCCCAGCAAGGGCTGTGGGAATGGAAGCGTAGGTGAGGACAAAGAATGAAGGTCTGAGCAACTCACACAGCTGATCTGGAGAAGATAAGCCCCACACAAAGCCCAAAGTTCAAAGAGAAAACCCCAGATGCTTCCAGAACAAGCTACCTTCCCTGCCCCTGCCCCAGTTGTCCTTAAAAGCAAAACAGGCATAGTCAGGGCTCAGGTGTGACCACGGCTCACAGCTGTCCCTGCTGCTAAATCACTAGAGCTGTACCCAGGGCTGATTTTGGTTCAGGCCAAACATCACAGGCACGCCCCAGACAGGAGACACACACACAGTTTAGGGGCAATTTTAGGGCCACATAGGCTAGTGACCATTCCCACTGCTGCTGATTTAGGGATTCTCCTGGTTTAGGAAAGAAGAATGGGAGTAGTATTTAGTTGTATAGAAACAAGCTAAGCTGTGCCCATCAGACACTTGGCCAGAAAACAAGCCCTAGCCTTGTTTTTCCCTTCCAGAATAGATAAAAATCTTTTTTTTTACCGTTTTTTAGTTTTTTAATGATAAGAAGTGACATACAACATGAGGGTTTGGACCACAGCCTTATGGGAAAAGATTTGGGGCTATAAGGTTTGTGATATACTTTTGCTAGCAATGAGGGCATAAATCTTACAATGTCTTGTCTCAGTTGCTTAAGGGAGAGCTTACAATGGGACCTAATGGAGGCAGTCCTAGGAATTTAGGTCTGAAAGCAGTAAATATCCAACTCACCTGCATACAGCAGCCCAACTTCTGCCTTGTTCTTCATCAGGAGTAAATGGATTTTGTGGGACTCAGAGACTTAATAATCTAGGATAGTCATTAGGCTCTCATTCCATTACATGAGGACTTGAAGTTTCATCCTTTGGGCCTTACAGAGAGACACAGAGGCTGTCAAACAGAAATTTCACTGTAATTTAAGCATTTGAGGATTCTTCTAGATGTCTCTGAGATAACAAATTCTGCAAGATTTGCAAGCAAAACTTCAACTAGCAGTACTGTGTTATGAGATATTAATCATTTCTCTGTGGGAACTATGTCTAAAATTTAAAAGTACAGTAGTCATTTGCAAGCATAAATTAGCAAAATTTTAGTAGACAGTGCATTAATAGACACTTGTGCTTCTCTTCAATATCAATGTGTTTTGAAAGAAGCCAGAATTTTATAGAGCTCAGAATGTGAGGGTTAAATGCACACAATTGGGTATGGATTATTGTAAATCATAGGTCAATTTTTTGCTGTTTTAAAGCTATCAGTGAAATTTGTTCACTATCTCTTAGAGTAAAAATAGTTGTGGAAAATACATATTTTGTTCAATTATTTTTTTCTTTTCCTTCAGAACTCAAAGACATTCAGTTTTCTACATGTGGCAAAGTGTAGTAAAACTTAAAGGGGTTATCAAGCAAAAATTAAATCTGTGTTGATTTGAAATTAATATACCTGAGCAGCCCCTGTAATATATTTTTTTGTAAATGTAATAGTTAATAATTTATAAATGTGAGATTCAAAACTAAACTTTGGAAACATGGTCTTCTCACATTCAAATGTTTGGCATCAGTTATGTTCACAAACAATTTTAACCTCTTCCTGACCTTCTACTGCCACACTAAAAATGGGCCATAGGCCTGTCAACCTTGTGCAGAAGTCTAAAAAGTCTAAATGGCATTAGAAGCTTACCCGACCTTACAGAACTATACCCATATGGAATTGGTAATGAGACACAATTTAGAGGGATTTTTTCAGGATAATTCTGCATCTTTGCAGTCTAGAAAAGTCAAACACAAAAATGTAACTAAAAAAATTAAATATTGAATGACAGCTTGGTTTTGTGGTAATTTTTTTAGCCAAAGCAAATTATTTATGTGCCATGTGGTATGTGCCCAAACAAAAAAATGGCAGCCCTACAAAGCTGTCTCTGTCACTGAGAAGCAGTCATTCAAAATTACCTCAAAAATAAGCTAAAATACTTTAATTTCAGAACAGTCTAAAATTTCTTAATCAAACTTGATATAAGGAGTAGGCATTTAATTTCTTTCTAGATTCAAATCAATAATCGGAAACATTTTTTCGCTTTCATCTTTCAAGCAAATTGGATCTTGAATATTGTTGCCTTCTACCCTATAAGAAAAAATAATTTAATTTTACAGCAGTACTTTTTGAGAGCCAGCTTCTTTCATCATTTGGCTATAAAAATCCAATATTTATTTTAAAATATCTCAGTTTATGGTAAGATCTCCTAAATTAATGAAAATTCTTGCAAGTTAATATTTTGGACTGCCTACTTGCACAGAAAATTTGTAAAATATTTAAAAGGATAGAATTAAAGCTTCTAATACTCTTTATTAGTACATTTATTCTGTCATCATTTATCACCTTATCTATGTGCAGATGTCACTCTGCAAGCATACTAGGAACTCAGTGCACTACTGTAAAAGACTTTCAGAAATACCTTGAGTTTTCATTTCCCTGCTTTACACCAGAACAAACTTGCACAGCACAAAATTGAAAAACATTTCCCCAGAAGAGATTTCCACAAAAAAAGCAGTTTTCCCTCAAACCTGCTTGCTGAAGCAATGCTGCCCCTACTAGAAATATCCTCTGCTTTTCAACCAAAGAAAAAGACAGTTTGTGTATATTTCATAGAAATCCTGTAGAGTACTACAACTAATAACTATAATATCTAAGGTATTTCTCTGAATTTTCCAAGTCCCAGGGAGATAAGGAGTTTGAAAATAATGAACTCTCCCTTTTAAAAGGTATTTTAAAGTTAATGTGTTTTAAAACATGACAGATATTCATGAGCTGTGCTAGTTTTTGTTGGGGTAGAGTTAATTTTCTTCCTGGTGTCTGGTATGAGGCTGTGTTTTGGATTAGTGCTGGCAAGCAGTGTCAATAATTCAAAGATGATTTTGTTATTGCTGAGCAGCACTTGCACAGCATCAAGGCCTTTTCTGCTTCTCCTACTGCCTGAACTGTGAGGATACTGGGGATGCACAAGGTGTTGGGAGGGGACACAGCTGGAACAACTGACTCCAGCTGACCCAAGGGACATTCCATTCCATATGGCCTCATGCTCAGCATATAAACCTGGGCAAAGATGGAAGAAGAGAAAATGCTCAGAGTGATGTCTTCTTTGTCCTCCCAACTCACCCTCACATGTGATGGAGCCCTGCTTTCCTCAGGATGGCTGAACACCTGTCTACCCACGGTTAAGTGGTGAATTAATTCCTTGCTTGTCCTAACCGGGTATGAATTTTGTGTAGAATTTGTACTGCAGATTTTATTACAGCTCAAGCTCAGACAAAACATAGACTCTCTTGATCTTCCACTTAGATTATTGCCAGAAAAGATCTATGACAGATAAATTAAGCCTGAAACATAAGTGCAAAGATGTAAGCAAAAGAATATTTGTATTCTTAAGACATGCATCTAGGACTTTGAAAGTTTACATTTAAAACCTAGCTTTGCAGCATGCCTCCTGTGTGAGCCTGGTTTACCAACTTTGAGCTCAGTTTTAATAGTCATTATCAGAGTTGCAATACTTCCCCAGAGAACAGGCTGCAACACCTGATGAATGTTGTGTTCTTCTGCAAATGAGGTCAAAATATAACCACCAGAATGGAAGGTGATGATCATGCACCACGCTCAAAATACGCCATGGATCATCAACTCTAGTCATCTGTTAATGAATACAACCTACAACACAATCTTTTTTGTACATTGTTACAGTTCCATAGAAACAAATCAAGATTTTGCCTCCTTTTTTCTAGAAGATTGTTCCAAATTTTCACAGTACTCACAGTTCACGAAAACCCCAGGTTTCTCTTAATTTCCCATTTAAATTAATTTATGTCCTTGTGCCAACTCTAATTTAACTCAAATACATCTTCTCTCTTCTGCCCACTGGTGATTAATCACATCTTTTTCAGTCTCCCTTTTGCAAAACTAAGCAAGCAATCCTCCTTTCCAGCCTCTCCTCAAGGAAAAGCTTCCTGTCATTTGACAATCTCTCTTTCCACCGGTTCCTAATTTTGTAAATGTGTCTTTCACAGTCCTGAACACCAAGACTCTGAGGTTTTATGAGACAAGCACCTGTCTACTACCACTAGAAACGCTTTGCTCAAAATCTGCCCAGGTAGCATTTGCTCTTTTTATGTCCACTTATACCCGTATTTTTTTATTCTATCTTGTATAGAAAAAGAACCATTACATTAACAAATTTCAGTCCCTAACTCATGATTGCATTCTCTGTCTATTAATACTCTTTCCTAATAAAACTATTGTGCTCAGTTCTTGGGGTCATTTAGTTTTCCTACCAAATTATATTCTTTTCCTACTTCTTTTTTTAAGGTTATTTTGTGACCTCAGTAATTTTTCTAGCACATGTCTACTTCTGTCCACTTTATTTATGACAGTATTAAAGAAAATTGTCTGAAGACGAATCTTTGAGAAATTTCAGTATGATGACTTCCTTCCAACCCAACAGTTTCCCCTTCAACTTCATCCACCATAGTCTTTTTTTTACCCAGATATGTACATACATTGAACTGCTGTTGTACTAATAACCTCTTTTGAGGCACTACATTCAAAGGCTGCATTGTACTCTAGACAGATGAGATCTGCTGCAGTTCACTTGTCTGGAAAATCAGATAAAATATTATCTTCTCTTAGGAAAGTATCACATTAGCCTCACTCCCTCTGTATTTGTTAAAACCATGTTGTGTCTTACCTCATCTTTTATTTACTTTCTCATCTCAAGCTCTTCACTTCTGTAACAGTTCTAAAATCTTCTGTGTTATTAAGGTTATATTGCCAAGTCTGTAGCTAGAAAGTCAGTATTCTTTTTTTGTTTTCTTAAATGTAAACACATATACATGTGTTTACATTCAAGAAATGTAAACATAAAATGTTTACATGTAAACATTTAAACATAAACATAAAAATGTAGATTTTTTTCTACTCATACAGACTGTTTCCAATTCTACAGATATTATAATTGATATTCTTGACATAAATAAGCAATTTTAGCAGCAAACATTTTCAATGCTCTAGTCTAAAGGCCATCTAGTCATAGACACAGAAGTATGGCTTCAAATCAGCCATATGTAAAATAGAAGGGATTTTTTCTTCTGATAATCTGACCTTGACTATTGATGATGAGTATTGTACTCATCTCCAAAGTGTTTCCTCTAAAACAGATTCAATCTACCTATAAACAAGAAAATAGATAAGAAGTCGTTTTTGTCCAACTACATCTCTAAATCTTTCCAGTTCTCATGCATAAAATTATTTTGAAATGTTTCTCAAATGGCTTCAAAATTATTTTAAGAATATACCTTTTAAAAATGGAATTACGAATTTAGTTCTTATTATTGTGCATTGTTAACATTAATTGTTACTGTGTATAATTAGAAAAAACAAAAAAAGAAAAACACTGGAAGAAGATATGATTATAGCATTGAAGCACAGGAAGAATTTCAGACATTTAAATACTTGAGCAAAGTAAAACATGGTAGTGACTGAAAGTCAAAGCAGATTAATTTAAATTAGAGACAAGATGCATCCTTAAGCAATGAAGGTGATTAAGGAACAGAGTAAAACCTCAAGAGATGCCATGAATTTTCTGTCTCCTAATGTTATTAATAGAATAATTTCTTGGTATAGCAGAGCACAGCAGTCCTGGCTATAACCATGCTAAAATTATATAGAGTATCTAATCATGTTAGCATGATGTTAGTGGCAGAGCTGGTGAGTTCTGTCACACTTCTGGAGAGCCAGCAAGGAGAACTACAGTGATCAGCACTCTCCAAGAAAACCTACCTAAAAATTTTGCAGTTTATATCAAAGAACATTTTTCAAGAAAATCAGATAGAAGGAATTTCAATCTGGGTAGCACAGGAGCACTTCTCCCTGAACCTTTCCAAATATGCTGATGGTAAAGTGGCACTTTAATTAAATATACAATAACACACTTGTTAAATCCACAAAAGGCTGAAAGATCAAAAATTACCAGCATCAACTACAAAAATAAAACAAATACCATCTCAGCTAAGTGTTTCAGAAGCAAAAGAACCCAGTAAAGCACAGGTATTTCAGAAAGAGCATTATACAAATGTTATATATAACATTTTATATATTATAACATATTTTATATATATTTTATTTATATTTATATATATATATATCACATATTATATATTATAAAAATTAAATATTCTTGAAATAAAGTATCAGCATGGAGGAAAGGAGGAATCAGCCCTTTATGAAACACAGGTCATTCACACAGCAGAAAATAGGTACAGTTTTTAAGAAGGCATTAAAAATTACAGAATGTATTGGCAATTGTCAGTCAAGAAGAATGACAAATAGAGCATGGTGTTCTCCAGAGCACAGAAATGTGGTGGTAAAAGAGCTCCATTGATGGATTCATTTCAGCCCATAGGACTCCCTGTGTGCAGGTGCAATGCCACATGTTTTCTGTTGCATAAGGAGACAAGAGATTACCTGACAGAATTTTTACCCTGTTTTAACATGATAAAACTGCTGACACCCTGTTTGCTGTCATTGCATGACCATGTGGAAGGGAATGGTAGCTGCTGGTTGCATCTGTACTGAGAAATTAAAAAGTATTGAGAGCTATCCTAGCCACTGCTTTTCTTTGCCATGTTGATATGTGCATAGCCAAAGAGTTCTTGGACATAGTTTGATAGTGAGGGCCAGGGACCATTCTCAGGGACAGCCCCAGCCAGGGACCATTCTCAAAAGATAATCTGGATGCAAGAAACCTTCTTTGGAGTTACAGAGATTTTAACATTGTGGACACAGACTTTTCTATGACATTTTTTACCAGATCTTGCCCTTAGTGATAAAGGGACATTTGTGCTAACATGATTTGAGATTCTAAATCAGTTTAGCATGGTGCTACAGCCAGGACCACTGTGCTCTGCCATACCAGGGGGGCTGATAATGAAAAACTTTGTTTTGTTGTTTCAAATTAATTTTTTCCTAAAAGATAATACAATATCTTTGAGACACAGAGGGAACTGGTCAGGGTAACATCTGAACTGCACAGAAATTGTTGTTCTCTAAAGCTAAAAGAAAAATAAATATATAGACACAAGTAATGGAGAACTCAGAAGTAGACTCAATAAGAAATTGCTACATTTTAATATAAATTAATCAAATATAAGTGACATATCTGCAAGAAACACTGGTGCAGATGTAAGACCAAAGATATATGTGTGTGCATTTACATGAAATGATATAGAAATATAAGATTTTCAAACTATTAATTGCACTTTTTTATGCTAAGGGGATGTTAAGTACCCAACATGTTTAATACCTGAATCTATAACTTGAACACTCAAACGGATTTAGTGAAACTAGCAACAGATTTAGTGACAATTTTTATGTTATGGTTTCAGTTCCATCTGTTGATTTTCTTCCCTTTGTGACTGCTCTTTTAGTTATTTAAAAAATACACTGAAGTTACGGTTTGATTCTTCACTAGCTGAGACACAGCCTTACTGCATTTAGCAGTCCAATGAGAGAGAACAAGCAGCCTCCCTCCAAAAGGAAATGTTTCCTGAATCTTTTGGCTATGGCTGATAAAATGCAGCTTCATTCACCAATTTTCTGCTCTCCTTCCTGGTGCCAAGGTCTCTGGTTGCCAATCTAAGCATAGCCATCTTTCATAAGGACATGCTGGCAACACATGAAAGCTGCAATATGATGAGAGAAAACGGGTGTTTCCACTGCTTCAGACCACTGTTTTAGGGTAGTGCTACTCTGCATGGTCCAGTTGGATGCAGCATTATGAAAATCATCATCTTGCTTCAAGTGTATCCAAAAGAATTCTGATGCCACTGGTATTCTTCTGTGTAAAAGCACTTAACCATTCAAGGCTGCTGAGGAGAGCAGGTCACACAAGACAAGACATCTTTGTTAGAAAAATCTTTGCTGAAAGAAAGACAAAGGGAAAGAGAGAACTGACCTTTTGGTTCCTGTCCCTCCCACTGCAGAAGACAGAACCAGGCCAGGGAAAAGCTCTGATATGGGTGGTGGAGTAAACAGGAGTATTCAATACCAAGATCTAGGCAATATTTATTCAAGCATTACAGGGTCAGCTTCTGTTCTCTGCAGCTGTTCTTCAGCTCTGGAATTTAATAATTTCCACCACTGCAAAAGTCCAAAGGAAGGAGGTTGTTGACAGTGCAGAACAAGTGGATGCTGCTGCTTCACAGACCAGCAAAGAGGACAATTCTCATCTCCGAGGCCAGTATACATAAAAGTATCATGAACAAATAATAGCAACGAAACCTAAAACCTATAATGAGGTTCTTGAGAAGAAAGCAGTTTACATACAGCTTCAGCAGTAACTGGAAATGAGTCTTTGACAAAGACATGTAAATTATAAATGGAAGGCTGTCTTCCTTTGATGAGCTGACCCTGGTTGTAGGCCAGGTACCACCAAAGCCACTCTATGACTCCCCTCCCCAACAGGTGCAGGGAAGAGATAATAAAACAAAGATTCATTAATTGAGGTTAGGACAGGGAGTGGTCATTCAACAGTAAAAGTACTGTCACAGTAAACCAGACCCAGCTTGAAGAAATTAATTAAATTTATTACCATTCAAATAAGAGTAGGACACTGAGAAGTCAAACAAACCTTAAGACCACCTGGCACCCAGCTCTCCCTCCTTCCTCTCCTCAACTTTATTCCCAATTCTCTACCTCCTCCTCCAGTGGTGGAGGGAGATGGCAAGTTGAGGTTACAGGCAGTTCATCACATGTTGTTTCTGCCACTGCTTCCTTCTCAGGGGGAGGAGTCCTTCCCCTGCTCCAGGTGAGGGGTCCCACCCAAGGGAGACAGTCCTCCATGAACTCCTCCATGAGTCCTTCCCGTGGGCTGCAGACCTTCATGAACTTCACAAGGACCTCTCCAGCCAAGACTGCAGTTAATGGCACTGATTTAAATTAACAGCATTTTCTGGGCACTTAAAAAAAGAAAAAAGAAAAAAAAGAGAAAGAAAAAGGAGACTTTCATAAAGGGAAACCCATCATGATTTTTTTATCCTTTTGCTCGCTGTTACAGAACATCTTGGATGAATAATTAATATTTCTTTTAACATTTTAGCTTGGAATTATTTTAGTCAGGCACTGTTGTGGTCTTCTAGAAGAAAAGGACTTGCAAGTGCACTGGGCACCCATGCCTAGAGGGATAACAGATGGGCAGGCAGCACGAGCAAAGCTGCACACATTTTGCAGGCAAACGAGATGTCCCTGTGCGCATACAGGGAGCAGACACAGGCTCCCACTGCCCCTGCCTAGAGCTCTGTAGCTGCTCTCCTACAGGCCTGAGGCCCAGTTTATTCTCAGGTTTATCATCAGCTGGGTCACTGCACAAAAGCAGTTTCTCTGCTGGTGGTGTGAAGTGTGGGCAGAAGAAGCTGGTATCTGCCTGCAGAATAGCACACTGACAATACCTCAGGAGGGAGTGGGACACTTGCTTTGGCTCAAAGGGGAGACAACACAGCAAAACCTGCACCTGAAAGAGATGTGTTTAGAAGCAACCAGGCGGAGTTTAAAGCGCCACTGCTGTTTTTGCTATGACATGAAAATTTGAGTCTGTAAAGCATGGAATTACACGGTAAATATCTCAATGGACTTCTTAAAAAATAATTTTAAAATAAGATTTTGAATTCAAGGTTTAAAATTTTGATTTAAAAAAATTTGTCACAATATTAAACTAATATTAAAAAGACATGAAAGTTCACGAAGCTCAACTCTATCTCAAGTCTGCAGAGTGCAGAAGCCTTGAATAATTTGTATATGTATATACAAATGTATATATCATATGTTCTGCGTTTAGAGCAATAGAAATTAATAAGAAACCTGACTTTAGCTTGATAATCCATGTAGAGATTATTAGCATTCATTAGCCACTGGAAGGAGCCTGTTCTGGTTTTGCAAACAGTCTACAACTACCCTAAAATGCAGTTTTTTCATCAGAACACTTTCTGTGGTATTTTCTCCTTACAGATGTCCTGTGGTAGTCAAACTTTATTGTTCTGCTGATGATGTGCTGACTGGCAACACTCACAAGAATGTCTGTTATGTCCCCCTCCCTCCTTTCATACTTTATATATTTTATTCTGATTTCTAAGTGTAGGAGCATGGTTTGTGCTGCAGAATTTTCAGGGCCCACAGGAAAATCAATTCTCTCTCCACTGATGCTTATTGCAAACACTGTGCTGATGACTTCAAGGTCTAGCACAAGGCTAAAATGACATTTTTGGAAGGCAAAGAAAATAAAATTCTGAGTCAGGGCCAGGACATGGGACCCTAATCTGGACTTCCCAGTTCAATCAAGGAGCCTAAGGGAAATGAGAAGTTATGTTCTTCAGTAAATTCATTCTCGCCATGGAAAAATGATGTTCCTTTGAAAGAGGAGTGGGAAAGGAGGAATGAAAAGGACAAGAGTGTCGTTTCCCAAAAAGACTAAGGTGTCTTTGAGAGCTAAAGATATGCCCATAAGGTATTGCAGGGCATAGGAAGAGCGTTTTGCTTAAGACCTACTTTTCATTGTTTAAATAAAACTCCATCTCTAATGTGTTCCATCTATACTTCTGCCAGCTTTGGACTGAGAAGGATGGCTTGTTCAAAGATGAGGTCATAATTGTGATTAAAGCTAGTTGTGAAGCAAGAAAAGCAAGAGACTTAGACCAGGATTGCACAATCTTCTGGTTATGCTGCTGAGAAATACTGAATTTACAAAATATTACTGCTCATATCTATGACAATCAGAAATATGACACAAATACTTCAGTAATGATTATAAGAAATCACCACTGGTTCTGTGTTTGACCAAGGCAACAACTTTGATGAGACTTATGATGTAGATGATGCATTATTATTTTGATAGCTGCTTAGTTAATTTCCTAGCCATAGACCACAAACCATTTACATCGGACACTATGAAAATACAAACTGCTGTTCCAAATGACAGTTTAAATAATGTGGTTTAAATAAAATAAATCATAATAGGTAGACTAGCAGTGACAGTGATTCAGAAGAGTCAGAGATGGCAGCTGAGAAGTCATTTAGTCCCAATACAATCTCCACACAAGCCCTGTTCTCTTAAGGGCAGAAATTGAAACCTGATCTTTATTTATCTGCGTGCAATTTTGAGCATCAACTATAATGTTGGATATTTTACTCAATCTTTGTTTACAACATGTCATGGTCCATAGAGTGGCATGCTTCAAAATCAAAGCTCTTCAAGAAAAGGACCCATGTTTAAACGAAGAGTTTGTTCTGAAAGCAGTAGTGTAATGAAGAGGGCCTTAGCCTTTTTCTCCTGGAACTGAAATATGGTGTAGCAAAGTTTATATGTGTCGTGGCTGACACTGGCCCAGTATCAGGCACCCACGAGAGTCACTTGACGACCTCCCTGCCACAAGTGGGCAGTGGAAAGGGAAAGCAAAGAGTTGAGATAAGGACCAGGAGAAAACATTTCAAGGGCAAAACAGGCTCAATGTAAAGTCACAAAGTTAATTTATTGCTAATAGAATCAGAGGAGGATAATGAGTAGTAAAATAAGCCCTTAAAGCACCTTTTTCCTCCCAGCTCCTCCCTCCTTACCACCAATAGCACAGGGAGAAAGGGCATGGGGGTTTTGGTCAGTTCATCACTGAGATTTTCTTCCACTGCTCAGGGAGAGGAATCCTTCCCCTGTGAGGCCGTGGTGTCCCTCCCATGGGAGACAGTTCCCTGTGAACCTCTCCTGCATGGTCCACTCACAAGCAGCAGCCAAACCACCCCTGCTGCAACATGAACTCCCTCCCACGCGCACACAGTCCTCCCAAAACCACTGTATGTGGGTCAGTCTTCCACGGGGTGCTGTCCTCCAAGGACAGGCTGCTCCAGCCTGGCAGCAAGGGCCCTCTCTCTGCTGGGTCTCCCACTGGATCACAGCCTCCTCCAGGCATCCATCCACTCTGGCATGGGCACCTCCCCCATGGGCTGTGGGTGGATCTCTGCATCCCTGTGGATCCCCACGGGCTGTGGGTGGAACTCTGCATTCCCTGTGGATCCCACAGGCTGGGTGATCTCTGCATCCCTGTGATCCCACAGGCTGTGGGTGGATCTCTGCATTCCCTGTGGATCCCCACGGGCTGTGGGTGGATCTCTGCATTCCCTGTGGATCCCCATCGGGCTGTGGGTGGAACTCTGCATCCCTGTGGATCCCCATGGGCTGCAGGGGCACAGCTGCCTCACCATGGTCTCACCACAGCCTGCAGAGGAATCTCAGCTCTGGAGCCTGGAGCACCTCCTGCCCCTCCTTCTGCACTGACCCTGGTGTCTCCATGCTGTTTTCCCTCACATGCTCTCACCTCCTCCTCTTCTCTGACTAGAAGAAACACTGTGTGACTTTGTTTTTTTATTTTCTTCAATATGTCATCCCAGAGGCATTACCAACCTCTCTCATTGGCCCAGTCTTGGCCAGCAGCATGTCCATCTTCAGGGCCATTAAGGATTGTCTCTGCTGGACATGGTAGAAGCTTCCACCAGCTCCTCATGGGAGCCACAGAGGGGGCCCCCCTGCTACCAAAAACCAGGCTGTGCAAAACCAATTCAATATGCCATAATTTGCAAACAGTGCTGCCACAATTTATCTACCAATTAAGGCTGGAAAAAATAAGAAGCGCTTAAAAGTCAACTTGATTAGTCTTAAGCTCTGACCAGGGCTCATTCTTGGGAGATAGCTGCCACTTTTTGCCATATTATATGTATTTGTAACATCAAGAAAGCCCTTTAACACTCACTATAATATTATTTGCAAAAATAATAATTTTATTGTACTGTATACATTGGCAAACTCTTTGCAGTACTTCACTGCTCTGTTGTGAGATGAATGTTCTGGGATCATCTTGATTTAGACTGTCTTAAACCATCTTCAACTTTCTTCAAGACTATGAGACAATAACCACATGTCTTCAGATAGCCTTTACTTATTTGTCAAGCGCAAACTGTTGAAAATATGTTGACAGAAACAACCAAGTTACAGTTTCTGAAAGTATCACATAAGAATTCATCCTAGGTGTTAATTAAATGAGTGAGCGAACCTGGATCGTTTCTGAGCCCTTCAAGCAGTCTGTTACCAAATACAATTGCCTAGGGCCCACTTTTTGGCCTGAAGGCAAAGAGCACAGTGTGGCTTGAGCTCTGATGTTATTCTTCTTTCTCTTCCCAGCCACAGAGAGGGTGGCCCATCCTGAGCCAGAACAGCACGCTAATTAATAAATCATAGGGTCAATCCTGTGCTAATTATCAAATTCATGCCAGGTCTTGTTTACTTTCCCAGTCCAGATGTAGCTTGTATTTTCTTTTTCAGTGGAAAAAAACCCAAAACACATTACAAAAAATTTTGACTTTTAAGCTAAATGAGTATCTGATCCTCCTACAGCCTTATGCTTACCTCAATCAGTACAATCCAGTCTTTAGCAAACTATAGAGCTATGAATTGGTAATAAAAACAATACAGCTGGCTCCTTACATGACCATGTCTCTTCAGCATCACAGTGAGTTGGAAATTCACCAGACCTCCACTTTGAATTTGGTAGCTGCCACTGGAAACTTCCAGGAGTCATAAGGCTGACAAAATTTTGCGTCATCTTCCTCTCCTATCTACACACTATCTAAGATTAAAATTTAATCCACTATCACTTTATGTTTCATTAATTTTATAAAAAGAAGGAAAGAAAATGAATAATAAAATCAGAAGTAACACACGAATAATTGTAGTTGCTTCCCTGTCTCAGTCATCTTCTTGCTATTCTTGTACCATTTTGAATGTTTAAACTCCTTATTTCAGATAGAACCCAGACATGGTAGCCTGGTACAAATTGCTACCCATGAGGTCATCAGTCTTGTAGTTCACATGAAAGGGCAAACAGCATGGGCCCAAATTAAGTGTGCAGCTTCATATGCTGACTGCACATGTCTGATGTCACCACTGATTTACCTCTATGTGCTGTCAATCTATACTGGCAATATACGAGAAGTAGGAAAACTTTTAGGGGTAGCTTAATTTGCAAGTTTGGTGGTACTCAGTTTACTTAGACACAAATACACAGAAATGGGAGAAGTATGTGCATATTTCCTGTGCTGATTGGCTTCCCATGGGCTTGATCCAATTTCAGCTCAAGTCAGTGGGAATCTTTCCACTTTCTTCAGTGGCAGTTGGCCCACAACCTCATTGAGAAGCATACTGCACAGAGCAGATATTCTCCATAAGAAAAGTTAGTAAAGGATTAGAGTCTATCTACAAGGGGAAAATGGGCACAAAATGTCCTACAAGTACACTGACAAGACAGACACCGTGAGAAATGACTCTCAATAAACTGCAAGCCTCATCTGGTAAACTGCAGACATAGGGGTTCAAATTTACAAAGTAAAACATGTTACTTGTTGCACTGAAAACTTAATAACGCTGTTGGCAAATTTATTCCTTTAGGTTAGATAAATCTTGTCTGTTCCAGTTTGATAGTACTTTTACCTTATTTAGCAGGTAGTTTCAGTGTGATTTTTATTCACATACCAGTTTTAATGCTGAAATTGAGTTTGTCCAACTAGAAAGGAGCAGGGGTATACTTTGGATCAAGCTAAATTAGAACAACTGGGGTTTTTCATGGCTGAAACAGTTAGCAGGAACAATTGTGGTTGGAAGTGGAAGATTAATTTTCATGTGCCTTTAATTCTCAAGTGGTATTTTGGCAATAAATAAGTCACATTTAGAAAAATGTTGACAAAACCTCACTTTATTTACAATTTTGATGAATATAATTCACAATATCAAAATTATGTTTTTAAATGGATTAATTTTAATAAAATGTTCCCTCTCTAGCAACCACAGATTAATCACTAGTATTTGTTTACTTTCCCTGTCTCAAAACTGAAAGGAAGAAACCCATCTACACCAATAAATGACTACTACAGAAGCCAACCCAAAGTGCAGTGCAGTTCTGTGGTATTCTGAAAACTAGTTTAGAAGAGTTATGTACCCAAGCATGATAAGCAAGGAGCAAAATGCAGGTCAGTAGGCAATACTCTGGGTCTGAAGTTTATATATGCCAGACTACTCCATCTATCATGGTATAGAACAGACACCAAAAAAATATTTGGACGGCCATCTAGTGTTATCCAAGTGAAATGCAAGAAATTTAATTGCTTAAAATGCATGCACCTGTTCTCTCATAGAACAACTAAAAAAACCACAAATATTCACCTCTGTTTTAAATTCAACTGATCATTACCATCTCTAGAGCATTTGTCTATTTGCAAGGAAAATGTGTTCATTTTAACTGTCACAAATATACGAGATTTTATAAAATGATGGAAGAAAATATTACTAAAAGGAAAATATACACAGAAAGTGAAACAAGTGAAATTTGTGTCATTGTAAGGCTTTAACAGCTAACATTAAAATGTCAAGATGTAAAGAAATATAACTTTGCAAAATAGATAATCAGGAAGATGGAGTGATACCAAATCTATGTGAGGAAAGAAATTATTCCAGTCACAATGCAGCAACACAGCAGTGGAAATGTGTTAACTGCACATGTATTCTGAGCTTGAAAAAGTGTTCATTTTATAGCTGTTCTAAATATGAGTGAATAAAGAACTAAATAAATGCTATCTAGTCTGTCTTAATTTCTATCCACTAAACACACATGCACAAATACCCTTACTCATCATAAGGCCAGAAGGAACTGTTCTGATTATCTGCTCTTAATTTAAAAAAAATACAGGCTGCATAACCCTAGTGTATTCATCACACATACAGCACATTAAGAAAATAATGGCTTTCACATATCTTTATCCTTGTTTTATCTGCATATGAAAAGACTTTCATACATGTGATAATTTAACTTTCTTGTTTTCATATAAAACATTTAATCCTAGTAAGAAAAATAAACTGAAGAAATCATTGTAAAGTTGTAAAAACTGTTTCTTTTGCAACATACTGCTCACTTTTTCTGAGATACTGTACACTCTTCAGAAATGCTGGGAGGCAAACAAATTACCTTAGTATTTATCTGAGATAATATGCTTGCCAAATGGCTAAAGCAGCTTAAGGTACTTAAATTAAGGATTTAAAGTTTACAGCTCCAGGCCTATGATGGTATATAAAAATTCCTGTTAAAAATTACGACTGCTTTCTCATTTCACTAATGAACTCACTGTGGGATTTAGAGTGTTTGTAAAACTTCTTTTTTCTTGCACATTTAATCATAAGTTAAATAAGATAAAAATCAAATACAGTAGTAGTAGTCAGTGCCACAGTTTACTATGGTGTCATCTACCTCATTTAACTTTTTCTGTTAAAATTTATCAAATTCACACTGCTTTACCAGTGGCATTGTCCAAGTATGACAGCATTTGAAGATGGGAAGAAGCATTCTGTGATGTTGATGGCATGGTAATGACTTTTTTTAGTCTGTATCTGTGGAGGTCCTTTCCAGATGTGCCTTTGTCACAGGACAGACATGGGTCACAACAATCTGGAACTATGCCATTTTCTTATCAGATCCAAAACTAGTTAAGTTGCTGCTTTTTGGCTCCAGTCTGACAAGTTGAAAATTGCATCCAAAGAATTTTACCATTAAGATACCAAAAGAGTAGGTAGCAAGTTTTGTACTAAATTTCCATTTAGGCATGATTCCATTCCTAATTCAAACACACAGTTCCTATTTAGATCCACCTACTACTGACCTTCTAAACCATTGCAATGGTTTTGGATTAAACTACTACCAAAGCAACAAAAAGGTCAGGGCTCTTCCTTCTGAAGCAGCCTTAGCAATAACACAAGGCCACCTTCCCTGTGTGCTCACACCACAGAGGAGTCTCCAGTGTGACTCCTCCTTTGGAGCAGCCAGGCTTTCACTGGCAGCCACAGTGATGAACTGGTGCTGGTGCAATAGCCACTCAGGCCCACTATCCACTTACACAGCATCTACCTCCCACCCACCTTTGGTTTACAGGGACAGCTTGCACACCCAGAAAGGGTCTCCACGACCATTAATAGCAGTAACCCAAAAATAGGATGCAACAATAAATTCTACATATCACATGTAAGCCCAGGGCAACACCAGCCAGTATCACCAGGGACTCCGCCTTCTGCCACAAGCCTACTTTCCCATCACCTTGACTGCAACCTGCCCCCAAATCCCAATGGATTCTCAGCCTGTTCAGTCCTCTTTTCCCTTTCCCATCAGCTGTAAAGATCAGACCCATCAGTGTCACAGCTCTGCTCTCTGATACATGTGAAAGCAGTCACCTACTTAGAGAGGCTGAACAGCTACAGGAGTGGTTTTATCTAAGTAAAAAGTGCTAGCTCCCCATCCATTTTCTCCTCTGTATGTCTCCCCACTAATATCCACACAATTCTCAGCACTATTCTTCATTCTCACCAAGTGCCTGTCACCTCAGAGAGCTTTGGCTGTTTGCCACAATCAATACAAAGTTCATTCCCAATCAATTAATGAGATAGGGATGTAAAAAACTTTGCTATGCAAGAGGGTGAACCTCAGGGGGTCAGGACAGAAGAGTCTCCCGAGTACTTGGCCAAAGCAGTTTGGGAAGAGACTCAGGACTGGTTTCACATGAAGAGGTCTGCTTCTGTGCTATGTATAATCCATGCTGTATGCCTAAGTGCAGGTGTACACCCAGATGCCATTTTCAGTAGCTTCCTCACTGCTTCTGAGCAGCAGGGTCCTGCTGGAAGAACTGCAGCCCTCCTGGGATGCCAATTTAGCAATTGCAGCATTTTCCAACTACTCCAGGGAGGGGACACAGTGCTCTGGCAAACACCACAGCATAAAAAGCCCTGAGACCTCTGGAATTACCCAGAGGTGCATACCTCTTCACAGGATGTGTCTGAGATTGCTCAGTTTATTGCTAGCTAGATTGAGGCTCTGGTGAAGGAGCCTGGGAATTCCTAAGATTTAGACTGACTGCCCAGGTGACAACAGAAACAGGAGTTATGAAAGCAAAATATAGCAATAGCAAAAGAATACATAAAATTTTTGGATTTGAACTAGCTACACTGGGCCATGTTCTATGATGACTGACTATTTTCAGAATATTTTAGGTTTGCATCATAAACAGAGGTGCCTTGAGGTTTTTACACATCACAATGGAAAAATGAAGTTGAACAGTAATATCTTGCCTGACAGGTTTGTTTGAGAAGAGCATATACAATATCTCAGATATTTTAATATACTTCCTGTGAATAATGATCCTTGCATCTGACATATCTTTTATAATTTTCAGTTGGAGATTGTTGTCTCCAGAATTTCTGATGTTATCATGTCTGTGTTAAGAGTTGAGCAGAGAATCCTCCTTACAGGCTTCCTTCCTTACAGTTAACCTATAATTGGACAAGGATGTATCATATAAGTAAACTTTGAAAACAGGAAAGATTACAAAGGTCGATCTCCAGAGATCTTCTGGAAAAATTATGGATGTTCATGTGGTATCCTGTAGGCTCAAAAGTGTCTATGAAGACAGGAGTACCAAGTTTGGGAGCCCTCTTACCATTGCCCTGTTGCATAATTTCATTTCCCAGTAGGATTGTAAGGTAAGACCAAACCTCTCATGGTCTTCTAAGGAGCACAGGTGGATCCAAGCTGTGTAGCTTTCTAAATTCCTAGTGCATAGTGTATCATTACATGCAGTAAAAGCAAATGGATGTATAATTAGTTCAGCATTATATGTACCATAAACATACTCCATAACTATAGCCTATATTTCTTTCAAAGTTGTGGTAGAATTTTATTTCTTCCAATAAGAAGAGGTTTTTAGATGTGGACATTGGTCTCTTCAATGAGCAAAAAAAACTTTGCTTAATTCAGGACAAAAGCAAAAACACTGTTCAGGTGGCAAATATCTTCCATGGTCATTTAAAGATGATTCTGGACATTTGCACAGTCCTATCAGCAACCCAAGCAGTAGCTGCCCATGCAGTCAAGGAGATATTTCAGTTTCTGGTGTCCACCTGTGCAAGACAGGCTTGTGGCAACACCAATAAGTATCTTAACAGCCCCTCAAGTTCAGGTCCAGGGCTGCAAGGGCTGCAGCATGTGGTATCCCACTACGCAGGGGTCAGCAAGGATCACAGCTGATTATTTCCCTGGCACTGGAATTCTTTGAAGAAAGTGAATAACTGAATCCAATTGCTGGCACCACTTCTGAAGTCATAGCTACGTGTGCTATTCATGTATCATGACATTTTTGAGTACTAATGACTTAGTGTTCTGCACTTCCCTTTAATCATGTTAGAATGAAATAGTTCCTGTTTTGACATAACTAATTTATCATCACATTGGCAGAGAGTGAAGAAAAGTGCAGAAGTTCCAAAGATTTGGCATATCTCAATGTTCATATACACACAAAAAGAGAGAGATTATTAAATGAAAAGTTGTGGTTTTGTTATTTGAAATATAGTAAGTTTTTGTCAGGAATTATCACACTGAAATCTATTTTATTTCATCCTTCATTTTAAAGGATGTCTTAGAAATAAAATTTTATTTTGAATACTGCCATGGTTTAGGAGCTGTTGTCCCCAATTTAGTGCTCCCACTGAAACATTCCAAACCATGTGCTTCCTGATTTCAAACAACAATGACCAAACCCTGGGCTCTACCTCTAGTGACCAGCATCCAGCTGGTCTTTTTATCACCACTCATAATCCTTTAAGTTCAGACAGTTTTCAGCCTGCCTTGCCCTCCTCTCACAGAGTCTATACTTCATCAGTTTGTCTATGAGGGTGTTATGGAGGACAGTGTACAAAGTCTTGTTGAAGTCAAGTTAAAGGATATCCCGTGTTTCTCCTGTTTCCAGTGAATTGGTGATTTTGTCATGGAAGGCTATCAGGCCATCAGTCATGACCTTCTTCCCCTGCTGACTATTTCCAGCCATTATATTGTTCTTCATGGTTTGGAAAGTTTTCAACATTATTAGCTCTTTCACCAAGGACCAAGGTAAGTCTAAGAAACATGAAGCTCTCCAAATCCTTCTTCTTCAAGCCCAAAATAGCACTTAGCTCTCTCAATCCATAGGAACTTCCCCTGGCAGCATGGAGTAGTTGTATCAAACTCAACTGCTGCTGTGATTTGTAATTGACCTTAACCTTAAAAATAGCTTGTATTTTAATGCTTTGGTTAAAACACCACAGAGATTAAAAAAACACCCAAGAAGATGGTTGCAATTACATAATTACCAAAATTATTTTTAAGAAACCAGTAATATAGAAGCCAAAAAAAGAGGAAAGAACAAGTTTTTTAAGTCAGGTTCAAATTCACAGGGTATGAGAAAATTCATCATACACTACTGTGGCTTAAAAGTTTCTGAATCATACCAGTTTGTAAACATCTGGGAAATAAGATAATTAATGAAAAGACTCAACTATCGTGAACAGAGCACAGTTTTTTTTTTTTTGAAGGTGTAACTTCGCTGATGAAGGATGGGAAATGAATGGTATTGATATATCTTAACTTTCACAGAGTTTCTGACATCCCATCTTATGACAAAACCACAAGTCAGCTAAAGAGATAAAACCTAGCTTTAATCATCCATGAAAGCATGAAAACTAGAACATTCTTGCAACAGCTCATAGTCTTATATGTAGCTGCTTCCAATATGTTCCCAATGTTCTTTTTCTGTCAGGTGATGTTGATAGAAGGAAATATCTTATGAGTACCCTTATGAGGGTGATTTTGTGCAGAGATGTGGATGAAGATGGCTTCAAACAAATATACAGGAGTAATTTTATTCCTAGTCTTTTCAGCACAGTAATTCTTGCCTTGGCTGTTTCTGCAGTTCCCCCTGCTGGCTGAAATCTCTGGCTCATTCCATAATATAGCTGTAGAGATTAATGCAGGAATATTTTCAGAATAAGGGTTTTGTTTACCTCACCAATGCAGTGGGATTCTAAGATGATTCATACTGATACAGAAATTTTTGAAATAGGAAGCCAAAATATTTCAGTTTTTAAAATTAATCACTGTTGCCTTTTAATAATTTTCATTACAGCATATCGCTGTATCATTCAAATTGCTCATCCCTGCTAAATATAATATACATTCAGACTTTCAAAATACCAAGATCTTACCCTACTTTCGCCTTCCTCAGACTTTCTTCCATTCTCCAATCAGAGGATGGATCAATGGTCAAAGGCAACAACAGATCATGAGTCTTCTCTCTCTTGAACTCAGGTCAGCAGACTAGCTTGCCGTTTGGAAGTGTTTGTTCAAAGCAGTTGATAGTAAGTGTACAGTGTGCTGAAGCTCTAGGAATTATCTTCAGGATATCTGGCTTCATGTCCAACCTCTCCATGTGAACTTCCCTGAAAATAAAACACCAGAAAATATTAAAATGTATTGACTTGTCTGCAGAAAAGATTGGCAGGCTGTTTCCTTTCTTGTAAAGTAAAAAATAACAGGGTTGATTTGAACAAAGAGAAAAATATGAAGAAGCTAAGACCTGTCAATAAAAATACAAAACATTATTCAGTTACAAGTCATTCCACTGGGGACTATCTCTAAAAGAATGATTTGGTTTTGACATCAGGTTTTAAAAAGCTTTTAAACTTTTCTTAAAAAATATGTGATAATTTACAAGATTTTATGAAGAAAAAGATCAGAGATCATCCCTAAAAGCATCCTGGTTTTGAGCATGAGGGAAGAGCAAAACTTCACACCTGTGTTCCTTACGTCACTGGGGAGCTCGGACTTGAATTGCCCAAGTAACAGTAATTTATATTTTCCTATAGTTCCTCTGTTGGGGAAACAAGATTTACCTTGCAAAAAGAGCCAAACATTGTTTCTGCTTTTGGATAATTCAGTGCTTCCTCTGACAAAGATTTTAATCATAAACTATAATTAATATTTCTTAAAAGTAAGCCAGTAGAATCCTTGCATTGCCTTTATAAAATTAATTTGTGTTCCCCCAAGATAATAACTATCAAGCTGAGGTGGACAAATTAATTATGTAAATTACTAATTAGTTTCAATTCATATTTCATATGGTAGCCACCTTTCTTTTCCTTATAGAATTAGAAAAATCAAAATTATTTAAGTATCCAAACTTTAAAAAACTGGAAAGAAACATGATACTTCCTGACATGGATTTGAGTACATGTATATGAGTACATGCAAAATTCTGCTGGAATTTAGGAGTTATCAGAATTATACAGACTTGATAAAATATCTAACCTACTCTGTACAAATCAGCAGCAAAAACCTATAAAACCCAAAATAAACATCTGAGGGAGCTATATTTCTCACTTAGACAACTCAGTTCTCTTTAGTTTTAAAACTGAGTTCCTAAGAAAAAAAATCATTTGCCTTAGGATCTGTAGGCTAATGTATAGCTGCTGAGCTTACCATTAGCAAGTGGTATTTAGAAAATCGTGCAGGAAACCTTTTCTTTCTATCCAAAGTTCCAACTTGTTAACTTATTTACGTTCCTCCAAATGTGGCAAAAGAAAATAATGCAGTGTGAAAGCTTCTAGGAGGTTCTCCATGACCTCCATAGCTGCATCTGCCCCTTGGCGCGTCTTACCCGCAGCATCCTGACAGCATTCAGCACCATTCCTCTGCTGTGAAAAACCAGGAGCAGCTGTAGAACTGGCAGATGCCAAGGTATTAGTACTTTTCAGGATAAATATCCAAACCCACAACAAACAGGATGGTCTGAATGAGAAGAAAATTACTTGAATCTTTTTTTCCATTTGCCCTGAGTATTTTGTGTTTCAAGAGATGCCAGTTCTCTGGTGTGTTTGTCCTCAATTTTCAATAACTACCCTGTTTTCTAGTTTTGACTTTATCAAAAACAAAAATACAGAAAAACTGTAATTAAGGACTGCTTTTATAATCTTTAAATAGACTACTGAAGGCAGAGATCTCATGAGGCAGCAATATCTATTTAATTTCTTTTCTTACTGACAATAAAGCATGAAATAAACCCAAAAAAAAAAAAAGAAATACACCTTATCTTAGCAATAAACCACTGTTTCAGAACAGATGTATTTTAAACATAGTGTAGCCCTTATCATGGAATTACATAATCATAGAAGGTTTTGCTTGGAAGAGACCTTTAAGACCATCTAGTTCCAATCCCATGCCATGGGTAGGGCTGCCACCCAATAACAATTATTAGATCAGGTTGCTCAGGGCCCCATCTAGCTTGGCCTTGAATACTTCCAGGGGTGGGGTATGGGAAAATGAAAGGATAATAACTATTTTTGTCTTCAAATATTATAAACAGAGTATCTGCTGTTATAATTAGTGAGTTAACTACATCAGAATTCTGCAAAGAATTCAGTCACTATTTATAAAGAGCTTGGCCATTCCATTAAGGTCACCTGACTTACAAATGAAATGAAGAATACATGTAATAGTATATTCAGTAATTGTATGTTATAGTTTGTTATCAAGACATTTATAAAATATATTAATAAATTGACTGTTAGAATAGATTATTTTGCATGTTAATAAAAAAGTATTTGAGAGTTATCTGTGATTAAATGTAATTAGTATTATCAAAAAACTATTAACATCATTAAGAATGCTATTGTTCTACTACAAAGTCAAGATTTCTATTCTATTACAAGTAGAAAGCCTAGAAGATACTTTATTCAAACTAATTACATATATATTAATGCATGTCTTCTCCTTGTAAGGAGAATTTAAGTCAAAATTTAAATTAAGTGAAAAATACATTGCTATTTTTATACATTTTATTGGCATTCTACACTGCCCAGAAAGTATTAACTGGATGAGAACTTAAAATTGTACAACAATATCCAGGAAAGCCCTTTGCACTCTGGGACTTGTTCCCTTAGTGATTAATGCCCAGAAGGAGGTGATTGTTATTTTATGCCATTAGCTAGCCTGTAACTATTGTTATTATAACCAAAATCAAAGTTTCATTTGTGGTCTAATAATACTTAAAGGGTACAAACAAATGGGAGCCCATTGTAGTCTTTGATGTTACAAACAGACAGTTCCTTCCCTTTAAGTCATACAAAAATGAGCTCCTTATTCATAAGTGTGAACAGGGTTTTTTCTGAACATAAATATGGAAAGGAACCAGTAAGCCATGAAGTCTCATGGAGAGAATTAGAAAAATAAAGCTGGCTAAGGAGGAGAGAATCTGAAAACCAGAGAGGTGAAGGGAATGCAACAATGATGAAAGCAACAATCAGTAAGATTCAAATGGGGCCAGGGTGTGGGAGACGCAACCAGGATTTGCTGTAGTGGAAAGTGAATGAGGCTGAGGAGGGATCAGAGACAAAAAGAGGAGTAACCATGATAGTGCAAATAAGATAAGCACTGAATAAAGGCACTTGTAGGAAATGATTATAGAAAGGACTCACCAGCCAGAGTGGGACTATTCTGAAATTTAGCATCAGGACAGAAAATGGGAGGAAATTGCAGAAGAGGTTTACAAGAATAGGAGGTGAGGGGCATTAAGGGATCTTTCTAGGACAAGGGAGAGAAGCACAGATTAAAAGTTCTTCCTGGCTCTTTTTTTAAAACAGAGGGGCTTCTGCAAGGAACCAGAAACAATTTTCCCCAAGGCTGTGTGTTTAAAAGATACAGATCTCCATACCTTATCATCTTTGCAATACCAATGCTAGCTGTTACCAGGATTTCCAATGCTCAATCGTAGGAGAAATTAGAGGTTTCAAAATTTTCTTACTCCAACTGTGCCCTTCCTGGAAGTGGGAGGGAGGAGGTATGAACATGTCTTTCGTCCAGTGCTGTCACTAAAGTCTAAGGCACACTTGTCTGACCTGCTTATAACAGGTCTTTGTTTTTCCTTCCTCCTCTACATAACCTCTACTCCCAAATTTTTGATGACAAAACACAGAACAGAGCTTCCCAACTCTTACAAACTGTTGTCAAACTCACTTCTTTTCATTCTTCCCTTCCTGACTCCTTTACTTCTCTCTTTTTAGTGGACTGCTTGCTCTCTCCTCTGCTGTTCCTTCTCTGTTTCCCCTTGGAAAGATACTTTTTTGCAAATGGAAAAGCATATCTATGAGTACATATTATCACCCTTTTTGCAAGAATATTTACCAGAATAAAATCCATTTTATCAGCACACTTTGCATCTGTACAAAGAAAAAAGGGTGGCCAATGAATGCTCTTCTTCCTCTCCCTTTCTTCTCTTTCTTTATTTTTAATCCCACCTTGACTCTTTCCTCTCAAATACCGATAAAAACACACAAAACCCCCTCCATTTGGAAGTTTTGTTCTGCATAGCACAGGTCAGATTAAATTGCTTAATTGCTGTACAAACATCACACTGTCCATCACTAGTCCGGGATGAATGAGGGGACAGGACCTATCCAATGGACCTTTGTGATGAGAACAGACTTGTGCCAATTACAACCTGTGTTATTCCTGTAATTGCATCTTTTTCAGCTTACACAGGTCAGCTCTGGCTGATCTTCCACAGTTTTTCAAATTTTTCTTTCCTCTGAAATTTCCCTAGCCTAATGCTAATTGTTGCATCCAGATGCAAGACTGACAAAAGTGACCGTGTGGCCTTTAGGAGGATTTGGGAATAGCAGGCTGTAAGTAAAACACTAACAAAAATTAAGCCTATGCAAAAAATCTCTGCAGAATATTAGTTTCATCCACCTCATATTTTGAATACTGAGGCAACATTGGTGTTTATGTGACACAGACTTTTATCATGCCCTAAACTTTTCTTGCAATGAAGATGGGAATTGTATCCTATAAAAGCAATGATATAAGTATTGATTACAGCAAAATATATGAGTTGGAACAACTTTGTTAATATTGTAGAGTGAAGCACTCCAAAAGATACTAAAAATGAGGACCAGATTTAACTAAGAGTTTCATTTTGAGTTTCTTAAGCCCTTTGTACCAAAACTTTCATTCACTTGAGCACTCACTTCGTTTTTTCCAGGATCCACTCCAGACTACAACAGTTCATGAAATACTATTCTACATATAGAGTATTATATTATATAATAACCAAATTTATTCACTGAACAGCAGCCTGGGCATGACCCTGGAGGTTGGAGGTTAAGAACAACCAAAAAGGAAATTAGGAATCTGATTCCTGATCCTACTATTATTTTGAGTTCTTTATAGAAAGTAGAAGAGCATCAGTAGGACAGAATGAAATACACTGACTTAAATACAATCTCATTTATTTGAGGTGGAAATCTATTTAAAAAGATTTTGTATCCAAATTCTAGCCACTCTAAGCATTTTATCCATTGGGGTTTTGGTGGAAAAATATTCTGGAAGGATTATCTTCATATTGTAAAAGAAATCAGCCTTTTCTTATGCACTTTTTGAAAATGTATGACTGGATATGCATATATATATATATATATATACACATATACATATATATGCATGTCTATGCATGTGTGTGTATGTGTGCAGCTTCAGGAAGGCTAAAATATACTGTGTGGTAAATTAGGCCTGAAAGTATATTTTTGGTCAGTCTCAACCTGAAATTCTTATAAATAAATAACTTGCTGAAAAGTATTTTCCCAGACCTGCTGGGACTAGGAAAGTATAGGTTTAAAAATCAGTTGCAGTTAATCAGAAGAAGCAATCTCTGGTATAGCTGACAGTATATGGTAAAAAGAAACAGAACCTTGTTATTATATGATGTTAATCTGGATACCGTAGTCTGGATTTTATAGAATAGTATACACCAGACTTCATGCCACAATTTTAACTCATTGTTCTAAGGAAAAAAAAAAAAAAAAAGAAAGAAAAAAAAAAAGAAAAAAAGAAAAAAAAAAATTACAAGAATATTTACTTCTCTCAGAATGCTCAGCCCTGCATGTGGCTTCTGACAATTTTTTTCACCAAAATTTTTTTCTGCCTAACTGTCGGCCCTGCTGAGCACTCTGTGCATATACAAACCAATACACAAGAGTCTTATTCTCAGGAATTTCTGGCCGTGACCTTTATTAATATAATTAACCATAATAGTTCCATGAAACCCAAGAGAACTAGTCTCTCTCTTTCTCCATCTCTTTCACCAGGAGAAATGGTATTTTACTCCTCTCACTGTAATGGATGAATTTTACCTTCATTTTTAGGCTCAAGTTATGAACTTCTATCAATTTAGATTTTAAATTATAAAGAGATATTAGAATATATGCAATAAAAAGGGAAACCTTGGCCCCTGACCCTTTAAGAATTGCCAACCTTTGGAAAAGAATATTACCCAAAAGAGAAAATTCCTTCACTATTCTTTGTATTTTCTTGAAATAAGTAGCAAGAAATTTTAATTGACTTGTGCTATATCAAAATAAGTCAGGAAACTTAAGTAATTCAGCTGGTAGCTGATTTAATTAAAGCACACAAATTACAGAATAGCAATCAAATTAATATACATATAAAACCATTCTGATATTAGCTTACAGTGATAAGCAATTTTAGTATTACAGATAAAATATAAAATTTGGGGAAAATTCGCTCATTAAAGATGGCTTCAAATATTTCTTAAAGCCTGCAAAGGAATCAATTCCCTCCCTTCCCCTTCCTTTGGTTTCATCCTTCTGAATTAAACTAAACAGCAAATCTAAACAGTAAGCTTAAAACCACAAAGGTTTAAAATAAGGGGACCTTTGTGAAACCCAGTAATATAATCTTAAGTAAAAGAATTAGAATTGCAGCCATTACAAGGCATAAAAAAAATCAATTAAATACTTAAAAACCATCCAATAAATGATGGTTATCATCAGAGTTCTGATCTTCTTTTTTACTTAATAAAAGAAAAATAAATGAAAGGTTGCCAGGAAGTCAGACACAAAATTAGGCAGGGTTGTTTTGGGAGGTTTATCATGCTTTTTTCATTAAGTATTATTTCTCTTAATTTAATCAATTCATTCTGTATACTAATGAAGTATACAGGATACAGTATGCTAAGGTCAGGCCATTCCCTGGTCAGTTTTTGGTCTGGAATACATGAGAATTTTTGTGTCCCATCTGAATTATCCATCTAGATGAGAACACGAGAGTAAGGAAGCCTTTGTGGTGAGGTGCTCTCACTGACATGTTCTATGAAAAATCCTTTCCTTAGGATTTTTCCCTCCTGAGTTGCTGAGAGGCCTCAGGAACAAACTGTAAACAATTCTTATCTGCTGCTGTGGAATGCAACAGGTGGATCTGGGATTGGCCTCATCTGGTTGTTTCTAATTAATGGCCAATCACAGTCCACTGTGTCCAGACTGTCTCAGTCAGAGACAAACCTTTGTTATTCATTCCTTTTCTATTCTTAGCTAAGCCTTCTAATGAAATCCTTTCTTCTGTTCTTTTAGTATAGTTTTTAATTTAATATGTATCATAAAATAATAAACAAAGCCTTCTGAACATGGAGTCAAGTTTCTCATCTCTTCCCTCATCCTAAGACCCCTGTGAACAATGCATCAAGGTGCCTCACCAAATCCCTATTTTGGCAGACAGGTGTAAGTGAGACTATGCAGCTGCTTCAAGCTTAAAACAGATTCCCTTATTCTGCATGGAATGTCACAGCAGCTTCCATATCCTTATCAGTACTCGCCCTCAGAGTCAAACCCTTCAGCCCAGGGATGACAGATTCTAAAAACAAAGAGATTATATTGTCATACAAGGAATGACCCTATGACAAACCATGGAATGTTCTGGGATGAATTTTTGAAGGGTAGATGGGAAATGATCAGTGAAATTTTATTCTGATTCCCTGGCTGGGGAGGGGAGGGTTTGAGGGGGTTTTGGCCTCTGTTTTTTAACTCTGTTTTTTAGCTGGCCAGCATGTGGTTGGTAAAAGCACATGTTCTACACTTTAACTGCACAGAGTGGCCCTTACTGCTGCCAGCTATTACTGTGTTACTGCTCTGAGCAGTTCATCTCTAACCATCCTGATAGCCAAGAGATAATCATCAGCTAAGGTGTTATTCAGTTTGTGCTCTTGTGGGAAATTCTTACCATGCAGAGGGAGAATAGGCTGAAGAAAAGATGCAGATATGGAACAAGAATTGCAATCATAAGATCACCCTAGAAACGAGTCCTCTTTAAAAAGTGTGAATCAGTTTTTGGCATATTGGTTTGAAGAAAGTTTCACTATACCATTTCTTTTTTAATTTGATGTTACAGCTCAATTGTTATCTCAACTGAGTTTTTCAGAACTTAGACTGAAACAAAATGCTATCACTGTCTAGCAAGACCATGACTACTTATTTTGCTCCAGCCCAGTACATATTTATCCTGTCAAATCTCCTAACCACACAGAGAATTTTAAATTGGTTACAAGATAAGTTAGAATATTTTTTGCAAAATCATGTATTTTTTAATGTATTTAATATGTAGTATTTCAGATAGATATTATATATATTTAAGTTATATTCTTTTTTCATTTATAGTGTGGAATATTTATTTTAATTCAGATTCATTAGCTATCCATTAAATAGAACAAGAAAGGTTGAACTGCAGCAAAAAGATTTGGGTCCTTATTTAGTAGTGAATGAAAATATTACATATCAGCAACAGGCTTTTGTTGTGCCCCTGGAGATCTTTCAGGTCAGTAGAATTTTCGTCACCAAGAAAAATGACAGATCAGAAATAGCTAGTACAGCAGTCAAGACTAAAACTGGCTTCACAAATTACAAGGCAGGAATAATTCCTTCTTTTTTTTTTCAAATAAGTCCTAAAATCCATTGCAGATATTTAAACCTCTACACACTCTGCAATGTCTTTTGGGCCGGGTTTTTTTTCCTCTGTGCAAAGACATTTGAGTGTTCTATATGATAATGAAGTTTTATAGTGGAAACAATAACTGACACTACCATACGACTTTCATCTCAAAGTCCTCTATTTTTAATGGGGGTTTTGACTCAAACTAGCAGAAAAAGTACTTCAAAAACTGATACTTACACAACATAAACAAAAGTTGTTACACTGATCATTTAAATGTTTCACAAATTTACAATCATCAATCTCTTTGTAAGACAGCTATTAAAAATAGCATTTCAATTACTTTTCTTCCTTGTAAATGAATTTTGCTGAGTTTATTTTACTATTTTATAATTATACAATGACAAAGTAGTTCAGTTTCTTTTTATAGATGTGTACTTCTTATAGCATCAGACTTTGATTTCAAGGACATACAGATTATTTTTTCGAGTGAGAAGCAAGTGCTGAGATATGGACTGTGGTAGAAGAGATAACATCTCTGTGCAGACTCCAAGAAACTATGTCTTCTGAATCATATCATATAAATAATAGTAAGGGTACATGTAAACAAGAAATTAAACATTTTCATATTATTCTTTGAAACTAATATAATAGATATTCAGAGGAACCTATTTAACTACTGGTTAAGATGCAGAAGACATAAGACAAATTTTGTTTCTTTGACTTCTGTGAGTTAAGCAAATTAAAGCTCTGCATTAAAAAGCCACTATTTTTGTCATCAAGTTTCAATTGTACTTCTTTCCCTTATATATCAGAAGTAGCAGTCTTAAAAGGGTATGAATATTTTCCCAACTGGTCACTTCAAGTGTGAAGAGCCCAGATTGGAAAATTGAAAGGCATCCAAGGGCAGTAATTTATTTCATTATATTGCAGCTTAAAACTCCTGCATAAATGTGTGCCAGTTGACAGTATGCAAAAAATGCATTATCTATTATCCACTCTAATATGGCAAGCCATCTCCTATTTCAATGTGACCTGTAGGCACATTGAAACTATGGCTAGAGGTGTTGGAACCCCTGCTTGTGAGAATTTTAGACTTTCTGTGCTGACAGGCATTGACCCCAGAGGAAACACTGCATTTGACCTGAGGCCATGGAGAAAGCTTCCAAAATTGAATGACAGAACTGGGATTACAGGTGTGTAGCTTGAATAGAAGTGTGCAATATCACATGGTGGAAAACTTAAGAGTTTAATGTTTTAGAATATAGTAATATACATAAAGCAAGATGGTTCACCTTCTTCCTGGGTTTGGGTGGTATTGTGGAATTGGATAAAAAAGTCAGCATTGGGGGACACGAGTGATTAGTTATTGGGTTAAAAATAAAAATAATTTAGGTGTCATTTCTTAATCGGACATTTATCCTTAAAAGTCCTTGTAAAGAGAGAGAGAGATAAGGCTCCATTTTTAGTTTGTTAGAGAGAAGGGCTGTAGAATCACAGTTAGTGAAACTGTAATATAGATAAGAAGTAATAAACATCTCAGTCCAACAAGAAATACCATCTTGTGCATTTAATCCCGACTTTGGCAAAAAATAAGCAAAGAATCCGCATAGTTTGTACACTGGTGCTTTGATCAAGGGCAGAGAATTGAGAGTCAGTGATTCCACACAGCAGCAGAAGGCAGACCCTGCCCTCCTTGCTGCCTGTGTAGTACTTAGAGAATCACTAAAAAGACATCAAACATTTTACTTTCTTGTGATATGCAGTATTATCTGCTTCCTAGTTTTGTGGTGTGTCAAGGTCTGGTGAAGTGACTTCAATTTATTTCTACTATACATTGAAGAAAAAAGAGCTGTGAGCAAAAGTACTAGAAGGCTGAAAATCTGGATTTGTATGAATAAAGGATTGATGCCTAAAATGAAAGCTGTTTATTGATCACAGGCTTCTTTCTGTGGCTGCAGTAGCTATAGCAGGAAAGTATTGGAATGAACTCAGCAAACAATCAACCATTTGGACTAATTTTAATATTCGAGACTGTTTATGGGATGGATAGCTACCAAAACAATATTTCTATATTGAAACCAGTTTGCTTTAAAAAAGTTGTTCAACTCCCGTTAAATCACTTGGGAAATCTGTCCCACTGACTTGACCAGTATTCCTGATGAAACCTCTCATATCTGGAAATGTCCCATATAACTGAGGTGGAGCCAGACCTGGCCAAATAAACCCTTAGAATTAATATAATCTTAACAATAAAGCAAAACTGAAATACAGCAATCGCTCTAACTCTACTGAAACTCATTACCATGTTTTTCTTGTCTGAAAAGACATCTAACCATAGCCTGCAAATTATAGGTTTCCAAAGACTGTCTTTACAGAGTATAAAAGTCTATGAAATTTTTACATAAATCTGGCTTTTGCATTTTAAGCATTAATATGCTGTTTTAACCTAAAACAATAAAGATAAAAGGTCATTGAAGAAGCAATAATGAGGAAGGACCTGACACACACATGTCCTTGTGCTTAGTACTAGGGGAAAAATACTGTGGGATGCATTACCATTTACTTAAACTAATGTCTATACAGATTATGCTCATTTAAAATTGAAGATCCTTTTTTACATATTTTTCTAAAAGAATTAGTGATTCCATTTATTATGCATTAGGAAGAAGGGTAAGGTCACTTAAAATGGATTTGAAGCAGCAGCAAAATTAAAACAGTCTTGGTATGGCTCAACAGATAACTGGTTAATATTTTAATATTCCAGTTGAGAAGAAAGAGGAGGGGAATTCAGCCAAAGTGTCCTCTCCATTAGAATTCCCAAGGAAAGGATATCTTTTATTGGCTACAGAAGCAGTATAAGAACTGTGAGAATAGTACTTCATTCTGTAAGTCAACAAGATTCTCCTGTGCTTGCAAGCCAGCAGCATATTCACCTTTAAAGACATTCAGTATTCATTTAATGCTTTATAAATAATCAGAGAAATCATATTATTGTACAAGATAAAGGGTACTACAGATTGGACTAAATATCCTGGTTCTCACTACCTGACACATATCCCTGACTTTACATCCTATTTAATGATACATAAAAGATAATTACTTCAGTCTGAAGCATTTGTAAGTGCTGATCATGCTCCCTATTCTCCACATTTAACCTGCTTTACTTCAAGCTAGGCATACTGCTTCAGCTGTATTTATGCACTAAATGCAGGGAGGGGTTAATAGTGAAAACTGGTTGTATCATGCATATGAGTGACTAGTCCAGCATGAACAAAAAATTTCAGGCAATATTCACGAACCTGTGGGTCTGATGCTTCAGTTTTCAGTTGGTAGGAACCATTTTATCCAATCATTTCCTTTCATAAGTGAGTGGCTTGTTCAAGTCACTTCTAGTCTCTCATTTCAAGTGAGTGGCTTGTACTTTAACATTAAAGAAAAAACAAATTACAGATTCCTCCAACAAAAAATAAATAGTTACCATCACAACCTATAAACATAGCAACAATGTAGTTCTGAGAGGCAGTAATTTTTTGTACTTTAAAATGATTTTTTTAAATTTAGGATTATTAATTTGTTGTCTGTACAAAGAATTATTTGGTACATGTGACTGATTAGCAAATTCATCCAAATGAAAACATGTTGGTTTAAGTTTTATCATGAATGCATATACACAGACATTAAACATCATGACTTAATCTGTTCTAATCCAGACATAAAATATATAATAAAGGTACCTGCTGAAGAGACATCAATGTGTGTCATCTTTGATGGCAAAATAATTATTAAGCCACTTAACTCATCAATATGCCTGACAAGAGATTAGTATAGACAGGGTCACTGTAGACATGTCATGACATTTTCTATATTTTTTCTGGTTTAGAAATTCACAGCTATTTTCTACAAAAGGGGTAAATACTTGCAAGCTTATTTAGAATCCTTCACCCTTCTAGTGTTTCCCATAAGCCTTCTCTGACATTTGACCTACCTCTCACAGGTCAGGACATTTTATCTGAGTTGGGAATAATTACAACTGACAGCAGCTCATAGCTTTTTTTTCCCTAGTCTTAGTTATAGAGAAAGAAGAACAGAGACAACAGATTAGAGGATTGTTCAGCAATCCAATTTGTGGCCTATTAGAGTCTTGAACAATCTTTTTTTCTTGCTGGATGGGTTCATTTGTAAGTTTATCTCATGGAAACTTTGGTCACAAGGAAATGCATGTGACAAGAAACTTGATAAACCTTAAAGAATTGCAGTCAGAAATCATTTCCATGGAATCTGATGCATTATCAGAGCACTTAGTTCAAGGAATAATGCTGGTACTTTTGCAAGCAGGCATTTTCTAAAGTACTACTAAAAAAAGACTTAGAACTCTTTTGAAGACTTTCATTATACCTGTTTTCTTCACAAGGAGTTTGTCTCATCTTCAGATGGGTCCTGTCACTGTTAATTTAAAAATTATAGTAGATACAAGGTGATTCATTGTCCAATTACCTTTTATAGCCAGAGTTTAGCATTAGGATTAAATATGGCCCACATTAAAATAAATTCATAAGGCCTAGGCATTAAATTAGAAAAATTGTCTGTAACAAAAGTTCACAGTAGTTCTTTAATCCAGGATAAGTTTCCTCTTTTCTGTGAGAATATTTTTTTTTAGTTATTTCTTATTTAGATACCTATATTTGTCCTTAGAAATAGCACTTATCATCTTAGGAGTTCAGCATCTTCTAATCCTTGATGGTTTTCTTCTAGCAGAATTCCTCCATCATTAGATGAAGACATTTAAACAGCACGATCCAATATCCTGCACAAATACTTCGTTCACTTGTAGAGGAATTTTCTGCAGTCTATTTTAGAAGATTCTCTTTAAACTATACAAATTTGTAATCACATGAGGACCTCTCCAGCACCATCCTCCAGCCTCTCACAGAAGTGGTGCAGTAGCTCTGGGATAGCCACCTCATTCTCTCTCTTCCAAACTCAGTAACCCTTAAGTATCCTACTCTGCTCAGAGGGAAGGCAGGTTCCAGTCCTTTCACACACTTCCTGCAAACAGAAAAGCCCTACTGCCTGGCAAAACTGCCACTACTTCTGTCCTAGGACTTAAAATTAAAAAATAAAAATTGCTTTTCTTAAGAAGGTCATACTGTAGGAAAATCACCTGAAAATGACCTGAAAGAGTGAGCATTTCTTATTACAGGTATTATCATGCACGAGTCTGTTTCTCTGTTACTAAAATATATAATAAAAATATAAAATAAAAATATAAGAAAAATAATATATAAGAAAAATATTATATAAGAAAAATAATATATAAGAAAAATAATATATAAGAAAAATAATATATAAGAAAAATAATATATAAGAAAAATAATATATAAGAAAAATAATATATAAGAAAATTATATATAAGAAAAATATATATAAGAAAAGCTGTGCTTTGTCCCATTAACCATTTCCAGCCTCAGCCATCAGGGTACACTGGTAACAATAACTGCTGAGAAGAGCACAGAAAGTTACAAAAAACTTAATTATGAGCATGTCTCCATCCTGAAGCCTGCATTTCCCCTGCTGTGAAAGTACAGCACATGCACCTGCCTCTTCCATTTTGTTGCATCCACTCCATGCATGTGCAGGTTTTATGTAATGCAGCTTTTCTTGCTCTGGCATTCATTCTCAATCCAGGGCAAAGTGGGTAAGTGTAGGACAGCATGAGTTTGGCTTTGTCAACACAATTGCTGATCACTGAGGAAAAGACAGTTTTGAGCTTGTGTGCAAGAGGTAGCTGGTTTTGAATCCCATTGTCAAGGGATTCAAACAAAACACAGACTTAAATACACAAATAAAAACACAGACTTACAGCCTCAGCTGAGAAAGTGGCAGAGGTAGGTTGTGTTGTAGTTTTCAGTTATTACTCTTTTTGTCTATGGGTAAAAAGCAGGTTAACTGTGTGGCTGTTTAAAAGGTCCCATTTAAGCATTAAAATTATTCATTCCAACCACAAATAATGAATAAAATTACCCCATTAATTAGAGACAACAGGGATTTTAGCTGAAAATCTCACTTCAGGAAGCCACACAATTACTGACAAATGACATAGGGCAACTAGAATAAGACTATTTTGAAATGTTTTACTTAGAAGGAGGAACTTATTTAGCTATGGTGTGAATTAAACAAAAGCAGATCAAATTATGTGATGCAGAAGAAATAACATTTTCAATTACTGTTCCACTATTATTCTGTAAAATCCCATCTTTCATGGGTACACTCTTTGTGTCTAAATTGTATAGAATAAAATATTGCATGACAGGTCTAAATAAAAAAGAAAAAGGAATTTCAGTTTGACAAGAAGATAGTTTCTTATCATTGTAACAATGCTAACATCATTAAAAATGTTCTTAAACATTATTGCTGAACTATTTTTAACATCAGAACAATATTTTTAACTGTATGTGCAGTTTTATGTTGCTTAATATATTTACTATGTCATTTCACCATAGCCCTCACTGAATTTTATTAACAAGTATTTAAAAGGGGAAATGTTTGCTAAATGGCAGCAAAATAACTCTAACTGAAGATCTGATGAAGGACCAAAAGGAAAGAAACATATCACAAAACCAGAACAATTAATAAGTCTGTAGAGCGTTTTTCATTTACTGAATTTTACCCTTTCATACTGTTAAGTGAATGCAAGGAGCACTATACCAACTTTCAATGTATTCTATTTGGGGAAAGGTTTAATATCACTGCTAGCACAGTAGGATACAAATACCTTAGTAATTTTAGAAGAAACTCATATTTCTTTCTGTCCTTCACCAGGTGAGAATCTACTTGGCTTTTTTTTTTTATCTACCGTATGACTGGAGCAGATTTTCTTCATAATATTGAAGTTTTTGCTGCTCTGATGAAGTGCAGAAATGAATTCAATGCTGGAATTCAGCAGAATCTATGTGTTCTGGGTAGCAGCCAGTGAGGCTGGTAATTCCCTTCCTGGGGGAATGACAGGTGTTGATGATGATCCCACTCAAGACAGGTGTGCTAGCTTAGGTAGCTGAAGTCGTTTCCATGGAGACCTTTGGAAATCACAGTTAAAGCTTTAAACATGGGCACATTGCATGCACAGCAAAACCAAGGGAGCTGTGTAAGCTGGGCAGTAGGGACAGCTGAGAACACTTGGGCAAGTTCTTAGACTGCTCTCCTAGCACAGTTAGATAGCTAACTGTGCCAGGAAGAAGCACCTAACTCCTCTGAGAATTCACAGCCCTGCATCCTCCTTTACAAGCTAACAAGGCTATTGCAGGCATTTGCTACAGCAATGCTGCCCTCTTCCCTCTCAGAGGCCAGCATACAGAGAGCAATTACAGCCCATGTGCAAGGCACAGGCCCACACATTCTCCCTTGCCAGAACACAGATTGAAAGCAGGACTCACCCCTCCATAAGTACTGTGTTAATATCTTGGGGTTTTTCCAGGTTCTTCTTGTGTATCTGCTCTTTCTTAAAGCAACTGAGGTATCCTAAAGGACTATTTACAGCACCAAGCTAGATTTACTTTTCCTTCCTCAAACCCACAAAATCCCAGGAGAACTTTGGAATTCTGAATCCAATTCTCTGCTGTTCAGTCACCAAACTTCTTAGTAACCTGCCAATTTCTACTATAACAGTGCTTAAAATTTTGCTTAGTCTACTAGGAGGCAGAAACTGTTGCTCTAATGAGCTAGAAACTTTCATATTTCCAGTCTGTGTTTTTTCCTGTCTGCTATTTACACTCAGTTTTTTATGTGTCAATAGTGTCTCATTCACTGCCCAGCATATTTGTATTTGGCCACCCTATGCCTTCCTAGTCCCTGTTCTGTTAGGTCAAACAATGTTGTCTTTCAGGTGAGCAAAAGTAGGGTTAAAACAAATGGAAATTTTTCCTCTTCCTCCTTTATTGAAAGCAAAGTAATAATTCCCTTTCTTTTTCATGTTGCCACAGCTCCCCCTCCCGTTTCCATTTATTCAGGCCCTTGGGAAAAGGCAACAGCACCTGAAGCAAACTCCTTTCCTCTGCCATGGTATGGGGGGCAGTGTGAAATGCAATCTGTCAGTACACGGTGAGTTTAATTATGCTAAAATTCAATTAGGCTCATAGGCAGTTGAGGAGCAAAGACACCAGGCCAAATCCATCCCTGTTGTTCATCTGTGAAGCCATCAGGTTAAATTGTTTTCCCATATATGTAAATATGACTCTGGGTGAGCGTTGCGTTGGAAGGAGAGCAGATTCACCCTCTGACCCAGCAATGTAGGCTCTCACACTGCTTGCAATTATCTCACATCTGCTCAAAAGAGAACTGACCTGTATGTGGGTGAAGGTCTCTGCCAGCTGATGTATTCCCCCAGGATGAATGTCATGTCATCTCATCTCATCCCATCCATCTCATGTTGCACTGGTGTGAGACACAGGCACGGGGATGCTTTTATTGTATGAGCTGGTGAGCACTGTGTTCTTTCAATTTAGCCTTTACTGTAAAGCCTAAAAATTCCAAGTTGCAAAATGCGTTTGTGGTTTCAATGTTTAATGCCACAATTTTCAAAGTCATGTATGTTTTCAAGAAAAAGTAGTGAGAACTACAAGGAAAAAACAAATTTGAAAAACCTCAAGCTAATGGTTATTTTAAATGTTATGTTTTTAAATGCTGATAATGTTCAGTTTTAAAGTGACTGATGTAAAAAATGCATTTATGATATTTGCCTCCAGTCCTTACAAGTGGGGTTTTGTAGCTGTAAGCAAATACAGAGTCATTTCATAACCTGTGAGTTTTGTGCTTTTTACCTGCAGATTCTTATCACAATTTCCCATCTCACAGGTGCTCTAGAAGCAATTTGTATTATTACATATAAGGAGCTAAAAGGATACAATTGCATTTCCCATCTACATTTCTTCTGAGAAGCAGAATCTATCTATAAACTTGAAAATTCAAACCTAATTTACTAATACATTAATTATTTTAGAATCCTGATGTACTACAGACCAAAAAATTGGGGAGAAAGAAACTGAAAGAAACTGAAAAGAGTCTAACTTGGGTGCAAGCCTCCTCAGATTAACAAACCTCCATCAACCTTTATTTCTAAAATTGAGACCACTTCCCTGTTGCAATATGTCTGCAACCACACTCACTTCTAACAAGTTGCAGAGGACACCAGGAAAACTAGCATCCAATTCAATAATAAACATATTAGAATATATAACATTCTTCCTTTTGTAAATATCAGCAGCCCGGACTATCAGCTAAATGACATGCATCCCCATGACTGTACCATTTTTCTGCTTTGGGCCTAAGTGTTTTTTTAAAAATGTTAAAATGTTTAAAGTGTTTTTTTGTCATTCTGATGACCAAAAATTGTTTATTCAAATCAATAACACATGTATGATAACGAGCCGGTGATCAGAATAAATCTTTCAATGTTTTCCACTCTAACAGTTTAACTCCCTTGTCCCCATTCCACAGGTGCATTCTGCATCCTACAAATGCCACACATTGCCAGCACATCCTCAGACATTGCAGCATCTACACCAAGCTACCCAGAACAATGACTGGGCCCTATTTGTCTTTATTTTTTGCTAGGTACTCACACATCTTATTAAATTTCAACAAAACATTTCCTCTAGCCTGTCCCACCTACCTTTTTCAGTATGGACTGTTGGCCAACACTGTGCATGTTAAATATGATGGATCAGCTTCATCAGTGGACAAAGAAAGGGCTGCAGATGTCAACTACCTGCACTTCAATAAGGCCTTGGACAGGTCCCCACAGTGTCCTTCTCTCTCAGCTGGAGAGAGCTGGATTTGATGCGTGGACTGTTTGGTGGATGAGGAATTGATTGGACACCAAGAGGATAGTGGTCAATGGCTCAGTGTCCTGACAGACATCAGTGACAGGAGGTGTCCCTCAGGAATCTGCATTGGAACTGGTGTTGTCTAATATCTTCATTAATGAAATTAACAAAGGAATCAAATGTCCCCTCAGCAAAATTTGCAAGACACCAAGCTGAGTGGTGTGACTGACACTCCTAAAGGATGGGACGCCATCCAGAGGGACCAGGACAAGCTCGAGAAGTGGCCCATGAGAATCTCATGAGGTTTAACAAGACCAAGGTGCTGCACCTGGGTTGGGAAAACCCCTACTATCAGTTTGAGGGTGGGGGATGAACAGATTGAAAGCAGCCCTTCTGAGAGGGGTTTGGGGGTGCTGGTGGGTGAGAGGCTGGACATGACCCAGCCACCCATCCTTGCAGCCCAAAAAGCCAAACATGTCCTGGGCTACATCACAAGTAGCATGGGCCAGCAGGGTGAGGGAGGAGATTCTGTCCCTCTGCTCTACCCTGGTGAGCCCCCACAAGGATGCACCCTGGTCTGGGGTCCTCAGAAAAATAGGGATTACACACTAGGAGTGGGATTCATCTCATCTAGAAGCAGAGACGTTACTGAAAAATTATTCTGTTCAGGTTTCCTAGGTCCTGCCTTCAGTCAAGAGGGAGAGGCAAGAACATCCATCAAACCATTCAACCCAGATGTCTGATTGCTTTAGAGGGATGGGATTTGTGTTTTGTGCCTATAAGAGACAACTGCCCTAGGGAAGGTGCACATGTGATATCAGGACATAAATCCTGTGCTTTGGCAGAAGTTTCCTCAAGGCATTGAGTCCAGTGTAACTAACTCCTATTGAAATCAGGAGAGGACCACAAAGACTAAATGTGTATTTAGCTAAAATAAAGCAGAAGTTACAAAATTATAACATCAAACATTGGTAAATGTTGCTCCAGTACTTGTATATTGTTTCAATTAAGTCCTTGCTTTACTCCGAAATGCATCTAATGCATTCTGTTTTGAATAACCAATCACAGAAATGTAAAGGACCCTAGAGGGATGGTGCAGAAATGTAGACTTCAGAACTTTTTTCTTTTTCCATTTAAACATCTTAATACATGTGTATAATAAATGAAAGACACACATTGCCAACCTTCCAGATGTTCTTGGTTTCTTTTGTGGGCTATACTATTTGCTAAAAATGACTTCTTGTTCAAGAAAAGCATTTGACAAATCTTCACTGATTGAAGGGTATCACCCCTGTCTAATGAATACTAAGTACAAATAAATAAATTAATCTCTTTCAAAAATAAATAGAGCTTGCAAGTAGCAATTAAATGTTAAAATATGGAGGGGTTTTTGTGGTTCCAGGGCAATACTTCTAGGTTAAGGCCTGACTCATTAAATCTCCATGAAAGTTTACTATTTCAGTCTTATCATCTGTCAATAAAGATAAAAAAATGTTTTACTTCCCAGACTATGTAGAACTCATGAAGCTGAAGTAATACAAATTGCTTGTTCTGTCAAAAGGAAGTTTTTGCGAAGAGAGAGGAAAGGAATGTAAAATGGATAGAAAAGACTTTGTGATAATTATCTGTCGCTAGCTACACCTCCAATCTCTAAAAAACAGTAGGTTAATGGTGATAACCTATATAATGAAGATTTTCTCATACAAGTATGCACACTCTGAAAAACCTTTTTACTCCAGCTTCCACCTCAACATGGCAGAGTATCATATTGCAAATGCCCAGGGAACAGTTGTGAGGCAAAGGAGGAAGCAGTTCTCAACCTGGTGAAAGCCATTTAACTTGATGCCATTTCAAGCCAAATTTGGACAGCCAAAAGGAAAGATTTGTTTAGAAGAGCCAAGAAAACCGACAGTTCCCTCAGAAGAGCAGCATATAAATGCCAGCAGTATTTCTATGATCTCAGATTATTTGCACTGCCAGACTAAGAAACTGCTAATTTAAAACTGTCTCTGCCGTCTCAATCCAACATAGGAAGGATTCAGCAGCATCAAAGAGTTTGGTGGTTCCAAACATGATGGCCACCAATCCAGCAGCCTGAAGGAGTTTTGCTATATAATCAACAGAAATAAAAATTTAAAAAAAAAAAATGGAAGTGAAAACTAGGGAAATATTGAGAAGAATTTTCCTCATTATAGAGTGCCCAGCTGGGAGCTAGCAACTGAAAATCACAAGAGACAAATCACTGGCAATTTTTCTGACAGTGATATATGTACAGTTCAGCAATCTCATACTCTCAGAGAAATAGACATAGGATTGACAAGTGACTGGCAGGAATATCTCTGAAATAATTGTGGAAGAGTAGAACAACAGGCATCAAGAAAGGATTAACTACAGAATGCTACTTAAAAAAAAGGAAGGCTCCAGTATTGAAAAACTTCATCCCAGAATCTGCAGCAAGGTCAGAAATTTTAAGCAGTTTCCAAAATGGGCAACACTTACAGATCCTACACTCAAAGATTTTAAGGCCTCTCTAAGTCAGTCTTAATGGACTGTTCTCATCATCATCTCTGCTTGCCTGCACAGCACAAGCTGCAGCATTCCACCTAATGACAACTTGTAGAATTAAAACATATGTAGCTATTATATCTTCTTTCACACTTGACTTGACGTGCTGTAGGTGTTTGTAAAGCAACAGGCAATGAAATGAGAAGAAAATGAGGATACACTCACCAGCAGAGCCTATAGTAGCCACAGTGCCAAGACTTCCACCAAACCTGGGGAGTGTATCTGCTGAATTCTTATGTGTGATTTTAATGCATATTATAAAAACAATGAAAAAAGGCAGCGTTTGACTGCTCACAATACATGTGACTGAGTCTTTATATAAAATATAGTGACTAATTTGAAACTCTCTAAAGGAAATAGGACACTTTTTTGCATTCCAGAGGGATTTTTGTCTCTTACGTATATACAGTATTACACATAGGTATGGATCTTCTATCTGTATTCTCTTACAGATTAACTATTTTCATTAAGAAATATAAGTACAATACAATAAGTAGCAGTAGTAGTCTGCACCATCTAGGATTTTCTTTGTGAACATAAGAGAGACCTCAGAATCTACCGGGTGAAGGAGCATAAAAATTAATCTTCCATAATGATGACAAGACTAAATGCATACATTTGGCCTAAAAACAATGGCCTACCCTTATGTCGTGTGACTACTTTATTACTTCAGAATAACATCTTTTACATTCAAAACTCTCCTTTGAGTCACACAGTATCAGTCTCCACATCATTCACCCAGGAAATACAACACGTACAGCCAACAGCAGAAGTGGTATTCTGTCCCCATACCCTCTTCAATGAAAAAAAATATTAGGGGTTTTCCATGCTGCAGGTGGTTTTTCTCCTCTTTTATTTTTCATTGTCTTTAACTACTAGAAAAAAAAACAATGGATCTTCACATGTTAATACATCTGAATGGATGTTTAGGATCTAAAAGCACAGATGGTATTGGAGGTGAGCCAACTTTGAGGCTTATTTTGTAGCTTGAAGCTTTTTTGCACAGCTGATCTGCATTCAGAAGGCACTATTGGGCCCAAGAAGCAAAAGGCCCAGAGTATTCATGGGCATAGGCAGAGATTCTTGTCTCTGTGTAGGCTGACTTAAGATCTATGCTGTCGCTTTGCCAGATTTCCAGCATGTGGTTGGTATGCAATGACACATCTGCTCTGACTGAATAGGAGAGAGGAGATGCATGAAAATGGCTACTATTTCAAAATCATGCTTTTCTGTGGTGGAATCAGAAACTGCCTGGAACAGGAGATATGAATTTTAGAGGAAGACTATCCAAGTTAGTGAAGGTAAAAATAAACATGGAAAATGGTTTTATTGTCTGACCTTTATTGAACTTGTATATGTCAAATGTGAAACATTTTATTAGAGGAAATTATTTTTCTTTCTTAATTACTCTCCTTTTGTTCCATTTAATTTAATTTCCACCCTCCTTTACACTGACAATCCCTTAGCCAGCATCCTCAGCACATAGTTGCTGTGAGTTCAGCTTTTTCTCAGAGGACATGTAGCACAAACATTAAGAAGATCTGCAAAAGTACTAGAAAATCTTAATTTCTGCTTTGTTACTGCCATGAATTTTCTGAGATATTAAATATGTATAAAATAGTCTTTCTGTGCTCCCCTTATTCTTTTGTAAATTTTCTGCAATTTTCATTTCATTTTTAGTGCCTGGAGGGTCAAATAAGATTCTTCTGCATAAAGGACAGAAATGCAGAAATAGACAACCTCTCTTGTAAAACTGTCATAATATTAACTGCTAGAGTACTAAAAATTTTGGGGGGAAAAGAAAAAAATTCAAGGTGCAGGAACTTGTGTAATTTATTATAAAAATTATACAAGGTGCAGGAACTTGTATAATTTATTCAAGTTAACAAAAACCTAGGAAGATTAATCTAGATGGACCACTTGAAGACCAGCTGAGTGACTGTGTCTTATGCACTAATAAACTATATAACAATATAATTCAATTATAAGGAAATTGTGATATTAAATTAATCTGTTTAAAAACAAGAGGCAAAAGGAGGCATAGAAATTTTGTAAAGCATATTAAATTCAACTTTATTCAAAGACTTGGGATATTAATCTCTGTATCACACAACTCCCACATAAGGGACATTGATGTTCCAATGCCATTGCCTATAGAGAAGAAACATGATGGTCAAAATGTTTCCATAGGCAGAACTGCATCGCTGGTGAAGAAAGGACCCAAAAAAAGTGTGCCTGAGTGGCCAAGAAGGCCAGTGGCATTCTGGCCTGTATCAGGAATAGTGTGGCCAGCAGGACAGGGAAGTCATTCTTCCCCTGCACTTGGCACTGGTGAAGCTGCACCTTGAGTGCTGTGTCCAGTTCTGGGCCTCCAAATTTAGTTAGGATGTTGAACTGCAAGAGCAAATCTAGAAAAGGTAACAAGGCTGCTGAAGGGTCTGGAATCCAAATCCTTTGAGGACTGGCTGAGAGACCTGGAGTTGTTTAACCTTGAGAAAAAGGAAACCCAGGGGTGAGTTTATCACTCTCTAAAACTACATAAAGGTTGTTGTAGCCAGTTGGGGTCAGCCTCTTTTCCCAGGCAAACAGTGACAGAACAAGAGGACACAGTCTTAAGCTGCACCAGGGGATGTTTAGGTTGGACATTAGGAATTTCTTCAGAGAAGGGGTGATTGGGCATTGGAATGGGCTGCCCAGAGAGGTAGTGGAGCCACTGTCCCTGGAGATATTTAAGAAAAGCCTGGATGTGGCACTCATTGCCATGGTCTAATTGACAAGGTAGGTCATCGGTTGGATTTGATGATCTCAAAGGTCTTTTTCAATCTAGTTGATTCTATGATCCTGTGATCTTCAATATAAGCATTTTGTACTCCCCTTCCAAGTAGATAATGTTCAATATAATTACATGGTGTTCTAATTACAGATTTCTAAGGTTCTATGTCATCTAATATAATTTTTAAGCACTAATTTATAAACAAATATATATACCTCAATTCCTTATAAGAAAGAAGAAACACATTCCTTATAAGTGTGCTAAATACTGTAACAACTAGAAATTTATGTGGGCCTAGAAACCAAACTTCACCTCTGATTTTTGTTTCAACTTAATCTGATTTGCACACCTAAATACACAGGATGTTTGTGAAAAAAAGAACAAAGGATGACAATTATTGCTCACCATTCAGACATCTCCAATTGTATAAGGTATTATTGCAAAGCTACAAAAAATCCTCTGCTGTAATTTACCTCATAGATCTAATTACTTGTTTCTCCACACTTAGTCAAAAATTTTCAGTCTTTCTCTGTCATGTGTTATCATTGTTGCTTTGATCTAAGAAATAGCTGACTAATATCTCTTTGAAGTTCATCAACTCTCTACTGATTTTTTAAATGTTTATTAAATGTATTTTCAGCCTCACCTGAATGTTTCAGCTTCCCTATGAATATATTTTTTTTCCTAGCCTGTAATAATTTAATTTTGGAAGAAATTTTCACATGTAATGTTTTCATACAAAAAACAATTCATTGCATTTCAGTGATATTTAAGAAATGTGCTTCAAATAATCTGTAGCTAGCTAATATTTGCTTAAATATCCATATGTCAAATCATTCATTTTTATCCCAAATTTATAAATTAGGAATAATAAAGCAGTTGAAATATATGTTCTTTTATCAACTGTACACCAAATAACTTGCAGATCAAATGTACAAAGACAAGGGAATTCAATGGATGTATTTATTATGTCACTGCAGATCAGTTAATAATGCAGATATCTAATTATGTAATTAGATTTAGCATTCAGATGCCACACACAATTAACTTAATTACAAAATGAATTTAAAAATCAATCCTGCAAAAGGTAAACTTTTATTATGGGGCTGCTCAATAAATTTTTCAAATATTGCAGACAAAGACATGAAGTATTTAAGATACCACTAAATTCAAATTAATGACAAAATGATTTTTATGTGTGTTTCTTCTTAACAGAAACATACTTATACGTCAAATTTATCAACCATTACCTTGTCTAGTAGATAGCAGTAATAATGAAGGTGATGCAGAATCCTAATTATATCTGGAATAGGATATAAAGAAAAGCAAACAATTTTGTACTTAATGTAGTCTTCTCTAAAGAAAAGCAAAAATCCCAGTTGGTCAAGAAAATGCTCCATATTTTTGTGATAATGACCTAGAGACTATGAATGGTGATTCTGATTAAAACATGAAAGAGCTATTTCAAGTCGTGTAATTCAGTCATAAACAGAAATTGTAATTTGTCTAAACTCCAATAATCATCAAGAATGCAATAGGAAAAGTTGACAGATTTCCCAGCAGTATTTCAAAATGACCAGGGAAATCTTCAAACTCTGATCATAATTTGAGCTCAACCCATTACAAAAACAGTTCGGCAAAATCAAGCATCCACATTTTATTAACAGATACTGAAAAAAAGGCTTCAAAACTCTTGAGTAAAAATATTCTTCACTGAGAGTGAAATCAAGTGACTCTCTATACATATGATGTACCAAATCCAAAATCTGTTAGGAGCTGAAGAGAAAACTCACCAGTCTCAGTGTGCTATGGGTCATATGCTATTGGGCTTCCCCAACAATTATAAAGTGGTTATTTAAAAATTTTTAGCTTAAAGCAGTGGAGTGAATGGTGCATGACTACTGCTCCAGTATGAGCTGCTCAGGACCATGACCTTGGATGAGGCAGTCTGAACTGGCTCCATAAACCTAGCTATTAACACCACCACTGATTCCTAGATGCATATTGGACTAGTCAGACAAACCTGCTTTCTTTCTGTCCCTGATCCCAGAAAGGGGAATCCAGCAAAATATCACCAGCTACAAGTGTCTCTTCTGTGGAACTTTCTTCATTCTTCTCTTTTCCCATCTGCTTCCCAACTTCCCTAAGAAGTTCTCATCATTCACATGGCCCATGGCTGAAGGTTCAAGGATGTAGAAACCAATTATGTTTTAATTAATGAACAAAAATTCTCTGAAATTTTAAGGCCTGATCAAATGAAAATTGAAGATTACCATAATTTAGCTGATGTGAAAAAGAATACCTCAACTGGAAGAAGGTTAAGAAAGATGAATGGGGTATTTATGACCTTTCCCACATAAATTATACATCTACTCCAAGAAAATTTTACTATCACCAAAATTATGCTTTTGCTGGAGATGGGACTCATGCTAGCTTTAAATCAGGCCAACTGCAGCCTTGTGTTTGGGGCTACATGCCCTTGCATTCTCTGGCAGAGAAGCTCAGCAGTGTGCACCTGCTAAACAGAAAGCCAACTTCATTTTTGACTTCATCAAATTGTGGTCAGCAGAACAAGGGAGGTGATTTTCCTCCTCTACTCTGCCCTTATGAGATGCCACCTGAAGTACTACATCCAGGTCCAAGGCCCTCAACATAAGAAGGACATGGACCCATCAGAGCAAGACCAGAGGAGGCCACAGGAGGAGCAACTCTCCTGTGAAGATAGCTCACTTTGCTGAACAGCACAGTGGGGAAAACATTCATGTGCCTCTTCCCATTCCTTGTCTTTGCTGTTAACCCCTGCAGTCTGGAGTGTGGAGGAGATAATATTGCAGTTTGGAGTTGTTAACACCCACTTCTTCATGACCCATAGATAGGATATATTTTTTTCACTTCAAGGGTGTAAAAATTCAAATTTGCAGCAAATTTCAGTCCCCTGGTACAAACAGCCTGTTTAATAATAACAGGTTTGTGTTCCAGTTGTGAATGCTTCTTTTAGAAGTTAGATGAGATGAGTTAGATGAGATTCTGCTCATTCTTTATATAATTTATAGACCTATTTTTTAAAAAATTCCTTGGGTTTTTATATATTAAAAAAAAAGGAATCTAAATAAACAAAGGGTATCCAGATAGGTAATTGCTGCTGACTGAAAATCCCTCAATAGTACAATTTCCTCCAAAAGCATCAGCTCATGAAGCTTTAATTAAATTTTACTTTTTGGGAGAATCCACTGACTAGACAAAATTTTCAAAGAAAAACTTTGAAATAAAATACTGCTGTCATTCCTCTCTGAGGCTATGTGGTTTATTTCAAGCTTTATACTAACCTTAATATATACTTTATAGTCATTACTGTAAGTGTATGAAAGAATCAAAGAATCAAAATAATACATTTGAAATATCTTTTAACCAATCCAAAAAGTAGCATTGTCCAAGGACATGCTGTAAGATCACCAAGCTGAGAGGGGAGTTGAGATTCCTGCTTTCTTTTGATTCATAATGCAATTAATTTTTAGGATGTCAGAATTTCTTTCCCAACTGAAATGCCAGGTCCTGACCAGATGGGCTGATTAGGGAAACAATATTTATTCCTGTAGTTTGCTGTCTGATTTTGCTATCTTTTGAGTGTCAGAGTGAAACATTCAGAATGAATGATCACTAAAGGTCATCCAAAATTAGTTACTATTTTTTAAAAAGTCCACCAAGTTATAACTGAGAATCTGCTTCTGTAGTGACATCAGTTGCCTATTTACCTTGAATTCTGCTCATTCACACTCACACTCCCACCAATATTAAGCTGGACACCTGCCCACACAAGAAATAAATAACAGCATAAATAGACCAGTTATCATTAGGTACACTGTAAGAAGTGTTGGATGTGCACATCCTGTAAATTTATTTCAGCATGTAGCTTTTTGCCAAATTTATGAATTTAAAAAATAAAAACAGACAGCACAAAAAAATCACCTTAACAGAGAAAAAGCTTTTTCTGTTAAAAATTAACACTTTATATTACTGATGGCCAGAACTAATGGCCTCTGATGTGTTAAATTATTTTCATTTCCCATGCAGACATATTCATAATAGCAAGAAATGCTGATACAGTTAAAATTCAAAAAGGAAACCCTGTCCCTGCAGAGTGCCAGCACTTTCACTGTGAAGACACCTATATTTCTTGCATCACTGCAGAGATGAGGTGGAGCCTAAGACCTGCCCAACTGCATCTACACCACCGCTAAAGTGGTGAAATTAAAGCCAGCTCTGAGTTGCTCCCTGCTATTCTCTTTGGAGCACCTCTGTGCTGAACTGGCCAGAGATAAACAGTCCCTGCTGCTACAGGGGGATGATTTCAGATGAAGATTTGTGAGGATAATAAGTCAAATCATTTAAGCCATTCTCCTTTGGTCAGAAAATTATATTGACATATAAAATGGACAAATACTTTATAGATGGCTGTTCAATGAGTCCATGAGAGGGTATCATCTATTTTAGCCTTATGTGCAGACCAGCCCCATCCCAGTACTCCTCCCTTCCAACTACTAACAGCAATCTTTTTCTGACCAAAGCTTCTTTTTTCTTGCTAGCACAAAACAGGATTTTTAAATTCCCCAAACTGTAATCCTGTTTCAATATGTCAGGCTTGCCTTGCTATCGAGCACTTCTTATCAGCATGTTAAGCTTAAACTAGTGTTTTGGGAAGCAAGTCATAAATTCCTTCTTCCTTTTCCTCTCCCACCATTCTGTGGCTCCTGCTTGTTCTCTCACCAGGTAAATATTGTCCCAGTCCTCCAGCCCTGGCTCACTCACCAGTGCTACCTAGTTCCTGCTTCCTGTGGTAGAAATGTTACTCCAGGCAGTCCCCAAGACAGTGGCGGGACGTTCAGCTGACCCCACTGAATTTAGAACCCCTGGCAGAAGTCTGGGCAGTTCTTAGCTGTCAAACCGAATAGCTGTCAAAGCAAACCATGAACCTTTTATCAGAAATAATCCTAAAATCATAGCACAGGGAGGACTGAACACTCTGGTATTACAGACTTACTGGATATCTTCCAGATCTAAACCATCTAAACCAGTACCCTTAGTCTCAGTGAAAAAAAAAAAAACAAACAAAAGAAAAACCCTGCACCTCTGTCTCTTGAGCTCTCCTAACCCATCTCTCTTGAAATCTAAAAACTGGAGATCAGTACTTCATTGTGCCATGGTCAAGCTTCCTTATGGAGGTGAAAACTTACGCCTTGTGTGAATACTTGAAGGTAAAAGCATTTTCCTAAGGTGATAAATAAAAGTCTTCCTCAGCTTCAGATTGTTTAGAGCTTATCCTCCCACTCCCATAACCACATATTCATATCCTTGAACTTCAGATTCTGTCCTTGATAAGAATGTTCCTCGTGTCTCGTATTGAAATGATGTCAAATTGCCACCAGGAATAAAAGAGGGAACAAGAGAGAACATGAGTAGGTGATGTCTGCATAGCATGAAGTAGAGAAAACATGAGTTCTGGCTTCCAAAGTATTTCAGAAAATTAATACTAAGCCAGAGAGGAGCCAAGCCTAGCTTTTGCCTGCTAGGAGAATTGGAGCATTCTTCCCAGAAGGAGCGATTGGGGCTTTCTAAATGGAAACAGGATTAAGGGATTCAGATCTCTTCAGAGATAAGAGAGAGAAGGTTTCCTTTACCAGCAGGAGTGCTATGATTACTTGGCAATGATCACCACCACACATTCTGAATTGATTCAGATCTGTCAGCACTCATTGGACAGCTAACACGGACAGCTAAGTTCTGCTAACAGTTACTAGATCAAACTCCTGGGGACACTTGAAAAAAGAGGTGGCCTGAACTACTGAGGGGTGACTCAATCACCTGCCCAGGAGTCATCTGAATATAGATGCTAGCCTAAATAGATATGCTTAGGGAGATTTCAGGTTGGCTGGCAAAGCACCTCCCATGTGTACTAATGAGAAGCCCAGAAGATCCCCATTAGCCTTCACAAGACTGCACAAGGCAGCAAAGTATTATCAGCTGACCAACCCTCAGACCTGAGGAAGATACAACAGGTGAGACTCTCAGGCCAGACAGTCACTTTCTCATAGCACTGGGTGGCTTTCTCCTTCACTTCAGCAGATCTCAGAGCTGCATTTCCCCAGTCATATCCCTTCTATATTAGCAGGGATAATTTTTTATTATTTATTTATTTTTTATTACTTTCTTGGCAACCTAACAACCTGAGTGTGCCCACCAATCTGCAATGTAGATACCATTTAAACTACCTGTTAAACAGTGTATAACAATTTTTCCAACCAGAGAAGGAAGATAATGCATCCTGTGGTCCAAAGGGACTATTTCACAGCCATTTTCCTTGTATGTACAAATGACCCGGGTACGGATTTAAAAGCATATTCTCTCTTTCCAAATAAGTCTGGTACTGAGCTTAGATCTGTTCAAGGACTGCATTAACCTTTACACTGTTATTTACATAAATTTGTCATCTTTTAATTACTGCTGGTTCACCCACAGGAAAAGCTGCCCTCTTCTTTTAGGTAATGGCTGCATACAGGAATTATTTGTGGGTTACTGAACACATCCCTAGTCATTAGTCTACAGTTCACTTCAGAAGAGGTTGATTACATTAACAATCCAACCATCACAAGAGACTTAGAAATGTAGTAGGTTTTTGTTTATTGTGTTTTTTTTTAAATACAACCCAATGCATTGTGCTTTTTTGTACCATTTACTCTCTTGAAGGTTCTCTGAAGAAGACAAATATTTTCTTTAACTTGTGTGAAGGGAAAACATCAAATACTTGTATGTACTTCAATATGCAATCTGTGTAAGAAAAAAATGAAAGGAACGCCACAGTCACAGGGCAAAGGAACATATTGAGTGGAATTTGAGACCATTTTATTGAATTGTTTCATACATACCTATCTTTTTCATTGTTGTTTAGCATACCAAGATAGAAAAGTATGTGTCTTCAGCAAGTGTTAAGTTCCACTTTACAGGTTCATGGTTTGCTTTACTGTATGGTTTATTCACCAACCTATATCCCCATAAAACACACCTATTGATTCCTTATATTAAAGATATAGGTGATATCAACAATTCTGTACCACTGATCATGGGATAACCTTGTACTTCTGTGCAGCCTTCTATTCAGGAGCTTCACTTCTATCACACTGGGGTTAACACAAGAGGTTGTCTTCAACCCTGAATATCACTAACTCCATTCAGCTGTCTTCACGATGACATAAATGAAAAACAAGTATAAACAAACTGGTATAATAACTGATAAGCTACAAAAATCTGTTATTTTCTTACAAGTTTCTCCATTCCCCACAATTTCTTCTGAAATGGAATCAGGTCATTTGAAGCACAAACAGATAACCTTTTCCCAGATGTCCCGCTTAAGCACTGTCTTTTCAATACATTATGTAAATTTTCATTAGAGTTAATTAATCTATTTACTGCCAATAGCTTACTGGTTGGATTTGGCACTTTCTCCATTAATGACTCACTGAGGAACCAAAAGTCATCTTTATGGATTTCTTATTACATATGATTTTCATTCTAAATAGTATGATTTTCCAAATTTTGTTTTAGTGTTCTTGATTAGGTCATCAGTATTTTGTAGAATTAGTAACCTTAGGCAATATTTTTTTCTAAAATCATGAACAAAGGCAAGAGAATCTCTCTAACTTAAAATACCTGTTTAAATTAACTTCTTTCAGGAAGTTACTTATTTACTATAAGTAACATTGTTTACTAAGTATTGTATAAACAATTAATTTCCCTGATGCTGAACTGCTTGGGTCTCTAAAATTTGAGAACAATGAATACGAAGAATAAGCACCCTCCAGACCCTACAGGAAGTTGGAAAACCCATAATCAAAAATAAACAGGTTTTTTTAAAAACATAATTTTCTCAGTATCCCTTCATAACCACAGAAAAATCTCTTAGAAGATTACTTAGGACTTTTACGTATATTTGACCCTTTGACAAGGAAATCAAATGCTGAATGCCACAGGTATGAAGAAGATAAGGTGTCTGATTTTTGTTATGCTGTGAGTGGAAGCTGCAGCAGAGCTGCTTTCTCAGAAGTTGGGGAATGGTAGGAAGAGTTTGTCCTCCAGCAAAGGGGCATGAGGCAGGCAAAGGGCTATCACAGACCAGTCTCTTCTCCTCCAACACCTCTGTGATACACCTCTATAAGGAATAACTGTCTTTTAGATTGAACATGCTGTTAGATGGCCATCAATTCAGTGTTTTAAAAGGTGATACATGTTAACTTACTCTAAGAGTAGTTAAATCTTTTTCTGATATTTAACTTGTAGTCTCCAATGAGCAAAAATCTGCCAATCTATTTTTCCCCAGAAGCACCTTAAAGAGTCTACATTGACTCAGCAATCAGCTGCCCACTGAAGACTTTATTTTTAAAAGATCATGAGAATCATGAGAATATAACACTAACTTCAGTATTTAGCACTAAACATAAATTTAACCAAAGCATAATAGCCATTCAAACATTGAAATCTGTAATTAATCATGAAATTTATAAATCATTAAAAAGCTTCATGTTGACCAAGGGAACTTCAGTTTGCCTCTCTGTGGGCCCTCCCCAGCTTGACAGCAAGAATATCCACAGGTGTTAGTGCTGTGTGAGCTACAGCAGACACATTGCATGTACTTTTCACAATCATGCTAACATTTTTGTGACTGCAAAGAAAGAGAACGGCATTACACCATGAACAAGAAACTGAATGAAAAATGCACAGACATTTCAATACAGCTTTTTTGTGGGTGGCATGGTTTGAATTAAACAATATTATATCTTGAACATATCAAGGTGCAGGGCTTTCCCTATTTCTTTTTGCATTATGCAAGCTAGACTGATGTTTATGCAACTCTCATTAGTTATTTGCAGATTTGAAGAGAATATTTAAACAGTTGTTACTTCTAAGTTGCTTTACTATTTTTCTTTTATAGTTGCAGAAGTTGCTGTTATTATTGTTGTCATTGTGGCCGAGATGCGTTACAGAATCAGAGGCCTCTGAACATGACCTTTTTTAAAAAATGCAAAAAAGAATGATCATTAGGAGGAGCTTTGTCAATGGTTTCACTGTGGCCAAGTCATCTTTGAGAACAGTGAACTGTGGGTTTAAATTCTTGGCTTTTAGACAGCAGCAAGGTCTGATCCCTGATAGTATCGAATGAGAAACAGGAGGACACTTACAAAGTCCATAAATTAAAAGCTCCAGTTAAAACAAAACTTACAATGCATGAGACTCTTTGAAGCAAGAGGAAATAAATACAATTTAGAATCAAGACTACTGTGAAACTCATTGGGGAGGATGATCAGGAAGATTCACACATCAAAATCCCAAATATATTGTGGAGAACACCTTGAGATACTAGAGTATAGGAGCAGCACGGTGCAAAGTAGGATCATATCACTGCATGGAACAAAAGAAAAAGTGGGACTGTAAGGAGACAACAGAAGGAAATGCTCATCATATCTGTCAGCATAAACTGAACTATCTTAAGAAATAATTCACAGGCATTTGGGGTAAATAGTTTAGTGTCTCTCTCCTGTGATATATTAATATAAAGAACCTAAAACACTGTTTCAAAAGCTAAGGTTGCTAAGTTACAGCATACTTTATCAGCTAATTTACCATTTCTAAAGACTCATATTGAAGGAAACAGATAACAGCTCCTATCACTTTCTGAGCAGATAAAAATTATTCTTCTCTGGTGTGAAAATTTAATTAAAAAAAAAACTAATGTGTGTGCTTTTCTGGCAACATAAATGTAATTGTTCATTTCCATGCTGTAAGTTATGTGAATTTAACAGGAAAATACATTGTTAGAAATTTCTCTCAGTAATGAGTTTGGTTCTCTGGATATTTTAAAAAACACATTTAATATTTTCCATTACTGTTGCTACTAATGTACCAACAGTATAAGTCACTGTGCTCCTAAAATGCAGAAACCTGTATATATTTAATTACCTTTATTTTAGCCCTGTTGGAAGACTTCTAAGTTACAGTTTCTGGAAACAGCACAGCTGCCTTAGGCCTGGTCAAGCCTTATACAGTCACCCTAAGTCACTAGTAGATCAAGAACATTATTTCAGAATATTCCACTCTGTACTAGAGATTTCAGTTCATGCTTCAGCAAGGTGATATCTTCATATATATTCCTAAACTCAAACCAAATTGCCTTGGTATGAAACCCAATGGAGAAAAGGTGTCTGGGTAAATTTAGAGGAAATGGTCAAGTTACATTCACATCATAACAGATGTTATAACATCTGTTATATGGAAATTATAGGGTAAAATACAGTTGCTGCTCCCTAGAAGGAATGTGGTTGGCATGCTCAAAGCTTAAACAAATAATGTGCAAAGATTTTCCCAAGATGAAGGGAAATATTAAGGAAAAGTGAAAGGTCAGACTAAGATAGCTGCTCATGATCTGCAGCTCAGACACAGCCAGCTGTCTTTGTAAATCTGCCTTGCATTCCCTACAACCTTCAGGACAAGGCTGGCAACTTTCATGACAACTAAATAGGTAAACAGATACAAAAATGGAGCTTGAGGAGTGGATGATTCCATGTCATAATTCTTAATTTTAACTAATTTACAGTAATATCTATTCAAAGGACTAAAACCAAAAGTTTTGTACTACACTAAGAAGCTAAGAAGCAGTGTATAGTTTGTATCAGTGCTGTTTCACAGTATTTTTGCACAACTGTTTTGTCCATGTCTTTACAGATGAAGGAGTTGGTCGTGAACAAATCAGGAATCAGTATCCTTTGGGTTATTGGAACAGAAGTATACATAGAAAAGAATTGTCTGTATAAATATTAGATGTACTTAAAGTAGACAAAGCTGCAGGACCACATAATATGCAACAATAAATATTATCAGAAGTTTTCTAGGAAAATGGTGAACCTTTATATTATATCTATAAAAGTTAAATAGCTTTAAAGGAGATTAAATAGGAACTCAATTCTCTTGATTTTAAAAACTACAGGAACAACATAAGAAACTAAACGAGGTGTTTTAAAATAAGAACTATTATTGAGAAAAATAATCTTAAGAACTATCTTAGAGGATAAGCCCGATCAAAAAGCATAAGAAGCTGCGTTGAGGGACTAGAGAAATGGGTATTCATTATTTACTCATGAGTTTGGAAGCTGTAGTTGTATTGGGTTTTTGTTTGGCTTTTTTTCACAATACACAGAGGGTTAGTAATCAAGAATAGTGAGACGAGTTACATGGTTTATATCACTCTGGGGCAACCTAACCTCAGCATATTAAAGAGAAACTGCAGAAAGTCTAGGACTTCAGCTGTCCATAATTGGAAGGTTCACTTCTGAGAAGAAAAAAAAGCAAAACAGCAGGATAGTTCTAATTCTGGAGACAAATTATGGGGTTCAGAGAAAGAGACTGAGACTGCAAATCCTTCTCTTTCTATCAAGTGAGAAGCTAAACAAGGATGCATGAAGAATGTCTTCCTTCTTGACTCCATTCAGGTTCATGGAAGTGAGCCTCACAGTGCTGTGAGAAGGGCTCTGCTTTACCAACTAGAAAGCTATAGAGAAAATACTTCTTTATTCTTCCATTTTAATAGATGGTTTCAGAACTGGCAGAATCTGGCAGACTGAATGTACTGCAACCAATTGTCAAATTTTCAGGAAGAAACAAGTAGTGAGTTGAGCACCAAAGTCTTATTTAGACAGCAGTGTAGTTTTACTTCCATGTGCTTCATTTGGAGAGTAAAGTACATCATTACAGCTTGGCTTAGTTGAAGAGAATCTTAACTAGGTGAAATAAGATTTACTTCATTTAGAAGATGTCATCAGCTTCAAGAAGACTGCACTGGGATGGGAGAAGCAGTAGAAGGAAGGATCAAAAGTGCTATCCTCAAAACAAAAGGAGAGGACTACAGCCTAAACATAGCTTTTCACATGTGATGCAGCAAAGACTGATTTTTATGACTGATGTTTTAACAAATAAGATAACAATAAGTAGAGATCCAAATTTAAGATCTAATTTATTTCAGATATTATTGCAAAGCATAGCATAAACTGGTAGTAGAAGAATGGCTGGTGACTGGGAGAAAAAGAAGTTTGAGATCAAAATCATTGCCCAGAAGTTCAAAGGCACAGCATTTATTATTAAGACCTGTATCTATCTTGACTTCAACAAAATATTTGTAAAAAAGAAATTCAAGCAAAATGGAAAATACAAGCATCATAATTGAAACTAATGGCATTAAATTCAAATTTTTCTATATATACTTGGAAAATTCTATTCTGTCCAATTAAAATATGATTAATATAAATAATAAACCAGGTTTTCACTTATAGTTTTAGTAGAAAGGAGACTCAGTTCCAGATAATTTTTCTCTCAATGTATTATTTCCTTCATTATAAAAAAGGATATACCAAAACTTCCTCTGAATACAATTTCAAGCCTATAAATCACCATCTACTCTATCTATACAGTGAGACAAGAAATTGAATATAATGAAGTGAAAATATATTTCTCATAATGTCATGTTATTCTTAGCTCATTATTTTCAATATATGGTTTTCATGCCTAAATACAAACTAAAGTATCTTATTTCTATACACAATATGGAAAAGCCATCACTTCAGAGTGCATGTTGACCTGCACAGTGAAATGGTAACTGAGGGTTTCTACATTATGGATCATTTAAATTATAAACATGCCACCAGCAGTATTAGGGGTCAAATATTAAAATTTTTCTCATACTCAGTGGTTACTTGGGCAAACACTAGTGACATCAAGTCATGTCATACTGAAATGACCTTTTAACAAAAATGCCATTAGTATATGGTGTTTTAACACATATGTATCTTCTGTTTCTAAAACGTGGAGTATGATCACATTAGCAAGTTTATAAGAGCTATAGCTTCATCTAAAACTTCTTCCTGCTCTTTGATGTTGTACATTCCCCAACTGTTCCTTTGAAATGCAGCAGCAGCTGAACCAAATCACCCTCAATCGACATTAGTGATAACCCATTCAATCTCCTGTCCCACAGTTGACCTCAGTCTGGTTTTGATCAGAACTAGTTTGGTTAAAAAGGCATTCACCTTCACAGACTGACAAGGAGAGTCAGGTAAATTGAAAGCTATTTTTGTCAGCATTTCAATATTGTATAGCTATTACAAATATCTATATAATCAGCATTACATAAAGTAGACTGTATGTTATCTGAACTCTCAGCTGATAAGCAGTTGATCAGAGATTAATATTTTAATATACAGCTAAACAAATTCATCAGCATAAAGAATTTTTTTATATATCCTGGGTTATAAATTGACAGCAGCAGCAGCTTTCATGCCAATGGTATCAAATATATGATCAATGCTTGTGAGAAATTCAAAGTGACTTTAGACTGCAATGTCCTAAGCTGCTTTACTCTGCTGACTGTTACAGGGTTGTGGATTTCAATATGCATTTTAATTTGACCTTTGCAGCCACATTATTCTTTCACCAGTGGTTTTCATCTTCCCTGTGCCTGCTTTGGATTCTGAAATAACCCTGTCCAAACTTAGGATTTGGTATTATCCAAAATCACCACTATTTCTCTGGAGCTAAATGTTTCTTTGATTCTTCTAATCAAAATATGTGATTATATGACAAAAGAAACTTTTCTGTTACAAAAAAATTGCCTTAGAAAGGTTTAAGACCCTCAGTTCCAGTAGACTGGCGTTGACAACTGTATTTTTCTGTACAGAGCTGGGGACATTCTAGCCAGGTTGCAAATACACACAATTATTTTCTCTGAAATTTTAACCCAAATAGCTTTTAATTTACCTGACTATTTAAAATAATATGTTCCAATTCCAAACTTAGGACAAGAAGTTAATGTGTTTCCAGAGGCACATAACATAGAGAACTTTGTTTTCAATAAATTAATTTGGTCATATGGGATATGGCATTGTATTAATACTAAATTTTTTCTCTCTTTTCCATCCACCAGCAGAAACTATATTCAAAGGACCCATAAGCAAATCTCAGCCATCAGTTATGGCCATGCATCCCTACTGCTTTTGGATGGCATTGCACTTTTATGATTGGCAGAATTGTGCTATTTAATGTAGCTGCAGACTACAGCCACAGTGTCTGAGTGATTACAGGAAGTTTTCCTTCAAATGCAAATTCCAGTTTACACAATATTCTCAGTGGCTGTCACGTTACCTCTGATTGATGTATATGTGTTTGGCTGCATTCAAACACTGCAACCTGGAGAAGCTGTCAGAAAAAGAACCAAAACACTCAGGAATCAAAATATCTGAAGTAACATCTAAAAATGCCCTAACAGACATTTAATGACCTGTCCCAAGGCCAAACCAGATGTATCTGTCTCATATCTGGGGGACTTTTGTCTCTTTAAGCCTTTTCTTAAAGACCTCCAAGCGTGAAAACTTCATAGTTTCTTCCAAGCAAATTTTGCAGCATTTACCTAACCCTGCTGTCAAAGGGCTATTCCTGATTTCTGATTTAAATCCTTCTTGCTTCAGTTTAAGCCCTCTGCTCCTCATCTCCTCCACCTCTCCTTAATTGATGGGCAGCTCCTCACTGACAATACTGGTCACAGTTTAGAGAGCCCTGGGCCCAGGAGGAGATGCTGGTTTAGAACCAGACCAGTTACAGGAAGTGGAGGCAGGAATGGTTTATCTCAGAGATGACCTTTGTTCTGTCAATCCTGTTAAATATAGAAGAATCTTGTGTATAAGTTTGTCAAATTTGTTCAGAGGGTGAAGTGTGTATTTCCCAATAGGACGTTTGTAAATTTGTGCTCTTCTGCCATGAAGAATCTTGAGCAAATATGCACACATTCACATCTATTCCCAAACAAGGGATATATGTAAAAATATTTTAATTCAATTATTTAGGTTTTAAAATTCATACAGCAGCTGTGTTGATTAGTATCAGAAACCTTAGAGATGTTGATTTATGAAATCTGCTCCCTGCTCTTTTAACACAGTAAGTGCTACTCTGATGTTAAAAAAAACCAACATTATTGTCTTAATACAGAAATTTGGATTCATTTGCTTTACACAAATTTTTACTGCTGCTAATTTTCTTCATTTCTTTCTGGGTGTTTACAGAAACTTTGATTGTGTATGGAAGTTGAAGTTACAGTAGTTGATCTGTTGCTCTTCCCATTCCTCCCTTCCTTCTTTCCATTTGATGATAGGGGACACATCTGCTATTTCCTGGCTTTCTAGTGCATCAGCTGTCTTATACAAATCCAGTGTAACTTCTGATTTTTATGAGACTTCCTCAGTTAGTCCTGAATGCCCTAGGAAGGAGTCCTTTAGGTCCAGTGATTCAAAAGTATGCAACCTACTCAATCAACTTTATAACAGTTCTGGAAGAGATAAAAGCAAGGTAGGCTTGGGAGACTGCTAGACTAAAAACAATCTGGAGTACACAGCAGAACCTTTCCTTTGATTGCACACCAAGAAGCAGTGAGCCATCAGGCACTTTCTGCTTCTGAAAATATTTTGTCAATATTCTATCACTGAAGTTTCTTTAGAAGCTGTCACCAACATGTTTTATGAAAAATCCTTTCCTTAGGATTTTTCCCCTCCTGAGACGCTGAGAGGCCTCAGGAACAAACTGTAAACAATTCTTATCTGCTGCTGTGGAATGCAACAGGGGAAATCTGTGATTGGCCTCATCAGGCTGTTTCCAATTATGGGCCAATCACAGTTCACCTGGCCGGACTGTCTCGGTCTGAGAGACAAGACTTTGCTTTGATTCCTTTTCTATTCTTAGCTTAGCCTTCTAGTGAAATCCTTTCCTCTATTCTTTTAGTATAGTTTTAATATATTATCTATCATATAATAATAAATCAAGCCTTCTGATACATGGAGTCAACTTTCTCATCTCTTCCCTCATCCTGGGACCCTTGTGGACAAGACCACAAGAAGCTTCGTAGAAGAATCTAATTTCTTTAGATTTGCAAGTATTTAAGCCTATCTAAATTCCCATCTATTTATATTGTGGTATTTCTTAAATGGGATGGCAAAGTAGTCTGGCAAAGACATCTTAATTGGGGCTAGTAGGAAATAATTATTAAACAGGCTGGTAGGTTCTGCAGGAAGGTGGAGAAGCTGAAATAAGACAGCAGGGGAGGAGGTATTTTTGAAAGTTCTAATATGCAGAATAATTTATGATTTTTCTGCCATAAACTGTTCTAAGAAAAATTTACAAAGTGTTATGATGATTACTAGGAACAGAATGTGATCTTAAAGGCATGAGAAACTTGTACTTTTTTTTTCTTTTAATTGTATAATCTTTTATGAACTCTTTATGAACTCTTATGATTGATGTTTTATGCCAACAAAAGAGTCTTTAACAGAAAGTATTAAGGCCACAGTGTCTTGGCCTAAAAATAGGAGATAGTCAAAGCTCCCTTACCATCCAAAATTATTGGAAATTTAATTTAAAAAAAAAATTCAATTCTTTTGAGTTCTAAATTTAACAGAAGAAACCCTGATAGATGCAATAAAATCAAAAGCATTGGAAAGATGTCATTTCCCAGATATCACTGAGAAAAAAATTCAGGAAATAGTTTAAAATTCCTCCCTCCTCCTCCAAGTATCAATAACAAAATGAATACAGCATTTCATTTCTGCCTGGCTAGAAATCCTGGATATTCTAAGAGGCCATTAAAGAGATAGCTTTAGTACATGAAAAATGCATGCTAGTAGTTTTGTTCTTATGTCAGTTATTTAGCACACTGGATATAAATCAGCTTGCAAGATCTAGAGTTTAATCTTTTCTGGTTTTATTGCTTTACCATTTCACTGTACTTACATTGCATTCTGTGAAGATGAAACTTTGATTTAAAATTTTGCATTTGTAGGCCTGAGTGTTAATACTGCACACACAACTCAGACAATCACTGATGGGAATCACATAATTTGCAGTCCCAAATGAATTCACATTGAGTGTACACACAGGACAGCAATGTCCTTTGGACAAGAGCTGCTTCTTGTTGGCTCTGCAATATCAAGCACAGTGTAGCCTTTTGTGTTCAGAATTTCCAGGTGCTATTACACAATTTATGTTCTTTTGGGTGTTTTCCCCCCCTCTACTGGTAAAAAATAGTAATTTATTCATCCATTATATAGCTGTGTTTTAAGTCCTTTATGTCCACTTATCTTTAAACACAACATAGGGAATTAAAATGGAAAGGTTTTCTGGGGTATGGGGGCACTGTACTCCCACTGTAGCCGCTGAGCCCTAGAGACCCTTCAGAAAAAAGATCAAACAGGAAAACCCCTAAAGCTCCACCTTGCTGGAAGGCAGTGACATTTACTCTCACTGAGCTCTTTCCTGTGCTGGTTTTGTTCTGCTTTCCAAGTTCCCACTTCCCTTTCCTTTTATTGCTACATACAGGTGTCCCTTTACCAATTTTTCTTTCATTCTTTCTTACTCTGATCCTTCATCCTTGTTTCTCTCTCCCAGATTTCCTAGAATTATCTTCTCTGGAATTGTCCAAGCACCATCACTTCTCTAATACACAGTGTTTTGTGTTCACATGTTTCAGATTAGTATTATCAGAATTAAAATATCTTATCTCATATGAAACCTTAAAATCTTAATTTTAAAATCTCTTGCCATTAACTATATCCTCCACTGTTAAAGCTTCCAGCCATTCTCTTTTATTTTAATAACTCGTAATTTCTTCATCACACTGCATTTTAGTCATAGCCTGAAATCAATTTTCTCTCTTAATGGGAACTTTGCATTTTCTGATTTTTGAATGTATCCCTTCAAACATTTGACTTTGTTCCATTATTTTCACGTTTTATGAGTTATGCATGAACATGTCACATTGCACAAAAGGTCCCTGAACACCTTGGCCTGAGTGACACCTAGAGAAAAAGTTGGTCCCCATCACAAGAATGTTTAATTTCCACAACCTGTCTTATTTTTAAACAAATGCTGATCTATCTTCACACATCTAAATACATCACTTCAGTGAGTAATTTACAAATTCTGAATCCCATATGACAGACATGCCCAGCAGTCCTGAAGTGTAACCTCAGTACCAGACAGACCCTCTCTCCTGAATTCTCTGCCAGCTGTCTGAAGCTTCCTGCTCCTCCCCACACACAGTACAAGGAATTTATATCCCTAACAGCACCATGAATTCTACCCAGCTCTCAGGCTGGCTCTCAGGCTCTGAGATTGCTAAGGATTCTACTTCCCAAGCCGCCTTTACATTTAGCCTGAAGTGTTTTTTCATAGACTACTATTTAGTACAGATGGCAAGCCATAAAACTGTTAGAAAGATTATTTATTTTGAGGTATTTCATCAGGAAAAACTCACCAAGATGACTCAGTTCATTTCCTAGGCTATCCTAAGGCAAAATATGTTGGTAGTTAAGTGAAATAAATCACACATACAAAAAACAATTACAAACAATTGTGATTTTTTTTTTGTGGAGAATAAATTTTAAAAGCTGTAAAATAGGAGCTAAACTCTTCTAGCATTAAAATTTGTTCATACATTCTAATCCAGGCCAGCTGTTTAGCATGCAGAGCCTATTATCATTCATAATCATTAGCCTGTGCATTGAAACTTACTTTTTAATGCTATAAGTTGCCAGAATACCCTTTTAATAATTACATATTGAAATATTAAAGGTGCAGACCCAAATTCTGCTAAGACATGCATGTCTCTCAGAGCTGTATTCACCCACAGGAAGGCTTCATGTAGAGTAGGTATGTCAAGTAGATAATATGTGATCATTTTCTAGATTATAAATTAGTCTAAACTATTTTAATATTTATCAAATTTTCTTCTTCTGTGCCTGCAGTTTTGCATGCTTTGCCCTTGTACCACACCATGAGAACTGTTTCTTGGTGAAAGGCACTGCATGAAATATATCTGAGGAGAAACAGGTGACTCACAGGAGATGAATGGGCTCAGAGTTGCCTGCCCAGTCATCAGACACCTCTTATCTCCATCTTCAGTAAATTCTCCTCAGTTAAACTCTACTCTGTCCCCTGAAATTCCCTTTTGGATTTTACTGCCACATATCTAGAGAAGTGAGCTTTCCTGGCAGGGGCACAGCACTGCCTCCAGAGGCAGCAGTGCAACTCCTCGATGGTTATCTGAACTGAGAGGTTCAGGGAAAGCTTAGGATATCACAGCCTCACTTCTTTAAATGTTTTCTACTCCAAGTGAATTTGAATTTATCACTTCATGATGAGAAGCTTGACACCACACAACAAGACAGCCGAAGCACCAAGGCTGTAAGTGAAGACAAGCATTCAGAAAAGCTGGAGCCAAGTAGGGAAAGAAAGAAACTAATTCCAGGATAAAGATTGCAGTAACAATGGGATCCTGACAAACCTGGAAAGAGAGAGCAGTGTGACCAAAGCATCAATACACCAAAGAGGAGTTGTGATGCACACAGAACTCCCATGTGATTATTATCAAATAAAGAAGAATACCTAGCCTGTTGAGGAGAGCCTCACTCTTCCCAGCATGTTGTTGGGTACCTATAAGAGTGCCCAATAAAGGTAGACTACTTTTATCAAATTTCTGAGACTCATTTCAAGACAAGAGACATCCTTGTCTCTCTTTATGGTCATTTGAAAATAACTGGATTATTTAAACTATGATTTCTAGTCTATTTTGGTCTCTGTGTAAGAGTTATTTGAATCACACTCTACTCTTTCCTGTTTCTGCATTCTCTCTAAAGGAAAGCTGTGATAACTAGCTCAGAGCTGAATATTTACACTAGAGACATCAGCATTTGGTGAGACTAATTTAAGCCTTAGAGTTTAAATTGAGAAGACAAAGAATTGCAATTTAATAACGTGAACCAAACCATGGCTGGCATCAGCATCTTGCAATACAACCTGAGATTTTTATCTTTGTAGAAAAAGGGGGACCAGAGGGACTCAGCCTTTTTAAAACATTATTGAATGTTTGTTTACTAAGTACAGGACTAGCAGGAAAAGAAAGGAAAGAAAGCACAGGTGAGGGACTACTGAATACAGGACAAGGAAAACAACAGGAGAGCAGGCATGATTGACATGAGATCAGCAGTGTGTGGGACATGAAAAGGCAAAACCAACAGCCAGGACTTTTAGGGTTAGCAGTAGGGTTAGCAGTATCCAGCCAGAACTTCAGCACAATAACAATCACCACCTGATGAGCCCAGATTTGTTATCCTGAACTTTCACAGATCATGAATACAAGAAGACAATGACATGGACTAGAAAAACAAATTTTCTGACATTCAAAAGCAATAAAAGCTACTACATATCTGTGTTTTTGTGAATCTGACAGCATCCTCTTGATTTTTTGAGCTTTCCTCCAAAACTGAGAGAAGGCATTGAACTCACTTTTGCAAAAACTAAAGATCTTTGGGGTGCTTTACTGAGCAAGGATTGAGCTTCTAATAGAAAAAATAAAAATTTTTGGATTTTTGTTAAAATTTCAAGGAATTAATAAAAGACATGTTCTTTCTGACCATATTGTATGCCTATCCTTTATTCAGAATTGTAGGGCCTCAGGCTAACTCTTTGTTACATAAACCTGCATGATTTAAGTGATTGAAAGCTGTCATATGAACTCTCCTCCTATCACAGCCTTGACAGAAATATCTACCCCTTAGTTCTCTGTTTTGACTGGTCTGAACAAAAAGGAAATTATGCTTCTGGTGTTCTCTCTTAGTAGCAACAAAAATCATCACTACCTGACATAGACAAGAAATAGCTGAGTTGCAAAACTATTTCCTTTGTAAGAGTTGCTGCCTTTGAATTTTTCCCATGCTTGAACTGAAGGCTACTTTTACTGTGCATCTGGGAATGAGATCTCACAGGCAACATGAACACTGAAGTGTCTCATGACCACTTTTCTCTTTCAGGCAATTGATACCTGTCCCAAGTCCAGGATCACTACAAATCCTATCTTCTCCTGTGGTGAGCAAACACCATGTCTAGATCTCCAACCACGCTCTGTGATCCTATTGTGGGGACAAAGGAGATAAATTGAGACTGTTGGTGGTGCTTAAAAATGCCCATGGCAGATAGGAGGGTATCCTGGAGCACAGGGACTGTTTCAGTACCTGAGGTTCACACCATGAGGACTAAAAAAAGCCATCTGGGGTGAGTCACAGAAAGCAGCAGCAGTGAATGAGTCAGGCCTCCAGCCACATCTCCTGCCCTGAGTGCAGACTTCATGTGGAAGTTCACAGAATTGAACCAGGCAGAGCCACAGCTGCAGACACAGGCACTTTGGACTGTATTAAAAGACAAAATTGTCCTGTTCTGTCTGGTACTTAAACTACAGAGCACATGCCTGCATGTTAATGTCTCTCCCACCTGACCTAAACAGAATTCCTCAGTGATTCCTCAGCTTAGCACAAGTAGCATAAGAACAGAAAGATTCTTTAAACTCTCAGTGTTCAGGTACAGGTATCACAAATATTAAAATCTTTCTTTGTGGCAAGTCATTTAAATGTTTTTCATTTCTGTTATACCAACATTTTCTTTTATTACCATACGTATTATAAATAGGTTATTTGCTTCATTTGGCACTAAAAATTGTTAGTTTCAAAAGGAATAAAAGCCCCAAGGATGATTAATTCATTGTGATTTGGAAAATAATTCTAAGGAAACATTTAATTTGAATTTTAAAAATTTATGAAGGATTTTCTCAAATGCAATTTGCATCTGATAGTGGGTTGGCTTTTGTTCCTTGTTGTTTGTACAAAATACAGATTTTGGGTAACAGCACAGCTTTCATGTAAACATACATCTAGGCATCCTATTTTTTCATACATTCTGGGTAAAGTCCTGAAGAAAATAAATACCACAAAGTTAAACTGATTTACATCAACTGATATGGCAACTTACTCTGTATGATAATTTAGCTTGCCTTATTTATTTTGAATCTCTTCAATTTACCCTGCACATCCATGGAAAATTAAAAATACAAGAAGTGAAACTTCCATTTTCAGCTCCTTTTGACTCTTCTGTGCTGCCCTGATTTGCCTGTAGTGAAGAAGATTGTATCAGACAGACTAAGGGTGGATCAATACAGGCACAATGACAAATACCTGAATGTTTCATTCATGTTTGACAGCTCTGTGTCACATATTTTTTCTGAAATTCCTCTAAGGAAGCATAAGAGATAACACTGTGAACCTCCAGAAGAAATGAACACAGCAGAGTTTTTTTACCTCAAGATTTTCAATATTAAAAAGTGGAATGAAATAAGAATATATTGGTTAGTCACTTGTGTGGTGCAGATCAGTATACCACCTTTAGTTTTAGAGTCACCTTTCCAAGTTACATCAGAAAACAATTTGGTATTGGAAAGCCTGTAATTCTCTGAAGTCATTAATCTCAATAGAACAAGTTACACCATTAATTATCAGCTACATCATCAGACTTTCTGGAAAACAGCTGGAATAAGAAAGATATTGTTGACAATTTGCAAAGATTCTTATTTTCCAGCCACAGTGATGCAACAAACATTGAAAGAGACAGTTTAAAAAAGAAGGCAGCCAACATGTATTTTTAGGTATTTAATAATATTTCACCTCAGTTATTTGATAAGCATCAGAAAAATATTAAAAGCAAGCTCCCTTCTGAGACCAGAGAAAACTTTAATATGAAAGCTCTCCAGCTTCAAGTGCCTTGTATATTACAGCATCATTTTGTAACCTCTCTTTAAATATCTCTCTGTCCCTAAGGTTTCAAATTCAAAGGCTCAGAAATCAGGGGCCACTTAGTCTCCATTACCTTGAAGGATTTTTAAATAAGCCTGAGATCACTGTGAGTAAGTCTTTTCCAGAAGAAACATTTCACACTACAGCAAAAAATTCCCAGAGTCAACAGAATTTCAGAAGCAGAGGTTTTGATTTGCTCAGTTCTCTTTTCTCCCTGAGTGCAGAAAAGAAACAGAACTTTAGCCAGGATTTATATTAATTTCCTGAACATTTGGAACATTCCCCTCTTTCCAAATGGCACTGGGTTGGTGGGATGATATGCATGGGTATCTCTAGCACAAATATTTTCATGTGCTACCCACTACCCATCATTTTTAGAAGGTTAAAGATTGTGAACAATCAGGAGCCCGAACACAGCTGTCCCTTTCAGGTACACAGTTTCCACAACTTGCCTATTTAATCCATTAAATGTATTTAATCCGTTCTGCTCTGATAGGAAATTTCAAACATGATCTCAAAGCCAATTCTCAAATAATGTTCTCAAAATTAGGACCTCTGTGAAAAAAATATTCCTCTTTTACAAATTCAAAGTAACATTCTCTCAAAAATTCCTCCAAAAGTTTGTTGACAACTCCCTTAGTCTTCCCCATTCCTTCCTCCTGTGAAGGAAACAGAGCATTTCTGAGGTCTTAATGAAGGGTTTTAAGAAAAGAACTGCACTGGGAAGGATGATCTTTGTTGACAAGTCACCAGACTGACAGACACTTCCCACTTACTAATGTACTTATCATGCTTGCAAGAAAACTCTAGGAAAACACTGACTTATTTTCATTGCTCCAGTTCTTCTTGTAATCTTGGCCTGCTCGTTCAGTCAAAATGAAAGCAGACAGACAGATGGAGGTGGATGTGTTCATTAGGAGCAGAATCTGTGTAATCCATCCCTTACTGTCCAGGCACTCAGTGCAGTGTGCTGGCTATCTAAGGACAGACCCTTGAAAAGAAATGTGAGTTCAGCACCACAGCATGAGGAGTTTTTTTCAGTGACAATGTTAAACTAGTTTAGATGATACAAGGCTCATGTGAGAGAATAATGGGCAGGGTGGTGTTGATGCCATTTACTTATTAATTTAGAACCTCTGATCAAATTAGCTTAGGAAATAAGTGACTGTGTTCTTCATATAAAATAATTGAACATTCAGAGCATGATATTTAGCAAGTATGTATATTATATTAAATATGGAATTCAACTTTATCTAAAAGGACAGATTGGGCCCAATGAAGGAAAACAAGAAAGAGAAAGAAAGAATATAAAGAGTTGATGAGGAAGGAATTTACTAACAAAAATATTATTCCTGGAATAGCACCAGAAAATCATGGTACTAACAGTTACATTTCCCCATAAATCCTGCATGGTATTTATCAAGAATGGATGGTAATGTAGCAGATGAATACTCATTTCATATCCTGAATTCCTAATCTTCACAGTCATATTGCACTGTTTGACCCTAGCCCACTTCTTCTGAATGAAGAGAAATCATGCTGGACTGAAAAGATCCTCCCTTACCTCCTTTAGGGCACTGCATAAAGCAGAGCAGCAGAGGAACAGGCCAGGCAGCTGCAGTGCACGGCAGCAGCATCGCTGCACCATGGCATTTCTGCAGCTGAGCATCTCTGCTATTACAGGAACACTCTTCTGGGACTGGAACTTGCTCTTTCAGCCAGTGCTCAGATTTCCCCAGAGAGTACAGCAGGAGCAAACTCACAGCCAGCACAGCAGCCAACATTTATTATTAGGAGTGTCAGAGGCATTTCTGAATGTAAGCTGAACAGTGGTCTCTGTATGTTGTCCCTACCTCCTCTTTCCAGCAATTTTGAAGTTATTCTTAGCTAACTCCTAAACCCTTCACAGGGCCCTCAGAGGTGCAGAATAACCTTGGTACCACTGGTACCTCATGTATGTTTGAGCTAAATAACTAAAAAGGCCAGTAGGCAATGCTGCTGGCAGATTATTGACTTTCTTGTGATGGGGCCTAACCTTTACAGACAGAGAAAACAGCCACACTGAAAGAACATACTTTGTGCTTAATTTAAAAGCTCTAAAAAAAATACCCTAAGTATTTTGTCCATATTTCTTATTTCCACGTGTTTAGAAGTAAATCTGGTTGCATATTGTGAGGAAGGAGATTTGGGATTTTACCCACACATGTACAAGAGACTAGGGTTTCCTGTGTATTTAGATTCTGCTTAATGTCACAATGTGAATAAAAAAATATACAAGTAGAAATGTTTCCAAAGACAGATAAAAGCAAAAGGAAACTGTCTGGGCAACCTTCATAGGGAAACAATGGCTGGGCCAAAACCACACTGAATTTTGCTGCATCAGAAGGATGATGTTAATCATCAGTTGTTCTCCTCTGCCCCTTCTACCATTTCTTTGAAAATTAAACAGCAAAGGAGTTAAGATGAAATAGTAAATATTAATTTTATCATCAGTATTTGTTAAATCAATAGCTATCTCTGTGACATGCAGCAACAATTATTTTCTCCTCCTGCCTTTCTTATTTTCCAAATAGTTTTTCTTAATTGTGGATTTTTCATGTGGATTCTTAAACGTGTTTTCTATGTAAACTTCTCAAAAGGACATTTTGTAACATTTACTTTCACAGTCTAGCTGGAACAGATACTTCGTAGTGAGTTAAAATTTAAATAAAACAGAAGCACTTATAATTTAGAATCCTAAATGTAATTACTGCAAAAGGCCTTCATTATGTGATCTGTGGTGATGCTCTCTACTGTAGAACCAAACACTAACATGAGGATAAGGCATTTTGAAAAATTTGATAACAAGCCCAAAATGTATCTGAGTTAAGCATTTCCTGGTTGTCTTCATTAAAAAAAAAAAAGGTTTTGGGTAGAATTAAGTAAGAAATGGCTTGAAGGAAAGGCACCTTTCAGTGATATCTGCTGTAAAGCAGCCAGGTCCAGCTGCAGCCTCCAACAGACATCTCCTATCTGCTTTCCCTCTTCTTTTAGGGGGCAGCCACACTTTGGGCCAGGATTGTTCAGGACAAAGGACCTGATCCAGTGGTAGTGCACATCGGAAGGAGAGATTAGGTTTGGCCCTTTTCCCAGACAAACATGGTCCCAGCACAGAGTCAAGAACTGTCATTGAACTCCTAATCCAAATGTCCAGCTCCAAAGTCTGCACTGCCCTGTTGAAGGTGATTCATCCTATTTGCAGTCCATTATATCACTGTGATCCTCATACACCTGCCTGAAAGCCACTAGGAGGTTGATTTCAAAACTTGGCACTCAGTGGAAAACCTGAGATGTATTTTTGAATGGTTGCTCTGCCCCCAATGTCACTTGTTTAAAATTAAAATTTGTATTTCTGTTACATACACTTCCTCTGCAGCTCCGTGAAACTGCTCATTAGCTACGAAATATGAGAACTACAGGACAGCTCTACACTTTTGGTAGGCTACCAAAATAGACACTCCTGAAAAGAAAGGTACCACAATATTCTGGTGCCTAATCTCATAACTGTAACATACATATATATATATATATAATTTATTGAAGATATCATTTCAATCCTTTGCAGCCCTTTAAATTTCTAACATATTCTTTTTATAATAAGAACGGGGGAATCAAGGGAAAGATAGTCCTGACCCCTAATCACACATGAAACTTTGAAACAAGGAAAACAAACAGCTACTTTCATTTCTAGATTGAGTGAAAAGCACACAAACAGCAAAAAGGGAAATTCTGGGCCTTCATCTGTTTTCTGGCCAAATGCACTTTTTCCATCATTGTCTATAAAGGGTGGATATTAATAGAGATAGCAAAGGTGAGGCCTGAATTAAATATTTCAAATAATTCTGCTTTCATTTATCAATCTGACTACTAGCAATCAGGGATTTTTTTTTTAATTCCAATGATTTTTATCTTGACAGTGCCTCTTAAACAACTAAATGGAATTCATATTAATTATTTATCTCCTTTAAAGTGCACTGAGTAGCTTTGCTGAAAATTACCATGTTTATATTTATAGAACACTAGTTCATGTATGGATAGGTTCAAAATTCATTATTTATACAGTGATGGCTTTATTTATAGGAATCAAGTTCAATAATTAGCATCAAGCACAAAATCTCCAGTAGTGATGGTAATATTAATGGAAATAGTGCTGTTAGGTTTGCCTTGTCACTCCTGAATTTTTAGTGACTGTTTTAGCTCCTTACTCTTTAAGTCTTCTAATCAATTTTGTTACCTGGGCTTCCTCTGTTTCTTTGAAAGATGTGGAGATAAGCTCAAAATGCAGTGAGCCCAGCCCCCTTTTCAAAACCATTTACTTGTAGAGGTGCATAAGGATAGTAGCATGAAAAAAAAACCCCAAAATTGAGGAGCAATTTCTTCGAGCCTTAGCAAAAATACAACCACTTTCCATGTCTGTGAAATGAATGACCTCTCTGTTATATGGCATTTTAGATGCTGTTAAGGTTTGAAAAACCCCAAACAACCTTCACCCAATATTTCCAGGTTATACTGAAATTGGCCTGATAAATACAAACCTTAAACATTCAGATGATTGCAGAGAAAAAGCTTAAGGCTGTAATCCTGTGGCCTTGTACCCAGTGAGACTGAATGCAGTCCACTTTTATTGCCATCATGTAACTAATGCACCATCAATATTTCATGCATGTAATTTCAAATGAGTAAATAGCTTTCTGCAAGTTGCATAATTTGCTCATAATCTCAGTGCATCTTGTTCCATTTAAAGCTAAGTGCTCCCATTTTCAAAATGCCCCCACAGGAATGATTCAGCCTAGCCAAGAATGATTATATCTTACCAAGTCCCCAGCCTCACTTGTGCTGTTACCCATCCTTACTGCCAGGGTGAACAATTTATCCCAATGCAAACACCAAAACAAAGTCATGCAACAGACCTTGCCAAACCTTCAGTGTTGCCACTTTTTAGTCACTAAGGCAGAGAGAGGAGAGCAAGCAAAAAGCTAAGCTGTGACATATGAGGTGTAATACGTTTAGTGAAGGTAATGAAACCAAGGGCTCAGCCATTAACCTTCAAGGAAGAAAACCCAGGCCCACTGCTTTAAAAATTGCTGGGACCAATCTTTCACCATGACAAGAATTAGTAATGAATAATTAAGCATTTAATATAATGTTGCTTTGGTGAAAAATGATAATTTTACAATTGATGGCCCCAAACCTATTCAGTGTTATTATGGTGCAGTAAAAGCAGAAAGAGAGTTTTGATAAAAGGCTTGTTTTCCAGTGGAGTGGGTTTTTCCCCTTTGTTTTTTTTTCCTGATGGCTGGACTGAAGCAGTTATGGTTATTAAGTTCAAAATCCTTTCAGAGCTGAACAGTAGCCTGCTGAGAGAATTTCATGAAAAATTTAAAAAGGAAAATTCAACCTGGAACAGTTTCACATCTCATGCCAGCCTGCCGGAGGTTGAACTGTGTTTTCCCCCATAATATTAAGCTAATACCAGGGATATAAATCATTCAGCAGATGCAAATGCTGAAATCTTCCAAAAGGAAACCTTTACAGCTCTAGAAGCCATTTCGATTAAGTGACATAGTTATTTAAAACAATTTAACAGATGCTCTCTAACAGTTCCTCATAATCAAATGTTTATTGCAAAAGAACTATTTGAGTAGTAAATTACTTGAACTGTACTTCAATATCTCTTTGCTGTTAAGAAAACTGAAGAACTAAGCTGCAGCAGTTCCTCACAGCCACTTCTCTCTTCTTCTAGACCTTGCTGCTGTTAGAAGAATTTTAACTCTAGATTGTCACAAAATACAAGTTTTGGTAGGTTTGATGAGGCAATGGCATATTTTGTCATCACAATTCAAACTAAATTATTGTTCTGCTTTAAACTGGTTCAAACACAACTCCTTTATAATCCTCTTTCTAATACAGTATGGAGGTATTAAATTAAAAATTACACCTTTTATCCCATAGGTAAGAGATGATGAAAGGCTTAACTCCTGACTGTCATACACTTAGGAATGACATTTGCCAGTGACGTTGAACATTTGGTTGGACTTCTACTAAATAGGCTCAGGCACTGTGAGTTTTCAGTGTATAATGAATTGTCCCTGAGAAGCAAGAGGCTAAAAAAGATGTAACTAATCCTTCAATAGCAAGATTTAGGTTAGATTTTCCTCTCTGTGGAGTAGATCATTCTCCTAACCTTACAAAAACTGAATTAGCTCACATTTATGGCATGCCTTTTCTGACTTTTAAAAACACCATAGACTGTGGGGAGTGTGCATGTGTGCACACACACGTGTTTAGAGTTACTAATTCCTGTGAAGTAAACATAAATCAAGAAAGAGCATGCAGTTAAACTATTCTCCAGACAGATTGCAGTCCGTAGCAGTTGTGTAGGAGTGGCCACTAGCTGGTTGCAACAGCTTCTTTTTGCAGGGTTTAAAAATGCATCAGCGACAGGAAAATCTACTAAGCAGATTACCTGCTGAAATTCAGACCCCAAACAGTTCATAAATGAACTACAGTTTTTTCTGAACACCTAAGCAAGCTTTCTAGACTATCTGCAATAACCAGAGACAGAGCATTATGAGTCTCTGAAATATAGCTATTTTCACTTTCCTCTTGATATTATATACTTCAAATTAAAACAAACAGGCAAAATAAAAAAAAAAAAAAGCACCACCCACCACCAGCACAAAATGCCCAAGATGGAGTAGGCTTTTCCTGCCCAAATTTGTTCTTGAAAAGTAGAAACGGTAACTCCACCATGATTTTAAGTAGATCTTAACTATCACCATTCCATTTTGCAGTAGAGATATGGAGATACAGAGCTTGGGGTAAAGTTATCAGAGGCACAGCAACCAGTGCTACCTCATTTCCCCTCAGTCCCAGGTCTTCTGCTTCTTTTGTCATACAGCACCATCTGTGTCTTATTCTCCAAGTTTATCACCACAACACCCCATTCCAGCTGCACACTTTGAAAAGAAACATCTTAGGACTCCCTCTGAGTGCATTAATACAAAGCCTAACAATTTATGCCCTGGATTTAATGGAATTTATACAACAGAACAGCACAACTCAGTATGAGATTAACTGCAGGAAGCTGTCTTCTTTCAGGAATCTGTCTTCTTCCAGCAACATAGCTTTGGCAATAAAAATTATTGAGTTTTCATCTTCTTATTTAAAATCTCTCATGGAAAATGACTGAACTTTGAAAAACCCAGAGAAGAAGGGAGCTCAAAACTGTAGTATTCGGTTGTAACAGTATTCACCCTCTTACAAAAATAATGCTAAAAGGTACAGAAAACTCTAGGGAAGGAAGGAGAAAGTTGTGTAAAGAAAGAAAAGTTAACTTGCTCTTGTTATCAGAAACAGAAGTGTTTTTTCTTCAGAAACACCTTCTTAAGATCTAACAAAGAAATCAAGTTCAGCACTCATTCTTGTTCATCAAATAGGGTCAAATCGGTATATCCAAAGATAACCAAAGAAAAGGAAATCTTTATGAGTACTTCCTCCATGTATAGAACCATCTCCACTATTTATACACCATCAATGATTTCAAAGAATGAAAACACAGATGGAAAACTAACATATGTAATAAGGAACAGGAGGGAACATAAGCTCCTATAAATGCAATACAGAATTCTTTGGTGCTGGTTAAAGTTTAGGAAACTGGTAGGTTTCCTGTGAAGGCATTTTCCTTGCTTCTTAGCAGAGATGACACCAACTGGGTATGTTTACTGCTATTAACACCAGAAATAGAGACAAACTACAAGGGAGCCTTAGTACCTCACTCTGAAGAAAAATTCCATAAATTTCAGCATCATAAGCCTTAGTGAAGGAAAGGCACGCCTTAGACAGGGGTTCAGCTGAATGCCAGAGTCAAATAAAACAACAGTCCCTCAGAGAAGCTCAGCTGTCATCCCAGAGGGAGCAGAAGTCTGAGGCAGCCTTCTTCTCCCTTTATTCCTCAGGATTTTTCATTGACTTCTAGCCAGTCAGTGAGTAGAACGAAGAGAAACTTTACTGAGAAAGCCATTTCTGCACGAGATAGGGCCTTCACTTCTGATAAATTTTATTGTGTGAATACAAGCAGGATGTCTCCCTTTACCAGGGCACCCCTTCACCCAAACCCAAGGGAACATTTTCAATACATCTGTTTGCATCCTTGTCAGAAGAGAGAAGCCCAGTGTTCTTAATGCACAAGACACTAGGAACACGCCTCTTCTATTAATAGGCTGACCAACATCCTTTTCCATTATTTATCTGTGTTTTTACAGAAAGATCTACACTGTTACATAAGGCAACACTGCATATTCATAGAATCTAACACTTGATTATAGATATAAGACACAGTTTTGACTATCTTCCTTCTCCATTTTTTGGTGATTTCTACTTGGTTCTCCTTTTTATCCAGTAATAATTTAATTTCAGAAACTCTAATACATAGACTATAATCTATCTAAAACTATGGGAGTGGAGGTTTGGACCTCAAATACTTGTATTTTGGTCTTAGACAAGACACAGTTGTATTGTGTTACCTTACCAATTACTTTAATCAGTTCCCGGCCAGTAAAAGTGGCTAAGACATGATGACCTAAATTGCTACTTGTTCCAGGGAATCAAAGCCAATGGCAAGCACAGATGGATCAGTTAATTTGGTGAATACAAACAAAAAGTTATCTAAATAGGGTGCCATGGTTACTGGATAAAATTAGGATATATGTATCTCATAGGCAATTTTGGACCTGCTGTTTCTAAGTACACTTATGTACATTATATATATCCATTTAAAAAAGTAAACTAAATAAACAGCATGAAATGCTGAATAAATGGTATGAAACGGTACGAAATTCAGTTTATAATACACAGTTCTAATGCAAATTACAGTCCTTTCCAATCAGAATCTTTTCAATTGATTTACTTAAGTTGACCAGAGATAGATCCAATACATGAACAAAATGATCAAGGAACAGCCACTAAGAATACACCCAGTCTGCATGATTCACTGTGTTCAATGAAGCAAAAACAGCAGTATTTTGAGTGCCTTTCATTTTGTCCTTATAATTTTCACTGTACATTTCATCATGTCTGCAACATCATCACTCATAGAATCTGCTGGAATTTGCAGGAAATATTTGAGAAATTGTTCCTTCCACCAACATCCCTAGAAGAAGAAAAAAAAATAAGCAAACCAGTTTTGGTGGTCTAAGCATATGTGAAATAGGGTTCATTGTAGAATGTGCTTAGATTTCACAGGACAAAAGATTTCTGCCTCAATACAGGGACCATCCAACCCTGAGATCCCTGTGGATGAATCAATACCTTGAAGTGTAGCCATGACAACCAAAGAGATCAAATAGGCTCAGCACACACAGCATTCACAGTATTGATTTTTCAGCACAGGACAATACAGTGCTCTCAGTGCCTGAATATGGATGAGGAGTAGCTGGCTGAGGCAGACTTCTCCTGCAATGTTTGAAGTGATGCTGCTGAGCAGAGAGCAGCACTTGGAGGAATTTCACATCACGATAGTGAGGGTGTCCATTCTCCAGTCAGTATGACAGACTGCAGCCTTTTTGTCCACAGCTCAAACCCGAGGTTTCTAAACAACTGGTTAGCCTTGATAATGAAAAATAAATCTTTACTACTCCCTTTTTTTGGAAATAAGTATCATTGACATGCTGACATTAATGAGCAGGGCTTTGGATCTGCAACTCTCAGCATTTAAAGAATGAAGCTGCTGTACTTTAAATAAATAAATAATATATATATTAAAAGTAGAACACCACCAGCAGTCCAGAAAAACAATATCTCTTCTCAACAGAGGCAAGAGAATTCATCATTGCAGTTTTTGGGCTCTATTCTGCTCATGTTATGTAGGGCCTAGATTAAGAGATTTAAAGTTTGCAAACTCCTCTAAAACAAACAATATGACTGTGATTTTGAGTGGTCTGGAATGCTATGTTAATGTAATTAATGGGCACCACACCCAATGATCATGACTTTTAACAGCTAAATTTAATTGGAACACCAGAACAGCAAATTTAAGTGTCTCAGAAAAAACAGCTCTCAAGAATATGGAACAGGTTCATGAAACCATAATCACTATTAACATGAAATTTTCCCCAGACAATGTCATTTTTTTGAATTATCAATTGAACACCTATAGCTTATAAACACTTATAAAAAAGGACAATTCTTTTTCCAGAAAACATCATCTGCTTCCATCAAAAAACCGAAAAATTATCAATATATTATATAAGAAAACATTGAAAAATCAAATCAGTTTCCACCAGGGTTCAATAATTTCCAATTGTCTGATTGTGATGTTTCATAGAATGTTCAGTTCCTCTACCTCCCTGGTACTTACTTAAATTTCTACCTAAGTCTGTACCAACACCTACTGAATAATTTTTTGTAATGCCACACTGAAGGCACAATCTACCTAACCTCACGCTGGCAATGAATGTGCTTGTGGGTGTTTCAGAGCACAAAGCTCATGAAAATATAACCACCCCAGGACAGAGCTCAACACATCCCAAGAGCTGAATCATGGAGAGGGTGACTCCACAACCATGCCTTCCTAGTCTTTCTCTCCTAAACATGATGTAGCCCTTCATGACAACATTCCAGTCATGTGAGCTGTGCCAGCACATCTCTGTAACTCCAAGGAGATCAAAGCCCTGTGACTGCGCACAGATCTCTAGCTCCTCCTGTTTGCTCCCCATGCTCTGTGCATTTGTGTGCATGGACTTCATAGAAGTGTTTGAGTGTGTCAATATCCCAGTCAGGTTGCAGAGGGATACCCCAACAGTCCTGTCTCACAGTTACACCTTTGGTGCTTGTACTTGTTGCAGGTATCCCCTCTTAAGCCTCCTTTTGCTGCCTGGGTGGTACCTTCAGCTGTTCCCTTTGCATAGCTTGTATCTGTAGAGCCTGCCATATTCCTGTACCACTTCAAATCTAGCTTAAAGCTCTTTAAGCAGAACTGCATTTCAAATTTGAGTTTTTCAAAATACAAAAACTTTTAATCCTTCAGCTTGATTTTCTTTATAATTTGCTCTTTTTTTCTTGAAAGCAACTATTTCCCTTTTCTGCAAGTGTATGTCTAAAAAATAAGCCTCCAGAGGAGATGTAGATATCTCAGAGCTGATTCCTACTCATTGACTGCTTTTATCAATCTGATGACAAAAAATACAGCAATGATAGTAACTATGAAGTTATTGTTAATACACAAGTAAACTTTCAGTGAGCCAGCTATAGTTTAAAAAAATGCAGATTACCTAATTACGTTAAGGATATGTACACGGGATATTTCTCCTCCAGACTCACTATGGATTGTGCTACTGCAAGTCTGCAATGGATCTGCATTGCTGCTAATGTTAATCCAGCTCTTTTTTTGCCTATGGAATTAGGCCAATTTGAAGCAAATAGGAATCAGGCCAATCTATTCTTCAGAAGGAGCGCTCAAAATGCAAATGACTATGACTCCTAGCTTCACATTGAAATAAACCCTTCAAATTGCACTTTACTAAGTGCTTCTACTGTTACATTTTATTTCTGTATGGATGCTAAAAGAGCAGCAAAACACTTTTGCCATTGCAGCTTAAAAAACTTCAACCATACCTATTTGCTGTTGGTTAGGGCATACAGGAGATGTGTCCTTTCCTCTGTCTTCTCAGTCACTGCCAAACCAGGGGTTGACATTTCACATTCTACCCCATGAACCAAATGAGCTACTATGAAACCATCCACAAGCATCCAAAAAGAGCTGGAAGAATTATACCTGTGAGTAACCATATAGGAAGTTAAGGCTAGGTTCAGAGATACGTCTCTAAAGGTAAGACTGCTGGTTAGATATTAACTGATATCTCATATTCTCAAGATACAGAGACAGCACATGTTAATATAGATCACAGTCTGAGTAAAAAATGTCCAGCAAACTGATATATTTTTATAGTACTTTTGGGGAAAAATCATGCACATCCAGCAGCAAAAGTCTTACTGGGGGGAAAAGCTAATTTCCAAAAATATTGCCATATTCCATACCATAAGTTAACAAACCTATTGATGTCTTTGAGGAATTAACTGACTTGCTTCTCAACATGCTTCATAGTGCACCTGTGATAAGTTTTAATGGTCCATGACATTTATGCACCTGTTCCCTTGCTACTGATTTGCATTCCATTATTAAAAATAATGTGATCTTGTTTCTAATTACATGCATCTGTCCACAGTTCAAAGACCTTAATTCTTCCTTATTAACAGTTTGCTGGTTATTTAGAGAACCTGTCTGTACACATCATGAATTCTCTGTAAGATTATGATCTCTGAATATGCCTATGCCAGAATATAAACTGTTTCATTCAATGAGTTGCCTTTGCCCTCATATTTTTTTTTCCTGTGTTGCATACTATTCAAGAGTAGCAGATAAGTTCTAACAGAAGAGGATTGTTTCCTTAATTATTCTGGCACTGAAACATATTCAGTGCAGACAGCAAGTCAGTTACCACCAAAACTGGGTCTCTGAAGGGTGGTCATGCACACAATGTTACTTGCCTGTGTTTGTTATGGCCTTAGGGAAAATGATCCAAGCAACACCTGATTAAGGCTTTGGAAGGTTTAGGACTTCCAACAAAGTCAGCTATTGTCCTTCACTTGGTTTTAAGTCACTAAAACCATAGCAGAGTGAGCTGTCTGCCCTGACAGCCTGGTGAAGTGAAGGAAACACTGATATTCTAACAGACCGACCTCCCACGTGTTCCAATGAAAGGATTTATTAGAACAAGGAAGTTCATTGTTTGTTTTATTTTTCCTAGAGCAGCACCAACTCCTGTAATTTTTCTTCAAGAAAGTAAAAATATAATAAAAAACTGCTGAACGCTCCATTCAGTTTTTCATGTGTTTTTCATATCCCATGCTCAAAAATACATCAATAAAACACCACAAAAACATTCCAATATATCTAGAGCCTGTGAAAAAAGGGTACTTAAAGAAGCCTTCTCAATTATAAGGTCAGACACCAGGAACATTACAAGCCCACTGAATTTTATTTGGAAGGAGTGTACAGCTGTGCCTCTCTTTATACCTAGCAGTATTGTGGGGACAATGTTTGCAAGAGCTATCAGCTTAGATTCAATCTTGTGAACCACTAACCTTCCCCAGAACCCTTTCCACTTTTCTGGTCTGTATTTGTCCATTTGACAGACCTTTCCTATAAATAGTACTTAGCATTCATTCTGATTAAGCAGCAATTTTCCTTCAAATTCACAGAGTTCAGCTAGGTCAAGGTAATTATAAATGTCAATTCTAGATTCCAAAAAGCTGAAAAATGTTTTACTGAAAAGTTTATAAGGGAATTCCTGCAGATTATTCACATTATACATACATTTTGTATAAAATATATGTTAGTATAGAATTGTTTGGGTAGGGATCTTAATGTTTATCTAGTTTCAAACCAAATGTATGTACATAGTGCAGCATAGTCAACTACAGCCAAAGAAATAATTAAAAATAATGCATTTTCCAATATACTGTGATAGTAGTAGAGCTCAATCTGCTTGAGAAACTGCACAGCCTATGATGGACAGTGACAGCTTTTAAGTCCTTTTAGCAGTGATACTTGATAAATCTAATAGTTTAAATATTAAATATGGATGTAACAGAGAGCTGGTGATCCAAGTGTGAAATATATGTGCCAGAACACTGACTTGTGACACATTTTTGCCATCTATAAAAGAAAGAAAAAGGAACAGCTCCTTAAAAGGTTTCTTAGTCATATGTTCTCTCCTGGGAGACAAGTTACAGTCTAGAAAATTAGTGACTTGCAGACTGGCCTGTTTGATTCTATTTGCCTGCAAGAGGGCTACCAAGGGCTAAATTCTATGCAGTAGCTAAGAACAAATTTCTGTGTGAAAGAAAAACAACTAGTTTGCAAAAACAATGGAAATATTTTCAAGGATTTATAGGCAAAACTCACCATTTATTTTGCTGACCAGGAAGATGCCTTGAAGGTACTTTTTTAACATCATCCAGCAATAGAGGTTCCCACAGTAATTGAAGCACCTGTTACAAAGTGACAAAGAAAATACAGTTTATGTTAAAAAAAAGTTATTTAATTATTTTATTTCCTCCATTTTAAAGTCTTCTGCTCCCTTTAGTGGCCCTCAGACCACTACGGAGGAATTTGTTTACAAAAATAACTTACGTGCTCTAACATAAATTGAACTCTCTCATTTTGCCAATATGCTCCACAGTCCATTTGAAAACTTAGATCAGAAACTTTGGCCTGGATTCTTAGTTTTAATCTAATAAGGCATTACCATGGTTTGTACTTTTTGAACTTGGAGTACACACCTTCTGGATTTTTGATCAAAGAATTTTTGGGCAGAGAAAAACTGTAAGGGTTAAAATAAACAAAGAATCTTAGTGCCTGGGAGCAGGTGTCCCAGCTGTTTGGTAAGATTTGCAGGCTAAAAAGATATTACTTGCTCTTATCCCAAATGTCAGATGCATGTTACAGTAGGCAGATATTTAGCAGAGGAACTTAATCCTTCCTGCTCCATCAGTGCTGAAGCTGCAAACACTTCTGGCTTATGCCAATGCAAAGCCAATTTAAAGGATACCAAATACTGACGAGCCAACTACAGTGGCTGGAGAGCAGTAGCAAACTATCCGTAACAGCTCCTGACAAACTGCTGAGCCTTGGAAAATCATGAAAATTAATTCTCAATTCTTGAATATTTTCAGGTTTCCCAAGCACTGTTGGCTATAATTCTAATCACAGCACGAAAAGTTACAATAATGTGACAGGTAAGGTGAGAAAGAGAAAAAAATCATAAAACTGTATAGAAAATGGCTCAATGTCTTATATAGAGGCACAAACAGACAACAGGCATTTTGGCCAACAGCCTTTGCACATCTTTGCTTGCATAAATCACACAGGAACAGCAAGGTCTAGCTGAAGTGCCTTGAAGGCACTAATAAGCCTTAATGGTCTCAGTGGCTCTGTGTCTGACCCTGGTTATCCTCACCAGGCCTGATCCAGGGCTGGGGTCTGATCCCCAGCCCCAGGATCCTGCCTGCTGCTCTGCCCTCCCGCCCAGTGTGGCCCTGCTCTCTGGCTCTGCTCCCTTGCCCGTGTGCACCTGGGTCCCAGCTGGCAGGGTCCCTGCCCTGCTGGCTCTGCTGGCCCCTGAGAAACCTCCTGTGTCTCATCTGGCCTTTGCTGCTCCCCTCCAGTGACTCAATCAAATCACACTCAAGTGAGTAAAACAGAAATAATCTCTTTGTACCCATTATTCCACATTTAGATTCCACAAGATAGCAAGCATTTTTAAAGACCTGTCAGAATGTCTCTGTCGACCTTTACAGGTATTCAAAATTATTTTATATTCTCTTGTAATTTTCTTTAAACACTTTTGAAAAGTTGTTTAATTTATACACTTCACCCTTCTGGTGGTTGGCTAGAATGCCTGCTAAAACATAAATTTGGGCTTGCCATTTTCTGTAACCTTGGAAAGAAACCCACAGCAGTGAGATACCATGAAAAGAGTCACTGTAATGACAACAGGAATTTCTAATGACTGGGAAGTCAGGCAGGGTGACAGCCATGACTTAGTGTGACTTGCCTAACAATTTTAATTGTCTTGTTGCATGAAATCCCTATTCAATCCCAGGTGACAGTCTTAGGAGTAGCAGCTCACAAAGTCTATTATTCTGCTACAAAAGAAAACTAAGCTAGGTTGGTTCAATTAATTTTTGAAAACTGTATATTGCTATTCATTTTATTATGTTCCTAATACTTACAAAGGATTGTTCTGTTATTTTTTCCAAAGGCTTTGTCTAAAAAAAGCCTGCTTCGCCTATGATTCCTTGACTCTCCTTTTTGTTTTTTAAAAGATAGCATGGCATACTTCTTCACTTTTCTGTCAGGTATCCTTCACAAAATAACCCTTAAGAGTCATTATTTACCCTCATCAAGGAGCTGATAAGAAAATATCTGCTTTATCTATCCACACAGTATCCCAGTTTTTGCCTGGGCTCTTTCAACAATTTGTGGTAATAACTGTACTAAAGAGCTTTTTACTATTTAAATTTCTTTATGTGAAAACCAGTAGAAAAAGCAGGTATTAAGCACTGCTGCATTTCAGCATCATCAATTGTCAGTAAAAAGGAACAGATCACCCTCAAAGTCTCTTTTCCTGATAATAAATAACTATTTCCTTTACACCACTAGTCAGCCTATATATATTATTTTATAATTTCCTTATGCACACCCTTAACAATTTTATTTGATTTATATCTTTCACCTACTTTTTATCCTTTGATGTCAGTAATGAGTTTGTGATTTTGCCAAGTCAGTCCCTATTTACTCTTTTTACCTCTTTTTCCTGTAACTAGCACTGTACTTCTGAAAATTAAAGGCTTTTCCTCTTTTTTTAATTTAAGATTTGCCTCTAAGATCTCACCCAATTTGTTCAATTTAATTGCTTCATACTGGTTTTAGTTTATTTATTTTTACCTTTGTAAGGATTCCAGAATTAAGCATACCTTTCTTTAGCCACACTGCCTTCCTCCTTCAATCAATCACTTCCCTTTGAGCAAAAATTGTAGATTTTGATTTTTGTCTAAGGAAAATGAAGGGAAAGTTAACTCATTGTGTACAAGTTACTATGCCTCCACTGATACTCTTGTGTTTTAAATAATTCAAGAAAGGTTATACAATAAGGAGCCTTTGACATTAGCCTTTGGAATCAATAAAGAAGTGGCATATAGACCCACAACATACTTAATTTTAGAATATGCTGGGTAGTATATTGTATCACACTCAGAGGTGGAGTTCTTTACTAAGAAACCAGTGAAAACATCTATTTTTATAGATATATACTGTCATTTATGTCTAGAGTACACTGTGTATTGCATAAATTTTAAATTTACATTTACGGGAGTGAATAATGATGGTATTGGATGTTACCTCTGATTTTGGTCCAGGATCTGTGATTCAAATATAGGCAGCAGATCCTACCACAGAGTCAGTAAGAACAAAGAGTCACCAGGCAAAGCATGACAGATGGCAAAACCAACGAATGGTAGAATACTTGAACAAACAAAAAAGACTGACGAAATATCCCTGGGCCTGGCATCTGCCATGACATCTCCTACATCTGTTGTACCTGGCCTTCAATCAACTGAACAGCATTCCACTGATACAGGGAAAGGCTGGGACAAGAAATGAGGCCCTAAGGTCAGGCAGAGATACTATTCCAGCAGGGAAATACCCAGGGCAAGTACTGGTCTGGTGGAGAAGTGCATATGGATTACAGAAGTGTTTTTCATTTTCAGAAGCACATTTTGGAAGAGATTTTGTCCTCTGACATAAGAAATAAAAAGCACAACATAAGGTAAAAAAGCTGGTTTCCATCCAGACTAAAATGGTAAAAATATATAACAGCTTGGCTTTAAAAGGATGTCCATCTGTTAGCAAACTAGTGATCATACCATACCCACAATGGTCTAGCAAATTATCAGCCAAAAGATTTATTGTACACACCCACAGCTCAATGAATATTTTGGGCTGGGTTTTTTGGGGGGGTTGGTTTTGGTTTTTTTTTTTTTGTCTACAGCAAGACCATTTTAAGTGATCAAAATTTTGCCTTTTTAAAATGTCTTTAAATGGTCTAAATCTTACAAAAACATCTTACTGAAAAGTGTTCCTTTCAGGTCCTGGGCACACAGCAAACAATTTCTTTTGCCTTGGTAAGGAATCTTGATCTGAAACCTGATAATGGTATTTAACATTCAATGCAAGAGCTTGTGGAGGTAACAGTCTTCCACAAAAATGTACTTGGCTAGAAATGGTGTTCTTGACTGACTTATTGGAACACAAGTTGAATATCTCCGCTACCAATTTCAGCAGATTGAAAATTGCCTGGTTAGCAAACACATGCCAAGGCCTTTTCATTACTTGCCACATCTAAGTCAGCTAGATCTAAAGCTAACTTGGATATAGCATCCAAGCTGAAATCATGTTCCTCATATATACAAGCCCTTCAAGGCTTTATTTCATGTCACTTCAAAAAATTTTACACCATTAAAGAAATGGTACCAGAGACTGGTGGCTCTTCAATTTTCTGAGGTTTCAGCTTCTCCTTCTGGTTTGACCAGAGCTCTGTTTGTAAATGAGCAAAGCTGAAGTCTCAGATGAAGGGGTGTTTACATTTGCTGTACTTCATACAGTACAGGCCCTGCACTGGTCTACTATGCAAGGAGATGAACACAACATGGGTAGAGCTGTTCAGCTGAAATGTCACCATGAGAATCTGTCCTTACTCCTTCATATTATGAACCTGACTTTAACAAGGCTAGAACTGAACCAACAACCTTCAGTAGAGCGCAAGCAGCAATGCTTATTAAAATTGTTTTCTTGGTATATTTTTGTATGACTCTCAATTTATCAGTGTTTTTTAAAAATGCATGAAACATATAACAGTATAAGCCTCATATTACAACACACAGAGTCTTCACCTTGGAGTGGTTATAACGATTTACTTGTTGTCTTAGATAGCACGAGCTCTAACATCATTATGGTGCAAGGATTTCATATCACCAGAACTTCATACCTCCTCAATGTTTCTCACAGGCAGCTCCTCTAAGCACTGACTGTTCCTGGTCCTTAAAGCAGTCATCCGGCTCCTTTTCCCACCAATCTACTCTTTTATACCACTTGTTCTTATTGGCTAAAGGTGTGGCCTGTTAAGATCAGGTCTGCTTCTAATCTTTAGTAATTGGCCCAGCTGTAACTCATTGGGGGATAAGATTACCTTCTATACCACCTTCATTTACCCATACTGTATCCCCCTGCATTTACTAGTTTAAGTTTAGTGCAATAACAATTTGTTTGGATCAGCAGAACTACAATTTGACTGCCATTGGCTGGTTGGTAAACACAATCCCATACAAATGAAAATAATTAAAATATCTTTGTTGCCTGGCCTCAGAACGTGAACAACCATTCTAGAAAACAAAAAAATCCCTCTATAATACCAATCCAGTATTGGATTTTCCAGACTTTTGAAAAAATGTAACAAATTCAGAAAGGCTAATTCATAGATATGTATAGCCTATCAACCCTACTTTGTGAGAGCCATTTCAGAAGCCTTCAGATATGCAAGGTGTATACTACAATACATACTAGAGATAAAGCTGGTCATACCAGCACAGCTCATATCATAGAATCATAGAATTACTTGGGTTGGATCTCAAAGGCCATGGGCATGGACACCTTTCACTACACCAGGTTGCTCAAAGCCCTATCCAGCCTGTCTTTGAACACTTCCAGGGATGGGATATCCACAACTTCTCTGGGCAACCTGTTCCAGTACCTCAGCATCCTCTAAATAAAGAATTCCTCCCTAATACATGATGTAAATTTACCCTCTTTCTTTTTAAACTCATTGTACCTTGTCCTGACACATTTTCCCCCACTTTGGGGCTACCTGAGCCAGGACACCACAGCTGACATTCAAGTGTAACACAAGCCTGCAGTGCTCTCCTACCTGCTGCTAACAATAGCCCACCTGGAAGAGGGAAGGCAGAGTCCTTGGACATCTCATTATATGCTTTGCAACAAAACTGGTGCTGTTTTAAATGTTGCATCATGACTTTCCAAATGGTGCCTAATTTTAAGGAAATGCTTTATTGTATTAATTTATAGAAACAGGAGACTAGAAGGAACCTGCGTCATCATGTCTAATCCCCTGCTATTACAAGCAGTCACATCTCATAATCCTTTTAATAAACTGAAGTGTGCTTGGATACCATGGTGATGAGTACTTCATAAATATGGATATTTGTAGCTGAGCAGAAAATAAAATTATAAAAAAGTAGAGTGGAAGAAAAGAAGGACTATGAATGACAAAGGTGAGTATAACACAGTTCTAAGGATATTACAGTCTTGGATTTTCCATAAGAGACGAATGAAAATTTTACTGAAGCCTTCACACCTCTGAAGTAAGAGTGATGCCAACTAGGAAAAGGAGTCAATTTCACACAGGACTTATGAGAAATACAATAATGGAAGAAAGAAAATTATGATAGTAAAGAACAATATAAAGGCCACTGTCAATACAGAAAACTTACTCCATTCTTCACAGTGCACAATGTAATGGTAATAGCTCAAAAGAGCAAAACCACAGCCATTTCCTGAGGTTAATTAATCAGGCAAGTTTATAGAAGAAAAAATAACTTCCTTACTTTTGTACCTATCAGAAAACCAGGGACCCAAAACAGACCTAATTTAACATTCTTAATCACAATAATTCGTTTTATGCACCGTGCCCCTCTAGTTTATTTTTGTGTGCTTGGCTTTCCTGCATTTGCAGACTAGTTCTAGAAGATAATTCCTTTTTAAATGAAGGAATTCTGATGGAATATATAACCATTTTAATTTTTCTTTCAGTAGTGTTGATCAATTTCAGCATAAAATGAAATCTTCTCCTGTATATCCTTGATTCAATCTCCTTCCATGCAGGATAAACCTTCATTTAGAAACTACACTTTTATCACACAAGCTGCCAGAAAAAGGAATTAAATTTCCTAAGGTAAACCTTCTATTTACAGCCACAGGGAGAAGTAATGAAATTTAATGAAAGCTGTAGCTCTAAATAAAAGCACAGGGAACCTCTACCCCTATCCTGATGAAGATGAGGTTATGGGTTGCACACAATGAGTAACAGTCAAACTCTTTGCAACCTCATTGTCTCCAAAGGACTTACAACAGAGACATACATTTTATTCCAGAAAGAGGAATGAGGGGTAAAGAACTAATCATTTTCATTCCTGCAACTACACAAAAGGAAGAATTGGAACAAATGTTGCAACAGGTATGATTATAACAGAGTAAAATAATGTATTTCTTCTTCACTTTTTTTTTTTTTTTTAATATTATATACATGTTTTGGTAAAAGAAAAAATTTAAATACTAGGTTATTTGTGATTTTTCTAGGAATCCCTAGAAGGAAAAATGAAAGCATTTACTATGGGAAAAAAAAAACCTGATCTCCTAATTTCCTATCCAGTGCAACTTTTCTGTTGAAAAAAAAGAAAGCAAAATAAATTTAAGCTGTATCAGAGAGGATACCTTCTCTGTTGTGCTACAAAGAACACATATTCATTCCCTTGAGAAATCAAAGAGATCATACTGGTTGGTGACTCTCCAATAGAGACTGAGGTTTTTTTAAAGCCATTGCAACAACTGCTTTAAATGGCTTATGAAAGGAAGTTTTGAAGGTTGAGAAGGGAATATATTCCCTTTATTAGGGAATTCTCAGTATGGTCACAATACATCACTTAATATTTTTTTAAATCTACTTTTATGAAATAAAGTGATTCAAGTAGGAAAGGACAAATATTTAAAGTTCAAACTGTTGGGGGGTTTTTCAACCAGATAATTTTTGTTGCAAAAGTTGCTCCTTATTTTAGGAGGGAATCAGTTTAGTTCAGCTGAGTCTTCAGAAAACATGAAAATATTTGCAAAAAATTTGCACTGTCTTGGTGTTATTATGATGTCTTCTTGTTTGCACACCTGTTGCTTGCCCATATGTCCTTCCCTCTCTTGACCCAGCCCACAATCAGGGTAGAGCCTCTGCTCCATGGGACAACCAGAGGCTTTGTGAGGTGAGGCTTTCTCTGTCAGTTCAGATGTAAACTTGGCAGAAAAACCTTTACTCCATGTCAAGAAGGGTCAATAAAAGAAAGAAAAAAAATCTGACAGGTTCTAAATTTCAAAACATGCTTGAATTTGCTGGGCCCTGTGTGGCAAAAACCAACAGTTTGGACAGAGTATTGAGGCCTCACTAGCAGGCTGCATTAACAGAAGTACAGTGTGATGGCCATGAGCACTCTCATCACTAAACAGGACCTCACTCAAGAGTACTGGATCTTAAAACACATCCTTAGCTAAATTCTGGGACAAGCTTGTGAGAAGGATTCTATGGCTACAGCTGTGCTAAAAAATAATGTGGTGAGTTGGCCATGGCTGGAGAGCAGGTGCCCAACATCTCTGCTCCATCACTGCCCTCCTCAGCTGGGCAGGGAAAAGGAAGTACAATGAAAAATTAGTCAAGGTAAGGATGGGGCGAGATTACTCAGCACTCACTGTCAAGGGAAAAACAGACTCGAGTTCGGAAAACTAAAGAGAAATAAATCCAAATCTTAAAAACTCTTCCCCCCCAGCCCTTCCTTCTTCCTGGGCATAAATTTGCCCATTATTTTCTCTATCTTCTCCTCCCCAGCAGAACAAGGGGATGGGGAGTGGGAACTGTGGAGTGTAGGAGTCCTCAGTAACCATTGCATGGAATTAGTCCAGTGTTCCACACTCCTCTGATTGCACACAAAAGGCATTCCTTTTATTTTGATTAAAGTCTTCTTCATTCTTTAAGGCCATTTTTATGCCATTGTCATGTATATATACAATTAGATCTAATTTATATTATTAGACCTAATTACTTAATTGTTGTAGCGTACATGATGAAATAATGAGAATGTGCAATTAAGTTGTGCAATTACATAATTACAATGTGTAATGACATTAGGTATAAATATCCTAAAATGTTATGGAGAAAATATACTGTTGAAACAGAAGAAATTTTTTAGGTACTACACCAGTTTTTAAAAATGCAGACAAAACTATGAAACCATTCCTCAAAGCTTAGGAATTTTCTTTTTTAAGACCTCACTTAAGAAACTGACCATTTTTAGCAGGGAAATTTATGTTTAATACAATCAAAAAAGGTAGGGAACTGTATGGAAAAAATTATATATACTGAAATAACCGAGGTTATAGTTTCTGCCATATTTTTGAATATCAGTCTTCAATTTCCGTGTCTTTTTTAATAATCTGGAGAAAAACTGTACATTTAACTCATATACAAGCCACGTAACAACTTTAGAATTTAGTGTGGCTGTACAACAAGGAGCCAATGAGCTAACAGAGTCATAAATGAAATAACTAATTCCAGCCTTTCTGTGAAACCTGGTATCAGCTTCTCTCAAAAATACACAAACAAAAAAGTATCATGCCCTCAGGAACCTCCTAAAGTATCTTTTTGATATTCCCAAAGTTTGGAATCTCCCCGCTGCCTCCTTCTACCCTGCCCCTGAGAAATCCCACAGCTGCCCCCCGAGACTTGCTATAGATCCCCAGGGACACCTTCTACTGCATTCTCAATGGTGTATCACAAAAGGTGAGATTTCTCTCAGCTGTTTACTTGTTAAAATTAGATTCAATTCCTGTAAGCATTTTAAACCCCCAAAGATACAGAAGGGTGAGATGGATTCCACTGCACCTGGGGCAACTTCATTGCTGTTGGTAGCATACAAGTACCCCAGACCAACCCTGAGCTCCTAATGGAGCTGGCAAGTACAGCAGCAAGAATTTTACAAGCAAAATGAGCACTAGTGATTAGAATTTTTCTTTTCTTCAGAAGAATAATCTTGACAAAAGATTTTGACTAGCTAAATTTGAACTTCCCAAACACACACTTTGGTAATATTCCCACTCTGAAAATTCAAAACAGAAAGTAATTTTTACCTGTCAGTTCAGAATGTTATTCCATGTTTATTTAAAAAGCCTTTTTTATAATGTATCAGTTCTGATGTCTTTTTTACTTTCTTCTCTGGGAAGCTCTGGTTACCTTTTAATTTCACTAGAAGAAGGAAGGGAAGGGAAAAGAACAGCATAAATATAAAAGTTTGGTAAAGTTTTCATGGCCAAAATACTGATGTGAGAACTGACTGAATGCTGTATGCTAATTTCTACCATCAGTATCTGAAGTATAACATCTGAAGAGTATTTGAAGTGGTAGAAAGGTAGACATTATTTCTCCATAGGAAATACAAAGAAGAATCTGAAACACCTTGAAGTGGGTGGCCATTAGGGGATAAAAGGATCAATGGAAGTAGGAGGCTGGGGGAGCCTTTACTTGCTGTCCTAATTTCTAGATCTCCAACCCCAAGACATGGGGAACCCATAACATACTGAGAGCAGAGCTGCCAGAGTTACAGAGGTGCACTTCACTCCCTCCCAGCTGGGTGGTCTCTGTGGAGGAGATGTTGCACAGGTAATTAGGTTGGTAATTTGGACCTCACAGCATCTGTCAGTTGCAGTCTTTCCTGAGGCAATAAAGCTTCTCGTGACAGAGCAGGAAATTCAACACCTACATGGTAGTGAAATCCCAACTGGCCATATGCCTTGGAGCTTGAGACTTGTAGGCTTTGAAATTTTGTTCTGAGCAAAACAACTTTAGATGCAGCTTTTACAAAGCTTCCATTATGCACCTTTTTTAAAAAAGTAATTTTATTTCCAAACAAGTTTAAAAGTAACATAATTTTCCCTTATTGAAGAGTTCTCAGATAATAGCACACTATACTTGGGTTTTTCAAAACGTTCTTCTTCCTTTCTGAATATTTCAATCTCAGCAACTCTCCAATGTCAGACCTGAAGGTCTGTCTAAAACCAAAGATCCCTCTGTAACAAGTGTGTACATCAGGTTTAAAAGATTATCTGCCTTGTGCTAGACCAAGCTGGGCTTGTCTGATGCTTCTTCATTCCTTGTGTGGCTGCACATCTTAATATCAGACACATATAAATGTTACACATCCACAAACCTTTAAATGAAAATTTAAGCACTTTTCATAATGGAGGTTATTCTGGCAGAATAGCTATAAAAATGGGATCCAGACAGGAAATGTATGGTTGCCAAATTTTCTTTTCATTTTTTTCCATTTCCTGACAGACAAATCCTTATGAAAAAAGGACATGAGGAAGAAATATTTATCTTGCATTAATAGTTTCTTTGAAAATCTTAGAAACACAATAACAAAGACATTTTTGCTGTTGATATCTAAAGACAAACGTTTTATATCTGTCCACCTTGTCAAATGATAAGTGACTTTGTGTGTCAGATTATCAGCAATATTCTCATAGGGTGGTTTGCATTTTATGTTAGATTAGATTATCATGATAAGTCTTTCTCTTTTTATTTTTTGCCACCTATGATAACATTTGTTATAAAATGAAATATAAAATAAAAAATAGTTTTAGCCTGAGAAATGTATTGGCAAACATAATTACTACCTCAAATGTGATAAAGCCGTATAAATCACCTGCTCATAAATCCTGCATTGTAATGCTCTAAAATCTATCACTGGCCTTTATTACAACTTTTCTATTGTACAGGGGAAAGAAACATATCAAGTGAAAGGAACAATTCTATTGTTTCTTCACCTGATATGAAGTTTGTGGAATTACAAAAAAAAAAAAAAAATCAGAAGTAAAGCACTGTCTATGAAATCTGGTAGGGTATGTAAAAGTTAACTGCACTGTGTATTTTACCCTGTAGTTGGTTTACAACAAAGCAAATCATGCTCTGAATACTGTGGTGGAAAAGAATACATCTTTCATCCAATTAGGCATTATATGGATGCCTGGGACCACATGGACTGTGCCCTGGAAAGCAATCACATTGCTCCCAAAGAGATAAGACAATGCTGGAGGATTTAGCTGCTCCTTTTATACAGAGAGTTCATACAGCCTGAGTTCTTGGGGCTGCTCTGGCCTGGTTTTCACCCCTGAGCTGGGCCAAGTGTCAAATGACCTAACAGATCATTCTGTTTTACATGCTTCCTGTTGAGCACCTTTGAAAGAAAGTCTGAAAATTGAATTAAAAATCTGTTCCTAGGGATGATTCAGTGAGTTAGAGTTACTGTGTAAATATACCACCTGAGCATCTAAGACCTGAAACCCTCATAAGCAGAATTCAGTGTTCACAAAACAAGGTGAAAGATAAAAATGTATTTCCTTGTTTCTTTTTAAAGAGGCATAACAACATACAGACAGAATTTGCCTCTTGAATATCTGCCTTGTTTAGTGTGGGCACAGCCAGGACAAATGACCCCGAGTGACCCCATTCCATATGTTGTCATGGCCAGGTTATAAAGGCAAGGTAGAGAAGAAGGAAGGGTGGGCACATTCCAAGTTGTGGTGTTCTTTCTTTCTGGATCACCAGTACATGTAACAGAACCCCATTTCCCTGGGAATGGCTGAACTTGCCTGCCCAAGTGGTGAAATAATTCCTTGCTTTGCACTGGTTGTGTGAGCAGTTTTTGCTTTCCCTATTTTTTTTTTTTTTTTTTAATCTCAACCAAGAGGTTGTCTCACTTTTATCCTTCTGATTCTCCTCCCCATCCCACTGGGAACAGACAAGTGAGCAAGTGGCTGAATGGAGCTGAGCTGCCAGCTGGGGTAAAACCTTCAGCTCTGGTGTTTTACATCCACAGATACAGTCCAGCTTAAATCCTCCCAGATCAAAAATGCTGCAACACTGCTTTCCCCCTTGATCACAGACACACTATCAAACACTTCCTCTTATTAAAATTAATCAAGTCAGCTGCTTGGAGGAGCTGATCCAGTCAAAATGAAGCCCAGCATAAGAAAGTTCTTTCCATCCCTTTTAGTCAGGTAGTGGTAGAGCCAATACAGTGAGGCTGGGAAAACAGGACCAACACTCATTTTAGGACACTTGTGAGACAGAAGAGTAAGGTAAAGAGACTCTAAGGGCTTAAGAGACACATGCAACTTTTGGAGCCTCGGATGGCAGGGAGTTCTTTTAAATGCTGATCAGCATTTGACAATACCAGCAGTCTGTGGAAATACTGCATTATTGGGCTGTTATTTAACATTTACGAATTAATGCAGCACTCGAGTTAATGAATGGCTTGAGCACACATGCTTTCACACACCACCTGTCCATTCCCCTCTCACTGCTGTTGTTTCTTCTCACTCTGAAGATAGCTTGCTAATTGCCATGTTTGTATGTAATATGACATGGCCACAGGGAAGGGAGAAATGGGAGGAGAGAGGGTGAGAGAGAGAGAGACACAAAGAACTTGTCCTTTGAGCAACTACTTCATCTTGTCTCATGTGGTAAGAGTTTATTGTTCTAACCCCTTGGTCACCTCTTAAAATATATGAAAGGGCAATGACAAGAGTTCTTGGGCACTGCTGAGGCAGACCTGTGATATATAGCTACACACCACCCTCAGTTTCATCAGTCAACTGCTCCCTTTGCCGGCATTCACAAGTGAAACAACCAAATGTGTCTATTAGCACCCATCAGATGGGCACTCAATCAGTAACCAGTGAGACCCTTGTGCTATAAAATGGGATGAGTGTTCTGGATAACAACTTATTTCTTAAGTTGCATCATCAGAAGGAAGAAATTATGTAAACTCAGGCTTTTGCAATAAGATGTAGTATCCAGACAGAAGTTAATGTGGTATCAGTAGGGATTTTTTAAATACCCATAGTGCTTTTTTGAAAACTGCAAAATTTCAAGGGAAATTGATAAATATGGACTTTTAAGAAGTGTATATTCTAAACAGTAATGTTGTATGTGACATTTATTTCCAAAAGAAAGCACATTAATGTTTCTGTTTCATTGATAGTAATGATGACAAACTCTTCTGCAACTTTCAGACTAAAACATTTTTCATTAAAATACTACCGTTTCCATGATCTGATGCTTTTCTTTCAATCTTAACAGCGAAAAACTATTCGACATAAAAAATATTAAGTCATTTCTAAGCTATTTGATCAGGAAATATCCCCAAGCAAGACTATTTGTTTTGGAATGATGTTCTGTTAAGAGCACACTTTAATCTCTGTCACAAGAAGACATTTCCATCTCAAAACATCTGCATAAATCAAAATATCTAATTTACAACAGAGATAAGTTTACATAACTTTTTATTTTGTCAGCTGGGACCTAAGCATTTTTCTAGATGCAGAAAACAGAGCATAGGCAGTATCCAAATAGGAAGGTACTCTGAGCACACATTGTGAGTTAACCATGACATCCTTTATATGACTACCATACTAAACGGGTGGCACTTTTATTTATTGCCCCGGGTGTTCGCTGTACAACCTTAACTCGGTACTTAGAGCACTTCCTGATCCACACTGTCAGTAATATGAGAGGATGCATTTTAACACACTCAGGAATACTTAACATGAGCACTTAGTCCTGACTTGAACACTAAAACTCACACTTTCTGGCACTGAACCAAGCTAAAGCTCTAGTAATGTGTATATAATAACAGTATAAACCAAAATATATGCTTTCTGTATATGCTGCACAGGTATTACACACATAAGTTCTAACTAGCAAAAACAATAGAAAAATTCAAGTGCTTCTGTGTGAACACTTTTTTCTTGCAAGCTGGATTTTATTTCATATGGGTAGTGAATAGCAAATCCTGCTGAGGCTACTAAAATCAGGTTATCTCTCTGTTATAACTGTAACTTTAATTACATATTTGGATCTTGATTTTTTTCCTGTATGGAGATATTGTTTCCACCTGCAATAAAAATGACAGTTAGTAGAGTTTTCCCTTTCTGTCTCCATGTGAATATCTGCTGGCACTTCAAAACCATTAGCACAGCAACATATTTCCTGTGCTTTTATAGGAGACTAGAGACCAGAAATATCAGTATTACAATTTTATGCTGCTGTTTGCTTTACCACTTGTGTGCTAACCTGATTAAGATAGTAAATGTCAATTTGTCCTTCAGACATAGTATACCTGTGTTCTTTGGGAAAATTTTTCACAGAAATGTTCCATTTTTATAGTCAGAGTTCTTAAAGGTTTGAGATGCTACTTTCTACAAACTGTATAAGAAACGCTAACAAGAAGAAAACCTCATGCTTGTTACATTTATTTGTGTTTTTCTGTGATAGTTTCTCACTTAAAAAAATGAATGAATTTATGTCCATAATACCCGTGTGAGTTAAACATTCCCATTTCCATTTTGCTCTGCACCCATGTAGATATTTGAAGTTTTTCTTCTTGGCTTGGGAGAGCAGGGAGAGGTATTCATTTACTGAGTGGATTTCAATTTCTGTACAAAGCAGCTGGAGACTAACCTATATTTTAAAGCCAAAGGAAAGCCCATGGAAATGTACCGTATTTAAATTGGAATATATCAAAGCTGACAGTAAGCAGACTCTCTTCATTTTCCACCATCTCTCATGTTCTATTCTACACTCCTCTTATATTTAAGTTTTAATTTTTTTTATTACTTATTATCTCTGCTGCTCAAAATATGCTAGGCATTTCTGGAGACATGAAGACAGCCCTTACCCTGAACAGCATAATGCAATAAAAATCTATAGTTCCAGAATGCCATTCTCCCCTATTACTGTTCTAGCTGAGCAGCTCTGAATTTAATGCATTTCTCCTCATCTCCCTGTGCCTCAGGGAAGGACCACCACCTCCACTGTACAGAAGGGAAACCAAACAGATCTATAGTGTAGGCAGAGTAAAGCTCTCAAGCCAGGTTTTCTAGTCTTTGGTCTCATTCTGACGTGATCCACTTGGAAATGGGCTGCAGGGCCCTGCCATTGACATCTGCCTTAGCAGAAATTCTGTGTCATCCTCAGATAATTTTTATAGGGCTCCTGGTGCCACCTGTCTAAAGGGCATGAGTGCTCACAGAAAAGTTGATTTGTCATTATTCTCTTAAATAGTTGAATTAAGACACAAGCATCCTACAGCTGCTTAAGCACTGAGTAAGGTAAAAGAGAGAATCAGATTCTAGCTCCCACAGACATTGTGTCTGTCCCCAGAGGTTATTGGACAGATTCTTGGGAAATTACATATCTATCATCTATCTATCTATCTATCTGTCTGTCTGTCTGTCTGTCTGTCTATCTATCTAATCTATCTTTCCTTTGAAGACTGAAGGTAAATTACTGGGGAAGTCACTGGATGAAAAGTAGCAGGGGATTCCAAAGCCTGCCTTACAAGACCTAGGTAAAATAAGAAGTCACTGAACTATCCCCATCTCAAGTCAGCAGGACACCCAAACACAGGGATCAACTCTGCAGAGCTGTAATATGCAAAGCTATTTGCACAGGCCACATCTCTTTCCCCATTCTCCCCTAGGCAGTAACACCTTCAGTCATGCACTGCACAGCCACAAAACTGAGGATTTGCAATCCATGGAACAGCTTCCTTTTGAATTTCTCCTCCCTAAATATGTTCCTCTGCCACTAGAGTCTGAAAATGTTGCTTTTGATTATAAACACCTCCTACACCCCTGCTGAGCAGATTGCCATTCTCCCTCCCAGACTACCTCTGCAAGTACACTGGGAAACCTGCCAGCATTCAAGGTACCCCTTCCTCCTTCCTTGAGAAAACTGATAATATATTCCTGAGAATATGGTACAGGTGCAGCTTTCACAAGAAAGAGCCCCCAGTATCAACTAAAGTTGCCTTAGTCAGAATGCAGACTTCTTGAGGATTTTCCCTTATTTTCTAAAACCTTAGTAACTGTACACAAACACATAAAGTTCCAACTATTCTGTCTGTGATAAATGAACATATAATAACTCTGAGAAAAATGGTTCTATAACAAAGATGTTTATTAGTAATGTCTTATGTAACAGTACTTACCTTCTTTTACATGCCATTTCCCTTTAAATTAGTGGGAAAAGGAAGAAGAGACGGATGGAGGAAATAAATAAAATACAGAAAAAATTATTTGCAGTTTACTGGGATTTGTTGTTACAAATATCATGAGATTCATCATTAAAAATGCTATCTTTCAAGAAGACAGACCTGTGTGGTCACATTCCTGTAAACCCACTAATTCTCACATACTTCATTCTCTCATTTGTCTCACAGTCATCTGGATTGACACTGCCAAGTCTCAGGCAGTGAACATGATAATAAAACAAATAATGTTCCTACAACCCAGCTGGAACTGGCTTCCATATGCATGTGGTTCCAGTGTCTCTCTCCCATACAGATGTGAAAACAATCTTTTTTTGCCCCACAGCCCTCTCTCCCAGGCAGTGGATTCAGCAGGGCAATGTGACCCACTGTCCAGGTGTATCCAGGGTAAGGTGAGTTTGCAGAATAAGGACAGGACTCTGACTGTGACTGTTGTACACCCAAGAACATTTTCTGAAGCAAGCTATCAAACACAAGGAGGTCAGCTGGACAATATAACATCCAGAAGGGATTCAAACCTCCTGCAACCACCTTACTGCAACAGCAGTACTTGTAGCTAATATTCTGTATGGAACATTAGTCAATGCTGCAGCTCAACAATACAGTTAGTTCTTCCACAGGATGGTAATCAAATGTTCAAGAGAGACCTAGAATAAAATACAACAGCAGATGACATAAAATAAGAAGTGTTGATATTGGCCAGCAGTAGAACATAATATAAGCAGAACCACAATAAGCAACTGGCACAAGCCCTCTGGACTTAAAAAATTGTTATCAGGTCCTGGAGGCACCACTTCCAGCCATTTTTGCCCACTGTTTCTAGTAGTGTGCACTCATTCATAGTATGGCACTATCTCTTGTAGAATAGAATTTCCCCAGTTCATTCTTCCTCCAAATAAATAAATACATGTATTCTATTAGAAAGCATAATCAGCTACTGCATAGCATGATATAGCACATATAACTGTGTGTTACAGGCAGAAGACTCCTGGATCAGGGAATTTCACTTAAGTAACTGACAATTTTTAACATTAAGTTCTAATTACTGATGCTGGTATTGAAAAAAATGGAAAGCAAACAATTAAGTCAACACTTTGCCTCTCCCTTCTTCAGACTCAAGCCCAGTATCTCTCTTCCCACCATCCCAGTCCCACTTCCTTATGTTTTCCCAAACCCTTTAGTGAGGTGTTGGGTGGCACAGGAGCTCCAGGTCAGCGCCAATGTCATCTTCCCTTTGCTTCCTGCTGTTTCCTTCCACTTCCTTCCACTGCTCCTTGGCTCTTACTGCTCCTCTGCTCTGGTGCAGGACTCTCCATCCCTTCAGGGGGGTTCCTGCCCCAGTGTGAGGGTCTCCAGCTGTGATCCCAGCACTGTTCCCTTCCACACACCTCTCCCACTTTGCCTCCCTTTTCTCCTGGTAGGTCTATTAATTTTTTTCCCCCTCCCAAGAGGGCACTATGCTATCAAACCCTGCTGCTGCTGCTTCATGAACAGTGCCATGAGATTGAGCCCTATTAACAGTTCCACTTGTTATATTTTCTAAATATTTCACATTCCAATAATGTTCAGTAGTACTGGAAGTCCCATGGAAGTCAACATGACATCAACATGATGAAGTGCTCTGCTGTGTGTTCCCAAACAAGGGTTTATCTATCTCCACCATTTGAAGAACAAAGCTTACTAACCACACAAAACTGAAGAGTCAGAATCATGGAGGACTGGAGAAGTACAACAAAATTTTGGGATTTGCTGGTATGGTTTGAAATTAAATTCTGAGGTGCTAGTGATGGTGAACAGGATCTGCTGTAAGAGACTCTGACTTCCTATTATCATTGAAGTAGATGTGGTGTCTAGGGACATGGCTTAGTGCTGGGCATGGCAGTGTTAGGTTAATGATTGTACCCAATAACCTCAGAGGTCCTTTCCAACCTTCATGTTACTATGATTCTATGAAAGAATTCACTCCCTGAATCTGCCCTGAATTTATGTGTTACATACCAAAGTATTTATTACATCAAAAAGACATGTAGGAAATGACAACTAGACAGCTCATCCTACTAAAATATCTACTGAAATCACATTAGTGGTTTGGTTATTAAGCCCAAATAAATACACTGCCTGGCTTTGTCTGGGGAATTTTTGAGGCTGACCCTTCAGGACCAGTGACAATTTCCATCTCTTTGTTACCGTGGTTACAGTAAGAAAAGACTGTGAACTCTTGGAAAGATAGATCTCAAGCACTGAATGTCCCAGTTATGGCCTACACCTATTCTAGCTCTTGATTACTTTAGATTGATTACTTTAGATATATGTAATATTTTTCTTTAATCCTGGATTGTAATCCTAATGCAAAACACAAGATTCCTCTTTCTGTGTGAAAAAGGGGTTTTTTTCATCACTGAAAAAAAGCATTTTTTACTATTTGAAAGGCATTTTTTCATTTCCCTGCACTAATTGTATGACTAGTGTAAAAATGTGGCAAAAATTTGAAAGAGATCTCTGTTTACTTTAAATCTCTCAAAAATTAATCTGGACAAGGCCAAATTACATTCTGTGAGGAGAAATGTCAGTATTCTTTCTGAAACAAATATGCCTGAATTATGTTCTGCATGAGTTACTTTTAAGAGTCATTTCCTAATAGTGTTTTTAAATTACAAAAATTTGTTTAAAGCATGAACATGAGCTAAGTAGTGTTGACATTACATTTATGATACTAATAATGAATGGAAATTATATGGTCAGGCAAAAGAATAAAGAAAAATAAGCTAGTATATCTTAGGCTATGGTTTCTTGAAGCCAAAACCTCTGATAATTAATTCTTTTTCATGAAGCCTTTATTTTAACAGGTGAAATATTACATTCATGTAATTCATTCATGTAATTACATTCATTTTGACATGAAAGTTAATTGCATTGAAGCATTTGAAGAATAAACAGTAGAAAATTTTCAAATTTAAGATAGGAGTATTGGTGTCCAGGCTTTGGTAGCAGCATGGCTACAAGGGTTGCTTCTATGGGAACCTCCCAGAAACCTTCCCCATGTCCTACAGAGCCAATGGCAGCCAGCTCCAGGGTGGACCCACCCCTGGACAAAGCTGAGCCCACCAGCAGCAGGTAGCACCTCTGGGGTAATACAGTTAAGGAGAAGGGAAAAAATAAAGGGCAACAGCATCCAGGGAGAAAAGTGACAATGTGTGAAAGGATCAGCTCTGCAGACACCAAGGTCAGGGAAGAGGAAGAAGCAGGAGGTGCTTCAGGCATCAGAGCAGAGATTGCCCTGCAGTCTGCAGAGCAGCCCATGGTGAGGCAGCTGTACCCCTGCAGCCCATGGAGGTCCATAGTGGAGCAGAGATCCACGTGCAGCCCAAGTAGGAACCCATGTCAGAGCAGGTGGGTGCCCAGAGGAGGTTGCAACCCCATGGGAAGCCCACTCCTGGCAGAACCTGTGACCCTGTGGAGACAGAAGCCCATGCTGGAGCAGTTTGCTGGCAGAACTTGTGAACCCATGGGGCACAGACAGCATGTGATGAACTGACAGCAGTCCCCATTCCCCTGCAGTGCTGAGGGGAAAGAGGTAGGTAAAAGCAAGAATAAAGCTGAGATAGGAAAGGAGGAAAGGGTAAGGGGAAGGTATTTTTACGATTAAGTGTTATTTCTCATTCTCCTACTCTGATTTGATTGGCAATAAATTAAGTTAATTTCCTCAAGTGGAGACTGTTTTGCCCATGATGGTAATTGTGGAGTGATCTTTACCTGCTCCTGTTTCAATCCTTTCATTACATTTTCTCTCTCTTGCCCAGTTGAGGAGGGGAGTTATAGAGTGCCTTTGGTGAGAGCCTGGAATTCATCCAAGGTCAACCCACCACAATAGGACAAAGAAAATATGATAAGGACTAAAGGAATACAGTTAAAAAAAAAGAAAATATGTTTCTGGAGTCATATCAAATATAAAATATTGAGTCCAATCAGATGACAAAAAGAAATTGAAAAATTCCATCCCAAGACTCAACTGAAACAGGAATAATCAAAATGTTTGATACTTTACTGTGTACAATAGTCCTAAGCTAATAACAGAAGGATCAATGTTCTGCAAGTCTTAGCATTGCTAAGAGATAATAACTCTCCTCAGGGGAAAGGCCAGTATGACATTCCTTACTCCTCCAACTGGACGTAGTTCAACAAGTCTTCTGACAGGTTGAAGAAGTGTGAACCCAACACCTGCTGTCTTTAAGTACACATATGCTAGAGCTGTATAAGCCCACTAAACAGTGTCAGAGCACAAGCTCAGCTGCAGCTGGTTCCCTTATAGAAGCACTTAAGGAGCTTTCATGCTCCCAGACAACACCCAGGCATAGATTTGAACACAGAACAGGCCAACGAGAGCTTCAGACATCTTGCTTTGTGTGGGAAGAAAGTTTAGGTATCAGGATACAAGTTGTGCCAGCCAGTTACCCCAAGAGCCAAAATGTTGTTCATTTTATTTACTAGGATGCAGAGCAGTAGGGCATAAATGTAAATCAATGCCCTTTTGTTGAAATCCATTGCAAATGGTTTGAAATCCATGAGACTTTTCTGTTTTGCTAAGGAGTAATAAATGAAAAAATACTCAAAAGCAAAGAAAAAAGAGCACTGCTTTTTTTTTTTTTAATAGAAAGCCTAAAATTTACTAAGAATGTGTGGCACATCCCTCAGGAATCACTTAGCTGACATTTCATTCACTTATGCTGATGTTTAATTCTGTGTAATGCTTTCTGAGAAGACAGGATTTTATTCAGCCTGTGCTTTAGTGAGGAAGTTAATTTAGTAGAGGAAGGGGATTTTAACCATTATATTCAGTTAATTTTGTATAGGGAATACTGTCATAATACCAGGAGCTTCGGGAGGGATGCAGGCAAGGAAGACTGGTTGACTTATGGGTACTGTAAAAACAGATTCCAATGAGTCATTTTAACACTACCTGGACAGAAAATTTGCCTCTGGATTTACACATAAGACTACCTGAGTAACTCCACTGGCAAAACAGCACTTTGAGCTAGTCACACATTAACACAGCTCACAAAGTGGTCCACAGGACCCTCTGGATATCCCAGCTTAACAGTAGGAATGGCAGTTCTGTCTAGTTCTGCCACTGACTGACTAACTAACCTTAGACAAAATATTTAATCTTGTTTCACTGACCCATTATTGAAAGAGGATTTGAGTCCTTAACTACCCGAAATCTATGTATGAAAACGTGTGCAATTATATAGCAAATATGTGTATTATATAGTAAAATATTACTATAACAAAACATGCAAAGGAAACCCCTTTTTGCATGTTAACTTAAGGCTAGGTCAAAATACACTTGCAATGAGTTTCTATTGTGCTTACTTTACAATAAATCATCACCAAAGCCCTCAATACTCCAAAACCTTGAGGAAAACTACAGACCAGTTTGGCCAGTTCTGAGCTTTGCTGGTCTGTATTTACATTCAAAAAAGGACTCAGCTGACCAACAGCAGCCCCTCCTCTAATATGCATTAACTTAAAGCTGAGCAGCTGCCAACATGATCTCTGTAAAGCTTCATTGCATTCCCTGCTAAGTCTTCATTTTGTCACTTTATAGTATTTGTAGATCAAAAACAGCTCTCCAGCCCTGCCTTAAGCAGTGGATAAAGCTATTTCCTTTAAGAGTTTTAGGGTATTACACCCAAGTGCATTTCTGAAAAGTCTCAAATGGAGCAGATAAAAGGGCAAGCAATGGATATAAAAAGAAATAATTTCAACTTGATACCTGGCAAAAGGGGGTGATTTTTGTGTCTGTTGATTTCACAAATCATTAAACTTAACAGCAAACATAAAATGAATGTTTCCTGCCCATTTTTTGAATGTGGAGGCGTACAGGCACTTGTACTGTTCCCCTGTGTGAGTGGCCATTAGATTGAGCATTGCATGGAGGGCAACTGGACAAGTGCTCTCACAGCATCATTGTCAGACACCAGATGCAGTTGTTGTAGCCCCAGGGCCAGAAACCACGAGTACTTATTGTGATTGCAGTCAAAGGTCTCATCTGTGTCCAGGTTATTCTTTCCTTCTCCAGCAGAAAACATCAGTGATTCAGCTTCACTTAAACTATACAGTGCTTATATAGAAGATGACATCACTCACTTTCTCTGCATTTATTTCAGGAAATCATTCTTTAATGCACTCCTCTGCTTTACTGTGCCACTCCTCAGCTGATACAAGGAGCTGCAGCTGGGTGCCTTTTTCAGCTGCCTCCAGCTAGCCTGGTACACCACCTGACAGGGAGCTATATTTTCAGATGTTTTTCCAACTTCCTTTTCTTTGAGAGTAGCCTTCACCAAAAGTGTATTGCATTAAAGACTTTTCTCTGGCTGTGCTTCAGCAGGACAGACTAAGTAATGAAGAACAGGTCCTGGATTCAACAGCCCACATTTAAGAATACCCAACCACAACAATGCACAGTTCTATTGCAGTGAGGTTTAACCCTTATGCCCACAACTGGCCTGAGCACCTTGACCTCTAGGCATCTGCTGTATAAACACTTGGTTTCTCATGTTTGTAGCTTCAGATGTTTGTCATGGTGATTCAATCAGCACTAAGGAGGAACACCATTGTTTCTTAGAGTATCAGCTCCAATGCTTCAAAGAAAAGAGCAACTAAAACAGAAACTAAAATTACATTAAAATAGAAAAGCTAGGATACAAGAGTTTAGACTTCTCTATAAAATCATATTTTAATTAATTTAACGTGCCTTTGATGCTTTTGATTAGTACGTAATAATTCCCTCATGTGCTTGAGTAAACACAGGTCAGGAAAGTCAGGACCATCATGCTGGTTCTAAGACAGAAGGATCCTTTCTCCTGAAGACCAGAAATTGATTTTTTTCAACATCTTGCACTTATACTAAATCAATCAATAATAAAAATTAATATTTAAAAATAAAATTAAAAGCAATTTTTAAAAAGTCAAAATCTCTTTATTCACTTTATTCTTGATTCTTTTGCTTTTCTTGGCAGTCTTCCAGATTATATTTCCTGCTCTTTATCAGCAATCTTCTAACAAGAATAGTTTTGACAGACTGAATAATAGAAAACAGTGTATGCTGACAATCAGATGAATTAATAGACAAGTATTGGTACTTAAAGCTTACTTTTAATACTAGCTCAGACTTGTGTTACAGCAGTGAAACACTAAATCACTGTGGACAGGAAGAGAAAGTGTGCACATTGGTAACACATCATTGCATTAGCTCTAACACTTCTGTTACTTTGCTTTTTATGAACTATCAAGATCCTGCATGTGGTATTTCAGTAATTAAGAACATGTTTCACAGAAAAATCCCTTCTGATTATGGTGATCGTACCATTAGGTACTTTTGAATGTCATTTGTTATTTAAAAAAAAAAAAAAAAACACCACAAGGAGGGATGAGTGCTAGAAAGTACTGACTGCCCTGAGTTAGTTTTTGTAAGACGATGCTCTGAAACTGCTTGAATCTCTAAACTTGAATCACTGTAGGGAAGAGAAGCAGATACACTCATGAGTTTTTGATTCAGAATTTGTAATTCAGCTTTTGCTCAAGACTTGATTGGGAAAAACTATTCCTGGGACTAATGTACAGTAAAGCTAAGTTTTACAGAGAATCCCATAACTCACTGTGTCATTTGTACTGATGTCAGTGACAATTTGTGGTACGAATTCTGCTCAGTATCACTTTAAATATGTTGCAGCAATTGGGAGCCCCAAATGCCAACATCCTTTCACAACACAATCCACTGATTTCCCAGGATTTGGCCTATTAAAATCAGACTAAGAAATTAATAAGCTCTGTCTCAAAGTGCACATTTTCATTTTTTCTTCCACTAAGATGATATGAGAGACAGACCTTAAGGTCCAGCCTGGCTCAGGTAGCAGTACTGCACACAGGGGGTGGCTGGTGCTGGGGCTGTTACACGTCTCAGAACTGGGCAGAAGCAGCAAGGAATAAGCAGTCCCTTGCATCTGACAAGTCAAGAAGCACTTGAAAGGCATCACAAGCTATTTTGTTCCTTCAGCAGCAGTCAGGCCAGTGCCCCTAACCCCAGGAAGGTCACAAACTAAGTCACAAACTACTGACCAGCCTCCGTCACTAATTTTGCTGGCGACAGGTTTGGTTGATTTGCACTTGTAATCATGCAGCCTGCTTTGCAGCACTAGTAATATGAGAACTAATGAAGCAGCAGTTGCTTTGCTCAAATTATTCCCCATCCTTCCATTCCAGTGGTTGCCTGACTTAAAAAGAGAGGCCCTGAAGGCACAGAACATGCTGGATTCCCAAGACCCATATATCAGGGCATCCCTTATGCAGCCATCATCCCTCTCTAACTCTTGCTGCAACACCCAGCAAAATGCACGGCTACTTCTGAATTATTTTGACATATCATTACTTTTAAAATACAGCATAGATTAGATTTAGATTAGATTTAATCTCATTAGATTTCAAGCATAGCTTTTAAGCACAGGTTGATTTATAGGCATACAAGCATATGTTTTTTCCACCAAAAAGAAACAACTTGATTTCTTTATTAATCAGTCTTTCCAAAGATGTTGTTGAGATGTAACTAAATAATTCAATACAGTATCAGGAAGGAAGAGAGTACTGAAGGACTGGAGGCCTCTTTTCTAAAAGAAAACTGCAGCTGTGGCATGGGACATAAATTTAATACTTATTTTGATAACTTGAAGCTAAATAAGGTTTCCTTTGCAAATACTGGCTTACCAAATAGGCATGCAAATACTCCAGGGAAAATGTTCAATACAGCACACGGAAAGTATGGGTTATGGATGTACTACAAAATAAAAGGAGCAGATGTGTATCTCTGGTGTTCATTGGAACAGTGAGCCTTCTGACTGCAGGCATGCAGCCACTTGGACGTTTTTGGTATGTGTTTACACCACTGGAAAAGCACAAAGAGAAAGAATGGATGGCCAGTCAGAATACAAAGATGAGACAAATGATGCTATGAGAAAAACCTACATGTACCAGGAAAAAATGCTTGCAGCCTGAAGGGGAAGTACAGGATGGCATATCTTCCAGACTAAAAAAGAGGTTATACCACAGAGGTTAGACCAATGAGTGAAAAGCAGAGTAGCAAAGCAAGATATCAAACTTTTCTGTCTCACAAAGAATCATAGAGTCACTAGAGTTGGAAAAAATATATGAGATGATTGAGTCCAAGCACTAACCCAGCAGCACTGTGTTCAACACTCAAATGCCACATCCACATTCCTTTTGAATCATCTGTATATCTCCTACACCATCATCTATTTCACTTCTGATTTAGGCACTCTATGTCTGTGACCTTGGGGCAGAAAACAACTCTTAGACTAAAAGACCAGGACATGAATTTCTTCATGCAAACCACACAATTACCCCAGATCTAGGGATTTCCTCCTCTGCTCAAGTAGCTTGAGAATAAATTTGATTCAAAGTACTTTTCACTAATACAAAACATGCCAACAATAATCTCACACAAATCTCTTTAAAAAGCCAGTTATCCTGGAAGTAGGAATCTTGTAAGTCCTCTAATCACCTAGCTAGCAAAGTCATCCCATACACACACACATCAACACCTTTCAACAAGTTTGAGACTGCATGCAGAACCCTCATATATATACATATAGTATATAATATATATGCTACATATATTTGATGTGAATCTGTGTGTGTGTATATATAAATATATATATGTATGCACACCTAAAGGGAAGGTGCAAAAAAGACACAGCCAGGTTCTTGCCAGTGGTGCCCAGTGCCAGGATCAGAAGAAATGGGCACAAACTGTAATGGAGGAGCCTCTCTCTGAACAGCAGGGAGCACTTTGCCACTGGGAGGGTGGCCTAGCACTGGCACAGCCTGACCAGAAAAGCTGTGAAGTCTCCATCCCTGGAGATCCTTGGCCCTGATTGAGCTGGGGAAGCTGTATAAACTGACCTCCATTCCATCTCAGCCATTCTATGGTTCTGTAACTCTGATTTATTTTTGTACACTAAATAGTGATATAATGAAAGGCTGGGTCTTGTAAGAATAGCAGAGGAAGTATTTGGAGAAAAAGCAGTTTTCTAGAAAAATCCAGAGCTAAATGAGTTAACAAAATTCAGGGTCTGAAATTCCTTAACACTTGTTTCTTTAAAAATTTATAATTGGGTTTATGCAATAGATAATCTGATATTGAGTAGAGAACTAACACATATATACACTTATCTTCATGACTTTTAAAGTAATGTACTCATGATAGAAGATCAGTATTACCTGAAGAAAACTAGAAAAAAACAGTGCAATATCACTTTTAAAGTGAAAAAAATACATTCAGATATTGTTCCTTAAATATAAAATAGCAGGAACACAAACAAAACTAAAACTATATTTCTAAAATGAATGGAAGAGAAATCTCCCCCATGAAAATAAGGATGGAGTGAAGGGCAGTGAGAGGTATCCCTTCCACAGCTATAAACAAATGGAAGGGGTAAATGCTTCTGCTATACTGTAATAGCTTATCAGGAGATTTAGAATCCTTTGCTTTAAAATGTTTTCTTCTTCCTGTAATTAGTGTTGACTGCAATGCTTCTGTGAGGTTTTGACATTTGTTTGTAATTTTATGTCTGATTGTTTTTTATCTTTCATCTCCAAATATTTATTTTAAAGCATTTACAAACTGATCAGTAACGTACTCTGTTGAACATTCTGAGAGCACATAATTAATACAAGACCTTGACTCTAATGTAAGACTTGATACTTCAAAGACCCACTTCCAACTGCATTTTATTGTACTCAGGCAGCTGTTACCTGTACTCTGTCCACCTCCACATTGGTATTCTTAGATTTGGTAACCTTGTTCATGTTTCCTTAGGCTGCTCCTGATGACTTATTGGTATTTCTAGGCCCCACTATGCTGATTTGTGAACAGTGTTTTTCAGTGCTTATTTGTTGGACTGGGCTGAACAGGGCAAAGGATGTCATTGATAATGACAGGGCACCTAGTAGACATGCTGCCTGCTAATAGGAACCCATAATTTTGTTTTTCACAAATCATGTGAAAAACAGTTTAACCTTGGCCCCCCTAGTCCTCACATTTCTACAGTACATACCTTGAACACAGACCTCCAGTCTCCTCTGTTCAGAAGATGCAGGTTGTGGGGTGATGCAGATGGACTCTGCTGTCCTCTGGTGAAGCTCCCCTGCCTTTGCCCTCTGCCCCCACCCTCCTGCTCTTCAGCACAGGTGTGACTTTGCAGGCAGCTGCACAATCCTCTGGTGCCAACAAAAATACACACTGAGGGCTGTGGAGTGCCTCTCTCAGGGTTGATGTGCTTGCTTTGCCAGGTGATGCACATTTGTGGTATTAACTGAACTTTGAGAAGAAGCAAACAACCTTCTGGGAAATCATGTAAGAAGGAGTGCTTTTCCTCATCTTGAACTTGCCACTGTAATAATGTTTTTCTCATTTACCACAGAATGTTCAGAACCAACTGGGAGAAGTCTTTAAGATGTTTATCTCGTCAGAATAAATTTCTTCGGTGAGTTTATAACTAGTTCTGCACTGGACTTTTATAAGCAATGTAAGTTTACCTTTGACTGGCACCTCAAATTTGATACAATTTTTTAAAATTAAGATCTCTCACACTTTTTGCTGTAAAGAGCATCTCACTTTCTTTTTCAGATTGAAAATGTTTAAAGTAAATAACCATTTGCAAAGAGGACACCAAAATTAACTTTGCATTATAGTAAGCAAAACAGCAGCAATGCCCATGCATTCTGAGATGCTTTACAGGTCAAGGAAATAAAGTGCTCCTGTTTCAGACTTCAATTATAATTGGGCTGTTCAGGCAGAGACCAAAACCTAGCTTTAACTAAATTTTTTTAAAAAGAGAGGAAAAAAAAGAAGAACTCGACAAGACCATGGGAAAAAGCAGTCAGTGTTGCCGTTTCTGGAGGTGATAAGTTAGCATGTTTAGTCTTTTCTCCAGGAGCTGGCAGCCCTTTGCTGCCGGAGCCTGTGCGGAGGAGCAGCGGCCCCGAGCGGCCGCACTGAACCACCGCGTCCTGCGGGCATCCCCAAAAACTCCTGCTGGCATCATTTAACAGCTCCCGAAAACAAAACAAAACAGAAATGTTTAACTTTAAACCACTACTTTGTAGAAACACTTCGTTTTAATTTTCCATTCAGAGCTCTGAGAAAGTTTCACATTAGGCTCAAAAGTGCAGCGTGAACTTGGTGTCTATTATGGGAAAACATGTGGAAGCCTGGAAACTTAAACCTGGATCCAGCAGAAGAAGGCAAAGGAAATCAATTATGTGTGCACATACAAAAGACCTGGAAATAGCACTGCTTACCCAGTCATTTTAATATCTCTGTTTTCATAGGGCTTGGTTACAGAGCCTACTACAGTGCACCACTCCCAGGGCTAAGGGTAAGTATTCTTCATCTCTTGCTAGTTTTTCTTAGAAAAAAAATGCTGCTTAATCACTGCTCCATTTTTCTGCTACCCAGCTGCTCTGCTCAGTGAGGTCTCAGAACTTGCTCATGGAAGCTGAAGTCCTCTTTGACAAATTGCATTTTTTGAAAGAACCAAGCTTGCCAGGCTGTCAGACTGAGACAGCTGGAATGAGGGATTTTTCAAAATGTTCAGGAATGACAGACAAATTATGTCATGAAATAACATCACATTGAGGCATAGCATTACAATATATAAATTCTCATGAAATACAACAGTGCAAGCATTCTTGCCTGAGAACAGTCTTAACAATTTTAAATCTACCCCAGACTGAAAACTACACTGATTTGATCACAATCCAGTTTTATCTTCTGATGGATTTTGCATCATAATATGGAAAGTCACACAGAAAATGCCTGGATTCCTACAAAACTGTGCTTTATATAATGTAGAAAAAGTCTTTTACAATATTTTTCATGCTTAGCAATCACACTAACTCACAGCAGAATTGACTGAAGGAGCTTTTTACAATCCCTCATAAACAGAGAAGGAAATTAAATATTTTAATGCTGTTATATGAAGTGATTATCCTTCATCATCTGGGAAAATGCTCTCAGTTCTGATCATCTAATTCCATTGGATACAGCAGAATTTAACAGAAGTCTTTGGAGAAGTTGTGATATTCCAAGAAATCAGTCATAAAACAGTAAATTATTCCACAGATCCATGCTAAAGCTAAAGGTTAAATTCCATCACAACAGGTAATAGTACTCTAAAACCTGCTTGGCACAGTTGAAACTCGTACAACACAAACTACAAACATAAGTTATTAGAGAGGATCTGATATAGGTTAAGGAATGTAGAATAATGACCACTTCTCTGGGGCTCATTCCTCATCATAAAACAGTAAAGGGCAATTGGTGACATCAAAATGTAAAACAAGGGTAAAGGGATTGTTTCAGCTGAAATAATATTATTCCAAGGGCTACAACCTCAAACGGTGCATATGCACCTCAGTCAGACTGGGGGAAGACATTTCCCCATGAGCCACTCTTCAGAGAATTCTGGCACTTTCAGCTGACTCTCTGGCACCAGACACTGCTGAAACAGGACACCAAATCTCAGCTTTGGCACAGTATAGCAGATCCTACATTCCTAAAATTCCTGTTTAGTCTGTGCAAATTGGATCTAACCAAACGCTCCTGCTGGGCTTACAAAAACAAGGATAAAGTCTATATTAGGCAGTAGAGTTTGGCAGCTGTATTTAAAGCTGAGCTATGTATAAACTCAAAGTAAAATTCTACAAGACAGCAGTGCTTCTATTGTCTTGGAAGAACACATGCAGCTCCAATGGTCAGTGTAGGCACAACTACAGAATTGTGTGAAATTGTTTATTAATGCAGCCCCAAATTAAAAAAAAACTCATACCATTTTTTCTATAAAATTCCATGTAGGGTTTGAAATTAATTTCAGAAACTATTTATACTACCTATATGTTTCATGATGCATACAGAATTTAAAAGTTGCCTGTACAATCTAGCCCATTAATTCAAGCCACTAGAAATTCAAACCATGAATAAATAGATGAAAATAGATTATACAAAGAAGACTGAGGTCACCTGTCATGTCAATACCTGTGTTCTCAAAGTGGAAATGCTTGAAGGACAAACCCCAAAAACTCACATTGAGCACAAAACTCTTTCCACTTTCTGTTAAACTTAAATGATTTCAAATGTGAATGAAATCTTATAGTCTACAGACTGTATCTGAACTAGATAGAATGAGACTGGCTGTGTTACAATCCCCACCATGACTCAGGGAAAGAGTCATCCAGGCTAGTACTACATCCATACATTTTTTTGGGGGGGTTGTTAGTTATTCAGCTGGCAGTAATGCAGTGGATCTATTCTGCATTCCCTCCTTGTAGAAAAGCTGGCTCATGTAACAGTATTTCTTACTATGAATATAAACAGAGTGTGGGCAAGAAGTTCTTTTTGTGTTAATCATTATTTCAATATTGCTTTAAGAGGTCCTTCCTTTCTATTGGTACCCTGATGTACCTACAAATCTTACTATTGACCATTATACCAGGTATTGTACAATTGAAGAATTGCAAGGCAACTTCTGACCCAAAGTGCTTACTCTTGAAGACTGAAATGAAAAATAAAATCATGAGGGTTAACTTCATTATATAAAGATGCTTCTTCAAAGCATCTTTAGGTTATATATAAAAAATAAGAAACAAAAATAAAACTATTTGTTTTGTAACCATCAAAGCAATAAACATTTTTATATGTTTAATAAATATAAAAGAGAAGTCTGCAATTTAGTTTTGAACTTCCTGAGACACTTTTTTTTTGGCATTTTTATCAGTTCAGTTTTCCTACCTCTAAAGTGGGAAAACTATCAAAACTGGCAAACCCATTTTTGACTCACCTTATTCTTTTTGAAGCATTTTGATAAGATTAAGCAAACATCATTGTGGGGTAAAATTAAGAATTCTTTGCTTTCTTCATTGTTTTAAATGCAGATTTTATGTGAAGGTACAAGATTTTCCACTAAAAAAGCAGATGACAAACGCAGAGAGAGAAATAACATAGAGATGGATAGATATGTTCTTCTCAGAGATCTTAAAATCTACTTGTAGAAATATAAGCCTGGAAGTTGAAGCTGAACATAAATACTCTAACTAAATTCCAAAATAATTTCTTCAAAACCCCCACAAGTACGTCAAAAGTTTGTTATAACTATGTATGCACAACAGCTCCATTACAGGCACCATGTGATTTCCAAAACAGATTATTTTGCATGTTCTTATAACCAGGAGAACGGACCAATGCCACATTTCCGTTTTTCTAGTGTTCTTTTAACAACTTTTGGAATTTTTTTCCATGGTAATTTTTTCCATGTTCCCTGGACAACAGATTTGTTTTCCTAGTTAAAAGACCAATTTTAAACCCCAAGACATAAAAGCACAGGAAGGAAAAGAAAATTGTATAAAAATGTCTTCTAAAATCCTTTTAAATTTCAATTCCAAGCTTAGATGTAGCCTTTCCATATTTAATCAAAAGCATTCAGGTGTCTGCTCTCAGAGAATTTAGCAGAGAATCACATTCTTACTATCATCAAGTTTCAGTCCTTCCAAGTGCTTTGTGCAGTGACCTTAGCAACTCAGAGGGCTGAGGAATTGAGCATTCTGACTGAAGCAGGCTCTGACTTCATGAAGCATGGTCTGAATTCTAAAAGTATTTAAAACCAGCACTTACTAACTGCAATGTAGTAAGCATCATTACACTCCACTATTTCTGAATTTAATTTTTTCTTTCCTCTCTTCAAGTAGAATTGAATATAATCAGTTGAAAAGATATTATCAAAGGAGGCATCAAAGAGTAACATTTTTAAAATAAACAGTATTAACTTGTCATAACTTGGTGTTAATAAAAAAAATCAGGCTATTACAGTGTAGAAAACACAGAGTAAATGTGAAGTAGATGTGTAGACGAAATATGTTGGAAGTTTACTTTGAATATAAAAGGAAATAGTATTGAGAAGATGATGTACAACACCATGCAGCTTTTTATTTTGTATGGCTCTTTTATGACAAAGTCCAATATGCAAACCTTGGCAGAAAAATAACCCCTAATTAAAATATTTGTAGTTGTAATTGCATTTATCTGAAAGTATCCCTGTATATTGTAAGGACCCTGATTGGGTGTCAAAAAAAGGCATGGAGTGCCATTTAAAACAGCTTATTATTTTTGAGATATCCACATGTCAGATATGACACATATCTTCCTGGGACAACAGTTGGAGGGCAGCTAGGACAGCATTTTGGAAGCTTGAGACCATGCATATTAAATGTCACTATTTATCTATATTTGGTCAATTGATTCCAACTTGAATCACACATCAAATAATTGAGAATAATTACCAACTGAAGTTTCTCAATCAGGCAATAAGGAAGCAATTCTATGTACATAAATGAATAACAAGCCATTATAAAGAGGGTTATAATTAAAGATGATACTGCATGAAGTTTGGAAGTCTAATTGGAAGTCTAAAATTGTTTCCTGATAAATGTGTGAGTTCCATTTCTTCCCCAATTAGTCAAAAATTTTCAGTTGAACCACCTCTGATGATTTTTAAACCTATAATTGAAGACTCTCATCAGCAAACTTCCAGATTTAAGCAGTAAGCAACTGCACTTCTTCACTCTCGTGTTCAAGACAATCCTCCATGAGAATGAGGATGGTTGGATATTAGGAAAATGTTTTTCACCCAGAGGGTGTTTGGGCTCCCCAGGGAAGCACCAGCCTGACAGAGCCCAAGAAGTGTTTCAATGCTCTCAGGCCCACAGTGTGACTCTTGGGGATGGTGCTGTGAAGGGCCATGATTTGCACTTCAATGATCCTTGTAGGTTCCTTACAACTCAGCACATTCTGTGAAGGTAAAAATCCAATTAAAATTAAAGCGTGATTTGAGAAACATTAATGTTACACTAATTCTTTCAAGGCAAGCTTTTGTTTCCAGGCAATTAGCCATTCTGCCTCCCATTCATGTAGCCTTACACACTTACTATTCCAGTTACATTCTGCAGGCACTGGAAAGGGTGCATGAGACATGAGGTTACCTGGTATGCATTTCACCATAACTCAACATTTGTGTATATTTTTGGAGCTATTTGTAATAGCAGTCCTGGTTACCATCAGCAGAGAGAAACAGACATTCTAGGACATGACACATCTTTATCTGCCACAGACATAAGATTAGAAGAACCACATCTTTTCCACAGTAGACTATAAGGGGAATGTAGACAACCATCTCTAAAGAAGACAACCAAGTTACAGATTATAGAGTCACAGGACAGTTTGTGCTGGAAGGGATCTTAAAAATCATCTAGTACCAGCACATCTGCCATGGGTAGGGACACCTTCCACTGGACCCAGTTGCCCAGGACTCCATTCAACCTGGCCTTAAACACTTCCAGGAATGAGGCATCCACTTCTTCAGGAAATCTGATCCAGAGCCTCACCACCCTCACAGGGAAGAATACCATTACACCATTTACTCAAATAAATCCTACGTCTGCTACCAAAGAGATGTTTTAAACTGTTGCAGTGAAAATTTTGCAGTTGACACATTCCTGGTTGCAGCTCTAAAGAAGACAAACATTGATTTACAAGGATGAATAAAACAAACTGCAATGCCTCCAAGGCAACTGCTGCTTTCCCTTTGGCTAAAGGATATATTATTTTCTGTTGTATTTTAAGGACCCTGGCTGTATCCATACGATACACTGAAGTAAAACCCTTTGGAGTTATTACATTCTATCAGGTAGCTAATATGTCTTTAAAAAATGCTCTAAATCTGTTTACAGGCTAGAGACTAACAATCTGTCAAGTAATTCATGTTTCTGAAGTCTCTAATATGGTACATACATTTGGTAGGATTTCTTTTTCCCTAAGGAACAAAACAGTGGCAGTCCTGATTACATCACGCTAGAAAAATTGCCTCTCCAGCTTCTTGGCTGCATTAAACAAATGAAACTACTGTACATTATGTAAACACTTGTAAAAATGTCAGTGGAAATTAAACAAGTTTTTCAGCCTCTTGAGGAAGATTTCTGCAGGTATTTCTCAATATAAAGTATTAGGGCTGCCTAAGAACCACCACTCTCACAACTTGCAATGTCTGATATCTTTCTGCACTGAAATGAGCTGAATAAAATTAAATAGTGTGAGAAAAAAAAAATCATAGGGGGCAGGTATGTGCTCAGCTCTCTCCCTACAACATTCTTACACTCCTTACAGGAGCCACACACAGTACACCAAAAATCCTCCTTTGTGAGAATGTGACATGAAATGAACGGCTTTGACATGCGTCAGAATGTGATTGGGAGCAAAAAGATAATAGTACAGAACTTAGAGGGAAAAATACAGTTGCTACTCTCTGGGTAGAACACTGTTGGTATCCAACCTCTCCCACACAATACAATCTAAAATGTTAAACAAATGGAGGGTGGAGAGGAATGGAGACATCCCAACCAGGTTCTGTCAAAACCCTTCAGAAGAGGGAACTCAGCACTTTCCAGCTGATAAGCCACACAGCAGCTGAAATCCATGGGAGACAAAGGAAGATGTCCTGCTGTTCAACCAGCAACCATGACAAAATCACTCTCCTTGGACTGGCACATGACCCCATCCCAAGGTTATCTCAAGTACTGTATTGAGAGATCTGCCCCCAGGGTACAAGCACCCTTACTGAATAAGATGTAGGAGAAAAGCTGCTCAAGCTCTTCCTAAAACATAAAAAAATGTTAACGAAAGTTAGCTAAGAATGGGGAGAAATTGGCAGAAGGCTCCATCATAGCTTCTGGGAGCAGCTGAACCTGTCTCCATCATAGGAACATTATTTGGTAAGAACTGTGTTCTCTGTGTGATGGATGATTATCCCAAGCTAGTTTTCAGTGGGGAATGGAGCTTGTCTGTATAGTGCTTTGAATTAGTATACTGCTTTGAATATATTTTTGCAGTCAGATACTATCACTGGCAATCTTCAAACCTTAACCTGTCACTATTTTATTAATGGAGAGTATTATGCTGTAAACTATTAATGTGAGTCCTTCAAAGGGATTGTCAATCCCTGGCAGTGGGTTAAGGTGTGAGACCCAGGAGGGGGTTTCTCTTTTTTGGCATGTGACCCCAAATAAGTCAGTGAAATTACCCTCTGATCCAGCAGGACTGCTTACTGAAGGTACAGAGTGCTCCAAAGGGACACCAAGAGACAGGTCAGGCACAAGGGTCTCAGCTTTCCTGGGACAATGACAGACAAACCAAACACTAAGGGTTTGAGTCAATCTCCCCTTTTCACTGACATACCAGCAATCTGTACCAACAAGGAATATCTAAGCCAGCCCAGTATACTCTATCTCTTGAAAATAACAGAGCATTCAACACTGGCCCAGAAGTCAGAAATTCTCATATCTTCAGTCTCTAAACTTATATTTAGGATATGCATCCATGTTCTTTTCTCAAGCAGGAAAGTTATTCACAATATCCTCACCATCCTCATTATTCACTCTCAGCTGGTAGTTTAGTAGGACAGCAGACAAAACTTAACATTTTTAATTTCTTTCACAGTTATAAACATTAAGGAGGGAAAGATAATTTGTGGTGGTGTTTTCACAGACCCAGGTTATTATAATGATTCAGTCTTCTATGCAGGCACTAGCAGGGGGTAGAAAATATTTCTGCTAGTTATGCCAGAAAAGAAAATATTATGTGGAACAAATTTCCCTACTACAAGAGTAGTTTAGACCATACCATGTACCCATGTTCTCCTATAAGTGGCATACAGTAAATAATCCAGTGTTGAAAGAGTAGCTACAAAGAAGTCAGAGACTTACTTTGTCACAAGGGATCACATGGAAATGATAAGGGGTAATGGGTATAAATTAATCCTGCTGAGATTCCGTTTGAACACAAGAAGAAAATTTCTCACAATGAGAAAAATCATCTGTTGGAATACTCTTCCCATAAAAGTGGTGGATTCCCCAGCACAGGACACCCTCAAGATTTACCTGGACATGGTCCTGGGCCATCTTGTCTAGACTGTGCTTTTACCAGGAAAGGTTGGAGATCCACAAGATCCTCGAGGTGCCTTCCAACCTAGTATTCTATGATTCTATGATTTGCAGCTAATGATGGGTCTGGGTTTTAATGATCCCTAAATAATCAAGAAACCATTCTAAACACATATTTTTAAGATGTTTTTTAAAGTAGCGTTAGCTGTTCTTAGTATAATTGTTTTTAAAATTGAAGTTGTTATCTCTTTGGAATTTTGTAATTTCACCCTCAAACCAAGCATCTCGACATTCACAGCACTCCAAAGACCTATGAATTCTCTCCATAAAAACTGCCACTGCTGTCCAGGCTGATTTAAATTATGCTTTTTTCCTCTTAGGAGATCTTCTGAAATTAGAATCTTGTCAGTTGATTGGCAATTGGCATTAAGCCAGGATATAATTCTCTGGTATGCACCATTAAACCTCACAGTGAGGATTAATTAGTACTGCAAAAGCACTTTGGAAATGAAATGCGCTGTGTACTAAATAATTATTATTTTTATTATTATAACATTGTAAGAAAATTAGCAAGTGACTAAGAGACTGTTTACAAGACCTCCCACTGAAAAATACATTAGATGACCTATTTCTAAGAGATCAGCCAAATAAAATTATCCACCTCTATATACATCTAAATCTGTTTAGATGTATATAGAGGTGGACAATAAGGTGCCATAATGGATCAACCCTGGTAATATAGCTGGGTTTGGATATGGGATCAGTGAAGAAAAAGAGATTTGCCAAGTAATTCAGAAACAGTGTTATGATAGGCTTTTCTGCCTATTATCTGCTGTAGCCATATATTCATATTTGGGCAAACATAATTTGTTAATACCCATGGAAGATAAGCTGCAGAACTCACTTTGATTAGTCACTTATATTTAATAACTAAATCAGGAGCTTATTCCCAAAATATTCCTTGCAACACCAAGCACAATATGTGCTCAGATCTCACAGGTTTAACAGAGAATCTAGATTTTTCTTCATACTGACAAAAAAAGGACTTGTCCTGATTCAGACAATACCCCTCTCCTCAAAGGCTAAATGACTCCCCTGAGGTTTTTGCACACAATATGGACTGATTTTAGAGCCACCTTCATTATCCAAAATAGTACTTACCATGTCCTTGGATGCATATACAAAGCCCAATGTGTGATTTCATAATCATGCTCAGCTATCACTTTGAAGACTTGCTTCATAATTATGGAAGTTAGGAACCAACTTTGCCAAGAGTGGCAACTGAGGCTTTGGATAGGGATCATCGGGATACTTTTGCCTACATTCCTTAAGCTAATCCTTTCCTTGTTTCCTTGCTCAGCAAAAGAAAAAGTAGCAGATTATGCATTTGCAAACTCTACTGTAATAAATGGCAGTGAGATATGAATAAATTCACACAATGAGACACAGTAGAATCCTGAACATAATCTGCATGAAAAATACAGTTTTGAGGCTCTGATTCAGAGAGATGTTGTCCCATGTATTTTTCTTCATATTCTTCAAACTGTGTGGCTATGCAAAAAAAAATGCAGAATGGCCCAATCTGTCTTTCCATTGCATAATCTAAGCCTTAGCTCCAGCAAGAACTGGTATTTTCTCATTAAACAAATATGCATGAAGATAAGTTCAGCTTAGACTTTTGTTTGTCTTCTACTTTCTAACAGATGCTTTCTAAGGTATGTATTTTAAATTAATGGAAGTAGTAATCCAGTTATTTTTAGACACCATTAGTCAGTTCCATGGTTAAACAGGGGGAGTTGCATGTGCAGCAAAGTCTGTGATGGAAATTATGTAGGAAGCACATTCAGCACACTTTGTGGAAGAAAATATGAGTGGCTATCTATCAAAAGCCACACAAAATGCAGGTCTGGATCTATGACAGTATGTGAAATTTGTAAGGCTAATGTATAGTCACAGAGCATGGAAAAGATCAAATGGCATGCCATTCATACATTATTTATATTAGTTTTGAGGACCAGCAGGCAGACTGCTGCTCTTTAGAGACCCAGGCTGTTCATCCAGGTTAAGTCTTGGTGAAAAAAACCACACAACCTCTGGCTCATAACTTTCCTGCCCCTAAAAGCTTCTTGAGAAATGAAAAGATTACTCATCACTGACTTTATTTTGATCTCAAGACAGAGAGGTTTATACACACTTGGTATAACCACAAGAAAATTTCTAGAATAATTTGGAATATAATAAACCTTTGGTTGATCATTAGTATGTTAATTTCCTCCATATTATCAGTGATAATTAAACTAACCATTCCAAAAAAGAAGATTCTTAACCTTGCCCATCTCCTCCATCCTCATTAAATTGCTTGTTAGATTTAATTTCTATCAATGTCTTAGATAATATTTATCCTACATATTTCATCTGTAATTTTAAAACAATTCTTCAACTTTCATTTGCTAATGGGAATAATTGATCCTTATCCTCTTCTGAGAATTTCTTCATGGATTTGTTCTTCCCTCGTTATTTATTTAATTTGAGGTTCAACTTACATTACTAGGAGAATATCTTAGCATGGAATGTTTAGTCAAACACTGTGAAAATCCTGACTAAAATCTCAGTGTTGCAAGATGCTAAATGATTTCCACAAGGGGAAAAGGGCTCTCAGGTCCTTATCCAAAATCTAAAAAGATTTGGAAATGTTCTGCATCAAAGATATTTTGGTTGTATTTGGGTGTTTTTCATACATCAGTCCTGGGCCACAGATATTTTTCTCAGGTTAGGCTCAAACACATATCTAGAAAATTTGGGGGCATTTTACTAAATCAGAGTAATGGATTCAGATGGATGAAAGACATTTGTAACAACTGATATCAGTAACAATGAAATAAAAATTAAACTCCCTTAACCTTCATTAAGATACATAATTCTTTTGTTTGTGAAGTTTTAAAAACAAGATATTTTCACAGAAAAAAGAAGAATAATATCAATCCTTGAAAAATAATTGTCCTTACAAATTCTGTAACAATAATTTTCATTCATAAACAACCTGAGTTTTAAGAAATTAAAGAAAATAATTTTGAAAGTAAGAAAGATTTTATTTAATTCTAAAATATCAATTCAAAATTAATACTGTATTCAATTTTTAAGATCAATTTTGAAGTTTGATCATTTTATATAAAAACTCTTAGAATGTACCAAAAACCAAACCCATTTTTTCTCTGTGGCACTCTTTTTTAAAAACCAAGATTGTTAGCTAGACACAATTCCTAATGCCATATTCAGATCAAGACATCACCTCTTAGATAAGGTGCTCCAAAAGAGTGTGGTAAGGTTTTAATAATTGCATAAAGACCATATAACATATTATCCATATATCATATAAACAACTTCAAAAACCAGTTTTCAAGCCATTTAAAAATACCCTAACTTGTGAGATCATTTGTATTTTAGTTCATTTTCTAGACCACTGAATCATCTTCTATCAAAATTTAAAATGGTTGCTGAACATTTGGAGTACAGTAATGACCCTGCCATGTCTTCTTGTGCACATGCTCTGACTGTGGCAGTTCATAACTACTTATTAACATTAGCAATTCCCTCTTTCAGTGCTGGTGTAAATGATTCCAGCCTACAATGTTGCACAGTCTATGAGGGGACTGTATCAGCCATGTGCATTGATTGACAGAACATGAGAAATGACCATACTCACAGATTAAAAACACACTATTTCTTGAAATCCATTTCACAAAGCAGAAAGTTATGCACTTATTTGGGTTACAATGAAAGTTCAGAAGGCCTTCTGCTCTAACCCCTGCTCAAAGAAATAATTTGACTCCTGTCTCTCAAAAAGGCAAAGCTTGGTAAAATGAATCAACCCATTGCATTTTTTTCCAGCTACTGAAGAGTAGAGAAGGAACCTTAAAATTCTATAATTCTACAACTTGAGTGTATTGACAGAACAGGAGCAGTGGAATCAAGCCAGTCTCGCCAAAGGGACACACTCCCTTCAATGGGACTTTCTGCACCTTGAAACACATCCAGAGCAGTTGGCCCTTCAAAATTGGCCCTGGCAAAGTAAGCAGCCTGAAAGACAGGTTTCTACAAACTAATCTCAAAATATCATATTCAATATACTTGCTTCCAAACAGTCAAATGAAAAATAAATTGTATAAAATACTTCAAACTTATAAAATTATCTTGAAAAGCTATGTTTAATACTACAATATTATCCTTACTCTTGTACTGTAATGCTTCTGTACTCTTCCTACAGTCCTGACATACAGCTAAAACCCAGAAGCTAATACAATAATTCCAGTCAAAAATATCAGATGACAGGTTATGATGTAAAACTGCTTCACTGCAGTTTCTGAAGAATGAACAAAAGTCAGACTCTTTGATGTGGATACTCTCTCCTAATATCAGGCAGACAAATGAGAGGCATAACATGATAAGCCAGCTATTGAAGGTCTATTTACAGTCTTTAAAATTAAAATTAAGACTTTCAGAGAATTGTTTAAATGACCTAAGGTCTAACTTGTTCTTTGTCTCTCCACAGTCATGGCATTTCTGCCCCTTCTTTTTCTGAGTTACCTAAAAATGTAGCATTATTTGATTTCACCTGATAAGGACTGTGTGTCCTTACCTGAATTTTTGTCTTTTGGCTCCAAATTCATAGAACCATAGAAAGGCTTGAGATGGAAGAAACCACCTAGTTCCACCCTCCCCTGCCATTGTCCAGGACACCTTCCACTAGTCCAGGACCATCTTCCACTAGAGCTCCATCCAGCCTGGTCTTGAATAGCTTCAGGAATGGGGCATTCACCACTTCTCTGGACATCCTGTCCCAGTGCCTCACCACAGTCACAGTAAAGAATTTCTACCTAATATCTAATCTAAATCTACTCTCCTTTGAAAGCCATTCCACTTTGTCCTATCCCTCTACACCCTTGTGAAAAGTCCCTCTCCAGACCTCTTATGGCCTCCTTTGAGATAGTGGCAGGCTACTCTAATTTGTTACTTTTACAAGTCTTAATGCTGACAATTTCACAGGCATAAAGGTTTCCCCAAAAGGGATACGACAATTACTATTAATTTAAAATGTCCTCTAGAAAAATACATACTTCCTTCACAGTTCAACAAATGTTTTCTCATTTTCCAGACATTTCACGTTCACCAGGGTTTGATGCATCTTTCTCTTAGTGAGCAACACTCAGTGCAGTACTCCTACAGCATCCTCCAAGATTATCTCTGTGCCGTGACAGTAACCCTGTGAGTGTGATTGCCACTGCTTCAACTGCAGACTATCCCAGACTGTGACTGCAGAATCATATTTACCCTCTCCTCTATAGCCCCAGCCAAGCTTCCCTTGTAAACCTGTTTCAACTGCAGTCAACAGTGCAATTTTCTTAATGATTTATGTAGTTACATTATTGGAGGGAAAATAAAATCTTCCATAGCACCCTCACTTTTACTCTCCTGCCTAAATTTTCCTTCCTGGATAAAAAACGCAGTATGTCTTCAGAAGCTGAAAGGAGAAAATAGTGCAAATAAGTGACTGATTTGAATCCTTATATTTGTAAGGAATCAAAGAGCCCACCAAGCTTCCCCTACATATTTAGCATTTGTATTAGTTATTGTATTCCACATGTGACTTAGACACTGACTGAAAACCTCGGTTTGATCTTTACTGGGGGGGAATCAAGACATCAAGACTGATTTACATCAGGTAAAAAAAGGTTTTTCCTTTTTAAGTAATCTGGGATGTATTGCAATGGTACAGTGGTATGTATGCTTTATTTTTGAGTTACTTCCATGAATAACTACCAAAGTAATTTCATAAGATATAAATTATTACTAACCCCAGGCTACAGTAATTCATGAATTCCAAAGCTTTTTAATTTAATATGCATATTTTATGTACTTGAGGATGAAAAGCACACTTTTTAGACTGAGTCTGTTTTGATTTACACCCTTAGCACCATGCCTGAGAAATGTTATTTCACACACAGTGGGAGGGAGATTATCACTGCATAACGTAAATATTGTATATATTGATGTGCAAAAAATAGATTGTTTCTTTTCACATAGTATCAATGCCTCTCAGTACACAACTTTGGAGATTTGAGATAAAAAAGGAACACTAATTGAAAGAAATGTAAAAAGACATAGTTATGGGATTTTGAGATATGATGTTTGTACAAAATGATTGTGATGAATCACAAGGAGTACCTAATTAACTTCATAATTTGACTGTGTGTTACTGCTAAAAATGTCTAAAAATAATGCCTTGAAATCAGACTGTGATAGTATATGGTACTGATGTTGTGAAAAATGCTCCAGTTACACCACATAAATTCATCAGTGGTCCTTCAGATCACCACAAAATGATTTGGGTATAATTACTGTTTATAAAGAAATAGAGCTTTCTGCCACGAGAAAAATTCTACTCCAAGCCAGAATTTGATAAGCATGTTTTTAAGTACTTAGAAGCAATCTTTTCAAAATCTAAAGAATTTGTAGGGTGTTAAAACCTCGCTTGTGTGTCTCCCTGGTGGGGAGACCCCTAAAATGTTCTATGCCAGCAATGAGAGACGGACGGGACTTTTGGTTTTTCGGTCTTTGGGTTATTGTTTATTTTTCTCTTATCCACAGTTCTGCACGTCGTCTACATCTCAGGCTTAGTGTACAAAAGAAGGCACCAAAAAGTCACAAGGCACACAGATTGAGGTCTTTTAAAGCTATTTTGTCCAACTAACTCTTAGAATGTACTTTAGTTCTACCTTTCTACCAATAACTGATTTTTCTGTCCACCCAACATCTGCATTGCAGTTCTTTCTAACTAATTGCCCTCTTCTCCCAACACTAGAGAAAATGGAGTAGATGAAGAACAAGAAGGAGATCAGACAATGCCCAAAATCCTCCATCTTGTCTCCTATCTACCTCCATACTAAAAACCCAAAACTCTAAGTTTTTCACCCTGTGATAAGCTATACTACTATCCATTTCACACACTCGTAGATTCCAACTCATCCCAAAGTTTGGGAACAAACTGCAGACAAAGGTTAAAAGCAGTGTTTTCTTGGGGATCAGGACTTCTCATGACAGACAGAGAAATATCCCCTGTGCCCTGGGTTCCAACAGTAGGATTTTATTTAAATTAACACAAAAGTCAACAGTTTTGCAATTAATATCACCCAGGTTAATTGAATGAAAGATCTGAAAAAGATTTAGTTTTATCTACACAGGATGCAAATTATCATATCATTTTTAAATGTCAGTTTAAAATAAAAATTTTGTAAAGTTTTTACTTTCTGTCCTTCTCTGTAAGTTAGCATTTTCTGATGCAGACTTTCGATGAATTTCTATGATGATAGGAACTAAATGCAGATTGGGGATCTTTCCTGATGGACAGGAAATAAAATATTGCTTCACTCCAAGCAGAAGCCAGGGAACAAACTGAGGATGCCAACCTATAGTGGCTGGCAGGTTTAACTTCAGTTAGAAGTCAAAACTCACTCTTTCACTTACTATCCAGCTCCACAGCTAAATGAAAAAGATTGTTACCAAAAGCTTGTAGCTGCCTGTTCAGAGTACAAATGAAAGGATGGCATCTGGGGACTGCTGTGCTGGGAGGCACACATTGCTTAGTCCTCAGCCACAACAATAGCAACAGCAACTTCTATTAAAAAATGGGGAAAACCATTTGGGAGAGTCATCTGTTAACTGTCAAGGGTGAGCAACATCACCAGTAACCATCCAAGTACAGACTTTAATCACCTGCACAAAGAATACATTCTCATCTTCCTCCTTTTTTGGGACTTTATTCCATCATGCCTCCAGCTAACGACACTGGTCAGATAGCAAGGAACAGAAATACAAAACCTCCCTCTTCATGGTCCATTTGCCAGCAGGAAAAGGTGTGTTTTCCTTCTGCTGTTATCAGAGAGACAACCTCAGCAGGCTCAAGCAAGGTCTTGATGGATCAGTCAGAAATGACCAGCCTCCAACCTTGAACTGTCAGCAATTCACACCTGAAAGAGACATGTGTAAGCGACCACTTTGCCATTATTATGTCTTACAAGGAAGCAGAAAGCCTAAGAGCAGGATTCTCCTAAGCAGCTGTGACTTTGGCATTCTCAGTGTCAGATGGACATTGTGTTACCTCTCATGTAGCTACACAAGCTGCTTGGTAAGTATTAATGTGGGAATTTGAATTGCACAACAGAAAGGGAGCAGAAACCACAGCTGAAGCTACATCTTTTCACTGAAAGAGACTATACAACATATATTTACTGGATAATACTAATTCTTTTGTTAGTCACACATATTTCTTCTCTTTTTGCTAGTCTTACTTTACTTAAACTGTTGATTTGCTTAAGGAAAATATACTGGCTTTAAAAATATTTGTATGTGAATACCAGAGATAAAACATAGGAAACTAAGTCTTAGCATGCATTTGTTTATGCACAGAGACACTGTGGCCACCTCTGGTCAGTGAGGAAGAGAAAAAGAGAGTCATGATCTTTGTTCATTAGGATGATGACAGCCACAGGATGGCTTGGGAATTTAGAGTGGAAGCATTAACAGAAACACTTTTCTGGTTAAAAGTTCAGTGGAAGAAATGTGAGCTTATGGGGCAGAAAGTCTTTGCCAGCCCAAGAGTCTAAATCACAGATATAACAATCTCTTACTTGATATTTTCAAAGACTTTTAGTTTGATGAATTATTTAGATCACACTTAGGGTCTCTGGAAGTCATGAGCCTCTAGAGCTGTAAGTATAAAACTGCTCCTTTCTGAGGTTAGCAGATAAGAACTTGAGTTACAAAGCTGGATGCACAAATTATATTTACACTTGAAAATTAAGCACATCTGGGATCATGCCTTGGCCTGGGTCAATCATGGCCTGACCTGGTTATCATCACTGAATTTACAATTTCTAAAGCCAGATAATTTATTGGTCACCAATTACCATTGCTGAGCAGTTACAATTTGAATTTCTCCTTCAATGCAAACTGTCAAATGGGAACAGTTCTGCATCTGTGCAATTCCCACACTACATGCAGGAACAGGTCCCAGTTGGCATCACCTGAAAGCATAGTCAGCATCTCCTTGCCAGCTGATCAAACTCAACTGCTCAGGTACATTCCCTTTCAACACTGTTGAAGCTGCTGGTACTGATATGGCCAGAGAGGAGCACAGGTATCACTTAGTCAGTGGTCACAGTGATTCAATTTTCAACTGGGCATAATAAGTTTTCTTTTTATGCCCAGTTGAAAATTGAAATAAGTTTTTCTTCAGCCTTCTGCCCTGGTATTATTGACTTATTTCCTGCCCACTTCTGTAATGTGTGAGGCTAATCACTGAGTCACCACAGATCTCACATACAATGAGAATTTTCAAAGTTCTCTGTTTTTTATGTCCTGCCCTTCTACATCCCTTTTTTTCCACTACAGCTCCTGTCAAGAGACAATGAACTGACAAGAGGCAGAAGCTGAGACACTCTGCCAGAACAAAAACATCTTCAACAAGAGCTGCTCAAGAGTGCACTGCCAGCTGAGCTAGAGATGAGAAAAGAGTACAGCCTGGGCAAGGTAAGCCAGGAAGGAACCCCAAGAACATATCTTATATGTGGGCTGAGTTCCCACTTCTTCCAGTTCTTCCTCAGCACCCAAGAAGAATTCTGGATGATGCCAATATATTTTTTTCTCTTTAGTCATCAGACATGGCAATTATTTACTTTTTCCCCTGTGCATGGCTGTATTTTCATAACAGTTTTTTACCATGATTTATTACTTCAGTGAGAGCAATAAAAGGATCTTTCCTAACAGAATGACACATGCATGTTTTTCTTGTAAAGTGAATTAATGCCTACTGTTTTTAAGCTCTCCAGTCACAAAATACACTATTTTTATAATTTCCTCGCCTCTGTTTACCTTTGGATTATAATAGCTTTAGTCATCACATTCAGACATCAGAGAGTAAAGGAAGAGAAGGAGCATTGCCTGTCAAGTTTTGACAAAATAAAATTATTAATTTCAAAAGCATTTCCAATAATTTCAGTCTTTATCTCTACAGTGGCAAATGTATCATGGCAATGTTCTACACCCTGCTAAAGTAGCAATGAATGATACAACCCATAAAGGTGAAAAAGCAACATGAGGGGTTAGATAATATTAAGTCAGACATAAGCACACATAAAAATGCCCTGGTATTCTGCAGTTTTGCAAATCACTAACTCTCTGGAATAAAGACTGTGCTTTTGCTTTGTTTTTCACGCAGCATAAAGGCACACTGACACTGATGGAGGCTTCCAGGCAGTCCCAAAATATAAATAACATCACAATTAAATTATGATGGCAATGTACAGCTGGAATGAGCTCTGTTCTTTACCTAAAAAAGTATAACAACATTTTTTTTGTATGATCAGTGCCCAGGATCCTGGTGCTTCTGATGGTAAAAATAAAGTCTTTATTTTTTGAACAATATCAGATACATAAATGCAGCATAAGCATATATCACAAGAGGAAGGAGGTTAGGATGGCCCCTTGAATTAGTAAACAAATTAGGGCATATAGAAGGTAGGTAATACCCAAGTATTCTTCAGAGACCTGGGATTCAGCTGAGAGCCTTGTGACTCTGCTATTGGCTGTGGTGACTATTTTTATTGAAACCACCAAGGCTTGTTCATTACAGTTCAAAAGCTCTGGTTCAATTAATGCTCCTGCCAGACTACTGCAGTGCATAGCAAGCCCAGGATTAGAGCTAGAAGCCCCAGTATCTTGGCATGAAATACACTAGTGAGGGGAAAAGCACAAACCATAGAATTCTAGAATTGGCTTGGGTTGGAAGGAGCCTTTAAAGGCCACCTAGTCCAAGGTGCCTGCAATTGGCAGGGACATCTTCAACCAAATCTGTTGGCTTAGAGTCTTCTGTCCAACCTCATCTTGAATGCTTCCAGATATGGGGCATCTTCCACCTCTCTGGGCCCCCTGTGCCAGTGTCTCATTATGTAAAAATTTTCATGCAAGCCTTCAAGTAAAAATCCTAATCCAAATTGACCATCCTCCAATTTAAAATATTCCCCCTTTTCCTGTCACAACAGACCCTGCAAAAAACTCTGTCCCCTTTTTTCTTATAGGTCTCCTCCAGGTACTAGAAGGGCACTATAGAGGTTCTCCAGAGCTTCCTCTTGTCCAGGCTGAATACCCCTACTCTCAGCTTTTCCTCTTACAAGGGGTGTTCCAGCTCTGGGATCACTCTCATGGGAGTACAAAAGGAGGACAATCACTATGGCTGTCAACAAGAACCTACAAAGGATGGACCTTCACTGCAGGTTGAAGGTCTACCCATAAAGTAACTACCACAGTGGGGCTGTACTGCGTTATACCACAGCTTTGCATGAGAGAAAAAAATTTCCTGCAAGCACTAAACCTCCCAAGTCCTGTTCTGCAATGAGTTCTGCTCATAATTAACTGGCTGTTCAGTGGAAGTACACAAAATCCAAGGCGTGAACTTATATAACAAAGAATCTATGTCAAAGACAAAATTTAATTGGGGCAATAATGTGTTGACACAAAGGGAGAGAATAAAGTCTAAATGAAGGTTTCCCAGTATGGGATTTGCAATATTTCTCTGTTATGTCAAAAAAGTCCATGACCTTGCAGCATTCTTTTAGTCAGTATTAGGGTGTCACAGAGAGATTTTCTCTTCAACCACCAGAATTTGTAGGAATTTATTGTCTCTGAAACACACATCCCATTTGCTAGAAATTACCCATTGAGTAAGGAAGCAGAGGCAAAGGGGCAGATGTGGAGACAATACAATCCCATACACTTTGCTTCCATAGATAATGAGACTAACAATCATAATTGTTATGGAATTGGTTTGGGTTGTTTTGTGTAGATAATTGCATTTTCCTGGTGTATATATTTCCATCATCACTGTTTAATGTAAATCACTCTCAATCTGCCCAGCATGATTTACTGACAGGATGTTTAAAAGGGAAGAGTAAAAGCCTGAGCCACTATGCAAGGGATAAAATATGTTTCATATAATTTTAATTATATTGATTTTGCTTTTGAAATTGAAAAACATAACTTAAGAAGGCATGTCTATTAATTTGAATTTAGAAATAAGAAATATGTCTCATGATTCCCTGCCCTTGTAAACTAAATTATAACCATGAATTTCTGAGTTGCATTGTTTTATATGATGAATTTTTCCACCAGACATCGATTTAGGAAATCTTACAAAAGCCTCCTAACAAAGACTAACTCACAGATCTAATAGAACAGTAAACCTTACAGGGCAAGAACATTAAAAAATTACAAGACAGGTATAAACTGAGATTACTTTTCAGTTCCCTACATGGCATCTGTCTTGGCAGCCTGGTTAAAGGTCTCCATTCATTTCATGACCCAAAATAAGACTAAAAATGAGAAGAGCAGTCTAATAAAAAAGCTTATGCTTCTTTCAAGCTGGAAGAACTGCTGATTTCCAAAAGTTCCCATAATTAAAGGGAAAGCAAACAGTCATGTAGATTATCTAAAAGGTCATTACTTTTGAGAGTAGATTAACGTAAATTATAAATATCAACACCATTAATATACAGGATATAGAGTTCTCTTTTCCTGAAATCATACACATCTTTCAGATGCAAATGGTGAAACCTAAATTTGAACATATAACTACTCATAGTAATAGTGGCGCCCTAAAAGTTCAATGAAGATGTATCTTCATCAAGCCACAGTAGCAGGCAATAGAATCAAACACAGAAAATTCTCTTCTGCACTCTTGCTAAGAGAATGATGTGAAAGAGCTTCAAGAAAAGGGGTTTTTTGTTTGCACTAAGTAGTGAGGAATGGTAGACCAGGTGTTAAAGTAATTTTGCCAAACATTCTTATACTCAGCAATGTTTTTTTATTACTGCCTTTTCTGTGACAGAAAGCTGTCTATTTGTGGTATTTCAGCACTGATTTCCTCAATAAAATTTCTAATATTTCTAATATTTCTAAGATGTCTAATATTTCTAATTTTCTCCATGAAATTTTGCTTTCTATCAAAGTGCTAATATCTCATATTCTTTGAAAAATACTTGGAATTGATGACCCTGAAATCTGAATTTACCCTTATAGAGATGAGCAAGGCAGAAGGATTGATACTACTGTATACATTCAGTGGAGCACAGGTCAGGGAGAGGTTTTTTCTCAGAGGTTCAAGTAAAAATTGGCAGTAAATTGGTTACTCTTGCACTTTATGATTTAGCAGAATAACAAAAAAATTGTTCAAGACTCTGACAGGTTTGGCAGTTGTTGTGGTTTTGTCTTTTTTTTTCTTCAGCAGCATTTTGGTCAGCCCTAATCTATACTGTTTGTTCTGCCTATGACTGAGCAAGACGTCTTGTTATAACTGTGCAATGATATATCTGTCCCTAACCTCAAACTGACAGGGTTATCAGTCACAAAGTAGGCCATATTTGAACTGAGTTAAAACAAAATACACGTCACTGAGCAAGACTTCTTTTCTGTTACACTTTACTGGTTTCACCATTCTTGAGATTATTTGACCATTTATTGAATTCAGTGTAATAAATGAAAATATCTCTGGTTTCCCTATTTTTTCTGTGTACCAATAGCTTCCCTTAAACTAGGCAATTGGTTACTTATATGCTTATTGTCTCCCTTCACTAATTTAATCTTATTAAATTGCGACCTTCTTGAGGCTCTGAGGAATACATCCATTTATCACTTGTAATGTGAAAAATGTTCCAGCTTTCTATCCCTACTTTTGTTAATAGGTCTCCAAGTTCATATGAAATTGCTGTCCAATATGTTTTGTGTCATTGGCAAGCTGTTAAATGAGAAAGTTTCTCACTGAATTTTGCGAGAATAAAAAAACAATTACCTCAAATCTTTTCTGTCAGGTGTCTGCTTCAAAATATCTCCAGTCCTGAGGACTGATAGTTTCCTATTAATGCTTTCAGTCAATCAGACACATCTCTTTCATTCCTGGTCTCTACAATGCACTGGGCCCTCGAAGTGAAACTTCTGGTTCAGTTCTAACCCATTCTTAGCTTCAATAATCAACACACGACAGCATTTCAAATAGAATTAATACAATGAGGGAAGAGGAGGCTACATTAAAACCTACTGCCTTAGTTACAGTCCAAAGATTCAGATTTGAAACTGGAAACATTAAGAAAGCATAGCAGTAAGGACCCCCAGAAGCACTCATATTCCTGAAATAAAACCCCAGGATTTTTGCTAATATTTACCTCTGAAAAAAGACCTTGTAGTTGCAACACTGAAATACAGAAAACTGGTAGTTCTGGGAATGAATAATGCCCACTACAGTCAAGGTCACTATCTTTCTCTAATTGAATACATGCTCAAGGAATAATTTCCTCTGATACTGAATGCAAAATGCAAACTAATTGCCTATTGATTTGATCTTGGAATTAAGTTGTGATGATAGAGCTGAGATTTCTGGTCTTGAACTAAATTTATCTTACAAGAAGAACCCAGAGAAAGTAATGAGTTCAACATCTATTCACTTCAAAATTAATGCTAAAGTTAGACTTCAACCCACTGTAGGTAAAAATACAAATTTGTGAAGTCTAATAAGACAAAATCTAAAATGCCTTTTAATTACCAGGAGTAACAAGATTCAGGACATCACACAGACAACTCAGTCAACTCTTCTTAGAAATACTTTTCTTTTGTCTTTCTGCCAGCTGATCAATCACAGCAACAAGGGCCAGACCAGAGTCATGCTTAATTAAAAATCTATAGAAAAAAAAAATCAGCAAATTAAAAAAACTGAGGAAAATAAATGCCACCTCCAAGGTGATGAATAATCCTGTCCATAGAAACTGCTAGAATTTGTGAAAATAAGAAAAAATTTAGATATTAAAAGAGCACTATTTTTTTTTCTTTAGTCATGGCAGTAAATGCTTCAAGAAAGAACATAATTCCTTGCCTTACAATATCTTTAGCAGTTGTTGATCTTAGTGGCATGAGTCTATCTTACTGTCTTCCCAAGCAACAGTATCTTAATCACAATACCTTGCTAGGTGATCTAATCAACTACCAATCAGATGGTATTAAATAATATTATCATTCTTTGCTGTTCTGGCTCCATGCAGTCTTCATATTTAGTTACATGAAGAATAGGTGCTCACAGATGAAGAGGTTTAGCTTTATTGACCATGACTTTATTTCTACTGCCTTAGATGGAGAGGTTTAGTACTAGATGAGAGGAATTCCAACCCAGCTGTCACCAAAGTGCTCACTCTCCAGTAGCCTACCAAAATCAGAATCCCTGTTGCAAACATTTCTCCCTCCTCACTAACAAAACAAGCCACTACAAGCCACAAGCCACCACTAGGATTTCTGCTTGAGGGAAGTTCCATTTCGTCCCTGTGGACACCAAAAGAGAGCTTTCAAATACTGATAACCCCAGGCAGACACTAGATTTGGATTTTGTTTATATTCATATTCATAGGTATGAATAGAAACAGATACAAGTCTTGCAAAATTATGGCTCTTCTTCTATTAAGAAAGTTCTTTGAAGCTATGACTTAGCTGTATTCATGTTCTGAGCCCATGGAAAGCTTCTTCTGCACTTCTGCTGCCTTTCCTTTTAAGACTTATTCTGCATTCAATAGTTCATGTTTTTTACTATGGTCAAGGTCCTCTCAAACGTCTTTTTTGCATATTCATTATAGTATAAAGTATATTTTTCAAATCCAACAAGCCATTTCCCTCAACACTACTGTCCAGCTGTGTTTTTTTCCCATAATCTTTCATTCAATAAACATGAAATAGTTAGCAGGACAATCCTCTTGCATTAGCAAGAGGAGGCCCAGAAAGAAAAACAAACAAACGTAAAACAAAACAAACCAAAAGAGAAAAATAAAAGTGTTTGGAATTGAATAATTTCTGAAACATTCCAATCTTTTAGAAAAATCAATTTACAGTTCTTTGGCACCTTGTAGCAGGAATTCTAATTATTTCTTTCTGGAGAAGTTACCAAGTAGTATGTAAATTCAAAACAAGGCATCTATATTCCATGTACCATGTGGCATCTCCTGACAACATCCTACTGCCTTCAGTGACTTACATTGGCTTAACCTCTGGCAATCCTCATTTGATTCTGTATTAAAATATGACTACTGAATCATTCTTTTAAAGAAAAGCAGCACTGTACTCAGCATATTAATTCTGTTCATTTATTGAGGCCTTTTTTAATCTTCACATCCCCCAGCATTCCTCAGAAATATCAGACAAAACCTCTTCTGAGACTCAGCATCAAAGATCATCAGTCATAGAAAGTTCCAACTCCAAATTCCATTTTGAAAATTACAGGGGGTTGTTCTAACGGATTATTTATTTTAAAAAGACAAGTTTTTTCTCCAAAATTCTTCTACCAAGATTCTAGCAATCACTGCACTGAGGTAAAAATGACTACTTGGACCAGAGGGATTTGCTGCCATGTACTTCAGTCTTGGTGACAATCTGTACTATAAGCATTTTTTGAGAAATGTCTCACAAAATATCAGGCATGCAAAAGGCTAATTTTCTTCTTCCTTTTTTTTTTTTTTTTGTGATTTGTGGCTCAATTTGCATGATTTTGCACTCAGTCTATAGTGCAAGTTGTCAAATAGAAGCTGTAATTCAGAATTAGCACCCTGAAGAGCTCAGATTCATTGGAAAACCTGCGAAATCAATTTAAGGTTTCATTCTCATGAAAGCTGAAGTTTCCCTTTTAAAATGAGCTCCACAAAATCCAGCAAAACTTAATTTTACATATTTTAATTATGGTATTTCGTAACATGTACCTAGACAGCTGTTTGCTTTACTTATACTCAAAAACCGATTAGGTATAAAGCAAAGTCTTACTTATCTTAAAATATGGGGATTTTGTAAATATTACAGCATGCCTGCCTGTGGTGAGGGGGCAGTTAGAACTCTTTAAGATTCCTTCCAACCAAGTCTGCCTCCTGCTGATATGAACAGCAGCCTGTAAACCTATTTGTGATCAAGTGCAGTAATTAATTTTAGTAGTAAATATGGAGTTTGAACAATTTTAAGAGCTTTTTCCAACCTCAGCAATTTCTGAGTATGTTGAAACTAGACCAGAACCAATATTTTTTATTTTAAAAGGTGAAAATTTTGTATTTACTCTAAGTCCATATCTTATTCAGGACTTTTCAAATTCCATTTCATATAGTCTGATTTGAAATAAATTGAATTTTTTCTAAAAATACTCTCTGCTTTTATGAAGGTCATCAAAGCACAACAAAGGATGAGTATGTAATCTTGGTTGGGTATGCGAACGTTATTGCTTTATTCTACGTAATTTAATCATCAAACTTATTCATCTCATGAGACTGTAATTTTCTTTCAAGTGCAATTATATTTCACAGTATGCCTGCTGATTAGGCAGAAACAGAAATAATTCATCAGAAAATTACAAAAAGAATTAATCATCACCAACATGTAAAGTAAAAATACGATATTCAGCAGCCAATAAATAATTAAATGCCTTCTTTCCAAATCCACCAAAGCTTAGTAGCAGGCATGTATACATGTGCCAGTAAAGAATAAAGATCATATAACCACCCATTAGGGGTTTCCATTTTGAATTGTGCAAGACAGATGCATAATTTATTGCTTGTTTCTTTACAAAACACTGTTTTTATAGATTTTGTAGAAGACAGCCCTCGTAGTATAAATATGTATTTTATTGCAAATTGTGCCTCAATCTGCAACACAAAAATCCTGAAATGGAAAAATTAAAAGATAGTAATAAAATAAGAATTACTATTCTTACATCCCATGTGACAGTCTCATAGAAAAACTGAGTCCCAAACAATTCTTTAGACAATTGTAGCCCGATCCTGTAAATACATGCACATCTATGCACATCTATTAGTTCCTGTAAGGCTGCTCAAAAACCTTTGCAGGAGTCAGGCCTCAAGTTCAGTGTCTCCAGTCATTATGTCACTTAGAGGAAGAAATTTCACTCACAGCAAACAGTTTATAAATTAGAAAAGCCCGTCAGTGTATTCAAAGTCCCTGTAAGAGAGAGCAAATTAAAAGCCACCTACAAGACACTAAAGAGTTCATTTAAATTGCAAACTAAAATGTCAGATTCCTAGAAGTTTGTCTTTCAGAACAATTTTAATTTCAACCTATGTAAACTGAGACATCTTCAGGCACCTTGAGGTTCATCACAGCCCTGATTCTGTTGTTCCAGAGAAAGTCACACAAGTGGCAGATACAGCACAGGAGTCAGGGCAATAATGCACTCAGAAACAATTCATGACACAAGGTTACACTAAAATCTTGCAAGTGGTCACTAGCAATGATGGAAATCAAGGATGTATGTGTGCTGTTGAACTGAGGGCCTGCTCAGACTCTGGAGGAGATGATGGCAAAGGGACAGTGCAGTGACAACAGAACTCTCCATCACAGGTTGCCAACACTCAAAAATAAATGAGATGTACAAAGGAGCTATGTCAAGTAGCTAAAAATACTATTGAGAAGAACAGAAAAATGATGGAAGGACCAGCTCAGAAGTAGTAATGGCTTTTTTGCAGATACACAATATTTTCGTTGAACTCTGGAGACAAAGAAAAGCAGAACTTCATGAGGAACAATGTGAAATGAGCCTGAAAGCACATGCTGGAGAAGGGGTAAGATTTTTATCAACAGCAGCAAACATGTATCTTATATATATTTTACTCATATGTATAACCTATTTCCATGAGATCTCTCCATTAGCACCTGTGTAGTAAGTACATGTTAACATGTATTTTATGTCTCCATATCCTCATAAACAGGTATTAGCTTAAGTCTTCCTTGGCAAAGTTCTTAAAAGCCCTGAAAGTAATAAAAATAGTAATTTCCAAGAAAGAGTAAAGAAGGAAAGCAGTATAAGAGCATCACACTGATTAGATAATGAAGTTAAAGCCAGTGTTGGAAAAATCATACAGAAGAGATTAGCTAAATTAAAAAGTCATCAAGTTATCTCTCAAAAGAAATAAAATGTATTTAATTTAAGAGGAAATTATAAGCTTTTGACTTTATAAATAGATATATAAATGTTATAAAAATCTGTAAATGTTACAAGTTATAGCTTCCAGTGTAAAAATACATGACATAAAATAAGTCTAGATTTGTCTATCATTAAAAGTTACAGAACAGTTTCAAAACAAAAAAAAAGGTTTCTTTTTATAGGTCTACCTGCACAAAACACAAAACACCTGCATACAGAATCTGTGTATTTACACATGGCATAAATACATTTGAGATTGAATTAAGCATTTCAAATAACAAGAGATATTTTCACTGGAAAATTATATTTGCATTATATTTACAAAAATGCAATATAATTAGTAACATTTTCTGTATCAGTCCTTATTTTTGTACTTCATTTCATGCGTAATTAGCATTTTTACCAATAAAAGGTAATAATTTATTATAAATTTGCACATGTAAAAAAAGAACTAGCAGCATCCACTGTTACAGTATGAATTACATATATGTGCAAAATATTAAAAGACTGATATAAGTGTAATGTGGTGTGGCTGTAGGTATTTGGATACCTATTAAATCAGGCTATGATTCAGAAAGTTACTTCAAATATATTTATTTCAAGTCCAGCACCACAGAGTCAAGCACAAGTTTTGCACTGTTAAACAAGGGTCTTAAATATCAATATCACTAGTACTGGTTAGAGTGATAGAACTGGATCAGACCCAATGGAAGTGTGGAGAAGATTAAGCCACATCCTGTGGATAAAAACACAATAGCTTCAGAATCTATAGATTCAAAATGTTTTTTAAGCACTGTAAAAAAAGTCATCCGAAATCTTTCAACAAATAAAAGGCATGTAGAACTCACAAATTATTAAATAAAAACATGAAGTTCTGCCACATTTAGTACTATGAAAGATAATTCATATCATCTGCTGCAGACATCCAAAATAAGAAGTGATTCTGTATGTAGCTACCCCAACCTGTATCTTAAAATGGAAACATGGATCTGTTCTACTGTTCCACATTACATAGGAAATGTGTGTCATTCCCAGTTATGAAAGAACTAATGCTCCATACTCAAATTCTTTCCAATTTCACCCATTAGAAGTGAAGCAACACTGCTGCCTAAGCTGGGCCTTATGAAAGTTAGGCTAAGCTACTTGGCCCAGCTCCTCCTATAGACAAAGGAGACACATGGAAGTTTGCCTGATTCAATCCATCCCAAGAGTGATTTATCTCCTTCTGTCTTTTACTAAGGGGTTTACAACAGAAATACAGCTTCTGCTATGAAAATATAGATACAATATACAAAAAAAAAATAAACTTTCTGGATGACATTAAACCTTTCACTAGTGATTTTTGTGTTTGAAAAAAAATAGAATTCATATAAAGGACTTCGACATTGGGAAAAGCAACACTGTGTCTGATTCTGATGCCATTAATAACTCCTTTAGATAGAATCCATATTCATAGTAGAATTAATTCTTCATTAATTCTGTCCTATAAAAAGTTACCCAATTCCTTAATATAGATTTGGAATTATTAATCAGTCTTGGTATTCCAGGCTTCTGTTGATTTCTCTGCACAACAAAACCTCTTAGAAAAGACTAGAACCACTTATTTTGCACCCAGAACATTTCATAGCTACATTGCACCAGAGCAAATGTATGTTCGTGTTATTAAACTGACTTACACTATCCAGAAAGAAGTGGCAATGAAAGTGCAGTACATTTCTTCATGTAACAAGAAGAAAGAAAAAAATAAAAAGGAATAATACAATTTATTTGACTTACGTAAGGTTTTTTTCTGCACCACAGAAGTGGCTGTAAAATTAGACAGTATTTAAATAACATCAGAGCTAACTCAAACTTTCAAAATAGAAAAAAAGTCAACGGAAATGTCAGTGTAATCAGACCTTTCATGAGCTTCACTGATCACTTAGCTGTTTTTTCAATATCTGGTGCATCCAAATACAGATCTGATTTACTTAAATAATTATCAACAATTAGGAAGATAACCTATATTAAACCTGAAAGGGCATCCAAAACAAATCACATTTTTAACTGGGCTCTAAATAAGATATTTTTTGTGAGTCTGAAAAATCACGTGAAAGTGTGACTTTCAGTTATTTTTTAATACTGAAAAGAGTGTTAATGTAACTAATTTAAATCAGCAAAGTACCCTTCATTGCTATTAACATACTTAATTTGTGAAATCAATATGAGCTGAATCTGACCAAAAAAGCATCATAGACTTCTGCTTGTATAAGCCTTGCTACAGTTAGGGGTGTGTCTGATACAAATATTGGGTCCAAGAAATATAGTATCCCTCCCTTCCTAGAACAGACAACACAAACTTGTTTCAGGCTGGTAATTTTAAAACCCTCAATAATTTGAACACCCTTAATTCAGCATTCTACCTGTTATCTGAGACCTGAATATTGGATACTTTGTCAAAAATACTCATCTGCAAATGAAAGAGGAATAAAGGGCCCTGTTGACCTGTTTGCACTTACTATTATTGTGCCAAAAAAAAATTGGTAGGAGCACTAATGTACGAAATTCTAAATGTATTCTTTGGTTTAAGTTTTGAATGGATTTGAATAAATCTACTGCTTCTATACCAGAACTTAAATTGAACATATGGTGCTACACCTTTCTCTATGAAAGGAGCTATAAACTGAAGAAGTAGAACCTAAAACATTTCTCTTTCTCTCATTTAATCAGTCTGCAAGTTTTACCACCCATTGTGTTACTTCCTTATATGAAAATAATTAAAATTACAGTGCTACAAATTTGACTAATTGCATTAATATGTAACAGGCTGAACCAGTGTCTTGAACTACATCTACACTTCAAAAGGACGTCGAGGAGGACTCAAGGAACTATGGGTTGTTCACCCTAAGACCCTGGGATGGTAAAGCAGCAAACTCCCCAAGAAGGTATAACAACAGGCATGAAAGACATGTACTGTTTACACTAGAACGACTTTTGACCTTCTTAAAGTCCCCTAACCCATAATATTAATGGAAAAGAAAAAATAATTCATTCAAGGTTATACTGAACTTTTGTCTTTGTATTAAAGTTAACTAGAAATTCATTTATATATACAGGTACACATTGACTTTTTTGCTATATTAAACAAAATTCTAGTTATTAACATATTTTATTTTAAAAATTTGTGGCTAAAGAATTATACATAAAATATATTTCTCAATTGTTCAGCTTACATAAAGTTGACCAAACTTTAGATGCCACTCCAGAAAGTAGAACAATTTAGTTATCAAAAGGGCCAGTGTTCACCCAAGTGTAAACTGTGTTCTTTGTGTACTGATTTAGACTGAGTGCACCTGTGTGGATGAATTTAATCAGATTTATAATTGAACTGAATTATTCCAGGTAGTTTATCTTACAGTGATGTTTTAGCAGGTGGGGGTTTGTTAACATGACTTTCTCAGCTACAGTTTACAGTCTGTTCATTAGTGTCAGAACATCAAGCAGGTGCACTTCATTTGCTTGGTTTGTCTGAAAATGTATTCTGATAGTTGAGCAACATGGTCATGGGGCAACTTCTGCCCAAGTGATATTGTACATGCAATGAATGAAGATGAAAATCTGCTGGCACAGGTGCAAGTTATTAAAGGAAGCAAATTACCTCATTTTCTCTTCAGGAAAGAGAAAAACACAAGTCCAACTTCTTGATAGTATGTCTGTTTTAGATTTTTTTACTTGATAGAACTTAAAGTGTTTCTTCAGAACATTTAAATTATGAGCACTAACCATAAGTGTTTTATTTTGTACAGCTTTTCACATGTTCACTCCATACTAAGCTGTATGTTTCACTATTCTTGTAATAAGGAAAAAAGGTAGAAAGGACTCTTAAGAGAGCTTCAATGCTTACAGAGCATTGTACAGATTAGAAAACTAATCATATTCCTTGAAAAATAAGAAAGAAATACAGGAGGTAACCCCTGTGATAACGAAGTACAGGAAAGCTCTTCCTTATTTCTTTCAAATTCCCTAGCGCGTGATGCCAGATCCACTATAAATCCTTGAGATGGAGCAGGGAATCATAACAAAAAATGACCCCATTTGATCTGATTCAGGTGGCTGATGTGCAAGAGCATTATGGTCAGAAGCCAGGCAAGACTGAAGTCCAGCAAGTGGAACCCTATCAATGCATGCATGATAATGGCCCACATATTCAGATCTCTGTTGTTCTCATAAACAATTAATAACATTTTATTAGATAAGGGAGGACAATGTCCAATATTAATGCAGCAGGATGCTGAGAACCTGAGTGTATGACCTGGAAGACAAAGAGTTAAAATCACTTGAGCTAATGGAGCAATTGTTATATGCCAACTGCTTAGGTTAACTTTTGGCCCCTGGATGATAAGCAGATGCTGACCACTCATTCTTCAGTTAAAGATCACAACAAAAACAGTTTAGGTTTCAATTGTTCTGAAAAATCAAACCTGGCATCTGGTCAGCAGTGTATGTTCCTTTGGTAACATTTACTCTGTTCCTAAAATATCACAGAGTGCAATGAGCTTCCTTTGTGTGACACCTGCATGCCCTGAATATAGAAGAAATATCCCAGCCTGTCATTATAACCTGCTACTGATTTTCCCACTGGGTACTGATGAAATCCTAAGCAGGCTGCAGACAATCAAGGGGACCTCAGGACCTTGGGATCTGGGGCACAAGCTGTGTTCTCTTCTGTCCTGCCAGTTGCACGAATGATGGGACAAGAAACAGGAAAATCATGCAGAACAATACCCAGCTTTGAGACTGGTGTTATTAGCAGAATTTGAGGGGTTTGATTATGGGGCAGTATATGTGACATTGAGCCTGATGGCAACACACGGGGTACATGAGACTCAAAGGGAAATAAGATCTTAGTCTGGACGTAGCAGGGCTCATTGAGAGAATTTTAACTAGATTTGAAGGGGGAGAGGGACTTTGCCAGGCTTGACAGACATGAGGTATGGGAAGGGGAGGACTATTGCAAGTAGCAAAATGATGCTTAAAGAAGGGACACCACACAAGTACCCAGAGGCATAACAAAAAGAATGGACTGTGGGGCATCCCTTTGTACCCTCATTGGGATATTGATACAATCAAATACTTCTACAAAGCCTGTACACACAAATGCACACAGTATGGGGAATAAACTGGAAGAACTAGAGATCTGTGTGCAGTCACAGGGCTTTGATCTGATTGCAGTTACAGAGACATTGTGGGACAGCTCACATGACTGGAATGTTGTCATGAACAGCTGCAAGCTGTTTGGGAAAGACAGACTGGGAAAGCACAATGGTGGAGTTCCCTCTGTGTGAGGCAACACTTAGAACGCATCAGGTTCTGTCTTGGGGTGGATGGTGAGCAAATTGAGCCCCACAGTCCCAGGCTCTGGTTCTTTGGGGGACTTCAACCACCCTGACATGGCTGGAGAAGCACCACTGTGAAGCACAAACAGGATGGGAGGAACCTGGAAAACATTGATGGCAAATCCCTGACACGGATAGTGGAGGTTCCACAAGGAATGGTGTAGAACCTTTTACACTAAAAAACAGGGAAAGCCTTGTTGGAAATGGGTCTGACATATAATGGCAAAGCTGACCTACCATAGTTTTCACCAACTGAGTTCCCTATTTTACCAAGTCATGTTTGCTTATTACCTGCTAGAAGTGAGAACAAACTATGTGATGTTAATTGGTAATGCAGAGATACTACAACTATAAAAATGGCCTACATATGATTATTTTTCATAAATCAGAAGCTCTCACTATGGGCCTCCTCCCACACACACTATCTGCTTCATACAAGGTAAAATGAGAATATCCATCCCTGAGTTCAGACAGTGATGGTAAAAACAGAATTAAAGGACACCATATTTTCAAAGTCATTCTAAAAATACAACAGTTCCCTTAACATATCATTATTTTAGCTTGCGATTTCTAGATATAACTAGGAAAAGAATTTTTGTCTCAATATTAATTTCAGAATTTTTAATTTTATTCATGTTCTGATTGAGAAAGGAAAATTAAATTATTGGGAAAATTCATAGGGCTATAAAATGTTTGAATCCAAAATGACTCAATTCCGGATTGAAAAAGAAAAATGGTAGATTGAAAAAGAAAAATGGTCAATTGAAACTCACACTCTCCACTAGAAAATTGTGATTTTTAGTCACATTACATTCTCTCATACATTTTCTCCATTTTTCACATAAAACATTACCATTAAACCTACTTATTGCTCTGCATAGTTCTGTTCATGAGTATGACGTTGTATTTATCACCCTATGCAATTTTCAAAACCTTTATAGAGGCATTGCTTGCAGGTTTTCTTACAGATTCACAGGTTGGGAGATTTAAAATTCCAAATACGTTAGTACCCCCACGCATAAACTACAAAGTAAGAAAGAACTTCATCCCAAAGGTGTTACTTTTAAAGTATATGCTCAGAACAATAGTCCAGATTTATTTAGGCTGGATATGTAATAGCACTTTCTGTACTACTTTTTTCTAGATGAACCCATGCTTACATTTAGATATGCATTTACTTACCCCAAATTTGCAGTACTTCTTTTATCCTGCTACCCAGAATTCTTCTGTTCAGAAAGCAGTAACTGTGTATTTAATTAAAACTTTTCCTGAATATCCTCAGAGACAGAGTATCCCCTTCAACCTATGCCAAAAAGCATATAGCAGTTAATCCACTGAATATTTAATTGAAATCCCATTATCAGCATTTTCAACATTGGTTTCACTTGGAATCTTACCCATTGAAAATGCATGAATAAATAATATTTACTTTCCCATATGCAACTGCTGCAATCACAAATTCTTTCAAGTAACTCATACATTTTTTAAAGGGTTTTAATTCTTTCTATGCCATTCCTACCACTTTTTCTAAGAGTTACAGAAATTCACCAGCTGAAGTGCCAGTAGTGTATGTCTGGATATGCTGAATCATATCTGAAATTTTTGCTATAAATATGTATGGTTATATCTGCATTTGTGCATGAATATGCACACTTATACCACACAAATACAGAGTGCCAAATTCTATCTTTGGATTCAAGTTTGAGATCAAGGCTCAAGTTTTGCTGGAATCAATCTCCTAAGTACAAGGATACAGCATAAGTGGCTTTGCCCTTTCTCATGACAGAAAATGCAATCCCAGTGAGTTCAGCTTTAGAAATAGTGGTAGGCAAGGTGGGCTGCAGCAAAAGAGATATCAAACAGAAGACTGTCTTGGTGGCCAGTGGTCAGTTCTCAGCCTGAGGAACCATTATGTTGGATTTCCTGCTACAGTGGGCATTTAGTTAATCATACAAGGAGAACATAATTTCAGTTAAAAGCAAGTGGAAAAAACTCATGACCAACTCCCACAACTCAGTGTCTTAGAAATCATGTAATAAAGCCTGAGTTTAAATCCATTCATACTAAGGGCTAGGACTTGTAACACCCATCTTGCCCTTTTCAGTTCAGATGACACACACCTGGAATTCAGGCTTTTGTGGATCACAGTCTGAGATTCCCTATTTTCCACATGCATTATAGAGAAGGCTTAAGTGACGATGCTGAGATTAAAAATGTGACTGAAAACACCATGCTTAAAAAGTACATGCTATAATTATGATCATAAATCTCCTTTGTGAATCCTGACTAATTTTTTCGAATCATTGAGTAAACTAATAAATTGCCTCAGCATCAAGTAGCCTAGCCCTTCCCAGGTTTCAGTCTCAACATTAATTTTCCGTGGGTATATTCATGTTCACATAGTCAAAACAGTGACAGTGCTGTCTTTAAAATTAGACCTGCTTCTCTTTCTCAGTTCTTTGACTTAAGTGTACATAGAATCAGTGTAGGCATTCTTTCAAGCATAAGTAACACACAGACAAATGATTAATGACAGAGAAATTCTGACATAGCAGCTATGCTTTTCAGATTCATCTTTTTCTCGTAAAACATATGTGGTACCATTTTATTCAACTTGCTAAAGTCAGTTATTAAGCACACGCTATTTTTTGTGAAGCCAAATTTTCTGCCAGGGAATTCATTGCATGACTCCTAAGAGGTGCCTTTTCTCTTCCAACACTGTCAAAGAATGAGTCAATTCTAGGTCAAGTTTGCAAAAGACAAGTTACTGTTTGAGGTAGAACAAAAATAAATATATTCTGATAAAAAGGCATACATAAACAGACTTATTTCAAGTGCTTCCATAAATGTTCACAAGAAAATCTGTGTGGTTGTATTATATTTTCTTTCTTGGTTGCAAAAGGAAAAAAGGTGTTGGTTGTATACACTAGTTAAGTCAAATGGATTTAAATTTTCGGTTGAAACTGATTTAATGATGTTGGCATTTCCTGAGTTACTCCTGTAATAATGACAAAAATTTGATTACTGAATCCTACAGGACTCCCATCATCATTTAATCATCCCAATATCCTAAGCAAACGGTTCATTGAAATTTCAGCCACATCAGAACGAAGTAAAAAACCTCACTATTCCACCCCTAAATCAAAAACTACATTAAATGGTTTCATGTTCAGAATCAAATGCAAAATGCTTCACATTCTGCATGAAAAATCCAGCTTGCATTTAAAATAGGAAAACACATTTAAAAAACAAGGAAATCTAACATCAGTCACAGTACTGCTGGTATGTGCTGTAATTTCTACTTGCACATTCTCAGGTGGAACCTACATACACAAAAACCAATTTAGCTCTTCCTTGCAGACTTTGTATGCTAGTCATTAACACTTTCCTCACCCTTGCTTCATTCTAATTTTTACTATTATATTAATCATAGGGTTTTTTCTGTAATTTTAATTTATAGTCAGTGTTAATATACAAAGAATTAAATACTAATTCTTTTACTTATGAATCAAAATACCTACAAAATATTATTTACATATGTATTATTAAACAAAAGATCTGATCTGAAGGCCTTATTCAAGTCAAAACTCTGCTTCAGGCATTGGTATACACTTTAGCAATGTTTTTACTTAAATAAGAGCTTGAGGGTCTGGCTTAAAGTAGTAAAATAATGAATTATGCTAATTTCATATTCACAAAGACATTCAGCTCTTATAAATAATTTAGCCAAATCAAAATTACTGTTGGTGTATGAAAGTGAATTAGAACAAGCACAGGGAACAAAAGTATCACAATTACAATACTAAAACCATTATAACCTTATCCCACTAAAGACTAACATTCATCTTTTAAGATTATTGAGAAAATCTTTATTTTAAAGAAGAAAAATGTTGTAAGTTAATTTTCAATCTTTTTTAAAATTTAAATTAATTTAAACAAGCATCTTCACCAATGAAAACACAGACAACACATTTTGTGCATTTTTTTAGACTTTTAACAAAATCAGTAGTTCTTTCTTGCTCTGAACCTGCCACAGAGGCTAAATATGCTGGGCCACATTCAGTTCATATCCTTTAACAGGCAGGCACTGCAACTGCATTTTGGCTTACAGAGGACCATAAACAGAAGTCATTGATCCACTGTCCAAATGCTTCAAATAGAGTAATAAACCCTTACCTATGAATAGACAGAAGTTTTACTTTTCAAAGTCAAATACAAATGTGTTGATTTGATAAAACCCTTTCATAAAAAGGGTTTGCACACAAACATTCATCAAATACATTGAGTAAAAAACTACAAGAGGCAAAGAAATAAAAATTAACTAGAAGGATTTGTCTGAGAAGAATGCTGCAATACTTAAAAGTATGAGGATCTTATTAATTAAATTAATAAAATATATATTGGAAACTACTTAATACATTTATAAATTCCAAGAAAAGTATCATTAAAAATAAAGATATAACATTCTAGCAATGTAAAATAGTTTTCTGAAAGATTGATCTTATGTATATTGGTTCTCCAAGCAAAGAAAAATATTGATGTAGCCCCATGGCTGTAATAAAGAAAAATGAGCATCATGATTGTGTATAACAAGTATACTCCAAAAATGAGCACATTCTTACACAAATATTTATGGTGGCCTCATATTCATACTTAACATTCTTTACTATTTAAGTGTTTCTTTTTTTTTTGTCTAGTGTCTTTGTTTCCATTGCTGAATTCTCCAGCTCTATTTCCATTTTCTATATTCTGCATCTGCCTATCCCATGTTTACAGAATTACAAGCCTGCTATACTTTCCTTCTTTCTTATTCTTCCCCTCCTTTCATGTTCCATCTTTTCCTACTTTACCATCCAGTGTAATATTCTGCTGTCCAGTTTGCAGCTATCTGGCAGCAGGTTACTGTGGTAAAGGTCATCTCAAAAAGAACCAGTATGGATATAAAAGGGCAGCACATAATCTCAATTGGCCTTACACAATGGGTAGTCAAATGTAAACAGGTTGAAAACAGCTTCATACACGCAAAAGAAATAAGTAGGAAACTAAGTTATAAAAGCTGATAAACCTGGTGCTGGTTTTAGTTGCAGTGGGCAAATGTCTTCTAGACTTTGTTGTGGTTTTTAAAATTTTGACCTGCAAATTCAATTGTGAAGCAACTGTACTTTAATGCTAAAGCTTGTGTGCACTTTCTAGTAAAATCTCAACTGTTGATGTTACTTGATGAGCAGCATCTCTTCTGGGAACAAACAGAGGACTTCACCTTTCTGTTCTGTCAGTCTGGCACCTTTCACAAGCTTTGACTCCCCTTTAAAAAACAAAAATAGAGATTTCACTATCAAAACAGGTTTGACCTGACAGATGAACAGAGTGAGAGATTTCAGAGATGAAGACAGTTCATTGCCCTTCAGCAATCTCACTCATCTGGACTGAAACTGAAAGACAGTAGCATATTTAATTACATGCTTTTGTAAAAAAAAAAAAAGAAACATGAAAGTCATATTTTGTCTCAGTCCCTTCCAAACATATAGAAAGATAAAATGAAATACTACTGTATCCTGATTTGTACATTTTTCATTCTTCCCCTCTATTTTTTAAGTATCTACTACTCTAACTTCCATGTTTGGGCAGTTTTTCTAATATAGTAACACTAAGGACATCTTTAATATAAAATAAAATAGCTATTTTTTTATGTTTTAAACAACACAGATAGAGTGCTATAAAATTATAAAATAGCTGTTTCTTTATTGTTACTGCTATAAATGTGCCTAAGATGTTAGAATATACATGCATATAAAAGCCCTATTAATTAAACTAAATATAAGAAAAAAATTAATGCAATAAATCAATTTAATGAATCAATGATTTAATGACAACATCATGATCATGAGCTAACAGTAGATACAATCATTTTTCATATGTGGTCTTCTCTGTTGGTTTTTTAAACTATCCATGTTCCTGTTTCTTAAAGTTTTTATTAAGGAAAATTATTTGTTCTTAATGGTCACTAATGTAATTTCTGATTTACCAGGATAGAATCAACTCAGCTTTTTTAACTGATAGGGCTCAAGGTTCTATTAAAATTGTCTATACATCCATTCAGCATGACACAAAAAATTCAACACAACCCATTCCAACTCTGCCAGAAAGGAAGCAAAAGAAAACCTGAGCATTTTCTCAGGCTCACTTTTGATTATCAGTCTGCTATATACAATTCTCCTTTTTCTCTACCATGACATTAACATTTGAGAAACAAATCAATCAAACAAAAAGTTGTATGAGTTCATGAGTGAGTGGCCCTGGTTTGATTCCACTATTTTATTAAGAGTTTAAAGGAGTAGTGGAAACATAAATCCCTCTGGTATAGACTCAGCATTATTCCCCCACATTATCCAACCACCCAACCTGGCTGCTTGAGCAAAGACAATCCAAGAAATTGGTCTGACTTTTCCCCAGATAGGAGCAAAATCACAGCAACTTTCCCATGTAGATAATGGGAACCTTATAATCTCCACCAGTGTGTAGTTAGCTGATCCTCAGGTGTTAATCAGCCAAGTGACTTCTGTTAAATTTGCATACCAGCATTTCCATGCCCCAGCATGGAACAGCTTCAGCAGATTTTAGCAATCCATCATACCTTTCTATCTTTATAGGTAATAGGAAAGAGAATATTGCAAATACAATGTTTTTTCTTTACATTCTAAAAACACATTAAGGCTTGGGAGGGGGAAAATAAGAACTTCAAGATAAATAGAACTTTAGGAAAATTAAGAATGACAAAATTATTTTTAAATGTAGTTATGAAACACAAAGTTTATGTTCTTTACCTTCTAACAGTATCAGATACTTCTGGTATTTGAAGTCACGTTGCGCTGTACAGTGGCACTAAGTGGTACTAAATATATTCTTTTCATCTCTGTATATCTACAGAACAGAGCTTATATATATTATTTCTGAGATCTATAGAGATCCAGCTGTGCAGTATCTGCAGGAAAAAATTCTTCATTAAAACCTTAGAATTAGAAGAGATTACCCATGTATTTAAACAGTATTTCTTGTACAGGTTCATTAAACTGCAGTTAACATTATCCTAAAGAAAATACACAGTTCTGCCTTATTCTGTCATCCCAAATGGTTGGGTATTGGTATGAGATAGAGAGTAGTTCTGACAAGAACAAAACTGAATAATATTAATTCCACAGCAATTAATTTCAGAATTTATTTATATTGCCTTAAATTATCACCTATATGTCATCTTGGGTTACCTTTTTCCATAAAAGTCTGGTTTACATTTTCCAAGTGGTATTTTACTATTTTAATGGATATTCCTTGAGGTCTACTGGAAGGTTCCTGATGCTTGGCTTTGCTGACTAATGAAACATAAACAGAAAATGTCAAAATAGAGATGAAACAGTTTTGATATATTGATAATTATGCCAAAATAATTTGTTTCCAATTGTATTTCGTGTAACCAGTATCAATGTTCTGATTTATCACATCCATAATCTTTTTTAGTTTGATTTCCAAAGTTATTTTGGCTTTGCAAAAGTGAGAAAGTAGATGCAGCTCTTATGCTTATATTCTCATATTTCAGTCACTGTGTAAAATGACTAAATGAAGGTAGCATAATCCCATTAAGAAATGTTAAACCATTTTGGTACATTTAAGAAAAAATAAATATTTTCATACAAAACTACAATTTTTTCTTTCAATTTCAAAGAAGTCATTAACAATTTGTTATGGCTCCTTTCAAAATGCAGGTAACATATAGACTACATAGTATTTTTACATGCTACTCAGCTGGAAGGACTACATAGCCAATATGTTCTTAAATTCTCATTGTGGCCCTACTTACCACTAACCCCAGCAAGGGGTTATTCCCCTTCTGGGTTCCAGTTCCCACTTCTGAAACTATTTCAGTCCTCACACAATAGTAAACACTAGAACTAAATAGTATACATCAGGATTGTAAAGAATCCAGAATCCTTACCACTTCCTTTTACTTCAAGAAAAGCCTGGATGTGGCACTCAGTGCCATGGTCTGGTTGCCAAGGTGCTGTTAGGTCATGGGCTGGACTCGGTGATCTCTAAGGTTGATTCTGTGCCTCTGTGATGCTGCAAGGCTTGCTGTGACTAGACTTAGACTGGTTAGTAGTTAGCAATGCAAGAATTGCATCAGGCCAAGATTTAATGTCCCAATGGATTACAAGTAGCCAAACCTGTGTAATATCAGTGCAGTGATATTTCTAATATTATGATTAACACATATGGCACTGTCATATATACTAGCAGAAAACAAGAGCAAGGAAAAAATGAGAAAAAGCCAATTTTGTAACAATAGAAATGATTGATATAAAAATCCCATTGAAGGCAAAATGTAAACTAATTTTCATCATGAAAATATGTCTTCATTTCTATAACGTGATCTTTCACATGAAGAGAAATTTTAGAGAATGTCGCTATGAATTTAGGTATGATACAAAAAATGAAAGTAGGATTGTAATAAAAACCTATAAAATATTAAGTGAACCACAGATGGCATTCATCTTAATTCAGGAACAGCAGAATTACCAATAAAACTCCAACATAGACGGAAATAAATGTAGCTTTGATTATAAGACAGATACTTTCCATGTAGTTCTTACTGTTTAAAAACCTAATATCTCAGTAACATTTAGAGAACAATTACGTTTATGCACAGCTACATTAACTTATTAATTAAAAAATTTATGAGATAAATCCAGCATAGAAATCAAACTTTGACAACATTAAAGGAAAATTTCTATTATAAGTAGTACTGAGCTCCCTCCAAGATCACCCAGTTCTCCCCAGGTGAGAGAAAGATGGGTCTCAGGTTCAGGTACTCTGTGGCCTCATCACTCTTCACTGAAGTGCATGCTGTGGGTTTGAAACCAATTAAGCTCAGAAAAGATTAGGAACTCAGGACTCCCATTTTCCAGTTAAGGCCTTAGACAGCTAAATAGTTTATGAAAATATTTCTCTCTTCTCTTTGAGCCTTTTCCTTGTGCTTTCTAAAAGAGGAAAGTGGCCCACCTGCCTGTACTCAAATGATAATGGGACACAGACTCAGAAGAAAGTATTACACCATGAACCTCCATTTCTCCACAGTGACTCTTACAAGGTTTCATGCCAGCACCTTACTCTAAGAAATTGGCAATATTTCCAATATACTCCTTTTATTAAGTATATTCTCTAGCTGGTTTATGCAACATTCCATGTCAGCTGCTGTAAGTCCCATCATGGAAAGCCCACAAATTTCCTCACAGGTTCTTCTCCAGCAATAGTTGCACTGATTGCAGCAGATAGTCCTGCACTACAAAAAAAAAAAAAGGCAATTCTAGTAAAACTGTAATGGAAACTGTCTAATCCATTTAATTGAGCCTACTCTGAATGGAAAGATGACTCAGCCAGTAGAGTTAAGAAGGTAGCTAGTTCAGGAGCACAAACCAGCAAGAGGAGCAGGCTGGAGGGAGCAGCCTCTTCAGTGCCATTGCTTCAGAGAATGACTAATGCTCTGGCCTAGGGGGGAGTTACAGCTTCTAAGCCAGGTCCAGATGAGTTCACTGGCCATGTCCCAGCTCCATGTCACCAGGCACATGTAATCTGAAAAATACCTGTGCACCTTGCCCTGGCTGCCTTATGAAAGGGGGCTGAACAGGCACAGTTGAGAGTACACCCAGCTGATCAATGCACACAACATATCCACTGCTGAGATGCAGCATCTCAAGTGCAACTCTTCAAAACAAGCAAAGAAACTACAATAAATAATTTTTCATTTAAGCCCAATATGTGGTCTCCCAAATAAATTTGTTTTCTTGATTTTCCTCCTAGTGTCTAAACCTCTGAGTTTATGCCAGAGGTTTTTTTATAAATCTCATGATATCTGTAGGAAATCAGAAGACCAGGAATCTAGAAACTTTGTAATCAGTGTATTTTACCCATGACTTCCTTACAAGCTTAACAAGAAATTTAAAAGTGGAATAGTCTTTTCCTTTAGCCTGAAATATCCCCAATGAATGAAATTTTTTTTTTTTCATCTTCTAAACATGAATATTAAATCACTTAGTTTTCTAGTGCAGGTCAGAGAAGTAATAAATTCAACATGAGAAAACCAAGCACTATGAATTTGGTGATGAGGATCAATGCAAAAATAATATGAAAAATACACTCAGTTATTTTCAGATTTAAAGGATATAGATATATTTTCATAACTGTCTACATTTTATTTACTTAAAATGCAAATAATTAAATCCATATAATCTGAATTCAAGCATAAATTTCAATAGATTCATTATGTTGCCAGCTATTTTTGCAATATTCTATAGCTCTGACAAGGTATTTTTTTATAAAATACCTGAAACATACCCTAGCCACATCTTTAAAATGTATATTTAAAATTCCTTTTTTAACTACCTCTCACCTTTTTTAACTTAGGTCCTCTGGAAATTGCATATAATAATCCTAAAAGGAAAACTATAAATAACTAAAGTTAAAATTGTAAGTAATTTCTGGAACACTCTCCTCTTTCAGTAATTATAAGTAATTGTAGAATGGATCAAGACTAGCCCAGGGGGGAAAGACTTGGGAGTGTCTGTGGACAAAAACTCAGCATGACCTGGCAGTGTGTCCCTGCAGCCCAGAAAGTCAGTTGTATCCTGGGCTGCATCCAGAGCAGTGTGGGCAGTGAGATGAGGGAGTTCTGCTCTGGTGAGACCCCACCTGCAGGGCTGCATCCAGCTGCATCCTGCATCCAGGAAGGACACGGACCTGTTGGAGTGAGTCCAGAGGGGATACAGCAGGGCTGGAGCACCTCTTGCAGGAATGTGGGCTGAGAGAATTGGGGCTGCTCAGCCTAGAGAGGAGAGGGCTTGGGGGAAACTTTAGATCACCTTCCCACACCTAAAGAGACTACATGAGAGATGGAGAGGGACTGTTCACAGGGTGTGTAGTGATAGAACAAGGGGGAATGGCCTTTAAGTGAAGGAGGGTAGATTTAAATTAGATATGAGGAAGAAATTCTTTACTGTGAGGACAGTGAGGCACAGGAAAAGGTTGCCAAGAGAGGCTGTAGACTCTCCATCCTTGAAAGTGTGCAAGGTCAGACTGGAGAGGACTCTGAGCAACCTGGTCTAGTGGAAGATGTCCCTGCCCACATCAGGGCCTTGGAACGAGAGGATCTTTAGGGTCCCTTCTAACCAAAACCATTTGATGATTCAATGATTCTAATTTGATAATTTTGAATGCCAAGTGCTACGATGAAAGTGTACTCTCTTTTTTGCTAATTTTAAATAAAAGTAACCATGCTAATAAAGTCTTCCTTCTGATGCCTGAAGAGGCTACCTAGAAGAGAGGCTAGACTGTGTTACAGGAATAAAGTGGGTATTTATTAAAAAGGCCTCCAAAGGATACACCCTGGGCAGTACAAGAGCCTGGCCAAGGCTACACCAAGATGGATGATGGGTCATGAGTTTTCACACTTTTATAAGTTTTGTTCCTTTTACATATTGGGTTAATTGTCCAATTACAGCTTCAGGTTATGAAGTCCCATCCTCCCAGTTTGCTCTCCTCAATTCACTCTTTACACTTTTTGGGCCTGAAGCTGCAGCAGTGTCCTTAGTTCTTGGGCTGGTAAAGGATTGTTTTGTCTAACTAAAATTAGAGGAAAACTTGCTAACTTTATATGAAGTTCAGAGTTATATACTAATGCAGTACAGAATCTGGAAAATATGGAAGCTAAAACTTAAGGCATCACTTCCACCTACTGAAGAGATTCAACCAGGTGAAAGCACTTATAACATCATCAGATATTATATTAACATGGAACTTAAATTTTAGATGCACTTTAATGGTTTCCCTTCTATATGAGCTATTGCCCCCTGCAAATGGCATATACCAAATAACTTCTAAGTGATTGGTTTATAAAGTTAAAAAATAGACCTTCAATTAGAACCCTGAATCCTTCTCATTTAAATCTGAATTATACTTGAGTATTGTAAAGCTGATGCAGTTACTATAGGCAGCTGTACACATTTTGTCTCATTTTTTCCATATACCATAATTTTTTTAAGTAAAGGTTCTCCCACAAAACAACCAGTTAATTTTTCCCAAGCAGTGGCAATATAATACATGTCATCATAAAGAAACTATTGCCTTTTACAGTCAAATTTTGACGAAATCATAAAAATTTCAATTAAATCAGCAGGGTGTCTTCTGAAGTACATACACACTGCTGTGAAACATTTTCTTAAAGTATTTAGACACTGGGAAATGGTGTGAAACCATCAAGGCACTTGATTTAGAACTCTGAAAGACTTCCAGGTGGCAGTAATTTCTGCCTACCATAAGTCTTGCCCAAATTCACATTCCCAAGTAAGAGGCTGAAGTGCTACAGAGCAAACTGCTTTGAATTACCAATATTCAATAATTATGTGAATTCATTTAATAAACTCATCAACTAGACATCAATTTTAAAATATTCTCAAATGATACTTAACACAGTCAAATAGAATACTGTTATAATAAAAATCAAGTTATTTATGCATTTGTTTCAAATTCAGGGGAATAAAATTATCTTATGAATTATTTTAAATCTAACTCTAAACAATGTAAATCATGATTTTTTTTATTTATTCAAGTAAGCACTAACAAATAGATAATTATATTTGTGCAGTCAATTTTTAATACAACAGGTATCTGCGTTTAATTTTTTAAACATAATGTTTAAAAATTTTTTAAAGATAACGTTCTCATGTTTTCTGTGAAATTAAGTTTTGGGAATCTGTTCTAGGAAGAACATATGATATTGTGTTAGGATCATGAATTGCTGATTGGAGGTACATTAAGAAAGACTGGGAAGATTCATAGATAAGTGAACACCTAGTTTGTCATTTTTCAACGAATTCAAACATTTCACAAATTTAGAAATTTATTTGTTAGGTGATTCACTGTTTGCAATATATGGCCAATTGCAATATAGATAAAAAACTACTGTAAAAACAAACTTGACTTTCCAAGGAAAAAATATTAGGCGAGCTAAAAAGAATTATTACTCACAAATGGAAAGTTTAGTAGGCTGAGCAAAAATGCCAAACACTTCAAATTAAAAATGCAATCAAACTATAAAGGTAAAACATATGCCAACCCACAAAGGTATCTGCTCTCAGAAACTGTGAAAGCAGTTAAAATGTTGTGCCAAATCACACTATAGAAGCAATGACACCTCATGCAGGTAATAAAAATAACATTGCAAAAGGTAAAAGCATGTTGCTGTTCATAAAATAAAAATACTGCCTGGAAAAAGCTTTCAAACAGAAAGGCATTGGTAAGTCAGAATGTGAGTTCATCAATGCATCACAGTTGTAAGTCTTAATCTTTTTAGAAACTATTACAATAGACTTTATAAATAGGAAATATTAAATCCAAAGTAAATGTTTTTGAAAAACAACCAGATACCCAGCTCAAAAGCTCCTCTGTAATGACCTACCAAAAAAACATCTAAGTGCAACCCTGTCTTATCCAAGAAATCTGGTGTCTTCATTAGATTATATTTTTAAAACTAAAAAATACTGTTTGACTGTATCACATATTTTTCTTCATTTGTACTCCCAAACTGGATCTATCACCACTGGCAATCTGATGCACAGCTTGTGAAAGTGGATCTTTCAGTCTGTCTCCAAATCTGTTTTAGCTCCCATCACAAGTGTATGTGTAAATGTCCAATAGGGGTATGCAATATGACAGCAAGGATAGAGACCACAAGAAAACTTGTAAAATGAGGAAGCTGAGTAAAATAGCCACCAGATTAAGTCTGACTAATTAGAAAGTCCAGATTCAATAAATAATGTAGCATGACAGGCAGACAAGTCAATCACTGTGTCATAAGAAATGCTATGAATGCCTTGACTCTTTAGATGGAATGCTGTCATTTGCAAGGATGCATCTAATCACAGAAGATCCCTCTTCTTTCAGCTCTCAGAGCCATCAAACATCCAAGCCACAAAATGAATAGAGCTGAGATTTCAGCTCACTGAGTGTTGAAACCAGTTCATATAATAAAACTTCTAAAAATGACTCTCTTCAAAGGTAGGACAAGTTTGTGTTGATTCTAATGGCTGCAACGTGGGATTAAAGAGCTGTAGTATATTTTGTAGGATTCCCAGGCTTGCTTTAGCTCCCATGATCTCTTTCATTGTAGAGAGTTGAAGGGAAACATCTGACAGAAACATGATGAGAATAAGCCTCTTGAAAGCCCACATATGTAAGCTAATTTCTCTTAAGACATTGTTTTGAAAATCATGCAGATTTTTAAAATACAGAATGGGACTCCATGTTTGATCTCTCCATATCCAGCAAGTAACTGTTGTACAACATGCTTCCTGTAAAATCAGTTCGAGGAACTTCCTCCAGAACAAGATCTTTTTGATCTACTCCTTTGGTGGACTTGCAGTAGTCTGGAGTCCATCTATGGGAGACAAGAATACCATAATAAGAGGAAAAGAGGATTTTGAAAGAGTACAATGTTTGTAACAGGTTGTTCTGGCCTGGAAGATCCCTGAAGAGATTCCAGAAGTTGCCTACCCCCACAAACATAGGTTTCAGCTGCCTAAATACTGTGCCCAGTGCACTTTCAGGTACCTGTGGAATCTGAGCCACAGAACTGGTGGGCTGCATGACTTCTGGAGCAGCAGCTGGAAGGAACCAGAGGATTTCAAGCAGCAGGGGATGTCTATATGAACCTCATCTCAGATGTCTATACTGTCAGCAATACCAAACTGTTCTGATAAAATATTCAAGATGTGGAAAGATGTCTCAGTAGCGAAGAAATAAATACGAAAGTTTTACACGACAATAAACAGGGGAAAACAGCTTGATTCAGCCAGCTGACTGAAGGGAACTGAAAGGAAAACTCTTTTATAGTAGTATTAACCCCAAGAACTGGAAAAATTCTTTGGGAATGTTTGAACATCATTCTCCAATGCCTTTGTACAAGGAAATTACGACAAGAAAAGTGGATGTACTAAAACTGCTTCCATCTAAGAGGGAATGGTGGATGGCTGACAAAAGGCACTTTGAGGAAATATCTCAGGTTGACCACAAACTCAGCATGAACCACAGAAAATATCACTGTGATATTAAAAAAAATGTGATGTTAAAAATAAATAATGGGAGCTGAGATGCTTCTTTTTTATGCTATATGTGTAACATAGGGAAGAGATGAAGAAGTGTATCTCCACAGCTAAAAGCTCTGAAAATCTCACTTATGTGCTTTCTTTCAAAAGAGAAATAAACTGTCTGAGACACGCAGAAGTTAGTGTAGCACAAGCATTAGTGGTTTTTTTCAATGTTTTACAAAACTGTGGTTCAAAAAACGAAAGGAATATGTTAACAGGGTTGTAAAAACCAAGTTCCTAACTAAAGAATTAATTTAACAGGCAAGCCTACTAAGTCCACAGGACCTTCAATGGCAGGTTCTGTGGAAAGCAAGAGAGAGGGGGCACCATATTTAAAGAATAAAACATGCTGAAATTGTAAAGGAGTCTCTGCAAATGGGAAAGTAAAATTTTCTATGGTAGTGTACTGGTTTACAGTCTGCAAATTTGAACTCTTGAAATACTGTTATCAATATGAAAGCAAAAAACCTAATAACTTCTCAAGAAATATAGGCCCTGAGAGATATATGGCAAGACAATGTAAAAAATCTCAGGGTAATGTTATTTTTTGTTTGTAGTTTTTAGGAACATTGCTGCTGCCACACAAGCCCTTTCAACATATGGATAGATCTGAGCAAAACAGTTGCTTAGAAAAAAATTGAATCATTAAGTCATGCTGAAGTTAGAATAAGTGAGAATAACATTTTTTGTCCTCCCGTCAAGATTTTTGTATTTTAAAGGGTTTCCCAAAGACTCTCTAAAGTGTAAAGATTCTGATAATTTGATAATTAGAGGAAGGATGCTAAACATAAAGGAAAATATATTTTATTATTTCTGACTTAAAATTAAGATCTCACAAAATAAATAAATTTCCATTAACATCCTGGGAAATTAAGAGCTTTATCTAAATGGGTAGAATTCTTCTCTTTCATTTTACTTTATTTCTCTGGTGATACACTACAAGCTCACCAAGTGGCTCACTCTACTTTTTATTACAAACTGAACAAGATCAAAACCAAACAATAACAAGGAATAATTATTCAAGTAGAAAGCTGGCTGAACTTAAATCATCTATCTCTTCAAAAATAATTTTAAATTCCAATAGTTCATTTTAAATCCTAGTGTGTTTCATCAAATTCTAAAAAACATTAAAAAAATGTGGGGTCATATCCTTAATGCCTGTCTGACATATCAGATGAGTCAGCAGTGAAATACACAGTCCTCCATATTTCAGCTGCATTCTCTTTTGTGTTACTCAACAAAGTTATCATGGTTCTAAACAGAAGCAAGGTAAGTTCATGAAAACAGTTAGCAAGACAATAGTTTGGGGCATTGCAGTCCATATTAGATGTTGTGTCCAGTTCTGGGCTCCTCAGTCCAGCAGAGGTCTGGGCTTACTGGAGCAAGGCCACCAAGACAAGGAGGGCCTTGGAGAATACATTGGATTATAGGGAGAAGCCAGGACACTGCATGTGGAGAAGGGAAGGCTCAGGGGGATCTTGCCAATATGTATGAATTCCTGATACAGTGAGTAAAGGAACAGACTCTTTGCAGGAGTGCTTGGACACAGGACAATGGGCACAAACTGAAAGATGGGAAATTTCACTTAAGCATAAGAAAAAACATTTGTTACAATGAGGTTGGTCAAACTCTTGTACTGATTGCCCAGAGGGATTGCAACATCTCCATGCTTGGAGATATTCAGAACCTGGCTGGGTGTAGTGCTGGGCAGCCTGCTCTTGTTGCCCTGTCTGTGAGCAGGAGTTTGGATGACCCCCATAAGTGCCCTCCATTTTTAACAATTCTAATTTTATGTGATTTTGTATCAATTAAAACTTCTCAGAACTCATTTCTTCTCTTCTTTCTTGTCCTTTCAACACACACTGTTCTCCCAAATACAGATTAAACTAAATCAATAGAGAAATACTTGGAGTTTTTTCATACTGTCTGTCAGATTCTGCAATCTTCTTTCCAAAGGCTGTGTTTTCTAATTAAAAAATTATTAATTTTGATAAGTCACCTTCCTCAGCCCCTAGCATTACATATCCATTTTCCTTGAAGCTCCTCTTCCCATTACTTCCTTCTGCCTATTACTTCCTATTACTTCTTTGAAACTCCTTCCCACAAGTGTAAGTTTCTTTTGGGCCTTCTGAAGATTATCCATAACTCACAACCCATTCAAACATTAAAATATTTCCTTCCCTCTACTGCATCATTAATGACATTAATTTTAATACCTAATTTTCAGTTATTTTTCATTAATTTTTATTTATTACATCTTTTCTCTTTTTTGATATTGAAGGTCAACTGAGAAGAACATATGTAAGAAGTAACTGGTCTTCTACTATGAGTCCACTATTTTGAAATCAGATTTCCTTGTCTTGTAATATGAAGAAGGGATTGAACAGAAAACAGCTTTTATAAACTGTAGTCTAGGCTTAAGTCAGCCATTTCACTTTGCCAGTGCTGCAAACCTGCTCTAAATTGCTTTAGAAAGTACCTTCTGTTCTCTTCCATGACAGAGTAACTTCTAATAAATTGCCTACGTATATCAAAAAGAAAGCTGAAGCATCTTCTGTGTAACATAAGGAATCTAACTATTTAGATCTCATAAAAAGTAATTAATTATTTACCAATTTTCTACACTATTGGGATCTAAATGCTTTATACTGAGAAGGTCTCTTCCCTCCTTTTCTTTTTTTTTAATATGGAATGCTATAATGTACTTTGTTGTTCTAAGACCAAGAAGATGTATTTTAATGATCTGTTTATCTTGCAAATCTCAAAATATAACTTTCCGTGTAGGTAAATACTATGTCAAGAAAAACACTTTCCAGGAACATGTGCTCTTTTTTTTCCTTTTTTTTTATTTTTTTTTTTTTCTTTTTTTCAATAAATAAATAAAGCTGCCTGGGGCAAGTCCTAGCACTCCTTCTACAGTGTGTCAAGTTCCAGCCAAGAGCAAATATTTATGTCTGCATGCCACATTAAAACATCTTGAAGCAATAAAGCTGCGTTCAGAAGATGTTTGGAGCCATCTAGTGGAACTGAAGCCAGGCAAAACCTGGGGATCGTGGACATGAAATGCAGCCCGTTTGGCAGAAAAGGGAGAGACTTCAGTTTTTGTAGAATTTTCCTCAAATACATTAGGAAACTTGACATAACTGTTGTTATTCAAGGTTAAGAAAAAATTATCTTTAAAAAGGACTTACAATTAATGTAAAAGTTCAAACCTGCAGGATGGTCTGAGAGTTAATGTAGAAAAAACATCCCCAGAAATATATAAATCCAGAGTAACCAGGAAAGTGTACTGCATGGTTTAAGCTGCAGGAATTAACTAAAAGACCTAAATTATTTCATTTATCTTCAAATTCTGTTGTTTAATTTGCCACTGGTAGATACACAATTGTCAAGAATAATTCAGTTTAATAATGATACACTTCCTTTCCTTGAAGAAGCAATTAACATCACATGTCAGACAAATTCTTCAACTTATAATTTTTGAATTGGCTCTTGACTTTAACATTGGAATCATGTGTGGATTGCTAGATTACAGAAATGTTAAACCTTTCAACATTAGCCTTATGGCAAAATTTCCTACATCACATCTGCACTCAGAGAATTACCTGGGCTTTGTATTTATTTCTGCACACAACTTAAACATTACTTGCTTTAGTGCACAGACCTTTCCACAGAATTTATCATGATTATTTCAGCTATCTCATCAATAGAGTTTCAGATAAGATCATACAAATTTTGGGAGTTATCCATGTACCCATATGCAGAGAGAATACAATCCATCATCAGTGTTGTCTTCAAGGATAGAATTAATGCTACAGTTTTCAGAGTCCAAGACCATTGTTTTTCAGTTAATGATGAAAACATATTTGGTCTTCCTTTACATAATAGACAAGTTTTCAGGTGGAGATAATAGAGTAAGTCACAAAAATCACATTAGTTATAGAATGACACTGCAAAATATGCAGAGATTTTTGATCTCTCTGTATTTGTAAATTGCTAGAGCTACCTAAATGTACACAATTGTGGCAACAATGGCTTGAATTATTAGGAGCTAAGTTGAAGGCAAATTAGATACTAGATAAGCAACTTTTATAAACTTCTACTAATAGTCCTCTCCCTGGTTATATAATTTTGAATGCTCATCACTTTAAATGATAGTTTCTCCATTAAACAAATCTTAACATGAAAGATTGGAAAACAATATATTATCTTTTCTTCTTTCAAACTCCCCCCTTCTTGCACAGTTGAACTGTTAATGTCATTCTGCATGGGAAGCATCACAACTGCAAAGAAGGTGGCTTTGCTTGAATTTTATACCCATTACTTGAGTAAGGGGCCTGCTGTTAAGGGCCCTAGTCATAAAAAGCCCCTTTGTACACCCAGGCAGGTGACAAAAGACATGTGGAAGATAAATGTGAATTATTTTTCTGTTTTATTATAAGAATAATGTTATAATATTTAAAAGCATTACTTAATATCAGAAAATTATAGGAGATCAAGTTTCATTAGCAGTTCAAAGAATTAATTTCTCAAATTGTCTATTTGTAACACTGCTGTTTTAGAAAACTCTGTGTTGCTTTGTGATTATGTGATTTTTTTCTAAATAACCCTTGGATTAAGGGTCTTTTCATGTTATCTATGATGCTTAAACATTGTATTCTAGAAGTATCCTAAATATTCTATAATAGTTTTTCTTTAAATTTCACTAACATAATATAACTATGCAGTGCAGTATATCATCACCCTCAACTTATTTCCTTCCTTAAGAATACTTTGGAAAAATTAAACCTCCTGTCATACCATAACAGTTTAACTTTAATTCATGGTATCTGAATCAAGAATTGACCATTCCAAATCCCACCTGGTTGACCAGAGTTTCACTACAAACATTCAGTCTGTAACTGGACCTAGACATTTGGAAGTTTGTATATGTTAGAGTAGAAAACTTAAAACCAAGAAAACAGTCAGATTTATAACATACTTACTTGATATTATGTGACTTATTACAGATAAATTGCCATCTGGAAGGCCAACAGAAAGTACTGTGAATTATTGATTTAATCTGCAGAAAAATAAATCATACATCATTAGCTGATGCAAGATGTTTAAAATATTTTCTTCTCAGAAGCATTCCTTAAATATAAACACTAGTCCCACTGTCAAATACTGTCTTTGTTCAATGCAATATGTTACTTGTCAGTATTTTGGAAAATCTGTCATACTTGAGGAATTCCAAGGCTTTCACTGCTACATGTCTTCTGTCCTCAAAAACCTGTGTCATATTCATTCACCATTTGTCCAAAAGACTTTTCTGTTTGGAAGTGGCTGCCACAATTTAATCAACCAGAGAACTCACTGTCAAGTGGCCTGATACACTCTCTCCCCTGAGAAAATAAGCTGCCACCACAGCTTTTCCACTATCTGCTAAGCCAAGAAGTGAAAAATTGAGGTTTAGAATTAAAAAGGATTTCCCACACAGGAGTTCAAACCAGGAAAAAAATGCTGTTAAATATTTATAGTGATAGTCACGTAAGTCTAAAACCTGCTTTCCTCACCTACTAAAAAGACATTGCAGGCACCATTTTTCTTTAATTTATGCTGTATAAAACCCTGGTATCATTAATGATACTGCAGTGATTGTAAACCTCCATGCAACTTCAGTATGCTCATTCAAATAAATTTGTGTTTATTGATGAGGGCCCAGTAGAAACAAAGATAGGCTGCTAGTGTAATGGCAAGGGTAGGAAAGCATAAATCTTCTCTCCAGCAAAAAAAATCTGTCCTTGGATGCAAAAGCTGCGAGTGTTACATGGGAAAAAATGTGAATAATGAATAATGAGACAGAGTTCTATACTGGTGAGATTCAATCAGCAAATGTATAAGGCAAGGAATTTGGTAGACATAAAAATCTATGTTCTCTCTTTCAACACCCACATTGTCTTTAGCCTGGAGTCAACCTCACTAGGGTATCTATACAAATAACCAGGGGCAGGATGCCACAAAACACACTACTCTGTGCTCCTATCCACGCCTCAACACTCATCAGAGGACACTCAATTGTCCTCGCTGGAACTGGGAATCTCAAAATAAGGACTTTGTTTGACAGGGTGCCAAAGGGCATTCACCCAAAGTGTGCCAGGGACTGCACTAACAGATTGGAGATTTCATCCTACCCCTTGCCAGTCCTTGGGACCATGCCTTGGCCCTGTTCCATGAAGTATGAAGTTGCACACTGATGCTGTTACAGTTCTAGATGAAGTATACTTTAATTGGTCGGCAATGATGCAATTTAGTTTTACATTTTACTCCTTTAATTTCCATTATAGCTGCAGTTTTTCTAGTTTTAAAATATATTTCAGGAGTAGAACAAAGGTCTTAAAGTGGAAAAATACTACAGGACAATTTATGACAAAATCCTGGTTCCTCAAAATATTGACACACAACTTGCTACATTTACACTACTGAATGAAGCAGTAGTGTAAATCAGTGTAAGACAATACTTATTCCCCAGTCCCAAAATCACATAGCATCATCTTCTAATCCATAATATTTAGCTCAGTGCATCTTCAAAATGAAGTTCATGCCTATTGAGAATAGTGTTTTGTCCATCCTAATGTCTAGGCTGGGAATTGAGGTATGAGCTGGTACAAGCCAAAAGCATGTTCCAGTACAGAGAATTGAGTTCTGGTATCCCAAGACATTGTAGGAGACAGTTTAATGTACTGATAAAAATGCAGCCAGAGACAAACAGGCTGTGGCACTGTGGATTGTAGCTATTGCCTATAGATCTCTTTCTGACCATGTTCCTGTACCATTTCATTGGAAGAGAAAGTACAAGGAGGGGAGATGATAAACTCCTAGGCTGCATCATGATGTACAGACAGGAGTGACCGCCTCAGCCTGAGAACTGAGGTGCTCTCAGGTACTTCAGCCATCCACTCCATAATCACATAGATCTGGTCTTCCTGCCTTTCAGTCTGTTTCCATGAACAAACAGAATTTGGCTCTAAATACAACTCAATAGAGAGAAAATACTAAAATATATTGTGGTATACTTCCAAACTGATATTTTGTGAATCCTTCCTATTCACAAAGCAGTCTTGTAAGGTACATCACAAGCAGCTGTACAAAGAGACATGCTACTGTTCAAATAAGACCCAAATGTTTCTTTCATTAAAACAGCTTTTATAATTCAGGCGTGAGAATATAAGCTTACTAATGTGTTTTTTTTATTCACAGTAATTTAAAATGTTAATTTAAATATGAGATATTATAGCATTTTACAAATGTGTAGTTTAGTAATTTATACCAAGTAGTTATCAGAGCAATAACATAAGTTCCGAGATTTATATTTCTTATTTATACAAGAAATTGGGTGGGATTAACTTCATTTATTAACTTTAGGGTTAACATTATTTATTTGTTTGTTTGTTTGTTTATTCTCAGTAAGAATGGCCTAGTTTCAGTAAAGTCAGCAATCTAGCCCAGTTCTTTTTCACTAAATCTTTTTTACCAAGGGAATGACAGAGGAAGAAAATAACTACTTTAAGTTTCTATATTGAATCAAAATCCAGTTAAAATTCAAAATATAAAAATTTATCAAAGGCCTTTCCCTTTTAACAGTTATTAATTCAATCCTGTTTGCCTTCAGTGCCATATGGGGGAATGAGAAGATCAGAATGACAAAGGCAACCTCTGACTGGCTAAGCCTGCCCAAAGGAGCTCTGTATGTGGTGCAATCTATATCACACTGAAGCTCCACTATACAGCACCACCAGACTCAAAATCATGTATTCAGTGAGATGGGAATATCCATATCCAGTCATTTGGACTCTGCCTTCTCTTTAGAGGTAGAAAAAAAGAAAAAACAGATTAGAGTCATTGTACATAGGCTGGCCTTGAGGATCTCAAAGGTCTTTTCCAACCTAGTTAATTCTGTGATGTATGAAACAGATTGACTCTGCGTGTGCACACAGTACTCAGGGTTTCCCACAGTTCTAAAATAATCCATCATTTGGTTTGCTTAAATTCCCACTTGAACCATTTTGGTTGTATTTGTAGTATATAAATGGGGCTTCAATAGTACCAGTGTTCCATATTGTCTATTATGTCCCTGTCTGTAACAAGCTATTATAATGACAAATACAGCAGAGATGTCACAATGCAAGTGGACATGTGCTAGGTCAAACTGCCAAACACAACTACAAAAGGATATAGAGTTTAACATTGCATTATCTGTATCAATACTGTCATAAAAACTCCCTGTAATCCATACTAGATGAATTACACATAACTAACACTTAACTGCTTGAAAAATAAACAGAAAAATGGGCAATTATTCTGTGTGATGAAGTAATATAGATTTAGGCTTATGATTTGTAGTACTTACATTTTAATTTTGAATGTTTCTTATCCTCTGCAGAAGTTCAAATAAGCTAACTTAACACCTAAGTGATTTGGTCAGGCTCTGACTCCATATAAGCCAAAAAAATTAGCAAATCTTACTTATCTGGCATCAGTTTCAGCTGGGATGAAAACCATACAAGATCAGATAAGAAAGAACAACTCTTTTTTTTCAGTGTGGGTGGTCAAACATTGGCTGGTTGCCCAGACAGATGCAGTCTCCATCCATTGGATACATTTAGAACCTAAATGGACAGGGCACTGAGCAACCTGCTTTAGCTGTCCCCTCTGTCAGTAGGGGTTTGGACTGGATGACCCCAGAGGTGGCCTCCAATCTCAACAATGTCATGATGCTGTGATTAATCACTCAATGTTATCTATAGTTTACACTGCCTGAACTTCTACTTTTGCCCTCTACAGCAAAGAATGTAAGAGAGTAATAATTACTCTTAATTCCTGAAAATATTTATTGACAGTCAACTCATGTATAGTTGCACAGTAAGGACAAAGGAAAGTTAGGAGAGAGTAACATTATCTTTGTATCCAAAATTTTACATAACAAATCTCAGGTAAATTTATATTATTATCATATCATACTCTTCCCTGAAATAGCATACATTAGCAGTTAAACATAAATTATACAAGCATAAAGTAATGAATGGGTATTTTTTCATAGTAATTTAAACAGGCAGTATTCATAATTAAACACTTACTATAATTTCTTTCTTTTTCCCCTCAGGCTTTTTAATTCCTATTTCAGTGTAACTGCAAAGGAAAAAAAAGACATGGTAGATAAAGTATGTTCATTTGTATTCAAATTAAATAGACAATCTAAAAATACTTTGGCCTCACTTTGAAATCCTTATCTAAGGATTGAGGGGGGAAAAAAAGAAGAAAAAAGGACATGGATAACATCACTTCAACTTACCAGAACTGGAAACTAAATGTAACACATTGCCACCACCACAGAGTCTAAAATCCCATCAGGCACAGGCCTCCACAGATTTGGAGGCTTTAAGCCACTTCCAAAGGGCTGCTCAGAAATCCCACTCTGCCACGAATTGCCTGCAGATAGCCAGCAAGGGATACAAGCCATGTGTAGCAGCACAAAGCACAGCTGCAGACACTAATTTACTGAGACAGGAGGGAGAATGCCCTCTGCCAGCTGCCAGCCCTGAGCCTGAGCCCTCCCTGCAGACTGCTGTGCATCTCCTCATGGCTGTAGCTGCTGACAGCACCACCAACTCCAACACAGCAGCACAATGACTAACACACTTGTACTAAGTCAGGGGGGTTTAAGTTCTAGTCTGCAGTCATTTTCTTGATGCCTTCTCTGACACACTGCATTCATGTGTATATGTAAGCATACAGAGTGGGAGTTTCATGGCCAGATTCATTCTGTTCTGGAAGAGATTTCTGGAAATGGTCAATTAAAATATGGCTTTTGAAAAAGGTTTTGCTGTCTGAAGAGGGTGATCCATGGAGATATTACGTGTATAACAGAAGACAAGCACCACTATATATATATGCCAGACTTTATTTCTGCAGTATTCTTTTTCAATGAAATCCGACCAAAATTTCTGTGCAATTTTCCATTGAGCTAAGGAGCAGCTCATGCTGGATATCGAAAATCTAAACTAGTTAAACTAATTTTATTTGAGTTGAGATCTACCAGCTAGCTCATCTTGTTCATGAAAAAAAATAACTCCTTAATTTCACAGGGAAGTGATTGATTGCACACAAATGTGGCTTATTGGTTATTCAGAAATGGGAATCAAATTACTGAATTCTGTTTTGCAGCAGTCCATTAGGTCTATCACTGCTAAAAAAAATAAAGGAAAAAGGCCCCTGGATGTTTGTTGTTCCAGTTTCCCTAAGGCAGTAGCAGCAAAGCATGCCTGAAGATTATGAGGCTCTTGACTATTTCTGCTGTACTCTGAGGTTCTTCAGAGCAACAGTAAAACTGAATAAATCTTACTGTTTTGACTTGCTTGACAAAACAGAGACCTAACAGAGTCGTCTGTACATTTGGAAAGATTATTCATTATTTGCACGGAATTTCAGGATAAAAATCCTAAGAGCTCTTGCATTCAGAATTCACTGCCTGCTGTGAGCACCATTACTCTCACTCGTAAAAAAAATCACAGTTTTATCTTGCTGCTACTGACAGCCCTGTTGTTGCCTTCTCAGAGCAGGAACAGCTGAACTCTGTTACAGCACCCCACATGAGAGCAGACAGTTCTAAGATCACCTCTGAACAGCTTTGCAGGGTGACAAATTAATTACTGTATTAAAGAAAGAAAAAATTCCTTTGATCATCACTATTTTCCAGAGGAGCAACTTGGCTGAATGAAACTTAGGTGTCTTCTCAAGCAGGCAATTTGCCTTTCTAGTGTAACACATGGCAGGGAAGAGTATTTCCATTCCTCCTCCTCCTCCTCCTCCTCTTCATTTTCCTTTTTGCATTTTCAAGCAGATTTTAGTCAGTCCACAGCAATTCATAATGACAAAACCCTGGCAATACCAAGGCAGTTCATAAACTCTCAGGCCAGGGCAGCCCATGCACAGAGACAGCTTAACTGGTCCAGGACAAAGGCCTGGGAAGAGCAGCCCCTGGCAGGTTTCAGGAAGGTTTTCTCCCATCCCTAATCCCAAACACTGATAACATCAGTGTTATGACCTTATGACCAGACAGCCCCAGAGCCCTCGAGGTTCAGCTGAGGCAGTCAGGAGCCAGGCAGTGCCTTCCTGCCTCCCGCTGCCCAGATGCCCATCCCTCCTGCTCTGCCCCAGGGAGCTGGATGTGTTGGGTGGTTTGCATGTGTGCTCTGCACACAGGGGCAGACCCACAGAGGTGGGGGGAATCCTAAAACCTCCTGGAGTTAATTGTTGAACATGTCAAATGTCCTGAATAGCACCAGGTTCTGGGGTGGATGTTACAGAGCACTTTGCAGTGAACAGAAAATAAGCTTTTTAAGTTGATAAGACCTCCCTGAAACATGAGGGGTTTTTTCTCTGCATGAGTCATTCCTTCCTCCTATTCTGTGTTTCTGTCTCACAGCTTTTTCTCTAGCAGATGCTGAAGTGCCTATGGAGTGCTGAGGAGGGCAGCCAGCTTCCTGGAGCAACAGAGCCAGTGAAGATCCGAGGAGTTCGGCTGGGGATTGTGTGGAGATGCCTTTCCCTTCCCTTTCATCACAAGTTTAGAATGTCACTCGTGACGAGCTTCTTATTTTACCTAGATTTCCTCAACAATTTTACTCCTTTCCAATAGGACAGTCAGTGTCTCTCATGCACTGGGGTCGGGGCAGGAACAGGCGAGAGGCAGGATCGTAGCAAAGGCCAAGAAAGACTTTATTCGAAAGAACGGCACAGTTTTTATAGAGTGGTACGATAGATTCTATTCTAGTGGCTAACTAACAGAAACATCTTTCTCACACACTGTCCTTGAGAGGAACTGAAAAATTAAATAGAAAAACAGCGCCTGTAAGTTGTTTACAGTCAACAGTTATCACATCTTTCCAGCTCTCTAAAACTTCTCACAAGCCTCTGTGAGAAACGCTTGCTGTTTCTCTCTCCCTGTCCCATGGCATCCACAAGTCAGCACAGAAAAGGGTTCTAAGGACCAAAGTCCTTACATGAAAGACAATATCTAAAAAGTGTCATTTGGACTAGTAAAACAAACAGTGACTTACAAGTTTGTCCTTACACAAACAAAAATGTTGTTCTTATTTTATGATCAGTGAAGAATTTAATTAAATAGAAACACAGAAAACAGAAATGCAATAAACCAAAAGAAATATTTTTAATGATAGTATTACTCACTGCATCACAGACACAAACAGTAGCGTGAAGCAGAAAGGAACAGAAGAACAGCTATGAAAACCAGGTTATTTCTGGCATGAGATACTACTTATCTGTGATTATTGGGAAGGAACAAAAGTCCTAATGCTAATCTAGCTCTGAAGATGTGGAATTAAATATTGTATTTTCCACAGACTTCCTGTTTACTGTCTTTATATCACCTTGTTTCTGTCTTATTTCTCTGGATGAAATAGATAGTCTGGCATTTACCTGTCACACGAAGTATTCTGAACATAAATATGTTATACATGAGGGCCATTTTACTACTTTAATATTATATCATTTTTGTTACATGGTTACATAATATGAATTTAGTATTTTTATATAAATATTCTTATGCATGTAAAAAAGCAAACTACAGGAATCATACTTCGTGTCAGAATTCACACTGCATGCATTGAACAGATCAACATACATGCATTGAACAAATCAAACTAGATAACAAACCAGCATTATTCAGAATTATTTTTTTTTTAATTTATAAAATGGCTAACTCTTCAGTGATTTTTTTTTTTAATCTCCACATAATAAACAATTCACAATATACCTTCAGTGGTATTTAAATATCCTAGTGCTATTTAAAATGCAAGTTTGGAAAACACAGTGTCATATGTTAAATTGCATTTTACAGCAAAATAAGAGAGCACCCTTTTTTAAGGAGATGTTGATTCAAAATAGTGCAAACACAATAAAGAACTTGCATCCCATAGTTATCACACAACCAAAGAAGTGATACTGCACCTCATCTGAATGGTCAAACAGAAAAGTACGTGGTAACATTTTGTATGAACATCTGTCTGAGGTATTACCTCCAATGAAAAAAAATCTTAGCAAATTCTTTCAGAGCACCTGAGTTCTTTGGTTTTACACTTTCTTAACAATTAACTTCCTTTTGCCAGGTATGGGAGATAAGACAGGGAGTACCATGGAACTGATAAAGCAGCCTGATATCTTGGGCCTGATTGAGCAGACACAATGGGAGAGACAGACACATAACTGATCCCTGGTGTGGAAGTGACCAAGAGACCTGTTGTGAAACTTAGAATGCTTACCAAGTAACTGATGTCATAAAGAATGTATAACCAATGGCAAATTGTTACCAAAAATAGAATCCAATGTATAAGTGTCGTACAAGTAAACCCTATATAAACCCTTTGTATTCTCAAGAAAATGACTTCTGCTCCATCCCCGTCCCTCCATCACCAACAGCCAGGCACAAAACATCCCTTGGCACTGAAGCTGGAGTAGATCTGCCAGAAAAGATGAAGATCTCAGAGGGAGCTGTGGGAAAAAGTGTTGAAGGAAAACCACAGTGGTACCCAACACCTGTAGGGGCTGGGCTGTACTCAAGTGTTACATCTCAGCCATCAGAAGACAAAGAGGCACACAGGCAGATTTGCTCTGCACTAATTCCACAGTTTTCTTCTGAGGGTGGTACATTTGTTCTTATGGATGTAGCTCAGGAATCCTCTAAAGAAAATGGTTCTTGGTCTGGCTGCTGGTTGCTGGCCTTGTATCCCATATGAAGGATTTTGCTTCTTATAGCCAAAAGATGTGATCTCAAAATACCTATTAATGGCAAATGCTGCATAACATATGTGCTAAAAAGCAATGAAATCAGCTGCTCTTCCTTCCCTCTTCATTCCCACTGACACTTTGTCCTTGATAGGACAGAGCTCTTGCAACACTATTTTTATCCAAACATCAGATTTTAAGGAATTACTTACACCAATTCCTCCAAAATAGCGAAACTGTGGCCTTAATTATTCAATGCAATGATCCAATAGCTCTTTCTCTATGAAGTCTGGGAATGTTTCAGAAGCTACTCTTTTACCTTGTTTCAAAACTAATCTTTTTTGTTGCTTCAAACATGCTGCTGAATTGGTATAAGAGGAACACAGTTTCCAGCAGAGAAAGGACAGATAATGCCAGGTGCTCCCAACTGGGTAATGGATTAATCATACCAGTTAATAGAAAAAGATAGAGAATATGTGTTTTATTTTGTTTGTAACTAAGATAAAGAGATATGCACAGTCTCTAAACTTAAATGCAAGTAATATTTTTAGCACATGAAAGTGTGGCAACATTGAGAAATACCTGCAAATACAGGTTGTGAAACAAAAATCAAATTATGTCTGCAAAGTATTCAACTTTCTTTCAAAGAATTTGTATGCAATCAAAATTTTCTGAAAATATTTATATTAGATTTATTTATTTATTGTTAGTGATAGCATTCCAGAAAACTACTTGACTAGGGAAAAGGGGAATGATTGAACTTTCTTTACCTTTAGATGTTAAAGGAAAAGTTTAATTGAAAAACTCTTGAGAAAAAAGTATGTGACTATCTTAAAATATGGATATGTTGGTTTAAAACAGATCAAGTATTCACAATAAGCATTTAAAACAAAAAAAAAGAAAAGGGAAATGTCTTCATGGGGATTCTGATCTGTGTTAAGGAAAGAAGATGAAGATTTGTTTGGTTTTATCTGGACTTTTGGACCAGTTTATTTTATTAAAATTATTGTTTTGAACATTCACACCAAAATGTAAATTTGGGTAATTAAATTGTTCATTTGCAGACCTTCAGTGTGAATATACCTGCATTTTGAGATAACCACTATGGCCACTGTCAAGCTGAGGAAAATTTTCAAAGTTAATATATTTCAGTGCAAAGCAGGAAAGAATTTGTATTTCCTGTCTGTAAGGACCATTTTAGAATAGAGTTGTGTCACCACAACCAGTACTCAGATATACATAAAACTCTTCACAGCCCAACACAGATTATTTTCAGTGGACCAAAAGAAAAAATTTCTGCCCATACTTCTCATGATTGCATTATGTGAAAAATAACATACATGTGAAGATTTTTACTTGGCATTTTTTTTAGATTTGGGACTTTTCAGAAATTTCCCCACAGTCACCTGAGAATAATGGATTTGACAGGGTTAAAACATTCTGAAGGGATAAGCCAATTCAGTTGCAACCCTTGAGGAAAATCTACTCGTTTGTGGTCTCTCTGCCCACTGCCCATCTCCTGGGTGCTTGGCTGCTAAAGTCCTTTTTCCAGCCAGCTCCTGGCTGCCTAATCTCTTGAGCCCTGTGGGGTTTTTATAAGCAGTCTGGTTGGCAGAGTTCTCAGCCACCATCCAAGCTCATAAAGGAGCTCATAAGGTTTAGCAATTCCCTGGACAGCTGGAAATCAAGATAATGCAAGAAAAAGAACTCTCTGGAGCTACTGCCCTACTCTGCAGCCAACTGGCTCCACATGCCACAGGTAACACCAACCATCTTACCTCAGCAGCTTCCCAAGCTCCCTGAGCTACATGGGTAGCAAGTTCCTGAATAACTCATCTGTCCAGACATTCCCAGTAGGTTCCTTTCTCAGCCCCTCATCTTACCTCTTTCACAAGATGGACAAAAAATTGAACAATTCATTTTAATTTTCCCTTTCTTGTCCTCTATAAATTATGCCTCATACTAATTGCTGTGCTCCTGAAATTTTGTCCTTCTGTTGGGTTTGGTCTTAAACTGAAAAAAAAAGGGTTTTGCAAGGGCCTGCCAGTCCTCTGGCCAACTGGAGGTTACTTTTGATCTTGGCAATCATGAAATTTCACCGTTTCTCTCATTTCTCACTTTGCAATTCTCAAAGGTTTGGTAACATTCCAAAATATACTTACCTATTTTTCTTGTTCAAAGAATAAGAATGCTGCTGAAACATTTTCATTATCAAAAATGAAAGGGGATGTTGGAGCAAGAACACAAATATAGTTCAAATAATTAACACACCTTCCACTGAAGTTTTCTCACCACATTCTGCTTCATTTCACAGTTGAGGAATGTAAGTTTAAAGCTCATAAATTTTCACTCCATCTACAGTTTCAAAATCTTGATTGTCACATTGGTCATCAATTTTGTATCTTACTGATTCACCCTCTGGAATCATTCATCCTTAATAGCTGGATTTTCTTTGGGGAGCTTTCGTTTCTGGCCATATTGGATGACAGCCAGAGGGTTCAAGCTTGCAGTGGAACTCCAGGACCACCCATAATGTTCAGGAGAGGTTGGAATCTTATCTCACCTCTGCTTATAGACAATATGCAAAGTTTAGCCTGCCTCACCTGGAAAACTGAGATCCAAAAATAACAAATATGAGAGGAAAAAGAACGTGAGTAAAAAATCCTAACTTTAATTGTAGAGTTAACAATTTCTGTGTAATACCAACATGAAACTAGACATGTGAACTACCTCTTTGTTTATGCACATATTGATTACTTCTTGCCTCACCCACCGTGCTTTTTTTTTGTAATAATATGCAAACTCTCTACTCTTGGGCAAACTGAGCATCAGTCTACTGTACCTTTAATAGCTCTTTTAATGGAGCAAAAATCTCACCTGAAGTAAACAATGTTTATCAAGAAAAAAAAAATTAATATTTTGTGAAAACTTGTTAGTAAAACAAACAAACAAAAAGCACCTACACAGCAGCTTTCATTTACGACCACTCACTTCTCCCTTTAAAAAAATAATCACCTTTTTGTGCCCTGTGTTCCTACTCTTTAAAAGTGAACTAGTCCTGAAGATCACATGAAAAGGGAAAGCTCCATTAAATTAGTTTACAGATTAAATATTAATGTGTGCCAGCACTCATGCCACGTGTGAAGCTGGCCATGCTTTGAGCAGGAGCTTGGGCCAGGTGACCTCCAGAAGTCACTCTGACCTCCCCTGCAGTTCAGGGCAGTGCAGCACAGGCACACCTATCACTGCCAAGGCAGCCTGGCAGGTAACTGTGAAATGGGGCCACTGCAGGAGCAGGGCTCTGCTCATCCCCTGCTGGTAAGGACATTACTTGCCAAGCTCCTCCTCACTTTCTGACAGAAACTGCTGTCATTATCCCAGCAGTAAGAACTGGATTTGTATTTCGCCTCAGTCACCCCATTTCAGTGTTTTAATCCCATCCACTGTGAAGAGGGAACTGTGTCCATATGCAAGGCGTGGCCAGGAGTGGGCACAACCTGTCCCATATTGCCTCTTCTGCCCAGTATAGGCAAGCTCCACTGTAAAAACAGGGCAGGCAGGAGAACAGCTTTTGAAATTGCTGTAGCCAAATCTATTACAGCGTTTTCACAGGTTTTCAATGCAGATAGGAAGGGTAGTTTCTAGCCTGCAGTCCCACAGCTGCCTGCATATTTTTCAGGGTCATCAGCTTCTGTGTGTGCAATTCCTACTTCTAATAAATTCAGTTATTTCACATGACATTTGCAAAGAGTTCAGCTCCAAGATACACATCTGCCAGTAATAGCAGCCACCTGCCACTTCTCTACCAGCTAGTTTGATTTCTCCCCCTCTGGATTTTTAATGATTCAGTAATGCACTATAAAACCAATCTTTTAATTACAAATAATTTTAAAGAATAAAGTCTCTCTCCTTTCATGGGTGTAAGCATGGGATTTCATATACAAAGCATTTCAACCAGATATTTTTTCATCTTTTCATTGACAATCTCTCTCTTACAGTACATAATTCCATTTACTTCAAAGGCACATAAAAAGAGAGGGATTATGCTAGTGACCTACAGTTTATAGTAAAGTACAGGAAGGAGAGTGTTTTGCCAAACAAAAATTAACTTTCTTTTTATGAGCTCTGCTGAAGGCTATTCATGCCAATCCTCAGAAGACGAGAACCTAATTTCCAAGCTTTAAAATATTCAATATAAAATTCAGTGAGTTATATTAGCAGAATTTCAACCCGTACATCCACTAAAATTGCTGAGAACCCCTTCTTTTAGGAAACAGTTTTAATTAAATCCAAAGACTGTGTTGAAGATTTTCAGACTTTATTCTGATTTTTATCACACGATTGCAATGATAAGGTTGATAAGTCTGATTTTTTATTTGTGCCTTAGTTTCTCCCACATGGAAAATTAGATCATTACCTAATTCACAGGGATGTTGAGAACCTTAATTTTTACCGTCTATAAAACACTTTTTGATCTTCACCTAGAAACAAAAGTTTACTTCTTGCCTGTGTCTTCTTTTACTTATAGGAAGTCAGATAAATGCTGAATGTTTCTGCTTTGTCAAGGCCAGACTAAAAAAGGTCATTTGTTTTTCATGTCTGCAACTTTTTCTCTGCCCTTTCAGCAGCTAAAAAACTGATATGAGCGGAATTAGTTGTTAGTTTCAAAGAGCACTTACACATCTACTCAAGATACTGCTTTACTCTCTACATGTTTTACAGTACATGCTACTGAAAAACATGAGAGGCACATAATAGGTGACAAAGAATTGCAGAATTTAAGTTTTAAAAATCATATTTCCTTCAAGTATGTAAGGCTGACAAATAATTATGTTTTTATTGCAGAACCATATTATAAAAATACATACTTACCACAATTACAGTTTTTGCTAGTAAGGGTGATTCCCAGATTCCCACTTGACCAGATAGGAAGGAATGTTTTAGAACCACAGGACAAAAGGGGATCTCAATCCATGGCCTGCATAATTCAGACTTTAGGATAGCCCAGGTTTATTCTAGGAAAGGTTTTTGTGCTGATGCAAGACATTGTCTGCATCAGAGATGCAAGCAATAGATGTAGGGAAATGCTTTGATATTTTTCACTCAGATACTTAGTAATCTACTTGCAATGTTTTTATCATCAGCATTTTGGAGAACATAAACTAACGTGATGAGCACAGGGCAATCCATGTGGAGACTGGGAAGCCCATGGAAGCCTTCTAAGAAAAACAGGCTCTGTATTAATTGTGACTCTTCTTTTGGCTGAGTCTGACAGTTGATGCCATCCATCACTTACCTCCTAGCAGGAGGATATATGGCAGTGTGGGAAAAAGAGCAGGGCAGTGGCAGAGGAAGAAGAAGTGATAGGGTCATACAGTCTTGGAACAGGGAAGCAACATCTGAACAGAGCAGGAAAAGGGATGAGTTACAGTAGAGGTCTGTGGATTTGGGGGAAGCACCCATAGTATGGAAAGGACCCACTCTTCATGAGTTCTTCCCATACAAGTACCAAAAGCTATCGGGTAAAGCTAGCTGGAATCATCCTCAGCAAAAGTAAATGTTGTGAAGCTCTACTTGAAACATTTTCAAGAGTTCTTTTACATTACTTTAGAAAAGAAATATTTAATTTGAACAACTAATTCCAATAGAACTACCCTTATATTTCTAGGAAATGCAATTTAGCCTCTCAAAAATATTCCTTAGAAAACTTAGAATAATAATTACTTTATGCCTGTTGCCACTCTAGTATCTACTAGGGGCTCTCTGTTGGGAGATCAAAGCCTAGAAATATTATGGAGATCCCAAAGCAAAGCTGTACCTCTGAGATGCAAACAATCCCTCAACTAATACTTGACTCCAAAATGCCAAAAAATAACTGTTTACATTTCCTTATTTTGGAGTTATACTGTATGTGTGTGGGTGTAATTATTTTAGCAGTGTAAAGCCATATGGCTATTTATATCTCAGCATTGCAGAAGTGAGCCTAACATGCTTATAGCAGGATTCCATGTGGGCCACATTCTCCTGGCTGCCTTTGGCCTGTGTTGCACCACACCAGGAGCACAGCACAACATCAGCCCCAGGAGCTCAGCCTCTTATTGCTTGATTTGCCCTGGGTGCTAAGCTGGCCCAAAGGAGCCTGAGCTACAAATGAGAACTGCAAGGGGTTGGGATAGGAAATTCAGCAAATTCCTCACAGCTACTGGAAGTCAACACAATTGTGCATCCTTGATGCTAGGCAGGCACAGGTAGGCAGCCAGATCAGCATGCAGCTGACTGGGAAGGCACTAAATCCTTTTTTGCACAGTTCTCTTTTTCACTCATCAAGTATTGTCACACTAAACTCTGCCAGTAAAATAAGCCATAGCATCATGGCACTGGACACATGGGCCTGGAAGGAACCAGATTCAGCTTATCTTGTCTTTAAAATAAGGCAAGAAGAATTTTTTGCAAATAATGGGGCAATATTTTCATGAAGAACACAGAAATATGATATTAATAATAACAATAATACAAAGATAGCATGGATTCACTGTAAAATCTGTTTTAGAGCTTAAGTGTCCCTTTTGTTAGATTTTTTTATGGTACCTTAATCGAATCCCGTTGGCTTCACAATTAACTTATTTTTTCATGCCACATCATGAGCAGACATTATAAATAATCTGTTATCATCATTTTAAAGACTCTTCATCATCACACACTTGCATCATACCCTTCCTTAAGTCTTCTCTGGATCAAATGGAGCTTATTTCACAGGTCATAGTTGTCAGCTGTTCATCAGTTTTATTGTTTCACCTCTGGATTCCCTACATTTTGTCTGTATCCACTGCTCAGAAGTGTGTCCATTATTCCAGCTGAGACCCCAGTTATACAATGAAAAAGAAATTAACTCCCTTCCATGTCCTTTATGTATACATTCCAGACTGAAATATCTTGATAAACAAAAGAATCTTTTAATCTTTTGCAATTTAGCACTGACATTAACCCTGAACCTCCAAGTCCCTTTCATCTTTCACATATTCTGCGATGTCTTGTCACTTTTTCTTATGTGTAATACTTTTCAATTTCTGTTATTGCATTTCATTCGTTGATACCTGGCAGTTTTTCATCCAGTAAAAATCAATTTTAAACATGATACTCTCTCCCACAGTTCTTGAAGCTCTCCTTACTCTTTCATTATGTCACTGAAAACAGCAACATGAATACTGAGTAGAATTGTGTTCGGGATAAACCTCAGAGAACTCTAACTTCAAATGTCCTCTCATTCTTACCCCAAAGCACTGATAATGTTTCTTAGCAGGATTTTTTTAAGCAGTGCACTCACTTCATAGCAATGAATCAAACCTATACCCAATTGACATGCAAGCATCAAGAATACAACATCTTACTGCTTTTCTACATCTACCAGATCAGCAAAGAAGCCAAACATACAGAGGATTTGATGTGATTTGTTCTTGACAAATCCACAATTATTATTTCCACCGCTTTATGATTCACTTGGTATTTTCACTTATGGTATTATTGCTCTGGTAACCCAGTTTATTTGCCAGATGAGTTGCTTTGTATTTTTTTTCTTTAAATAAAGGAGTAGGAGATTTTTCTAGGGCTGTCAGACCTTTTGGTCCTCCACAAGCATCTGAAGACAATCACAAACAGTTCAGCAGCTGCTCTGGCAACCTTCAACCGGATTTCACCTGACCCTGCTGACTGGAACATTTCTAATTCATCCAAATATTTTTTAACCTGCCCTTTCTCTCTTCTGACCTGTGATTCTCTTCCCCTGTTAAAATTAATTGCATCAAAGATCTGATTGCAATTAACCTTGGGAGAGTGAATCTTTCAGCCTTTCCTATGTCATCACAGCATACAAAAGCTTATTCCGTCAAATTAAAAAGAAATATATTGTCCATATAATACCAGCACCTCAGCAAAGCATATTCATTATGCAAAGCCAGACATTTGTCCTCTCAGTAGTTACAGGACAGTTGAGCACCCCAGTGATGCTGCTGGATTTGCAGCACTGCTGATCAGCACTGACAGCACCACAGTGTGTCTCACACTCCTCCACAACGGCATTTTAGCCCAACACACTCTTAACAGGGCAGAGATACCACACACAGCGTGTGGTGTAGGGGATTCAAATACTGTTCCCCAGATCAGAAACAATTCTTTAACTTTACATTTACAAGCAGGAAATCAGAAATCTTTTTAAAACATTCAATACAGCAAGTTCCCATCTGGGCTATGGAGCACACACCCCATCCTTCTCTGTTGAGTTTCTGCTGCTGAAACGACTCAAGTGAGAACATCTGGGCATGGAAGTCACTGAAATGGTCTCTGCCCTGTCTGTGCCCGTGGATTCTTCTTTCTGCTGTCCATTGTCTCTCCTGCAGGTGCTATTAATTGCTTTGCAGCACAGACAAGGAAAAGGCAAACATCGCAGTTTGCAGGGAAGAAAGAAACAATGCCAGGCAACCATTATTGTCTCTCTCTCTCATGCAAGAAAGAGAAGTAAGAACAAATTCAGCTTGCCTCTCACACAGTGATCATAACTGCCAGTTTGAGAGAGAGAGAGAGAGAGAGAGAAAGAGAGAGAGAGAGAGAGAGAGAAAGAAGAGAGAGAAAGACGAAGAAAGAAGAAAGAAGAAAGAAAGACAAGAAGAACAGAAGAAGAAAGAAAGAAAGAAAGAAAGAAAGAAAGAAAGCATCAAAGAACGACAGAACGCAAGACAGAAAGCAACGACAGAACAGACAGAACAGAAAGAACGACAGAAGACAGACAGAAAGCAACTAAGGCAAGTTCTTTTTCTGCAGGGAGAGCATTGATTTTTTTCCCAAGTGTGACTCATGAGTCTGTACCACACTGGGCTGCGGGATAGAAGAGGCATCCGGATCCACCATGTGACAAAAAGTCACCTGTCACAGGTCATGCTCTTCTAGTGGATGTCACACCTCCTTCAAAACCTTTTACAACCTCTCCTCATAACCTTACATGACAAGCACCACTGGTCAGCAAAAGAAACATTTGAGTGGCAGCTCCACATAAGGGGGATTTTGTGATGGAGGCTGCTGAGATTTGATGGGTAGGACTCATCCGGTCAGTCAGAAAAGTCTGCATTTTAGCTTGTCACCTTGGCCTCACCTCAGGGCAAATGAAAAAATGAGGAGTCAGAACAAGGAACATTCCTATCCCGATTTAGACATCTAAAATAAGACAGATGAATCATATCCTGAATGCACTTATTTCTCCCCACAGAGTAGAGAGACAGTGTGACAAGCTCAAATGAATATCGACAGTGCTGATGTTTAAAACTGCAGGAGACAACTCCCAACCACCAGACCTCAGCCAAGGGTTCTGGCAAACCCAGAAGGCTGAACTGATCATCATGATGGACTCAGCTCACCTGCCTCATACAGAGGTGTCTGGTGCCCTGGGCACCCTAGGACATCCAAGACACTCAGCAAATCTATCCACCAGCCTCTCCCCAAGGGGTGCAAAATTTGACCTTGGTTAAGCAAACTACCAAGTCAGGCTGCCCACTGCAGTGCTGCTCCCAGTACAGTAAACCCTACACACTGTCACAGCAGGTGAGCATCCTCCATCACAAGATTGGTAATGAAGCAGGGATAGAGAACATGCAGAGCAACCTGTAAGAATAAGCCAAAAAATAGTACCTAGTTTGCAGGCCCTTTAAAAAAAAAAGAACACTTCAGGGCAATTAGAGGTAAAACAGACTCTCCAAAGCCCTTAAGAGTAAGGAGCAGCCCAGTTAATTATACTCCATGATTGTTTCCCTTTAATCCTTTTTAACATGTAATACTACTTTCTTATTTTCAAGACTAATTTCACACATAATACCTTCGTTAATATTGATTTCCACTGTGGGATTTTTTTGATTTCTTCTCATTTTAACTGCATACCTAGCAATAAACCTAGTCTGCATAATCATTATCATACTCCTTAAGACCTTTAAAAATTTCATCACAGGTTTTAATATTCCCCTCTGTAATCTTATGACAAATGATTTTTCCCTGCCTGCTCACTATTAAAAATGGATTTCTGTGAATGCACTTATATGTAGTCTCCAGTCATACATTACTTGTTTAAACAGCAGAAAAGGCCTTTTTTATTTCCTGTATCCCATCTCCACATGAACAAGTAAAGAGTAAGGGGAAGCAAAATACAGCCATTGGGAAAAGGCATTATACATTGCATACATGCAAAAATAAAGGATGCAGAACCCATCCAACAGAAAAAGTGGGATGCACAGGACTCTGCTGGCCAGCTCTGTCTTTCCCTTTCTTGCTCCCAGGAGAGCCAGGACAATGCTGACTGGTTTTGAAAATTCTTTCTTTATCCCTGGTTAGTGATCTGAACAATGGAGGGGAAAGGCATAGGATCAGTGTGGGATTAAATAAAGATATGATCAAATACTATTTACACTCAAATCACAGCAAAGCTGACTCAAAATGACATGGATGGAAAATGTTCTCTTCTAGGGTGAGAGGTGCTCTAATGGTCCCTTTTCCCTGCAGCCAGCATAACATCAACTGGACATCACAGAGCAGGTGAGTTCTTTGGGGGGCATCCAGCAGAAAGGCTGGATTCCTATGATATCCATCAATATTTGTTCAAGTCTTCAGTGCCTAGAAAGGACAATTTCTCATCAAGTCTTTTCCTGTGGTTAGGATTTTGTATATTCTGTTTCCAAGATGGCTCTCTGGTGCTAACAACAGGTGAGTTGTGAGTTGAGTTGCAGCCATCACCTGTGGAGGAATGTGAGTTCCCATGCAGCCATCACCTGTGGAGGAAAATCTGTTTACTGCATTTTTACATAAAGTGTTTAAAAACTGCAAATCCCAGAGACTTTATGTCACACTTAGTAGACAATGGCTAAAAGGTTCAAAAGTAGTTTTAAGGAAATATACCATAAAATCACATTGGCTCTGTTCCTCAAACAGCAGGCTCACCCAGCTGATCAAAGGATCAGCCAGCACCTGAGGCAGGCACTTCTTGATAATGATCTGCAAGTGGCACTAAACCCAGAGATTTGGGCTGTGCAAAACTGGCCCACAAAGCCTCAGACCAGGTGTCTCAGGTGTCAGCTGATAGGGGGCATGTCACAGTACAGCCTGGGGTCAGCAAACTCAGGCCCTGCTTTACCTGAGCTTAAAGGTCAGTGGCCACTGACTTCTCATCTGCTAGAAACCAGCCCACGAGGGTTTAACTTACAACCATAAAGCAGGTTTGTCTCATGGGTTATATTTGTGGAAATTCTATTTATTATAAAGCAAAAAATGTCTATACTGAAAGGAAATTTGCCTTTGTTAACAATTTAAAACATATTTTCAAAGAATCCTTTTTAAGTTGCTTCTGATTTGAAACAACTGCACAGGCAAATCAATTCCCAAGAAACTACAGTATGGAACATCAACACACACAATTAACTTCCCTTTGGGTCTGACCAGATGCAAAAGGAAGGTAAGCTTTGAGAAGGAAAGTAGGGGCACTGTGTAAACCAGGACAGTAGTCTCAAAGAATTTTTTTTAAGAGACATAACCACTGAGTGTTAGGCATGAGGTCAACACATCAGCTGTAATGCATTTATACTTTTGCAATGCAAGTTTAAGGAAAACAGCATTTTATCTTCCATTTTCAGAAGCTGTAGACAAAAATCAGGACAGAAAAGGAATTCCATGAATGAAGGCCAACTGTAAGTTTTCTAGAAACCCAGCTGGGGATATTTGGAAAATGCAGTGAACTTTACCTAATATGTAATATATCAGATTTATTTATGTAGAACAGAAGGGTTGTAATGCTGGGAAAGAAGCAGGGAGCTGGACTAAGTAAAGCAAGCTAACTTATATATGTAGAGGGCATTTTGTAATAAAGAAGTTAGTGTTTTGCATTTTTATACCTTCTTTTATTTCAATCTTTTACAAACACAGTGGACTTAACATATTGTGCTCTTTCCCTCTTGCAGGATGACCATATCATTCATTTCATACTGAAGAAAAAAGCAGGAACAAAGCTGGATTTGTGGTTCTTTAGATATGCAACAAATCTTTTCTTCACTAGATGGCACCCTGTCTTCTCCTATGGATAAACGTTGAGCATGGCAAAAAGCAGAGGTTTAATTTTCACAGAAGAATATAAAATGAAAGAGGACTTATTCTTTGTGTTGAATGATTTTACTGCTTCTTTTGTGTCCTACATTGTACCCCTTGTGTACTTGCATGGATAAAGTTCTGCATCATAGACCTACCTCAATTATTTTGCATTCAATATTTGCCTCCAAACTGATTATTGCCCAGAAATCTTCATGGGAGATGCACCCATTACAGTGGCTCAGACTCTGAATAACATTTAAAGAGCTCAGAGTGAATTATAAATATAAAAATACTTTTATCTCTTTCTTTCCAAAAGAAGCATAGATCTAGAATTGATGACAATACTGTCTCAAATCCTCAGCAGGTTTAAATCAATTTGGCTCCACTGGAGTTGATTGATGCCAGGTGAAGATCTGCACCTGCAATTTAGATGCTGGCCTGCAGAGCACAGCTTGACTTGTTTTCTTTTTCTTCACTCCAAGGCATGATAATTGAGCTCATTTGGGCACGCTTCTCACTTCTCAGTCAAAACTCCCACCTGAGAATTGGACTTAAAATCAGTGCACATCTCTTTGCAATAATTCAAAATAATCTTTCACAAAGCGGCGGGAAAAAAAAAAAGAAAGAAAGAAAGCTGACTAAAGACTTAAAGACTTCAGAGCTCAGAAGTCAGTTGTTCAATACAACATGAGAGATTACAACATGGCAACTGGTGCAAGCAGAAGCAAAATACCCCTCAGCTCCATCATTTTTACTCTTACTGCCACTAGGTGATAGTATGGTAACACCTGTACTGTTCAGCTGCACACCAGACCTTCTGTTGCTGAATTCCTGGCAGCACTCACACTTTTATATGTAAAGAATATCCAGAAGCTCATCAATACTACATAGCTAGCCTTTGAATAGTAGTGCTTAATTATATCCCCTGTGATTTCATGCATTAATATACCCAGAGTGTGGTGGATGTTATTATTTGTCCATAAACGCAAACTGGGCTTTATTTAGGCACAAATATAATGCCAAATTGGTCACCTCACTCTATTTTTGTGAATTACCCACCCAGAGCTGTAGTGAGACATTTTGATGGAAAGGGCAAGATAATTACATTTCCCTAGCAGCAAGCAGGAGGATGGCTGGAGGTAACATTTACATTCCGCCTCACGGGCATCCCACTCACTGCCAGTTATGCACATCCACTCCCTGCTTCCTCCACCATTTCCATTTTGTGCTCTCCCTCTTGAGAGGATTCCCTCCTCATCCAATAGAAAAGCTCTGGGCTAGGAGGAGACTCACACCCAGAAAAGCACCTTGAGCACACAACTGTGTCCTCTCCACAAACCCTTTCTCTCCCATAGTTTGCACTCTCCTATTACAGCAAAATTAAAACCAAACTGCTCTTTCTCACAGCTACTCTGTAAAGTAAATAGTCAAAACCCTTCACTGCACAATTTTTTCCCTAGGTAAATCTTAAAACTCTGGTTTCTTTTTACCCACAATAACAAGGCCAGTTTTTCTCCTGTTAGGCTGGACTGACTCTCCCTGGCCAGGAATATGCATCCCAAAGGAGGGGTGAGTGGCCAGCTCCAATTTTGCACAATACTTCCTCCATCACAGTCAGTTTTACAAACACTTCCAGCTCCCCACAGTGGAAAAAATCCCATCTCTTCTGGGATTTTGGGTCTGTAATCTGTGGCAGACCTGTAGAGTGATGAACCTGCTGGCACCACAGGCAAGCCAAAAATTGAAAACCAGAATCTCCAGTGAAAAGGCACTGGCCCTTGGACCAAAAAAGGCCAAGGAGATGCAGCTCAGAAAGAGCAAAGTCACACATCATTACCTTGTTGGCTAATTCTCTGCTTGAGGATTTGATTCAGCCATGAGCATCACAAGTCACTGAGTTTCCCACAGAAACTAGATCTGGATATAGACCATGGGGATATCCTGAATTTCTGCATTACTTTGGTTACTTTAACAAATTTTTTTTTAAATTCAAGATGAAAGTATATTGTAAGATTTGCAGGTTTCAAAAGCCTTGAATTTATCTTATCTAATGATTGGTTTGGACCTCTGGAGTAGTGCATAAACAACTAATTACATGGCATAATACTTAAATGAATAATTTTCATAATCAGAAAGAATGTCTTCTATGTAATGTAGGTTGAACTATCTATTGTTTTGTAGTCAAGGCATTTATAGTGTCATAGCAGGCCCAGGAAGAAAAAACAATTCCAGTGTCACAGTCTTTTAGCATGTCAAACATGAGAAGTCTCAAAAAAATAACTTGTTCCCATTGGAAATCAAGAACATAAAGAATAAAGCAAAATATATCAAAAAATATACAGATCACTGTTACTAACATGGTGTAAAATATATTAACAATATTATAAAAATCAAATCCCTTTATGGGTCAAAATAAAGCTTTAGAACCTGGAAATTAAATTCGGAAAAATTCTAAAAGTAAACATGTTGAAAAATGTCTGCTTCAAAAGTCTTCCTCCGTTGTGAACCTTCATCATATTTTACAATTAAAATTATTTTAATATCATCTTCTTTTGCTTTTCATCAAGAGCTGTAGCATAAAAAAGGTCCAATGAACTGCTATTTTGCAAAGCATATTTGAACTGGCATTTCCTGAGCTTGAGAAAAATGAAGCACTCCATTTTACTTACATGAATAAGGATGCTCTATATCCCACATATGAATATTAATTTTTTTACAGTTCTTCTCTGTGATATAAGAGTGTTTAAAACTCACAGTCAGGGAGAAGTTCTGCTGCTAACAAACCTGTAACAAACCCATATTTCCAGGGATAATCATGTCAGCTGTCAGAGCACAGTGAGGAGCAGCTGGTTCACGAGGGATGGTGAGCCAGGAGCTGAGCAGAATAACAAGGCAAGCGGGAGCAACACTTTCCACCAAGCAGTGAGGTTGTGGAGTGGCAGATTTGGATGGTGATCAGGATCAGACACGATCCAGTGCTCTTCCAAGAAGTCCCCTTGGACTCAGCCAGTTAAATGCTTTATCTTCACCAAGCCCCCTCCCAGAAGGGCAGTGCACGTCTGCCCTGCCATCAGTACTGCAGCACCCAGCCCTGGCAGCTAAAGGTGCAGAGTACAATTGAATTAAATCCACATCTTATGAGATGAAGTCATTCAAAAACCTGATTGGGCAGGTTAAAAAAAATTAAAAAAAAAAAAATAAAAAAAGACTGCTATTGTTGCCTTTTTAAAATGCCATAGAATGCCCTTTATTCAAGAATAAAATAAATTATATTTATGAGGAAAAATTATCCATCAAAAATAGAGCATATAAGAATAGTCTGAGAGAAACCTGTGCTTGCCATACAGACATGTTCCAAAGGCTTCTGCAGAGCTACACAAAATGAGTAATTATATTACAATTGCAGGTTTTAATGCATATGGAAAACACCCCAAGTAAAATTAACTTATCACTCATTTTATTTAAAAAAAAAAAAAAATAGTACCAAATTCCAGGGAGAATAATGGAACCTTACCAAGCATGTCAGCAGACTTCATGCAGGCTGAGCACTACATGCAACATTGATTTCTGCCTCCAGCAAGGGTCTACCTACAGGCATCAGCAACTAGAGGGTGAAAGAAATTATGAAGGGCTCATTCATTTCCAATGCCTCCATCACTTCCCACCTAGTTCCTCAAAGGGGTAAATATCAGATGTGCTGTTGTTGCCCCTTGCAGGACAGCTACAGACCTTACACACCAGCCTTGCTCCCTTTGCTCAAATGGTGAAATAAGAGCTGCTGCAGCTAGTGTACAGGTGTCTGACAATGAAACTAATTTAGTTTCTACCTCACATATCAAGAACTGCGAAAAAATATCCTGAAGAACATGAAAACTAGGAAAAATAAATGTTTTTCCATTGCTTTTACCTTTTATCCTAAATTTTAGTAGAAATTGAGGCTGTTTAAATGCTACACATAACAAGGAAATCTTTAAAACCTGGTGTGACTTCAGCTAAAATAGGAGCATTTGGCATCTCAAAAAGCTTCCTATCTCCCTAAAAGGCCTCTTTTCATTTTTCTGAGGAAATTGAACAATACAACAGAAAATTTCAAAACCTAGGTGAAAAACAGCAACTTCATCAGACATAATGAGGGAGCTTCAAATATCTGTGTCTCAGGTATGGACTGTTTTAATATAGCAACAATGATTTGACAAAAGTATGTTGGAGACTTAAACGGTTTCTGAGGATTTCTATGGCAGGCAGGAAACAATCATGATATTCAAAGCACTGCTCTAAACAAATTGCTCTACTGGAATTGTTAGCTCCCTGCAAATTCTATAGAGTCTTTGAATATTACTGTAGAAAAAGATTCACATTATTTAATAGATTTCAATATGCAGTTGGAAGAATGACTAACACACAGGTACCATACCTATCTTTATTAAAAGAAAATGAAGCAATCAAAGGACCCATTCATTTTGAGTGATTTTTCTGGAGCTGGGCTGATAATCAAATACTATAGGATAGTATAGTACTGCTAGTGATCTTCAAAATTAATAGCAAACATATATATATATATATATATATATATAAAGGAATGAGATTTACAGAGTAAATATATCAAACAAAACAGTTTGTTCTCTCAGGTATATAAATCAAATAATGTCTGTGGATATGAACAGCATTGTATGGCCATTGATTGTTTACGTGCTGCAACAGAGTTTATGAGTTTCCTTGCTGTAAAGAAATCTCTGGAACCACATGCCATATCCACTGTGGATATCCTATAGACCAATCTGCCATAATGACCAGAGATGCATTTTGACCAGAATGTTATGCAAGGATCATTTATCCTTTAAAATCATCTTAAAGCACTGTGCAAGGTATTCCTAAAGAAGCACTGTTAGAGATTTTACAATTTCTTTTGTTTTTCCTATGCCTAACAGTGAGATGAGGTGGCATGCAACTGGCTCCTGGGAAGATTTAAAGTAATTCATCATTTATTTTGTGAAATTATGCTGGGGTGGTTTTCTTGAAATATACATCCCTTTTTCCATCACAGGCAATTGTAAATTTGGTACATAAATTATTTGTGCAAAGTTATTTATTACTGCTATATACACAGGAAAATTTTGGAAACTTTTCTGCTTTTCAGGGGATTATTTTAACAATCTGTGTAAACATGTAAGCTGTTTTCTTACTAAAAGGAACTGATTGCTAATGTGTTGTCACGAGCTTAATTGCATATATATGAAGTCTGCCTAAATTATGGAGGGCTGGTATTTTTGCTTGTTTTGTAACAAGATGCACCAAGATTATCTTAAAGAAATGTGAAACATTTACTTGAGAAATTATTTAGGGCCTGAAATACTTCATGCACTGAATCATTTTCAGCTGAGGAATGAAGAAAATCAAATTGTTACTTTTACATTTAGCCAACCCCAAAACACCATCTGGATAGAAACCCTCTTAGTACTAAATTCTAAGAATTTTCAGAACATAGAATCACGGAATCATAGAATAGTTTGGGTTGGAAGAGAAAGGTTACTTAGTTCCAACCCCCTGCCATGGGCAGGGACACCTTTCACTAGACTTTTTCCTCCCACAGCACTAAATTCTATTTACTTAAACACTTTTTGGTCATACATCTATGAACAGTTTAATGAAGAAACATTACAAAATTGGTAGGAATCTTGACTTTTGGTTTGCTTTGGCCAGTTTAAAAAAAAAAAAGAAAACAAATGTTGTAACATTCAAAAAACCGACAGTAATATTTGTACTTATTAACTGGAGTATAAAAAATATGTCTTGTTGCCAAAACATCCCTACTTGTAGCACTACAAGTTATTAGCTTTTATAACTACAAATTTTACTAAGATAAAAGAATATCAGGAATCTAATTCTTACCATTCTAACAACTAGAGGCCAAATTCGGCCTCCCCTTACAGTCATGCAATCACAGTTGTTAACTGTTGTAAGGGCAAAATTTAGCCCCAAAGCACATTTTTATCTAAACACATATATTTTCCTACATATAAAAAAGCCAATCAAGCTATGCCTTATTACTGCTCCTCCCTTCTGAAGGGTAAATTCTGATATTTGAAATACCTGAACTGTATTTACAGCTGTACAACTCCGACACCGCACACTTGCAAAATTTCACTTGTACTCTATAAACATGGAGCAACTTGTACCATCGTCTTAAGCATTTTTCTTAAAAGAGAGAAAGAGCAGAGCAGCTTAGACATTTTCTTTGTCAAATTCGCAGACGAAATACATGGTAATGTGACAGGCAACATCATTCCAGCCCCCAGAGGCCACCATCTCCACACAGTCCTCCTCGTCGTAGGCGTTGTTGGGCTCCCCGCTGCGCCATTTGTTGAAGGTCTGCATGGGCGAGCGGTCGGAGTAGACGAAGTTCCCCTCCTTCTCCAGGTCGTTAATCCCAATGAAGACTCTGGTGAGCCCAGCTTGGTTGATGTACGAGGCAATCAGGGTGTTGGCAGTCTCGTCCTTGGGCATGCTCAGCGTCCCTCCTCGTCCGTGGCAGTACAGCTGGGCTTCCTTGTACCGCTTCTCCTCCTTCACCAGCAGATAGATCTTATTGTCTGTCTCGCGCACGCCGGCGACAGCTGCGGGGGAGGGCAGTGCTGAAAAGTGAGCACTCGCATTTCGATAAACCAAGTCACTGCACACCCCAAAACAGCTTCACAAATCAGATGTGGAACGGTGGCGCTCTTTACGAGCGATTACACCGATAAAATGGGGCAAAAAAAAGAAAGGAAAGTAGTTATATAAAATTAACCTACCATTTTTTATGAATTTTAGCTCTGTCGTCAGCTGGGCTACTTGAATGTCCATTTCACCGATAGCCTTCCTTAGCTGACTGCACTCACAAGGGATGCCTGTGAAATTATATAGAGACACCCAAATCAAAAAGCTACCTAATTTCAACAATTATCTCAACATCTTTATGAAAAGGCCCAGCGTGGCAGCTCTGGAGAAAGCTGTCTTGCAAGTAACAGACAGAAATTTAGAGCCTTCACCACCCTGCACCATTATACAATTCTCAGGGGGTCTGGGCCTGTGCAGTACAGATCACTTCACTTCATACGAATCTTCAGTCCTGAATAATTAGCACTACCCTAAACACAGATAGATATTCTCTGCAGAACACCCACAATATTTTTTAACCAAAAACATTTTCCAAAAATTCCCATTTTCAGTAAAATTATCTTCTTTAGTTTTCTCAATGATTTCTTTCATAGCAAAAACATTGTTTGTGAGTTTTTCACAAGCAACATATCCCAGCAGATCCAAAATTCCAACCACATATTGCACATAATTACCTGCAAAATGCAGAGCTGTGTTTTTGAAAGTACAGAATTTACAATACTTCTGACAATAAAATTAGACACTAGAAAATCATCTATTAACCCAAATTGGGGTATAGGTTTGACAAAGATAATCTGAATGTGAATATTAAAAGAATAATTGTTACATCTCTGACCACAAATCTCAAAATGAGGATCAATTACCGTTTGCATTTATTACAGTTTGCAGTTCTGTATGTAATTATTAAAATCTGCATTGGACTACCCAATTACTCTGCTCAGTTGTGTAAGTCAGCCTAAGCACAAGTTTGCACTTGCCCTGCAAAACTGTGCATGTTGGCCAGGTGCACAGCATGCTGGCTCAAGAATTAGAGTGACAAATTATGTTCTCATGAGAAATCTAATCTGTGCACCTCCAATGCACTCTGCCAGGAAGGGATGAATTCAGTCAAATTCAAACCTGCCACTCTTGCAAGGCTTGCACTTATGTTAGGCTGTTTCTCTAGAACATTTTACACCTCTGGGAGATCCATGTACCTCCATATGAGAATCTGAAGAGAGGGTGAAGAGAAGACCGAGCCAGGCTCTGCTTGGTGGTGCCCAGCAATAGGACAGGAGGAAATGGGCAGAAACTGCACATTGCACAGGAAGTTCCTCCTGAACATCTGGAAGAGCTTTACTGTGTGGGTAACTGAGCACTGGAACAGATTGCCCGTAGGGGTTGTGGAGTGTCCATCCCTGGGGATATTCAAGAACCATCTGGACACAATCCTGAGCCACGTGCTCTGGGATTACCCTGCTTGAGCAGAGGTTTGACCAGCTGACCCAATGTGGTCCATCCCAACCTGACCCGTTCTGTGACCTGTGTTCTTGACAATCTCCTGCTCCTATAACTATAATCCATGGACGGGCAGGAACATCCAACCTGCTCCTTTGTGTTGACTGGAAGACAAAGAGAGATATGCAGAGACATCCCTTTCCCCTGGTGATGAATGATTCAGACAGTCTGGCTTCAGTTTCTGGGTTTCTAGGCTTCTGGAGAGATTACTCCTCAGAGAAAGTATGAGATACTGTTTTAGCATATACACTACAAGTCCAGCAACTGCTGCAACTTCAATGATTTTAAGCCATTTGAAAACATCACAGTGAAATATTACAGTACCAATGAAAAAAAAAATCATTATTTCCCTCAGTATGTAAACAGATGTATTTTTAGTTATGAAAAGTCTTTCACATCAACAAGGTGTGTTATGGATTACCTGGGTCACCATTAGGACCTGGTGGTCCTATGTCACCATTATCTCCTTTTTCACCTGAAGACATGAAAAATAACATAATGTTAATGCTGCCTTTTCTGTCAATAGTTCATTTAGCAATTATCTATTTTTTCTCTTGCAAAATTCAAACATGGTGAGTAGAAATATGCCCAAGCAAAAATAAAGATTTTTCTGTCCTAGTCATTGCACAATAAAGGCCAGCCAAAGCTACGAAACTTAAACCCAAATAATCTGTGCCAATATTCACTTCTTGACATTCAGGAACTTTACAGAACTAGTAAATTCAGATGGTGTAGAGGGAAAAGGGCTGGTTATACCTAAATTTTGAATCATGATCTAGATGATTAGGTAAACACTGGTCCAAATGACTTAACCAAAGTCACACAGGAAGCCTATAGAGTAGTCAACAAAAGAAAACACATCTTCTGGCTCTTAAAAGTCTGCCAAAGCACAACACATCTTCCCATGTTCTTTAACTAACCACACTTGTGTGACAGTGCAAAGTTCTGTATTTATCCCCAAACCAGAATACTCAGAGTGCTTTAAGACTAAATATACTGATGTCTCAGCAAAGGTAACTGGTTGAGACATCTCAGTGACCTGGCTGACCACAGTGAGAGAAAATTCTTGCTAAGGTAAACTGTGAGATGTGTTAGCCATTTTTCAAGCTCCTAAACTTTTCTCAAACATAAATGATCACATATTTTTCACCTAAAACACAAATGGAGAAATAATTGAATTAAACATACCTTTTGAACCAATAGGACCAATTTTTCCGTGACGTCCGATGCTGCCTTTCTGGCCTTTGTCCCCCATTTCTCCTATACATAACAGAAGAATGAAAGGCACAAGGTAGCAATGTAGTCCGATTCATTCAGATTTTTCTACGTCTGCAATATCAGTTTTTAAAATGAACAAATGCTATATCCCAAATATTCATTGAAATCCAGAGGTCTAGCTCAATCCTTGTGAAGAACTTACATACAGTAACCTAGACAGTGATTTTATCTTTGCTAAACAATTGACATTAACAAGGCAGGAAGGTGTAATTGTCAACAGCTCTTGTCTGAGAACCACTGGAAAAGCCTTCCCAAACCTCACCCAGCGGATCATGACAGAATTATGTTGAAAATACAGAGGATTGTTGCATTCAAACATGGATCAGCAGATTAAAACTATCATGGAGTTGAGAAGATCTAAAGGATCCAAGCACAACTGACATTTCATCTCAGTGATTCCACAGTAACTGAGGGCTGGCTTTGGGCTTAAGGACTTACTTATACAATATAAATACTGTCATATGAGATAGGTTTCCCTCTGGACCACACTATTAGAGGAGAGCAGGTATGGAGGGACTGCAGGGATGAATGCCTACTGAGGCTCCCATCCTGCAGAAATCTAAGCCCAAAATTGCTTTAGAAAATATTTATGAAGTTGTTTTCAATGACAGTTGAAAAGATTGCTTCTTTGCTGGAAGCAACATCTGCTGTGCTCTGGTCTACTACACAGGTGCAAGGGAAAATTGAGACAAACTAGGAGGAAAATCCTAGCTTGTCCAGAGGGATCCAGCAACTGGACTTGTGCAAACTGTCATAGCTCAGCCTCAGTTGTGGATCTATGACAACTGAAGATCTGCTGTCCCCTGTTGCTACTGCATCTGGACAGACACATGTATTTTTGAAAAGTGGATAATTTTATTACCCATTTTTTCATTACCACTAACTTAAAGGTGAAATCAATAAGAAGTTTCAGAATAAAACCTGATCACTCCTATCACTCCTCGGCTAAGAGATGTTATATCTATTACTCCAGGAACTCTCAAGTAACCCTTGTCTCTTGATGGCATGAGCCAGAAAGAAACCATTTCCTCTGAACTGAGAGAAGCTAAATGTATGTGGTTTGTTGGTCTGATTAATTATGGGCAAGTCCTGCAATCAATAATTTTCATTTGTTTCTAACAAGTGTCAAATTCAGACACTACTGGACACAGGCTTTCACCAGAAAACAAAAATATATTTCTCTTATCTATTCCTACTGCAAGTACCAGCTTGTAACCAGTTTATCAAGTTGCTCTGAAAACGATGTCTCTTGCTTTGCATATTATTGAATTGGGGTTACCACATTAAAGATTATCAGATGTTTGAATTCTTTCTCTTCAAGCTGCTACACTTGAAATTAAATAAAATCATTGCTCTAACGTGTAAATAAAATAAAATACATAAAATTATTTCACTTTCTTTCTTGTAGAAATTGCCTAGAAAATGAACTGCTTCTCCGTCACAGCCAGTAAAACCCATGTGTTCAGTTCAGAGGTAAAAGGAAAGTGTGTTATCTCAAGCAATGAAGACATGCATTAAATCTCCTTTCCTCATTAAAAGAATTGTTCACATTTGGGTTTCTCTGACAGTGACTAACCCCTGCTTCCACTCCAGGGGCTTGCTTATTCTGCTTCTTCTGCAGAATAAATCACAAAGTTTCAAGAGACACCCATCTGCCTTGAGGGTTTCAGAAGTTTTAATACTTTTTGTAAAGCCCTTTTTAGTGGCCCTATGGTTGTCAAAAATGCAGTCTGAGGAGTCTTAATGAAATTGGGAAGTGGTAGCTGGAAAGAAATGGGGACAATAAAAGAAATTAAGTCTTCATAGACCAAAAATAGGAAATCAAACACAAAGAGTGAATAAAAAACTGAAGAAAGTAATCTGTCATCCCTTAGATGAAGGTGGCATACATTGGAACCAATTATAGAAGATTTAAAGGAACTGGGAAGGAACTGAAGAGAAGGAAATTCTAAATTATCTTCTCGGTGGCTTTTTCAGGCCCACAAACAAGTGAAGAAATAAAATTCCAGAGATGAATGGTGGGCTGCAAAACAAGTGAAAAAATGAGGGGTTCCACTCTCTGCCATACTATAAATGGGGGTCACAGAGTATAGGCAATCTCATCAGGATTATTTGGAACAGACAAGAAGGTATAAAACTACCTAGAAAAAGGCACCAAAAAGACAAATCTAGCAGAAATGCAAATTCACCATGTCGCAGACAAATTTAATCTAATCATGTTAAAAAGAAAAGAGCAGTAGTTTTCTTCCCAAACTTTAGGATTTTAAGACAAATCAAATCAAATTCATGATCTGACATAGAGGACATCACAAACACCTACCTAACAAGGAAAGTAGAAATGTACCAAACCACACCAAAGGTCTCTTGAATCTAGGGCCATCTTTAACAACAATCTGCACAGGATACTTAGAAAGAGAACATAATATACAGATGAAGATTAAAAAGTCTTTCTCCCAGTGCACCTCAATAATCTTGCAGCAGTCAGCATTCCCAATGCAAATAGATTGCCTAACTTGAATGAGAATGATATTTTAAAGGATATAATGATGCTATAGTAGTAATCTACATTCAGAACACTTCATTTTTAAAAAAACTATTGGCAACTGGAAATGAGAAAATTTCAAATATGTCAACAGGCTACAGAACTGCTTTACACTGAAAAATTCGAATTATCCACACTAATGAAGGTCAGTGGTTGGTGAGGGAACCACCAATTGCTGAGGTACTAACTCTTGGTAAGTGGCTACAAGAAGTTACATCTTATCATAAAGTCATGAAATGGGCTGAGTTGGAAGCAACTGTAAAAATCATCTAGTACCAACCCCTTCCATGGGCAGGGGCACCTTCCACAAAACCAGGTTACTCAGGGCCCCATCCAACATGCCCTTGAACATTCTTTGAGGGATGGAGAATCCATAGCTTCTCTGGGAAACTTGTTCCAGCATCTCACCATCCTCACAGTAAATAATTTTTTCCTTATATCTAATCCAAATCTGCCCTCTTTCATTTAAAGGCATTCTTCCTTGTCCTATTATTACATGCCCTTGTAAACAGTCCCTTTCCAGTCTTCTTGTAGATTCCCTTTACTGGAAGATGCTCTAAAAATCTCCCTGGAGCTTTCTTCTCTGCATGTTGAAGCAGCCAAACTCTCTCAGCCTGTCTTCAAGGTGTCCCAAGGTGGCTGTCCTCTGGACTTGCTCCAGCAGGTCCATGTTCATTTTATGTTGGGTGCCCCAGAGCCAGGGATTTCATGAGAGCAGGGTAGAGTGGGAGAATTACTTCTCTCAACCTGCTGCCCATGCTGCTGTTGATGCAGCCCAGGATGTGGTTGGATTTCTGGGCTGCAAGGGCACATGGCCAGTTCATGTTGAGCTTCTCTTAAACCAACACCCCCAAATTCTTCGTCTCCAGGCTCCTCTCCATTCATTCTCTTCCCAGTCTGTATTTGTGCTTGGGATTGCCCCAACCCAGGTGCAGGACCTTGCACTTGGTCTTGTTGAACTCCACGTGCCCACCTCAAACCTGTCCAGGTCCCTCTGGGTGGCATTCCTTCCCTCCAGGGTGTTGACAGTGCCACATGGCTTGGTGGTGTTGCCAAACCTGCTGAGGGTGCACTCGATCCCACCATCTGTGTCACCAACAATGTTAAATAGATACTCTGATATGAATGAACAGTGCATAATCACAGGAAGCATTTTATATAGCTGGGGCAAATCTATTTCACCCAGCATTAGCCTTCTTAAAATTAGGGGGTTTGGTCTAAGATATTTATCTAAACTCCCCTGGTTGGAAAAATAAACACCTCTGAGTAGTGATCCGCCCCACTCATGTTAGACAGGTATCATAATCAGAATAGTTAGAAAATTTGCAAAGGAAACTAAAGCTAGTGAGAAAAAATCCAATCTATAGAGGAAGCAGCAATGTTTAAAGGATTTAAAAGTACATTCAAAGCCAAAGTGAAAATAGTAAGGTACATTCCTGACTGGAGGAGTTTCTATTTGGTGGCAAGCAAAGACAAAGAACTGCCCTCATGAAACATTATCTCACTAGAATTATGTTAACAACATATTACCAAGCTTCCTCAAACCACTGGTCCCTCTAGGCCAAGACTTTGTTTCCTGTGATGGCAGCAGAAGGTGCAATCCAGGGAGATCCCACACCACAGCCACTATCTGCAAATGAAATTGCTGGATCTGTCCCCAGCAGCTTCAGAGAGTGCCTCCTAGTTCAGGTACTATGGGATCTGGTGATTATGTAATCCTGACTATAACCTCCTCAGACTACTCTGTACAGATGCAAGAGTCTCAGTCTATCCAGTTTCTCCTTATGAGGCAGCTCCTCTTTTCCACATTTTTGGTGCCCATCTCTTACCTCTCAAGTCCTTCTTGAGAGACAGAGGCCAGAAAAACATTCTTGAGACAGTGCATGTCAGGCTTTTGTACAGAACAAAATCAGCTGCAAAAAGAAGCTTCCTGTTTTGTCCTTTTGTCATCCTTCTGTGGTGATGGGCAGTGTTCTGTTGGCCTTGGGACTCTTGCTAATGACTTCAGAGCAGTCCTTGAGTTTTAAGTGACAGTTTGGGGTTTTGGCATCATTTAAGCATGGATTAAATCATGCATCCTTAATTTCCCTAGGCAATATATTTATTTACATTGAAGCCCATCTGCCACCTTTTGCCCACTCGGTTTAGCAGTATTTTCTCAAAATCCTATTGAGTTCAGGTGAAACTGAAAGACAGTTTTGAAACAGATAGCCACTTTGTGAATTCACAGCTGTCAATGTCAGGACTTTTATACGGAATACTGCCTGCAGCACTCCTTAGCGAGCAATAAATTCATGTAGAAATTGACTCAGAAATGCAAAGGATTGATTGATTACATATTAATGAGCAATCAGTAATAATAAAATATAAATTAAGATATTATTACCTCTTTTTAGAATTTGATTATACAAATGACTGAGCACTCTGGCTCCAATCCAGTTAAATTAATGAGTCTTCTCTTCTACTTAAGAGGCTGTGCCTGTATTAGTAAACTAAATGCCTGGGACTATTCCCTGGCAGTGGGAACCAGGTAGTCAAGAATGGGGCACTCCATGATACTAAATTATCCTACTCTTCAAGCCAAGATAATCTTGCAAGCTGCTCATTGTGTTAGCTCCTAAAATATACCCAAGAATTGCCCGGGAAAGTGTTAGCTGGCAAAAGCCAAACTCACTGTGTTAACACTGCAAAGGTAGAGACAGTTGTGTTCCAAGCCCAAGAACATACCATTATATGTGTATCACATACCATTAGAGTTGCATATAAATTAAGTACAATGTATAAAGGCCGAAATTAAAATACTAAAATACACATTTTAAATGCTTATGGCTCTAAGAAAATTGAAGTATCTTGAAGAACATAATTTTAATGTTCTGTTCCTTTGATGTTACATTCCAAGCGTAAATCCACTTTGCCCTTCTTATTTTGATTTCTGCAAGGCACTCTGGGAATATTCACAGGATGGTACTGTGGAATTTGAAAACATAGAAGTTATGGCCTCAGAGACTGCACCAGGACTCAGTTAAATAACTGAGTTTACTCCCAACATGGGAGAGCACAGTACAGCCATTGGTGCAAGTGGGAAAGTTAATTCTGTGAACTTCACAGCCCAAAACTTGCACTGCAGTACACACTGCTTTAATCTGAAACAGCCATTGTACTCAACCCATGCTCCATGCTTTACATAATGCCAACACAGTTTTTTATTCTGCTGACATGCTATGCATCATGATTGACCTATACAATTAATTAAAAGCAATGAGGAAAGTAAGTGGAATTTAACCTTAATCAGCACCCAAAGACATCAGAATCTCTGATGTCACCCTGAAGCATCAGGACAGTCAAAACAAGATTAATTTCAGGTAAGCACCAGAAAGTTTTAATTTTTTGAGTTACCAAAATCTGAAAATATCATGAGGAAAGATATGACAAAAACATCTGCAGCACTTTCTGATCTTGAGCTTTTCAGGTCAAATATTCCATAAGAAGGTAGTTTCTTTTGTAAGCTATTGTGTGGTTATTATGCATCTATGAAATTCAAAGACACTAAGCACATTTTTTTAGATGAACTTGCCAGAAAAATGAAACAAAGAAAGGGGAAAGAAAAAAAATAAAAGAAAAAAGATTAGCGTTATTTTGATGATGTAAATTAAGACCAAAAGTAGAAAACTCTACAAATGTGGCAGAAGGATTACAGTTTCTCCATCACTTACTCAAAGAGGAGAAAAATAAAATGGAATTTAGCAGCTTGCATCAACAGAAGGAGACAAATATTAGACCAAGACAAAATTATCAGGCTTCAAGATAAATACAAGGGGATGAACACACGCTTACACACTGACTGAAATTCAACAGACGACTGCATAGAAGCAGGGCTGCTGTCTGTGGGTGGTTTTAGGGGTAAATGCAAAATGAAGGAGCAATTATTTTTGCCAAACATATTGTTATATTTTATTTTTGTCTGAATGTTCCATCTTCTGGATTAGAAATAGGAAAATCCTTGGTCTGTTGGAAGAGAATGTACTCAGTCTCATGCAGCTTGAGAGCCTAGAAAAGTAGTTATGTACTCAGCTACAGGTCTGCACATTACACACAGCCCGTGGAGGTTAACCAGAGACTGAAAGGTCAGGAGACTGAAAGGTTTTTCCAGGTCAAAGTTGGCTATTATTCTGTGTCCTTTCCATAGAGCAGAAGTTACATCTGTGAAGTCTGTTTGCTTATCCAGTCAACACTGTGACATTCAAAGGGTACTGGATATACTATCATGATGAAAAGTGGTGCCATATAATCCAAATTGTTTTTAAGGTATCTGTGTTATTTTCTTTGACAAAGCATTTGTGGGAAGGAGTTGATCACAAGATATCTATGAAAAGTACAGCATTAATGAAAAGACTACTTAATTAGAGCTTACTTTAAACAAGAGCTTGTTTGTAGAAATGTCTGTATGTAAAAAGGAAAGTAGAAAAATATGTTGCTACAGAAGTAGCAAGAACTTTTGCTTCTGTTTAGTTGAAAGTACTACCTGGAAAAATACCCATACAGCATGCATTAGTATTAAATGAAACAGAAAAGAGATTTAAAAAAAATTGATGTTTTCTCATAGTGTGTTTCCACTTCAGTGTTTCTTTTTTCAGTCTCACCAGAATTTTGGACTTTTGCAGGTATGAAAAACTAGAAAATTACCACTGTTATTAGCATTAATCAAGCATACCTTATGAGAGCTATTTTTCAAACAAAAGCAATTTTACAGTAGAAAATAAATAAATGAAATGCCACATCACGGATTGTTCTGACTGAAAAAGAGTACTTCCACATCTCAGATGGACAAAGCATTTTGAAGTGACATGACAATATGCCAAGGTATAGAAACATGCAGGACAGCGTGATGAGAGGGGTTCTGAAGAAGTTGTCAAGACAACCTCATGCCAGAGGACAGAGACGGCTGAGGCACTTAGGGCTTTCTTTGCCCTTGTCTCTGCTGCCAAGGGCTGCTCTCTGGCCTCCCAGTTCTGCATGTCTGGTAGCAAAGATCTGCAGAGGACAAGCTGACAATTGAGTGAGGGACTACTTCACCTGAATCAACTCGAGCCCATGGCTTTCAAGGGTGCTGAGAGGGCTAGGCTAGACTTTGCAAGGCTCCAAAGTCCAACTAGCAGCTGCTAAGGATCCTTCACTGCTGAAAGGGAGGAAGAAGTAGAAGATGCTCCATGCTGGCAGGAATGGTGGGTGCATTGGAGGGCGGCCCTGCCAGTCAGGAGGAGCTGGACAAGCTGCAGAAATGTGGTGACAGGAATATCATGGCTTCAGCCAGACCCTAAGTTCCTCATCTGCACTTTGATGAACTCTGGCCATGGCTGGGTAAAAAACTCCTTTGCCTTAGAGGACCCAGAGACTTTTGGGCCTTCATACACGAGAAGCAAAGTAAAGTCCAGCTGAGGAAGATGGTTTTATTTAGCTTGGAATACAGAAAGGTAAGGGGGAAATTAATTGCAGTCTTCCACTACTTACAAGCAGTTTCTAGAGAAGATGCAGCCTTTTCTTCTCAGAGAGACACAGAGAAAAGGAAAGATTCCCTTGATTACAAGCTACAATAGGTCTTTCACAATGACACCAGTGAAACAGTCTGATTAAAATTTATGTGGAATCTCCATCCTTGGAGATTTTCAAAAGTCTACTGGACAAGGCCCTGAGAAATCTGCTCTGATATTGAAGTTTGCCCTGTTTAAAGCAGTAGATTGGACTAGATGAGCTCTTTACAACCATTTAACCTAAAATATTCTGTCATCTACACTTCAGGCTGCATTGCCTTACAAGAGCTGAAATTTTAGTTTACAATATTGTTTTTCTAAGAATCATCCTTGAAAGTACATCTACATAAGGGAAACAGACTGACTGAACACACACACCTCTCATGGAAGTTTATAATTTTTTCAGTGTATTGTAGGAGGCAGAGCTCTAGCTACAGATTTTGGTCCCAGGATAATCAGTATCAGACTTCTGCAACTGCCTAAAAGAACAACATAATAGATCATGCATCGTCACAAGGAAGTACAAATTATCTCTACAGTTGCTTTGAAAGAAAGATCATAAACTCAGTTCAGTAAAAGCTAACTCCAACCTTCTAATGACAGGAATGTCAATCTTTAATCTCAATATTGAAATCAAAGGATTTGACTCCTGCTAATTTGAACCTTTCAGAACACAAACCTCCTGGAAAACTTATGAAGGTCAAACTTCCTCCTTACTTCAGGAGGAAAACAAGTGTGAAAAACCAGAATTTTTTGCAAGACAGAGTGCTATTTCTCTCAGCTGCATAACTGAATACTGCTGAGCACCATTCTTCTCAAGAGCTCACAATATTTTTGAACAACAATGCAAACAAATTTATCACCATTTCCCATATCCAAAAAATGTGGGAACAGTTGTGTTCATCTTTGCCTATTATGGTTTACTGCCTTCCCTCAATGGTTTTAATTAAGATGTTGTAAGTGTTCAAATTCAAAAAAAAAAAAAAAAAAAATTGAGCCTTGTGGAGTTTTCCCTTCTGATCTAATATGAAGTTTTCATTTGCAGTAGGCAAATTATGAAGGAGACATTATGATGCCTTTCTTCACAGAGACCTTTTTAAAAAATTGAGATTTTTTTTTTTTATTTCCAAAATTTATCTTTTTAACCAGAAGATAATAGTTAGTCTACAAATGAGTGTGTATAGTTGTACTGGTTTTGGCTAAATTAAATTAATTGTCAATTAATTGACTGCTATCATTGTAGCTCTGAGGGTACTATATTTGGGATGTGTGACCAAAGCAATGTGGATAACACAGAAACATTCATTATTGCTGAACAGTGCTTGCACAGGATTAAGGCATTTTCTGCTTGCGACCCCACCTCACCAGTGACAAGGCTGGGAGGGGACAAGAAGCTGGGAGGGGACACAGCCAGGACAGCTGACCCCAGCTGACCCAAAGGAAGTTCCCTAATGGATGGAATTGTGTTCAGTATGTAAAGCTGGGGGAAGAAGAAAGAACATAGGGGGACATTTGGACTGATGGTGTTTGTCTTCCCAAGTCACATTATGTGTGACTGCTCTCCTGGGGATGGCTGAACACCTGCCTGCCCTGGGGAAGCACTGGATTCATTCCTTGTCATGCTTTGCTTGTGTGCATGTGGCCTTTGCTTTCCCTATTAAAGTGTCCTTATCTCAACCTAGGGGTTTTCTCACTTTTCCCCTTCTGATTCTCTCCCCCATCCAAACCAGGGGATGTGCCTGAGTGGTTATATGGGGTTGAGCTGTTGGCTGGGGTTAAACCACAACAGCACTAAACAGAAATGGCCAAGGATGAATTGGTCACCCAGTTAAGGGAGCAAGGACCCCCATCCTCACCATCTCACAAGAAAAACCAGCATTTTCTCAGGTATGACTTCCAAAATATCTTCCTTATCAAAGTTACCTTTTTCTCCTGGAGGTCCAACTCTGCCTGGACGACCTGGAGCACCTTTCTCCCCCTTTTCTCCAGCCTCCCCTGTTGATACAAAAGTTAAACAAAAAGAAGAATCATATTAAACCAGGATTATTTTCTGTTAGCAGCTGTGACAAGAATGCCATTCTCTCCAGTGAAAAAAATAGAAGCAGATGTGATCTGATTTAACAGCTTTACTTGATGGACAGAAAACAGATTTTTCTTCAATTGATGCAGACACTGGAAAACCCTGTCAATACATTGCTGAAGTCTCATACAACAGGTCTAGTTTTGTGGATGTTACTTATATCACTGACCTTCAAAAAACCAACAGCACAATTCACTTAAGCAGAAGCTTCAGAATCAGTCCCCAGCTTAGCACATAAACTTCTGTGTTCACCAAACTCCTTCCAAGCCTCTGCTAAGGACATCCTTAAGTCTCAAGTGAAAATGGCTTAACTATGACCTCATTAAAAGAAAAAAATGCCATTTTTGAGACCTATAAGAAAGCACTGCTAGTTCCATCATTAGAGGGCCATTTTTAATCATGAAAGCATTAACTCCCTACTTCATATCCTCAGTTATATACTGTGCTTTTTAATCTCTGAGGTATGAACCACTATGTAGTGTATTTACATGCACATAGCTTGTGATGCATCATTATATTCAGCATATTTAAACATCACTTTCTGTAAAAAGTGTTTGCCTCCTGGTGCCTTTTATTAAAGATTTAGGGATGCTTAGCTTGTTTTGCCCACTACAGCCACACTATTGCTGTAGTCTGCCATTGACATAAAATTAAAATCTCTGACAAACAGAAGGTTAAAGAATGATTTATACAGCCACCTTGACAAAACAAGATTTATATGAGGAAGGAGAAGAAAGTTCTTTGGCTTCCACAGAAGATAAAGTGCTAGTATGCAAGACCCAGAGTTAGCACAGCACATATGATATCCCAACACTGTTTTTCTGTGGAGGAGAGTGAGCATTAGCTGCTCTCCAGGAAGCTGATGGGAGCATCACAGCAGGATTGTCAGTGGTACCATGCAGCCCACAAGCCCAGCTCTCTGGCATAGCTGGCAGCTGTGGTTCAGAGAAGAGTCACAGAGGTGACATGTGAAAGCATGTCATACCATGGCACATTTAAAACATGCAGCCTCCAGCTCTCTTTCCAAATCTCTCTCTTTACTGTAGACCTAGGTGGCTGTGAGCTGAACTCAGCCCTCCATCTGTTATAGTTTCATTCTTCAGGCTGCTCCAAACCATCTTCCCTGCCTTCAGACATGCAAAAATAGGCCATTCCCTGACCTTAATGAGGACAAACTTCACATAACCCCCAGTGAATAATATTGTTAGTATGAAACAGGCTATAATTTGGCACATTTGGGAACGTCACATTTTTATTATCAAGTAACCAATAGGCTTTGTATGATTGCCTTTCACCCCTCAGGGCTGGTTATGAGTTCTTTGCTTCCCAAAGATAAATCCTGACAATGACTTTCCCTTGCTCTCTGGAGGCTGAGAGCAGGCTATTACAGCCTATTGCTCTACACGTTCTTCAGAGTGAAAGCTGTGCATTAGGGATCAATAAAATAGATCACTCTTGCTCCAGGCCATTACACCTGCCTGCATTTATTCCTATAATTTGATGACACTGCATTCCTTTGTGTGGGTGTTCTAAAAACTTTCTCCAGGAGGAGATTGCTCCATTACAGGCCCAGCTACGGACCAGTGGACATTTTTTTCTTATTAGCTGTTTTAAGGAGCAGGACCTTGGCCAAGAGGGACTGATCAGTGGCACAGCACAGCTCTGCCTTATGTAAGTCCCTATTCTTGCTGTTTGCACCCTGAGCATTGTACAAATTGAGGAAGTAAAGCCTGTGTAGGTGTCATGGGCAACAAAAGAGTTTTCTGTCAAGATAATCAATTTAATTTTTCACCAATAAACAATAATGTTTAACTTCTTGATTTGTGAAATAAAGAAATACACCACTGTGCCTCCTTTCTGGTCTCCAGTTCCCCAATCTACATCCAAGTCCCTTCAGAGCAGGAGGCTGGGATCTGTGCATTATGGTCCCTGCTGACTGGTCCATTGTGGCCTCTCCCACCAGCCACAGTCCCTTAGCACTTGCACTCCTTGCTCAGTCTCCTCTCCATCCCTTCCTGCATATTTGCTCCAGCCCCACTGCAGGAAAGAGTACTTTCCCTGTCAGCACAATGCAGCATTGTCTGTGCAGCTGAGGCAGGGAGAGATGTTAGTAGTGCTCCACAGTGCTGAGCTGCCCCTTACTCCTAAAAGAAACTTAGCCCTGCCAAACTATGTGACTAACTATTAAGCATTCCTGTCTGGTGATAATTTCTTTCCATTACTCATATTCTCCATGTGAGTTGATGCATCAAGTGTGAGTGTAAAAAAATTGGGTTTTTTAACATAGCATTAACTTTTTTATGTATTGAGTGTCATTGAGACTATTAAGACAACTGATTTGGACTCTAGAAGGGAGACAAAACAAGATGGCAAGCTGAGAATTTAAGCTTTGAAGGACTGTCCTGTGTTATTTTTTTCTCCACAATAGTAGTAACTCCAATTTCATGTGCCCATCAAAAGAAACTGGACTTTAGGAAGAATATGAGTGAGCTGTGTAATGAGGCTTCATCACCCATTGCTTCTTCAAACACAGCACACTTTTCTTGTTATTAATATTGCTGGCTTTCTAAAACATGGTTCAGTCTGCTGTCTGCATTCTCACAGGCATGGTTTTTTCACTTATACTTTTCATCTTACTCCTTTATACTCGAGTTAAAAAATAACCTAGCAAAACCTGTCCCCTAAAAAAACCCCACCAAAATGAATACAAAAAACAAAGCAAAAAAATCCACCAAAAAATCAAACCTAAACAAAAATACCCCAGACATACAAAATCCCAAAACAAAACCAAACTATCCAAAAAAAAAAAAAAAAAAACCAAACTAAACAAAAAAAAACCACCAAACCACAAACCACCAAAACCTGTCCCTAAGACCTAAACTGCTGACTTTAATCTCATTTGTGCTTTTACTACTCTTGGTGTCTTTAGTAGCTTTCTTTCTCATCCATTTCCACTTCCACTCTCATCTCCTGCCCCTTCTGATTTTCTCTTTTACTCTATGGGATCTTGATTGATTTTGTGTCATTTTACATTTATTTAGTTTCCAGTCTCTCCACTCAGTCTGATTCTTGAGCTCTTCTTCCTTTGTTTTTCCCCTATTATCTCTTTCTGTCCTTCTAAAATTCCTCCTTTATGCTCCCCTGCTTCTGTGTACTTTTCCCTGATAACTTTCTCCTTCATCAGCCCATTTGGGCTCCACTTTTTGCACCACCTCTTAAGTGTCTATCCTCTGCTATTCACATATCCCATGGTCTCCCTAATTTCTTGCATTTTCCCCTGTACCTGTTTTTCCCAGATTCCCAGCAGTGTGGAACTCGATTTCTCCACCACTGGAGATGTTGCTGCCAGCCCAGGGAAGGAGGAGGAGATAGTGCAGATCCAAAAGTTGCAGTGAGCAAATCCCGCTGCATGGCAGCTGAAATTTGGGCATGGCCACACGTGTGCTCAGTTTAAAGGAAGCCTTGGCCAGTGAAATGGGTTGGAACTGTGCCAGTGGGGGACAGCAGCATCTCATCACCACCCCTCTGAGCCAGACCCCCTGACAGCATAGGTGGAGCATTGAAAGCTTTTTAGGGATTTCACATTATCTAGGTTTGTATCAGGTCATTAAGTGCTTCACTGAATTTGTACATCAATCTCTCTCAATTTCACAAGGCTTATATCTTATGAAACAGAGTGAAATCATTAACACACTGTGGTTTTCAGGCCTCTCTCTGGTTTCCAGGCTCAGAACTGTCATCTGCCAAAGGGTCCTGCACAGTTTACACACTTTAAAAACCTCTGCTGCACATACTACTACTACTGCTACTACTATTGCTACTACTACTACTACTACTAATAATAATAATAATAATAATTCTTGCATTACAATGGTAATCATAGATGCTAATTTTGACTGATTACAAAAATAAGAAAATCAATGCAAAGAAGTCACAAAACTCATCCTGTCAAGTTCTTTGATATACAAAAAATATTTTCAAAGCTTAGGGCTGTGAAATCTGACCCTTTGACCGATCTTTCATGCAAATTTAACTTAAACATATGTTGTCCAAATACATGCTGTTGGTAGTGTTCTTCTCTGTAAGTCACTTTTACACAGTAAATATTTCAAACAAAGTAAACACCTTTCTCAAGCCTTAGTTAAACCTCAGAAGGCCTGGATTTAGTGCTGTTCTCTCTAACAAGAACATCTGCAGAAGATCTATGTATTTTTAAATAATAATAATAATAATAATAATAATAATAATAATAATAATAATAATAATAATAATAATAATAATAATATATGCAAAACAATAATAAATATTAAGACATAAACATATTCTTAAAGGAAATTGGCTAAGCAGAGCCAGCACCCCTGTAGCCCAGCTCTCTTGCCCCAAGAAGAGAGCAGCCACACACAAATTGGGCAATGCCTGGAGAGGGCAGTTTACCCCCCAGCCAAACCCCTGGCCAAGTTGGGCTCACAATTTAGCTGCAGAACAGAACTGAGCCTCACCCTTTCCAATCAGTTAAGCAGAACAGGCAATGCCTGCAGTCCATCCTGTGGCCCTCAGGCAACTCAGGAAAGCCCAGATTGGTACAGATAAGATTAATGGCAGCAATTCTGGTTGGGTGGGTTCTGTGACACTAGAAGGCATAATTACAAGAAAAACTGAAAGGTTTGTTGTGTGGTTTGTACACAATGCATTTTTTTTTTATTGTTGTTGACAAACTGGTGGTTTTCATGGGGTTTATTTTGTCCTTAGTTAAAAAGTATTTCCCCATGTTCAAAAGTGTTATATTTCAACAGAAATGTCATAGTCTTCACAAGGGGAATTATTGTTATTGACTAAACAGGGCTGGGATTTCAACAACCATAATGGATGTTGTTGCTTTTAAATGCTAATTCTTGCCAGTGGCTGATTTCTTATGCAAGATATATTTTTTTTTCCTATGAAAAGATCAATAATTTATTAAACCACCTTCTTTGGGCAAGAGTTTGGGGGCATATTCTGTAAAAATGTTGCCTTTTTCATAAAAACTATAGAAATGCCAAAAGCCTAACTAATGTTTGCTTTCTTCTAAGAGGTATTTGAGCTTTTAAAAAATCAAAATAAGATAAACATAAGACAAGAAAGCACAAAATAATTCCTATTACATTGCAAAATGGAAATGAAAACCTCTCCAGGTATAAAGTAGGGCCTGATGCTTCAGTTTTTGGGTATGTGTACCACTGCTCAGTATAAACACAGAGCAACCAGGCAATGGATAAGAGTAACGAGCACTAGTGATCACAAGCAAATCTAGGAAACTGGCATGCATTCTCTGAACCATTTAATTTCACCTTATGGACCTTAAAACTCCATTTTTAAGGAGGCTACAAACAGGGGCAAATAAGAGGACAATTGAGAGGTACCTTCTTGTCTCTGTAAAAACTGTCAGTTATGCAACTGAGCCTGTTAGAACAAAAATATTAATATTTGAATAATGAGTAGGCTTTCACATTACCTTTGAGGCCTGGAACAAGAATCTGAACAGAGCAGGACTCCTCTGCAATGTGTTGAGGATATCCAGATCTTAGCAGTGACAGGAAGGCAAGGCTAATTAGAGTCACCAAGAAAACCAGATCTCTCTTCATAATGAGCACTTACAGGTCACTGACTCCTAAACAAAAGAATGAATAAACAGTTATAAGAATTCCAAAGGCTTTCAACAGTTTCTAAACACATGCAGCATCCCACTACAAACACAATATATATTTGTGTGCCATAACCCACACAGCATGAGCACTTGTGCAGCTCCTCCAAGCAGGTTACATGTTAGTCAGACACACATGAAACAGGCAGCAGCACATTTAACAAGTTTTTTTGCTGTTAGACTGGATGGGATAAAGCTCAGAAGAAATTTAATTAAACAAGAAGGAGATAAAACAATGCCAATAGTAGGCAATTCTGTGTGCCTGATTTCGGGAGGTGATTGGAGGATTTCTGTGCATGATTGGAGGCAGCTATCTGGAAAGGTGAAAGGAGATAATACAGCATGTAAGCTTAGAATCACAGAATTGCTTAGGATGGAAAAGACATCCAAGATCATCAGCCAGCCATTAACCCAGGATTCCAAGTCTGCCACTAAGCCCTGTCCCCAAGTGCCACATCTACATGTCTTTGAAATATGTCCAGGGATGGTGACTCAATCACTTCCCTGGGCAGCCTGTCCCAGTGCTTGACAACCCTTTCCATGAAGTGATTTTTTCCTAATATACAAACTAAACGCCCTCTTGCACAACTTGAGGCCATTTCCTCTGGTCCATATTTCTTGTAACCTGGGAAAAAAGACCATCTCCACCCTGGCTACAACCTCCTCTCAAGCAATTGTAAACAGCAATTAGGTCCCCCCTGCACCTCCTTTTCTCCAGGCTAAACCCACTCCTCACAGGACTTGTGCTCCAGACCCTTCACCAGCTCTGTTGCTCATCTCTGGACATACCCCAGCACCTCCTTGTCCTTCTTGCAGTGAGGAGCCCAGAACTGAACACAGGATTTGAGGTGCAAACTCACCAGTGCCAAGCACAGGGGGAAATCACTGCCCTGGTCCTGCTGTCAGCAGCATTGGTGATATAGGGCAGGACATCATTGGCCTTCTTGGCCACCTGGCCTTGCCATGAAAGTTGTCAGTACTAAGTTCCCACTTGGAGTGGATACTGCTCTAGAGAGGCAATTCAGTGACAGATGGCACCAACTCAAAGGCCTGAAAATTCACTTCCCATCTACCTGAGCACTGGAATTGTGCCCAGGCAAATTGTCTGATACAATAGCCCTCATATCAGTCATTGAGGGTGGAAGGCAGGTAATATTTCACTGTATCACTCAATAAAGTTGAATCAGAGTCTTCAATAACTCCTGAAGAGAATCACCTTTGAAACACATCCTAGTCAAAGCTGACAAGTGAAATGGCTTGCCTGAAATTAGGCTGTGAAGAGATGTCCCAGAAAACAACCAAACAGAAATGGAGTTTGTGGGAAAGGACTGTAAAAAACCAGTATTTAGGAGGCCTGTAAAGATACTTTGACAAAGTATTTTCAAATAAAAGTGTTATTTATGTACTTCTGATATATTTTTCCAGTCTGTCCTTAACCAGAGCTCAGTAACACACAAATAAGCTGAAAGTCATAACAGGTTTTTTGTCATCTTTTACAGCCACCATAAGGGCAAATGCATTTTACATCTGGAGCAAGAAGATTGGGCTATATTAATTTCCACTCCCTGAATTCCTTTAAAAATAAGCCAGGTAGGATTAGGCACAGGTGTGGGACCAGTATGTGGGTCTGTATGCCTCAGCATGTTGGGGAGCTAGGAGAGCAGAACTGTTATTTTTGGGATGGCCTGAAGAAATTAACTGGCATAACAGATGTCTTAGCAGCAAGGCCAAGCAGATGATTTTGGAGTTGGGGGAATAAATTGTCCCTCTGAATTACTGTCCAGTTTGTGCTTCCATTATCCCCTAGGAGACCATAGCAAGGGAATCTGATGGGAGCAGACTTTGTCTCCTTCTTCATGAGTGAAGGGGAATGCATGAGTTACAGGCCAGGTTTCTGTGCCTCACAACCCCCTTGCTGCACCATCTGTTGCTACATCCACACTGAGGGACAGGGACAGGGGGTTGCCACAAGATACCCCTGAGTTCTTACTGCTCATCCAGGTCTGGGGCAAAGGCTTGTGTATGCTGTGTGCCCGTGTTAACCCAAATCTTTTCCCCAGGTTTCTTTCCAAAGGAGAGAAACCTGCACCTGGAGGACCACACCTTAAAAGACAATTGTCTGTGCTTAGAGCTGGGAAGAGCTGTTGGGTCAAGAGATCTCAATACACTCATAGTCTGATGGGCTACAGTAGGCCAGGAAACCCTAGGGAAAAGGTAATCCTGGGTAATGTTGGTCATTTTCCCATGGGGTAAGGGAGGAACAAGGACTATCTGGGGTTTTCCACAACCTGCCATGCAGTCCTATAATGGGTCAGGCATGAGCTACTTCACAGACAAGCTTTGCCAACCAGAAAGAATACCTAGGAGAGAGTGGAACTGCTGCTCAAATATTTAGGCTGTGGTAAGTTTTGTCACAATTGCAGCAATGATCACTTGAGGCTTCTCAAGAGTACTGGGCAAAATTGTCTTTTGCCACTCAAGGATGAGGTACAGGAGCTAAGGAGAAGGTGCACCATAAAGCCAGGGATGGATCTGTTAGAATGTGTCCACAGGAGGGACACAAAGATGATCAGAGGGCTGGACCACGTCTCCTACAAAAACAGGCTGAGAGAGTTGGGGCTGCTCAGCCTGGATGATGCCTTAAGTTTTAGCTTTCGTATTTTTCAGATTCTGTGTTGCCTAAGTGTGCAACTCTGAACTTCATATTAAGTGTTAGCCAGTTCACAAGGTAGTTAGACAGAACAATCCTTTTCCAGGAGAACACCTGGTCACCAGCCTGCAGGACATCCTAGGCAGGATATCCCACCTTTTTTATGCAGTGGGAGTACTCCAGGATTCAGAAGATCAGACAAAGAGGCTTTCAAGCCAAGTGGTTCAGATACCCAGCTGAAAGCCAGGAAATGAGGGAGTTTCAGCATGAGCACCTGGCAGACTGGTGATAAGGATTCTTGATGGACAAATTGGAGAGTGGAATGAAATGGCCTGAGATGGAGGAAGAAATTGAAATTACGGTGGTGCTCCTGTCCCTGCATTAGTGAATAAAAGGCAACATCATCCCCCCTGTGTGCGTTTTATGAGGATTTAGATGTACCCAGACTCCAGCTGAAAGATCAAAGGCTCCAGGTATGTCAAATTTTAATCTGCCTTTGCAAACTCCTACACAGCTCAGAGTTGAGACAGACATGAAGCAGCAGAGAACTGCCAAGGCTGCTTCTTGGCTCTGCTCAGCAGCCACATATGAAGGGTTTTCTGGGAAAAACAAAATCTCCAACAAAGCTTCAGCACATTGCCCGCTGTCTGCTGCTGGGCTTACGTGTCTCAGAGACAGAGGGGATTCAACCCCACCCTACCACATATTACCTCAACTCACAGAGGAAATGGACTTTTCTAGAAAAAGAAGCTTCTTTAGTACAATTCAGGTAGCAACACCCAGGTCCATAAGAATACTCGGGGAAATTACCTTGGTCTGAGAAGAGCCACGAACAGAGGGAATCTCTGAGGAGGTTGCATATTAAAAACCCTCTAGAATCTGTGGTTGCAGTCAAGAGGCAGATTAACAGTAGAAATCAAGCCAAAAGCACCTTGTATATCACTTTCTCCATCTCTCCCTTCTTTCAAAAGAAACCCTCTGCAGCTAAAATTTCTTTCTGTGAGTTTGATCTCCAGGTATGTGCTACAGCAGACACTTTCACTTTCAAATCCTAGAAAATTTCTTGCCTTTCTGACCTACTTTCAAGCCCTTCAGACCTAGATGCATAAAGTCATTTAAGAAAACTAAATCTCACTGAAACTGGTCCTCAGTTGAAGGAGGACCAAGCTGTTTTTTCAAACACTGTTTTGGCCCTGGAATTTGGAATATCTTCAGCATTGGTAAAATCAATGCCAGAGAGAAACCTAGACATGTTCAGCACTTGTAAAAGCACGAATATTTTCTCACTGTCTATGCAGGGGTCAAAAGTAAAATTCATGGTTATTAGCAGTGGCCATTAAATCAGTGAAAGCTGAAAGTATTGGAAAAAAATAGGACAAGAAAAGGCAGCACTTCCTTAAAAAAAATTAAAATTAAGTGCCTCATTTTCCATCAGAAATGAAGACACATCAATGCAACCAGCACAATCATTTCAAAACAACTTTTGAGACCTCTCAGCTTTAGGAAATCTGCCTCAGTCACCACAAGACAAGAGGTTTCTCAAGCCAAACTTGAAATGACAAGTCCTTGAGAGGTCATTGGAGATTCCCAAAGGCCCCACAGGCTCACTCAAAACCACTGCAGGACCAGCCAGGCCAGCTGGCACTCACTGAGTTCCCACACTTCCCTCCAACTCTGGGGGGATGGAAAGCTTGGAGAGCACTTGAGCCAGCTAATGCCTCATGCATGAAGTCCCTGTATCTTCCAATGGCTCCAGAAGCGCCAGTGGCTAATTCTATGGCATTATTTTTGGACTTAGAAGAAACAATGCAGATGATCTGCCAAGATGAAACTTAATGGATGAAAAATGTAGAAGACAAGTGATGCTTGCTGGCATTAATGCTCAGCCAGCCAATAGCTACAGAGTAACTCTAATCCTCTGTATAATCCTATAGGACTCATCTTTGAGATGGTTTTATTTCACTGAGTAGTTTTCACACTATGATTTTTTTTTTGCAGTTATTTTTAAAATTATACTTCATTCTCAAGTATCTGAACTGAATTATCTATATTCTGAATTGAGTATGCTTCTGGCACAGACACACAAATCTGCAGAACCACAGCCACATTTGGTGAGTGACTTTCCCAAGCTGGTTTGAGTCAGCACTACAGACACAGCAATAACTTTCAACAGTTTTCACTCCCTGACTTTTTGAGTCCTTGTCATCCACATCTCAACACCTCCCTGGCAGAACTCTCCGGCAGCTCATGTATCTTCAAGCCACCTGCAGGCCCTAAGCTGAATTCTAGGAAATGCTACACATGCCCACAAAACAGCAGGCTGTAACACAGTCCCCATGCTATTTCAAACATCTTGAACCCGTAAAAGACCAAAAAAAAAATTAGGTTCCAGGGCTACCACCAGGGCCCACCTCAGACCAGGGACAGGTTTCTGGGGGAAGAAGGGAGGAGCAGAAGGGACAAGCCTCTAGCACTGTTGGCACAAGTTGTGTTTCACCCCTTGGCCCAAGGGATGTGGATCATTCCCTGGGGAAGAAGTCTTTCACATTGGAGATGAAACCTGGGTCAGTGACCTCATCTTTCTCCATTACAGCCTTATTAATCTTCTTAACCTACAGATGTTTTGTAGCTATGCTTTTACTTTATCTAAGCGTTTTCTCATTTGTCCTCTCAGTTCCCTTGCACATTATCTTGGGTAATCAAACATTTGCCATTTAGCTGGACTATAAAAATCAGAATCAATTACAAAGCTGCTTAAACAGTGGGTGATCATTATCCTAACATTGCAATGCTCTCCACTTCAATCCTACGTGTTGATTTAAAGGTTAAAGCAATGGACTTGAAAGACTGAAAAAAATTCCTAAATATTAATACTGTAGAATTGCAAAAACGAGGACCATAACTGCCGTGGTTACCAAGCCTCTGTGAAACCTATGGAGCATGCAGTAGCATAAAGCAGAGACATAACACATTTCAGCTCCTGATGATGCTGGAGAACAGCGAGGTTTGCTGTAGAGGACAAAAGAGTGAGTGTAAGTTGATGGGAAGCCAGCATTACTTAAAAAGCAAACTGCTTGGTTATTCCCCAAAGTACATTTAATACTGGCACAACAGAACCATTTCCTTAGACAATGTGTTGGTGAGGTATAAGGTATCATTAGTTTGTCAACATAGATGCCCTTATCAGATGTAGATAGTCTCATTTTTCATCAAGAAGAATGTTTTTTAAAACTGGGACAAATCTCGTCCTGATATTGTTCTGCTGAAGTCAATGAGTTCATGTTAGAATTAACTTACTGTCATCTGTACTGAAAGTGTAAAAACAAGGCTTCAGAAAGAGTGAGATGAAGTAGTGCCAGAAAGGAGCAAGTTTTCAAAACTTTTAACTAGAGGGAAATGGAACCTGAGTGCCAAATTTTTCACAATAGTTCTCTATGGATTTTTAGATAATCTATGGATTTTTTGGTAGAAAATAACACTCAAGTACATTTTTGGTTTTATGTAAATTGGTGGTCAGAGACAACAAGAAATACTAAACAGAATTTCCCATGCAATGTTTCAATCAAAGTCTCTACTAGATTACAAGATCTCTTCTGCCTTCAGCTATATTTTACAAAAATAATTTGTGATTTTGGGTGCTGTGGTATTGTTCACAAGGGTCCCAGGATGAGGGAAGAGACAAGAAAGTTGACATCGTGTATCAAACGGCTTGATTTATTATTTTATGTTATATAATATATTAAAACTATACTAAAAGAATAGTGGAAAGGATTTCATCAGAAGGCTAGCTAAGAATAGAAAAGGAATCAATAACAAAGGTTTGTCTCTGAGACAGTCTGGACACATGGACTGTGATTGGCCATTAATTGGAAACAACCTGATGAGACCAATCACAGATCCACCTGGTGCATTCCACAGCAGCAAAGAATTGTTTGTATTTTGTTCTTGAGGCCTCTCAGCTTCTCAGGAGGGAAAAATCCTAAGGAAAGGATTTTTCATAAAACATGTCGGTGACAGGGCGCCATCGTTGTTATATGTCAGATCAAATTGTTTTGTCTTTTCAACCACAAACAAACAAGCAAACAAACTAGTGTACAGGGTTCTAATTTAACTATCAGTTCTTCTAAAATATAGGATTAAAATGTGTCACTCCTATATGTGTCATTCCCACTCCTATAAAGCAATTACATGAGAACTTCATACTATCCCCACACAGCTATCTGTAGGAAATAAAAAATCAAGGATTCACCAAGAATCAGTGAATGATGGGGAGAATGCTGCAGGGAATATTTCTGTACATGAATAAATACATAATATGAACATATTCATTTGTAATTTTATTTATGGAGCTTTAAGGCATTGCTTTTCAGTCCTTGCCATCCACAGAGGCTTAGGACTAGCTGCAGAAGTTGGGATATCTGTGCAATATTATTCCCACCTGACTTACACTTTGCAACACGTTCTCACTCTTGAGGTGTTTGGAAGGTTTCCTGGGTGGGCCTGACCATTGTTTTCTTGAGGGCACTGGACAAAAGGCAAACTCACCCTGGGAAGGGGTTGTCCCAGTCCTGCAGTTCCATTCTGGGAGGTGTAGAGAAGAGACAGAAAAGTCTACCAAGGCCCCATCCAATCATCCCAGCCATGCCAGCAGTGGCACCTGCCTTGTGCACAACAGAAATGCCATTCAAGTATTGATCCAAAAGGTGTGAAGTAACAACTATGGAAGATCCTTAACTTAGAAGGATTGAAACACAAAGCTCCAGTTCCCCAAGAGAGTAATTGCCCACATTGGATGGACACAACAAGTGAAATTAGACTACACTCAGGCATGCTACATTAGAGGATGAAAGGAAGCAGAGAAGAAGCCTGATGACCAAGCAAGCTCAGCCTATTGGTAGGACACTGACTATAACTGGGTAAAATGAGTTTTCTGGTTTCTGTTTTTATGTTCCCACAATTGAATAATGTATAAATCATAGGGACAGGTCAGGAATATCCAGAGAGAAGACAAAATCTAAGAAAAGCAGTTTATGATATTAAAGGAAGAATAAAAACAAGAGACAAGTCATAGGATATACACTACTAGCAGACATACAGCAACAGGGAAAAATTAGAGGTCTGACCAGGGGAGAGTAGCAAAGAAACGACAGAGGAGCAATGGCACCATCCCAGAGGGCAAGGGGATGGGAAAAAGGTTTTCTTTTGGTTGTCACAATAACCTACTCCCCACTGAGAAGAAAAAACAAGAAAGAGCAGAAACAGATCTTGACCTTCTTTTCTCACACATTAGATAAGTGACAACTACAATTAAAGGAGGTTCTAAGAATAAAGGGACACCACTTGAACTGCTTCCCAGTTCTTCCCAGTGCTTCAAATATGACACCTCAAAAAGTGAACCACAGGACAGAACACAGCTGCCATTAGCAGATGCCTATTTATCAGGACAACTCTGCTTAGGTCCAGACTCCCAGCTAGCAGAGGTTAGTTTGAAACAGACCCTTAGAGGGGATTTAACTGTTCTGGCTTAGGTGGTCACTGAGAAAATCATCCTGAACACTGTGTAGCCAAGTCAGAGAAAGGCACCTTGGCACAGGGATTCATTTCATCCCAATATAGAAAATTGACTCTGGAGATACCTGTTCATTGCTGAGTATCACTAGTTCAGCCTTGCAGGTATGTAAAGTTAGGTGAGAGGTGTCCTATCACTGCTAATTAGCTAAGTCTGTCTACAGGAGGGTTAACAGCAGCCTGGCTTCCTGCTGGAGTCACACATTAGCCTCACCTTCTCTGTACTGTCACCAACAGCCAGCTGACCCCAGTTAGCACAGGCTGCTATTCCAGCAGTAAGATATTCCTCTGCTTGTAATGTTGTTTTTCAGTTGATTTAATTCCTTGGTTCCTGGCAAGGATAAAATGGCCATAATTCCTGCAAAAAATTATGTCGGCCAAGGAAAGGAATGCCCTTGGCAGCAGCTGAGATGGCCTTCAGTGTGTTACAAAACTGTGCCATTGCATGCCAGCAGCATAGAGAAAACAGGAGGATACATAAGTGAAATAATTCAAGGGACTAAATTACCAGAAAAACAAACAAAAAAACAAACATCAAAACCACAAAAAACCCAACAAACAAAAACAAACACATACACATGCACGCGCGCACACAGACAAACAATAACAAAACAAACAAGAACCTACAAGAAAACCCACCAAAAAAAACCCACCAAAAACCAACCCAGCACATAATGAGAGCGGGAACATTTTAAAAGAAGAAAAGATTGGCAAAATACTAGGCTGAAAATAATAATCAGTAAAAGATACAGAACACAGGAAACAAAACAACATCAGGCATTTTGTAATAGCATGCAAGCCACCAAGAGTTATGGAAAGGATCCAAGAGTGTTATCCTCAAATGACAAGGGTGTATTTCTTGTAGTGATATCCTCAATATAACAAAACACTGGGGCAAGATGATCAAAATCTTGCATTTGAACTGGGGCAGTGTCAATGCTATTTCAACAAAAGGTTATTTTTACTTTCAGGCTGAGAGCCCAACTAACACTTGACATGTGATCCTATGTTATTCTACACATGACTATATCAGGGGACAAGGGAAGGGCTACAGATGTCATATATCTTGTCTTCCGTAAAGCCTTTGACATGGTGCCCCACAACATCTTCTTTCTGAATTGGAGAGATGGGGATTTGATGGGTGGAGTGTTAGATGGACAAGAAAGTGGTTGGATAATCACATCTTGAGGGTGGTGGTGAACAGCTCAGTGTCATGATGGACATCAGTGATAAGTCGTGTCCCTCAGGGGTCTGTATGGGAACCAACGTAATTAATATCATCATTAGTAACATGGATGAAGGGATTGGGTGCACCCTCAGCAGATTTGCAGATGACACCAAGCTGTGGTGCAGTGACACTCCTGAAGGACAGGATGCCATCCAGAAGGACCTGGCCAAGCTGGAGAAGTGGCCCATGGGAATCTCTTGAGGTTTAACAAGACCAAGGGCAGGGTGCTGCACCGGGGTCAGGGCAAGCCCCGGTATCAACACAGGCTGGGGATGAGCAGATCCAGAGCAGCCCTGCTGAGAAGGATTTGGGGGTGTGAGGGGGTAAGAGGCTGGACATGACCCAGCCATGTGCCCTCACAGCCTGGAGAGCCAAACATGCCCTGGGCTGCATCAGAGGCAGCGTGGGGAGGGGATTCTGCCCCTCTGCTCTGCTCTGCTGAGACCCCACCTGAAGGGCTGCATCCAGCTCTGGGGTACCAGCACAGGAAGGACATGGACCTGTTGGAGTGAGTCCAGAGGAGGCTGCAAAGATGATCAGAGGGATGGAGCACCTCTCCTACAAGGAAAGGCTGAGATATTTGTGATTCCTGGAGTCAACAATTGCAGCCTTCCAGTACCTAAAGGCAATCTACAAGAAAGATGTGGAAAGACTTTTTACAAGAGCACATAGCGACAGGACTACAGTGAATGGGTTCAAATTGAAAGTAGCTTTAGATTAGATACTGGGAAGATATTCTTTACTGTGAGAGGGGTGATGCACTCACAATGCTGCCCATTGTGGATGCCCCATCCCTGGAAGCGTTCGAGGCCAGACTGGATGAGGCTTTGAGCAACCTGGTCTAGTGAAAAATGTCCCTGTCCATGGCAGGTGGTTTGGAACCAGATGACTGTAAAGGTCCCTTCCAACCCAGGCCATTCTATGATTCTATATCTTCACTGGACAAGTGACAGGTGATCTTGATAGCAACAGTACTACCCAGTGTCCTTTTACTCTTAGAGCTCTGACACACCTTTCCAAATACAGATTAGGGAAAGAAGGCAAAAGAAAGGGGAACTTATCAAAACAGCTGCCTGCATTAATGGAAAATATATGGTTGGTACACAGAAATGGTTGTAGAAGCAAAATGCAGTGGGAAAATAAACAGGTTTCTATGTGTCTGATGTGACTTAGTTGAAGCACACAAAAAGGCACTCAATTCTAGACATTAACAAAGTTCTCAGAAGTCAAAGTATTCTTACACTAGAATGCCACAGCAGACTTTCACTAATCAGTCTATATCATTGGCAATAGCCATGATCTAATGTAAAAGCTATTGCCAAAAGGAACCCAGTGGAAATATCTTTCAGTGGCAAAACCTCCCAGAGCAGCTCTTAGACACGCCACAACACATGCACTCAAAATACTTTATCATATACAATGCACTGGTTGACAAATATTTTTAAAATTTGAGAAGGAGAACAAGGGATTGCATGCAGTTTGAGATGCTTTTGACAATCTCATCTCCTTTAGTAAACCTGAAATATTAATTCAGAAGTAAACAGACAGAATGTGAAGAACACAATTTGCAAGCAAGGGTGTTAATCTGAATTCATATAAAGAAGGTGTTACTTCCCTTAAATGTATATCATGATGCTTCTGCTACCAAAAGATTCTTGAGGAGGACAACCCCCTTAGAAATTTTTTCATTGAAGTCCTTCCATCTAACCAACTGCCCTGAGAGATTTCTGCATTTTAATAATGTACATTTCAAGGGAATAATATAACAAGCTGTGTTAAGTAAGTGATAACTACTGGCATTTCCACTGCTTTGGTACTCAGCAAATTCTCTAACAATAGCAGCAGACGTACCTTTCACACAGTGAGAACATGACCAGAGGGCAGCTGTGCACCAATTAAGAAGCTGCAGAACAGCTAAGCAGTGATCACTTAAACCTCCACGTTTGTCTGCTCAGAATTTATAGGGCACTTACAGGAGCAAAAACTAATGCTACTGTTCTGATTGTGCAGTTACCAGTATAATAAAAGGCTTCAGTGGTGTTAAAGAGTAGACTGACCTGAAATCCCAACATCCACCAGATGACTTAAGGAAAGGAAAAATGAAAACAAAACCAAGACTTGCCACAGTTACACAGTGCTGCCAAAAAGATACAGAGGCATCAGTTCTATACATAACAGAAAGTCCATGTACTCAGTCACTGGAGCTGCAATGTTTAATGTCATCTTCCCTAAAATCAAGAAACAGTGTGAATGCAATCACTTGTACATTAAGTGTAATTAGGCAAATGCATGTTTAAACTTGGAGTTGCTTAGGAGACAGTCTGTCAGATGTGGTGGGTTGGCCATGGCTGGAGGCCAGTTGCCCACCAAGCCCCTCTCTAGGTTTTTTATGACAGTCATAAAAGTAGAGAAGGACAATTGAGAGTTTTTGACACTCCACAATGACATAAAAGGCAATTCTGACATATCATATCATGGCCTAGGTTGGAAGGGAGCTTAAAGGTCATCTGGTTCCAAACTCCCTGCCATGGGCAGGGACCCTCCACTAGACCAGGTTGCTCCAAGCTCCAACCTGGCCTTGAACAGTTCCAGGGATGGGGCATCCACAACTACTCTGGGCAGCCAGTTCCAGTGTCTCACAGTAAAGAGTATTTTTCTACTATTTAATTAAAGTTTGAAGCCCTTTCCCCCTGTCCTGTCACTTCAAGTCTTTTTAAAAAAAGTCCCTCCCCATCTTTCCTGTAAGTTCCCTTCAGGTATTGGAAGGCTGCAATTAGGACACCCCAAAACCTTCTCTTCTGCCTGAACAAACCCAATTCATGAAGATACTAAACTGCAAAGGAAGATAACCTCCAATAAAGAGGTTTTTCAGCACAGCATGGCTCTCACTACATCATCTCATTCAATCTCTACATTAGCTTTAAACTGCAAGTTCATTGCACAGCTACAGAGAAACACTGCAAGTGCATGTGGAGGGGCTGCTGGCAGATCCAGCACTCTGAAGTCTCCTCAGCATGCACCATCAGTCCTTCTCTTGCTCTTTCACATGTTCTCAGTATCTGTTTCCTTAATATTTCTTAAACATAGCTCCATTCTAGTGACCCATTAGAGACCTGTTTTCTTATTAACACCATTCTGACAAAGCTCATTGATACACATTTTTCTTTTCCTATTTAATAAGGCTTTTTTTTTTTCTGTTTCCTGTGTTAGGCCTTCATTAGATTCTTGTCTGGTGTTTTTAATTCATTGGCTAATATTACTGCGCCACCTAACAATGCTGGTTCTTTCATATCAAATTTTTTAAAGCTCTTTGTTTTATTTCCCAAAAATTAGATCTCTTACAAAACTTTCTCTGATGATAATAAAAAGTTCTAGATAAAAGTAAAATAAAGAATTATACAATCAGTTTTATAATTTTGTCCTTCCAAAGAGAAGACTGATCCTGGCATTCAACTTCTCATCTGTGTTCTCTTGGAGGCCCATAGACCATTTCTAAAGAGTCCACTAAAGATGAATAAATGCATACCTACTGTCAGCAAGTTTCAGTATTTACTAAAATCATAGTAAATGCACCATCATAGGAGATTTTGGGGTGGTCCACAACTAAGCCTGAAAATCACTCAAACAGAAAATCTCAGAGTACTGTCTGAAGGTTGTTGTTCTTGTTACTATTTATGCTTATTCTGCAATTAGCAAACAGGACAAAAAGAAAATAATCACAGAGAGAGCCATACCTAAGACCAAAGACAGGCACCAGGAACTTAAGCACATCTGTGGATACAGCTTCATTTTTCCAAGTCCCTTTTCAAAAAACAGCCAAAGCTGAAGCAGTTTCTCTTTCCACTCTCCATCCTTTTCCCCCTTTTTTCATTTCCCCTAAACCTCCAAGTGAGAGCTGCTTAAGTTCAACACTGGCAACACTACCTCTGAATCTCTCTCTGTGGCCTCATCCCAGGTTCAAACAAAGCATCCAAAACCATCTCCTAACAATCCAGCCACCTTGAGAGGTAGGAGGTTCATGTGGCTTTACTGGAAAACTTGTGTATCTAAGCTTTTCTTACTGCACAGACCAGAGATTGTCAACATCTTGCCTGAGAAGAATAACAAGACATTCTTCTCCCACCTAGCACATTTCCATCAAGGAAACACATCCAAAATCATTCAGTCTCCTCCAAGAACCCCAAATTACCATGCTGGTTAGTTACAAGGGCACCTTTCCTTGGGAGGTGGAGGTTTGGAGCAGTGCAATGAGCTGCATTTAGACCTCCTACTTCCTGGGTAAGTGGTCCCACACAGCAGGTTATTATGTGACAGCTGGGTAGCAGCAGTCTAGCTCTCAAAGAGAACTGTAGAAAACACTTTTCTCAGAGACATTTTTCACAATCTGCATGTTGAAGAACAACTCAGCACACAAATTCAAGGTAAGCTTCCACCTTCCAGAACTCTAGTTCCTGCAGCATTTGGCACTAAAGATGGTGAATTGATCCACGTCCAGCAGAGAGAACTGTGGAACACCTCTCAGAAGCAATTTTCAGATGGTTGTTGTGGCCATCACACACTTGTCTGACTCTGGTGAGTCACTTTCTTCAGCCCTTAGCTCTCCTCCACTCACTCCATATGGCACAGCCAGTTCTTGGTTTGGACTCTGGTATCCAGCCTGCAGCACTGTGAAACTATTTATTCGTGCCTCTGTTTCACGTGCTGCTGGACTAGATCTTCCAAAGTCCCTTCCAACCCAAACCATTCTATGATTCAGTGCAGAAGAAAAGCAATGTAAACCCTATAACCCCTCACCATTTGTCATACTGCTCTGTCCTGGCCTTCAGGACACCCTATGGACCTCCTAACCAATCTTCTGATAAAGTTTTGAGGGAGCAGCATCCAAATATTCCCAGAAGCTAAGGATCCTTGGATCCTATGGAAAAATTAAGAGACTTGTGCACTGATGAAGTGCTCAAGCAGATCAACTTCGGTTCTTTTCTTGACTACAAACATCTTATACAACTATAGGCAAATGACCCAGGACTAGATTTTTCTGAAGAGTCACTTACATGGGTGAGATGACCCCTTGCTGGGTTTTCAAAACCACCTCTTTCTAAAGCTTCAGGCTTCTAGTAGGTTGTTTTCCTCTTCAGAGTTCTTAAAAAAATCTGAACATCCAGCCATACTCCCTTGCATTTTTCAGTTCCAAATATATAAAATGGAACACTTTCAGTACAAAAGTTGGCAGAAGCATTAACAAAGCCCTAGAAATGTTATTAAATATTTTCTCCCTTGTACAGGTGTTTGCATGGCCAAAAACAAAAAAAGGCTTTAAACCTTCTGCTGGCACTGTCTTGAAGGGTCCTACTCTCATGGCTGAAAACCAGGATGGCCCATGGCTCGTGCAAAGCAGAAGGAAACAATCGAATTTTAAGAAGCTGCCAACTAGTTATCAACCAGCTGATGCCTTATGAGCCCAGTCTGTGCCTCTTTCACGAGACTAACTTTTCCAAAATACACCCTGACACTCCTTTCATCAAGGGAAATTAAAATAGCGAGACCCTGAGCACACAGCCTTACGGGAAGTGTGGTTCAGCTGTGAGGTTCAGCCAGTAGTGAAATGCAGTGCAAAGCACAAACTACACTTCCCAAGAGACACCATGAGAATGTTTTTGGCTAAACTCCCCTGGTTTTCAGCCAAAATAATTTGACAAAAGAACTGAACTATCCCAGAAAACTGACACTTTTCTTTAAAAAGCTACTCTGCCAAAAGTCTTCCTACTTCAAAAGGATTCTGGTTCAAGAATTTTTGGACAGCCCTAGAGATGACTAAAAAGAGCTTTAGAAACAGTGTAAAATCACACAAAATAATCAGAAAAAATAGCCTTGAACATAGCATACAATTAGAAATTGCACAGATTTCTGCTGCTTCCACAGAGCACTTCTCTGTTGACTATAGGAGTGTCATGTTTAAAATGTTGTTTTGACTATGAATTTAACTTATACATCATCTTTCATGTTAGAACTAAAACAATAAACTCATTTTAACAGATACATCTAAGAATTTTATGAAAGTCCAAACATTTTTAAAAGGAATACTCAACTTGGAAGTCTGACTTCTTGTCTACAACACTGGCACACCTTATTTATGCTGCATCAGTATCACACTAAAATTTTAGGGATAGTATCATTGTATCAACTTTAAATCAGTGTTTGTTTTATATTTTCTGATTACTATAATGCCTTAAATGTTCATAACCATGTAAACAATCACATACATATTAAATACAAAGATCTCAGCTACAGAGAGGAAAACATAGGGCAGCAGTTTTTACATTTGTAACATTTTAAAAATATTTCAATACCCAAGAACCAAAGTGTTTTACACCAATCCACAAAGTCATAATATTTCCAGTCCAGCTGCTCCATTTCACTGTATGACAAGTAAAGTTAGGTACTCCACAGTGATTTGATTTTGCTAGAAAACAATCCTCCTCCAAAATTTACACATGTGTATGCACAGAGGTCAGAATGGAAACTTGAAAGTCCATTATGAATCCTAGTTTTCATAGTTCGTGACTGAAAAGCAGGCACGTGCCGGGCTCCTTACTCAGGTATGACTTACTCTCACTCATTCCTGCTCACTTGGACCAAGATTTTGTGTCACTATACACCCTTATATCTCACTAAGCATTTCTGCATGGTACTACTCCCTACATGATTTTGTTTTCACTGAGATTGCTCTTAATTGCCCAGCTACGTAATTCCAGCCCTTATTGGACCTTCCCTTCTGCAATGCCAGTCTTCATTCTCTGCTTTGCAGTTGTATTAAAAGATCACTTTTCAAAGTGGAAAACAGGCAACTGCCTGTCTCTATTACTAGAAATCACAACTCAAGAATGGAGTAAAATAAGTTTCAATTGCAGGAGAAGTTAAAATTCATGTACTGTTTTGTCCTTTCCTGCTAAAAGGAAAGTGAGCGCTTCCAATGACATTTGTACATTTTAAACACAATCCCCCCCTAAACTAAACTGGCATTCAGTGATCTAACCCACATGGGTGCTTCTTAATAGAAAAGTCCAATGTTATCCAATAGACTCAAGCAAGCTCTTTTTTCCTTTACCTACCCCTTCTATTTGGGGATTGCCAATCATATTTTGCCATATACAAAGCAGCTGCGTAACAAATATCCAAACTTTTTCTTCTACATATTTTTACAGAGTGAAAGCATAAAAGTCTCTTACCTTATGGCTGCTGAGAGAATGGGAACTGCACAGCACTCTGTGCCTGCAGGGACACTGCACAGATGAACCTCATTGCTGCTGTTTACAGAAGTCTGACAGTTTTTAATTTGAAAAGAGGTTGTCTTTTTCTTTTCGACAGTTCAACAAATCAGACAAAACAGTTGCAAGTGTTATCTGTAAACAGCTTCCTGTTTGAAATAGATCAGCTGTCCTGCAGGACAATAATTAGGGAAGAAGTGTGGGAAAACTGAAGAGGTCCATGATGTAAGCTTTTTATTTTGGGAATGTACTTTTTTGGGAATGCACATTTACTTTCCCCTCCTCCTCTCTAGCAGAGAACCCCTTTTTAACCATTTACATCTATTCAGCTCTAAGCCATGCATGCACATTGCCCCAGCACAACACTTCTCTTGCTTTGCTTCAGTGGATATGAAAACACATGAAATGCAGCACTGAATGTGATCATCTTGTGTGGATAATTAACACACTCTCCCCTTGCTGAAATTCTCCCTATGCTTGCAATTGGCTGCACCATTCTTAAGTAAAAAGGCAACTGTTTCAGAGCCATGTCTGAACACCCCACAGCAATGTAAATGCTAAATTATCCACATGGCAGGCATCTTCACAATATTTTGTGGGGTTTTTTTAAACACCTTTTGATACAACTTTAGTGCTATTTCACTATAGCTTCTAAATAGTTGTACAACTCTGGTTTTTACCTTAAACAGCTAGACTAGTTTGAGGCCTGGATAAATCACAGTACTTCATATACATTCAAGCAGCAAAAAACTGGGGCCAGCTGATTCTGGAATGTGGGATTTTGAGAACACCCCCCTCAGCTACAGCAGTTTATACATCAGCATTTACAAATGGCTTCACTCTCCATTTCCAGGGCAAATGGAGAGTACCGCTTGTAACTATATCAATTAATACCCTCTGATGAAAGCTTCTGTAAGACTGTAGCTCTGATAGCTACAAAAAAAAATCCTGTGAATCATCTGTCTCCATCCATCTTGTGCCACTGTTCCCTCCTCCCAGTTCTTCCAGGTAACATTTGAGGAGTCATGCTCTAAGCAAGCACCCAGTGGGCTGGGAGCCTGGGTAACCCCCAGTATGTGACCTTTTATTTGAAAACCAGGACAGGAGCTAAGGGCAGTAGCAGGAAGTTCCTTTTCATTTTCCACAGTCCCAAGATCAGGAAAGTATCAGAACACAGAAAAGGTTTCAGACTGAGGGGCTAGAGAAAGCTGCAATAGGATCATCCCTGTGTTCACTTCTTTATCACTTTTCAGATCTCTTCTGAGGTGTAGGTCCACCGAGGTCCAAAATTCTCCACTGAGAATTTTGTGCTGGGGTGGGGCTTGCAGTACAAGCTGATGACACGCTACTGATGTACTCTCTTCCTGCTTTGCTCTTGACATTACATATCCTCTCCCAGCAAACCTCTCCCTAAGCCTGGAGTGTGCAGGCTTCTTGCCCATGTCAGCTCCTGTTTTGTTAGCCCATAGCACACACTGACCAGCTTTAATGGCAAAGACAAAAACAGGTACAAAAAGAGGTGGTGATGCCTCAAACTCAGGACTCCCTGTGGATTACCTACATACAGGTTTCCATGCTGGACTGGAACTGAGCTACCCTCCTCCACTGCTATGAACTCCTGTATTTTCACCAAATGGTCACAAAAAGTTAAGATCCAGTGATCTCTTCCTCAATAGAGTACCTCAGTAAAGAGAGGGCAAAATGGTAGAACATGAACATAACTGTCTAAGGACCACGCAACTCTAATTTTAAAGTTCATTTTCTATGCACACAGGCCCCACCAGTTCAGTGGGAGCAGAAGGCAATTAGCAGGACTGGGCCCTTGCAGCACTCTGTTGGCCGAAACTTGCCAAGACAAACATTTTATGTAAAGAATGCAGCAAAGTGACTGAAGTCCAAGCCTTTGAAGATCATATTACCATGGCAAAGACAACTCCATTTACATACATATCTACTCCCCCTGTAAACACAGGAAAATAACTCTGAGGCCAGAAACAGAATTCAATGGAGAAACAGAGCAATTCAGGGAAAGCGGGTAGAAAAGGTAGGACTCAACACTGGGGAAGCAGAAAAGAAAACATAAATGACCAGTGTTCAAAAGGAAAGGACAAACACTATAAAAGCAGTGAAAGAGCTTTCTCTAGACAAGGGAGAATAAACAAGCACATGGTTTTCTTTCACACAAGAGAGAAAAGAATAGTCCCCATACAGAAGGGCATAAGTAACCTTTTCCCACCCAAAAACCAACAAGAAACTGTGTAGCCATACTGGTGCATCATCTAAATAAGGCTACTATGTGCATAGTGATGGGTGGGCCATGTGGGAGCAGCTTAGGTCATCAGCAGGTCACAATAGCTGCAGGTTATTAAGTTCTTTATTATGTTAACATGCTTGTCTGGGACACTGTAGCCCTTCAAGAGCTGATTCCCAAGTCTTTGAGCCACCTTTGCTGGATAGAGGGACAGCCTTCAGAGGCCACAGAATACCAGCACAGAGGAACAAGGAGCTCCTGGACAAAGTGAAACACAGAAGGGAAGCCTGAAGAGGGTGGAAGCAAGAATGGATAGCCTGGGAGAGATAGAGACTGTCTGAGCAAAGAGGGATCATGTTAGGAAAGCTAACCTCCCTGAGAGAATTAAATCTGGCCAGGGACAGCAAAAGCAACGAGAAAAGCTTCTTTAGGTACATCAGTGATAAAAGGAAAACAAAGGAAAATGTGAGTCCTCTCTGCAAGGAAACAGGAGACTCCCAAGTGCACTTGGGTTGGGGCAGGCAATCCCAAGCATAAACACAGACTGGGCAGAGAATGGACCAAGAACAGCCCTGAGAAGAACTTGTTGGCTGATGAGAAGCTCAACATGAGCCAGCCAAGTGCCCCGGCAGCCCAAAAATCCAACCACATCCTGGGCTGCATCAAAAGAAGCTTTGCCAGCATGGTGAGGGAAGTGACTCTGTCCCTCTACTCCTCTCTCATGAGAGCCTACCTGCTGTGCTGCATCCCGCTCAGAGACACCCAACTTAAGAAATGTGGACCTGCTGGAATGACTCCAGAGCAGTGCTAAATGAACACAATCAGAGCTGGGCTGGAGAAGTTGGAGAACCTTTCTAATGAACACAGGCTGAAAGAGTCAGGCTTCCTCAGGCTGGAGAAGGCTCCTGAGAGACCTTAGAGTACCTTCCACTACCTAAAGGGGAGTAGGGCTAAAAGAAAGCTGGAGAGGGATTTTTTACAAGGACATGTAGTCCTTGAGAGAGGAATATTTTACAAGGACAAGGCAGGAAAGCTTCAAACTGATAGAGGGCAGGTTCATATTAGATACAATGAATTCTTTACTGTGAGACTGGTGAGACACTGGAACAGGTTTCCCAGAGAAGCTGCGGATGCCCCACCCCTGGAGATGCTCAAGGCCAGGTTAGATGGGGGTTTAAACAACCTTATCTAGAGGAAGGTGTCCCTGCCTACAGCAGGGAGGGCTTGAGATTATCCTTCAGGTCCCTTGAAACCCAAACCATTCCATGTTTCTATACAGCAAGACACCAGTTAGGGCAGTGGCAGCTACTTCAGCTTGACGCACTACACAACTTTTCTTCAGCCTTTAAATTCAGATTAAATACCACACTGACACAACTACAAGCAGAATTCTTGGATTCAAACCAAACCAAAACCATGCAGATAAATTCCAACAGGTTGTAAAAGGACAATAAAATTTTTAGGAAACAGAAAAAATACGCTTATACATTTTAGGAGCATCCAGGAGAAATTTTCTACACTTTGCATAGTCAGTTGGCATGATCTTTGTATCTGTAAGAGGATTAAATACAATACCTATTTAAAAACCTTAAGAGAAGATGACAAGGCTCGGATTTTCCCATTGGCTTAGCAAAGCATCCAATGGTATCAGCATTTCCCAAACAGATTTTTCCAAAGGATGAAAAGTTCCAGTACCCAAACTCTTTTAAAAAATCAGTATCTGAGATGAGTTGCAGGAGCTCAGTTTATTGCAGGCCATCACAAATGCTGTTCTAGTTACTGAAAATAAGAGCTGACTCACTAAGCAGTCCTTATGAGGCCTCCCAGGGCACCCCCAAGAAACTCCAAAAAGTGGCAAGGAGATAGAGCAGATACAGGACTCCTCCATGGTACAGACATGCACACAAGCATGCCAAGTGCAACCCCTCCTCTGCTCTCAGAGCAGCACAATGATGTGTCCTATTCCCTTTGCTTCACAGAACAGTATCTGTTTAGCCAATAAAATAGGAAACAACTTTATTAAGTGTTAAGACAGTCCTGGTGAAACACAGCCTGTAGGTCTGTCCCTGTGAAAACATCCATCTGCCATCTGAACATCTTCTTAGCATTGCCCAGCACCTCTGTGGGCCCAGAGTGCAAAGCTCTCCTTCCTGCCTCTTCTGTGCAGTACATGAGATGTATGGTGGGAAAGATCAGTATGGCCACAGCAATAGAGTATTAACTTTATTTGCAACTGTGTAAAACCTGGCCTTCTACTTTATTAAGTGATGTTGAACTAATTTTTTTTTTTGTATAAAAATTTTTAAGCAGCATTCACTGCAGCAATTGTGCTTTTTCTGTTAGTCATCTCTAAAACTGGAGTAATCTCCTCAGTGCTTGGATTTAATTCTATTTTTGCCACTCCAGGGGCAGATCACAACTGAGGCACACAGGTTAACTCAACACACAATAATTAGATATGTTAGCTATTAATCATTTAACAACACCAAGTAGCAACTGCATGACACTAAGCTTAAGAATTATTTTCCTGAATACAAGAAAGAGTAACTGGAAGGTAAAAGAGGGGATACATGAAATCACAGACTTAACAAATCCAACAAACTTTCTCCTCTTGATGGCAATGCATAAATAAGACCCTTGTACCTCTGTAGGGAACAGAGCACTAGTACATAGATGTTCATGATAGTGGGGTTTTCACAGGAGCACCCTTAAGGCAGGCAGCAAGGGGCAGGGCAAAGGCACTTTGTTAAACAGCAGTGAATTATTCACACTGATCAGTGCTGCAGTCAGCCCCTACTGGAGACAGGCAAACTCACACTCCCTCAGCCTCACCACCAACCTTCATTTCATGAGGCTTCATAACTTTCTGTAATCAACATCTTTTTTTCTGTCCTTCCGATAAATGTCCAGTGGCCTAGATCGCACATCCCACAAACTGGAAAGGGTGTAGATTTTCAACACTGCTCTGACCTTCAGATGTAATTGAGAATAAAACTCAGGCCTATCACTTGGAAAACTCAGGAAAAACAAAGGAATAGAAAATTGATTATTTCAGTCAACAATGCAAGAGTGATAGGATTTCCTTTGAATGCTGCTTGGCATGAGATCATACACTGAAACTCACCAGCTGTTCCCATTCACACTCAAGAGGGGCTATTCAGACATGATGTTATCATATATCAAGTTGCCCTATTAATAAAAGATAGGTCAAGCACATACCACCCAAAATTTCAAGCAAGTTCTGTTACACTACAATTGTGACACATCTGTATACCTTTTTGAAGAAAAATCACCAGGGACAAGACCTCCTCATAGGCAAAAATATTTGAAGACATTGTGAAAGGATTCATATGAAATAAATAATTGAAGCTTTAAGATCAGATGGAAGTCTCATGAGCAATTAACAGATGTAAAGCCCCTGCTTATCATTTGGGGCTACTACAGGGAAGAACTTCAGTACAGGGCTGTCTTTGCACATTGGTACCACCCACATAAGCTGCATTCTTGGTACAGAATGCCCCACCCCTCTATCACCCAGAGCAGCTGAGAAAACTCGTGATCAATCCCATGTTCAGAGCTCAACTGTGCCAGCATTTGAAAGGCATAGGAAAAGTCTAGCATCATCTCACATGGAGTTTGCTTAGGTTAAGGTAACATTTGACACCAGCATTCCAGCAGCCTCATTAGCACTTGACCAGATGGCATCAAACTGACTTTCCAGATTGCAGGCATGCACTTAGTATGCTTGTCAAGGGACAGAGGGAGTTGTCTGACTGTATCACTGACACAAACACACGAGGGAGTCTGTAAATAGAGGTAAACTAAGACTAAAGTCTTTTGCAAACACACAGCCTTGTATTTTTATGCCACAAAAACTCACCTCTCCTTGTAGCATAATTGATGTAAAAGCCATAGAGCTTTGACACCGTTATCCTTTCCCTCAAAGAATTTGCTTATGGGGCCATCGTGAGCCTTTGCATATCATATAGTTCAAGAGGGCTTGCAACAAGAGCCAAGAAAAATCTACAGCCAGCTGGCAATGCCTGGGAACGTTTGCAATCTTTCTGTTCAGTTTACTGGATTTCTCCTCCCCCGCTCACCCCCTCCCAGTGCTTCAAAAGCAACTCAACTGACATTTTTATTACTATGAAGAGATGAAACCTGAGTTACATTTCCCTATAAAGCAGGAAATGCTGTCTAGCAAAGCCTGCTGAGGATCACCTCTCCTTGCAGAGGTTACACAGCCCCAGCAGACTCACCAGCCTTTAACTAAAGGTAGTTAACATCTGGTAAGTCTCCAAATACTCCCCAAGCTGCGTCTTCAGCCCACACCAACCAAGGTCTACTTGCACAGGCTGCCATCCTGTGCAAGTAGGAAAAGGAAAGCTTAGTAATGTGTCTGACTCAAGACTATACTTTTGGGGGACTAGACAAGGTGGCATTTCCAATCTGAATAATACTAGTTTTTGCAATGGAAACTTGAATTCAAAAGTTATGGGTCCTCTACTGTAAGATCTTTTACAATTTTTCTCCACACAAGCCGACAGAACTTGGGGTTATTATCTCCTCTCATCTAATTCTAAGGGAAGCTGATGCATTCACTTCTGCTGAATCATTCAAGATGAACAATAAGTCTCAAGGAATAAATAAGGAATTAAGTTATACTCCAGACAGAAGTTTGAAAAGGAGATAGGAAAAGGCCTTAAGGTAAACAAATTTCTTCAAAGATACAGCCTACTTTTTGTGCAAATACTCAAGCCTTGTCAGCAAGTAACAGGAAATTAACTAATTGCAACAAGGCACGTTTTCCTCCTCTTTGCATTCTCGGCACCAACAATAACAGCACAGGGCTATCACTCCTGCCCTACTAAGTCATGTTTACATTTTAAAGTCTTCATTTTTTCAATGCAAAAACAATGCAGAACTTGTTTTACCCTTTTAGCTCTCCATTGCTAAAAATGGAAAGCAACCAAAACTACTGTAAATGGAAAAGAGAAGTAAAGGTACAAAAACCCCCAGTGAGGGGTACTTCTGCTCCCTCTACTCTCAGGTAGAAAAATGCAAGTTATTAAGTGCTCCTGTCACGCAACTTGTTCCCAACTTAGCTCTCCATTTATCAGACTGACTCCAAAATTAGTAGTCTTTTACAGTGATAAATAAAACACTTACTCCTAATACTGTGTGTAGTACAATCAGGTACTAAATAATGTAATTAGCTCAGAACTTTTCATGACCAGCACCACCATAAGCTTGGATGCATCTAGTTCTTCTGCATCTCTCCCTGTATCACTGAGCATGTACAGAACCATGGTAAAACATAATCTAAAAAAAATATTTCTGAAAGCAAGATCAATACCTAAAAAACCCATTGTTTTTGTCCAGTGATATAGTCAAGCACTGAGAAGTAAAAATTCCTTCCCATTTCAGTCTGAGAGCCTTTCCATTAAGCTACCAGAGCCTGCTTTAAGGTAAGAACTGGTAAGGAATGTTGCCATTTAGAGCAAGTTACCTCAAAAATCAACCTATACCTCCCCCAGTCTACTTCCTAAGAATTCAAACCCCTTATCCAGATGTTATTTCTACACATTTCATAGGTCACACACCACCTGCTAGTTGACTTCTTCCAGTGTCAGGAACATGTAGGTCTCCAACTGATATCCTGTGTGCAAAACTCAGAGGAGTTCCACTGCTCTACAGTAATTCTCCGTATTTTCCTCAGTTGAGGTCTGGAATACTTAGGTTCTTCAGTCTGAATTCTTTTTGCAGACACTGGACTATTTTGTCCAGTTGTGTTGCAACAGCGCCAAGAAAAACTTAAAAGGGCTACCATTAAAATTCTGGGGAGTTAATACTTTGATTCACAGGTGTCACTCTCCAGACAGCTGAGAAGTCCCAAGAACCAGTTAATCCCCATCTATCTGTGTTTATGGAATTCAAAATTTAAATGAAATTACTCTGTTATATGAATAGTTGTTTATTCAGCCATTTTTTTGCATTTTACAGCTGGAATTCTGGAAATTCAAACACCACATCTTTGCCTGTGAGCTTCTTGTACACACCAGAAAATGTTTCCACCTGTGAAGACAAATACATCTTGCTTATATATGCTGTGTAAACAAATAACTCTAAGTTAACATACTTAAGGTACTATACTATTTGCCAGGATATCTTCACTCTGAGGCCAATTATTTTCTTGTAGATTAAGGTAGCTGAGGATTTACATAACAGATACATTTCCTCTAGAGTATTTGGGGTCTCTCTGATTTTCAACAATATGAGACCCTGAGAGCTAAGCAGGCCCGAACACAAACCTGCCATTTAATCCCACCAGAAAAAAAAACAAGCGAAGTACAGTCTCAGCACATCTGTTTAAGGTCAAAACTAAACACCTCACTTGAAAAACAAAAATACAAACCAACCCAAACAACCCCTATTCATACAAAAAACCCAATAAAACACTGTCTGGTCCCATGAGGGAACCAATATAGCTATTTTATAATGCAGGGGCTTTGGCAAGTTGAACTAGAGCTTTAGTTCAAAACTGACTTGCCTCTATTTCAGCACCCTACTCCAAATACAAACCAAAGCATCTCCACAAGCCAAAAGGCTTTTGCTGTATCCCTAAACAGTCTCTTGAGGATGTCAGAATGTCACCCCCACCTGCATGAGTGAGTTTTTTTATTTACCTTGTGTTCAACATTGTTCTGTTGTGCTTTGTCCAGATGGACTTTTATAAGCCTGCTGCCGTCCAGTTTTACGCGGATTCTCTTGCCCACGATTTCACTGGGGAAGACCAGGTCCTCAAGAATAGCATCGTGCACTGCAGTAAGCGTACGGCTGAAATGCCACATTCATAGCGTTAAAACACATCCTCTTGAAAACTCATCAGTTTGACAAGGTTTAAATCTTCCATAGCATGCTTTGGCTGAAAATTCAGTGTTGTTTTCTCTCTTTAACACCACAGTGTGACAATACAGCAATATCACATGGCATGCAAAAAGAAAAGCTCAATTCTACAGAGCGCAGAAACTTAATGACTGCACAAGAAAAAGTAGCCAGGTTTCTGACCTTCTAGATCACACAATGATTTGTGGCCAAGAGCCCTGACATATTCTTGTATGTCTACAAATTTAATAAATACTTAAATCAAAACCAAATTGCTCCATCTGCAACTCTGCCAGAGACACGGACTGGAAAAGTTTAAGTGGATAAGTATCCTCAGCTGCACAGAGTACATTCATGGGAGACCCAGTTTTGGAAACACTGGTTTCTTCATCTGCCTAAACCCAATGTAATACAGAAAAAGACTAGCTGGCCAATTGAGTCCATGCTTAGATGACTGTTTGAAATCTACATGTGTTCCTGAACTGTCCAGAAGTGAGCCAACATGAGAAAAGGTGGCCCAGGTTATTTCACGTGAGTCTAGAGGATTAGTAAGTCTGCAGCATCCTGATCCACAGTTTCAGGGCAGTATCACTAGTAACTAACACCTGTGTCTACAGCAGCACTTCACACCTGCCCACACTGGCATAGCTAAGGGAGACATCCACAACAATACACCAGCCGTATCTTATCTCAGGCTGAGTCAGGGGCAGTCCTGCACACCTGCCTTTCCTTGTGCACAAAGTAGCAGCATACTATTCAGACACAAATGCCAACTTCTCTAACCACTGTGCAGTGCTAATTTTAAAAGAACACAGGCAGAGTCTTCCAAAGGCAGGACTGCAGCTAGATGAGTATTGTGAAACTGTACTTTAAAAATCCATGCCTGAAGACTGCAAAATACAGTAATACATGACACAGGTATAATACTGGGGGGGGGCAGGGAGAAGCTACAAGACATGCCACATGTCATAAAGAGAACAAACTTTTAAGACACAGACTTACATAATGATATAGCAACACATACATGAAGCACTGACAACCACAAAGACATAGCAGTGTTGCATGTCTAGCAATCCAGTGACTAGATGAGAGCAGGGAGGCCATTTAACACAAATGACTATACTATTGCTATTAAATTCATATCCAGAGGGACTAGTACTCGTACCAACACCCCTCCTCACCCACTCTCTCACTCACTGCATCCCCTTCAGTGTGCAAGCCTTGACTTTTTCACACAGTCTAATACGTGATGTGGAAGAGGCTCTTCCTATAACTTGATAAAAAAATAGTTCTTGTCAGCACACTGTGGTAACAGAGACAGCAGGTTGGGGTTCCTTAAGCAAGCACTGCTTGCTAAAAATTTGCTACAGATGTAGCTGGACATACAGATTGAGTGCTAAGAAATGCAACACAGTGCCCAAAGGTGACCTTTCTACTGAACACATTAGCAGTCAAATGACAGATACAAAGCAGTATTTCAAGCAGTAGGAGAAAGGACAAGACCAACCAATCACTTGAATGACTTCTCAAAAACTCAACTAACCATTACTTGACTAAACTACCAGGTACAAAAGAAGGCTGTCATACTGAATCAGTATCTTCTACCAACCTTCTCGGACGCTTTTGCTTGTTTTTTGTGCGGCTTTTTCTTGTTGGCTTGGGCAGAATCCTTCTCTGTTAAGGCAAGAGAAGAACAAAAAGGCATTTCTCAGTATCTGGTGGTTACAATGAACTCAGAAACATCCACCTTTTCCCCCCACACTAGAAATCAATGCATGAAAAGACAAAGTAGATTGAAGTATGTTTTAAGTTACAACAGCATTAGAAACTAGAGAACTAGAGCTGCCTGCAGAAGTGCTGTACACCTGTATCAATTACTACCTCCTGTATTCAGGGCACTGAAATTGAAATAGAAGATATGTACTTCATCCCCTCTCCCCAGGAATACAACCACAGTAGTTTACTGTGTATCATCAGCACTGTGAACAGACTTCTTTGGGAACAGAAATCCCAGGGAACTTCAAACTTCTTTCAGACCGAGCCTCTGGTGCAAACCGGAGTAGTGAGCTCAGTTCCACAGACAGCTAGGTGACATCTGAGACTGAAATGCTAGTTTTAATAGTAAGATCTATTGCACAATCCAGATCAAATCCTGGCTTAAATATAACCTGTTCTAAAATTAGGATCTAAATGTTAGGTCAGTAAAACTTATTTTCTACTTTCCTAGTCCAAGTGTAGATGTTTTAAAACATTCTAGACACAGTTTTAGCCACCTGCAGTATTTTCTACCATCACATCACAGCTCCTCCATGACTGTATTCATGATGGGGTTACCACTATCCAAACTGGGCCATGTCATAGTCAAAATCACTGTTCCCTTCTAAAATTGATTACTGAATTGAAAAGGAATTCTCAAGGGATTACAGAATCACAGAATCTAAAAAAATCACTGAATATGCTGAGTTGGAAGAGACCAACAAGGACCATCGAGTCCAGCTCCTGGCCCTGCACAGAACATCCCCATAAGTCACACCATGTGCCAGCAGGTATTGCAGAAACACCTCACAGCACTGTCAGGCTGGTGCTGTGACCACTTCCCAGTCGGTCCAGTTCCAGTGCCCAACCACCTCTGGGTCAAGAACCTTTAGGCGACGTAAACCTGAGGCACTTTATTAAAATAAATCTTCTTGGCCATATAAAGATTCAGGGTAAGGTGCTCTGGTTCTAAAAATTGCATTAAAAAATTTCATCTAGCTTCAGTTTAACCAATTATCCACTCTGCAGACAGATCCCTAGCATGACCAACCCTTAAGTACTCCCCAAAGATCCCTCTAACACATTCTCACCTTAGCTCCTGCCATATATTTAGAACTTGCATGAGTTTTTTTCCCCTCATTTCCTAGTAACTTAAAATGTAAGTGCCTAGATCATCTAAGGGTAGCAAAGTTCCTATTAATATTCACTCCCTTTTATTTTAAGCTTTGTGTGTCAAACTTCTGAAGGAGTAAGAGAGGCCAGAACAAGAAAGTTATAACCCCCATGAAACAACTTTACATCTCACCAAGTTTCTACTGCTGCCAACTGAAAACATTTTAGCTTACATCCACCAGACACTCATTACATCTCCTGCTGGTACAATTAATTACTACCACTGTTACCTTGAATGGGTAATGCAAAACTGGAACATGTGTGAGCCTGGACTAGATCACCTCCAGATATCCCTTCAAATCAACATTTTTTGTGATTATAAGGGGTTTTTTACCTGAGCAATGAACACCACATGTTTTCCACTAAATTTCTTCTCCAGCTCCCGAACTAGCCGCACCTGAATCTTCTGGAAGGACTTCAGCTGAGGAACTGGTACAAAGATAATGATGGCTTTTCTGCCACCACCTACTTCAATTTCCTGAAACAAAAGTACAAAGTAATCATTAGCTGGGGGTTGAGAAGTAATGTTTGGTTTGACCATGAATCCTGAGCACAAGTATTGATAGCCTTGCTTCTGACTCTGTGGGGCAGGGAGAGCATCAGAAGGCAGTACCTGCCTTAATGCTCTATAGACAAAGCACTGACAGAAAAACTTTAATCAGAGTATTTGTTTCACTGTGGAAGAGTGATTGGGCAATAAATCCCACCACCCTTTCAGAACCACATCCTCTGAACAGCAAAGCCCATTCCTTCTACAAGGTGAGACTCAGGTGCTAAAACTGCACCTATACCGAATGTTTACCATCACATCTGCAGTTGTGCTGATACAAAGTTTCAGAAATTACTTGCCTCTAAGGCAGACTCCAGACAAAGTTTAGGGGAACAAATCTCTTACTTTTAATCTACTGCTTCATGGAAACCACCTCCGGTCGGCCACTTGCCTAGAACTGCATCCCTACTCAATCAAAACATTCATCACCCCTTTGTAACAGGATTACAATGCACTAGGACAGAATACTTCTCCCCTGCTTTGTCTCTCCAGTAGTTAAAACTCAAAGTTTGCACAGGCTTATAAGGCACTTCTCCCATGAAACTGGCTGCAGAGACAACCTCATGCTCCAACAGAATGGAAGAAGGAATTGTTCTTCACCAGCTACCTTCTCATATGAGCAAACTCAGATGCTCATGGGAGATTTCTCACAAATCAAGCAGCTAAGTAAAGAACAAAGACTTTTCTAAAAGCATTTCACTACGGACAGCTGGCATTGCTGCACTTCCAGAGAGATGTGGTTTCTTCTGAAGGCCATTCAGCTCATACACCATACATGCTGCTTTCTGCATTCCCAGATTCTTTTTAACTCAACTCTAAGCAGTCAAGGCCCCTGTGTCTGTACATGTAAGCCTGGACAAAAACCAAAGGCAGTCTAATAAAGTTTCTGATTGCAGTGATCTGCTTCACTGCTACCGTCCAGTCTTCCAGCCTAACAAATTCAAACACTAATTTTCTTTCTTTCTTTTTTTCTCCTTTTCCATTAATTGCCTTCTGCTTTTTCTTTCTTGATGTTTCAGCTGCCTGCATGATCTAAAACTAGAAATGTACAGGAGGCTAAGCTACATTATCAAGTCAGTCTATTGCCTCAATCCACCTACCACCTACATAGGAGACTCACAACAATTTCGTTCTTTATGAAGAGTATTGCAGTTTATGTTTCTGACTAAGTTTCTGTAACACCTACATTTCCAGCCACTATCTACATGCAAAAAGTCAGTTTCACAAACCCAGTCTGCAGAGACATAAATTAGAATCATCATTGTAGAACACTTATTTAACATACCAAATTGCTCTTTCAGCTTTTACAGGGACTTTTCAGACTAGTTCCTAAGAAAAACGCTATACAGAATCCTACATGCTAGCAGCAAATACCAGAAGATAAGTTACAACAGCACATAACAAAACTATCACAGGCCATAAGGGCTTAAGACACCATTCACCTAGTCCATTAACACCCATAAAAATTAAACATACACAGAAAAAGTCACCACCCAGCTCTTAGTGGAGAAGGTCCAGCCTACCTTAGCTGCTGTGATGTTCAACTCCCGCAGCTGAGCCTTCAAGTCGGAGTTCATTTCCAACTCCAGCAGAGCCTACAAAAGTAAAGTTGTGGAATAATGCATTAAATACACTTCAGTTCATGAGAACACTTGAGACCAAAGTGTGTCCAGAGTGCCAAATAGCAGGTATAAACTTACAACCACAGTCAATATCAAAGACTTAACTTCCTGTAAGACACACCAACATCCAACAAGTTTAACTAATGGAAACAGAGGCTGACCCAGTCCCCAAGTAAAACTAGGAAAGAAAACACGCTGACAGGATCAACCTCAAAGCTGAGGGTCTGGACAACTGTGTCTATAACTTGAAGTGAGTTACCGAAGAGAACAAGGAAAAGCCACATACCTGGGATATACCAGACTCGAACTCATCTGGCTTTTCGCCATTAGGCTTCACAATCTTGGCGCTAGAGCTGAACATGGCCTTTCTGCAACGCAAAAGAACACTTCGGCTGTCAACAAGCACGTGTCACCTATTCCAAACACAGCCAGGACTCTCCAATCCGCCTGCGCAGTCACACGCTCCAAAAGCCAGAGAACGCCCCACGGGCCGGGCCAGCCCCAGCACGTCGCACCAGGGGGTGACTACCAGGCCACAGGAAAAGCGTCCCAGGGAGCGCGGGGCCTGCCCACCACGGCGGGAGCCCGGGGAAGCGGCACCACCATGCACAGAGCCCCACGAGCGGCTCGACGGGCGAGCGGCACTCCCAGCCCTGTTCCCGGCCCCGGCCCCTCCTCCCGCAGGGCGCCGCCGGCCGAGGGAGGAGGGGAACCCCGCCGGCTGGCTACCCCCGGCCCCGGGCGCCCCGGCGGCCATCGGGCCCTGGGCTAGCGGTAATCGGGCGCATCCCCACGCCGCGATGCCGCGGGGGGCCCCGGCTCCGCGCCCGGTCCCGTATCGCGGCGGCCCCGGCGGGGGAACGGCGGCCCCGGCCCGGGCACCCACCTCGCTCCGCGCCGGCCAGGAAAAGGGGGAGCTCTCGCGAGAGCAGCACAGATCGCGGCCCGGGAAGGCGCTGGCCCCGCCCACCTCGGGTGAAGCCATAGCCGGAAGAAGGGCAAGGCGGGCGCTGCGAGCACACGGCGAATCCGCTATAGCGAAGCCCGAGCGGACATTTAAGGTCCTGGCGCGGGGTGCGCGGGCTGGCACATGCGCAGTGCCGTCGAGTACGGTGCCCTCCCGTCCCGCCTCAGACTTTTGCGCTTCCTGCGGCAGGGAGCGAGGGACGGGGAGGGAGAGTGTCCCCTGCTCAGCTCTATCCCTCACTGTTACGCCGATCCTTCGCCGTGGGCCGCCCCCGCCGCCTCTCTCACAGCAGAACTCTCGGCCTCTGGTGTCGAAATGCCGCTCCTGTGAAGAGCCCGAATGTCGGCCTTGGCACCGCGGTGCGCTCGGTTTGTGCAGCCCGCGGAGGAAGCGCGGCTCTGCCTGCGCCACGGAGCTCCCTCTCCCTTCCCCTCTCCCTCTCGCCAGGGCTGTGCAGGACGGCAGCAGCCACCGTTCGAACAGTGGGAGAGTGGATGGTGTGGTGTTTTTCCCTGCCCTCTCCGTCAACCATTCCATGTTAATTTAGTGGTGTGGGAGTTCTCCCTGATGTTCAGCCCTTTCGAGGCGGAAGAGACGTGATGGAGCCAGTGCTGGCACCGTTACCGCGGCCTGCAGCGAGGCGCTGTGCTGAGAGCCATGGCCAAACCCATGCCAGGGAGCGTGCTGGCAATCGCCTGCCAGCACAGGGCAGCCTGATGTCGCTGTGGAACACGAAAGACCACAGGCGCACACCGCTGCTCTCAAGGTGAAGAGCAAAAAGGAAGTTTATTTTCTGACTCCAGCATTTATAGTTTTCCAAAAGTGACAGTTGATTGGAGGGTGGCAGTGCCACCTCTCCAAAGACACTGGTCAAACTAACAGTTTCTCAAATTTCTCCTCCTCCATAAAAGAATGCAAAACAACGTGTTATTTACAGAAAGTGTGTGAGAAAGTTCTCGACAAGAATGTCAACATCAGAAAACCTAGAAAATCTTAAAAAACCAGGGCGACAGCCTGGCTTTGGTTTTTGTTTGCCTCTGTAAATGTGACCTCTCAGTTGCTTCCGCTGAGTCAGTGTCACAGTGATCACAGTTACCAGACTGTTACGAGAGTACAAATAATGCATGAGTCTTCAGCTGTGTTCAAGTACTACTAACTCAAGATGAGTGTTCTGGGGTCACCATACTCTGCCATCAGTGGAAGCACTCTTTTTTGTATACTGTGCTATTATCTAACAAATAACACTTGCACACTGATAAATAGAGCAAGCTGTATTTTTTAATTTTGAAAGAAGTGCCTTCTTTAATTTTGAAAGAAGGCTGTATATCTGAAGTGGAGCTAAAACCTTGCCTTGACAAAAAAATCCCCGTCTTGACACTTCCCTGTTGGCTGATTTAGGTTTCTTGCTCAAGGGTAAGTCCCACTTGGAGGCAGGTGTGCAATTCTTTGCACATACTGTCCAAGGATGTTGGGCCCAGGATGGGGTTCAGAGCACTGGTTGTGTGCTTAGATTCTCTGGATTACCCCAAGAGCAGCCAGCTTAAGCTTGTACAAACACATTTGCCATTACCATGTAATGCTGTGTGTAGTTTGTTACTTTACAAAATGCAATAATGGAGTAATAAACCCCTGTAAACAAAAAACTGACAAAGACACCAACATCCCAGACTAAACAACCTTAGCATCTGCAAAATGCAGCTCATCATGTTTTCTAACATTTGTGGACTTTTCACTAAATTAATGATAGCCAGCAAAACAGATTGTTCAGTGCCTATTTTTCTCCCATATCACTCTTTTTTCCTAGCATTAATTCAATGAATGGGAAAAACTGCTCAGCTCATACTGATGGCCAGGATTAGTATTTATAGAGATTTGGTTTGGCTAAACAACAGTGATCAGGACCTGACTGAAGAGTACCAAAAAGAAAGATAAGAAGGAATCGTCTCATCAGTCCAGCAGTATGCACTTAGTTTATACTGAGAAGCCACTAATGAGAGGGAGAAAGAACAGGTGATGTGTGGGTGGATCAAAACATGACTGTTCAGAGCATTAATGAATAAAGATGCAGCTTCCCATCTCCATGTTGTGAGTGCTGAACAGACCAGGATGCTGCATAACAGCAACGAGAAAAAAAGGTGTAGAGAGATGTTTCCTCTTGGACACTGAATTTGTGTTAGGAGAAGGATGTAGAGTGATCAATGTGCCTGGTACCCAATAATGCCTGGTACTTAAAATATCTGACAGGTTTTTAAGAACCACTGTGGACCTGTGATCTTTAAAAGTTATGTCATTGCAAAGTAATGTAATTAAAAAGGTTCTTATGCCATGCAGTCTCAGAATGGGCACGATGAAGAAGTGGAAAGAATAAATTAGTCAGATGTGTAACAAAAGTATTCCAACAGCATTAGGATGCTATATGAGGTCTCATGAATGTGTTGGTAGAAGTAAGGAAAATGAAGTAATTATATTTTCATATAACCCTGACCAAGTCGTTTCTCAGTTCCACCAAGTCCTGTCAAATACATAAGCTCTTCGGGTTGTTTTTTTTTTTTTTTAAGAGAAATGTTATCCAATTAATACACATAGTATTTATGCATAATGTTGAGCCCATTTGCTGGTTTTGCAACAAGGCAAAATTAATGCTAGTGTTTCTCATTCTTGGCATTCTTGGCACTGGGCCACCCTTGTAGATCTGGACACAACACTGCAGCTCTGGCACCATGTGGTCAGCTTCTTTACAGGGATCTGTACTAGAGCTATGAGGGAAGTACAACAGCAGCTTGGATACCTTGGGCTGCTCCTGGAGGTGGCCAGAGCAGTGTCCCCGTCTTTGCTACTTTGATCTTGTCAGAAGCCGAGGAGCTGAATTTGGCACACAGCCAGCTCCCAGCTTCGGTCTCCAAGTACATGACAGTCCAAGGTGCTAGGAGGATGGTGCCACACTTTTTTTGGTGGTGCTCAGCGACAGGAGGAGGAGTAGTGGCCATAAATTAAAACATGAGAAGTTTCATCTCAACATGATGAACTTTTTTACACTGAGAGTGGCAGCTGCTTGGGGATGTCGTGGAGTTTCCCCCTCTAGAGACATTCAAAACCCGGACATGTTCCTGTGTCACCTGCACCAGCCGACCCTGCCATGGCAGATGATGCCCAGAGGTCCCTCCTAACCCTAAGGGCCCTCCGATTCCGTCAAGGCGTTTCTCCTCACTCCAGAGGCCACCTCGACGCAGGGCTCAGCTGGAACACACGCACCTGGAGCCTGGGCAGCAGGATGAGAACCAGCTTAAAGACCTTGCTCAGCTCCAGCCTCTCGGACGCGCTGAACGTGCCAGCGCACCTGAGAGGTCTCTCTCTCCTCTGCCATTCAGCAAATGGGGCTTCCAGAACGAGGTGCCTTGTGCAAAGCCGCTGCGACCTCGTGCCCCAAACACCAGCTGATTTAGGTTTTAAAAATACCTTTATTGGTGGGAGAAGGGAACAAAACCAACCAAACAAAAAAGCCAAGCCATACAAAACCCTGCGCTGTGGGATTTTCTGGTACTTTGGTCTCTCTGGCGGCCCGTAGGCGGCCCAGGCGCTGCCGCGAGCGCGGCGGCCGCGCAGGCGCAGCGGTGCCGGGGTGGGCGCGGATGGCGGCGGGGTCGGGCGATGCTGCGCTGGCTCGTGGCCGTGCTCAGCCACTCCTGCTTCGTGCCCAGGGCCGCCTCCATGTTCTACGCGGTGCGCAAGGGCCGGCGGACCGGCGTCTACCGCACCTGGTGAGCGAGCGAGGGCCGCGGTGGAGCGGGGAGCCTGCCCGGCCCGGCCTCACCGCTGCCCGCTCTGTTGCAGGGCGGAGTGCCAGGAGCAGGTGAACAAGTTCCCCTCCGCTAGCTTCAAGAAGTTCGCCACCGAGAAGGACGCCTGGACCTTCGTGCGCTCCGGGCTGCCGGGACCACAGCAGCAGCAGCCAGAGCCGGCAGGTAGCGCGTCCCGCCGGTCGGCAGGGAGGAGGGAAGGGGGGCGGGCGTCCCGCCGGGGGCTCGGGGCAGGCACGGCGGCTGAGCCAGCGCTGCGGCTGCTGCCGGAACGCGGGCACCAGCCCCTGCTCATTCCTCGTCACTGGCTCAGCGCCGTGGCCATAGCCTCCGGACACGGGGATGGATGTGCCAGTGCAGTGGAAGTGTTTCTGTGGGTGTTTGGAGAGCGTTGCTTGCTCTGTGTACGCGCTAAGGTGTAAGGGCCATTGCATGTCTGTTTCCTCTTCGGTTTGACTTAAGGTGAAGAATGAGTGGAGTTGTCTATTTCTTTTCGATAATGGTTTGGCGGGGGGGGGGGCATGGGGTGTCAGATAACGGACTAACATTGCTAATAGTTGCTAACAACTGTTGTCTTTAGAAGCAGTCATTTCAAATAAAATAAAATTTGATTCTGCTGAACTTCCTAACTTCCTTGTTTTTTTTGGTTTTTTTTTTTTTGGTAGAGGCATTTGCTCCTCCAGCTGTGACACAAGAAAATGGTAGCCAGAGAGAGGAACCAGAATTAAATACTATGTGTTGCAGTACCTGTAAAAGGCCATATGAACGGTCTACAAATGAAGAACAGATTGCAAAGCGTGTAAAACATGATGAAGTACACTCAGTGTGCTCAATACCAACAGTCAGTGAAGATAAGTTTTCATATATGGGTGAGGTCTTTGATCATTCCTTTCATTATTTTCATTTGTTTATTCTCTGTGACAAGCAACAAATGTAACTGTTAGAAAATTTTCAGGGAGGTTTGTATATGGCAGCATTAGGCCCATTATTTCTTTTTGAAATGAAAACATGAACCATGGTCTGTTTGTTCACATTGTGTTTCAGTGTAATTTTGATTGATTTTAACTGGTATGAATATATAGTTTAATCATAGTGTTATAGGTGGGATTTTATGTGTGTCTGGGCTGCAGATTTGCTGTAGCTTTTAAGTTTTGAAGTAGACATGAGCTGTAGTGAAAAGTATGGGACTTGGGGCAGAAGTTCTTGAGGCTGACTGGTTTGCCAGCAGTGAGGAGCTGCAGTGAGACTTGTGGTGTTCTGCACTCCTAATTCACATGGCTTCTGCAGTTGCCTTTTGGAAGGGCTCTCTGGGGAGAGAAGTTTTGAGGCTTAATATACTGGCAAACATTTCTTCTATCTTAAATAGTCAGTGTTTTTGAAAAAGTGCTGATTTTGATGATTGTTTTGTAGGTGACTTTGCAGTTGTTTATACAGATGGTTGTTGCTCTGGTAATGGACATAACAGGGCACGTGCTGGAATAGGTGTCTACTGGGGACCAGGCCACCCTTTGTAAGTAGCTCAATGGATTTTTTTTTTTAATTATGTATTCTGTTTGGTTCTTATGATTTACAATGCCAGCCTCCTTTTAAATATGAAGCTCTGTTGTTGGGACTCATAATGACAGTGTTAGGAGACTGAGTCAGGAGATATTGAGGGGGATAGAGAAAGCAGTCTCTCTGGGAAAAATCAACTGGAAATAATATTCTTGTCTTTATTTTATTTTTTTTAATGTGTATCCATTATACCATTTGGAATACTTGGAATAACTAATCTACTATTTGTTCTTTGGACACAGAAATACCAGTGAAAGACTTCCTGGACGGCAGACTAATCAAAGAGCAGAAATCCATGTAAGTAGCAAATGATCTGAAATGCTTCTCCATGTTAGACTGCAGCTGCACTTTCAGGCCTATTTCAGCTCTGGTTTCCAGAAACTAGTATGGAGCTCTAAGAAAAGTATGCAAAATATTCAGAGTTATGACTTCAAATAAATAGTTATCTTCAAGTTTTATTGGTCTTTATGGGCTTTGAACTAGGTAATTCACCTTGAGAATTTCCAAATGTCACCAAGCACAGCTATTTAAACAGCCTTACATTAGAAAAGTCTCACTCTCAACTCTGTGTAGATTCTCTTGCATTTTTAATGTGTGTGTTTCAGACCTTAGAGTGAGGACTGCTGAGTATTGGTTGAGAGTCAGCTTCTTATGGTGGCAGGATCAGAGTATCATAATCCTTAGATAAATACAACAAATTATTCTAGGCTCCTGACTAACTTCTGTTGACAGCAGCAGATTTAGTCTTCTCTTTTCATCTCCTCTTAATTATGGTATTTCTGCATCCCACACTCCATGTTTGGAGATGAACCTAATAGGCAATTGATCTGCTTAAAAAATTCAGAGTTCATTTTAGAGGTGGTGTTGGTGTGCCAGTGGTCAGATTTGTCACTAAAGAGCTTTTCAGTTCTACATCCACACCCAGCCACTTCTCCCTGTAATATTTCAGAGGACCAAAAAAACACCCCAAAAGGCATCTAGACTGTTGGAACTGATATAAGCTCTTCCTCCTCAAAGTTTTGGAGAAAATGCCTTGGTGTTGATAGAGGTTTTGATAGTAAGAAAACAGGTCAGAGAGCTACTTCTTCAGCACAGAGTTGAACATCATAATGTTAAGAGGTTTTCTTGCTATTGAAACTTAATTGCCTGCCTCTTTGCCTGAATCATAAAGGTGTCATGTGCAATACACAATTTGGGGATCCTCTACACTAAAACATGTCGATAGCCATTGGTGGAGAGGTTACAGTAATACTCTGTAGTTCTGTGTTAGCATCAGGTACTTTGTTGGTATCTTAATTCCATGTGGTCAAAATCCTTTCTGAACTGTGGTTGTTTTGAAATGTTCTTAAGGCAGCCTGCAAAGCAATAGAGCAAGCCAAGAGTCAAAACATCAAGAAGTTAATCATCTACACTGATAGCAAGTTTACTATTAATGGTAAGTTAATGATTTTAATTTTCCTGATCCTTAAAGACACTGCATTCTTTTTCATTACATAAGACCCACAGAACATTCTGAATCCTGGGGAGAGGAATGTAAGGAAGATGGGGCATAACTTACACTTACAACTGCTTGGGGGAAAACTTCAGAGTATCAGACATTGCCTGCTAACTGCATCAAATAGAAGTAGAGTCAAAGTGTCTGTTATAGTAAATGCTGACAGAAGTAACACCAGGATTTGTGTCCTGAGGCGTTTAGTGTGACACAAAATCTAGAAAAAATGTTGTTCATGTATAGGCTATTAAGGCTGTACTCAGGAAATTACTTGGGAGTTGGTGTGGTAACCTGTGGGGTTTTTGTTGTTTTGCATGTATTGGAGAGGCTGTTTTCAACACACACATCTGTGAAGTACATTCAGGTTCTATTGCTTCCAAGCTTTTAGGCTATCCTGGAAGACTAGCCAGAGATATGTGCTCAGATTAAAAGACTTGGAAAACCTAATTTTATTCTCTATAAGTACGATATGAAGCAGCCAGTAAGACTAAATTTCAGAAGAAAGCTTCTTCCTCTTTCCTCAAGATCTTCAGATTTTGTTCCTGTGATAATCTGGAACTGCCTAAGTTTTTTTTATTTTTGTTTGGTTGGTTAGGTGGTTGTTTTTTGGTTTTTTTTAAACTCAATTTTACAAAGGCAGTACATGTTTGTTTGTTTCCAGATCACTTTGGGGATTTGATTTTTTGTGGGTTTTTTTTCTGAAATAACATTTAACAAAAACTTAGCGCAGCTTATGGCTGAAAATTAAAAGTTGCTCTTTTTGTCTTAGTCTCTTTGGTTTTGCTGGCAGTTTCATTTTGCATTTTGGGACACTGAGGTGCAGGTGCCATGCTATTCTTGTTTAAGCAAAGGTATTTTGTAGATGTGTCTAGAAATTATTATTTAAAAATGCCAAAGAAGGAGGCTTGTAGTTAAGTACAAGTGGATGTAATTTGGTTTTTGGAGGTTGTGCATGCAAGGTTGGAGATTTCCTGTTGGTTCAGGTCATGAAAGCATTAAGGATGTCTTACATTGTCCACACCAGCACAGATGTTTAAAAGGAAAATAAAAATCCTTACTTAAGGAGTTACATAGAAAATTCTCTGGTGAGCAGTAGGCTTTGCTTACTGTATCATCAAGCAAATCCTTAGCTTCAGTTTATTGAAGTTAATAAGATACTCTGTGTACAGTGCATATATAAAATTGTAGTCTTTAAATTAAATATCTGTTTGGAAAAACAGATATTTAATTTAATGGTTGGGTAATTCAGGTGATATTGAAAAAATACAATCCTGAAAGACAGCATCAGAGAAGCAAACAAGAATTATCTTTTGTTGCCAGTGTTTTTGCCTGAGACTTTGTACAGAGGTAATGTCTTGTTAAAAGGCTGTTGGCTCCACCTTGATCCTTGCTGACTTCTTTAATAGCACTCTTATGGTGATACCCCCTTTGCACAGGTATTACGAGCTGGGTTGACAACTGGAAAACAAATGGCTGGAGAACAAGTTCAGGAGGAAGTGTAATAAATAAAGAAGATTTTGAAAGACTTGATAATCTAGCAAAAGACATAGAAATTCAGTGGGTAAGTTTCTTGTGTTTTATTCTTAATGACATTTTAAACGTGTTTCTGGTAGAACATGGTAACATTTTTAACATGTTTCTGGTAGAAACTTAAAAGTGTGATCATAAAGAAGACTTTTGTAGAGCATAGTATTGTACATCCTTAAGTAAAACTGCAAATACAGAGAAGCTGCTTGTTGTATTTAAAGCAAATTAGCAACATAACCTAGATTCATAGAACCAGTATTTCATTTATTTAAACAAATATTTGTATTTGTTTCCTGTCTCTTATTACTGCTTAGAAAATGCCTGCAATAATTATTTAGTTTGTTAGAGCTCTAACAAACTAGATGCAATTTCTGATCCTGGAAGTCTAACCTTAGAATATAACAGGTTTTTGTATCATAGCTTAATTTCTGTATTTGCTTTTCAGAACTATTTAGGATGCTGCTTTGTTGGAGTAACGCAATTACATGAGTGTCTTTAAACTGGGAAAATTAAGTGTGTGTAATCCCAAATAAACCAGCTCTAGTTTTCTGTGACTTAACTGCATCTCTTCTAAGGAAAATTAGTGTGAGAAGGTCTTTAAAATAACATTTTTTAAATTGTTTTGCTCTCCAGTAAAGAAGTAAACCAACTTCTATACAGGTATTTCTGGTAAAATGTATTTTTCTGTAACCTCTAATATCAGTGCTTAACACTTCAGGGAAATACATTCCTTTGCATCTTAAATTTTAGCCTAATTATGGTATAAGACCACTGATTTGAGAAAATGTGTGTAGATTTGACTTTGCAGGTGCTAATGGCATGTTTACTCAGCTTCTATCTTTACTCTGTAGAAAACAGGATCATGTAGATATTTAATGTGCAATTTTTTTGATGGGATCTGTTGCAGGTATTCATGTTGCTCTGTGTCACAGAGTTGGTGAAAGCAATTTACAGGCTGGTTAGATTTTCTATAGCTGCTCCTATATTCTGTTGAGGAGAAAGCATAAAAATTTAAAGACCCATTAAGTTCAGCTGTTCTTGGGAATATTTTACGTAATTAAAAGATACTCCTTTATGCACACTTCTTAAACCTAAATCTCTTAAAAAAGGTTGGACAGATTTTGTTTCAGGAGGAGTGTATGCATAGAGGGTCCTCTGCGGGCTGCAGGCACATCTCTGCTCCACAGTGGCCCTCCTTGGGCTGTAAGGGGGACAGGCTGACTCACCATGCACCACAGGCTGCAGGGGAATCTCTGCTCAGGTGCTTGGAGCATCTCCTCCTTTAGTACTGACTTGGTATCTGCAGAGCTGTTCCTTTCACAGATTCTCATTCTTTTCTCTGGCTGTTGTGCTGCATTTTTACCCTTTCTTAAACATGTCATCAGAGAAGAGCCATCAGCTTTGTTGATGGGCTTAGCTGTGTCAAACTGTGGGTCCCTTTTGGAGCTGTCTGGATTTGGCTCTCTCTCACGTAGGGGCACTGCTCATGTCTTTTCACAGAACCATACCTACAGCTCCCCATGTGGTACCAAAACCTTGCCATGTAAATCTAATGTCACTTCACATCCACTTCATGCTTATTCCCTCTCTGATCTTGTCAAGTAGCAACCTTGATTTTCTTCCTCACCTTCATACTCTGCCCTTAGTTCTGACAAGAATGGGCTTCGGGTGTAAAGGTTTTTTTCAGTTCCTGATTGATGGATGGACAATTAAGAAATTTGAAAATGAGAGGATCTTCTAATACCCTATGTATGTATCCTAAGTGAGTGCAGTAACTGCCAAGGCTTTTAGTGGAATAGAGGACTTTGGCTTTTAGGGAAAGATCAACTCAGTTTAACCACTGAATGCAGGAAGGTGGGAATTTTGAATTGGAGCTGTTGTCTGCATTTCTTAAAGGATAGGTTAGCTGGTCCTTATGCTTTTTATTAATTCCCATAAAGATGATATCCACAGTTTTACAAGAGTTTCCCTAGAGGAAGAGAGACAATGAATATCTCTGGGAAGAAAACTTAAGGAATAAATCTTAGGTGAGGACCTCTGAGGAGGTGCTCCTGTACTATGAATGACAGAGCATTGCTTTATCCAATTTCATGTATCTACTTTTTTCCTAGTTTCTTCCATGTCTAACACTGCTATATTTTGTCCTGATAGATGCATATTCCTGGTCATGCCGGCTTCCAAGGAAATGAAGAAGCTGATAGACTAGCAAGAGAAGGAGCTTGTAAACCAAAGTGCTGATGGCCTGGGACTAGAGACTGTTGCACTGGGAGGAAAGGGCCTAACATGACAGCAACAACTTGAACTGCTGTAATTGTTTTGGAGCTGAACTTTGAGCTGTACTTCTTTCTGGCCTGAAGCACTAAATATAATCCAACTTCTGGAAAGGAAAAGCCCCCATTTTCTTCTGTTATATTTGTTTTACAACTGAGACAATATTTAGTTGATGATACTGAGTATTTGTTTTTTCTCCGCCTATTGGAAGGGCTGCGGTCAGTGCTTTTAGCTGTCTTGTGTACTTATGAACTCACCTTAAAGACAGGCTTCTGAAGAAGTAATTTTAAATCAAAGTGTTCTGTATTTTTTTCTTAATTAAATAAATTTTCTTTTTCTTTTTCTTTTTTTTTTTTTTTTTTTTTTTTTTTTTGTGCAGAGTTATTTATTGCAGCCAAAAATAGTTGGGGCAGACTTTGGGGTTGGTTGATTTGGTAGGAGGTCGCCTAACACAAATGTCCATTGGTCCACTCTGGCATTCTGGTAATTCTGGTACTGGCAATAACTGCTCTACAGATGGGCTTGTAACACTGACCTGCGTGTGCCTCCCAGTGTCAGCTACAGCACCAGTAGCTTTCTTTTATCATGTTGTTTTGCAGGGTAGTATGAACTAAGAAAAAGCCAGGTCACAAGAAAACTTGAATAATGAATTTTTACTGTTCTCTCTACCTGATTCAGATCCAAGCTCTTTGTCTCTGGCTTCCTCTTTCCATAAAGTAAGTTTTTTTATACATACTGGTTCTTGTTAGCATTGTTAGTTCCTCTTCAGTGTTGTCCCAAAGGTAGTGATTGACATTTCATCTGAAATGGGACTAGAAGATAAGCTTCTCCATACCTTCCAGCTCTAAAGGGTTTGACTTTGTTTTGTCCAGTCAATTATGAGATTAATGAAATGGCTAATGTGCACTTGAATTGGAGAGTAATTACCAGTAATCATCCTGGGTTTATTTTCTATGCAAGTATACAGGAAAAGCAAACAGGTTTGTTGTGTTACCAGTGTCAACTTCTCTATATGGTACCACTTTGTACCACTGAATTAGTAGGGTTTAAGCTAGGAGTCACTGAAATGTTTTTGGATTTGTTAATTTCTATACAGATGGTTAGAGCTGCAGAAGTTTGTTACTTAATAATTCTCATGCATTATAATATATTTCCTGAGGCAAAATGTGAGGTTTTACATATTTAGTCACATGGTTGGAGGAGGAGGAAACTGGTATCCAGTAGTTAATAGCTCAGTGAGAATTTTTGGTTTTTTCCCCTCATCCATAACTGCACATTGAAGCTCATCTAAGGGTAAAAGAGGGTGCTGATTGGGCCCCCTCTGCTTCTTTGTATGTATGCACACAATTATCTACTTACTTTAGAAGTCTGGCTGCAAAGAAAAGACCCATCACCCTGATCAGGTATCTAACTTGCCTATCTTACATATTATGTTAAACAAGTAAATCCTGTTTACTGTATGGAAATCAGTTTTGTTTTGGACTTTTGGGGGTTTTTTTCAAGCAGGAGCTTTGAAAAACCTGTAAGATTGTGGTGGGTAAATCATAACTACTGTGTAATACCTAATTTAGGCCACTTCATTACCTGAATCTAATAGGTAGATTATAATAGAAAATCTAATAGGACAGAGTTTTATATCAATTTCCTATGAATGTTTATTCTTATTCTGAAAATTCAGGACAGAAGAAAGGCAAGATGAAGGTTACTAGATTAAGGCTAATTAAAGAATGGAAAACAAATAGCATTTCTCAAAAGGACTTAACAGGGGCTCAAGGGCCTGCAGAAGATGGCAGATGTTTAAGTCTTCTTTTCAGAGAATTGCAACTTTAGAAGAATATTGGCATTTAGCAGCCACAATATTCAGTGCTCGCTGTCCCGAAACACCTACTTGTCCTCCATATGCCTTAGCACAGCTTCTGTAGAGTATTTGTTTGATAAACAGTGGTGCTTAAACATAAACACTATACATTAAAGGGATCTGATACCTTTTTATGAGAATTTGAATAGTAGTGCTTGAGATATCTTGGTAAGTAATGAAGAAAGAAATGTCTTTATGAAGAAAAATTCTAAGGAGGGATTGTTTCAGTTGTCTGGCCATTCTTATATTGTGCTTAGCTGGCTCTTGGTTTATTTACCCTGTAGGATCGGGTAGATGCAGAAGTGTGGAGGCTGGAGGGGACACATCCCAGGATCTCTTGTTCACTCCAGCTCGGGGAGAACGCTGAGGATGTAACTTCATGGATGGAGACAACACAAGTTATCTGTGCAAGCATGTCGCACCACTTAATTTCTTGTCCAATTTCTTTTTTTCCATGTCGTGGGGTTGCAATGCCGGCCTTTTAAGCCTGAGCCGTGGCAGTAAGTTCCGTCAGAGCATTACAGCGAGGGCCGACACGATGCAAACACCGTGGCCGTTCACTGGGGTTACCCCGGGGGGCCGGTGCGGGTGAGGATCCCCGGCCTGTCTCTCGGGGACTCTCGGCTCTCAGCCTGGAGCCGTTTCCTCAAACGAAAGCTCCGCACCGCGTTCAGTGTGTTTGGAGCGGCCCATGGCGCCCCCGTATCGCTCTGCCCCAGGCCGCGGGGCGGGCCCGTCCCGCTCGCTGCCGGGCCTGGAGCCCCGCCGGGGCGGGACGCGCTGGCAGCCCGGCCCGGCCCCGCGCACACTGCGGCGGCAGGATGGTGGAGGCCTGGTACATGGACGAGTCCCAGGAGGACCAGCGGGCGCCGCACCGGCAGCGGCCCAACCGCGAAGTCAGCCTGGAGCAGCTGCGCCGCCTCGGCGTGGTCTACCGCAGGGTACGGCGGGGTGGTGCGGCGGGGGGTACCGAGGGTACGGCGGGCGTGATGGCGGGGGGTACCGAGGGTACGGCGGGGTGATACCGCGGGGAGCCGCGGGCCGGGCCGGGCCGGGCCGGGCCGGGCTGGGCCGCCGCAGAGGGAGGCAGCGGGCGCGGGCCGGTTGCAGGCACCCCGTGTCCTTGTGGCAGCTCCCCGTGCAGCGGCCGACCCGCCCCGGCAGTGCCGGCACCTCGGGATTCCCACGAGTGCCTCAGTTCCGCCTTTAGCAATGGCGTCCGAATAAATTTTTTTTTTTTCCCCTCTGCCTATTTTTTTTAGCTGGATGCTGATAACTATGAGACTGATCCATGCTTGAAAGAGATTCGGAGAGCAGAAAATTATTCTTGGATGGATATAGTGACCATACATAAAGACAAGCTTCCAAATTATGAGGAAAAGGTACGCGAAACTTGGCTCTCAGTGCGGGTTTCCGCGCCGGCCAGCGTGTGACACCTGCACAGCCCAGCGGGACACGGCGATGAGGCTTCCACGTCTAAAATACATCCTGTACCGAAGTCCTGAACGTTAAAAAGAACCTTTGATATAATTTTAAAGATAGTAGAGGTCTTTTGCTTCTGTAGATTGCCTTCAGAGGTTTTGAGGATCATTTCCATCATTGTAATTTCAAAACTAAGATTCCTACCGGGAGAGTTCTGCCAATGCTGACCTGTCCTCAGAGAACCTGTGTGGGATGAAGGCAAGTGGCTGCCAGCTGGGCCTGGGCTTTGAAGGCTTTTACATCCTAATGGCTGCTTGCATAATGTGTCTTTTTTAAGTGAGTGTTAGCCCCATGGAATTGGAGGGATGCATTCTTTGTACAAGATATTTTAACTTGGGGAACTCGTACCTTGACAATTTCATAGCAGCTCAGCACTGTTCAGATGAGCCTCCTAGAAGGAGCTTTCTCATCCCAGCCTCCAGGTGCTGCTGGCTGCTCTCTGACTTGAGGACAGCAAACCAATGACACTTCTATGTTTTTATTAAATTTCCATTTACCAGTTTGTTTTAAGCCCATTGTGTTCCAGTGATTTTGTTTTGGTGAGAAGGTGAATTAGGTAGTAACTCATTAGGTAGATAGCCTGTTCAGGCTCTATCTGACAGGAAGATGGGCCATTCTTTACAAGACGCAGGGACTTCTGCTCATCCTGCTGTGCTGGATCACTTCTGGTTCAAGGACCTTGGCAGAAGTGTGGCTGAATATCATCCAGACCTGAGAAGGCAGGGATGGTACCTGGCACTGCAATGTTCACTGTGCACTAAACCTCCCAGGCCTCCATTAATTGAACTTTTAAAATGTGTTTTGTATTCTGTGCATGTATGAAGAATTCAACATTCCAAAAAAAAGAGAATGTTGCTGCCACTGTCTTGGCCAAGAGAGCCTGGAGCTGGGTCTCACTGTGTGTGGGCAGGCATGACATGCTGTTTACATCAGATTGCTGTAGATGGGCCGTGTTTGGCAGTAACTGCATTTTCACAGATAGTAGTAGTACCCTGTGCAGCTAATTCAGCTCTGCATAAGTGTAAAAGAGAGGGGATAATCTGTGTCTTTGTTTGGGTTCTTCATGTTGGGGGGAAAAAAGCACAAAATGATCCAACTGAGCGAGTGCAAGGACCAAATCCTGCAGTGGGAAGTTTTACCCATCTCTCTTTCAAATGGGTGTAAGCATCACTGTTATTCAGAGAATGGTTATGTACAGCTAGAGCTGCTGTTTCTTGTCAGAAACAGGAGTTCCTGCCCTCCAAAGGAAATGTAGAAGCCTGCTTAGATGTGTCTGGAGACAGGGGCTGGCTGGCTGGCTTGGCCTTCTTGCCCATGTTGGTCTCCTCTGTTAGTTAAAACAGTTACCCTTTGAAAGCCTTTCTCAGCTTCTCTGTGTTTCTGCCAGTTTTCTTTGCAGCTTTCCTATGTTCAGTAGTTTTCTGAAATATTTGCTCTTCCTAGATAAAAACATTTTATGAAGAACATTTACACCTCGATGATGAAATTCGCTACATCTTGGAGGGATCTGGCTATTTTGATGTTCGAGACAAGGATGACAAATGGATTCGGATTTCCATGGAAAAAGGAGACATGATAACCCTCCCTGCTGGCATATATCACCGATTTACACTGGATGAGAATGTATGTTGTTGTAGATTACCATAAATTTTGGTGACAAATCCATGTGAATGTATATCACATTAGTAACTACATGCCCTAAGACTTGCAGTTCATTAGCAAAACATGTTAAATATGAAGGAGGAGGATGAAAAATATTAAATAATTCACAGCATCTGAACCTTTCATCTCCAGGTCACAAATTCAGCCTCTCCTTCTCAGCTGTAACAGTAACTCATTGCCACATGATATCTGTGGCATATCAGGCCTTGGGCTGTCCCTCCCACCGTTGTCCCAGCTGTCTGAGGTGGAGAAGGTGTGGATGGATCATTCTGTGTTGCCTTGTTGTGTAATTTTGTGGGGATAGAAGAGCATGTCTGTATCCAGCAGTGACATTTTTCACAAGTGTGAAATTCACCTTTGGGGAAAGAGGGATTTAAGAGTCCTGAGCCTACTTGCAACTACTGTATGCTAAGCTGGGTGCTGGTTTCACAGGTGGTGGCCTCCTTTGGAAAGGTATTTTTTGTCAGTGGGAGTGTGAGATTGGCACTCACAGTCCTGGGCTGTGTTTCTCTTCTTGTGGGCTCTTACAGAGGTGTTTGTAACCTCGACATTACCCCTGCAAAATGGGGAAACATGTGCTGTATGCTGTGTGGTGAAGTTGCATCTCTGGTGAAGGGAATGGTTTTGAGAATGGTTTTTTTTTGAATCAGCTGTCTGGAGAGCAGTGTTCATACAGGAAAAAAGGGAGATGCTGCTTTAGTGTAAAACCCGATTTTTCCTATCTGCATCTTGAGATCCATAGCAAATAAGCTGCAATTACTATTCTCAGGCTTTTTCTTTACATAAACAAACTGTCAGGGGTTATGGCTGAGTCCCCAAGAAGTCTTAAGTGTTTGTTCACTTCAGGAGCTTTAGTGCAGAAGTGCTGTCTTCAAAGTAAAATCTTTAGGTACTTCTAGACCCTGGCATTTTGGAGCTAAGTTCTTTTGGTACCTAACTTTATTCTTACCATTACTAAACCTGGATGTAAGATAATCATCTGTTTGTGTTTTACAGAATAGGTAGGGTCTAAATCTATAGCACAGTGGACAGAAGAGTAGAGTTCCCCGTAACCCCATGGTTGGACCACTTCTGCAGGATGTAAAATCCCGTTTTCTATTGCCACAGTTGTACTTGCACCGGGTCTGTTTTTGGTTAGCTGGTGTTAGAGGCTGTTGCTTTTCCTTTTGGAATCTGGAGACTTTTCACTTCCTGTAAGCTTTATTTTTTGGGTAGTTTATGCACTTCCCATTCAGTTTTTATGGCTGTGACTGTGACGCTTCTGATATTCCCCAAAAGCATTGTGTAAACATCTTGGGTACTTGGGTTCTGCTGTTTAACTAAGCAAATAGGATTTAAATGCTGCACTGCTGAGTATTGTGGATCCAGTGCAAAAGGTTTGCATAAGGCAGGATGGTTTTGGTTTCTTTGACACGGGGAGAAGTCATGCTTCTGCCTGAACTGGAGGCACTGATCATGACCCAGTGTATCACTGCATAGGGGCCAGAGTCTTCCACTGCAGCAGGGGGAGCAGGAGCAGCAGTACAGTGCTATAATTTTCTGGAATGTGTGAAGCTTTCAGTCCATCATGAAATAGTTTCAAAAATTTCTGCAGAAGTGCAAGTGGAATCTTAACTTTGGAATGAAGATCCCTGGAAAAGGAGCTCTTAAATGATGTGTCACTTCTTGTTCTTTGGCAGAATTACGTGAAGGCAATGAGGCTGTTTGTTGGAGAGCCCGTCTGGACTGCGTACAACAGGCCGGCTGACGATTTTCCTGCCCGGAAACAGTACATGAAGCTTTTGGCTGAAGAAGCACATAATGGTGTCTGAGGCCTGACAGAATAAATGTGCCTTGTTGATTTTCACTGATTAAACTTGCATTTACATAGGAAGTTGGAATCACAGAATCATAGAAAAAATTAGATTGAAAGGTCATTTGGAGGTCATTTAGTCCAGCCCTGTGCATTACTATGCCAGTTTTAAATCTAGACCATGTTGCTCAAGACCTTGATGTTCTGAAACCTCTGGTGATGGAGGTTGCACAGCCTGTCTGGGTGCTGGCTCCAGCACTTAGCTGCTCCCAAGGCCAAGCATTTGTTCTTCATGGCCAACTCCCTGGTTGCAGTTTGCAGTTGTCTATTGCTCTTTCACTGCATGTCTGAGGAGAGTCTGGCTCTGTCTTCTTCACAGTCCCTGCTCTAAAAACTGTAGTTGGATCTCTTCTGAGCCTTCTCCTCTCCAGGCTGCACAGACCAGTGCCCTTGGCTGAGCTCCCTTCTGCTAACTAAGATGTTCAACATGTTTTGCCCCAGTTCTGGTCACTGAGGGATGTCACTTGTAACCACCTGGTAGTTAAGTTTGAACCACAGACTGTTTTGAGCCCAGTGGACCCAAGTTCTTTATCCAGCCAGTGGTTTGTAACCTCAGTCAGGCTACAAGGCTGCTGTGGGACACTGTAGTGAAAGTCTTGCTGGAGTCAAGGTGAATGGCACCTGTGCTGTCCCCTCTGCTGAGAGCCATTGCTCCTGGCAGTTGGCATCAAGCAGAATGTGCCCTTGGTGAATTGGCATTGACTGTTGCTCCTCATCACCTCCTCATCCTGGTATTTCTTGTGCCTGGAACACCTTCCATAATGGCTTATTCTGTAACATTCCTGGGGGCTGAAGCAGGGCTGAGCAGCCTGCAGTTCCCCAGATGTTCTTTTGTGCCTTTGTGAAGGTGGCAGTATTTTTTGCCTTTTTCAGCTCAAAAAGGTTTTCCTGATCTCTGTGACCTTTCAAAGATGCCAGCAGCCTTGCAGTGACATTAGTTGCATTTACAGTTGCTCAGGAATCCATTTTCTAACCTTTTTTTTTTTTTCCTTGGTATTTCTGGCAGGTAGAATTGTGAGAGGTGGGCTACATTAATATTCATTTTGCTCAGAATCCATGCTAATGAACTACGTAGGATTCTGGTTTTAATTAAAGAAAAGAAACTCTCCTTCATTCTTGTCTAAAAATGTTCATAAGATACATTTGCATAATCGGCATTTTAGTATGCAGCTTTCCAAGTTCTGCCCTGGTACATAAAACTGTGGTTTTCTCAGTAAAATGTAGCAAATTTGTTCTTGTGTGTTATTAATAAAATTACTTTGATCTAGGTATGTTGATTTTTTATTGGTTTGGGGTTTTTTTATTCTTTGTGCTGACATTTAGGACCCAGTAAACAACAGTGTTACTGTAATTATTAATCAGCTTTTATTCCTTGTGCTGGCACTGATGTGTTCTCTAACATGGGACAAATCACTCACTGTGCCTCAGTTTCTTGAACTGTGAGAGAGAGAAGAGTAGGCTTAGGCACACTAGGCTGGTTTTCAGTAAATGCCTTGTGTTTGCAGAGGACATAGAGCTCCACAGCAATGGGCACTGGAGCGTTTTACTCGTCTCAGTGATGAATTATGTCAGCTGGGTAGATGTACTGCTTGCTCCAGCTCTCAGTGGATGATGAGCTGACTGCAACCTGTGTACTGATTTCAGCCAGATATAATACATCCTCCTGGCTTGCAGTCTCCTAAACAAACAACTCTAGAAGGAGGTTGAAATGGCCCTACCTGGGTCTTCCCAATGTAGCAGAAGATGGATAATTGAACTTTCCCACTGTTCTTTCCTATGCGTGTGTACACAGCCCTTCTTTAGTAGGTAACAGTGATTTTCTCACTTGGTAGCAGCATTATTGTTAACCATTCCTGGGTGTTTTATTTCTTAAAATCTTCCTGAAAGTGAAGTTGCAATTTTGAGGTGAAATTGTACTGAACTTACAAGTTGGAAAGGGTGAAGAAAAAAGTTGTTTCCTGGGGTTGGGTTGCAAGCTGGATGAGATTAGGGACACCAGTGACCCTTCAGTCTGCCAGTGTGGGCTCAGTTTATGGGAGGGGTACAGACACAATCCATACTTGCAATATTGAAACTCATCCAGCTCTCCATGCAGCCAGGACGCTTTTGTGCTGTAGTCCATAAGCTTGTCTGAAAAATTGGTGTTACAAGCAAATAGGAAGTTTAGCCATAGTCAGACACACATGGAGGAGGCTGTGCTGTGACATTTGCCTTATTGGCTCAGGGATTTGTGTGCCACCTGTCTAAAGGGAGGTCTTGAATGTCCTCTTGTACAGCACTCTGGGGCTTCCTGATCCCAGAACAAACTTTGGGGATTTTTCAAGGTACAGCTACAGGAATAAATGACAGTTACTGCCTGCAGCAGATTTTATTCCTTTGATTTATATGCCACAGAAAATTGGGTTTCTGAATGTAAAGTAAAACGACTGCTTTCTCCTGGTGCTGGTATCCCATCGAATTCATCCCCCTTCTAAGCTTTTGTTTCTTTTTTTTAATCTGAAGTCAAGGTGAGACTGTTCCTTCCTCCCATGGGCCTTTCTGTTTTGATCTCTCTCTGCAAAAGGAGAGGTGGAGCAGCAGCACAGGCCCTCAGGAACCTCCACTTACAGAACAGGCAGCCCCAACAGGCTGGGGGAGTGACCAGGGAGAGAGAGCAGGTAATGCATTCTTTGGAGAGATTTACAGCTAGGAGCAGTGGTGAGGGATGGACAGTAAAGCAGCTGCCCGCAGCAATTGCTTTCAGCAGCTTGCTGATGTAGGATGTGACCTGAGGAGCAGGACTGAACCACCTTGTTTTGTTGCCTCTCTGGAGGAATATATACACCCAGTACAGCTCCCATCTCCTAGCTGTCAAAATAACACACGATCACCCCACTGGAGATCGTTCATCATTTTCATAGCACAATGCATTCTGCTGCTGAGAGGTGGCAGGGACTGTGGGGGTCTGACTGTCAACACTTTGGAGTCCATGCCCTTTAGAGCTATAGGTGTCTTTGAAAGGGTGAAAGCTTTGCACTCTGAAAGTGGTTTTTGTCAGCCAGGAAAAAAGCAATTCAGGGCCGGTATAAAGATTCCACACCTGCAAAGAGGTTATGTGGGAAATTACAGTGGGAGGAAACAGCTGGGCAGAAAAAAAATGTTAATAGAAAACATTCCAGAAAGCAGAGAGATGGGAAGGAGAATATGCCATTCCTTCAGATGAAAAATGCAGTTTTTTTCATTGTGGTTTTTGGGTTTTTTTTTTTCTTTCTTCCCTCTGCCCACCCCTACTGACCACCCCCCCCCCAAAAAAAATGCAAAATTAAATTGATTTTTGGTCCAAAACCAGGGTTCTGTTTTACCACAGCCAGTGGAAAACCTTGGTATATTGATGTAGTATGAAAATTCATGGAAGCAGTTTCAGCAACATCATATTGGCAGCATTAACTCAGGCACAGGAAATATTTCAGCTCCTCCAGGATTAGAGTTTAAAAAAAAATAGTATCATTGGTACTGAATTGAGATGTTTAAAGATAGCTTTTTTGGTACTTATGTATTATTTTCTGCTTTAATCCAACCTTTCCTAAAGTGGGATATACCCCATTTTCTCATGAACATCTTGAGAGAGCTTTTCTGAACGGGATTCTGCAAACTGGATGGACAGTAGGATTTTTAATAATTTAGGTGGGCAAACTGGTGTCTGTGCTCCCTTGTTATTTGCCTTGGGGCAAGTGTCTGTGGCTGGATTTTTTTAAATGAAAAGACATTTCCCGGCCAGTTGGTAGTTAAATAGTAACACTCACTTGGGTGGGATCTAAATTAGGTGAAGGGAAGTGCTGGGGGCGGTGAGTGTCCTGCCCTGGCTGCCTGAGGGCAGCGGCTGTGCTGCGCCCTGCAGCTGTGGGAGCCGGTATCTGCCTGTCCTGGCTGGCAAGAATAAAACTTCATGTACTCAGAGCATCGGGTCCTGCTGGCAGAACAGGCACCTCCTGCCAGGTTGCTGGTTCCAGGACTTCACTTGAACTAGGAACTTAGGAGAAGGGACAGTTTCCTGACAAAGGCAGTCGTTTAATGTCAGCTGGCAAACACCTGTGCGCATAAGGCTGAGATGCAAGCTGAGCACTTTTTTGAAGAATATTTCTTTGTAGCCAAATTGTGGATTTAGATATTTGGCCAAGAAGTAGACCTGACTTGTGCTGTGCTTGAAAATGGCATGATTTGTTTGGGAGTCTTTCCTGGAAAAACGATAGAAATTCTCAGATTCCCTCCCTCCCTCCCAAATAGGGGAAGAAGTCTGAGAATAGAGTCACTGACAGTTGTCTTCCATTTCCTGAAGCCAAATAAACATATAAACTCACTGGGGGCATGAATTGGTGTAACAATTTAAATATTCCTGGCTCAAAGGTGCAGGTTTCATCTGATTTACTGCACTCGTGATTTTACAGCTCGATTCCCAAAATATTTTGTGTGGTTTCAAAAAGGTAATACTCTGCTATACCTGCAGTTTGATAAACATATTTTGTGCAACTGAGTCACTAGCTCTCATTATTTATTAACTGTATAAGTACCCAGATAAGGCAAAGAAGAAAAATTTCACAAAACCTAAATGCTTAGGGAAATATTCAACAGTTGAAGGACTGTGAATCTCTTTCAATTCTGGCCTCCCCTGCCGCAGTTCTCTCTGGGATATCTGCATTAATTTTGTTTAATTCTCTATGCTGCTTCTCAGAGTACCAATTAAAACTGTTGTGCCTGTCAATATTAGCTGGTAGAAAATTGGGCTGGGTATGGTTTGTGATTGCCTTTGGTCACAGACACAGCCCAGAGCACCCAAGCTGAGCTCTAGGCTCTGGTTTCCCCTGTGATCACAGGCATTTGTGCTGTGAGAATTTGATTTGGGTTTGCCTTCAGGCTTATTTCTTTCCCCAAAGGATTCAGGCAGCTTAAAGCTGACCTGCTGTTCATGGGAAGGAGGTGAGCTGTCCTTGGTGAAGCTGTAACAAAAAGTGGCGGCCGGGTTTTGCACAGGCTGCTGCCCCAGCCTTGGGTGGGGGCTCAGTCCTGCTGCCTGCCACTGGAGTGTGCCCCGGAATTTGATGTACTTGCTCATGCATTGTATTGAAAATAGTGTTTTGCTTTTTTTTTTTGGGGGGGGGAGGGGGAATTGTTGTGGGTTTTTTCTCTTCTAATAAACAGCTCTAGTTCTGCATCTCTTTACTTCATTGTTTTCAATTTAGTACTGACAGTCTTGACAATTTTTCAAAGCCAAAGAGGAACCTTCTCCCCCCCTTCCATCCTTGCCTCAAAAAAGTAACATCCAATTTTTTCCCCTCTTTGTGGGAAAATTATAAGCCATTATTGCTGCCTTTTGGGTGGATTCATTTTAATGACGCTCATACATAATAAATATCTGCAGATGACTGCCCAAATCTAGGACAGAAAATCTATGTGTTGATCCAGAACAGCTTGGAAAGGCAGAGCCTAAGTCCTCTTCCCCATCCACACCTTTCTTGTCCTAAGAGCAGGGTTGTGACCATCTCTCACACCTCTTGAAGACGAGAATCTTTAAATTTGTAATCCCTAGACTGGCTGAGAGAACTAAGTGGGAAAGCAGCTTTCTAAAAAAAAAAAAAGTGCTACTATTTCCTGAAGGTTGGTGCTGGGGCTTGTTTGCATCCACAGCACTACAGAACTGCTGCTCAAATGCCAGAAAGTCTGTGCAGTTTCCTACATTCTAAGGTACCTCACTGGCAAGGTAACTCCTTCCTCAATGCTTAATTAAGTGGGTAGAAAGCAGGATGGAAGAAGTGGATGGCATCTTCCTTTGAACTCTTATAGGTGGGAGCTACTGGATAAACTTACTTTAATTTCCATGGCCTCTGCTCACAACAGCAGCATTATAGGTTGCTACCTCAGCAACCTCAGAGAAGTTGACCCTGCCTGCTGTGGTTCTGCCTGTCTGAAATACATTTACATCTGTATTTGATGCTTCAGTCCCATTTTGCCAGTGTTGCTTGGTTGCAAGTTGAAGCAGCAAGGAAATGTGTGTTTCTCACTGCAGCTGCTGATGGCAGTACCGCACATCCTGCACTCCTCTTTCAGACAGCTCCAGCACTTGTGGTTGATTAAGCACATCAGCTGACATACAAATGAGAGAGACAAACTTAGCTGTGCATAAAGATCATACCCTGCTTATCCCCCTCTCTGACTGGATTTGCAAAACACCTGCAGCAAAGGCTTGACAGAGGAGCTGTCTGTGTACCTCTTATAGGCCTATAGTGCAGAAAACCCAGCAGCCTACCCAGGCAGCATGGTAATGCCCAGCACATCGTTGTTTTGACAGCCTCAGGATGAAAATGTACCTGAAGAGGGTGCTAGCTGGCTGGGTGAGTTCTTCCACCAGGTCAGTGAGCTCATCTAGACTGTGCAGAGTGCTCCTGCTGACATGAAGGATAGGGTAGGTGAAGGAATTACCATCCTTTCCAGTACACTGGCTGAAGTCCATTGTGGAGTTTTAGGCATGTCTGCACATGCCTTTGGGGAACACCTGATGTGTCCAGTCTGAAAACTGAGGCACCAGGAAAACATCAGTGACCAGCTGGTGAGGGGATGCCATTATCATCTGAACTGAAGTTAGATATTAGAAATGCCAGAGAGATGCTCAAGTTCTTTTGAGGATCAGAGTCTCTGTGCATAATGCAATTATCTGAATGTCTGAAGTACAGCTCTTCTCCTCTTTTAATAAAAGTGGGAATTTAAATGCAAAACTTCTGCTAAGGCACATTAAGCTTTAAGATTTGAATACAACAATCAGCAAATTCAGGCTCTGCTTTCCCCAGCTTTTTTCACTTAGCCAGATGACATACACATGCTGTGTTTTAGAACTGAGCTCTGCCCTCCTTTACACCAGGAACCCTCATTAAATTCAGCTGAATTCATTGAATTTAACAGGATTACCTGGTGTAATTAATGTTTTGAGGACAAAGTGTATTCTTAGCTTTAATGTTCTAACATCATATAGAGCATTCAAATGTGTAACAGGCAGAATTTAGGGAAATGAAACACTTGTATGTATGTTACATCCAAACCATAAAGTGACATTGAGTCTTACCTGCATTTCATAAACAGTTAACAATTTGCATACATCCAGCAGTGATAATATGCCTTTGCATTTAAATTTTAATTAGTCTGCAAGTCTACCAGGATATCACTTGTTTAATGGCTGGCTAAGCTTAGAGGTCACCCAATCCAAGTCTCCTCTACTGGCATTTTTATCTGAGCAAAAGCTTCTACTAATAAGAATATAGCAAACACGCTGAAGTGAGACTTACACATGAATTAGAATTAGAGAAATTTGGAAAACGGGATTTTGTTTTCAGAGTGTTTCTTTTATAATGGTTATTGGACTCTTGACTAGGATAATAACTTTTTATTCTCTGCCAATCAGAATACAGACTGTCATTTACGTGTGCACTATCAGACCACATGGAACCAAAAAGGAACCTCTGACTTCAATTGTAAAGAGGCAAGTGGCTCCAGCATGATGGATGATGATGGATCATGGTACTTTCACTTTGCATTGGAACAGACAAATGACACTTTCTGAAAGCACAGACAACAGTACAGTAATGCAACATGACACTTCAGCTAAATGTATGTGAATCTCTTTTCTATTATTTTACCTATTACTGTAAAAAATGTAATAGCTAGGGTTGGAAAGGACCTTTGAAGCTCATCTAGTTCAATCCTCTCCAAGGGCACAGACACGTTCCACTAGAACAGACCGCTTAAAACCCATCCAGCCCTTGTCTTGAATGCATCCAAGGATGGGGAGCCTCTCTGGGCAAGCTATTCCAGTGCCACACCAAGAATAACAATATTTTCCTTATGTCCAAGCTAAACCTACTCTCTTTTAGTTTATAACTCTTGCCCCTTGTCCTAGCACTATGTGTCCTGGTAAATTGTTCAGCGCTGTCAGCATCTTTGAGAACAACGGTTGTCACATACCAGGAGTTCTTTTTATCTCCAAAGAAATCCCATGCCCAAGAAAAGGAACCTATGCTGGAGAAAATATACTACTAGAATAAAAAAATGAGTACAGGGAGTAACATACCTGACCAGATTAACAGCTGTAACAAAATGAAAACAGTGATTTCAACTCAAGTTATCAATGTAAACTGAGAATCTGTCCAATTACTGTTAAACCTTGTCTAAAATCCTAGCAGAAATTAAAACAAATATAAAACCTCATAAAAAATAATGCAATATAACTACTTTTAATTTACTATTTTAATACTCACTAAAATTATGCAAATGGTGTTTAAGCCCAGCTAAAGCAGGTGGTGCTGAATATTTCATTTTTGAGTTTAGTAGTGATACCTTAGGACAAGTCTACCCAGGGGCCGCACAAGTTTAATTCAGATCCAGCTGTTCAACCTAGAGGCCAAGTCAGAAATAGAAATACCAATTGCTTTAATTTTTTTTTCAGTTGATTGGTACACAACTAGCTGTTGTTTCAGTGTACAAGTATGGCACGTCAAACATTTTTTTACAGAAATACACTGTAAAAATGGAGCAATTTCTGTTTCTGTATAAGCTGTAGGCTTATATCTTTTCTGGTGACCAGCAACTTTGCAGCATCCTTATGTCTGCATGTCTGGACTGCACAAGTTTTCAAACAACCTGACTTTTGAGGACAACTGTTTGGCCCCTGTACAGTATCTCCAGATGGACAAGCATAAAAATGAGTTATTGGTTACTTAAAAATACAGGTGGGGGTATTTAAAGGGAGTGAGAATTAATTGATGGATATGGTATTAAAAAATGTAACACACTTATGGAATTGTCCCATGGCAGTGATTTGTGACAAGAAACTAGTCCAATTGCTAAGCATTAAATCTTGGAACAATAAAACCTCCCTATGAACAGATGCATATATTGTGTTCATGTATGAGTGGGAGTATCTGCATTGAATCTTTATGATACAGCTGAAGGGAGAAATGTAGGCAGAGATGTGAAATACACTGGTATGACAGTGGTACTGTGATTCCAAAAATCTGTGTTCTGAGGGATGTCAAAATCAGTATATGCTGATACTGTTACATCACTGGTAACTGCCTTGTGTCCTGAACCCCATTTGCTTCCACTCTGTGTGGCCTAACCCTTCAATACCTCTGCCTTAGGCTCTGCATCATTTCCTGGGGAAATACTTCATGCTCAGTGTTTTTGCTTTATAATGGGAAAGGAGAGGAACTGAGCAGAAATCCATTGTGTTTCCACTCCAGCTGGCAGTGATCCTTTCTCTACCCAGCAGAATGCCAGAGTGGAGGGAGCAGCTTTGCAGAATCCATGTGTTTTAATCTGAAAGATTTAACAGTAACACAAAATCAAGGAAGTACAGACAGACTATTTGGTATAGTCCCTCATTCTGTGGGAAACTGATACTGTGCAGGATTGTTTGACTCCCTCACATGCTCTTGGACATGTCCCTGTGCTACTGGGACTTGGACCAGATGGCCTCCAGCAGCTCCTCCCAACCTTAGCCATGCTGTGACTCGTGGTTATCAAGCAGCCTCCTCTGACAGCCACAGCCACACAAAGGTGTAATATTCAGGAGTCTGATGGGGACAAAATGAAGAGAGATGGACTGAGAATTTCCTTTCCATAACACACATACTGATATTCTGTCAATAACTCCTAGCTGGTGAAATAAACTCTCGTAGCTTGCTCATTGACTACTGAAAAATTATCAAGACAAAATAAAATTAAAATCAGTTTTTCTCATAAAAGAATCAGAGTAGTTGACTATATACATACACATACACATGTATATTGTAGTGCACTGTAATGAGGAGTAACTGGACAGAAACAGACCTGTAGGGATGAAGCTGGCTCTAAGTCAGCACAAAGTCTTTGCAATGATAGGCCTATTAGAGATGACAGGTTCTGTAGCAATGCCACTGAATATTCATAATTGAATAGATTTTATTTCACATTTGCACATTAGTGAGAGTATATACAATTTAAAAAAATCAGCCTTGCTGGAAAAACTTAGTTGGAAATGATCTACCCTAACTTGAGACACTGAGTATTAAAGCTATCGCCCTCTTTGACAGCCACAGCTTCTAGAAGTGCCTGCTTCTTCTGCATACTGCGAGAGGACTCCAGTTCATACATGGTGGTCAGGTTGAAGAGGACACTCTCGTGCAGGTAGTGTTGAGGGTCCTGCTGAACCATTCCTTCCAACTGCCGGAGGGAATCCTTCAGTTTCCCCAGGTAAAGAAGACAAACAGCAGCATTGTTGTTAGCCTAGTGAAAAACATATTGTAAACAAATCATGTGTTTATAAATATATATATGTATGTATTTACAAGTGATGAGAGAGAAGGAAAAGAAGTCTAGCATCTGCAGTTACAACATATTTACTGTATGCTAAGAATTACTATTCTGCATGTGTGTGCAAAACTAAAATACATTATCAGTTATACAATGCTGTCCTTTTCTTTTAATTCTCAAATTTACCCTCTGCCAGTAGGACCTGCTGATGTCTACGAACTGAAACTCTAAAAGACAGTCTAAAATGAAATATAAATAGTATAGGACATTAGTCTGAAAGCCGAAAGAAACAAATTTCAGAAACCACATGAGCATCTACATGCATTTTCATTTTTTTTTAATTACTTTGTCATATATTCAGAAGTGTTTTTCTCTCTCTCTGGTTTTCATGTCCACATAAGCAACAGGAAGATACTTTCTTATCACAATGGCATCTACAGCTGACTTCATGTAAATCCAGCAGATAGGGCAGTCTAAATATATCATGAATGATCAAGTCAGGTTCCATTTTCCTTAACACACAAAATGGGTTTTATGAGTTACTGAAAGATTCCAACAGTACAAAGTGAAAACATGTTATAACCTGTTCAGCAGCAGAAACTTTCATATTTTCTAAAAGCTGAAGATAAAGGAAGAACATGCCTTTTAGAAAAAAATATTTTTCTATCGATTCAGGAAACATTACTGATCCTGTGTGATTTATAATACATGCTATTTTACAGCCTGCAAAATAATGCAATTCATGTGTTCCTTAAACTCAGTCCCTTCAGTCTGTAGATGGTCTTGGAGCAGATTACTGGGGTTAAGCTGTCTGACTTCTCAGGAACACTTACATGACCATGCACTGAAAACTGCCAGGTGTAGGAAACCCAAAGGTGAATAAACAGCTCTTTGATCTCAGCTTGTGACAGGAACCCAAGGCTCCGATATGCATGGTAAAAATGTCACGTTTAAAATTACAATATCCTTTCAATGCTGTGTGAAATCAAGTTAATTTTATACACGTTGGCAGCTGCTGTTTCTTTTCCTGACATGCAAGTCTATGCTAAAAACAGTGAGTGCAAAAAAAGTGCTTTTGCAAAGATCCCGTAAAAGAGTGTCTCGGAATTTCTACATGCATGCCTAAGTATTCATGCCCTTCATACAGACTGGTTCTTAATTTCCCATTCCATTTTCCATCTTATCCTTATGTGTCCTGAAAAACCTTTTGGCACACATGCCACATCCCATTTTTCTGTAAAGCCCTGAGCATACTCTGGGCACTAATTAAATCCATGCATGAAGTATTACGAGAATAATTTAGGTGTTCATTATATATGTAGGAATTTGAAGATTTACCACAGCATTTGATGAGTCGATCTTTAAAATTTCTGTGAAAAATCGATGAGCTTCTGCAAAATTATTCTGACCAAGGTGGAGAAATGCTCTAGAAAGTAAGTGACATATAAATGAGTTCTACTCAAAAACCCAAGGTAATAATACATTTTAAAAAGAATAGACACAATTTTTTATTTTTCCTGTTACAGATGTGAGAATTTCTGACATTTCTTCTTTACAGTGTGAAGGAGACACTGATTTACAGACAAATGGAATGACAACTTGGATCGCTCAGCTATATTTTTTGCCTACGAAAGCAACAGTCTTCATTGTGTTTTATTAATTTAAATGCAGACACTCTCTTCCCAGAATTATTTCTCTTCATGAAATCAGCCATATAATTTTCAGGGCACTTTTGAATAGCATCTCCCAAATATATTAAGCCAGTATGCTAACCATTGCAAAGTGAGTCCCCCATCACACAGCTCGATTTACTACAGTGTATTCAAGCATCCTTTGAAGCTACTGGGTGGTACTTTCCTGACAGATCTAATTGTAGAATAACTGCCCAAAATAACTTCTCCTCTCCTAAAAGGTATTTATCTAAAGGTATATTGACAAAACACGGTGAAAATATGCAGTGTCTGAAAGAATGAGAAAAAGCTTTGTAAAATCAACTGAAAGATTGCAGTTTCAATGCAGGATGATACGACTGTGCCAAGTTACAGACACCGCCTGAGTCTGTGCACCATTCAGTCTCACCTATGACAGATGAAGTCCCATAAAAGAGAGAAAAAGAACACGATTGTCTCAAGGGTAGTTGAATGATCACCTTGCATACTTTTAGAACTACATTTTAAGAAGTTTTATTTAGCTATTAAATTACCTACCTGTTCATTAAAACCATAATTTGGCTCTGTAGTCCATCCAATTTGTGAGTCACTTTCTCAACATCTTGAAAATATTTTTCTGCAGTTTTTATGTCTCCAATCTAGACAGAAAAGTCAAAAGTGAGTTACCACAATAAGAAGAAAAGAGCTACATCCTGATTGTATCTTATAAGGACACAAAAGTATATACAACATATCAAAGTCCATTATCAAGCTCTTTACACCAAGGTGACTGGGTAACACCTGTTACCAAGCAATGTATTTGAAGAGCCACATTAAGGTCATGAAAAGCACCCAAAAAGCATGTGCAGCTTGCTTGCCCAGAGCAGTTTCTCAGCTGGGGGCTGTGGAGCACTCATGGACTGTAGGGCAGGGAGCCCCCATATCCTCATTTAGCTCCTTTGTTGTAACTAACTCCACAGTTCAAAACAGTAGCTGAAAATGAGAAAAGGTCAGTTACTTCCAATGAAATGGGGTGCTAGTCCACAGGAAGGGAAGACAGACACCAGTGGCCTCGTAGTTAGCACAGGACCCACACCTGGTTCATCCACAGCCTCTGGGTCATAGCCAGAGGCCATAGGATGACTTCAGTGCATCACACCACATGTCAGAAAACAACACCAGTACAATGGACCACTGAGGATATTGGGAAGATGGTCCATTTACAGATTAAAAAAACCACCAAAGAGTGAGTTGACCAGATGAAGGAATGAGAGATTTGAAAACTGGCATAAAGAAGTACAAATTTTAATGGGGGGTGGAATGGGGGAAGGGATTTCTAAAAAGGAAGGGGTATTTCACCTAAAGGTGTGTCACATACATTGCTCTTTGAGATGAAAAAAGTACTTGAAGAAGGCCACTTATTTGGAAAACAAGTTACCAACATGTTTTTCAGGTTGGAGAGATGGAAGAAGACAAAAACTTACTACTGGGTAAAATAAATCTATCAAAAGCTATCAAAAGGAGTAAAATTAAACTAGCTCAGAAGCATAAGGCCATGGAAACCAGGCAGCCCTTGGGTGGAGAGATTCAAAGGGGCCCTCAAGAGACCACCCTTTTTTTAAGAACACTGTAAAAAATGTCTGTGACAAATATGCTGAAGTCTCCTTAATGCTCTCAGATGGTGGATATTACAAATCTAAGTCTTACTAGGAAACTTAATCCAGGATTCTTAAATTGCCCTAGCATTAGAAAATACCTTCTATCTTAATGCACTTTTAACCTCAGCTTTTTGTCCTGTCCATAGGGTAGGGGAGAATGTATGACTCCTATTTTTTTACAGTCTTATGCACACTTGAAAACTTTTTATTCCCCTTCTAGAATGAAAACCAATTTTCAGACAAAGCAGTGTTTACCCCTTTCTCATATATAATGCTTTCTGGATTTTCTGAACTCTCTCCTGTTACTTCACATCCTCCCTGAGTGCCCACATAAGAAGTCTCCGTAATCCAACTGATCTCTCACCAGCAATGAGAAGCAGGAATCACTTTATGTTTCACATGTGAATATAAATTTTACTTTTATGCCAAGTATCTGGAAGTCCAATTTGTTTACCCTTGTGTAGTTTTCTTACTCTCAGCCTATTTCCTTTCTACAGGAAATAGGCTTGTTGTTGCTTCTCATTTTGTATTTTTATATTACTCCCAGTCTTTGGTAGCATTTTGCCTTTGCTGTTTGAATCACAGCCAATTTAACATTTCAGCTTCTCAACTTGTCAAGATTATTTTGCATTCTTATCCTGCCCTTCATAGTGTCTGTACCACTCCCAGCTTGGCATCATCTGTACATTTTACAAGCATGCTTCATATTTCATCGTACAAGTACTACCCAACCCAAAAATACAAACAATACAAACCCTAAAGAGATCCTTGTAGAAAAGATCATCTAGCAAGTCCTTCTAGTCATCAGCAAATGACTTTCCAACTGCACTTTTCAGAGACAGCAAACATCCATCCATCTGAAGACTTCATCTACATTTCTTCCCAATCTTCTTATGGGAATATCCCAGTGGCAGTACCCACTACTAACACCACTAATGCAACAGATACTGCTTCACCTCTAACCACAAGACTTATTCCATGTCAACATAAGGAAATTATTCTTCTTTACATTTAGGAGATGATCCAATTGAACACTGCAGTCAAGGATGTAGTGTCAATTGCTGTGCATCTACCAGGCATTTCTGGAATACTCATTAATAGTCTTTTCTAATGAAACAGATGCATTTATCCCAGATGTTATGTAGCTGGACTCAAATCTTATTCATTCTAAAACCATACGTTCCCTTGTAATGACAAAGGATACAATTTCTCTCTATAAATTTCACTAAAGATGTAAATCACCAAGAAAATAATTAAATTTAACTAGAGGATAATGCTGGCAAAGTGTAAATGATTTTGTCCTCCAGTATTTTTAGCCTGGGAATCCCTTAATCATGAGAACAATCAATTTCTAAAGCAAGTTACCAGTTTGCTCTCCTGGGAGCTTGATGAGTCCAAATCTAGTATGCTTTGATACTAATTATACATTATTTGTGATCATGAATAGTTCTGATTTCTTAGCAGGATCTCGTATCTTCTCAGCAAACATGCTGAACTCTTAAATCTCATTTTTCCCACAGAGGAGAAACAGTTTACTTTTTAAAATTTTTTGGTGGGAAGGATAATTTAAAAGAAGTAACCAGTTTTAATTAGTCATTAAAGTAATTTAACCAATTTAAGTGGTCTTTATCACTTATTCACTTATTTATCATTTTATCACTTATTTAACTCAAAAAGTATGACTTCAGTATCTAATAATAATTAGTACATCAAATAAAAATGAAGATTCTACTGTTAACCTCAAATAATCATATTCCCGAACAAAGAGCCTCCAACATAATACGTGCTTAACTTCGCTGTTTGTCTGGAAACCAAGATTATTTTTCTTCTAGAATTTTTAATTGCTTTTGACTCAGCTTTGCAGCAATTTATTGCACAGGGTAAGGTCAGGTAGCTTTTGAAATTTTTTCTTAATGTACTTATTCAAATGGAAATTTTGGAGAGGTCAGCCAGTGAGAGCTACACAATATAATCCTAGAGACTCAAATGTATTCCCTGTTTCTCTAATTCATTCATTGTATCTGCTTTACAGGTCAGGTGACTGCTGAGAGAATTAGTCTTTATAAAAATTTCTCTGTGATAAACTCTGTCTTTTCCTCCATTCTTCACTTCTATAATTCTCATTTCCCACTTTTTAAGGCAACAGCCAAAGGTTGTACATCAGATCTAGACCTCCTTATGTTCCACTTACATGTGAAGATAAAAGAGGACATGATGCCTTAGACTAGTTAGCTCAATTTAATTAAGAAAAAATAAATCAAAGTAAAAGAAATGAAGTTTTACATGTTAAAAAAGGTTGCAACTTTTTTCTGCTAAACTCCTGAATTAAACTTTATTCCACTTTATTGCTTTGTTTTATGTGTGTGATGTCTACTGTCAAACAGTGGCTGTGACTCATAAGCAGCTGGAATCTGGCTGCCTTTCACCTCTCTAGGTAAATGTTCAAAGTCAGCAGCAGAGTCTGAGGTTATTTGGGAATTGCTACTTGTTTTTGAGAAGTTGAGACATTTGAATATGGGAAAGCTGCTTTTCTATTTTACCTGCAAGACATTTTATTTTTCTTTCCAGCAAGTGCCTTGTCAACAGTGCACACTTACCACAGAGGGATCTTACCAAAATGATGATGCCCAGGACTGCAACACATTTATCTTTCTTTAATTCAAATGGCTTGGTTTTGATTAACAGGACACTGCCTATTTCTCTTAATATATCAAACTCTTACATCTGTTGCACTAGTACCCCCCAGACAGAGCTGAAAATTTTGTGACAGGAAAAGACAAGCCAAGCAATATAACCTTATCTCCTTAAGGTGCTAGAAGAAAGGAAAATATTTGCATTTATGAACTATTCTTTTTAACTTCTATCTAGGTCACATGAAAATATCAAGGACTCCTCATAACCCTTTTTGCTATGTCCAGATCTGACAGGAACAGGAGGCCTGTGGTCACAGCATTGATTTCAAATCATTCTGTAAGTTAGGAGATGCTTTTCTCATGGGAGTGAAAATTTCTCCAGAGCAAATGAAATGACAAACAGACTTTGGGTGTGACATCAGGGTAGACACTCTTGTCAGAAAGGCAGTGTCAGTAACATACCCAGTCATCTTCACAGAAAGACCAGAACTATTAACAACTTGTATTTCCTTTAGTATTTTGCGTATTTACAGTACCATTCTTTAATACACATAATTATTATGTTCCCTATTGGCAGTAATTAATGCACACAGCCAATATCATAAAATTGCTCCGCAGTGATAGAGATCCACTTTAAACTAGTGATTTTTAAAGACAGACATGTCTAACACATTGTGAAACCATGCTCCTGCTGAGAACTGAAAATCCATAATTGAATTTGAATGACATTCTACGATTTCAAGCAAGCAATGTTAATAATAATCTATTAAGAGTAAATTACACAATTTCAATACAATTTGATTACAGGAATGCCACAAATAAGATCATTTGTAAACACCTAACAATCCAAAATTAGATTTATCATTAATAGTAAAAGTAAGTAGATAAAAGAGGAAGAGTTTGAATTATCAGTATCAGAAATATGAAAGAACTGCAAAGAACTTGTGAGATACTAAAAATTAAAAAAATCAGATAGCTATTTAGATGCATCATTTTATGAAAAATAGAAAGACATCTATTTTTATTTGCCATTAAATACAGGTACATGGACATTTATTACACTTTTCTGTATACTGTTTTTTTCTTTTATACAGTGGGACTGAGAGTTGCATGCAGTCTGAAGTAGTGAGACATGAGATTTCTAGTGAAATTCTATCTCACTGATGTCAATGGGAGCTTTACCCTTAATTTAGGGAAAACAGAATGTCACTTTTTGAATTAAATACTAGCATAACTTTCGACAGCATGTTATTTGTTTGCTAATGCACTTTAAATACTATAGGTGCTTCATATTTCCTAATTATATCTAATATGACATGGCAGAAGGGTTTTTGTTTTGAGCACTACCTCTACAATTTGACATGTGCCCTACAAAAACAGCTCCAGTTTTAAATGCAATGATTATTCTCTATGTAGCTATCGACAGCAGAATTACCTAGCAAATTTAGAATAAAATGCATACCTGAAGGAAAATCCTTCCAATTCCACTCAGCAACTGAGGCTCTTGCTGTGGGTAATATTTGATGACAGAGTGGTAAGCATCTACAGCCAGCACATAGTCCTGAGGGTAGAAAGCATACAATCAGATATTTAGCCTCAGAATAAGTCAGCCTTTGTGTCACCTTCTTTGTAAAGACATATTCCAACAGAATTAAAGTATTTGCAACTTGTCAGTGGGACAGAATTTCTATCAATCACTGTAGGCACTAGTGGCTGACTACATTGCTCTTTTCAAAGTTATACTGGAACTGCATACACAGGGGATCTTTTTTTCTTTTTTTAAAGAGGATCATATTTTGTAGCTAAATGCTACAAACTAAAACTCTGAACATTTACTCTTCATCCTAGATTATGATTTAGGATGAAAGTCAAGCATCTTTGGTGTGACTGGGGGTATACATAACTGAGAAGTGTCTCATGTTCCAAATATGTACATCATTTACATTGTTTAACAAACTATATTCCAAAGCTTTGTGATGTGCCCGTGCACATGCTCTTGTGAAAAACATCACATGACAGAAACTGCAATTCCTGCACATCTTCAGATGACAAACTAGCACTACTACCAAGGGGAACAGGACATTTTCCTTTCCTCCACCCAAATTTTTGGGTTTTTTACTGCATAAGGTCCTGCTCCTGAACTGGGTTTCTTACTGCATAAAAGCAGGTAATCTAGATAGAAAATGTATTTGGGCTAAAACTAAGTGAGGGGAGGACTTGTTCTGATCTCCAGAAAGCTTTGCAAGGGACATCAAATCTGCACAAAGGCCATGCTGGCAGGGGGCAGCGTTGAGATATGCCTGCTCAAGATGGAATGCCAACGTAGCCTCCAGCTAAGGACTACTGACAGAAGATTAAACACATGGCTCCCATTTCCCAATGGAAAGAAATTCCCATGTGACTGGTTCCTGCACTTCAGCTGTTTCATGGTTGAACTGCAGTAGTTCAAGGACCTCGACAGGACATGATTTTCAGAGTCTGGCCACAAGGCTTGGCAGGCAGAGGTGAGAGGCACTGCCCACGTTCTGTGCTGACACCAGCTGTGGCTGTAGGAATGTACACTGGCCTGGGGCTGTACCAGCCTCAGTTGCTGCAGCTTGGAGAAACCTGATCAGAGGCAGAGAGCACCTGCCTCTGCTTACAAAGGCCAGGCCGAGCGAAGGCTGAGGACTCTGTGCCGTAACACTCTAGTTCTTCCCCAACAGTCCTGCCCTTCAACTTAGTACAAGAATTGTGGTGGGCATTAGAAAGCAAAGGACAATGGAGAATAACCTTAAAAAACTACACAGACATCTTGGGATACTCTCTGCCCTACCATTGGTCTTAGTCAAATTAGAGTACTCATTTAACTTGTCCCTAATGTGATCACGGCTACTGGGAAATGCTGTTTTTCTTCATCTCCTGCTTGGTTTGAGGAAGCAATGTTCCCCCTATGTAATGAATTTCTTTTCCTGAGGATGCACTTAAAAGGAGTAAACCCTGTATCCAGTTCTGAAGTCTTCAGCACAGGAAACACATGAATGTATTGGAGCAGGTCCAGGGGAGGGCAACAAAAATGGTCAGTGGGCTGGAACATTTCTCAGGAAGGAATACTGGGAGAGTTGGGTTGTTCAGCCTGGAGAAAAAAAGGCTCTGGGGAAACTCTTTACAGCCTTTCAGTACCTGAAATGGGCTTACATATCAGGGCCTGTTGTGATAGGACAAGGGGTAATGGTTTTAAACTAAAAGAGGGTTGATTTAGACTAGGTAATAGGAATTAATTTTTTACAGTGAGGGCAGTGAAACACTAGAAGGGGTTACCCAGAGATATGGAGCATGCTCCATCCCTGGAGATATTCCAGGTCAGAGTGGTTGGTGCTCTCAGTAACCCAATCCAGTTCAAGAGGTCCCAGCACATGGCACGGATTGGTTACCGTAGATGACCTTCAAAGGTCTGTTCTGACCCAAACCATTCTATTTGAAACCTATTGTTTCATACAAACAAAAAGTCAAGATAAGTCTTTGGAGTCTGATCTGTATATGAGAGAAATTACATGTCCATTACATGCAGGAGATGACTTAGCCCAGAAAAGGCCTCTGCAGGACCCTTCTTTTGCAAACAACTTGTATACTGTATAATGATTAATTCTGAACAATTAATTATTAGCATTTAGAGTTTATTACAATTCTTATGCGCCATGACAAGTTCACACTTGTTACTGGTAATAAAAAGAGTTCAGAGGAAAACCAACATGCCACATACAGAATATATTTATTTAAATGCTGCTGTATTTATCATTCAAACTCAAATGAGATGAAAATAAAGCAACCATAATTTTGTACAAATTTGTGATTTAGGAAAACTTCAATTTTCATTGTAATGGCTCTCAGTAAAGGACTTACTTGATCATGGAGTACAACTGTGTTAGGCACTCATAAAAAACTTGGAACAGGGACCCTTTGATCTAGCTCTTTAGAGGAATCCCAGTCATGATTGTAGTACCTATTAATTCTTCCAAGAGTATAATCTATTAAATCTGAAGGATTGTCTATGGCTGTGATTTCTATCCCTTCAAGCATAAAATCTGGTCACTAGAGAAATAATTTTCTTGTATCAAATTCTGTGGTCTAAAGCTGCCCCTCACCCAGTGCTCACTCCTGTGCATACTCTAAGGCTCTGGCTACACAACAAAGATGCACAGCACAACCCTGAGGGACTGGGGCTCTGCAATCACATCCCCAACTGATGCAGAAACAAGACCCATGAGCCCAAGTCCAATGAGCCCAAGACCATGCAGCAAGTTGACAGAAAAGTGCTTCTGCAAGCTTAGTTTACAGCCTAGCATGAACTGACGGCAGAAAAGCCTCAGCCACAAGAAGCTGCGTGAGTGGGCAGTGTTTGCACCATCACAGCAGCACAGGCTCCCTTGTGTACATAGCAGCCAGCCTTGGTAGGAACAAGCAGCCAAGTCTTAGAGGCCCATGCTGCAGTGGCTTCATGGATTTGGCCTAGATAGGCAAAGAAACCCTCTTCTGCACTCCTCATCCTTATCTCCAACACCATATACATTACAAGTACATAAACACTAGCAGCTCCTGAAAAGTGAGACTAGAGGTGAACATTAAGAGTCTATGCACTCTGTGGTGGTCACTGCCCCCTCTTTCCATACAACAGCACAGCACCTCACATCTGTGCTTACCCACTCCATGTCTTGCAATATCTGTCACAGGAATAGGACCCATTTCTTCCAGGAGATGACAAGAGACTAAATTATGTAGATCCAAAGGCACAAACAAGGATGGCTTCAGGATGAAACTGTGAAACATCATCATATCTAGGCTCACTTCTAAATACAACCTCATTCTGTGGTCACCTGTGGATCCCTCAGTGAGTTTAATGTGCATTTATTATTCTCCCCACACAATGATTTGGAGGTTTCTTGAATATCCTACATGTGATACAGAACAATACTATTCTGGGGTGAGTTTTGGAGGCTTCTTATCTGACAGTTCCTTCTGACAGAGCACATTGTAAAATAGATGATATTTGGTCTCACTTACTAAAGACTGTTCCCATTTACAATTTTGCTAATGTGACATAAAACATCAAAGATTGTCTGATGGAATGATAAATACACACCGCCTCTGAGAAATGATGTCTTGACTAATAACAGGTGTAGTTGTGAGGAGTAAAACATACTAAGTATTGTCAGTAAATACCCCAATGACTACAGCCTGTGATCTTAAGACTTAGAGATGGGGCTGACATATTGTCATGGTCTTTAATTTAAAATGATTAAGAGCCTTCCAGTTTTCCACACCTTTGTAAAAGAATCCCCAAAGAAGGTCTGAAGTTACACAATTCAGGATATGAATGAGAATTGGCCTATTGTTTTATAACTCAATATCTCTTTTATCATGGAAATTTGGGGCTAACATTACATATACTAGTAAATAGTATAAAATAGTAAATAGTATATATTACTATTATTATATTATTATAAACTATAATAGTATATAATAATAGAAAATAGTATACAATAGTTCTAGCAAGCCACTGGACCGAGTTGCTGGAGTATGTTTTTTCTAATGCACCACAGTCTAACTGTACTTCCCTTCATGGCTACTGCATTACACATTTTCATATTTCCCTCATCACCACCCTTAAGTACTTAATTAGAAGTTAGCATAAATGACCATGATGTGTAGAATGCTGAGAGTAAGTTCAAGAAACCTTAGACTAAAAATCTTAATTGCAAGGAGTTCATAAATACTTTGTTTTGGGGAGAGAGGACAGGGATAACTTATCCTTCCTCTCTATCTAGTGCAGTTGTGGAAGGGTTATGAAAGCAGAGATTCACAGTGCTATGAATCCAGAGAGCTGTACTGCAGCACTCAGGCAAGACAGTCATTCACCTTTAAATCATATAGGAACCAAAGTCCTTAGGCATCATTCCCTTGTGTCACTAGCACAAGCTGTTACCTCCTTCTTGGTACCATTTTAATTGTATTGTACTCAGATCAAAATAAATTCTAATGCTTTTCTTTTATGAAGGGCAAGTTCTACAAAAGCTAACACAACACTGAAGAAAACTAAAAAGCGCAAAATATGCCTTTAATTAGAGTGCATTTATAGTATATATGGAAAATACTTAAGTGTTTATTCCTTAGAGAGAGCAAAGTCTGGTAAGATAATGTCAAAAGCAATTTTACCTCAGATGAAGAGAACTTAAAAAGTTTTTAAGGCACTTCCATGGTGATTTAGTAAAGTGACAAGCATTCTGCAGACAGACTTTTGAAATGAAACAATGCACGTCATCAGCTGTACGTTAAATTATTATTTCCCTCATGCTGCTATATTCAGGACATGCTTTCACAGTGACATAAGCCCACAGTTCTTGTAAATGGAAGTCTACAGTGAGAGGTTATATGGTCTCCCCTTCTCCTCCTGCTGTATTTCCACATCTTTCCTGAAGTTTCCCCTTATTCACAGAAAACAGGAATGCTGTTTGATAACAGTTGATACAACTGGGATTCACCATTTCTTTGTCATTTGGTTAAGTCCAACAGTGGTACACAGAAAGAAGATAGAACCCATTTAAGAAAGGGAGATGAAAAGAAAAGAAAGACACTGCTTTAAATTACTACCAAACTGTCACTGGTCACATGGATAAAGGGACACAGCAGGCAGAGCTCAGTACCTAGGAAAGATACTCCCAGGATGTAGGAGACATGACTCATTTCCTGGGTCTGGGTGAACCACTTTGACTTCACTCTCTACCCCAAAATAAGATAACCCTCCATCTCAAAATTTAAGGAGCTGTTTAACTATGAAACAAATGAGGCATATTTAAAAAGGCAAAGATCATTGCCCTACATAAACAGAATTCTTTGATTCAGGTAAGTAATGCCGAAAAGATATGACATGAAATAAACCTAATTAAGATTTGAGGATAATGAATGTCGATTTAAATAGTTATAGGGCCAACATCTAATCAAAGAGGATTTTTTTTAATTTTCAAGTGTCAATCCTGACAAGATAGTTCCTTGTAAAATACTACTGTAGTTTTTCTGGCAAAAGAAAGAGGTCAGTAAAAGTAAGACAATATGTTTGGGTTTTTTTCATACCAAAATAAGACAGTTTTATTTTAATAAAATATTATAATCATCATCATCATCAACTACTTGCTCAAGGTATTCCATCCCCTAACAGCACCTGAGGACCAAGTGCAGTGTTGCAATATTGTAAATGGTCACTAGATGGCAATACATGGTACTGACTTGGAGAATGAAATCGTTTTTTCTTAAATTACACACACTTAAAACACGAATAAAAACAAATGCAGCTTTTAAAGGATATGATATAACAGCAAAAAAGGGTAGAACCGTGTTAAATGAATATAACTGTTAATGGGAGAACTTACAAAAGTGTGTTTAAAAGTAATCTGAATAGATTCATGCTGAATACTCTGGAAGGTGGAGAAGATGACTACAGGACTGCTGCATGTTAGAAGGGTCTGGGGATATTCCTGAAAACTGACTAACAGGTACTCTACAGCCAATTCACTGAAATGAAAATTTCAGATGGAAGTAATTATGCATTAACATGCAATAGTGGGTGATTTGGAAGTTATTGTGAACTATAAATTTCTAATTTAACAGCTGTGAGATAGGCCCTAAATACAACTGATCTTAAGAAGTACCTAAGCTGCCGTATTTCTGAAATATCATTTCCAAAAAGATGGTAATTGGTATTCACAAATATATTTCTGTTCCTCAAAGAAAGTAGCACTAACAAGATCAAACCAGAGGAAGGTGAGAACTGTGCATGCATGTAGATTTGTGTGTACATATGAAAAACATACGAGTTAAAAAAGAATTCACAGCAAAAAGTAAAGTGAAGTTCTTGAAAATATATATACCAGTATTTTTTATTTATATATTCTACTTTGTTTGGGATAGCAGCTCATGCTTTTCTTCACTTGTTTACTGAAAAAGATAATGATGTAAAAAATGAGCCTATGTCATGTACCTAGTTCAAAAGACAAATTGTTTTAATGAACAATTATTTCTATGCAAGACAGAAATGTTCTTATTACAACATAATCAAGAAAATAAATTGTGTTTTCCCTAATTCCCACAACAAGAATATTCCATTTCAAGTAAAGCTGTATAGATGGCTCTTGTATTTAAAACAAAACAAAACAAAAAGAACAAACCATACTTCTTTGCGGTATTGTAATATTAAGAATGAAGCCTAGTTTGGGAAGTAGCTCAGAAAACATCAGAGGATCAGGTCTGGCATGACCTTGGGTAATCGAAGTGCAGGGAGCCAAGAATGCAAATCTTGGCCTGCGAAGATTCCACTGCTGACCGGCGTGCTCCAAGGCTGTTGCTGCTAAGTGATTTGTAGAGCAGTCAGCCTCAGGGTAACAGCAGTTTGCTGCAAGAATGGTGACACCCCTGTTTTCCTGACCACAAGAGGATCAGCAGAAGTCATTTTATTTCTGCTTCCAGAATACAAGGAGAAGCTAAGAGTGTTGCACCAAATGGAGTACAAATAGTTAAAAAATATAATGAAGGAATCAAAGCAGAAAACCAGAGCAGTGACAGCTAGTCACTTTTGCTTTTATTGCTTTCTCTTCTACCCCTACCCACTAGTGAGGATTTAAACTTGAAAGAAGACATATTACAACTGAGATCACTTGACAAGAGAGGATGTATTTAGATGTTTTGGATCTCTATCAGATACAAAAGCTACAGTGTTATTAAACCTCACAAACAGAGCAACATTCCTAGTACACAGTTTGAAAAAGGCAGAGCACATAATTGCTTTTAATTAGAGCATTTAGTTAAGTGTTTGAAAAATTCAATTTAAAAATGCAAATTCTGTATTGTTATTGCATGTTCTCTAGGATGATTTGGGGAGAAATAAGTACAGATATGTTCCCAAAGAACATTACTGCAAATAGCTACCTATTAAATAAGACATTATTAAGCCTAATTAATTCTTCACTAAGCAAAACCTTAATGTACTGTCAGGTAGTCTTCCCTTATCTCTGCACCAGTAATTCACTTGCATTTTCTCTGACATTCTATTCTGGAATATACGGTACCTCTGCAGCTCTGCCACCCACGTACCTTCATCATTAGCAGACAGTTTGCCATGGAGTACATCACCCGGCCCAGACGTGACCTCCACAGCTGAACAGAGGCTGCAAAATAAGAGCAGCTTGTGAATTTGCACAAATAAATTAGAGGTTCTTTCTTGCCATCAATTATTGGTCCTATGAATTACGGTTTTGAAAGGTCTCCCTCGTTAACACCACTGGGGTTTAGCCTAGAATTTTTAATTCTCAGCCCTGCTGCAGCATCAGAGAATCCTGCATCTCTCCAAGGGAATTGCTCAAGCAGCTCTGGGTACCATACACAAGGCAACAATGCAGAGCAATAGACAGTTACTCAGCTCTCAGCTCAGGCCAAATATTAAACACCACAATAAGCCACCCATTTTCCAACATCAGAACAAAAGGTCCATAAAAGGATTCAAGCGATAATGAGCAACAGTTTAAAAACATGTAATTGACAGCATTAAATGTGATAAATTAAAAAAATCAAACAAAGCTAGAATGTAATTTAAGAGCCAAAACATGCAGAGTGAGAAATGTCTGAGTCTGGGACTGTTTGTGCTTGCCTCTGGCTGAGAGATATGCTGAAAAAAATCTGCCAAGCTTGTCTGCTTTCCCTATTCTCCTGGAGCTTGCAGGCATTAAAAGCTGCAGCAGATTTCTCCCTTTTGCTTTGCAGACAGACTCCTGATGTAATAAGAGAACAGCTCACACAGACCCTTTTTTTCTCTCGTGTTATGTACCATAGATCAATGCTAGAATTATTTCTCTAATCCTCAAAAATAAACATTAGGACTATTCATTTAGTACATTTGAAAAATACATGTATCTCAGTCAATCAGCTGTCAAGGTCACTGTAATGATTTGAAAGAAAGTAGGGGGAAGGGAGAAGAGGCTATTTCAATAAAACTGTGATAACTGAGACCACTCATTTGTATCATTAATGTAGTCACTCATGAAAGCATGGCAGATTACACAGATAATTCTTTCAGCACACAAAGAAATCATTACAAATAAGAAGAGCTTGGTGAAATGCCTATCATCTTCCCTAAAAAGGAAAACTCCTTCCATCCTCTTCAGCAATAAAACAAAAAAAATCTGACTCATGAATATTTGCAAATTATCTTTGTCAAAAAGAGGGTTATAATGTAGGGTCCAAGACTGAACCCAGTATTTCATCCACTGTACCTTACAATCATTAATTTCTTCTAGCTTTTGTTTCAGAAATTCCCCCGGGACCACACATCCGGAGTGATACTAAACAGTATGGGAGATGATACTGTAGACTATGAATAAATACTTTATGACACATTTCCTTTTTTTCTTTCCTTGGGGGATCTGTAAAATCCAAACATAATTAAATAACTGCCCTTCACTATTTCACTTAAGTAAATACCTCTTTTTTTTTTTTTGCACGTTCTCATAGTTTGGTAACCACATTCAGTTTTTTAGGACTTAGGTGACAACAAACTAGATGTTGATTCCTACGACGAAGACATCCAGATTTCACGTTAACAATCAGACAGCACCAGCTACAGTTCTTAAAAAAGGACTGCAAAGCAGGCACACCAGATGTCTTCAGCCTGTGCTATAAACTGAACAGGAACCTGATCTGGAAATTCTGTAGCTCTGTGTGATGAGGCTTCTTAGCACTGGCAGAAAGGGGTTAAAAAAACCCCTGCAAAGCAGTAAACAAAACCAAAACCCAACAGCAGATCACTGTGTTTTACTGAGATGCCTGAAACACTCTTTGCAGGTCCATGCAGCCATGCTTCCACTCTAAGCATTTGCTATTCCTTTTTTTCATTAAGGGCTCTGTACTCCACACTGCCATTCATTTCAATAGGCACTGTGAAGTTACAAAATTGGCATCTTACAGAGTGTGTTACCAGGCAAGTGGTGCAATGCTAAATCTCTCTGCCTGCTGAAAATCTGGCAAATGAGGTGCTCTGTTCAAGGCTAGAGATGCACATGTTAAGTTGATTGGTGTTGCACCTTCTTACATCAGCAGCATGGAAATTACATGCTAAGCATAATCCCCATAATGAATTAGGGCTGTCTTCACATAAAGTTAATAAGGTTTGCTTCAGCAAGTCTCAAATGAAAAAAAGCAAACCCATTATCAGCCTCCTGGAGCTCCAAATGCAGAGATGAAGCAGAGAGGGAGCAGACCTGGCTGACCTCCACAGACAACAGCAGTCAACAGCCTCTGCAAATGTCCCGTGGGCCTTCTGGCAGTCTTAAACCTGGAGGCAGCTGCACAGTAAACATGTAAAGATCGCTCCAAATTTTCTGCAGCCAGGTCCCTTGATAACTACTAGCTGCTGCTTTTCTAACTATGTCTCCTCCTGAGCCCATCTGAGCTCCGAAGCAGAGGAAAAGCAAGGAGCCAGTAACTCATGACTGAAGCAGACTGCAGGACACAGGATTACGATACAGCTTGTAAAAAGTCCTTGTACCTTAAAGGGGGATCAACATCTTGGTTTTATAGTCATAAAAATCAAAAGATGTGGAGATAAGGATGAAAATTCTAGGAGAAAATGCTAACAGGGAAAAGTAAGTAGGAGAACAGAGGCAAAAAGAATATTAGATACAAGAGAAAAGAACAGAAACTCATAAAGTGCTGTGTCTAACTTCAATGTAAGATTATTTCCATTTTTCCTAATTTTGACTATATGTGCAAATATCTTTATGCTATAGCAGCTCACATGTGTTCGTGTTTTTAGGATGCATTCAGAAGGTGAATCAAGTCAGGTACAATGACACAGTAAAGGAACTTTCACATCCACTCAAATGGAAGACCAGGTAGAAAAAAAGTTCAAACAGGCCTGCACCCTTCCATACAGACAGTTTTAAGGAATTATTTAAATTTTTTTTTGGTGTTAGCTCTATCCAGTCTTTTCTGTCTCAGAATCACTTATGCTTTCCATGGGCTCTGTGTGCATGGTCTCCTATAAGGAACTTGGTAACATTCCTTAGACTGTTAGCTAAAGGTGAAAGATTTTTGTTTTCTTGGTACATGTTTTGAATTTGCTAGGCATCACAATAGTCCATACAATCCATAGCAATGCCAAAAATGTCTCCTGTCTAATATTCAAGTATACTCAAATGACCTCATAAGTATAAATTCTGTCAAAAAAAAAACTTGTCCTTACCACCCTTTTTTGTGCAGTAATTTGCCCTATACTATTGAAGCAACATCACTAAGATAGAAGGAACAGGAGAAAACAAAATTGGAGATACAATAATGAAAATGATGACATAGCTCTATATAATCTAAATATTATTCTAAAGAGTGCCTTAGATATTTCAGGAGTCTAAGTACCATGCAGCTACAGTGAGACTCAGCCATCTGTGCAGCAGCACCCTAAGCCAGAGTAGCCACTGTATGGTGGTAGTTCAGTCTGAAAAAACTGAGTGGATGGCAGACATGAGGTTTGAGAGGAGTCAGTCAGCCAAGGCTTAAGATGAAACACTATCTAGCTGCAACAGCAACACACTTATATATATTCATCACTAAAGGATAACAGCCATGTTGTTTCTCCTAAGTTAGAAAAAGAATTGATTTATTGCACAAGTTTGATCAAGGGCAAAACTGTGAAATTAATTCCAGCAAAAAGTAGTACAAAGTGTATCATTTTAGGGGCTGAAATGATAGAGGCTGAAATGATAGAGGCTGAAATGATAGAGGCTATAAGATTAGAAAACTACAGTTTTAACCAGTCTGGAGCAGTCTTGCGAAAACTTCTGGCACACTTAGGCAAGCAATAAAAACACACTGTCTGTGAAAAAAAATGTTTAATACCTACCTTGTCTGTTCTCCTGTGTAATGTTAGTCATACTTCCGTCTTCAGCTAAGCCTTGTTCCAAATTTTCTAGTATCTGTAGTAATTTTTTTAAAGTAGCAACATGAGTTTAAACAGCACTATATATTTAATGCAAATTATCTATAATGGACAGTCTCTGTGTAAACCAATTCATCCAGGAATGCTTCACCTAGGTACAGTTCAAAATTACGGGTTATTACCATAGGTAGATCAATTGCACAAAGAAAGTCATCGTACTGTAGAAGGATGTTATAGTTCAAATTATGATACTTACAGAACATTAAATGTCAGCACACTCTGGGGTCATACACATTTTGTTAAGTAAAACAGAAAATATGCTCCACAAGAGAATGAACATTAAATGAAATGACCACTATGAAAGTCCAAACTGATTTTTTTCAGAGAAGGCCACAGCCTCCTGACTTCTTCACCCTAAGTATGGGCATTAGTTTCTTTAATTTTATGTTTTTGTTTTAATGAAGTATTCTACTAGGTCTTACTACAATTTCCTTCTCAAACTTTGGGGATTATTGCTTTTTTAAATTTATCGTAGATTTTAAATCATGTAAATTGTTGAGTGAATTTGTTGTTTTATTGGAAGAATGGAAATATATACTTAATGAAGCTTGTGTCTGAAAGCACTTTTAAAGTATGCATGCAAGGCTCCATTTTAAACACAAGTAAACTTTCCTTTTCCTAATTCCATTACAATTCTCCAAATTCATTTTCCAATTCCCACAGATGACCCTATTTTTCTTCTTACAGATGTATAACTTTGGTTGTAGAAGCCTGTAAAGCCTGAGATTTCCTTCAAAAAAACTATTAGGGCCACTTGCTGTTTAATCAGCCACTGTGGTTACTCAGCGAAGGAAATACAAGGCACTGCCTCTTCTGGGGACTGAGTACACTTCCAAACAAAGAGCTTTTGGTTTCTGGCAGCATTAGAAGTAATTTTCTTTTCCTAAACCAACAAAGTACACTTCAAATCAACACAGGAGGTCCTCAAAAAAGAAGACTGGTAGAATTAATCTGGCCTTGGAAAGTGTGTTGGTGTTTTCTACAGCCCATCAAGATAATCTGTACCTCCAGAAAGTCATCTCATACCACCAATTTTAGACATATTAAGCTGGAAGAAATCACCCTATGAGATACCAAGCCCTTTTCAGAGACTAGAGTGAAGTTCTGAAGTTAAGTTCATAAATTCAGCTACAAAGAACTTAAGAGCAAGGACAGACATGCAATGAATGTAGAACATTTACCACCTGCCAGCTGAGCCAGGCTAATTTTCCTGGTAAGAACTGTTAGGCCATGACAAATACAAGGTAATATGGTTTACTGTAAACTTTGGTCAGACTGAGCTGCCATACCTGAGATTTTGAGAGACTATGAGCATACACCAGTAGATACTGCAGCTTAGCTGTCAGCTGGCAATTTATGAGCTGGAAGTGGCACTCCTGCAAGACTGACTCTCAGTCCCATTTTCAAAACCTGTGCAGCCACCTAGAAATCACTTAGAAACCAAAGTGCCACCTTTCAGAGTTAAATACCTAGTGTATAATAAGACACCTTGTAAGAAAAAAAACTCACATTCTTTTCTCCCACAAATCCAAACCACTTTATAATCTACTTTCTGTGGTCTAAAAATCCTGATCTTTCTCTTCCCCTACAAAATATCTAGTGATTTTCTCTCAGATTCAGTAAGGCCCAAAGTTCCTACTCTTTAAATGGTATAAACACAACAAGGGGCCTTCATCAAGACAACATGCTGTCTTGTTTAGAAAGAAAATGCATTTCTCTGAAAACATTCTCACTAACATAATCAAAAAGGAAGAATTAGTTATTAGCATACAATTAGAGTATTACATTAACCATTCTGTGACATTACTTGGGGATATCTAACTGTGACCTCAAACTCAACATCATTAAAACAGAACGTGGCGATAATTTGAGGCTAATTGTTTTATTCCCTAGGTTTATCTCTCTTTTGCCCCTAAGTACAAAAACATCACCTGCAGTTTTCCAGTATTTGGGTATTTCCCCATTTTCCAACAATTGTTTAATAGTAACATTAATGATTCTGACAGCTTCTCAGTGTAAATTATTGCATTTAATCAATATGAAATATTTAGATGGCAAACTGTTTATTCTAGCAATATCACGACATAGCTCTAACCACCCATGTTCCTACTATGAAGAAAAATGATTGAACATTTCTACCATTTAATTCATTAGTTTTACATATGACCTGTGCTTTTTCTTGTTTTGAACCCTTATTGTTATGCACACTAGTTAGTTTCACTGGCTAGTATTACTTCATCAAGTCTTCTGTTTCATTCCCTATCTATTTTGCCTGTTATTAGCAAAATTGCTAATATATGCATACCACCATTCAGCCTTTTTTGGTGCTTCTGGAACTGTGGCTTTTTGGATACTCAGACTGGTACAGGGTCATCATAGTTTCTATGAACTTAACAAACAAGGTGTCAAGACAAATATCCTCTAGCCAGAAGTAATGTATGAAAATCAGAAAACTTATGTCACCTTAGCCAGTAGAAGCTTATAGTAATCAAACCTAAGAGACTTAGAAGTTCAAAGAGACTGAGAAGTTCACCAATTTAGGAGTAAAACAGAAGGTCAGGAGATATGGAAGAGTGTGTATGAAAGGGCCAGGGAGGAACACAACTACTCATGAAGGAGAGTGGTGGAACTACAGAAGTTGTGGCTGATGGGCAATGGCACAAAGTATTTCTGACAAGTTCTGCCGAGGTAACACTTGCAGAGGCCTTTTTAGGCCTTTAGTGGCAAGAGTGTTAACCCACTTGCCACTGCTCCGTTCACCTGGTACAAGAGCCCAACTGCTCTGGCAGGGATTAGGGTTTAAAAGTGAAATGTACTATGAAATGTGTACATTTCCAGCTCTCCCTCAAGAATCGAGGGAAGCATACTTACAGACAAGAGGAGATTACATTTAGCCTGACAGTTGTCCTTTTCACATTTTGGTCTCCAGCTACGCATTTTTAGCATGTCTTCAGCATTATTAGCACTAAAGTGATGATGCCTATGTTTTTAAACGAACACTTGAAAAGAACAAATTCTTTTGTGATTTAAATTACTATTGTTGCTCTTATTGCCTGGCTGTTCAAAGACCATTTATTTCAAGGCAGACTTAGAGGTGTAGCAATTCATTGAGGCAGTTCATATTGGGAAGACCAGCAATAACACAGAGACTGCAACAATTTCACTGGACTCCTCTCCCAGCCTATAACACCCATTTGGCACTACAGATAATTTCTTTCCCAAATGTTGTTCATATAGAAGAAGATGCAAAATATCTAACTAGATCTTGATTAGACAATTGCAGGAATACTAGAAAAGGTAAAAAACATTATTGCAAGAAAAAATATATATGGAAATATATATTCAGGAAAAATTAAAATAACATTTTTGCACCCAACCTCCAATCCTGCTTCAAGTACCAGAGATATGTAAGTAGATGGAGGCTGTAAAGACCAAGTAACAAAAAAAAGGCTGTTCCATCTTTAAAAGGAATTGTTAATCTAAAGTTAACAGCTGTCTGTAGAATATATACAACAAAAAACAATAAAGACTTTAGTAGATTAAAAGCAAGAATTGGACAGGAAAAAACCCTTACCCTTTCATTAAGAAAGAAAAACGAAATAGAAAGACAAATTTTCTTATGATCAGAATGCACTGCCATTAGCCTGGAATAACCTCCCAGGGGATGTGGCCTCAGCACCATAGGCTGGCTCATTAAAAACTACAAAACAACTTTGCATTGCAGAGAGACAGACTAGGTGAGCTAATAGGTCTTTTTTTTCTTCTAGCTTTTATGACTCCAAGATCATCTCATTTACATAATGATGATTCGTATGCCCTTCTGTAAATATAGATGACCAAAGATTATTTTTCCACTTTTTAAAATAGGGAGGTAAAACACTAGAGGCTTTTGGTTGAAAGCTCCCCAATTAATTCTGTTATAACCCAAATGGTACCCAAGTGTCACATACAAATATTAAGACTAATGAGTGTATATCCTTTATGTTATTTTCTTGGTTATGCCAAGGGTTTTTTTAAGTATTAGAACCACATTCTTGAACATTCCAGTTGAGATTGAGATTGTTAGACAAAGAGCATTCTAAACAAAGATCAGAACATATACAAATGTTTTTTATCAACCAGCCCCGACTTCAAATGGTTAAATTACCACCAATATACAACTGTCTTTTAAAAACACAGTTATCTATACAAGCTGTCCTTTTTCACACTCTTCTTTCTGCAGTTGCTCTTGAATTGCTCCAAAAACTAAGATATTTAAATGATTGCAAGCAAATGAAGTAATCTGGAATGAGGTATCTAGAATAACTGATCAAAAACATTTCCAAGAAGGATGTTTTATTTGTCTGTAGCTATCTGTCTACTGTACTTTAAAAAGAAGCATCCATCAGCACAGACAATAACTTGTCCTGGCTACCTTGTCCTGGCTACCATATCTGGCCTCAGAGGAACTGTCAGAACCAATGAGATATTGTTGTCTTTCTAGCTACAAATGAACACACTAACATAGGGAAACCTTGAAACTCAGACACAGGAAGGCAGAGGCAAAGAGGTGACAATCTCTGAACCAACACCAAGTGCAGAGAACAAGAGACTCCTCAGAAGAGCTTGTGGAAGATGTAGAGCCAGCTTTAAAGCACCTTTCAACAAGGGATTACACAGAATTCGCAGTGACCCAGATCACTAGCAATTGATGGACTGAGAACATGAGTAAAAAGACCTGTTCTTCAAGAACTTAGTGGGCAGGGAAATATGTATATATTAATTTGTAACTCTCCTTTATTTCATCTTCTCCACCATAATCCGTTTCCCTTATTTAAACAAATAATCAAACAAAATGTTTGTAGTTTGTATTGTAGTTTAAAAGCTTCACTGGATATGCCCTAAGGATGTGCACTTGTAGAGAAACATCAGAGGCAGAGCCACCTCAAGGCTGCAGATGAGTTCAAGGTCTTGTAAAGGAGTGTGTGTATGGGGACAGAGTTAATGCCCTTTTATTTCATTCCTCTACTGACCAGCAATATTTAACCTGCAGAGAATCATGGCTGATCACACTGTAAATGAGATATGGTCACTTCAATCTAGTCTGCCAGATAGGTGATGGATGTTCTGCTTAGCAATTACTCCCTCATCCACATTAATTTTTCTCTCTTCGTTATAAGATTCAGGAACTTAGAAACTAGCTTAGGTTTGGAACCTAGTGGCACCTTCATGACTGAGGGCAGACAGTGTAGCACTTGATACCAGACTTGCATCTTGCATAAACCCAAGATGTGAAACAGCTGATGTGCTGCAGACTGGGGCAGGCAAATGTTATTGAAATGAAATCCTGCAATAGAGGTGTATGGCATTTCCCAGAAGAACAGAATTACTTCAAATTGAGGACTGATTATGAAGAAGAGGGCTGGAGAGAATAGCTGGACAGTGATATTAGATGAGAGGTAACAGCAGTCTTTAAGTGTTAAGAAGTACCACTTCTTGGCCAAATTAGATATATTTCTCAACAGTTTCCAAATCGATTCTTTCCAACTTTACAAAAAATGACACTTTCACTTCTTATTACCTAAACCATTCAATTTTTCCCCTCATAATAAGAACTTTTTACAGTAAACATTTGGTTCTCCTACATATTACTGTGTTAGAAGAAAGTTGATTTCATACCCTTAATGCCACTACAGCTACACAATTGGCAATTATCAAATTCTTCCACTTCCCTTATCCAAGTTATTTTAAGGAGTAAATGTAGGAAACTTGCAAGGAACACTGAAAATGAAAAGTAATCACACGTGTTTATCTTATATACAGTTTTGAACTTTCAAGTGTCATAGATAAAGCAATAATGTTGCATTTCTTCTACAGTTTACCACATTGTAAAATTTATGGTCACTGGTGCATTAGACTACTTGGGAATGACTTCTGTGAAGAAAAACATTTAAGGACAAATATTTGTGGTTCAGGGTTGCTGGATTTAGTGGATAAAGTTAGTGCTCACAACACTATGACTCCAATTTCAGCATTGACAAATCCCATGTTAAAATTTAGGCCATAATTTTTTATTGTAGCATTTGACAAAACAAAACAAAAACCCCAACCAAACTCAGCAGGTTTTATTTATATTCCTAAATGACTGTTGTTTTCAGTTATTTGGACTTTTTCTGAAGGATCAAGGTCATTAACAACTATTTTCAGCAAGCTGGACACAGCTGAGTGAAGGAAAGAAATCTCTCCAACTCGCCCTTAAACCCATCTTCTTACTGTGCTCCACATCTTGTCTGGCAAAAGCACGAAAGCTGTCCTCTGCTCTACTCAATTGAGCCAGAGCTACCACAGGGAAGAGAAGGATCTCTCTTAAAATGCAAGAGGCACTTCATTACTTTTAATAGCAAACTTCTTATTTTCATCCAGATGGAGTAAAAAATGTCATAATTGAAACAATGTTCTTTATAAGGACAGTAAAATTTATTTCTTAAACATTACGAAATGTTAGTGCCTAGAGATGCTGTTACCTTGGCGCAGATGATCTTCATACTGTGCAGTCTGTCAAGTGATTCCTGAGGATTTCCTAGGTACTGAGGAAGTTCAGCGTGCAAAATCCGCATGGAGAAAGGAACCATGGAACCTAGAAGCAAAATTAATTTTGTTAAGTGTGTTTGCTATAATGATCAGTTTGTGATTTGCCTATGTTAAAAAAGGTATGTCTCACTAGTGCTTATATCACAAAGTCCATATAATGCCTTCATATCTTTTTCTTCTACTGATGAAAAATGTGAAAGATGAGAAAATAGGAAACCTCTTTTCAGCTATATCATGTGATAGGTTTAAAACATCTTGAACAGGCAAACACAAATAAACCATAATCAAGAAGGCAAGAAGAAGGTGCACCTGACTCAAATTTTCAAAAACAAGTTGTACTGGGAAGTACCATGTTTCATTTAAAATTTCTTCAAACTAAGTAAAATGAAGGATTAAAAAAATGAAGTTTACTTTAGTTGCAGCTACATTACTACTACCATTTAATAATTATGTATATTTTACAATCAATGTAGAAGAAATAAGATGAAATTACTGGTCTGCAAAGTATGCCTGTGAAAGAGATATAACCAGGACATGCAAATTCTCTTGGCATATTTTGGTGTAACTTCTGGTTCATTTAAAACATCAAAAAATAGGGAATTTTAAGCAAGATTTGGGGAGAAAAAGAAATGCATACTAGTTTATTACTACCATTACTGTTGTTGTTATTGTAATTATTGTTATCATTATTCAATTATTATAATTATTATTACTAGTAGTAGTGCCAAAGACCTCACTGTCTGTGTTTATGGACATCCAGGCTGATGTTACAGGCAGTTCCAGGAGTTTACCCGAACCCTAACGAACCCTAATGAACCCTAATGGGTGTAACATCTTGCTTTCAGGTAACTGCATAATCCTGACACACAGACAATACCATACTAAACACCACTAGTGAAACCAAATCAGAGCTGGCATAATGGGGACATAGGCCTTGCAAAATACCACGCCACCGATGCCTTAGGATTTCTTAGGATTTAGCTTTTATATTTTTCAGATCCTGTACTGCTTTAGTGTATAACTCTAAAACTCCATAGACTGTCAGCTGCTGTTCTCCCATTTTGTTCAGACAAAACAATTCCTCTCTAGGCCTGAAACTCAAGGACACCTTATTGTCTCAGGTCTCAAGAGATGTAAACAACAGTGAACTGGGGGAAACTTGGAGTAAATTACTTCATTACCTGAAACTGTAATTGAAGGATTAACCCCTGATATGGAAATGGACCAAACTTTGTGTGAAAAACTCAAGACCATTGTCCATCTTGAGTGTAGCCCCTTGGAGGCTTCTGACTGCCCAAGGTGTACCTACTGAAGGCCTTCAATAAACACTCCCTTTTATTCTCTTAATTTTGTCTAGCCTCTGTTTCAGGTAGCCATTCCAAGGCATCACCACGTTTCTAATATTTTAATATGTACTTTTGCTATACACATATTCTAAGGGGATTTCTCTCTAAAGTTACCTCTTGCCTCATCTTTTCTCAAAAACAGGACTCAGGAGCTTTCTAAATAGATTTTTGCACCTGTTCTTAACAGGCTTGTATGTCAAAGAGGTAAATGCTATACAAAATGAGTCACTGCCTCTAGACTTTTTTAAAGGTTGACAAAATTTTAATCACAAGACTCACTAATTATGACCTTCACAGTAAGCCACTTATGTCTACATAAATTCTCTTTTGCTGGTGCTAACTATTCCCGATGGCTTCCCCGACTGCTGAGTTCCTGTAACGCACACGAGTTTCATGCATCATCATATGTGGAAAACACATTAAACAAATAAAACCACCTTTGAAGTTCTATTAAGAGACATGTGGAAGTTGATTCAACTGGTCACAAAAGATGTGAAATATTTTATGTATGTGTTCTGAATAGTGCCTAGCATGACAGAACATACACAGTCACTGTAAGCAGTGAACAACAAAAAGAAAGTTGAAAAAAATTTAAGAGTAAATTCTGTGCCAAAATACCAGAGAAAAATTGCTTTGCAGACATGTTGCAGACTGCATTGCAAACCTATGGAAGCAAATCTGAACTCTGGCTGGTGCTATCTCTACCACCTCTCTGATGACCAAGTTCTAATAACTCCACAATCCAACAGTAATCCTGTTAGAAAAAGCAGTGCCTAAAACCAGCTAGTTTGGTACTGCTCTTTTGGAGAAGGTAGTCTTAATTTACTGATGACGCACCTTCTGCTGCACTCAATGGGATTTCTGCAGCACAGCTAAAACAAGGGGGAGAAAATTTTGTAAAAAACTGAAATAAACTAAAGGCTTAGCAACATTTGGTTACTGTGTTGCAGCACTGTCCGTTCTGAATAAGTTTGTATGTTTACATCCTCTTGTAAAATGCAACAAAAGGTCAATTCAATAAACACTCATACAGAAAACTCGAATTACTTTTCTTTGAATTAGTCAACACACAAATAGACAGGTATTTAATGGATGAAACAGATGAAACATCTCACACTAGCAATTTTTAATACCATTTACCTCATGTTTTGTGATACAGTTTTTTGGAATTCTGTATTTTGTAAAGTATTGATCTTATGTATTGCTGAATGAAACCACTGTACTACAATCCCTGTGAAAGGAAAGAACAACCCACGAGCAATGTACATCACCAAAGTGGTGTCAGAAGACGTCAGAATGATGAATGAGACCCCAGGTCAACTTAAACTCCATAAGATTCTGATTTATTTCCTATTACAACTAAATCCTCAGTTGTAACATGCATGCAGAACTATATTACTTCAAAATGTACTGTATGGATGTATTATTTCTCAACTGCTTAGTATTTCCTTCATAGCTTGTGATCCTCAGTAGTACATTTGTTTGACAGATCTCTCAAACAAAAGCAGAAGAAAGCTGGCTTGGGGTGTGTAAAGAATTTTCAAACCAGAATTTGAATTACAATTTCTCACAGGAGCCTCTAAAACTCTAGCAGCTATTTCTTCTCTTTCTTTTTGAAACTCATGACATAAAACAGAAGAAATTTCACTGTAAACATCCACCAAATCCATCCAAATAATGTCTGTTATTTATTGCTTATTAAGTAAGCTACTAACTTTATTGAAAGTATCAGAAACACTAGTTCTTTCTGCCTTCTTCCTCAGAGTCCTTGTAATCCTACTGAATAGCAGGATTTTTTTTTTTTTTTTTTTTTTTTTTTTTTTTTTTTTTTGGAGAAAGGACAAAACTGTACATGTGCTCTCAGACAAATGTGACAGCCGGAGAAAGGAGAAAAGAAACGTCCTTTTACCACTGATAAGGCTTTCTTACCAGCCCATGTAAACAGTATTGTGTAATTTCAGGTCAAATCAGATGAGCAAATTGCTCATAAAAAGCCTGCAGCACTTATTCAAGCCAGTCAAACCAAATAAAGACCTTGAATATACTGCTTATAAACTCTTGAGATTTTTGGTTAAGTGCGTTTCCCAGATATGTTCCTGTCGACAAGTAAACTTCTTTTTAGTTAAATTATATGAGGTATGGAAAATGTATCTAATTCAGTTCTACAGTAATAGACTGATTTTCTAGTTAAAAAAGGCCATAAATTTACTTAGATTTGGTAAAGTTTTCAATGAGTGCTACTTATATAAGGTGCTAATACAATTTACATACACTTCTCAAAAAGAAACACATAGCAGTAATAGAAAATGCATGCAAAGAGATCTGTTCACCAGTGTAATTCTCTAACTGATTAACAGCTGTATTAGAACTGACAAGAGGTGAGACTTAAAAAAGGGAAAAGAGATTTTCAGAAATCACTGTGATTTTCATTTTACATTATCTGGTTTAACACGAAAATTGGGAAGAAGTAAATATGTCTGCTGATGACTCGAACAGATCAATAATAATAGTATTAAGAAGGTCTGAAAGGCAGGTTGTAGAGTTTAGAGCAGAAAATTTATTGAAAAAAAGAGATCAGCAGGGGGAAAAAAACTATACTTCCCTCAATGAACACACTTATACTGGGGGAAAAAAAAGTACAATTGACTGCACTAACACTCAGCTGTAACAGAAATAATACAGGTGCTGGTTAGACTAAGGATTACATTATCTTGTCAGAAAAGTTTCACCTACTCACTTTTAGGCCACTTAAAGCATGCAGAGAAAGACATATTTCTTTATAACAGGTTTCTATTATGAGCACACATATCTATTCCTCTGGCATCCCACTAGGGACAAAAAATATATATATAAACACAGAATTATCATAGACTGTCTTTTGCAAAACTACTCAGAGCCAAACCCATATACTCTATTACATTTCACTCAGTACTGCATTTAACAGGGCAACATGTCAAGAAAGTATTTAAAACAATTAGCATATCCTGCAATTAAAACGCTTACTTAAGAGCACAGGAGAATGGATATTGCTCTCTACTTCATACTTCCAATTTCTACAGTAATGTCCTCACACAGTAAAACTATGCCAGCTAAGCTTAGATAATTTCCACAGAAGGTAATACCCTACAATTACTGCAATATATTGAGATTTTATTTTTAATTTAAGCAGGTCTTATTCTAGCTTGATATTTTACAGTTGACCTCTGTTGCTCCTCTTTAGGGGCTTCATAATGACATAAAAAAATACATAATAGGAAATAGTTTAATTTTAAGACAATTTTCTTAGCAATTACTTTTAAATACACTGGAGATTTTTTTCTCCAAGAATGTGATGTCTGATTGTCACTTTCACATGAATTAATCTCATTCATATGTGTATATATATGTGTTATCATCATACAAAAGGCAAAAGTAAAAAAAAGATCTGCTGAAAGGAAAATGGATACACTGAAAGCTTGGGAACAGATGGAATAAAGAGCAAGATCAGGTAGAATTTTCTAAGACCACAGATTTCAATTTCTATTTCTCTATGAACAGCTGCACATTTTCATAACTGTCAAAACATCAACATCACCTCATGTCAATCAAATCCGAACTGCAGCCCTGCTCTACAGCCCTTTTGGAGCAGAGAAGAGTATGCCAATGACCAGCTATTTAATCCTTGAATTTTCTTGCTGCAAGCAAGTAACCAGAAATGCTTTCTGGTCTGCCTTCTACAGCTTGTTCAACAAATCTTCAATGCCCAAAAGCAACAGAAGAGCAGATTATCAATTACTAAAAGGATACAGTGGGATTTTATAACAGTAAAAAAACCCAAACCAAAACAAAAAATGCATTCATTCCTTCACTGTATCGAGTTTCTGAAAAATATTTTGCTTTACATTTATATATACACAGAGAGATATATATGCTTGCCTTTATATGCACAAACATATTCATACCAAGAGTGTATTTCTATAATTTATAGGATTTTTAAGAGGGATAATGCAGTGAACTTCAAATCCTAGCTTCACTGACTAGAAATTAAAAGTACACTTAAAAATCCCAGTTCAACAGACTAATTTCCAAGGTTTTGTTTATTATCTTCAATCCAGAGAGACTGGAGATAGGAGACTAAATGTTTGCAACCATTTAAAGAAAATGTTTTGAAAATTTTATCTGAAATTACATGCTTGCATATACTTTACAATTTAACTGCAGATGACCTAAGAACAGAAACTCTGAATCATGATCTAGTTTTAAAAAGTTTCAAAAATACTTCTTCAGTAATTTGGAGTTACTCACATTGAAGAAAGGAAAACATAACAGGAAGAATGCAGGAGGAGAACAACAAAAATTGCCCGGCAGCAAAGAGATCACCCTAAGTCTTACCTACTGATAACTGTAATAAGGCAGAATTTAGAAATTAGTTACTTGCTCATAGTATTAAGAAATCCTGTGTAATCTGATACTGTTTTCAATCAGACTATGTAGCCTTGGGAAAAATTGCACAATTAAGTATTTTAGCAGTACTTTACCCTATTAGATTATACATACATTTCTTAAATAAAGTATCTAAATTATTTCAGAAGAAAATTCTATTTGCATGTCTGAGTAACCTGAACTACTAAACTGGAACCACAACATTTGAGTGGTATTTATTCAAGCTGTATTAGCTGATTTTACAGGTAGCTCTGAAGCAACAGAACAGTGAATTTAAAGAAGAAGTAGAGAGGTACAGAATCATGAAAACAAAATAATGGCTAACCAGTTCCACTAGAGATTTTAATATGTTTTTTACTGCCAACATGATCTTGAATGAATAACTCTCCTGAACAACTGCCAAGACTCAATCAGTCTGACATGGGAGTGTTAACTTAAGGCAGTATTTGTGGTAACACATGAGAAAAAACCAGTACCACATGTAACAATACAGTGGAGTATTCTTTTTCTGCTTTCCTGCAGAATTTATTTACAAAGAGGAGTACTCTCTAAGACATAATTTCTTAGCCTGTGCATTTCTTCTCTTTTCTTTGTTTTTAAATTGATTATTTCCTTTTGTTTCTCTACCTATCACAATCTTTTATTATTAATCCTTTTATTATTATTAATGTTTTTTCCCCACACCACATTCTGCCACAGTTAACCCACTAACCAAATCTGAGGAACGTGAAAAAAAGGATGATTTCTAGCATTATCAGACCCCATAAATTAAAAAAAAAGAAAGCTTCAGCCAGCCTGCCTGCCTCCTACTGGCATGGACAAGTAGAAGAGAAAAAGGAAGACAGAAAACTCAAAATGGCCAAATGTCACTGTAGAGACATCACATAAAGGAGATAATTTCCCCAATCCAAGTCTGTCCTTACTTATGGCATAGGCTGACATTCAGAAACAGGACCAAGCTTCAGGCAGACCTTGCAACTCTACTTAGTCCTCTGCACTATACACAGTCCAGATGCCTGTAAAATCTTTTGTGGGCACTAGAGAAATACTCTGGATAAGTGTTTCATAGCTAACACAGTATCTCTGTATCAACAGACATATAGGAAGTTTGTCACCACAATTTTTGCTATTTTGTAAGCTTACAAAATGTAGTAACAACTATTACAGTTCACCTTAGACATCAGCGCTGAAAACTTGTTAACAACATGGGTTGGTGTGACAGTTCTAGACCATGTATGATTCCTTTAGAACAACTGGAATTTCAAAACTGAATAAAAGAAACAAATTAAGACCATGGCTTGAATAACTAAGGACACATTAAAAATTAAATTACACATAAATTTTTTCTAAAAATTTTTTCATATATTTCCGATAAAAATTCTAAATACAGTGGATATTAGTAATGGCATAAAAGTATCAATAGTAAAATTCCTCTCCCATATATATAAAAAAATATATATATATCTATATATATATATAATATATATATTATATATATATATATATATAAATAAAATGGTTTTTTTTAAACAATCACTATCTACCCAGAAGTGACATCCTATTACAGGACACACTAGAGTATTCCTAGTCACCAACACTGCCACGCTTTTGAAAACTTGTGTTGGTATTGAAGCCAGAGGTCAAGGGAAGGAATGCACTATGAAGGAAGTTTCTAGAACACACACACCTAGATGATTAATGCCATGTTCCTAATTTAGGCTCTTCCCACCAGAGAAGAGAAAACTGATTTCATTCAGAGGAATACAGATGATGCTGCAACATCAGAAAGAAAATGAAAAGGGTAAAGGGAAAGAAAGCCCACCCTCTGTTACATAAGCTTCTGGTCAGAAGTTCAATTTTTACTTATGCATAGCTTATTTTTTCCCCCTTTGCAATACAAAATAAATTATTCACAAGTTTTGTAGCTTTAGAAGACTGATTTTGTTAGCACTAATTTTTCTGGAACTTACTGCTCTATTAACCAGAAACAAGACCAAATTACCTCATAAAAGAATGAAATAGCATTTTAATGTTCCATTTTAATTATTTGCTCTCACAGGTTTAGAAACACATAGACATTACCCAACAGAAATGCTGTCTCAGGTTAGGCAAGCTATCATCTGAGAGTTTATTATATATCACAAGGAACACAGACAAAAATGGTATGAATAGAAGTGGGTCAGACTGTGTAAATATAAAGTTCAAACCGTTAAAAAAAAATTCTTGAAATCCATCTGTCATGAGAATGATGACAAAATTTCAGCCTTACATATCCCACAGAGAACAATGAAGGTGTGCAGGAAGCAATCTGAAACAGGGTTCCTGACCTAAGGACCTACCTATTATGAAAGAAAAATAAATGTAAAAATATGACTATTTAGCTTCTTTACACAGATGAATTTTAAAGAACTAAATCTGTAACTAATGAATTTTAAGATTTTACTAGAAAATGAGAACAGTCTGTTCTCTGCTCCTTATCAATCAGGAATGATCTACGAGCGCCTTAACCAACCCCACTGGTCAGCACAAGGATCCCAGCAGCATCAGTGTCCTGAGAGGCTGCACTCCTACAGGCAATGCAGATGACTGAACAAAGAGCCCACACAAACCAGGAAAGAAGGACTGTATCTTACAGCCATGATAAAGACAACAATAGTGGGATCAATACACATCATGGCTGCAAATGCCATACAAAATATGGGGAAGAAATGGAGATTAGCAGCACTGCTGAAAGTGAAACAGCTTTAGGTGAGTTTCAGAGGGAAATTAAAAGGACTATGTTGGCCATATTAAGTTATATTAATGGAAAAGCATCCTTTACTTTTTGTACAGTTACTTGTAACTTAAATTCTTTGAGAGAGATTTCTCAGATATTAATGGATGAAGAGCTATTCTCACTGCTGTGAGTTTCAAACTTCCCCTACTTAATGCATAAAACCCAGAAAACTTCCTAAGGTACTATATTTTTTATTATGAATATTTTGAATACAAAAAGTATTATCTGTATTACAAATAATTAGAATATTATTTATATCTATACTCTCACTTCTTAAATTGACTTTTAAGTGCTTACTCCATTTATATACCATGAATCAAAATTAAAATGCTGAAATTAAGCCCTTTCTTTTAGGCTTATTATACCACAAAATGATACACAAAATTGCCGAATAGCAGTGGATTGTGTATTCATACTAATATATTTCAAACAAAATATAGGAATGATTTATCTGTATTTTATTATTTAAAATAGCTGGTTAACAATGCATGTATACTAAATTTCTTTATCCATAACCCAGTATAGCATAGTTTAAGGCTAGACAAAAAACAACTGCTCGTGTTCTCTTACATCCCTGGAAATGCTATTTCTCTCTCCTCAAAACTATGTAAGGAATGTTTAATAGCTGTTCCCACACTGGATGTCTATGACATATCTACAACTAGCAGGTCAGCTCCATCCAACCTTGATCCTACTTTCCTCACAAATGATCAGATTATGGTCCCAGTTGATATGTGCAACTGTTAAAAATTAACTGAGACATATAATTATGAAATAGACTATCTTCCTTAAGATCACCTCTTTTTACCATCAATATCCTCATAACTTGAATGAAATAGCCACAGTGGTTGAGTGATTGCTCCAGGATCCAAAGCTCAGTCGTAGGACAGGTGATTTCAACACCTGGCCAGACTGTTCAGAACTGCTGCTCCCTGTATCAGTGGCATTAGCACTCAAGTATCTCAAATACTGACATGACCTGCAAGGATTTTTCTTAGCTTATTTTTAATATTGAAAAAGATGTGGAGACATACATATGGCCTGTGGAAGATGACTACTGCTATAGCATTGTGTGTGCATCTGCCCTAAGAACACCAGGTCCAAAAAGCTGTCCAACCTGATGACCAGGACCACTTTCACTCTTCCAACTGACACAATTCCTTCCCAGTGAATGGCCTGGGATTACCGGGAGGACGATGAGAAACATCAGAGGGAGCTGTTCTAGGCAGTCCCCACTGGCCTTGCTGGGCTGTAACTGATCTTTTGAGTCACTGTGGTATTTACCACAAAGGTTCCAGGATGAGGGAAGAGACGAGAAAGTTGACCCCATGTTTCAGAAGGCTTGATTTATTATTATATGATAGATAATATATTAAAACTATACTAAAAGAATAGAGGAAAGGATTTCACTAGAAGGCTAAACTAAGAATAGAATAGGAATCAGTAACAAAGGTCTTCTCTCAGACCGAGACCGTCAGGCCAGGTGAACTGTGATTGGCCCGTAATTGGAAACAGCCTGATGAGGCCAATCACAGATTCCCCCTGTTGCATTCCACAGCAGCAGATAAGAATTGTTTACAGTTTGTTCCTGAGGCCTCTCAATTTCTCAGGAGGGGAAAAATCCTAAGGAAAGGATTTTTCATAAAACATGTCGGTGACAAGTCACTATACAAAATAATCTGCAAAAAATTGTGAACTGTCTGACACCAACTTCCCTTCCTCAGAAACCTCAAGATGGTCTATCTTTCTAGGTTACCCCATCAAGGCTAACAGCATCTCATGTAAAATGGACTGTAAGTTTTCAGAGTGGCACTGCCTGTAACAACTGCTTCTTACAAATGTCTTATTACACACTGCAGTTCAAATACAAAAGCCAAAGAACATTAAGAACCCTCAATAGTGTACTTGCATCAGATAGTTATTCTTTTCTAAATAACAGATATAGAAAAAACAAAATTTCAAAATAGCCTGAACAAGAGCAAAATTGCTCTTAAAAATAGCAATTTTTCCAAATCCAGACTTCCGGAGAGCTAGAATATCCTGAGTAGTAGAACTATGTGGTTAACCTATGGGCTCTTTGGAGCAGTGGGAAGTAGTGCATTTGTAACATGAGGCATAGTGCTTAAAAAGAATTGAAGCTGGTGTTGTTTTGGTTCTCTTCAATAATGAGAAACAGAGTAAATCTCTGATTTTTACTTACTTTCAATTATTTAGCAAATAATAGAACATTTAAGCATGTTTCAATTAAGGAGAATTATTAACTTACTCCTAAATTTACATTTTTTTCTTTTAATCTTAGAAATAATCTAGAAATCAGGAAATCAGGAAACACCTGCAGTAACATATGGGTGTGCAAGTATTAAAAATAGCATAGTATGCAAAAATAGCATAGTGTGCAAATATTAAAAACAGCATACTACCTGGATGAACTGAAAAGAAAAAAGCTTATAGAGTCTGTTTCCACAAACTCTCTCATCATCTTTCAAGCCTGGTTTTGGGTAAAATGAACTATTCAAGTTTGGTAGTATTTAATTTCAATATCATAGAATTAAAATATTATATTTAATTTTTAAAAACATTCCTCTGTAGCAGCATCATGAAATACACTGCCTACCTATATTGCTCTACCTGTTGTTAGTTCTTATCACTACCTCCATAATGTGAGCAATACTTTAATGTGCTAATCAATCATCTTCTTCTGGGGAAAAAAAACAAACCAAAAGTAACACAATCCGTAGCTCTACAATGCTTCAGCCTTAAACATCCCCTGAATCCAACCAGTATTTTATAATGACTGTTAAAAAGGGAAAAAAGGAAAAGCATTTCATAAATCAAGTGTTTTACCTTTACGTCCAGGGTATACATTAGGGTAATATTCATAATAAAGATCAGGCTGGTCCAAATTTCCAAATGGTTCAAATTCCATTTCTGCATTTTGGAACAGATCCAGTTTTACCAGCAGTGCTAGTCTCACAAACCACAGCTAAAAATTGATACATATAAAAAAAGGGAAAGACGAGGTCTGTTATTAGCTTCAATCAAAAGCCACATTCAATACAATTTCAACTTTTCAACTTTTTCTGATAAAAGCTGAGTAAAGAGTTTCTCTGTTACTGAAAAAAAATCAAGATTTATATTTACCTGCTCTTTTGCATAGAACTTTTCATCAAATCATTAAAACAAAGCTCTGATGTTTAACTGTTTGCAAAGATATTAAGATTTTGAAGATGAAGTTTAAAAACTAGCCTGCTTCAAAATTGGAACATCTCTCCTTGAAATGAGTTAGCATGTACAATTCATCAATCTGGTATTTTAACTGCTTTTCTGACTTTACAGTATCCTTAAAATCTTTTGGTGAAACATCATGAGCTTTATAATCACTAGGGTCATAAACATGAGTTCTCACCTGGTCATATGTGAATCACTTGCAATATTTTATTAGTTCGGATTCTTATCTTGTAAGCAACATGAAACATACTTTTAACACGTGGAATCTTACTATAAAGTTCACAATCTAGATAGTTACATGAATTTTAGCAGAATGAGTCTTTCAAAACAGCAAAACAGATTGCATTTTACTAGTGTAAAAACTTCTCAAAACACAGAATCAAGATTGGATTGTCCTTAAAATTAAGTTTGTTTTAAATGAAGGCCTACTTTACATAAGCAAACAGAAAAAGTGTCTTGCTAAAATACTTAAATAACCTCAGTTTCTATGTTATTAATAGGAAAATGAGTTTGATCATGTTAAAAAAAATGCCACTATGAATATTGCTGGTAAAAAAGTGACAAGAGCATATTTAAACATACCTGTAAAGAATCTGTTGTATGGCTAGCAGGTAGTCCACTTTTTTTATAGCCTTGACCATGTGCAGTTAGAAGCCGCCCACACAAGTCAACTGCTGCCCTCCAGTTTTTACTGCTCTGGGAAGAAGAAAAGAATAAGTAGAAAAATCATCAAGTCCCTAAAATGCACAACTGCTGATTTTGCCTGCAGCAGCGACATGTACCCATCAGTAATAATGACAAGGTCAGGAGAGCTGGCTGTTGAGAAGCAAGATGTCATTTGTCAAAGCTGCATGTCTAATTAGGCAAAAAGGGAAATCAAGTATTAATATCACCAGGTCACTAAAACAAAAGAATATACAATACCATATGGAATTCTAAACTTAAAGCTATATCATAGCTTTGATTATATAAATGAATATACTATAATTTTCACAACTTTGTTTTCTCCTACAAAAAGGAGAAAAAAATTGCCAGCCATGTATCATCAATAATATCAAAGTCATCTACGGTCATAAAGTAATCAATGTCCATTCTTATCTAACTGATTTCAGTATCTCAGATTATAACCCCTAGTATGCAGTTCACTTAATGAAAAGAAACTTTCAGCATTGTACAGGATACAAAATTCTTATTAATCAAAAACAAAGAACAAGGAAGAATACAATGCAAAAATGATAAATTCCGAACAATAACAACTGTTTCACCTACAAAACGTAAACATTTGAATTTCTACTGAATTACTAATTTCAAAATACTCTTAATTTTTTATTCATAGAACAACAACATCCCTAGTTAGACAAATCAAACTGTAGTCTCACACTGTTAATCAGTTTTTCAACAGAAATATCCCAATAATGTTTCTGCCTTGTATAGTCTGATGCAACAAACTAAAAACTTAAAACATAGATTAATGCTTCACAGGTTTTAAACTGCTATGCTTTTCTATTACACAGTGGTGTTTTTAGAGACATGTATCCAGCAGATCACTGTAAAGTAAGTATTTGCTATTCCTGAAAGCAATATTTTTTTCAAATAGTTTCTTAATACATAAAAAAATGCAACTGTAATATAAAATAATCATGTTGTCTGATGAAATGTGAAGGAATAAAATACATGTACATTGGTGCTTGCAAAATCCAGATCCTATTCTTGAACTGGTATTTCATTAATTTCTCTCCCATGTTTTAGAAAATGTGTTGATACAGCAAACAGTCACAATGAAAAATCATCAGTAACAACTGAAGAGTTTTCCTACTTTCTAGTTCCCATTTTGCAGCCACACAGGCTGCAAACAGGCCCCTACAGAGATCACCATGCACTAACCACCTCATCTCTCCTCTCTGCATCGTCAGATGCCAGATAAAGTTGAGTTCCACAGGAAATGTAAAAGTTGGCTGACAGCAAGACCATGCAACAGCATGGCAGACTCTGAGCCATCCACTTTCCTATGGAAGAGCAGAAATTGATAATGTATTACTATATCCTTCAACATCTACCTGTGTCAACTTAGAAAGGCTGAAAGATACTGACATGGATTACCTGAAATTCAATCCTCTTCTGGAGAGACAAACTACGTTCTTATTATCCTTAGAACAGGAGCAAACACAAAAACTAAAAAATCTGCTAAACTAGAACTGCTCAACTTGTCTTCCCAAATGAGAGTTAGGATCAAAAAATAGTAATGGATCATTTATGACCAACTCAGTTGCTACAATCTTTTAAATTCTATTTCAGGCATGGACAAAAAATATTTTATCGAACAAGACAGCCAAGAGAAGCAGGTCTGACAATTATTGTGAAAACAGTCTTTGCTCAAAGATGAATATTTGAAATTATTTCAAAATGAGAGCTGCCTGCTGGTCATGAAGCATAATTTTCTCTGGAAGTTTAATAGATGACTGCTGGCAGTACAACTCTAATTTGACATTAACTGGACAAATTATTGTCTTAGGCAAATTGTACCAGGCTTAAGAGTTGCCAGTCCACCAGAAATCTTTATTCGTTTCAAACATCCCTCAAAACTTTGCAGGTCACTTTTGTGCTTCCTATGGTCTACAATCACACAGTTCTTAAAATCCAGATTCCTTATATTTGAATTTTGTTTCTAAGTTGTTAAGTAGAGACCCAAAGCAAATACAGACACTACAGCTTCAGATACAGCATAAAAAATACTGAAGAACATTCTCAAAGACAAAAAAAATATTCTGTCATGATCAGGATATGGTTGTCCAGCTGTAATTGTGTGAAAACACTTATTTCTCTAAGAAAAAATACCATCAGCCAAATATTCTTGTTAATAAGGTCACTAACACAGCAGCAGCCTGAAAGAAGAGATCTACTCTCCACACAATGAGAGTATCATCTTTCCACTCCCCTCAAAAGTTTGGAGCTGCTGGTCTTTTAATGAAAGGCATCAGCCAGCATGATTTCTGTACTTTTTAAATACTCTTAGACTAGATGTTTATCTAGTGAAAGGATTTTTAAAAAAATCCATATACCTAACCAAAAATTAAAAATCCAAACCATTTCAGTACCGACTGTTGTACAAACATCAAAGCTAGGCCAAGCAGATCAGCGACCCAACAGACAATGCATCAGTCCTTGCAGAACTTCTCTGTTCTTCAAAAAAACCCAGAAATCCCAGGGGAGGTTTACATACAGACAGGGAAACTGCATAGTAAAACAGATTTCAAATGTAATTCTTCTGTCAAGCAAAGAAAGGCACACAGACTGGAAATTTACAGAAAATGTGTTCAGTGATGAAAAGGGAACTCCTCTGATACACAATTTATAACATCATTCAGTCTCTCAGGAAAATCACTGAAATTTTATCCAATAAATAGTTGCTTCTTAGTACAGAAATGCAATCCCTTCCCAAAAGCACACATTTACAGTTTGTACCACTACCACCTTCTCTCAAATCAGCTATAAAAACGTAGAAAATTTCTCACTGATTTAGAAACAAAAGAACAATCCCCTCCCCTATTTTAAGGATAATTTATAACTTATTAAAGTGAATATGTATGTTTTACCACTGTATCCAGGTTTGTTATATTTGAAAACATACACAAAAGCACAACATTACTCATGTACAAAAGTAACAATATATGACTTTTTTATAAAATAGACTCAAAGGGAGTCATTAACTCTACATGTAACACCATTAAAGTGATTAAAATGTCCTCCTCCACTAGCAATGACATGCTTCTCCCCTGTAAATTACATTGGTAGAGCATTTACACATCAGTTAAGAAAATGTAGCTAGTAACCCTTTCTTGGTCTAGTAGCTTGAGGATATTATTCCATATTTAAAGGAAACATATTTACAGTGGCAAGATACAGCAGTCTTTTTCTAAGTATGATAACTCTGAAAGACTGCATTTTCCTCTGGCTGCAGACACCTTACAACTGAAAACATCAGAAGGGCCTCTGGTAAGCAAAACTGTGATATTTGTTCAAATGAGGGTAAAAAACCGGTCTAAAACATGGAATAACAAGAACTAACATAATTGCAGCTTGCACCTTGTATTTGCTGCAAAACAAAGCAGCAAGATCTTGCTTACATTTATTTGCTCTAGAGTAAATGCATGTTCCTATGCCAGACTGATAAAACATTTTAGAAATTGAAAATCCAGATTTTCTGTTTTCAGTTAAAAAATATAAAAACTTATCCAGTACAGATATGTAACTCTATTCACAAATTATTATAGAATTATAGTGTAGAAATTCTCCAGCATCCCCATATCTCTTTAAAGCCCTAAAGATGTAAAAATAATGCACCTAGACCAACTCCACACCGTTTTGCTACCAGTAGAGCATTTCCAATTCACTGCTGCCCATACCAGAGAAGAAACTGAAAATCTGAAAGAACAGTTATTCAATAAACCATCTTTGGCTTACTGGCAAAAATCTCATTCAAATCATCTAGAGACCAAACTGATGCTGAACAATTTTGTTAACCAAGTTTAACAACTTGAGTTCAGCTCCTGATGAAAAACTATTCATCTTAGACATGATGCTACTGTTGGTGATCTCATCAGAAAACGTGCACCTTTGGAAGTTCAGCAACTTCTTGATGAATTTTGTTTTCCAACAATTAGTTGTACTTGAGGAAGCTTTTGCAGACTGCATTATGATTCCCCCAAAAAGGACGTCAGTCTCCAACATTCTTTGCTGCAACCACTAACTGCATCTTACCCACAGAAGTGCTTTTACCTAAATGTTTTGTACTGAAACTTTTACAGGAATGTGAGAAGGTACTACTCGAGAACAGTCCAATATAAGGCATTCCTTTGTAGTCCTGGTTAAAAGAGGTGGTATCGCCATTTGTGTAACCTAGGAGGTGTATGTAATATGTCATATCAACCATATATTACAATATGTGGTCAGTATGTAAGGACCACATCACTAAACAGGGACCAGATTTACAATAGCAGAGCAATAGAAAAGGTAAAACACAAGGTAAGTGGTGTCATTTACAATGTAACGTGCTGAGTTCTGAACAGTGATAACAAAGACATTAGCTTCAATTGGGAGAGAGTCTGAGAAGGCTCCAAAGGTGATTATGAAGGCATCCATGACGAGATGATTAGAGAAGGGTTATTTTTTCCTTTACAAAGAAAATCTGAGAAGTAGAAATGCCATGGCTGTCTGCTCATACAAGCAGCAGGGAAGAAGAAGCAAATATTAAGGAAAAAAAAAATACTTAAAAAGCAACATAAGACCAAAACACTTAAATTATTGTAAACAACTTTAGCTTTGATTAGAAGAAAGATTTTGAGGGAGGACTGATTGGAATGCCTTTGATTAACAACCAAAGGAATTAACTTCTGGAATAGCCTTTGAAAGTAGAAGCAGTATATTTGTAGTTATAAAAACAGGCAAATAAGCTAACAGAATTAATCATATGGTAGAAGAGAAAAGCTTCAGAATTACAGCTGAAGACCTGTGGTTTGAAAATTTTTTGTACTGGTGAGCATATTTTTCCATCCACACAGGATTAAAATAATAACTAGACACTAATGAAGCAGTTTCCTCTGAAGTACAGACTTAGAACAGTGGTTTTATAATTTTTCCCCCTTTTTTTTTTTTCTGTCCCCATAATACAATGGAGCTTTCCCAAGATCATCTGAGACTTTTATTCTAACAAATTTCTTCATGACAGGACTAAACATTCACTTCTGGTTTTAGCTATTACTAGTGTCCTCTTACAGCATGTGATAATTGTTGGGACTTTTAGATGGAAATCCATCTAAATTTAGCTTGTAATCAGGGACTGTACTATTAGGTCTCTATTGACTTGACAGTTCAGACAACAACTACCATGCAAACACCTAAATAACAGATATCAGTCTGAAGGTGAAATTTATCCTAATTCTAAGCATTTCTCTTCTGCACTGCAAATGCATTCAAAATACACTCTTCTAAGGTGCTACAAGGGATTGAATTGGGAGACAAAAAAATCTCATGTTCCTGTGTAGCACAAAAGGATATCAAATCAACAGCTAAAGAAAAATCTTAACTTTATGGAAACTGCACAGCAGTATTTCCAATATTCATTAGTTTTTAACTAGATCTTAATAGAAATACTGCCTATAAGTTGTACTTTGCATTAAAAGATTTATTCGCTGAACATATTTGGTCACAAATTCTCTCAGAAACAAAGTAAAATTTGTGACTAGTAACAGAGTAGTTATTATATGCCATTCTGGCCTATTCGTATGTAAAAAGCATATATCTTTTTAGTTCATATCACCTAGCATGGGATTTTAATGTTTTAAAGTCTGAAATCCCTTGAACTTTAAGGACTAGAGTCAATCAGAAATAAATTTCCCACATTTAGACTTTAAGAAGAAATGCAGTGTTTGCACGGGAACAAAAAAAGACCAATTCTAATTATAAAAAGAAACGAGTTCTACAAATGGAACTGGGAAAGTTATTTTGCATACTCAAAACCAACCAACAGCTAATGACTGAAAGCCTTGAAAACCAAAGAACATTCTAACTTCTATCCAAATGGTTTATATTTTATAAAAAAACACCACCAGTCTAAATAAGGCAAGTTTTTATTTTTTTTTTTTAACTGTAAGTAACCATAAATACCGTAAGTAACAAAATATCCTACAGCTGCAGACTGCCTCCTAGCTTCACTGCCTTGGGCCTAAAAGCTTTAACAGGACTCTTCAGATGCTTAAGGGCAGGCTCAAAGCAAAAACAGTATCAGCAGCAGCATTAAGTAATTAAGGTAGAAGATGCTCTGCACCATAGAAGAACATCTTGCACAGACACCACCAACAGGCTAAATAGAAAGGCATTTCCCACACATCAAAAATTCTCTTCTGGAAGATGCAAAGTAAGTGTGGAAAAAAAAGCTCTTCCTACTTAAGACAGTGATAAGTACAAGACTTTTGCATAAGATTTTTTTCCCCTTCTCAAGTCAAGCAAAACATTGAGATAAAAAGAAAAACATGTATCTAGGGTGGAGATCACAATCTGTTTTTTCATGTTTAGTTTCTAAAATTTCCTCTGAATTCCTTTAACAGTGTTTGTTGAGACCTCCTAGACTATTCCTAACATGACAAAAAGTAATCTCTTTTGGAGTTTTACATGTAAAGTCACATGATTAAATTAAAAGATGTTAAATACTAAATACAGCCTGTCCTGATAATTACTCACTACTCTTCCTCAGTAATTTTTCAGCCATTTTTTCAAAAATAAAGTAAATCCAAAAAATCTTGTTATGTCATTAGAGTAAAGAAGGCTCAATCATGTATGTAATAGTAATGAATTTTGCACAGGAACACAACGATTAAAGGAACATGGCAAGGTTTACAAGGCTGCTAGACAGAACTATTTTCAGAACAGAAATACTTACATTAATGAAAGGATTAAGTTAAGTTTTCCTCTGGAAGTAATTTGCTTTAGTTTTCTGCACTGAAGTAAAAAATCAGGCAGTTGAAATTATCATACCAGTTTGGCTTGCCATTTACAACTTTTATGTCTTTTTGTAAAACACACAGGTGAAAACATAAGTATATACACATGTAAACAAAAAACATGATTAAAATCTGTTTTGCAACCATTTCTTTACATAAAAACTCACATTTACTCAAAATAATTTTTTGTAACTTTTGCACATAAAAAAATGTGATTTAAACCCAAACAGTTAAACCCCAGTGTCATTCCCATTAAAGACTATTGCAGTTTGGCTAGTACTATTGAAGGGTGGAACAGACTAACACACAGGTTTTTTTCCCCAGTTTCTCCTCAGTCAGTAGCTCCCAGTCATCTTGAGAGAAATACAATATTAAATATATATTATATGATGATTGTTACTTACAATTAGCTGTTTCAAGCCTACAAACGACTGCTCTACAGAGTTGGCATTTAAAACTTGTCTCTTCACTGCAGCCTGCTCCCCCAAGAAGCGAAGCATTAGGTCTTTTACTGCATCTCCCTTGGTGTCCATGGAACAGAAAAAGAAAACAGATAATAAGACTATTTAAAACATTATTTCAGCAAAATAAAATGTAGAATTAAAACTGAGAAAGAGTTCTTTCCTCTAGAGAAATACAAACTTTGCAGTACGTTACGTGTGTAATAAATATAACTGCATGTGTATATACAGCATTGGAACGAAAACTTCTACACGTACTCCGCATAATTTGCTATATTTTTTCTTCCATGTGTTTCAGTTAGCATTGACACATTCAGATTTATTTCCTTTTTAATACTATTGTCATTCACAGACTTTACAAAATATTCCTCAAAGATCCTATAAAAACCAGAAAGTTTTACAGGTTTTTGTAATGTAACATTGAAAGGTGCAATCTGTTGATCAAAAATAAGCATGCACACAGTAAGCTAGCCTTAAATATCCATAGAAAATCAACTTTGAGAGATCATAAACCAAAGTAAACAGCAACCCTTCAACAAGTGTTTTAAATTTCAAAAGAACTAGCTGCAGGCATCAGTCAGAGAAACTGGGCTATCTGAGCTCAATAGCATTTTGCCTAAAAAGAGAATGAACTGCATAGAATAACAGCAGAACTTAGCAATGACAAAGACGATTGACATTATGTGTTTCAGCTTTCTCCATGGACAGTGATGGGAAATATATCTGTGTTTTCTGTCTAGCTTCTTAAGGAATGAAAACTACTGTTTCAATACATGGAAACTTTTTACCCCTAATGATCTCACTCTATGAATAAACAACAGATCTGCCTGACAGAAGAGTCCAATGAATTAAGAAAAGACAGTGTGTGCAAAATTATGTAAATAGAGAAGAATTTTTAAATCCCCCCAACAGTACTTTGGTGTAGGAAACAGTAAAAATGAATGTAATGACAAAGAACAATGACAGAAGATAGCAACTCATGAAAAAAAGGCAAAATGGAAAGAGCATAAAAAGCAGCACTCAGATTTGTTCTGAAGCTTGGAGAACACTGCTACAGATAACCTTTACCATCTTTACCACAAACCAAGATAAGTTTAAAACACAATGTTTTTTAAATGATTTGTCAAAAAGTAGCATGCAGCTGAAATAAAAGTCATTCAGTATTTTTCTTGGGGTGATTTATTGATATAAGACTTGTCTTACAATATAGTTCCTGAGCAAGCAGGGCAAAAAATAAAGTCCCAAGTGTGTCAATATATATAATGTGAAATTTCAGTCCTTCCCTGAAGCACATTTAGAGTTCACTCACTGCAAATGCATTTTTCAGCCAAGTTACCTGTCCACTGCATGCAGCTTGGTTTAACATCTTGCATTAACATTCAGCATTAGCAAACTATTCATACCAGAGCTGTAATGACCCTTGTTGGAAGCTACTTTAACACTGAAAATATACCTCCCACAATGTTTCAGTTGACATTTCAAGCACTCTACAATTACAGTTACAGTTAAATACAAAATTTGCAATACTATGGAACAATGATGCCAAACCAGGGGATATCAAATTAGTCAAGGCAAGCACTCAGGCCACAAAAAGGCAGTAACTGAAAAACTGAGGAAACATAAAGCACTTCAGAACCTGTCCCTGTGGACATGTCTATGAAACTCTTATGGACAATGAAGAAAGCATTAGGATTTCCTTTAATTCTATTGATGATTTTACATCAGGTCTTTTGTAGAAATACATTACATGGACATGGTCAAACATCTTCCCTTCAATTATGTACTAAATGGTAGATCTGAATATTTGCACATGCCCAGATTTAGGGACTCATCAGCAAAAACAAGCCTTTAAACCCTGACTGCACTGAGGAAGGTGAAAGAGAACTATTGTAAAAAAGGAAGCTTGCAAAAAGGAGACCATCATCCTTGAAGACTGCAGAAGGGATCACTCCATCTAACTGATTAGCTGTCAGGAGAGAAAGAGTACACACTGGAATAACTCATCAAGGTCTAAGGGATATTTTGGGTACAACTGGAGGAGGAATAGCTTCCTGTTACAGTGTTTTCTTCCATGCTAATTATTTGACTCTGTGATAACAAACTAATGTTTTAAGATAAAGCAAACCCAAGAAGCAGCAGCAGTGTGGCATGGTAGTTATTGCTTGGTATTTATTGCTTTTGACAGAAACCCAAGATTTTTCAGATAATTTATCTATAAGTCAGGACCTGATTCACTCCAGAAACTCTTCTGATAGCTCCTGCAGACTGGGAAGCTACTGCACAGCGCTCTCTACTTGTATTTGACTATTGACTGATGGTCTTTTTATGCATAATTAAGGATTTAAGCATCCAAACTCCCAACACCATCTATCTACACAACAATTCTATTATCCAGAGGCATAGATATCAAAGAGTAGGATTAGCCTGTTTCAAGAAAAAACCCAAAACATCATGATGGTTAGCCTGGCTGAGCAGGCAGGATAAAACTATTTCATGAGAAATCCTGAATACACATGAGTAAAATTTCCCAAATTCTGAAAAAAATGCTTTATGCCTTCTCACCTGTTAGAAATTGATAGATGACAAAAAATTACTTTTCACTAGTACGTTGTTTGCTTTGTGATGTCCTCTAGTATTTTTCTTTTAATTTTGGGGTTATCCCTTCCCAGCAGCTTGCTGCAGCACTCAATCTTTCTTAGAGGTTATATCTTTCCATCACTTGGGGAAGATAGAAATGATGCCATTTCAGTCAGTGTTAATATTATTGAGAGCACTGTGAACATGAGTGAAATAATTTCCCACTCAATCACAAAGGGAATTCCACAAACAAAGCTGTCTGCTTAGACTCTGTAGCACAGCTTAGAGGGTGTGTATATATTCCAAAAGTCAGTATTATTTTACTAACTCAGAGGACCAGAAATAAAGTACTTAAAAAATACAAACGGCTTTGGCTTCTATGGGAGTGGTCAACACTGATTTTCAATGCAGCAAAGAAATATCACTATGAATAAATGAGATCTGGTCTTAGCCTCTTACAAGGCAGCAGTGACACTGCATTTTCTAATTAGGACTGAAGTAATACACACAAGGTGAGCATCAGCAACAATATGAAGTACTATGATATACAGATTATTGGACAGATCTACAGTATTTCTAAAATATAATCACAGAGGAAGATACAGTAATAGACTCTTACCTGGATATTATCAAATTTTAATCCAGGCATGGTGAGATTCTCCTTGTCTATGAACACAGTGCTGTATTGTTGTGTGGCAACTGAAATGAGAACATTTCTTGTCTCCTCACTAGGAATCCAAGCATCATTTCTTCTATCAAGTTCACTCATGTTTAAAGCTGTGGCAAATGGGTCATCACTCCCAGCAAACACAGCTTGGATTTGTGAGAATGGCTTGGGGGATTGAGTTATTTCTAGAGATGATGGGGGACCACCTGCTTCAGGTCTCCCATTTTGCACAGGGAAAGTAGGGTTGGATGAAGAACCATCTCCACCATTAGAAAGAGAGGACATTTGTTCTGGAACTGAAGAGCTTGCATTGGGATTACTAACAGAAATAAAATTGGATGTCGTGAATGAATCAAAAAAATCAGAAGCTAAAGTATTAGTGTTAACAGGATCACCAAAGAACTTGCTCAGACTAGGACTTGGTTGAACCACCTGTGGATTATACTTCACTGGAGTCTCTATTATACTACTAAAACTGGGAGATTTCACCATCTGAGGCTCAAAACCATCAGGTAGGAACAACTGTGGCTGGGAATTAGCATTGTTTGCTTGGCTGAAGATGGTGCACACAGGAATGGGTTCAGCCTCAGACGATGGTTTGGTAGTACTGGGTGACAACATCTGGTCCTCAGGTGTGGTCTCATCAATATTATTTGGTTTTGTTTCAACAGGAACATTGTTTCCCAACTTTGGTTCCTCTTTCACTGCTTCCTGAATTGAGTCTTCCTTTAAAGATGCCTGATCATCTGTTCCAATCTCAGAAATGTCTTTAGGAGTTTCTTCATGTTCAGTTTCACTCTCATTACTTAAAAACTCTTCTTTATCCGCTTCTGTTTGTGTTTTTTGATTATCTTTAGCTTCCATTTGGTCTACTATCTCCTGAAGACAACCAAGTTCACCTGTGTCATCTTCACTATTGTTTGGGGAATCTGAAATAATGACACTCTCCATCATTTGCTCATTAAGTTTATCTACAAAATTATTTGAATCCTCTGATACAGTTTCATTCCCTTCAGACTCAAATTCATCTCCACCAAGATCAATGGTTTCCTCATGAAAGAGAATTTCTTCCTGAGTTTTCTGCTGAACTATGTCTCTGCTGTCATCTTCACCTGAGGTGCTCTTTGCATCCTTAGCACTGCTCTCATTATTCTCCATAGTAACTGAAAAAGGAGAAGCCCACCAAAACAAGAATTAGTTTTATTACCTGTATATAGCTCAGGTGTCACAGCGAAACTCCTAAGTTCCATACAAACAGTGACATTCTTGCTTTAAAAAATAGTGATTTCACTATTTCACATCTCCCCTTTGACATTTTCATTTAATGTCTAATTACAGAATCAATTCTGAAACTATTTTCTCTTTATCTTTTCTGCAAGTCGTAAAAGTATTAAGATTGAAGAGCAAATGGCTCCCACTAGAAACACATGAAACAATATCATAGAATGGTATCAAAGAATGGTTTGGTTTGGAAGGAGACCTTACAAGGTCATCTGATCCCAAACCCCCTACCATGGACAGGGACACCTTCCACTGGACCAGGCTGCTCAGAGCCCCATCCAACCCGCCCTATAACTCCTCCAGGTTTGGGACATTCCCCAGCTTTCCCGGGCAACCTGTTCCAGTGACTCAACATTTGCTTTCCCGCAAATGACCCGCTAGGACCCGCTTTCAGCAAAGCGCAGCGCGGGCTCACGGCTATCAGCAGTGCAGCTGCCGAGCACGGCCGGGCTCAGCAGGAGGAGCGCCCGGCGGCGGCAGCGCCGCCTGCGAGCCCTGCAGCCCCGGTCCGGGCACCCCGCGGGGGGGTGGGCCCGGCCTCCCCCACGGCCTCCTCCAGGCACAGCACCAGTGAGCACCCGCCCATCCGAACGACCTTCAGGCCGCGCGACCGCTCCGCTCCGGTCCGTTCTCTCCCGTCCCGTCCCGTCCCGTCCCGTCCCGTCCCGTCCCGTCACCTCCGCGCCGCCGCAGCGTCCGGCGCCGCTCCCCCCTCACAGCGCCTGCGCTCCGGCCGGGCCGGGCGGGGCTGCGCGCGCGCAGCTCCCGGAAGCGGCCGACGACGGGCCGCGCCGAGGGTCAGAAAGCGTCGGACGCGACGGCGGCTGCCTGCCTGGGCTGGGGGGGTCGCGATGGAGGACGACGCGCCGGTGATTTACGGGCTGGAGTTCCAGGTGAGCGAGAGCGGAGGACAAGGGGAGGTTGGCAGGTGCCGGTCCTGCCTTCGAAAAGGCACTGGCCGCGGAGTAGGGTGTGTGTAGTGGGGTAGAGGAGAGCTCGCCCCGGGGAGACCGCCGTCTTCCCTCCTCCCCCAGCCGGGACCGGGGCACCGCGGGCACCGCCGGGTTGTGGCGGCTTTTGGCAGCCGCGCTGCGGCGTTTAAGGGTGGGCGGCCAGCGGGCGGGAGTCGTTCCCCGCCCCAGAGCGCGCTGTTTGCTGGGCGGGTGCGGGGCCCGCCGGGCTTCTTCTCCCCGCGCTGCCCGGGGGCTCTTGCCCGGCACGGCTCCCGGCTCCGCTCTGGGAAAGGCTTTGTCTGGCGCTGGAGGGGTACCAAAATACCGTCAAAGAAACCCAAATTCTGCCTTGTCAGAAAAAAAAGATTAAAAATTGCTTTTCTGAGGGGAGAGCATGAAACTGTTTCCAGTAAGTTACGAATTTGAGTTGGTTACAGCCTACCATAGATCTTAGTGGGCTCTCCCTGTGGGTCTCTGTATGTGCAGCTGTCCCATGCGACAAATCTGTCCATCACATCAGTATTTTATGGCTGGAAGGAATGGAACTGTCTAACTCAGAAACTTACAGATCCTCTTCTTAGAGGAGCACAGGCGTTGTTTTTAATGAGGTTTCTGTAAGTTCTGGGAAAGCAGAGCGAGAGGGACCCTAATTCATTCCTCCTCCGCCTAAGGGCTTTACTTAGCTGCTATGTATTTCAGCTGGCTCATCATCACTAGCCATTATAGCAGTAATACCTGCAGAAGAAAGCCAGCATCTCCTAACAAAACAGTTCATTCTACAGTAGATGTAGTAACAGAAATATCTTCATGTGCAGTTTTTTCTTTCTTTTGACACCTTTGCTAAAGTGTTTGTGAAAAATACCGTGCAAAGGTTCTTTGTAGCAAATGTCCTGCATACTGAGTAGCGTGCTCTGTAGTCTTGACCATACCAATAGATTTCATTAGCAAATTTTGTATTTGTTTGGTTTTCCTCTTGTATAGGAACTGCTACCTAATATTCACCTGCAATAAATGTTGAATCTACTGAAATCTGATGAAGTCTGGTGGAATGCTGTTTTGTGTGATAGTATTTTGTGATTGGCTTGAGATGGCTGTAACTTGTACTTCAAAATTAATGAAACTTACACTTAAAACTTTTTTGCAGAAGAGCATATATATCCTGTACTTAATAACATTCATAGCTCATTTCTAGTAACTCACATATAATCCATCTTCCAGGAATTTGGGCAAGCTAGTGTGTGTTGTCTGGAACCTCCATGGACCTGTGTATCCTGTCCCCTCCCATACCATATATCTACTACACACTTCTCTCCTGTGAAGTATGTAACTTGTTGGAGTTGTCTGGCAGGAGGATAAAGCAAAAGGATGAATAAAGTGGCTGTAAGAAAAGGAAATTACTGTTAATACAGATCACTTGGGGAGAGGCTGAGGAAAGAAGAGATGATTTATGCGTAAGTCAGAAAGGGAATGTAGAGATGAAGGCTCTGTTGCTGATCTCCATTAACTCCCAGTGTGTCCTTAAAACAAATTCGTCTCTCTGCTTTTTGAAAGTGGAGACACTAATATAAAAATTTAAGCCTGAAACTGATCTGGTTTTTCCAACTTCCATCTCTAGGTCTAATAAGAAAGATGATTTTTTTTTTTAAACATAGTTTCTTCTGTGTTGCTAGATAATAATGGTTAGATGTATCATCACAATTACTGTTTTTTGTCTGAAAGAGTCTCTTCAGACTAATTTTTCAGCCAAGTTTTAAAAATTTTGGCTTTGCATCTCATGTTTGGGCTCCAGCAATCAGTAGAAGTCCTTCTTTGGCCACTGATGGAGAAAGTGTAGTTGTGTAAATGTGCTTTTCATCTGATCTAATGTGACCATGTTTATAGGAACATAAAGCTGATTCCTCCTAGGTGCTATCCACCAACTAACTTAACATTATTTCTGCATGGATCTTGTTCATTTCCATGTATAGAATGTGTTCTGATGTATTGGCATATATAAGATAACTTAGAATAATTAACAAATACATTTTTCTCTTTTTTAATCTCTTGGGTGCGTGTGTAAGTGATATGAATATTGTACAGACATGCAAATTATGTATGAATTTTAGGGTGTATGCCTCTTTTTGTGACTTTTAAAAAGACAATCTCACCATAGTTGCTCTGCTTGTCCAACTGCAATGAAAATGAGATTACAGTGGGTGGTGAACAAAAATGTGAGATGCTGCCTGAATTAAGGTACTGAGTGATGTGGCTCATGATGATGAATACAAAGCAACAACAGCAGCTGCAGAACATTTCAATATCAAGGTGTTTCTTCTAAAAAGGATCTTGGTAGAAATAATCAATATCCTCAACTATAAGAATGTGATGAATGAGGTCCCAGGGATATTGCTGAGTGCTGTGTTTTGTCAGTGAAATTATGTTGTTCTTGTGCTGTGTAGAGTTGACCTGGGCTTTATTCTCTAATCTGAACTACATGGTATGTCTACCCCATGTTGAATTGGCTTTCATTTTCAGGGAGTCACAATTTTCCCCATGTTTTTCTTGAGGGTTTAAACAGTGACGTTTTGAGCAGATATGAAAGCATCACTGAACATCTCAAAATACTGTGTTTGCCTTAGTTTAAGGTTGACTGGTTAACATATATAGCCCTGGAAATGAGCAGTGAGGAGGGGTGCTTTCTGGGATAGGCATTTGGCTCAAGCCTGCATCTTGCTTGTTTAAAAGCATGCAGAAGCCAGCCAGTATCATGAGTTATGCCAGAGAGGGATCATTTTGGAGCGTGTGGCACATTCAGCATGCTGGATACTCCTACTGTATGGTGCATGTCAAAAGTACCTAGACATGTGAGGAAAAAGGACAATGAGCAGGAGGCAAGGACCACAGAAAGCTGCCTGGCTGAGCACAAGGCCATACTGCCCATGGGCAGCTCCAGCAGCATCCTGAGATGGGGTCTGGCTGAAGCAGGCTTGAAAAAAGTGCGCTGATGCTTTGATAGAGTTAGTGTTCTGCATTGTGGCCATTGTGCTTCTTGAATAAGTGATACTTGGCCCATTTTGTGTTGCCTGTTAGTTGTTAACAGGTTTTATGAATCTGAACAAACACTTGATTTTTTAGGACTTGCAAGCATAAGATGAAACTTAATTTGCCTAAAGCCAAATGTGTTTTCTTAGAGTAAGAAACCAAAAGAAAGATACCAACTGAAATAGATTGTGGAAGACCTGTGACCAGTGTGTGTACACCTATTTTCATCAGTATGTATTGAGAATAGCTCAGCTGACTTACCTGTGATGGAGTAAAAGCCAGGTCTAGATTTACTAGAAGTGGTAAAAGGGATCTTCCCTGGAAAATGTATGTCACTTCTGAGCTATCTGGGGAAAGCTATGCTGGCTTTCAGGCTCAGCTCTGTTCCTGTGTTGGAGTGCAGAGCCTATACCCCCTATGGGCAGTGGTGTTCTCTTCCCTGGGGGAAGCTTTTGTGGTCTCCTGTGGGTTCAGAGAGAGCTGCCTAAGCAGAATGTACTTAATAATTTTGGTCCAGCTTTAGTAATGTCTTTGGAAGATTTACTTTGAAAATTGGATCGGTTTAAGAAACTGCCTAATAATGTCTTACTAAATTCCTAGCTTTTGTGTCAGTTCTCTTTCTTCTCTAAGATTACTTGCCTCATGAGTGCCAATCCTGTATATTTTAAGCCTTTGTGGTTTAAAGTGTTACTAGAGGAACAAAAGTAGCTAAGTGGCAAAGCTCTCTTAACTAATCCCCCAAAGATCTTCATAATGCATGAAGTGAAACAGTTGGAAAGTATTTTTTAGGACCCTTAAGCAATTAGTAGGCTATTCCTAGTGTTAGGTGTGGTACAGAATAATGACAATATAAAGATACAGGCAGGTGAACTTGAAGGGGCTTTTACATGATGATTGTTACCTTCATGAGAAATGAATGAGTTTTCTGAGGATGATTGTGCTATGCAGGTCTTTGTGAGTGGATTGCCTTCGTTGCTGTGAGGGTTTACAGAATCTGTCAATCTTTGGAATAGGGTCAATGCACTAAATACATTGGTGGTGGGAATTCTTGTGCTGTGAAAGACTTGGGGAAAACAGCTGTCTGAGAGCATTGAAGGTCACCTGGGCATGTGTGCTGCCAACCTTATCACTGATAGTCACTGCAGCTTATTAGAGTCACTGAGAGAGTCTCCTACTGTGATGGGAGAAACAAGGCTGTCTTACCTAAATAAAAATCAAAGTGTACTTACTTGAAAATTGAAATTGTGCCAGAAGGCAAAAATAACATTCATGACATTAGCAGCCTGGGGCTTGTCTAGGGGAGCAGGGAACTTGTATTCTGCCTCCAGAATGAGGCATCAGCAAATTCAGCTCCTCATCCCAAGTAGCAGTACACTAGTCCTGGTTTTCAGCATAAACAGATGGTCAAATAACTTTAAATTCAGATTTAGGGATTGCAAGCCAAATACTGTATCCTTACATTTTGCATTGTAAGTTCACGGTTTGTTAGTACAGATTGATTGTATGAATTTCAAATGACGCCTGGTTTGAAGAATATTTTGTTTGTATTAAATGTAATACAAATATTCAAATGTTGGGGTCTGTTTGTTTTCTTGTTTGTTAATACCAAACCAGTGCAATGCATCAGCACAACAACATGTGTTGAGCAAGTACTTTTTTGTTTGTCTATTAATGCCCTAAATAGTAACAGTCAAATTAACAAAACAAACAAAAAAACCAAACCACAACTTTGTGCATTTGGCTGATATTTCAAAAGATGTTAAGGAGTGAAAGTTTTTTTAGAAGAAATTGTGAACAAAGTGTAGAGAATCAGTGCAGTGCAGTTGCCTAATGCTCTTAGTCTAAACCAACCTTCTTTATGCTTTTGAGGTTTGCCATTGTGTTCTTCTGGATCATCTTTTGGTATTGTCAAGTACAATAGACTCTATTTCTTTTTATCCAAGGTTTTCATTTTTCTGCAGGTGGCCCAAATTGTCCAGGGGAAGGTAGAAGGTGATCTTTGCCCAGCATCACACTGAGCGTAGTGTAGGCATAGATGTGTGATGCCCAGTCTCCAGTTAGTCTTACTTGCATTCTGCTACAATGATTGGTGTTTCTTTTGCTTTATCTTGATGCTACTTTCTGTCATGCTTATGTTCTAGGGTTTTAAATGTCCTTTGCATGTGTAGTGGATTTGCAGTTCAGTTGTTGTCCTGTTTTGTAAAACTGTTTGCTTCAAGCTATGCACACTTCCTCATAGGGCAATTGATAAATATGAAATCTGGACATGTAGCCAAAAAGTTCTTTGTGGTTCACAATGTTTTAAACTTTTCATGCTAATATTTTTTTCCTGTGGTTAGGCCTTCTTTAAAAAGGAAATTATGTAATTGCATAGATTGTTGCATTGTCTAGCACTATCGGTTAGGTGGGATGTTGAGAGCTTGTGTAAGGATTACTTGTTAACTTGCTGCTTGTGTCTTTCAGATGTGTATCTAGTTATTTTCTAAGCTTTGTGCTATTTTTTTTTTAGTAAGTAATAGTCTCTTGCCTTGGGTAGAATCCTAAAATTGTTTGGGTTGGAACAGACCTTAAAGATCCTCCAGCTCCAATCCCTCCCTGCCATGAGCAGGGACACCTTCCACTAAACCAGGTTATTCAGAGCTCCATCCAGCTGGGTCTTGAACTCCAGGGATGGGGAGTCCACAACCTCTCTGGGCAACCTGTTCAGTCCCTTACCACTCTCACAGTAAAGAATTAATTTTTTTTAATATCCCACCTAAACCTGCCTTCTTTCAGCTTAAGGCCATTCTCCCTTGTCCTATCACTATGTGTCCTTATGGAAAGTCCCTTTCCACATAAACTCAGTAGTAAACTCTTTTTGGGCTATACACAGTTCTGTGTTCTGTGGGTGCAGACTTAAAAAGATAGTAAATTTCCACTGGTTTGGGTTCATTTTACTGCACTTTTTTGCTTATTTTCTATCTATGAGCTGCAGTGAAGGTAGGATGCTTTATGAAAGGTTCTGTTTGCAACCTGCTCTGACAAGATGACAAAGTTAAGGTGCTTTCCTTGATCTTGACAGCACTCTGGATTCAGCTGTATTGTCCATTAAAAGGATTACTTGGTATCTTCATCTGTTAAACGAACTTGTTTTTCTCTCCAAGTAACTCAGAGTAGACAAAATTACACATATTTTTGTGCAGGAGACAAGTGAAAGTCAATTGTGCTGATATTGATATTATGAATCAGACTTCCTAATTTATGAAGGCTTGGCGAGTTTCAATTTTGTAGCCTATGTATAGATGTTGCTGGGGTTTTTTTGTCAGGGAATAAACAATGGTGTTTCTTCTTGTGAAATGTGTCTAAATATTTTTTTTCTCATGCCCTTTTTTTTTTTTTCTTTCTGCAAAATGGAGAATTATTTTAAGGAAGAGCTAGAGAAGCTGATGACATTAATGTTACTGTGTATTTACATAAATTTATTTTGGGCACTTTGTCTTCAACTTTATGCATTTTTGAAAGTAGGCTGACCAGACCTACTTGAAAAGCTTTGAAAGGGCTGGAAAACTCTTTGATTTTTTTTTTTTATTTTATTAAAGATCCTGGAGGTCTCAACTTCTCTTTGTGCATAGAAACAACAGAAGCTTCTTTGATTTAAGGAGATACATAGCTGTTGGCTCATTTCTAGTGTTTTTTCAAAATAATTCAAAGCAGGTCTTTTAAATGAAAAGATATGCTTGCAAAGATCTGCAAATGTAAATTCTGTTAAAGACAAAACCTTTTCTGCAATCATCTTGGTGGTTTAAGTTGTGTCTATCAATCAGGAACACTCTAGGCTTGTTGTAGATGAGTGCTGCATAAATAAGAAAGTAAAGCAAATTGGTATGGTTTCACACTGATCTTTGATCTGCATTTGAATGTTTTGAACACAAACTCCTCATTATGTTCTCTAGTTCTTTTTTCCCCCCACTATATAGATATTATAAATGTAGGTATAGGCTTGTAGCTTGTTACTTATAGTCTTGTTGCATTTTTAAACTTTTAATGCTCCATCTTACACAAAATATTACGCAGTTTAAATGATACATTTCAGATACCAGGAAAAAAATATCTGCTCTATGTAAGTCCAGAGATTATTCAAAAAAATTAGTTTTTCCTTATTTGTACTGCCGGACAATGCCTTACATGCCTTTGCTTTGTTTAAGAAAAGTCAAATATCTTTAAGTTGCTTTTCTAGCATTAAATTTATCTAAATTTGGGTATTGGGATCTAATATATTCCAGATATTCCCTTCCAAGCTTTTAGGCATTTTTAAATATCAATTTGAAAATAAGTTTCAAATAGAATGATGATATCAAAGTGTTTCTGAATCCGAGGGTAACAAGCTGCATGCCAGGATGGCAGTAAGAAGAAGGGCCATTCAGCAGTTACCTGAATCCTTCATCAGTATTTCCTTGAAATACTTTCCTTAGTGTCTGGAGGGATCCGAGCTATTTTGTGCCAAATAGGATGTAGATTGCAGAGATTTATTTTTAGATTTAAAAAATTCATATTGAACAATAATATTAAGGGTGTCTTTTCCATGGAGAAATAGCAGATATTCCTCACAATATGTAGTTGATAAAAATGCCTTTGAGTATTAGTTTACCTTCCATTCACTCAAAATTATCTAAGAGTCTCTGTTACTGACTAGTGCAAACTAGAGATTGTGGTTTTAGTTCAAGCTGTGCTTTGTTTATCAGTTCCTCCCATGGCCCTTAATTGCTTTGTTTTGCTTCTTTCAAGACTGTGGTTGGTATAAGTTGAAGAAGCAAGGCAGAGACTCTAGCAATGCCATTAACATAATACAACAAAGAAATAACATTATGACAAAACTTTTAAAGATAAATAACAAATTACTTGTCCCTTCATTCACACAATTCTTATCTCTAATAGGCTGCAGCAGAAAAGAGGAGGCTTGGTTTTTAATTTGCTTCTAAACATGGTGGTTAATGGTGACAAAAAAAATTAATTTTTACATTGGCATATTCAACCTGAGTGGTGTGAAAACTCTTGTAAAAACAGCTTCTTACTTGGATATCATATTGTTTTTTAACAATAGTTAAAAATTGTCTACTGTTCTATGGAGTTTTTTCAGATGATAAAGGAAAATTAGTTTGGGAGAGATGCTGCATTTAATGTTATCCCTGTTATAATGAAGATCAGGTAATGTATTTAGCACTTGTATTTCTCAATCCTCACAAGTATGAGAAATTGCACAAAAAATGTATTAAGCAAAATGGGCATAAAGGCCATTTTGTAAATATGTAATGCTTAAAAAGGCAATTGATATATAAGTTTCAAGATTTTTGCTGAAATTAATGGATTTTATTAATTGTGCTTTTCTAATGGCTTTCTTTTTCCCTAGGCACGAGCTTTAACACCTCAGACAGCAGAAACAGATGCAATAAGATTTTTGGTTGGAACACAGTCTCTTAGATATGATAATCAGGTAATTTTTCTGTCAAATATCAGTTGTAATTTTTAACACTTTTTGTAGCATTGTTTTGATGTCCCTCTTCCTTTCTCCCCCCTGTTGAGTATGAGCATTGATAGTCAAGTTGAAGACTTCTGTAGGTAGAATGTAAAGATATTGAAAGGAAATGGAGGTGAATGAAAGCTGTGTGCATTTTCTGAATATCATATCCCTCTTATAAATTGTATGATTAAATCAGATTGGTTTAGTAAAGAAACTGCCATATTTTTGTTAATTTGAATCTATAGATGCTCTGGAACTATCTTTAAATCCTTGAAGAGATGCAAAGTGAAACAAATTCTTTAGGCCTTAATTGCTTCTAATGGGACTCTTGGTACATGCACAGTTGAGAACACATGATGCTTCATAAACTGGATTTTTCAATATTCATTATCGGAAATCAGCTGTGTCCTTTCTGATCATTGAAACAATTCAAATTAAAGTTTGAGTGACTTTCATGGCTCAGTTTCTATTGGGCTGTTTCTTCTCAGGTTAAGTGTATGAGCTGTAATTGTACAGCTAGTACAATTTTTGTGACCGAATTTCAGTAGAAATCATACTGAAACAAGTTGTTGAGGCTGAAAGGGTTAGAAGGCAGTATTGAGTGCAGGTGGCAAGGCTTGGGTGGCAGGGGAGCTGCAGGGGTGGCCTCTGAGAAGAAGCCAGGAGTTGCCTGTGCCAGACACAGCTGGTTCCAGTGAATCCACTTCAGGACACAGGTGAGTCAGTATCCCATGAAGGCCCTGTGCTGAAGCAGAGGAGCAGAATGAGGTGCAAAGAGCATCAGAGAGAAAACACCCATAACCACCACGGAACCACATCCACCTGCCCCTCTTGAAAGGATCAGAGGAGTCTGGGTTGACGTTCAGCCTGGAAAGTGAGGGAGAGAAGGTACTTGTTTAACTGCCAATGAACTAATTCATTCACCCAAGTCAAGTCTGTTTTGCCCAGAATATTAATTAGTAAGTGACCTTCCTGTCTGTAGCTTGGCACATCAGTTATCTCATTCCCATTCTTCCTGGTTTCTCCTCCTGTCTTTCCTGGGGAGGGCAGGTATCTGGGTGGGAGTCTGTTAGCCAAGGCTAACACCCACCACAGAAGACCCTGGCATTGAATGGAGTGACCAGCTTTTTGAAAATGGCTTGTAATGGGCTGCACAAAATCCCTTGGAACCACAGCTTTGGGACATGTAAGCTGTCAATTCCCAGTGAGTTTTTGAGTTCATTATTCAATGATAACACTGGATGAGACTCAAGAAAGGTTATTCCAAGGCATAAGGGGAATAGAGTATTCAGTTTATTTACATTTCAAGTAATACTTGTGCAAAGAGTAACAAAAGAAGTGGCCAACACAGTTAAAATTAAAAGTTCAATGCACACAATTATATTTTTGATTGTGCTGTCTCTTGCTCCTCAAATATTTGGTATAATTTGGATTTTTTTTACTGTGATTTCTGTGATGGTTTTGCAACTTGCTCAACTAATTAAATCCTGATACAAAATTGATGTTGAAGAGTGGTTCTCACCAGTTGACAGCCAACAGATCTTTAATAATTAAAATTTTCTGATTTTGATAAGTTTATTTGGTATATGCTATATATTTTGGAAATGTTTGCGTATGTTTCAACTTTGAGTATGCTTTTCTTTCTCCAGTGAATAACATTAACAATAGAAATGGAGGACAATTTCTAGTGTATTCACAAATGTTTGGAGGTTATTGGCCTTTAGCTGTGCCTCAGGCCATCATTTCTTCTCAGCTAGTTCCTCAATCCCCAAGAAGTGCCCTAGGCTCAGCTCATTATAACTTAATTCAGCACTAGGTTTTCTACATTTGCTTAAAAACTTTTTTAGTTACCTGACCAAACTTATGAGCTTTTCTTGCAACACTTAATACTTTACTGAGTCCTGCACAGCAAGAGGTTTTATCATGTGCAGATTATTTCTTCCCTTCTGGTCATGGGCAGGTGTAGTGCAAATGAAAGAGGAATAATTTTACAGCTGGCATAATAACTTTTGCCTCATTGAGGTGTATTGCTGTATAAAACAATTTTAGGTGTTCTTAGGAGAATATATTTTAGGTTAAAAAATTTCCTATTTATACTAGTATTTCAAAGGAAAGGAAAGTTTGTATAAGATTTTACATTATGTTAGTATTTGACATATTAATAGTGTATATGACTTGGCATTTGGTCTTCATAACATGCTGCAAATGGTTTAAGTAGTAGCACTGTTCTATGTGGTGTAGTTTTGGAACTTTTGTCCTCAGTACTTTCCTTGTTGCTGAACTTTGTGTTTATTGTATGCATTGGAAATATCCAAGTATGCAATTTTTTCTTTCCTCATCTCATTCTCAGAACTCTTCAAGTTATTTTCAGTCTTGTGTCTTAGAACTTAAAATACTAATTTCCATGATTTAAATAGTGCATTGCATCTGCTGTACTCAGCACCTCAAACCTTGTGTTCAGTTCTGGGCTCCTCACTGCAATGAAGGCTTTGAGGTGCTGGAGTGTGTCCAGAGAATGGTGATGGGTCTGGAGCCCAACTGTTATTAGGAGCAGCTGAGGGAGCTGGGGCTGTTGTTGTTCAATCTGGAGAAAAGGAGGCTGGGGGAGGGATGAAGGTGTCTTATCACTGTCTACAGCTACCTGAAAGGAGGTTGTGCCAGGTGGGGGTCAGTCTCTTCTCCCAGGCACGAGACAGGACAGGTGAGAGGAAATAGCCTTAAGTTACACCAGGAGAAGTTTAAGCTGGATATTAGGAAAAATGTTTTCATGGAAAGGGTTATAAAACATTGGAAAAGAATGCCCAGGGAAGTGGTGGAGTCATCATCTCTAGAAGAGCTCAAAAACATGTTAATATGGCACTTGAGGACATGGTTTAATGGTGTACATGGTGGTGTACAGAATTAGGTATTCAAATACCTTCTATGAAATTTCTGTTGTCCTTAGTATTTAGTGAAGTGACTATTCCATATATCACGTCTTCAAATCAGTAGGAAGATTCTTAGAGAAAAAAACACTGGGGGAACTTTTGCAGTTCTTTCTGTTCTGCTGATCAACTCATTCTGGTAGGTAGTGTTGATTGGGTGGCATAGCTGTGAAAGTAGTAATTTTTCAACTCACAAAATGTAAACAATACTCCTGCATAAGAATTAAATTTCAAATTTCCCAAAAATCTCAGTCTGGGCCTTTTGTGAGCTACCTGTGTGTATTGTAAAATTGTGCCCGACGGGCGGGAAGAGTGATGAGCAGGACTCCTTGATATCAGAAGGCTAATTACTTTATTATACTCTGTTATTCTGTACTATATTACACTATATTACACTACAGCTAAACTGAAACTGAACAAGAACTCAACTGTACAAAATCTTGTGACTGTCTCCTTACTGGCTGCCAGGACACAGTTTGCATAGATTGGTCAAGAAAACAAAATACTTACACCAGAATCTAAATACCAATTCCCTTCAGGTGAACAGTCTTCTATAATGCATTCCACTTGTGCACAAACACAAGCACAGCAAATAAGATAAGAATTGTTTTGATCATTCTCTTCTCTGCTTCTCTCAAGTTCAGAGAATGTGAATCCCACGTGTGTTCCACTAGTTTAGAGCTGTCCGTGTTGTCAGCTGAATCAGAAACGTAACAGCAGAGAGATTGGTGTTCTGTGCCTTCAAAGGGCTTCAGATGGGGTAAAGAGCACTCCCTTATGTGCTGAGTGACTTTCAACGTGCTTAGTGTGGGAAGAGATGTGTGTGACTGTAGGAAATGGGGTTTACATTTACGGTTCACTTTCTCAGGTGAGAAACTTGGCCTAAGCTTCCAAAGGGGACTCCAAACAAAGGCAAAGTCTGAGGTTAAATGGATCTTTTTCTGTCACTCTGAGACAGATATGCAGTTGTTAGGGTAGATGGAAGGTGTTCTGATTCTTGAATAGACTCCTAGGTTCAAGGCAGCAAATGAAGTTTCAAAAGGCAACTTGCTTATCAACTGCACAGGCAGTTCTGTGGCTGGGATGACAAAATGGAAGAATAATATAGGTGATGATGTCCAGGATTATATTTGAAGGAGGAGTTTCTGATGACTGTTTGGGCAGTAAAATAAAAGGTAATGTGTAAACTCATCCCTTAAAAATAATAGTGTTAAGATGAAGTTGAGACCTATATTGCAGCTTCTGTATTTTAAGAAAATCTACTGTATTTCTGTATAGCTTTTTGCAGTGATTCAGTAGTTAATATAGTTAATTTGGTTCAGTAATGATAGGATAATGATAGGATAACTCTTGGCTTTTTTTTCCTCTTCATTGTTCATGCAACTTTGAAAATTAATTTTTAATGAGGATACAGTTCTTCAAAATTTGTGAGTCTTCTAAAATATGCTTGTCCACTGTTGAGCTTAGGGGAATTAGTACTGTAAGTAAAGTTCCTTCTGTACATTATGCCAGGCTAAAATCTTCGTAAATTCCTTATGTTTCTGCAGCAACTGTAAAAAAACAGCTGACTAGTAAAAGGGAGGGAAAAATTATAGACCTATTAAAAAAAAAAAAACATAGCAAAGAAACCTGCAACAAACACAAATGAAAATAATAAAAAGCAAACTTAGTTCTGTCTTTTAAAAATATTTTTTATGTATTTAAATATTATTGTTTTTCTTCATCTTTCAGTACTTTTTTTCCCATATAGTATGAAATGAGTAGATTTGTATCTTGGTAGTGATATGTGACTGCTAAAGTGAACTGTCAAAGTTTCTTACTGAGTGTAAAGTACTTGCTTCAAAGAAGAGTCCTTTCCCTCTCTCTCCTTTTTTCTTTGTAGATGATTTGAATGATATGATTTGGATACAGAATTGGTGCAGACATTTAGACTAAGGATTGTAATGTTGTTATTTTTGTTTATTGCATAAGAAGCATTGAATTGTAATATGTGGCTTATTTACTATTAGCCATAAAATGAAAAATCACCTTCAAGCTTTAAGTTGAAAATTGAGACTAAGAATGGTACTTCCTCAAACAGGGAAATTGCTTGTGTTTTCCTAGAAAAGTTAATCCTGCAGGAAATCAATGATATAGTAAATTGTTGGTATAACAATTAATTAAAGTAGATATCGGTTATAAAAATCTCATTAAATTGTTCTCTGGAGTCATTGTGCATAATTAAGACCCACAGGAAAACATTTGAGACCCTAATGTTCTATTTTATTGTATTTGCAGATTCACATCATAGATTTTGATGATGAAAATAACATCATAAACAAAAATGTTCTTCTTCATCAAGTGGGTGAAATTTGGCACATTAGTACAAGTCCTGCTGACAAAGGTGTACTTGCAACCTGCTACAATAAAAGTAAGTCCTTTTTAAATATGCTCAACTTGTACAAGTGCTTTGGTATATTTCAATGTGTCAAGTTCAAACCTCTAGCAAGGTGTAGACACTTTCACTTGGAATTATCAACGCAAGCATTTCTGAAAAAAAATCTGCAATAGTAAATTATACCTCATTTGTGTCATATCCTTAGATTATCTTGGTTAGAAGTCAACTTCTGCATTCATGTTAAGAAAAGCAGCAAAATGTGCCTTAAGTTTGGCTGATGAAGGCAAAGCATGGCAAATAAAATATATTCCTGTTACTTTAAGCATAATTTTTATTGATGTTTGCTTTTGAAAGTGCAGGTAAATGTCTTTCAAAATGTGCTGGCATCGAGCTTTACTTAAAACTGCAGATGAAGTTTGTATATAATGTTATTTTTCATATTTGAAATGCAGGTATGCCTACAGAGGGCTACATCAGTAGGAATGTTTCTTGAGTGCACAGCTATTGAGATTAAGGGTCTCTGTGCAATTCCTGAGTGAGGCAGGTGTGAAGATTTTCTGTCATGAGGCTTGAGAAATCCACTTGCATCACTCAGGGAAGTGGCTGATTTTTCTCTCTGACAGGAAATCTGAGGTGTCAATTGAAATAAATATTTCATCTAGTCAATATTCATCTGTTCTTTCATGGAAATGCAGTCCAAGGGTATAACAATTACAGAGTTAGTTTCAGGCTTTGTGCACCTGTGAACAGCTGTAAAGATGTATGATCCTGCTGTTCAGCCTTCTGATTATACTAGGGAGAGGATTCTAGGATTGCCTAGTTCTCCTAAATCTTTTGGATTGAAAGAAAACTGCTAAAATTTCAATTCCTTTCACACATCTTAGGTGATTTTTTAAAACCAGTGATAGAAGATAAGTAAGTAGATTTTTTTTTCCATTGAAATGACAGTGGGCATTTTGATTGAGAGCCTTTCTGTGAGATTTCCAATTTCCTTTATTGGACCTAATAAATCACATGAATGTTTTCTATTCCAGATTATTTGTGTTCTAGATTTAATTTATCTGATTTCTTAATATTAAGCTCTATTGTTTATTCTTTATGCATCTTACTTTAAAATTATCATCCATTAGCATTCTGCAGAAAACAAGTTCTCATTCTCAAATGGTGATTACTGACTCTAAATAGCAGTGTATAGAACTGAAAGCACACAGTGTGGGGTTCTGTAATAAGGAGTACTGAGTTCAGCAGACAACTTATTTCAAGTAGTAATGCAGCCAAATTGAGCAATCGAAACCTTTACAACTCTTAATGAGTCGCATTTCTTTGTTGTTTTAAAAAGACTCAACTCATTTTCTCATTGAACTACCAGTCAAATGAGATGATGCTTTCAGGAACAGCTCTAAGTGTAGTGCCCATTCCTTGTGTCTGGGCCCAGCACTTCTGTCAAAACTTGAACATTGTTGAAACAGGGAGATTGAAGAAATGTGAGATGTGTCCATTATTAATAGCTGTTTTTGAAGTTGCTTAAAGAAGTGATAAAATGTAGCATTGAAGAGAAGTGGAATTACCTACATTTTCCATTTCCTAGCTCACTGGATGAGCTAATGGAATATGGTGAAATTTCCTCTTTTTTAATGGGAAAGATACTGAGTTTTCTTTTACTCTTGCATATTTGCAAACACTTATCATAACTGATGTATGAAAAAAAATGTTGTAGGTGCAAAGAGAAGGGCTGTCCTGATCTTTGACTTTTGTTAAGAGGAATTTGCCTTTTATATAGGAAGTTTAGGGATTATAAATTTCTTTTTTCAAATGCAGTGAAAATCTCTCTATGGTATCCCGTTGATATCATCCCCTGTTACGTTATTGAGACATCAAGACTCCTGTTTATTTTTCACTTGACTACTTGATGGTTAATACTACTGCCTGAAAGTCACAGATGACACCAGCAATCTTGCTCTATGTTTTGAAATACAAATGAGGTGCTGGTTTGCTTCTCTTTTTTCATGAGGGGATAAAACTTAGCAAAATAATGTAATATGCAAAGCTTTTGATAATTTCTTCTGAGTGCTAAGAATTCTGTATGGGAAATGGGTGTGTGCATTCAGCTGGTAGCAATGGCTTGTTTCTGGGGTCAAGGTACAAACAGAAAGTTTAAGCCATCTCTGTGTGTTTGAGAAGAGTGGTGTTGTAATAATGCTTTTTTTTACTACTCTGGTTGAGAGATGCCTTGAATTGATATACCACAAGTCTTAATCAAAACTCAAAAAATCCTCTTAAATGGGGAAATTCCTGCATTTGATTTGGTTTTGTTGTTGCTGTTTTGTTGTTTTGGCTTTTTTTTTTTTTTTAATTTCAAAGACAGTATTTTAACTCCTATAAAATCCCACACCATCATGCTTAGATCTGAAGGTTTTTCCCATGTGTGTGGATATGTAAATGTGTGTGGGTTGTTTTCTCCTGGAACATATGGGTAGGAAACCTCATTCAGAAGTAGAAACAATCTGGCCTTGTCACTCTCTGGGAGCGTGATTTTTTTTTTTTTTTTTTTTTTCTCCTTCCTTCATGGATATGTGAAATCCTTTTACTTGTCCTTGACATGGAAGTGAAAGAGGCATAAAGAGGTAGAACTTAAAATGTATTTATTATTTATTACAACTAATGAAGAACAAAGTCATGTACCTATGAATCATAATAGCTATTCTTCTATGTCAATAAAAAATAATTTCCTTGTTCTCTACTAGGTTATTTTCTTTAAGTGCTTACTTCTGATAAAATCAGATTTTTTGCACCTAAATGACTAAACCTGCAGCAACCACAATTCAGTCATTATTTTGAGATGGGCTTTTGCTTTTAGAAACTCTCGACAAAATATGTCAAAAGTGCCAAGTATAGCACATTTCCATGACTGGATGCAGACTCTCCACTCATATTTTTGGCTTTACTGCCCTTTTACATGAAGTCCATCAGAATATTTGCTATTTACTGACATTGATTCTGCATGTCTTTAAATTCTATGATTTCAAGAAAAGATCATCTCCTTAAAAAGTAAAAATAAAATGGTTCAGATAACTTTCTTGTTCACAAGAAGTCACAGGAAAATTTAAATCCTTGCTGGATATGTAATTTGGGAACTATATTGTCTAAACAGTCAATAAAGTTAAGTCAAAGGGTGCTCTGTATTCTTTGTTCAAGATATTTTACTTGAGTATCAATATATAATTAGGTTTTAAAAAGGAAAATACCTTCCTGTCTCTGGAGTCAAAATGAAGGAAACAGCCTTTTTTTGTTAGCATCAGTATTTACAACTTTGTCTCATTTTGACATTGAAAAAATGCAAGGCTTTATTAATGATGCATTCTCAATTATGACATTAACGAGACTAATAGTGGATCCAGTAGCACTGGAACAATTGTGTCTTTGGATATTAATCAGAAATTCCATTTTTTAGGATATTTTGTCTTAATATAAAGAAAAAATTGTGGAACTCCATCTCCCCTCATGCCCCTCCTCATGCACACACTTCAAAAATACTGACTTAATCACATCATTACAAAGGGAAAACTTATTAGACTCAGTTGCTGCCTCAGTTGTTGTGGTTTCCCCTGTCACCAGTCATGAATATGCCACTTAGGAAATTTTATACTGTTCTGACTGATATTATAGGAAAATGATTTTATTCTCAAGTGTTAGGCTTACTAGTTATGTATAATCTTGTCCAACCTCCAGAAAAGATCAGGAATTTGCTATGCTGGTGGCACAGCACTTGCCTATGCTACACATTTCTAACTCACTCACCAATATATTGTGCTAGAAATGTATTAAGACCATCCTGATGTAACTGATGTTGCTGAGAGATAGGATGTGACTTCAGGAGACACTGAGAAGTAGCTCCTCTTTTTGCAAATGTGCTTGGCAGCTAATAGATGTTGTGAGAATTAGGAGTGTTGTATTTTGTCACAGATTCCCTGGGTGAAGAGAGAAAGTGCATAAATATATGAAAGAAGCTAAGTATAAGAGGAGAAAAGAAGGATTATAGTCTGAATATCTCAGGGGCAGGGGAAGAAGGCTTTGTAAAATTAATATCTGAGGTATCCAGAAGAACTCAAGCACTGTTAGTCAGTTTTGTGACATGTTGATGCATAGTTCTTCTCTTCTACTGCAGCAAATCAACTGAATTAAAACAGGGGCGTGGGTTTTTTTTTTTTTTTTTTCCTCTTGAAGAGAATAAGATTGTTACTGACAGCTTTCAAGTCGGTAAAAATCAAGGGGAGAAATTAGTTTGGTAGTCTTCTAGCTTTAGAAGTTAAATTAGATTATGATAAAGTTCAGTATGAGGCAGGTTAGGTCTTAAGAAAACTAAAAGGTTGGATTCTTGAGAGAGCAATGCAATTTTAGGGTAATGATGATAATAAAAGTGACTATAAGCTAGAGTGGTACAGCTGCATCATAATTTGTTTAATGCCTAATATCTGAAAATTTACATGTGCTTATTTGCCTATGATAGTTATTAATATCCCAAAGTTATGTTCAGCAAAGCAGACATCATATAATTTGCTTTACAGTAGCCCAGAATTAAAATGGAGGATACTGTATTTAGAGGAAAATCTCTGTCAGAACAATTCTAGGAACTTTACACCTTTCTTCTTTTTTGCTGTTCTGGCTAGTTGTAGACAGTTGAGTACTCTCTTTTTTATTACTTTCATTAAATTAAAATTGGACAGAAGTGGCACTTCTAAAAAGTGAATGAGAAAGGTGACAAAGTAATTAAGGAGATCATAGCATTTCTTAGTAGAAATCCACACTTAAATATCAGAAAAGAAGAATTATGGGGTGGGTTGAGGGTCAAGAATGTACCCTCCAAATAATGATATGAACCAAGGAGAAAAATGGTATACTAAATATGACAAGTTTAAAAATGAAGATAAATTAGTCTTCAAGAAGTTGGTAACTAACCAAGCACTGTCTTCAACTGCTAAGGGGAAAAGCATTTCACATGTGTATTCCTACTGCAAGTTTGAAAGGAGCTTCCTTCATTATTCAGAACAGCATCCTAGCCTACTCTAGGATAATTTTTTCGTTGTGAAAAAGTGAAATGACAAATCCCTCTAATTTACACTAAAGGGGAGTATCTTGGAAACTAGAACAGTGGAGACCTGACAGAGTGCTAGACTCCATTGGAAAATTATCTCTCTACAGTCTCAATAGTGCTCAAGTTTCAGACTATAGGAGGAGAATTCAGAAAGCCATTTCATGAACTTTTAATGATGTTCTGAGGCAACAAGAAATACCAACAGTCAATGGGCTTAGGTGTTTAATAATTTTTGTATGTAAAGTAGGGGATGGAAGCCTCAGCTCTAGAAATGACCAAAAAAATCTGGATCCCTGCATTTATATGATGATTAATAGGATGTTGGGTAATACTTGGAAATATATTGATGATGCTATTTTTGTCATTCCAGCTTATCATACACTGTTATGAGGTGTTTGAAAAATTTCCAAGTTAGGTGGATGTGCAGTGGTTCAGGTTTTATGTGGCTTTTGGGGGCTGGGGGAGTCATGCCTTGAATTTGCTTTGTTTAATACAGAAATTATTTTTAATCTGTTGCCTTGTTTATACACACCTCCCTGTCCCTCACCTGCTGTTTTGGGGTACTGTTAAAATGGAGGCAGGCTATTTCCTGCCTCCATTTTTTTGAAGTAAATTTCAACTACATCATTAAAGGAAAGGGGAATTCAGGGGGATTTTTCTGTAAGCTGTGTAAAGAGTTCTGCAGCCATTTGCCAGTTTGCCAGCAATGGATGGCTTCTTTTCGAGTGAGTCCTAGATCTGGTCTCTGTGGACCAGAATACTAAATAAAGAGGTTGAAATGAATGATCATGGTGATGAATTTGGGGAAAGCTGTTACTCTAAAATAATGTTTTATAAATATAATTATAGTTTATACAACATTATTTGCAAAACCTGAATATAGCTTTCATTATATCCTATAAGCTAGAATTAACCTCCAGATTTGTACATTGCTCTGAGATACACATGAATCTATTTATCATGTCAGCAAAGAAACTAGTGGTTTGTTTGGATTTTGATACTGTGTAATGGTCAGCTACTTGGGTGGTTACTGTGTTCTGTTACATGTTCTACAGGAATTTAGCAATGGTAAAATTGTTTGGGAAGTCAAGGGTTAAGGCAAACTGCTTGTGGGTTTGCATGATATGATAGGGAGATAAAGGAAACAGAGGAGGAGGAAACAGAAAAAGATCCAGACCAAAAACTGCATAGGTAGAAAACAGTTTGCTTGCTGAACCTCCAGTTGGACCTGGGTAGTGGTCTCCATTATTGCAAAGGTGAATTTTTAGGATGTGATTGTATGCAGCTACCCTGGGTGCAGGAGAAAGATATGCTTGCAGGGGCAAAAGTAAAGGACCATGTCTCACAGCATAATTGTAGACAATTGTACTGTTGCTGTCACAGGCCTAATAGGGGAAATGCTTGCTGAAAGACAAAGTGAGGAAATTAAGGCGATGGTAGAGCTGGAGAAATAAGGAGATCCCAAAACCAGCTAAAGGATATGTGAGAACACAAGGAGGTATGCCATGGTAAAATAGCTTTTGGGCAGTCAGTCAGTAGGAGGCTTGGGAAATGTTAGAGATAACATCCTTAGGTGTTGGCAGAGATTTAGTGTCTGCCCATACAAAAATTATGTTTTGGTTTTTGATTAGGATTTCTTGTTTTGCATTTTGTTTCTTTATCTGTGGAAACTTCTGCTATTTTCCTGTTTTTCTTCCTTTCTGTGGCATTTACTGAAAGGATTGGTGAAATAATTTGCCAAGATCTTAGATCCACATTGTTGGACCTTTTAGTTTTGTTGCTGTAAGGTGAACAGTGGTCTAGAGGCTTCAGCTTCTCTTACAGCTGTTTTAAACTGTACCAGCAAACTAAACAGAATGGTTATGCTTTTTGTTTATGCAATTGTAAATTGGGTTGCAAGGGTATTTTCACGACAAGAGTACTTTTATGTAATTGAAAAGCTGAAAATTAGTATGTCACAGTATAGGTGATAAAAATAACAGCATTAAAGTCTGATGTTTGGAATGATTTACTCTAATGATGTCAGGTAGGGTGGAAGCCAGTGTGAAAAGTGTGTGTGTGAGCTGTATCAACACTGAAAACAATTTAAGAAAACAACCCTTACCTGCTAACTTGTGAGGGATAGAACCTGCTGGCTGTGCAAGTCTTAATGTTGAATAATCAGGTTTTTGGTATCAATCAGCTGACTGCATGTTTGTTGGGGTTTTGGTGGTGTTTTTGTTTTTTGGTTTTTTTTTTGTTTGTTTGTTTGCTTGGTTGTTTTTTTGCAACAATATTGCTATAATGATCATTTTTGCTGGAAATTGTAATCTGTAGAGTAAAATAAATAATCTCAGGAAGATTAGACTATTATAAGGTTATATATGTATTCTAATAACTTGGAACAGGGCCCTGGCATTCACCTAGGGACTGACTTGGAGTAGAGCCTACTGTTAAGCTGTGAGGGTGCTCTATGAGCAGTTTTGGTGTGGGCTAAGTTACAGTGTACTTTCAGATAATAGTGCCTAGATGTAGTCTAAGAAATTAATGAGTAGTTGGAGAGTAGCCTCCTTCTTTTAACTTAGCCTGCAGAAAAATTCAGCTTGATTGTGCTTTCTGGCCTGAGGGCTGCAGACCTGATGTTATCTTAAGTAAGTTGTCAAAAAATTAAATACCTGTCATAGTTCTCCATTGCAGACTTCTATAACATACACAGACTGTTTATTTTGGATAATGTATTGAAGGGAAACATGCAAGTACTTCAGAAATTAGATGAAAGACATGATAAAGATGTATATGAAATAAATTATGGTATGAAGATCTGGTCAAGAATTTCTGTTCTGCTGATCTCAATAATATGCTGGTTCTGTTGTGTGGCTTATTCCACAAAATTGACTAATTGTTTTAGAGATAATTTCAGCCTTCTAGAGAAGAGGATATTTTGAAACAGTTATCCTTTTTTGTATAGCATTTTTACAGTGTCTGGTGCTATGGGGTGGTTTTGTTATGATAAGAATTAGTAGGTGTTGTGGAGGTTCTTCTTAAAGAATCTTGATGAATTAAAGAAAAAGCTTCATGCTGCTCAATTTGAAGAGAATGTTTAATTACTGGGTATTAGGTGCATGCATTCATTGAGGCAAAATTAAGTTTCTAGCAATGATAATTGTCTTAATTCATACTAGTTCTTTCTTCTCAAGAAAGCTCTTCTTTTCTATCTGCTTTCAGGTATCAGATGCTGAATCAGATCATGAGCTGGAGTTGTTTGCCAGCTTGGTGATTTCTGAGTTCATAGAAAGGCTTGTTGGGTTTTCATGGGGCTGTGAAACAATCCCTTCTCTTTTATTTTCAGTGCCCTTTGTAAGGATGCTGATGGTTTTCTGACTTCCTCATCTATTGCTGCACTCAAGGCTCAGAAAACTGTCAGTCTTGATACTAAGAGCTTTTTTCCTGAGCTGTAACTACCACTTTAGAGTACAGCATCATGTTGGGATGGCTTGAACTGTTTTTCTCTACATGCATTAACTAACTTTTATAAACAGAGGAGCTCATCTTTTCAGTCCTTCTATTTTCACCTTTTCCATGGCATGAAATTACCTAAAAGTGTCAGGTGTGCAAGGCTACGTAGATGACATCATTACACTAATAATGCTATTTCAGGAGCTCACAGTGCAATGCTTCCTCCAAAGATAAATCTTGAGATAAATCTTTGTTTTAAATCCATGAGATAAATCTAGATTAATTCCTTTCACTAGGAAGAGATATAACAGAATTTAAAAGCAGAATCTTTATCTAACCTAAATTTAAAAGCATAATTAGTAAGTTTCTATGTTGCTGTCATCTTTCGTATTTGTGCTTGCCTTTGCTTCTCCTAAGAATTCAAATTCTTATTCAAATCCATGGACATATATGTAGAATCACATTTATTGTCCCAGTTCAAATGTATTTTTAAACTCCTACAAAAATAGTTTCTGCACTTCCTAGTTTCTGCACTTCCATTGCATGTAGGGACATAGAAAACCACCAGAGGGCAAAAGGAAGTGTGACTGGACAAAGCTGTTACCTGCAAATTTCCACATGCAGGCAGGCATGTGTGTGCACACATCCTGGTTTTCACTTGGATTTTTTCAAACAAGATAGTTGCCCTGGTGCAGTGGTTATGAAGACTTCATATAAATAGCTTGCATTTTTGGATTCAGAGCATACAAACACAAAATGTGTTTAATTTTGTTGAAAATAGTTTGCCTTTAAAATCCATTATTTCAAAACAATAAATCTACAATGAGTTATGGCTGTCTAGTGCATTGCACTTACACACTGAACTCATTTATTAAAAAACTTTCTGTAGAGAAAATTGATCAGTAAGGATACTGGAAATAATTCTGCTTCATCTGCTTAGTATTGAAGACAGCAGGTGACACTTTTGCCTTTCTGTAATGAAAGCACTCCATGTAGGGAAATCATTGGTACAGCCATGGGATATGCTACAGTCATTAAAATGGGCACAGAAGTGGAATGTGTCTTTAAATATTCCCTCTTCTCAGCAGTAGTGGTGGGATGTACAGAAGATTTATTCCCATAGTTTGAAGGAAGAAATAAATGTCCTTGGTGTTCCTAATGTTCTTCTAATGTTTTTTTTTTTTTTTAGGAATTCTATCTGTTATATGTAATTTGATTGTTTCTTTACAAGTAGTTTGCAGTAAGGTTTTAAATGAAATGGTTGCCTGTCTGACCCACGTGATGAAAAAATACTACACAAGTGATGAACAGCTTGAGAAATTGTTTCAAGTTAATTCTGTTCAAATTTGAAGGCCTCTATGCATAGATGTACATTGAGTTCTGTCCAGATGAGAGATAACAAAGCTGTCATCTCATAGTCTGTGCTATAATCTCACTTGCATGTAAGACTGCTGTAGGAGTTAAGCTCAGTAGTGTCTCAGCCAGTGTGCAAGAGCAGATGCACAGTGAAAAGTGTAAGATCTTGGGGACCATGTATGATAGAGTTAGCTTGAAGCACAGATCCTTGTTATCCCTTGATTTAGGATCTCATCCTTATTTGACAGCGATTATCAGGATAATTGCAACATTTTTGATATGAAGCAAAAGGAAATGAATGTCAGAAGAGGAAGGAGAGAAAATGACAGAAATTCAAGTATAACAGAATGGTCATGATATTGAAAAGAGTGCTTTAAATGCAGAAAGTGGATAAAATGCTTCTGAATTAGTGCTGTCACTGAGGGATAATCTCTTGAATTATCAGACTGCTCTCTCTCTCACTGTTGGAAGGTTTAGTTCTCTTCCTCTTTTTAAATTATTTTTTCCCTTAGAACAAAAGAAGTGTTTTTCTGTCTCTAATTCAAAGTAGTTTTTAAACACTATTTTCAAGTATTGATCTCAACTAATATAAAAGACTGCAAGAGAAAATTGTTCTTTTGCCATCTCCAGTCAATGCTATTGTTACAGTAAATAACATTTTGCAGAAACATGTAAATTCTTACAGTTTGTGTTTAGGCTTCCTTGTGTAATGATTTTGTTGCATAAATGAAAGTTAAAGGCTTGCTTTTCTCTGTATTAGACTAGTTCTGTATTTATCTTCAGAGTTATTCCCAAATAGTGCAGGTGAAGCCAAGTATACTCTGCAAGTTCCTTCCAGTAAATTTTAAGACATTTTGCAACTTCACTTTTTTTTTGCATTCTATGTTTTGTGATGTTCTTTCTGTGATGAAAAGATAGTCTGCTTTTATTTTCCATTATCCTGTCCTTCTTGGAAAGCTAGAGAGGCCCAGGGAGTATCTCTTGCTTCATACTCTTAGGAGAATGATAAAGATTTTTTCTTATTTAATCTTTTTTTTTCCCCTCTTGCTGACTTATCAACATCACAATTCAAATACTAGCAATATCTTAAATAGTTATAAAATGATACATTTTTAATAAAGTAGCAAATCTTGAGTTATTGTAGTTATATGATGACATCAGTTCTGTAGCATATTCTATTATCTGCATATCCTCTTATGAAACCATGTTAAAATGTTTTGAGAACTATTTTAGTTGAAATTTTTCTCCTGATTCTAGGTCATAGTTTGCAGCCTTAATTATTTTGTGTGTATAGTGTGTGGGGTTTTTTGTGTGTGTGTCATCAATGTTTCTGACCATTAGACATAAAACTTACGACATTTCTGCTACTGCAGCAAGCTGAGTGACAGCTACAGGAAGTATGAGAATTTGAGGTTAATATTTGTGTCTTTTTTGACATTGTGAAGACTATTTTGCAGCTCAGCATAGTTTTATGATATCCACTGTGGGTGCACATGCCATCTAGTAGACTAACAGCACTTTTCCACTGTTCCTTATACTCAAATTGCTGTCACCATGACCTTCAGGGCCCTTTCTGCAGAGCATTGTTGAACTTTGAGGTACCTGTTAGTCTGTTTTTCCAGCCTGTTTCTGTCCCTCTGATGTTCCCTGAGGTCATTAATGAAGATGCTGAATAGTGCTGGCCACACTGCCAGCTCCTGAGACATACCAGTAGTGACTGGCTCCAGATGACTTTTATGCCACTGACCACAACCCTTTGAGAATTGTAGTTCAACCACTTTTGAATCCAACCCTCCTGTTCTTCAGTTTGTCTGTGAGGATGTTATGGACCAAAGGCTTGTTAAAGGTAAATAACATCAACTGCTTTCCCCATTGTTACCAAGCCTGTTTTTAATTTAATTTTCACTGCAGAATGCAATAATAGTTGTTGGACATGAGGTCTCCTTCATAAAATCTATACTGGGTTGTCCCAGTCACCTCATGTTTAGAAATGTTTTTCAGATTCTCTTGGTCTGTCACCTTCCTGGGGACTGAGGGGAGACTGACTAGTGTATAGATCCTTCATGCCCATCTAGAATATAGGAATGCCATTTGCTTTCTCAAAGTCCTTAGGAACCTCTCTCCAGCACCGTGACCTTTCAGAGTTAATTGAAACTGACTTCATAAATACATTGGCCATTCCTCAGTTCTTGTGGATGCATTACTAGGATCCAATTTCTTTAAATATTCCCAAACTTGACTTTCCCGCTGGTCTTGGCAGCCTGGGATCCCTCAATCCTGAGGATAGCAAAGACCCCTCCGCTCGACACTGAGCTTATTAAAGTCCTACACCAGGACCAAGACTATAAATAGGAAACTCCTTCTCGTTGTCAGAAGATTGTGTTATCCTTTGTTTCATCCTTCTAGCAGACACCAGCTGCATTTTGCCACTTTGGTCTACCTTCTAATCCTAAACCATAATCTCTCATTTGAGCTGGGAGCTCCATGCACTCTAGTTGCTGATGTTTATAAAGGGTCATTCTCCCCTCTCACCTTCCTGATCCATACCTCTAATCCCAGCAAGATTGTACACACTAGTAAGACTCTGTATTTGACAAAAACATAAGGTGTACTTGGTCAAAAGATTTGAATCCCATCCCCGAGCTGAAGATTTGACCACCAAGGTATTTCTGGGTTTGTTTCTATTTGGTTATGTTTTCATAATTACTTTTCTTAGATTATAAGCCTTTTAGGAATGAGCTATATGTCTTTCTCCACTTGAGTTCAATAAAAAAAATGCCATGGGGTTTCTCTGCTGTGAGTGTTTCTGAGGTGTAAACAAATGAGAACTGCATACTTATTAGTAGCCAACTAACAACATGATGTATTGTTGGAATGCCCCAAGCTGAGAAAACTACTAACTTGAGTAGGGCAATATTTAGTCTTTTTCTTTAGACTTTTTGGATGTGCTAGTTGTTGATACCTTGAACTAAGAAAACTAAGAAAAAATCCCAATCACAACTTATTCTTCTTTTATTAGTAAAAATACCTTTCTTATTGTCTAGTTAATGTCAAGATACAAGCAGATTATGATTGCGAGATCTAAGCTTTGAATCCCAAGTTATTGCTGGAAGAATTTTGTGTGTGCTGGTTGTGGCCACACATCTGGATTTCTGTTCAGGGGAAGTACCGAGTGGAGACCATGGAAGGATGATATAGGGGGTGGTGAACCTACCTTTTCCAATTGAGCTAGTCATTAGAACTTGGTTCATCAAGCTTGAGGCAGCCATGTAATCTGCTCGTATTGGATGGAGTGGCATTTGTCCTGCTTGAGGCACACTTACTACAAAAGTTATATTTGTCTTTGGAAATCCTAAGGAGTAATCTGGGAATGCTTGAGGTTATATAGATGTACTCTTGAATATGTAACTGTCTATTAAGGTGCCTGATTCACCGGGGGGATAAGTGGTCTGCAGTTCCCATCAACTTGTTAAGGAGTGCAGTTTTTAATATTTTATGAAATATCAAGTGGGAATTTAAGTACATTGGTTTCATTTCACTTTATTTCACTGACAGCTGCCATGGTACCTCCATGAGAGAACTGTTGTGTGTGTGAAAGTAGCAATGTGGATGACGCTGTTCAGCTCTGCTTGCCTTTGTGATGATAGAAGCCAACATGTAAATATGCCTCATTAAGTTTTATTGGTGTACTGTGCAGCTTTCCTCAGCACAGAGTTAAATCTCACAAATGATTTTATATGGCTAGCCAATACCTTATTGCTTGTGTGGTTCTCACTGTTGTTGCAGCTTTTACATTATTGCACCCAAATTCTGCCTGAAGAGCAGCTCACGGGTGTAGCGATGGTTGCAGTTCTTTGCTTGGGCTGTCCCCATATGGCACAGTTCCCAAAGTGCAATCAGTAAATTCTGACCTCCCTCAAATAGATGTCTTATCTGCAGAGTATATCAGCTAAAAAGATATGTGCTGAAACGTTGTCTCAAATCCCCTTGGGATAGCATAAGAAGCATCAGAGTATTAAAAAGTGCAATTTATGCCTTTTCCAATTTGACTGCCTGTGTTCTGCGCACTGTCTCCTGTTCTTCCATAGAAAAAGATGAGTTTACCTGTCTCTCCCTATACCCACTCTCCATGTCTACTCCATACTTTTGCACACTCTTAAATCGTTCTAGCTGTGTTAGTGTGCAGCAGGTGAGGTTTTTAAAACTTCCTTGGACATCTGTATATACAATGCAAACATATGTTAGTGTTAGGATAAAGAGTGAGCTGCTGTGTTTCCATGTTTTGGGGTTTGTTTTTGTTTTGTTTTGTTTGGTGGATTTTTTTGAAAAGTCAGTGTCTGGTTTTTGGTAGCTAAAAAGTGCATTTAAGTAATGGAAAGAAAAATTAAACTCCTTGTGGCTCATTATTCCTACATATATCTCACCCTCTGTATTTCAGAAAAAATGTAAAATCGAGGACTACACAGGCTTTTAGAACAAAAGATGAAGTTACTAACCCAGAAAACAAATGGTCTGTTTTCCACCTCTTTTTTTGCCTGTGAAGGACATGATATTGAGTAAACACAACACAGTTTATTAATTGATTAAAAATGCTGAAAGGCTTATTATTTTTTTAAAACAAAATATGCATACCTGAGTAATTTTGGTTTTATTTCTTAATTCTATTGAACTTGAAGAAAAATGTTCACATTGATTGATAAGGAAGAGTGCTAACTGTTTGTCAGTGGAAGGGAGGAGGGTTCTGAACACTAGCTGCTTGTTCCTGTCATACTGAGAGCACTAATGGGCACCAGCTGGGCTGTAGCTATAGCAGCTTCACCACTTCAGCCTTGCGCAGCACGAGCTGCTGTGGCAATGCTGCAGAAGGGCCTCCTGTGCAGATTTAGGAAGTACACACTTCAGTTGTTGTTCCCTGGGCAACAGAATAACTGCAGACAGCTGGCTTTGCACCACCTGAGCTGATCAAAGAGCAAACCCTGTCAGGCACTGATACTTCAGCTCCTCCAGCTTTAGAGTGAATGTCTGCAGGCAGTGATGTAGGAAGCATTGTCATTCAGGTTTCAAGGTTAAACACAGGGGAATGAAGTAGAGTGACAGCAAAAAGAAATATGAAAACATTGTTCCTGTAGATAGTGCAGTCAGGTGTGTATAGCTATTGGTGATCGAGGATTAACTTGAAAATACTAAATTACTGATGTACATATAAAATATCTTTTAGAATTATTCAAAAAGAGACTGGGAGGCTAGCAATAATTGGCTTGAATTTCAGGAGAAGGAAGAACAATCAAGGGTGATATATCATGTTTTTCATTAAGAAAGACCATAAAGAATGATTGAACATAAAGATTAAAGTGGTATGTAAAATTATATGGCTATGAAGGATCTATATCTGGTTTGCTGGAAGCTTCTGACAGGTCAGGACTGCAGCAGCATGGTGGGGTTTATTCAGCAAGTGATGCCAGAAGCATGAAAGGTGGATAACTGAACAGTAGTGAGCTGTAACGTTGTCCAATGTGGGCCTGTATAATTGGAATTAAGATCCACTTGAATATGTTGGATAAGAGTGATGGGGTGGGAATGGCAGGTGGTAGTGTTCATAAATGTCCACTGGACTCTCTTCTTGTACTTCTTTTATGTTATAGTAATATCCACTTAAAACTTTGTTTAAGAGGGGTGCTAACTGCTTAAAATACTGTTTTAAACTTTGTTGTGAAATAATAAAGGTTATTTTTAATTACTTCTCTTAAAATAAGTTTCTCCTTTATTTTTTTTCTAATATCTGTATTTACTTCAAAAGGCAGTAGCTTTCCTTTTGCAGAAGCAGCAGAGAGTGAGCATGGGTGAACGATAATACTGACTTTTAGCAAGTCCTAAATGTGCATCTGTCCCCACCTGAAACAGGAAGGAGAACAGATTTGGTGTGTTTCTGAATGTACTCAGTCCTCATTTGCTGAAACTGTAGAATATTGATTAGTATCTACACTTCCACTGAGGGTTTGGTTTTTATATTCCATATATTCTTTGAATTTTTTGTATTTCGTATTTATTTTAGTAACATTTGAGGAAAGTTTCTCTAAAGTAGTTTCAGGTGGGGTTTTTGCCTTTTGTTTTGTTGGGGATTTTTTGGTTTGCTTTGGGGACAAACTAGACTATGTATTTCTTGTTTGGCTCTTCTGATTTACTGCATCAGTGGCCCAGATATCAGTTGATTTCTTAGTATGTTTACTGAGGTTGCATATTAAGTCCTTTTTAAAACGGTTCTTTATTAAAGAGAATAAATTAAGAGGGCTGTATAAACAGATTTTGTGGGATCTGATGTTCAGTTGCATGCTTTGTTGTTTTGCAGTCTGTGGCATTTTCTGAAGGAATCTTTATAAGAAGTCTGAATTACTTAAAATTTTAAGTTTGTCTAAGTCTGGAAATGTGACAAAGCTCACTTCTTTCACTCTGCAAGTCTTCAACTGTAGGAAATGCTGATGGCTGATGTGAAATCAAGAGAAATGTGAAGTACACAGGCCATTCCTTCTAGCTTTAAAAACTACCAGTCCATTGAAAAATTGTAATTTTCCACAACAGCAGAAATGACTTTCAGTGTCCTGAACAACTGTATTGCATCTGGAATCAGCAGTGTTCTTATATGCACAGATTTTTATTTTTTCATCTAGTACAGAAATGATTGTGTAGTTTTTAAGGGATGTCTGCTGGCTACTGTGTTTCAGCAGCAGCAGCAGTGCCATGAATTGATTTGTTGTGCATGAAGGAACTTTATCAAGGAGTAACAGCTACCTGTAGTTAACCTTACAGTGTTTCTTTTTGAACTCTGGTCAGTAGCTTCCTGTTATTTTTAAATTTCAGGCAGATATTTTTTCCCCAGGCTTATTTCTTACTCTTAATATAAGTTGGAACAGTTCTCCAAGGGGAACAGTGTTTGGATGAAGATAAATGGGATGTCCCGCCAATCTACAGCTTTTCTTTTTTTTTCTGTGTTGGAAACAGCTGGTAATATAAAGCTCAAAATTTTCATGGAAATAGTCCTCATTGAGAAGTCCTTTTGAATGCTGCAGGGAAAATTAGTATTAACTGACCATGGTGTGACCCTTTGCAAATTGCACACTCTTCATGCAGAGTGTTTTTTCACTTGCTCAACTTGTAAAGTTGGCATCAACGACGGCCTCATGTTCTATAGCCATGATGATCTCTTAGGCTTTGGCTGAACTCAACAAAATTTGAACTCAGCAAAGTTTATTTCCTACATTTGATTACTGTACCCCTATTGCTACCAGCTTAATGTGTAATTGTTTCCTAATTCAGTGCTGTCAAAGTATGAGATTACTTTATTAGACCTTAAATTCTGTTTTGCTTGTTTGTAAGCCTGGATCATTTCAACAGAACTAGGTAGATGAAACTATTGTACACTCACTCTAGCAGATATTATCCTCTGCCTAGGAGATAATACTGGTGGACTTGGGGAAATGGTGCTTAACAGAGGGTTGTTGCAGTTGGAAGAAGTACATTTAGCTTCATCCTTAGCTGTACCTAGCAAAAGATATACTGAAGATGTATGATGAATTACATAAGGAATGAGAAGGAACAAATATTTCCCTCTCTTGAATGAGGAAGAATAAATATGACAAAGATTCAATAGTTCATTGTCTCATTTCTGGATCATTTAATGTGAACAATGCATGAGGAATACAGTGGAACATCTTCTTCAAACCTTTGACTTACTCTATGAAAGTTCACTAGTGCTTAGTAAACCTTGGAACATTTTTCTTAATATACTCAGTGATAAAACTTCAGCACAACCTTATCTGTTCTGTTCTGCATTGGTGCTGTGACATAAATAAAAATTCTTCTTTCAATATGAAGTAGGGATGCACAAATGGTTTTCAACTAAAGGAAGACACAGAAGCACAACATAGAGACACCATGTTTTTACCTAATTTTTCTTTCTTTTACAGAATAACTGGCTTTGCCATTTAAATATTAGTTTAATACTTGTCTTTTAGCATTTTTAAGAGATAATATGAGAGCTGGTAGATGAAAACATTGTCATTTTGTATGCATATGTGCAGTAATGTGATGTGAAGTTGGTAAAAGATGGGAAAATCTGGAGTTTCTCTTTGCCCGTAGGCATTCTAGATAAGCAGTGGCACTACAGAGGTGGTAGTGCAATTACCTAGTAACACTGGATTTTTAAATTTTCATATGATCACTTGGGAAATAAGGCAATATGGGTAATGCCACAAATACTGTATATTGTTAGTGAGCTTTTCATGTGGCCATGGGAAGCTTGTTGTGGGACTTTGATTTCAGTGTAGTGAGAATTCCTGTTTGTGTTTGTGGATTTTGTGTTTGTAGGTTTATAGCTAGTGGTTATTCTATTAAGAGGAATTGTGACCCAGAAAAAACTCCACTTCATCTATCAGAAGAGTGACGCTTTCACTCAGCACTTAGATTTGCCCTCTCTTTTACAAGAGAGAAAATGGTATATTTAAAAATGTTCTTTATATAAAGGTGAAGTAAGCCTTCCTTAAGGCCAGCCATATCTGAAATTACTTCTCTGGGTGGCTGTGGAAATTCTATTTTGGTTTCACACATCTGGGAATTAACAAAGTGTCAGAACTGTCCAAGGAGAAGTTAGTAGTGCTCTGAATCAAAGTCTTTGTTCTACAGATTTCAGCCATGTATCTAATTCCAGAATTTCTTCAAAGTTTGAAGCTGGAATATTTGCAATGTACATACAGTTGTTCAAGATGGATGGACATTCAGCAGCTGGACAGTGGTGTGTCACTTTCCCTGAGCTTCACCACCTGAAAGCAGAGGATAATGTCTGTGCTGAGTCAAAGTTTTGTGCTTGTTGGCTTTTAGTGTTATCCCTTTCTGATGTGCAATTTAATTTATCCTTCCCCACTAGTTCCAGTGGAGTAAAACAAGCATGGAACTGCACAAAATTCTGCATATGAAGTTCTGCACCAACCTGTACTTCAGTTTTCAAACTACCAAAGTGTTATAGGAGCCTCAATCCCCACAAGTTTCTGGGGGATTTTTCTCTTAATATTTATATACACATACAGATACACTTATGCTTTGGCCTCCTTCAGTCTTCAAAATGATGCTTCTTTAGTTGTTTTAGGGTTTTTGGTCTGGAAATCTGATTGTGCAAGGAAGTAATACTCCAGTTTGAAGAAGCTAAAATACCATTTCAAGGCTGTCTTTAAGATTGTGCTGTGGTTAGAGGAAAGATGTCTTGAGAATGTGTTTTTCCCCACCTTCCTCCATCTAAAACCTTTACTGCACAAAGCAGCAATACTTGGAATTTCGATCTTTTTATGGAAGATAAATTTGATGGTGCACTTCAGTCTTTGATTTTCAGTCTTCCCTCCACTGATTTGGCCTATGTGGAAGTAATTTATTGTTTGTTAAGGATGAGAATTGATATTATATGGTGCCTGTGTAACTACTCATTTCTCTTGCCTAAGACAAGACAAGTAGAGCTCAGTACTGCAGAGTTTATTACAGGGATTTGTTTCCTTTTACTTTCTGAAGAAAGCTAAATTTGTCCATTGTATATTTTCAAGTTTGGTGCTTTATGGATGTGTGTATATGACATGTTCTCACTGCTTCTTGAGCAGATGCAGGGCATTGAAATGTTAATACATTTGCTCCAGGTTTTACCAATCACAGTTTGAAATAATTTTGGGACCACCTAGCCATCTACTAGCAAGAAAAGTTGAAACCAGAAGAATGAGGTCTGCTGTAATTTTTCAGAAAAAATATGGTGTAGGAGGTGATTGTGCAAGTTTTATGGGCAGCTTCGCATTTATCAGAGAATTTTAAGAAAAGTGGAATAATAGCAGATTTTTGTACATGAAATGAGAAATCTGAATTGAAACTGAGCCAGGATAATGAAACATCAGTGTTGGATATTGCTGTACACTTTCACACATGAGCATGCAAAGGGCCCCTTTGGTTTCTGTATTCAGACATCTGTTATGTAAGATGGTCTTCATAATCTCATTATATTTACATATATTCTAGTAGAAGTAATTTTATCAAAAGTGAACAATACTTAAAATCAGTCTCTATCCTTTTAAAAATCTGGCTGCATAAAGTTTTCTATTTGTTAGCTAGCTTGTAAAGTAGAACAACAACAACAACAAAAAATACCCCCAAAAACACAAATAAAAAACTACAAACCAAGCAAACCCAAATCACACCCCTCCACCCCAAAACAACTTCAGAAGTGATAGTTGATTCTTAGTTTTTTAATTATGTCCATAATTGTACCATAAACTTTAAGAATTGGGCTCGCCACTGATTACTAGTTGAAACCTTGTGGGTTAAATTTCAACTAAAAAGAAAAAGGTAATATTTATCAGATAATTCTTGGGAAAGATACGTCCTATCAGTATATTGAAAAGTGTTTTGTGAAGGCTACGTTTTTTAAAAAAAAAATTGTTTCCTGTATATTAAGTTTCTTTGTGACATTTTAAAGTTTTCTTAAGACTTGCAGTGCAGTGCTGGAGAGGAAAGATGGCTTAAAGAGTTTGTTTTCCATTATTTGCTTTTGTGGTGCTCTGCCATGATCCTGATAATAGTGGAAAAGTTAATATGCGTGGTACAGACTTTTTAGTAGTTATAATCTACCAGAAAATGTTCATTACCGGTTTTTCACATTGAAGTGAAACATTTGATAAATCTCCCCTTCTTTAGCTATATTGAACTTTTAAGTTATTTATTACTTGCATGGTGTACAAAGCACACTGTGTGCTGGTTTGCCCTTTGCTAAGGAAAGGTAGCCATCCACTGCTGCTTTCTTCTCTTCCTCAGTGGTACGTGGATCTGCTGTAAACAATTTGCCTGGAATGATTCAGAAATAGCTGTTTAGTTAGCATGCTCTACAATTAGCAAAAGTTCAAGTAAGTGTTAGTAAATAAGGGGTTTTCTATCATCTTTAAATGTATGGTCTCTTTTTACTGTATTCAACTTGTATATCCAAATCACTGTAGAGCAGTTATGTGCATCATACATATAATTTTTGCTCAGCACAATCTCTCAAATATCCAGTGATTGTGTGTTCAGAATTCATATAAAGTCCTCCTCCTATCCCTGTTTCCTGTTACAGAAATGGAATTTTTTTTTCTACAGGTTTCACCTTTTCCACCTAAAGGTTTCATGACCTTTTTTTTTATTATTTATTTCATATGACTGCATTTTAAACATGTCTGCAGTCTTGTATTTGGGACTTACTATGTATCAGTTACTTTTTGTCCTATTCTCTGTTGTTTGGCTGCCTCTTTTTTCCATAGAGAATATCCACATTGGTGACCTTTATAATACATGTTTTTTCCTCAGTTAGTACCATTTTAGCCTGAGAAGGCCTTTTCAATGTCCTTGCTTCCTCTTGAAAACACTCTCATTACATGCAGCTGCTGCCACTTTCCTTTCCACTGATGAAGTTGGTTGCGTTTGCTCGCGGCTCTGTAATCAGACACTCTTGACTAAAATCAGCTAAAATGTACTTGGAGACAGAGGCCTGTAAAATGACCTCAGAAGAGAAGATTCATTGCTGCATATCCTATGGACTTGTCATATAGCTCATCCTGCAGCCAGCAGTTCCTCTCCCTGCTTTTGCTTACCGTGGCTGGTTCCCTTGTTCCCACTGGAGTGGATCACACCGACCTGTTCATCCTCACTGAACCCTGCACCAGTGGCTAGAACAGCGTGAACATATGCACTGCTGCTCTGGTCTCCTCCCATTCTGCACTGCTACAAATTGCTATACTGGGTGATGGGCACTGCCATATGTGCACAGACCATATGGTATTTTCTCCTCAATCTACAGATCCCTTGTTCTTCGTACATTGTAATACTTTGCTGTGTGCATGTAAGTTCAGTTTGTCTTTTGGAAGCCGTTTTTATTTGCTGGGGTTAGAGGCATATACTTACTTGGGAAACTTAATTTTGCAATAAGCAGTTGCTGGTAGTAAAGGACATAAGATAACGCTCTAGATTAAACTGGAGATAGCTGTTAGAAGTGTTTAAATGATGTCTGTACCTTTACTGTTAATGAATCAAGCAATGTAACTTGACATACTCGTTAACATCAGTACGGGGAATGAAACTTGGAAAACATGCATCCCAAAGAGTTTTCATGAGCACCTAATTTTGCTTTTGTTCAGGAAGACATATGTCAAATACATGCTAATTATGAGTTCTGCAGCACCTTGACTGCTAACTTGAGGTCTGCATCTGTAGCCACGTTCTGCATTCTTTGAATTCATCTTGGTATAATATTTTTAAATTTTTCAAACAGCAGATGTGCATTGCTTATAGATTTGTGTAAATGTTGGTGCAGTGTGTACAAAATGCATCTCCCATACAATGATCTGTTGACATTATTCTCTCTTGCTTAGCTTCAGACACTAAAGTCATGACATGTGCTGCTGTTTGGAGGATGCCGAAGGAATTGGAATCAGGCAGTCATGAATCCCCTGATGATTCATCAAGCAACACTCAAACCCTGGAGCTACTCTGTCACCTTGACAACACAGCCCATGGCAATATGGCCTGGTAGGATTCTGCATATTTTATACTTCTAGAAAAAGCCTAAAGGATAGACCCATGCTGTTAGTTTTGTGCAGATTTATATTGAAGAAACTATGCTATGCAGCTTAAAAGTATTCCATCTTAAAAAAAAAAGTATAAATTGGATTTTTAGTCCCAGATGTTTCATAGATTAAAAACATATATTAAAGTCCTGCAAACACATATGGAGTAACAGCCTGTGTATTGTTTGAATGTGTTTTTCCCCACCTGCCCCCATCTAAGGCCTTTGTTGCACAAAGGTATAATACTTAGAATTTGAATATTTTGGAATATAAATTTGATGTTGCATACAAGTTTTTATTTTTTAGTCTCACTCAGCTGATTTAGTGTGAGTAATTTATTGTTTCATAAGGATAAAAATTCATTTTGTTACATGCTGCCTGTGTAACTACTCTTTATCTGTTGTATAAGTCAAGACAAGGAGAGCTGCAATCTAGCAAGAGGTTATTACAGAAATTTGTTTCCCTTGCTGTTATATTAAGAGGACGTTAAATTTCTCCATTGTGTATTTGCAAGTTTGGTGCTTTATGGATGTGGGTATATGACATATTCCCACTGCTTCCTGACCAGATGCAGGACATATAATAAGTTTTAAGCATCCATTTCTAGCCACGGATGTCTAATTTGAGCCTTGCAGATTAAATTTTAACCAGAGAAAAAGGGTAAATTGAAGATGCTATTTATTATGCAGGTCTTGAAAATATAGGACATATCAATGTGTTCAGAAATTTATAGATGACTTTTTTCTAAGGTACAGGTTTTCTGAGTGTTAAATTTCTTCATAGTAGCATCCTTTAATTCTTTGCTACATACTTTGAGTACTCCTCCTTGTAGTTATTTTTTTTATTTTATTTCACTTTTTATTGTGGACACTTTTTGGTAATTAAAATTCCATACTAAATTTGAGAGGTTTTGTTGTTTGTTTTAATCTCTTAAGCTTTGTGCTTTTTGTCTTTTAATTTTCCATAAAATTTTCAATTTCTATCTGATGCTGGAATGCCAGAGCTTTGAATGGTAGCCAGATCACTAAAGGAATAATAGGAGGCATACAAACAACTTTTTGTCAGGATGTGAATTATATGAATGCCCAGAATTTGTTTTTTGCTCTAAAACCAGTTGATAACAAGCTCATGAGCAGTTTTCAGTCATCTGCTATCTGATTTTGTTCAGTACTTAGTGCTTACAAATATCTACTGCTATTTAATGCCCTTTACCTATGTGCATGTATATATATATATGCATAGAGATTTGAAAATGTTCAGTGCTAAAGGTGCTAAAGTGATAAAAGGTGTAAAGAGAATACTTGGCATTAGTACTCCTCACATCATCTCAGAAAAGCACAGCTGAGTTAGAGGATCTTGTTTTAGAGCAGACATTTCTATTCCTGTCTCACTCATAATGGACACAACTCATAAATGAGTAAATTAGGCCTTTTGTGCTAAGTATGTCACAAAGGCTACACCCCACTGAGGGGTGTGTTGGCTGCAAATAGCAAAGTAAATATTCTTTTTATTACACTACTTAAGTGTTTAGAAAAACATGAAGCCCTTAGACAGTAAGGGTTTGGTTGCTGTTAGAACCAAATAGGAATCAGAAAAGCAATTTTCCTCAGTGCCAAGTATAAACACTTTTCAAACCACAATGTAAGACCAGTGTTCTGGTGTACACAACCACTATGAGATCAGTGGTGGTCTGGCACCAAATACTTGCAGTAAGAAGGATCTGTCATTTGCCTTGCCATTACAGCATACATACCCTGTATGTTTTGCCTGGAAAACCACAGGCTGAATGCTGGATCTGAGTTTAGTGTGACCATGTGCACTTTAACAGGGTGGCTTAATCCCCAGCATGCTGTAGAGCAGTGTGACTATAGCCATGAATGATTGGATACAGCCTTCATTTTTTAAGTTAATTTTGACTATTATTAGTCAGAATGCATGCTAAAAAAGATTAGATAAAAAACTGGGCTACTATCATATCTTTATATACTGGGCCTGGAAGAGTGGGCAGAGTTGTCAGTACAGTTTAGAGATGGAGTTTGTAATGTTGGTGTCAACCCTTGTGACAGTGGCTCCAGATAGCAGCTTGTAGGAGGGTATTTTTTTGTCTTGCTATCCATTGCACAGATGCTTCATGAGATTTATGGATCTGGTTGGAGATCATAAGTAATTGAGTTTTTATTGTAAATCAGGAAAAAAAGCAAAACTATCTTGAACATGCCACCCGTTATATATTCTAGCATCTACTACCCTTCTCAGGGCTTTATTTGCTCGTAGTTTTTCTCATGTTTACCCTGCTCTGCTTCCTTCTCTATCAGCTTTTTTAAAGGTGAGCCTGTTAGCTGAAATTTACGTCACAGATATTTGTTTCTAGTATCATGCACTAATAAACACAAGGGGTGTATTTTTTTTCTAGGTCTGGTGTGTCAGGAATTGGTTTTGTTCAACTCTGTACTGATGCTAACAACTGATTCTGCATTTTTTTACCTTTCTCATCTCCTTTATGGATTTCTGTACTCCGATTTCTCTGAAATTTCCTACTAAAAACCAGTGGAGACATGCTTAATACCTGTTCTCTTTTGTGAACCAAGACCAAAAGAGGGTTTTCAATCGATTGTGACTAAAATCTTAAACTTTGCTGATGTGTTACTCAACACTGCGCCCTTCCTTCTCAAGATCTGTGGAAATAATTTTCTAGTCTTGACAAAACCTTTGGCAAAAATCTAATATCCAAGGCATTACAGGCAAGTGAAAAAGAAATTTGGTTTTCTACAGTTCCATTTTATCTGGATTGCATGAGTTACTGTGCTTAAAAATTAGAGCATAACCTTTCATTTTTAGTATCTGAGATTGTTTACTGACTCCAAGCTTTGAATTTGGGACTCATCAGCATTTTTACTCAAACTCTTGTATGGCATAAAGAGAGTTCAGAAAATTAAACAGATGCTTAAATTAGGCCAACAAATAGGCCTGTTAATTATTCTGTTTGGTTCTAGCCTAAGATTTTTTCATCCTCTGCCTGCTGTTCCTCATGTAAGCCAAAATAGAAGGATTTCAAGTGCAAAAATCCTGGGTGAATTACTTTCAGTGTGGAAACCCCCAGATACACACAGGAATTTGTGCGTTTAAAAAGAAAAAAAGTCTCTTCAATGAATTCCTTCTGTAGATGAGTGTATATATTCATACATACAGAGTTAAACCCATATAACAGTAAGCATGTTGGTCTATGCAATGTTGTAAGATTCAACTAAAGATTCAACTGGATATCTTGCACAAAGCGGTTCTGTCCAAAGTACTGTCTGCATAGGAGAGGCCAGGGAAAGGGGGCAGCAGTTAATGAGATTTTGATTATTCCTCTGAGTGCAGCTTGAAGGAATCCCCAGAACTCTCTTCTGTTAAACCCCTGGAGACTTGTATTTTAGTATTTAGCATAGTAACCTCCTGTTCTCTCTCAGTTTTGCTGCAGACTCTTTTGGTAGTAGACTTGACAGGATGGATAGTCCTTGGAGAAAGAAGATACTACAGGCCATAAGACAAAGTATAATCTGTGAGATCTTGAATTCATAACACAGCAGGGAGTTTCTCTTGATTCTGCTGGAAGCAGGCTTGCCTCTCAATGCTTAGCATCTTACTTTTTGCTTTCCAAAGGTGGCAGATATAAAATAGGGCAGATCCTGTTCAGTACTAAGCTATGTACTTCAAAAGAGAGAGGAACAAGTGAAGTAAGTTGGATCGTGATTTATGGACTAAATGTGGAATAAAATGAAAATAAATAAGGGGAAAATGTTAGATGAACAGTGAAATACAACTGTAAAGGGAAAATGAATGGGGGTTACAGAGGCAATATAAGTGGAGACTCAATCCTGAGAAGCCTGAAAGGTGAGGAATGAAGAATTCATGTTTTATATAGAAAATAAGAGCTGCTAAAAATTTGTTTGAAAGGGATGAGTATGTTAGTAATAATGATAGATTACTTCATTAGGCTGCTCTACTAGCTCAGGTTAATTTTTTTTGTTGCTTTTTTTTCTGGTGTATCCCACTCAATCAATCCTAGATATGAACATGCAAATATTACCATATCTAAGAGACTGTAGAGAGGAAGAGAAATTATAAATTCTTTAGAGTCACAGATGTTTCAAGAACTCCAGGATGTTTATCACTATAATATTAAATTAGAACTTTGAATTCACAAAGGGGAAAGCTATTATAAATGAGCTGTTCCCACAGATTTTAAATACTTAGATTTTATTTGGCATTTCATTGAAGGTCTCCATATAGAGTACAGAGAAGTACCATCTCTTCCTTGGCCATACACAGTACAAATCATGCTCATTAAGGCTGGCTTTTTACAGAAGTACAAAATTTGCTCTTATAGTCCTTTCAACTTGAGTAGAGATTTAATACATAACATTTTATTGCTTCATCATGCTCATTCCATTAATGCACACAGTCACCTGATCAAAGTTAGGCTCATTTATAATTGATGTCCTGAAGACAGATGACTGAAATCCAGTAGGGTTTTACTTACTTTTTTGGCCTTTAAATTTATTTAAAAAAACACAAAAGCCCACAAAAAACAAACCATCCCAAAACATTTTTAAGTAAAAAAGCCAAGAAGGAAGAGAATATGAAACTCAAAAGTAAAAACAGTGTTTTTAATAGCTCTAACTTTCATATGTTATTCAGGTATCACTTCTGTTTCCTGTCATTTTGTTGGTAACGTTACTTCTTCTCTAGAGCCCCTCTGCAGGCTTCAGGATATATGTGTAAAAGTTCTACCTTAGGGTTTCATTAAAAAAAAAAGAAAGTCTAAAATAATTCAATAGTCCTTACCTAATGAATATAAACACGAAAGTAACAATACTTTTATAAGGATCGTATGGTCTTGAATATGTGGTTCAGTGCCTGTTAGATATGTTTTATAGCAAAGGCATGTTATAAATGCAATCATAAGTTTTTTAACCTTAACTTATTTTAACACTTCATATGTCCCCCTACCTGAAATATAATTGTGAGGACAGACCTCCCTCTGATATTTGTATAGAGGTTTCTTTGAGAGTGTCAGGACTGTCAGTTGTATATTCTGGTGTATAAACTGAACTTTTTTTTGGGGGGGGGAAGAGGGGTTGTAACAGCTGCACAGTAGATATTAATTGTATCTTCACATGATGAACAGAATTTCGGAAAATTATCTGAAATTGTCAGCATTTAAGAATAATTCTTCCACACTTGGTTCATTCCACATGTTCCATCAGCCACTTCTGATATTACAGTAAGTATAGAAACAGTTTTTTTGGCCTAACTTACTACATGACAAGTTTCACTGGTAATGTATCTTAACAGCTGCTTATCAGTACTGCTAATGCCCTTTATATTTTGATCCTTTCTAAATTGGTCAAGTTTAAACTGTATTTGTCTCTGCTCTCTTCATAATTCTGTGTGATCCTGAATTCTTCACAGGATTTTGCTCTCTTGAATCTTTGATTCTTCTTTATTGTAGATAAATTAATCTATTATATTTAAATACAAATGTTCAGTGTTCGACCATTAGTTGTTTTTCTTGCATTTTCTCTTTCCTTTTCCACTTTTGTCATCCTCTAGAATATGTCTCGATCCAGCAGAGTAATTTAGAACACTCATTTTCTCATTTTCATTCCCTTGAATGTTTGTGGTAATTTTGAGTGCTTAGTATTGTGCAATTTTAAAACTTTAGGCTCTTCAATGTAATCACTTTTTCTAGGGAATAAATGCAATTCATTAATTGGATACTGAAGTAATAGAACTTTGTATTATATGCCCTGTTTATTATGTTAGCTTTTAATCAGAATTTATCTGACTCTACTCATGTACAGCAGAGGGAAACTTAGTCAAGCTAAAATCTGACACTGAAGCAAATACTAAAGGGAAAAATAGTTATTTATTAGTTTTGGTGAACTTACTATATGTATTCAGTTAACTTATAACTTCTAATAAGTTAAATAGATTCCATATGCTTGAATGAAAATTACTGTTTATGAGGTCTTTGCAGATGTTTTTGTTTAGTTTGGATTCATAAATTATGATACAGAAAATAGTGCAGAAATTGTGTTACTCTGCAAGTAAATACAGTGGGGTTTGTAGAGTACTATTTTAGTCATCCCAACTTGAATATAGGGTTTTTTTCTGTTCTCACCATATTCCCCAGTTTTACTGCTAAATTAGTTGAGATTTTTCCCCACTGAAAGAAAATTTAACTGTTTTTAAAAGAGGGTTTCTTCTTCTTTGTAATGTCACTTAAGGTATTCATACCACTAAAAAAGCGAGGTTTGAAGTCTGCCGCAACTGATTTTGCAGGTGAAATAGATACTTCTGTTTATTCTACTACTATTCTATTTATTCTAATAGTTTTTTGTTCAATCTTACTGAATTGCTTAAAATGTTAGTGGGAAATGTTAAAGAAAAACAGTGTTGCAGAACTGTGAAAAAATCAGTTATGTAAGAAAAGTTTAAATGTTCATGAGGAACTAACTGAACAGGTGCCCGTTTTCATGATATCAGACAGCAGTTTGCTCTCCAAAGCCCTGTTAAGAATTTATTATTTAGAATATTTATCCCTTAGGGTAGAATTTTTTCCAGCACAATATTCTGGGATGACTATAGATGTAGCAATGTTGCTGCTGACACTTGCTTACATAGTAGTTAAAAATTCAGGGCTTTGAAATGTCTTTTGGATGCCTGTTGGATGAAAGAATTGACCCTTGTACATTTGTGATTAAGTGTATCTATTTGTTAAAATGTCTGTGAGACCTGAAGGGGTGCCCTGCAGCCTCCCACTGTCCATCCATCCCAGTGTTCATGCTCCAGCAATGGTGATGAAGAGGTAAGTTAGGGAGACCACATTACTACAGTCCCAGCTGCTTCTTGCAGTCTCTTCACCTCAAATTCCCCCAGAATTAACAGCTGCTGCATTAGAGGTGTTAGAGGGTACATCTATGCTAGGTCTGTGTAAACCTTTAGCATTCTGTTCTTTGAACAGAAGCAGTGGTGATTTTCTTCAGCTATCAATGCAGATCTCGGCAACCTAGATCATCTTAGACACATGTTTTAAATCACTGAAGAATTTACTCAGAGGAGTATCCTGCTTTGTTAGGTATTTTTCCCCTGACCAACCATGCAGTTTGTTCCAAACAGTATAAATCAGTAAGGATGTGCTGTATCCATATTTCCATCTTTGAAAAATCCCTTATGAAAATACTCAAATTGTCCCTCTCAAAAGTAGATGAGTTTTTTCTTTAAGGTAAGTCTGCAGAGATTGTTTTTGCAAATAAGTTTGTTTCAGCCCTTAACTTTTGCCTTAGTATTTGGAAAAAAATATTGTCATCCTGAGGCCTCCAGAGGCTGGGCATGGCTTTTACCTGTGTGTTTTCCTGGCAGACACAGATACTACAGAAATGTTTTTCCCAGGCTGCCCACCTTACTTGATCTACAGACAAGCCAGTTATTTGTTTCTTTCCTGACATGTCACACATTTATAATATTCACTTTGCAAATTTTTTAAGCTCCGTTCAAGCAACAGAATAGAAATGGTGTCTGTGGCAAGAGCTGTTTCATGAGTAGTGTGTTGTAGAGGCCCACACAATGATAGTTTAGGGAAAAAAAAAAGTAGAAATAAGTGATTTTTCTGTGGCATCTCTTTGTTGGGATGCTTTTTTATTTATAAAGCAGTTTAATTTTTCTGAATGTAATAGTAATGCAAGAGTCAGAATAAAGCCCAGCTATCTTAGGGGTTCTTGTCCAAAATAACCCTTCATTTCTTAATTCTCATTGATCAGCAACTTTTTAGCTAAAATGTTCATCTTACCTTCTAAGTTTTTTTTAGGAAGCTAAAGTGGTTCTCATTTCAGCACATCTTTAGTGGCACTCTGAATTAGATCTCAATGTCTGAGAATTTTGAGATGAAGTGTAACTTGTGTTCCCTGCAGCAGACTTCAATACACTGTAAAATAGCCAGAACTGATTTCATTCAGAAATGTGGCTGTTTTGTAGAGCACTTGGGTAGGGAACAAGATCGTGGGTTTCAGGTTGTACTTGGTCTGATCTCCTGTCTCTTAGAATTCATGACCTGATTATCTGATAAGCAAGAGTAATCTTTAAATTGTAATCATCATAATGCAAAACAGGCACAATATTTAAGTTCACAATATGTGAATTTTTCTTCTGGGCTACATGGAAGCTGCAGGATGTTCTTCTGAATTACCAAACGCATGGGTATATTTTCCATTTTTAAATGCATGAGAGTTTTCAATCTTGCAAAATTTTTCCATTTATAGAAATAAATGGTTGTCACTGCTGTAATTGCAGTTAAGCAGTAGTTAATGTGTGCTGTGTCCAACACTTGTGGCTTAACTGCAGTTCATGTCAATGAAAGTGTTTGCATGTTGCTTTTTTTCTTGCTTTGTCTATAATGAAGGACTTTGAATTGTTCATTTGTAAAAGCTCAGTAAGTTTATTGATAAAGATGTTAACTATCTTTGCAGCATAGCATTCCTTTCATGTGTGCATTGGAGTGAATATTTTAAATACTCTTATTTTTTGCTAAGGTAATGTTCTCTGTAGAATTGGATTTTATTTTTTTATTCTAAAAACTACCAGCTGCAAGCTTTATTGAAGCATCCTGAATTAGATGATAACAAAATAGGGTAAAATACAACATATATAATTGCTTGTCTTCTGTTTATATATTATTTAAAGAGCAGCCCTCAGTTTCTGAGTGGCAACTGTGAATTTGACGACTCTCTTGTCCATTTCTGAAAACTGTAAGCGTCAGCAGTTGACACACTGAGGAAAATGGTACTGCCTGGTTTATCTGTTTTCCTTTTCAGACATTATCACAATTTCTGCTATGCTGAAGACTGTTCTAAGTGAAAACTTCAGTTTCTCTACAATTTGTATCTTTCTTCAAGAGTAACTTTTTCTTTCACTCACCAATATTTCCTCCCCATCTCTTCTCCATAGTATTTCATGTTTGACATTCAGTTGTGAGTACAGAACAGAGCTGAACATGTTACAAAGGGTGATTTGAGTAACCTCTACTTGAGATTAAAAAATCTGAATGAATGATCACTACAACCACACCCATAAATGAAAAATGAAATAGATGTAAAATGGGCATCCCACAATGACAGTGAATGTTGGAGAGGCCTTTTCATTGCCAGTTATGTCAGCTCAGTTATAATTGGCTCTAATTAGTACACTATATTCAGCTGGAAAAATTATTTTACCTTGAAGTTCAGTGACGCTCAATGATGTGGAATTTATTCCTACCTGTGAAAACATCAAAGAAATTGTTTTCAATCTAGCTTTTGCAACTAAAAATTGAGTGATTTGTGTAGGAAAGGTGCAGATATATCAACAGGCATATAAAATACTGATCTCTGGCTGAAAGAACTCTTAAAGGGTTAAGTGGTCAAATCAGATTTCATTGTCTGTAATTAAAAATAAATCTACATAGATCAACACCAAATACCACTTATATTTTCAGCAATATGTAAGTAAAATGATGGACTTAAATAAATGTGATCAGAATCAACTTGAAGATTTCTTACTTACCTATTCAGCCACGTGATCACCCGGATTTCTTTAAATTTCACTTTGGAAAACCGGATTGTGGAACGTTGCTTGTGATCACTTGCAGGTTATAGTGCCTTAATTTTCTTGATTCTGTTACATGTTTTCATAAAATATTTTCATCTATTTGAAGGATTTAACTGATGTATCTATGCAGCACAACTATGTGAAATTCTGAAATACACGTGGCAGTGCCAATTGGTTTCTTCACATTGTTAAGGGCAAAATGTAGTTGAACATGTAATTGAAACTGCATGTTATCATTTTTATTATCAACACTCATTTTCAATTGCTTCTAAGTTTTTCCAAGTTGTACCATACTTTTCAAAAGTGTGTGTTGGCAATACTACAGCCAAACCAGGCAAATTTAAAGTAAATCATAGAATTATTCTAGTGCTATGTTCTTGGTAAAACATGTTTAAAAACATGATGGTAGCTTAATGTGCTAAATGTAGTGATTTTGTCCTAATACAGGAAAACTCACTACAAATGGGCTTTTGTAGGTAGGTAATTTTCATGGATTGGCAACACAGTAAGCTATGCAGGTCATGCTTCCAGCAGAAGGAAGGTGCAGAAGTTAGTCCTTTCTTTATTCTGTTCTGTTGCTTTATGGAAAAGTTCAGTGGGTAAGGAGTCAGCCAATGCACGTTTTAAGTTTCAGTTCCAGATTTTGCTTTACAAAACACCAAACAGGTGCCTTACACAGGTGCCTTCTTTACAAAACACCAAATAGTCATCTGTCTTATAGATTTGATGCTTGTTACTAAAAATGCTGAATAAAAACTGATGAAACTGTTTACACAAGGAACAAGAGTAATTTGAGAGGAAGGTATCAGCTGAGAATAACTGAGTTTTGTTGTATTAATGGCATGAAAAAAGGTACTTTGTCACTTCTTTCTCTTACCTGCAACTTCATCTTTTGTTTTCCTTGTGTTTTATAGCATAAGATGAAGATTAGATGCAGTTCCATCACTTGGATCTGGGGTCAGCCAGGTTATAGCCAGTGTTTTAGGAATACAGCAGTAAAGCAAAATCTGGGATAAAATAGAAGCATGCATAGTGTGCAGTGCAGGGTTATGAAGGTTGCTAGTGGCTGCCTAATGTTGGGCTTAGTTACCCAACATTAGGCAGCCACTAGCAACCTTCACAACTATTTGTGCAACCTTCTTTCATCTATTACCTCTGTTACAATCCTAATTAACACAGAAGAGCAAGGAAAACTAAGTCTCTCTGAATAAAATGGATCAGACCCAGAAAGGTTTGAAATATACCCCAAAACTTGATGAAACCAGGTTAGATGTTGGTGCTAAAACACTTGATATATTTTATTTAATAGTACAAGAGACAAAGAGAAAACAAGAGAAAAGAAAGAAAGGAATAGAAAGAGAAAAGAAAGAAATAGAGATGTGCAGAGGTGGGGGGCACAGGCAGAGAGTAACCAGGGGTGAGGGAGAAACATCAGCCTTCCAAGGGTGCCAATGACATCTTGTGGCTCCCCTCCATCTGGCTTCTTGGTGGTGAGGGTCCCCTGCTACCCACTGCCACCACAAAGCAATGGAATGCAATGGATTAAAAAATGTTTATAATATTGAGGTGGGAACGCCCACGTGCCTCCCCTAGGGAGGGCAAGTTTGATGTTGTCCCTTGCAACACTGGATCTGTTCCATCATGTTGCAGTGTTCTGGTGCAGGGTTTTTTTGGGGGGGGGGTCTTTAGGGGACCATGACACCCTCTTCACCTTTTCTGGGGTGAAGGGGCCCCTTAGCTGAGCTCTGCACACCAGAGGATGGGCCGTCACTGACTCTCACCAGAAGTTTTTTCACCACACACCCAAAGCCTCTCCTCCTTCCACCCTTTGGTGTGAGGATCTGTGCAAGCATGGCAGCTGACAGCCCTGGGCTGTGGTCTCCAGCTTGATCCCTCTGGGAATGTGTTCTTCTTCCCAGCCCAGGCCTGAGTTGCTTTATGTCCATCAATGCACAGTCCAAGGCCCCATTTGGGTGATTTTCTCTGCAGCTTTTATAGTTTTGCTGTAATAGGCAAAAGTCTTCCATGAACATGTTTAGCCATAAATTATAACATTTCAATCTCCAACAATCCAGTTACTGAATTGATTCACACAAAAACAAAAACAAACTTGTGACTAGTCCATGAGAAGTGAGAAACTTGTGAGGAGTCCATGACTAGAAAACTTGTGTCTAGTCATGGCCTTTGGTTAAACTTCGAGCAGTGGGACTTCAGCTAGGCTCTGAAGATGAAAACAGCATATCAAGTGCTTTTAGATAGCTGAAGGTTCAGTCTTAAAATGAAAAGAAGTTTCTCCATTTCTTCCATTTCCATTTCATTTTTGTTGATACTAAAGTTGTGACCTGTACCTCCAGGTATATTGTGGCTCTGAGATTATCGGGGTGCTGCAAAACTTGGTTACAAAAGTGTAACAAAATCACAGAAATAGAAGCTTCTTATAAAATGACAAGTTTCAATCCTGCTGTTACCTCCAGCAAATTTATTAGGGTTAGAGTGCCTAATTAGTTAGCTGAGCTGCCCACACTGACTGGCTTAAATATGCTGCTTTTCATAGACAGAATAAGAGAGATTTCTTGCATTCCTTCCTTTATAGCATGAAGTGAATCACAGGTTAAAAGTATAACCTGATTAAGTCATGATGACTGATGCAGAGTTGCAAGGAGTTTGCATCAAAACTAAGGCTTATGATTTTTGGTGCACCTTCAAAAAGGATGGCAACAATCCATATGAACAACTTTGAGGTTTCAAACTAAAGCCTTCTAAAGTTAGTGTACATTAAGGTCTCTGGTTGTACTTCTGTGTGTGCAGAATGACTGCTAAAACTGGTAGTTAATGGCAGATTTTGGATTTAAAATATGTGATGGATTTCATCTAAAGGAAGCCAGAAGAAATATGGTTTAACATATTTTGGTGTAGATTAGATCAGAGAATTAAAATGGCTTTCTAGTTCAAATTCTGATGGATTTTAATGTTGGGTTGTTTATTTTGTTTTTCTGTTTCTGTTTTACAGTGTTATGTGGGAACCGATGGGAGATGGTAAAAAGATTATTTCACTGGCTGATAACAACATATTATTGTGGGATTTGCAGGAAAGTTCAGCCAAAGCTGTGGTAAGAAATTTTCTTTTAACAAAAAATTCTGTACTTGAATATAGCCCAAACAATGGCATTACCTAGCCTAGAATTTGCTAATCTTTTAATTATTCCTTTAGAAGTATCTTGTTGCCTATAATGTAGGTGGGGGAAATGAATATCCTACCATTGTCTTAAATAAGAGTGTTTGAGAGTAGTATCTGTTGCTAGTGGGTAAGTGTTTTCTTTGTTCTAGAGTTCCCCTTACTGTCCTACTGCTTTTATAGTGAGTAATGTAGGATAAAGCAGTGCTGATTTGGTGAATGTCTACATGTGGAAAAATTGATGAGCAGTAAAGCCAAAGGTTACTGAATTCAGATAATGGTGTAACTCATGTTGGTTAATACCATGAAGCCCTTTATTTAATTTACAACTCTTGATTGTATAAGCATAATACAAGTTTCTCTATTTGCTATGTACTGCTTTGAATTCTCTCAGTGTTAGGTTAATTTAGTAATATACAGTTTATTCAGATTATTTATAATTATTTATAAATAATTATTTATTATTTATTATTTATTTATAATTTTTTACTTATCGTTAAAAAAATTCTTATTCAGGAACATATATAGAAAGTGTCATTGGCATAGATTTTTGTTTGATTATGCCATATGATAAAATGTATATAGAAAACTTTGAATGATTCTGTATAGTCATTTAGATCAGTGTCTGTGCTTATAAATGGAAACTTGTTATGCCAAGGACATTGCTATTCAATTGATCTGTTGTCACCTTTAACTCCTTAAGTCAGGGTTAATTCTTTTCAACTTAGTCAATACATTGTGTCCATAAACTCTTCCCTGTTTATACCACCTGACTGCATGCAAATAGATGACAATGTAATATAATATAGTTTAATACTTTATGCTTATAATTAAGCCCTTTGGGTTCCTTCTCTAGATGAGAAACTTTAGCTTTTTTTTTCATCTGCAACTTCAATAGGTGTTATGTGGCCTTCCAAGGCTTCAAATTAGAGTTTATTTTTATCAAATTGATGTGGAGAGTTTCTGACAGCTTACCTCCAGGAGCCTGTCTCTGGCATTGTATCCCCTGGATTTGCATTACACCTGCATTAGTCAGTATTTCTTTCCTAATGTCTGCATAATACACAAACCTTTCTGCAATATTGAAAAACTACTTTGGGGTTGGTACTGCTTGCATACTGTGGGTCCTCATGTCTCCTTGAAGAACTGAGACTGCTAGGCAACTTAGCATTTTCCCTTTCTCCTACTTTCACTCCTTCTGTCCTCACCTGCTGAAATTCTTTTGAATGTTAATTAGTATTTTCAGTGTTTGACCATTTTCTCATAACTCTCTCAGATTTTTTCTTAATCCTAACCTCCCTCCCATGGCAGGGGATTGACATTAAATGATCTTTAAGGCCCTTTTAAACACAAACCATTCTGTGATTTCCTCTAGGATGTTGTCTGGTGTATTGTCAGTTTCTCTGTGGAAATCTTGTCATGAATGCCAAATTTTATGGAGTTTTTATTCCTCATTTTATATTGCTTGGGAATTATTTACTAGAATTTTGTATGTTGTGTCTTCCTTATACTATTTCTTTTCTCAAAACTAAACCCCCACTCTTATCACACAAATATTTGTGCAGATAAGTATGATTTCCATTTTCTTTTCCTTCCATTGCTAGAATTATGATCTGTGTAATTTTGGAGAGGAATAGATGCTACCAAGTTTTGTAATTTTAGCATGATTTGGGGAAATTGGTATTTTTATCCTCAAAGCAGCATTCAGCTTGCAGATTCTCTCAGTATTTCAAGTAGCATTACTTATTTTTTTTTGGGTACTTCTAAAGTATTATTTTATTACACCAAATGTTGATGGCACAAAAGGGCTCTAGAAGGCAAAGTAAGTGATAAAGGAATTATGGGGATTTAACTTGTGACTTTTTGACTTTTGTTTTGTAGCAATTTTATATTTGCAAAAAACATATAGGGTTGACAGTTACAAAGAGCAATAAAGAAAAACAAGCAATATTTTGTTACACAGTTGACTTTCTCTAAAAAAACAAAAAACCACAGTAAAACCCTCTTCCATAAATCAACACTCTACCCCAACTTTTGCTGCTGTAGTATTTAGAATGTGAGAGAAATCTGTGAGAACAAGTTGGTTATTAAACAGATAGCATTAGTAGAGGTAAGTAGTAAATATATTTTCCATTTGGTTATCACCATGGACAAAGAGTGTTTGCAAGCTAGTGAGCTGTTGGTGAAACAGTGAACAGTGATTTCTTTCTGTGAATATCCTGTTTATAAGGGATTGTTGCAATTATGATATATTATTATGATAATATATCATAATTCTAAAAAGCGCAATTTGTATTTTAATGGTTTTTGATCAGAATGTAAATAGAGACTTTCTTGAGATATTAATAAAAAGAGGGCGTTTTTTGTTTTGGTTTGGTTTGGTTGGTTTTTTTTGCCTGGTAAACAAATATAGAACAGCCTCAAGCAAAGAAATCAGGTCTTGCCACATTAGAAAAGAGGCATGTTAAGGCAAATTTTAAAAAAAGCCAAAAAAGCAAAAAATCGCAACATTTTTTTTATGTGCAGATACATGGAGGTTATGTAAATGACAAGAAAAGTTGTCTTTATTGTTCATTAAGATGAAAGGTTGTCCATTTTTGGAATCTCTTAGCCACCTGATGTCTTATCACCTAACATGCTTTATTTCAAGCAGGCAGTGACTAAGCAGGATGTAGCTGGTGTTAGGGAAGTGTCCCTGTCTGACCATCCAGGAGTCACTCCAGCAGTCACACTCCCGTGGGCAGAGACTTTGGGCAGCTCCAGTGGGCTGACAGGGCCCTGCTGGACTCCCTGCATGCCCCAATCTCACACACACTGAGTTTCCCAGAACAGTGTCTCAGTCTTCTCCATCCCTAAAGTCATTTAATCCCAGTGCAACAGCTCAAAAGCCTGGGTTGGTGCCTCTTGTGAGGGACTCTGAATAAAGAAAATCCTGGGGTTTTATACTCTCCCAGTCTATGCAGCAAAAGTCTGGGGTCTTCCTTCTCAATCCTCTGCTCCTGCTGTGTCTCTGAGTGTCCAGGCAACTGACTGGTGACACAGGTCCATCGTGCCTTTTGTTGTGCAAATGGTCAGAGCTTCTTTCCTTGCCTCATTTCCCTCCACCATCCAGGGCTCATTCTGCAGCTGGCACTGCAGCTGCACACCTAGCTACCTCTACTGAATGTTTTGCTCAACACTAGTAAACTTATATATTCTGTAGGGATTGCTAAGGGGAGAACATTTTTACAAAATATATATGTTGCTATAGACTTATAAGTGAAATAGCAGTGTACTTCTGTGCGTGTACATGTGTTGTTATAAGTAAAAAATGTTGTAATTAAAACTTAAATCAAGAGCCTAGGATTAAAATAATAGGAATGTCAGTGTATTTGTATTGTTTTCTGTTTTTGTAAAAAACACATGATGGTGCTCAAGTTGAATAATATCATCATTGTTAACTAAAAGTAAATCAGGTCCACTGTGTCTGTATCAGGTAGTAGCGGTAAGGAGGTATTCATTACACTGGTTCATCACTGTTCTTCCTGTTTTTACAACACATTTCAATTGCTTCCCATTTTTTGAATAGGTACATATTATAGGCCATTTTAATGACAAGAGGTAAACCAAATGCTACTCTTTATGGACCTTTTATATTTATTAAAGTGTGTATAAAATTCAGGTATAATATAGATGAAAAACTGAAAATATGTCTGTCTTTAAAATTTTGTATGGGCCAAAATTTCTGCTTCTCTACAGTGATCAAAACTTCAGAGTCTTATTTGGCCTCTTTTCTGTATCTGCCTGTGATTTACAAGTCACATTGCTTCATTAAAATTAGCCTGAAGAATTGTGCAGTTCCCAATAGATTCAGAGCTTCTTGGTAATAAAATTATTGGTGTGTTCATTCTCTGAATTATCTAGTCAGCTTGGGTTAAGAAACATTTGCTAACTGTAATTTACTGTACAGTTCAGTGGGTTTGTTTTGGTTCGTTTTGGTTTGGGGTTTTGTTTTTTGTTTCAATTTTTTTTGTTAACTTGTTTCTGCCTTACAGTGTTCAATTTGCCTGTATTTACATTAAGACAAGCTTCTCCTGTCCTTTTGATCACTCCCTTTATTATTGTTTTGAGGACATTACCTTCTGGGGTGAAACTAATCTTATGCTCACTGCATCATTACCTTTTGCAATTAAATTAGCTATTCTATGCCATTTATAATCATTAGTTGGACCCAAGAGAAGCCCAGACAATGCACAAGGTGTGGATAGAATCTGCTGAGAAGAAGACAGTTAATATTTCTGTGTACAGATTTGAGGTCAGATGTCAACAAATTGCTAGAACTCTTCCATGGGTAAATGCAGTATGGTTGGCATGGCAGATGAGTGCAACAGAATGAAACAGAGATATTAAAATCTCTGATATTATAAACCAGATATTTTTCTGGTTTTCATATGTTTTCAAAAAGGGGACAAATAGAGGTGTGCTTTTGATCATTCTTATCCAAACTATTTTAGATTTCTTGTCCTGTCGGTATTACTTAGCAGCATTCATGTGGTCTTGGTTCTGAACAACAGATAATATCAAGCAGTGGCATTCTAGGCAAGGCAGAATATATTTTGGGGAAGATTTCACAGGCTATCTGAATAAAAGTGATGTATCCAAATAGAGAGAATGTTAGGAATAAGCATGAGATGCTTTCTTGGCAAGATAGCTGCTATTTCTCAAGGCAGGAAATTCCTTGTGGAATTAAGTGGAGAATTTTTTAGCACCCCATTATTACTGCAACTAAAATAAACATAGATTAACTATAGGAGGGCAGAAAACTGTCAGAAGAAAAATAAAAGGGAAATTACTGGGTCAGAATGAGAATAGAAACCAGCTCATAGGGTTGGAATCAATTTTATTTCATGGTCACCTTAATGATAGAATATAAGTAGGAGTGAAATAGTGAAACTTATTGCTGGCAGAACTTGGAATGCATCATCAGCATATAGGAATAACAATATATTTCAGAGGATGAACTTGATATTTATTTTAATTTTATAGTATAAAGCAGAAAACTCGTGTTTAAGGAATAAATATATTTTCTTACTGTAATGCAGAAACTCAGCACTTAAAAATATGTGAATTGTGTTACTTAGCTATTGTGAGAATAGTCTGAGCTGCCAATATGATGAGGCTATTTGAAAAGGCAAATAGTTTTAAGATGGTTCAGGAGTCAAGAACAGTTGTGAAAGGACTCCATGGCATTGTTTCCTGCAGTTGGAGGAACTGAACTCAATTTACTATCCTCATCAACCTTTCTGTCAATAACAAGTCAGGAAAACATTTATGCCTTTTAATGTCAATCTCAAAATAGTCTGCTTGGGTTTGTCTACTTAGTGTAGCCCTTAATATATCTTTCTTCTAAGGACTTTCCTGTTCTGTTCTTGGTCACAAAGCTCTTTTCTTGGAAGAGAGCATGAACAGTTGATCTCCATGCTGCTTGTGGTTTTCCTAGATAATTTCTGTACCCTTTAACATTTAATATATGTTTGGTTTGGGGCTTTTTGAAGGATAGTGCCTGTCCTTTCTTCTTTCGAAGTCAGACCCTGTGTAATCAAATTTTGAAGCAGGAAAATCAACCTCAGTCCTTGATATTTTGACAAAAAATAACTTGGATACATTGATACTTTGATTTGAATACACAGAAATCAGTCCTAGATCTAGGATATCCTAGGAGGGATTTTTTTTTTTCGTGTTTTTGTACTTTGTTTTTGTAAAACCCCTTCCTTCACTGAGGATAACATAAACAGTTCTATTCTGATCATGTTACATTGTTTAATTTTTTTAGAAGATTTTTTTTCTTACTTCAAAGTGTTGCTCTCATGCAACTGTAGTATAATATCATGCTGCTCTTCTATTTTTCTTCTTGTGTCAGCAGATTTAGGCATTGTTCCAGCTAAGCACTTAGGAACAGTGTAAAATCCATCCATACTCCAGTAACCATTTTACCCTGATCGAGATTTTATTTTCTTTAGAGTTCTGAAATCAGAGTGTATTACACACTTGTGCAAGAATAATTCCTAATTTTGTTGTCTAAAAGTAGACATTCAGTCTTACTCTATTCCTTTCCTTTTTCCTCAATGTAACTCCCATTTTGTGTTTGTAAAATAATACCATGAATTGTTTACCTATAGTATCCTGTGAGGCCCTCATGCCTGTATGTCTTCATCCCCTGGGCAGCACTGATCTTAATCTTCATGCAAGAATAATGTTTAAAATACACCTATGTCATGTTTTCTTTAGCTTTTGTAGTTAGCTTTTCTGCATTTAAAGAAGTGGAGGAAAGATTTCAAGATAAAAAGTGCACTTGCCTACCAGTCCATATATTCAGTATGAATTAAAATTACAACTAAGGTGTTTTTGAACCTGCATTTGTGATTCTGAGCTACCAATTTTGTTTCTTTTATTTCTTGGATGTCTAGGAAGGAAACTTGTATACTTCCTTCTGTTAAATAAGAATTCCTTCTTATATATGAAAATTTCTCTATCTCCAAATTGTCCTTTAAATCCTTGCAGTTGCTTTCAGGTTCACAGATGACATGGAAAAGAAGAACAAGTCAGTTAAGAACTTGGCTGTATATATAGCTGGACATCTGTATAAGGAAAGATGTAATTTAATTTAATTATGAATTGCTTATGAAGGCAAGGATGAATTGGCCCATCTAGCATAGGTGATTTTTTTTTTATGTTGTTAAGAAATATCACAGTATGTGTGTGCTGACCTCAACCCTAAACTTTTGACGGCAAAGAAGAAAAATTTGATCTTTTATAGTAGCTTACATTATAAAAGTTAAAATGAGAATACGCATTATATATATGTCTGTGTGTATGTGTGTGTGTGTGTGTGTATATATGTCTTGAATGCTGGAGAAAGCATAGTCTACTGCTGACAAAGACCCTCTGCCCTGAGTCATGTTTTGAATATACAATGCTTTCCATCTCAAGAGAAGATTTTTTAAATACCTGAGAAAATATACTCCCTTTGTTGCTTCTATCTTACTGTCAGTGATAACATTGGTTTCCTTCCCCCCCACTCTAAGCTTTGAATGGCCAAGTCTGCTTTCTAAAGAAACTTACTTTAATTTTTGAAATGACCTATGCAAGCTATGAATATTCTGTTGAGCCTGGAATCTCATATGTGTCAAAAAATAAAAAGTGAATTTTATTATCCCGTGTCCTGTGCCCTATGCAGTGTGGTTTGTTTCTACTAATGACCTGTGAGTTGTAGAAAGGTTTTCAGACAGTATATGTTCTAGAGGAGGAATGGTGTTAGAGGAGTAGGTTTGGCCATAGTATTATATGATTCATTAACACCTGAGTAATATATGATCTTGCATGCTGGGGATTCCATCTTCTTTAAAAAACATAAATTCTAGTTGTAATTTCTAGATTGGTAATAGTAGTGCTAAAGAAATATGATATTCTTGGTGGAGTTATAGTAATAAAAATTGAGCAAAATACATACATGAACTTTTGCACAATATACAAATAGATTTAGGCCATTTGGTATTGACAGCCTATTTTTCTGTTGATATCACTTAAAGTTCATGTAAACAGTTTGTATGTTTTAGTCTTTTTCATCCATCATAGCATAATATTTGTGCTGAGAGATCTACTATTAAATAGAATTTTGATGTTGCATTAGGATCCACCAGGATCCAGTGCAGTAATCTGCTTTTGAGAAATACCTCATAATAAAACATTTTGAAATATGAAAGTCGTGTGAAAGATGACCAAATAAGTCTGTTGTTTGTGTAGCTGCTTGAAATTTGTGTAAATTTTATATCTGATTAATTGCAAATATTTTGGTTTTCCTCTTTCTCTTCAGCTACTAAACAGTTTCAGTAAGTGATTGGAAGTAAAAGTACTTTGCAGTGTAGGCAGCTTTGATTTCCCCCATGTTCACATGAAATTGGGGGATAACTTGCTATACAACTTCAAAAAGCAAGTTGATTACTTTGGACCTCCTTTTCATTAACTGTGGAGATGCAGAGCTGCCTACTCTAGGACCTGCAAGCCTGTTTTTGGAACTGAAACCTTTTTATCTCACAGATTGTAGATTTGTAATCTAGTATCTACTGTTATTTTAACAGGCATGTATGTGATGACATGGGCACCTGGGCCTTGACTTCTTTATTTTTAAAAGCTGCTATACATTTATAAAAAAGAGTCTTTGACACCATAATTCTGTTACTACAGATAAAATTTGGCATTTTGACATGGAAAAAAATCTTGTAAGACTGTTAATGAAGCTAAATGCACGTGTGTGTGTGTGTGTGACAGCTACAAATCTGTGCAGTGTGCCCATATTGTCTATCCACTGTTTCAACAATTATCTGAAACTTTTTAGGTTTATAGAAGAGTACTTGTAATAATTTGGTATACATTACACTGCATAAGCCTTTTTTAAAAATAGTCATAGAAAATTAACTCTAGCTTTTATTTGTTGTTTCTTTATTTTTTTTTTTGCTTCAATCTTTGGATTTGGTAGTCTGTTGCGCTTGGATCAATATGCTGTTGAACAGCTTTGTCTTCATTGCAACTAATTTCATTTTAGTGTTACATTTAGAAACATTGCCAGCTTTGTTTCATTATTTTAGCTCTCTAGTTCCACAGCCTTGGAAGGGAAAGGACAATTAAAATTTACTTCGGGCAGATGGAGTCCACACCACAATTGTACCCAGATTGCCACAGCCAACGATACCACTGTCCGAGGCTGGGATACACGGAGCATGAGGTAAGGGCAGCTGGCAGCCGTGTTCTCTAGAAAAGGCAATCTCCTTTGGAGGTAGATTTTTCCATTGCTCCTACAATAAGTTTTTTGTTTGAAATGATAGGTGGTAAACCTATAGTTTATAAAAGGAATAGAAAGGCTTGCATAGCTGATGTAGTTACAGTTTAACAAAGAGTTTTCTCTTGTATTCCCCCTCAGCTTCAGTTCTAACTTGTATATTGAGTTTTATTGAACCACGTACTGGTCTCACAAGGATTTGTTCAATACATAGGAATTACTTGAATGAAGCTGTTTTGCAATTCAGCCTGAAAATGCTTTTAACACTCCTGACTATGCTATGAACTATCTTCATAGCAATTAAAGGTGACTTTAATCTTTGAAGGCAATTCACAAGTTCGCTCTTCACTTCTGATTTTAACAAAGTGTCCTATACTATATTAATGATTGTAGCATACTGGTTGTAAGAAATCACTGAATCTATCAAAATCATAACTAAATAAAAGCTTTGAATATGTCTATTATAAGGCATTTCCCCCCCTGCTTAGTTGTGATTTTGATAAGCAAAGGACTGATGTTGTGCACATCTGTTGCCATGACTACTAAAGCCTCTTCAAGCTTTTTTAAAAGTACACTTTATCCCCTTAGCACATAGTAATTTATCACTAAACTGAGAAGACTGATGTCTTGTAATAACTTTTGTTGTTTTAAAGGGTGATGACTTTAAATTTAGTTCAGTGGTTCCTGCTAGCTTAGAGTTGTAGCAATAAATCCCTTGTTTGCTAGTCTTTGTGGTTTTGCTGAAAAGTTTTATTTAATGAAGGAAAGTTAAAAATACAGTAATTAAAAGTCACTTTCTGTGAAGTGTTTTAAAGTCATGTTTGATTGTCCTGTTCTTTGCCTTGTAAAATTACATAAAATTAGATTTTTATATATCATGTGTATACTTAGATTTATCAATACACCTTAGAAAGACAAGAGGGAAAAGAGAGGACAAAAGGAGAAGGGGTTTTAATAATTTGCTTTTTTTGTAATGTTTTTGTAATCCTATTTCTAACATATAGCATGCAGATCTTTAACCAAATCTCGTGTTTTGAAGAGAGAATATTAAATATTTTAAAGTCTGCTTCATGCTCTGTCTCATTAGAAGAAGCATCTCTCTCTTTATCATTAAAGGGATTCTCTGAGTAACTTCTATGAAAGCTAGATTATCTGGATATTGTAGTCTGGATCTTCAGTGAAAGGGGTAGCTGGTTAAGAGAAGCAAATCCCACTATTGTATTTACTTTAAGTAAAGCTCAGAGTACACAAGTCCTAAAATCTGGTTTGTCCTTAAACTAGTTTGATAGCTAGGCTGTGCCAAAGAGCTGTTTGCAATATACTCAAAGAGTATGTGCAACAGTAAGTCTCATCTTCAATTAGGCTGTAATATGTCTATTATGTGAATATTTCTTAATAATTAGTTAAGCTAGAAGTAGGAGTTTAAAGTCCAGGCAATATAAACTGCATCAGTATAAGGAGCATAAAAAGAGGGAGGAGGGAGGAATCAAGGGCAGAAAACTGTCCTACCGGCCAAGTGAAGAGAAATGCTAGAAGTAGCTAGAATACCTGCTCCTGTAGAGTGTGGTTATGACAGCTGCAAGGTAGAGGGAATACATTCTTTTGGACATAGCAAACAAAGAAGGGGAGAGGAAAAAAATGATTGTCAGGAAGAGTCCTAGACTAGACTAAGAAGCAATCTTAATCAGAGAAGAGCTTGTGAAGCAGCAAAGACAGACACTAGGCTGATTGGATTTAGAGAGAGGACTTTATCAGGAAAATTCAGACTCCAAGGCTAAATTCTAAATAATATGTAAGAAGAGTAATATGAGAAAGTGGAGCCAAAAGCTGGAGAAAATGTTCATGTGGTCTGGCTTTAATCTTATGATGTAAGTGGGAAATTTAGTGTATGTATTATTGCTGTAGGTAGGGTGAAAAGTGATGAAAAGAATATTCATATTTGGGGAGGAAAGGGATCAAATGGTCAGAATAATTGTTAAGTTGGGATAAAGTCTTTCATGGTGAGTAGTCCTTAATATACAATGGACAGTAGTATTTTTAAGCCTTTACACACATCTCTAAGCAATGCAAGAAAAAAGTGAAAGGCGCAGTGAAGGAGGAAAGATGTGTTTTACTGCAGCCAGCATGCTTGAGACTTAGTATTTTTGCCATATACATAGTCCAAATTAAATAAATGGAAGCTTGAATTACATTCCTAGAATACTTGGTAGAAAGGCATACCTGAATGATATCCTTAGCCTGTCAAACTCTGAGAAGAGTGTTGATGCTAGATATCTTAGTAATTTCACTGGTGACAGCCAGAGCTGTCAAGATAGGGCTTAGTACAGGCCTGATAACTTTGAATCTCTCCTTCTGGAGCTATTTTGCTTCGTATTAGTAGTTAGGTATTAACAGCAAGAGACTATCTGATTGTGGCAGAAGACCATAAGTATATGTAGTTTTCACAAGAAATAGGAATTTTTGGTCAATATGTTTACTGAAGAGAAACATTTTTCATTTAAAGAAAAACAAAAAGCTCATGATGTGTTGAAAAGTTCCAATGAAGATTGTAGGAGATGGTCAAGTCTAAGCAGAACTTTAGATGATATATTGGTGGCCTGAAGAAAACTGGTCATACAATAGTGAAAACAGGAAAAATCAGACAACCCCCAATTTTAAGAGGCAAGGTAGGGACACCAACTGATGGCACGTGATGTTTTGAATAGATATGCTAAGTTATTAGAAGTACTACAGATGTTTTCTAAAGTGGTCCAGACGGATGAGATTGTGTCTGGCTGAATAGTTTAAGGGCCACAGGTAAATTAGTGATAAATGCAAGAGCTCAAGAAGGTAAATTCAATAGAGAGCAGTAATAAAAATCTGTCATTGATATCTGTTGCAACCTTTGCATCTCAGCTTTTCCTGCTGAAGTAGATGTCATAAACAGGTTTATGACATCTACTAGTATATTAGTATAATTAGTATAACTGCTTAGGGGTGAAGAAGTTCTTACCTGAAACTGTTGTGATTTAGTAGCAGACATTTATAATATTTGTTACAGAGCTGTGCTAGAATCATCTGGAACTACTATTTCCTTTTAACTCCAGATGATCCTAGTAGAAACAAACATGGGAGGAACAAAGCATCAAAACAAGCCAAGAAATCTATACAAGTCACTGTTGTTAACAACTGGGAATTCCCTAAACTCTGCAATAGCATTGGGAACTCAAGGTCTCAAGGGGATTATGCAAGTTTCCCGGGAAACCGATTTCTGTAGGTGGAGTGCAGTCAGCTTTTTATAGACCATTTAAATTTTTTTAATGTTTTACAGGCAGATATATTGTATAGAAAATGCACATGGACAGCTGGTACGAGACCTGGACTTTAATCCCAATAAACAGTACTACCTGGCTAGCTGTGGAGATGACTGCAAGGTGAAATTCTGGGACACGAGAAATGCCACAGAACCAGTGAAGACACTAGAGGAGCATTCCCACTGGTAGATCAAATTATCTGCATGCTGTTTTGTGGGTGGATGGCTTATATCATTTATTCAGCTAATTCTTGTATCGTTTAGGAGCAATGCAAACTAAACTATGTACTGTTGTGCATAATCATTTTTTTTGCACAGAGGAAAAGTTTCAGCATGTCAATGTTCCTTGTGTAATTGTAAAGTAAGAGTTTAGACAACATTAGTTTAATTGGCAAGAAACTGTTGTTAGCATTGTTGGGAGATGGGGTACACCTTTGAGAAGCACAGCACAGAACTTGGCCCGTAGGGCCCAGCTGGGACACAGGTGTGCCTTCCCAAATGGAGCCTGATGTGCTGCACCTGATGTGCAGTAATAAAGCAGCTGCCGTCCATCCTTCTGTTGTCACATGGTATGTTCAGTAATGCAGCTCAACTTTTTTTGTGTTCTTCACAGTCCTTAAGTCAGAATATGCAAGTGAATAATTTTATTCTCCGAAATAACATTTAGAGCCTGTGTCTACTGCACGGTTAGGGTTAGCCACTGGTCTGTGGCTCGACTAAGGAGAGAATCTTGCCTGATGTCTGCTAATTTCAGTGCTGAAAAAAAGATGAATTATTCATATTTTATAAAATTTGGGTTGGAGTAATTCTTGCAAAGTAGATCCAGTCCCTAAAGCTACTTTAGGGGAAATGAAGATGGGAATTAACAGAGGCATTATTTATACTTTTTTTCTTCAGAATATTCAAAGAAAAAGAGCAAAACAAGAACCATAAGACAATTTCGTATTGATATGTAAAAATTGAAGAGAAATATAGTCCTACATTTGTTTTAGGATCTGTTTTAAACTTCACTTTAAGAATGTTGTGAGTTTTTTGTTAAAAGGCTATTTAAAATCCATATTTTGCTTTGGGAAATTTTTGTATTTAGGACTTAAGTATCTGCCTTATTCAAAAATGAATTGGCATGTACCCTCAAGGAATGATACAATTGAATAGTGTGATTTGTTTTGTTTTGTTTTTTTTTTTAAATTTACTTGTTGAATTTTAAAGACGCCTTATAGAAAACAGATTACATGGAAGCTTAAAAGTCTAATGAAGATGGCAAAAAAGCCGTCTTTGGAATGAGGCATGTTACTTCTATGCATATTTAAAACATTGAAAAGATGAATTTTAGTGCTGCTCTTAAAAATTGTTTAACAGTGATGCACTACCTACCATGAATAGTGTCTCATTCTGTCTGCTTTAAACTTTTTTAGGGTCTGGAATGTCAGATACAATCATTCTCATGATCAGCTGATCCTTACAGGAAGCAGTGATAGCAGAGTTATCCTGTCTAATATGGTATCAATTTCTTCTGAACCATTTGGCCATATGGTAGATGATGATGAACTCAGTGACCAAGAGGACCAGCATCAAGAAGAGAAGTATGAAATTTCCTGATTTTTATGTAGATGCATATAATTTGTCATTTCATTGTAATGGTTTACATGGGTTTTTTTTTTTTGCTGACTAGGATTTTTGTATACAGGCCTTTCAGGTAAGTAGTTAGAGTTCCCACTTTGTTCTTTATTCAGTCTTGGGTGGAATACACTCTTTAAATCTGATTGGCATGGTCACTCCACATTCACTGGTAGGAAGAGAGTGGTGATGCTGAGGATCAGTCCTAAAGTCCACTGGGTTGGTGAAAAGATTCACTTTAAGGGAGCTCTGTTTCAAGTCAAGCATGTAGAATAATCTGGGTTAAGTTAGAATTTGAAAATATGCTTTTGTATTGTATGTGTAAGTGTTAGGACCCTTGGGAAATGTTACCAGTCCAATGATGAGCTTCTGCACGGGCAGAAGAAATGAAGTATAAGCACATTTTTTTTTAAATTTTGCATTTAATATCTCTGACTGCTCTGTAACCCAGTAACTCATCAGACCTAGATCAAGCGAACCAGAAGCTTGGTTTCAACAATCTTGGTAGAGAATAGTGCATGCTATTGGCAAATGTTGTATACCCATCCATTTGGTTTGTATGGAATCAAATCTTTTCCTTGTGAATTTTGTGGGGATTGGGTTTTAGTAAATTAACTGTATATATGTGTATATAGGAAGTTCTGGTTGGCCAAGGCTTTCTAATTTTGTTACTAGCTTTCATAGTGATCTTCAGTGAACTCTTCCTTTACAAAGTGAATCACAGAATCACAGAATAAGTTAGATTGGAAAAGATCTCTGAGATTGGAGTCCAACCTATGACTGAACATTATTGTGTCAACTAGACCCTGGCAATGACTGCCACCCTCAGTCTTTCCTCGAACACCCCCAGGGATGGTGATTCCAGCACCTCTCTGGGCAGCCCATTCCAATTTCTAATTGCCCTTTCTGTGAAGGAATTTCTCTAAATGTCCAACCTAAACCTCCCCAGGTATAGCTCGAGGCTGTGTCCTCTCCTGTCACTTGTTGCATGGGAGAAGAGACTGACCCCCAGCTGGCTACAATATCCTTTTAGCCAGTTGCAGAGGGCAGTAAGGCTACCCCTGAGCCTCCTGCAGACTAAACAACCACCGCTCCCTCAACCCCTTCTCGTGTGACTTACTCATTAGATCCTTCACCAGCTCCATTGCTCTTCTGGACAGCTCTACGAAGCTCCTGCATGATCTTTTAAAATAAAGAATAGTCAGAGGTGATAAGGAAATTACAAATAAGATCCCCTAGTTATTCAGCTGTGTTTGCTAGATGTTTCAGCTAAAATTCTAGATGAAGTTTAGGTTACTTCTCTAGTTGCATTTTTAAGGTTGCTGTTGAATCTTAATTTTATTAATACATATGCAGTTTTGTTCCAAATAGTTTTGGTGTTTTGGCTTGATTTAAACTATTATTTTTTAATACCTGGAAACTATTATTTTTTAATACTAAGTAAGAAAGTTACTCCATATATAGAAATGGTTTATTTTAGGTGTACAGGATTTCTTTAGAAGATTTTCTCCATGTATTTTAAGTGCCTGAAAAATCAAGGAGTATCAAATTAAATACCTAAAAATTTGCTCACATCAGCAGTATATATTTTCTTTCTAGAATGTAGCTGAGTTACAGTGTTTAAATATAAAATCAAAGAATGGTTTGTGTTGGAAGGGATCTTAAAGATCACCTAGTTTCAATTCCCCTGCCATGGGCAGGGACATCTTTTGGTTCCTTATCTTTGGCTGGAGATTGCAATTTATTCTGTTCTGGATGGAAAATAAATAGCATTAGTGGAAATGAGAAAGAGACCACATTTTTTTTAATATGGTGGAATTCATTAAAAATACCACAAGTAAATAGCATTCTGACAGACATTGTGCAGTAGATTATCTGTACTTCTGGACTTCTGTGGATTTTTGACTGTGTAGGTTGCCTCATTAAAACACAGGTAATTGTTCTAGAGTATGAATTTTTGAATCCAAGATCATCCGATGCAATACAACAAATATAATGCATCTTTTCCCATGGCTGTGGAATGAATGTAAACCACATCACAACTGACTTGTATAATAATGATGTAGAGCCCTTGCCTGTTCCCAGAGGCTGCAAGAGTATCAACTCTGCATTTGCTTTTTAAATATGTGCTTTTCAACTGCTTATCTGTTTTTCATAAAACCTGGGAAAGCACATTACCTTTTGTAACCTTTGCTTGGTACTGTGAAAGGCTTGTTTTAGGCTTCCTCTTCTGCCCCCTTGTAATGAGTTGAGTCAGAAGGATGTTTGCAAGCTGCTGCAGCCTTGAACTGTTGCCAAATGAATGTCTGTTTAGTTCTGAGTGCACAAATGAAGTAGGGCATAACAGCTGTTGGGAATACTTCTTGTTAGTCAACCACTAGTGCCAAATATTTCAGCTCTGATACCCTCCTAGAGACCTCTGTGAAGAGTCTGTGACACCATTCCAATGCATACTGTCCTTTGTAAAAAACAGGTTTTCACTCTATGGTTTAATGAGGGAGGGGTGTGCTTGGTTTTTTAGTTGTTGGGTTTTTTTGGGTTTTCTTCTTTGTGGGGTTTTTTATGTTTCATTTTGCTTTTTGGGTTTTTCTGTTTTGTTTTTTTTTTCTTTTGTTTTTTTTGGGTTTGTTTTGGGTTTGGTTTTTGTTTTTTTTTTTGGCTTGGGTATGTTCTAGACTTTCCAGAAAGTGTTGTAGTCTCACAAGGTTCATTTATCCTGTTTTGGAGGACATTTGATTTGTTATTAAACAGCACACAAATACTGATAAAGAGAATATCTTTTTCAGGTGTATCTTGAAATACACCAGGAAGAGTCTGTTTGTACAGCTTGTGTCTCAGGCCAGTCACCTTCAGACTGACTACCATATGTCTCTCAGAAAGTTAAAATATCAAGTGGAAAGAAAGAAAAAGACTCTTTCTGCATTTTATTTGTCCTGAACACAATCACTTGTGAAAATCCTCCTTGGAATAAATATAAAAATGATGAGTATGTGTCAGTTTTCTTTTCAAAGGTTTATTGTTTTTTCTACTTAGTAAATTCCCCATATTTTGAAAACATTGCAGTTAAAAGTCCTTCTTGAGATCTTTAAGACTTGTTAATTCTTAACATCTTTTAGAGTAAATTTCCTGATTTTTATTTTATTTCTTGGTTGGAGACAAAAACAAATAGTATGTCAGTTTAACCCTTCCTTGTTCAACTGTTTAGAGCTATGCATGAGTCTACCCACTCAATAATTGTTGCCAGATTTACTGCTGTAGTTGCCTGGTTTTTAAGGTTCCCAACTGAAAATAATTATTTGGAGATAATTTTTTTCAAAAGAAAAGAGTTCAAGTTCATTGCATAATGAGTAGACAAACTAAAAGATAGTTTGAATCTTTTTATGAAGATTCTTCATAAGAATTTCTTAGTGTTTTTTTCCTTCAGTGTTTGTCTGTGTTGACATCTTGGGCCTATCTGCTCCCATCTTAGAGACCAGAACATGCTTGAATAAGCAATAAAACTAGAATGTTATATTGTTGCATGAAGATCTGTCTCTTGCTGAAATCAAGTGACTACTGGTTCCTCTTAACTGCTGGTTTAGATCAGACTCTAAGTCTGTCTTTTCCCTTCTGTTTAACTGCTGCTGCTGTTTCTCTCATCAGTCAAAAAAGGTAAGAGCAGGCAGCTTCCCTGTGCCATGTCAAAGGTCTTGCTACCCAGTATCATGTGTCTCATAGTGGTCAGGAGGAAAAAGGATAGAAATAGGAAACGGAGATGTACTTCCCCTGGATATGTTCCTAGCCCCTGACTGTTTGTAGTTCAGGGACATTTACTGCCTTCTGAATAATCTTTGGGGATCTCTGATTCTTCCACTATGCTTTGCTATCAGCAATATTCTTGAGTTCATCTGCTCTCACTAACTGTGTTTTTGTTTATTCTTAAATGTGCCAGCTGTGCTTGCATGGTTTTTTGTGAAATTTGTCTGGGAGAAACATGCCAACTGTGTTTGTTTTTTTTGCACTGAATTAAGAAAGGCTTCAGTGCTTTCTGCATGGGAAGCAAAAAGCCACTGTTGAAAACAGGTAGTCTAAGAAGAGGCTGGAGCTGTCCACAGAGAAGAGCTATAGGCATGTGGCCAAAGGACAGCTATGCTATATTCTGGTCAAGTCCCCAGTCTGGATTATATAAAGCACAGTTCAAATATGGGGAAAAAAAACCGCAACTGAGGATGAAGTGCTGTACTAGTTCAGTTTCTAGCACCTTGATCCAGAGGTAGAAAAAAGCGTAGAAAAACAAAATAAATGAAGATAGAGCAGATGAGGGTGAGTACTTGGATTCATTTTGGTTTCATCCTCAACACAAAGCTAATGTGCCTGGATATTTATCACATGAGGAATGATTTTCAATGCCTAAGTTTGAACAAAACTTTCAAAACATGGGATCATTCCACGTCTGTGCAATTGCTTGTCAGGCTTCTCATTGGCCTCCTTCTTCAGTGGCTTTGCACTCTGTTGTTGCAAGAACTTTCTCCCTGCAACACTGAACTAGCTAGTCCTAAATCTCCTGAAGGTGACTGTTAGCTCCCTGTAAGATATTAGGATAGCACTGGGAACTGTCTTCCTCCTAAGGCAGGTATCAAGTGTCTTATATCCTTCCTTTTGTCTTTGGTCATCCAAAATCCTGATGTTAGTGAGTTAGTCTATGTGTTACTGCATTAAATTATTCTGATAGTCACTTTAATTCTACATTGCTCTAAGACTAAAAGAAAGCTACTAGGTTCTTGCAGTTTAGTGTGGCCATCTTTACTTGCCAATCAGAATTCCTTTTCTTCAATTACTCCAATATGTTTGTTTGGCTTATAGGTTTAAATTATGAAGAGTGTAGGTCTCTGTTTGGTATGCTGGTGATAAACAGCATGAGAAGAATATTTGGAGTCATAGGAGCACCAGCAGCAAGGTACACGCTGCATCTACAGCAGTGTTTTTATTCTTCATGACACTTGTAGCCAGAAGTTTGTGACAAGGCTCAACTGGTAATGGAGGACTTGCTCTTTAAGAGAAAAAATATCTGTATCCATAACAATGAAAATATTTATACAGTCAATAACATTTGGAGTTTATACATCAGGCCTGGAAAGGAAGCTATCCTAAAACCTTAATTTTGCAGTTTAAACTACCAGTTCCCTCAGTTTTCTATGGGGCTTACAGCCTTAAGATGTTTGCTGTTTTCACTGGCAGAACTGATTACTAAGGTCAGGATGCTGCCTTCTTCCCTTATGTTACATTTTTTATTATATGTTCTAAAATAATGATAACCTTTGTTATCCTTTGAAGATTGTACCAGAAATTCCTATCAGAAAATACAGTTTTAGTGTTTTTTCCTGAAGGCTTATGTTTCCATCTTTTTTGTCATAGATGTTAGCCATAGTGTCCTTAAATACAAACAGAAGATCTAACACAAGCATTTCTCAATATTTTATATTTAATGCTGAGAGATGTAAAGGATTAGTTTTTCCTTTACAGAGTATCTCACTTGAGATTGTGAAGTTTTTAATGAGGTGTTATGTGTAGAAACATCTTCAGCTCTTGGAACGGACCAGAGAGAAAATGGTGGCTGCCCTCTCTGTAGAAAGAGACTTTCCTCAAAGTTCTATCTAAAGAAGTTGTTGATATCTACTTTTCATGATAGAAATGTGGTTTAGAGATTTTTGAATAATAAATAATCAGGTTTCACAATATTACATATGAACTGTGCAGTCTAACGTAGCACCTTTCTATTGGCATCTGTGACTTCAGGAGAGAGATTTGTCAGCGTTGATCTTTGGAAAAGTATTTGCCAAACATGCTGAGGCAGGCTTTCAGGATATTTTCACACAGCTGTCAGCAGTGTTAAATTTGATGTTATTTTTCTTTTGATACTAATGTCTTGGAGAAACCTAGAAGTCACAGGATTATGCTATGGAATCAACCAAGAGACCTAATTAATTAAAACAGGTTAAATAGTTTCTCTTTTGGGGAGTGCCAGGATTCAGGACTGCTTTGTTGGATGTGTAAGAAGCTGGGCAAAATGTAGTGCAGCAGCACTTTTCAGTTCCAAGACTGTTTTCTTTAAAAACTTCTGGTTTTCCTGTAGTATTTCTTTCGTTAACCCTCATCAGCAAGTATACCTTCCTTAATTTGTTTTTCATATTAGGGCCTCTATGAAACTTGTTATATAAAAATATGCTTTTCCTGTTTTCCTGGGGAAGCAGTTCAGACAGCTCTTTTTTGAATTAAAAAAAAAAATAGGATGTTTGGAATAGTATGAATGGCCAATTATTATCTATAAAAAAATGTGTTCAAGAATAAATATGCTTGAATTTGGGCTTTTTAAAGTGAGTGAAAAGGCAAGTATGTTGTCTAATCTTACCAGAAACAATTTTCTCTTGAAGTCAAAAGGAAAGTGCATCCATGGGCTTAACCCAGAATCCAGTGTTATGCTTTTCAGGATTCATTTTTGGATGCTGTAGTTTATGCTGCTACTCTATTGATTCATTTCTATTTCATAGTGATTTTTAGATTAAAGAGGATTTAATTTTGACTGTGATAAGGAATTAATGATTTTTCCTGACTGAAAACCATATTTTATTGAACACTGTGGTGACAAAACAGAATTGCAAGCACTGCAAACTTAAGTGGTTGTTACCATGAAAAGTAATTGGAAATAACAGCCTTCTACATGAAAACAGTTATCCAAGGCTGAACAAACTTCTTTCTTGAATCTGAAACACAATTAACCTCAAAGTTATCTAGTAAAATAAAAGCTTCTCTCCTTTCATAGAAGCAGGTTGGGGTCATGCTGCTTGAATAAGACTACAGAGAAAACACAGTCCATTTTCAGCTCTGTGTGGCACAGGTTTGAAATTTATGCATGAGGTAGGCAGAGACTGCACATTTCATACTACGATTTCTTGGTGGCGAAAGGAATGTGGTGCATTGTCAGTTGATGCAGTGCAAGAACGTATAGAAGAAAAGGTATTTTAGTCTGGTCAGAATAAAATCTTCAAATCAGATAGGAAAGTAAGAAACTAAAGAAGCATTTTAAGGGTCAAGAAGATCTGTGGCAAGGAAGAAAATAGTTCACTAAGCATGCCAGACATAACAAGGGATTACCAAGTACGCTATCAAATACAGTAACAGAATCACAGAATGAGCCAAGTTGGAAGGGACCCACAATGCTCATTGAGTCCAACTGCTGGCCTTGCACAGCACCATCTCTCAATGATGGGATCAGTAGCTCAAGCACCTACATCTGTGGAACACTGAACTAGCTATATAGTATAGCTATCCATGCTATACATAGCTGTTTTGTACACACATGCGTGCTGTATATGTAGCTACACACAGCTGTTTTTATAACCTGCAGCTTTTAAGTAAAAACAGGTACCTCTGTGTTCTGGCAACCATGTGAATTTTATTAAAGTAGCGTAGAATAAAGTTTATTTCATATCCAGTTCAGTACAGCTATTCTTCTTGTTAATCTGCGATGATTCTTTAATAAATAAATATGTAAAAGATGTGTAAAATTTTATTTGGGGTGCATAAATTGTTGTGTGACTCAGGAACAGAACAATTCTAAGTACCCTAGATTGGTATAAATTCAAAAATAGTGTCCTCAGCCTATTCTTGGATTACAAAGAAAAGTAAACATAGCTGAAATGCAGAGAAATCTGAGGTGTTTTCTCAGAAATCATAGCATCAGGTAAGGTAGTCTGCCTCTAAGAGATTCCTGTTGTGAGGAAAAAATTCATCACAAACAAGTCAGCTCCTTTTAATGTTTTAGAAGAGTCTTTCACATACATGAAATGAATTCTCCTTTTTATTCCACTAGCAGAGTCCTTCTGGGCTCATTACCCATTGCATAATTTAAAGCCTAATCTATTTTCATTCACTGTGATTGTAAAGGATGCTCATGGACAGTTTCTTTTGGATCTTCTGTATTGCTCCTGAGACACATGTCGTTTTGAGATGATTATTTCCCATCCTGATTGTCTTGTATAGTATCTAGCTCTTTTACACCAAGTGATCACTTCCATGAGGATTTTCTGATTCTCAGTAATTGTTTCAAGGCTGTGCCATTGGCCTGAAGAACCGTGTTGGAATAGTATGCTTTCTTTTTCTGGGAAGGCGCAAAATCTACTTTTATACCTAAGAGGAAATTCAGTGTATAGACAACAAAACCCAGTTAAAAACTGTAGTTATAAATGGAAATGCCAAGCAGAAATTCATCTACAGGCTTGTTTCCTGAACACTCATTCCCCTTATGACTCCTCTAAATTAATTTAGATGAGCTGTATTATTTAAATGAAACACTGAAACAACTGTGAGCATACAGAAAATAGTGTAATCTAGAAGCTTATTTGTCCTTGTTTATCCAGCCTTCGGTTAACTGAGATTCCTGGTTAGCTGAAAGTCGGTCGTGTCCCCTGACAGCCGTGTGCAGTGTGCATTACTCCCCTGCTTATCCAGAGAGACATCTGAAACCTTCAGAATAATGGAGTTGTGGGTAAGTGGGTGAGCACTTCATGAAGCACATTGCTGTCTGGGGACATGACCAACTTTCACTTAACCAGGCACGTCAGTTAGCAGGAAGTTAGAAAAGCGCCTTGCAGGAGATGAAGTGTCTGTGTGTGTTCGTTAGCTCTCTGCTCTTAGTAAGTTTGTATCAAGTTTATATTTAGGAGAACTGCAAAACAATTAACTGCAATTAACCAGGGACTGGGTGTTGGTTGTGCTGTGACCTGTATTGGTTAGTTGACCTTTAATGTAACACAAGCAAATGGTAAAAATCCTTGAAAATATATGTCTGAAGCTATTCTGCAGTATGAGTCTGCTTTTGGTTTCTTCATTAAACTCAATTGAATTTTAATTGCAGTGTTAGATTCTCAGATGGCTAGGTGGGGCAGCAATACCCTGCAGAAGATCCTACTGTGCTCCATCCAGGCTTTGTTATTGCAGAACTGCATGCTTTCAGAGAGCAGCAGGAAAGGGCACAGGCAGCCAATAACAGCACTTCATTTCTGTAGTAGCAGCATCTGTTTAAATGATTGAGTGGCATTCACAAGGCTCTTTGGCTTTGCTTTCCATGAAGAGGGTTGCAGCTGTACTGCAAGGCTGTTTCTAGGAGGCAGAGAGATGACTCTGAAGGGCTGACTGATTCTTGTCAGACAGAGACAATTATCTGTGGCTCAAGGGAGCTCTAAGGTCATCCTCTGAAAACTCCCCTACCCTGTAGCTACAGAATAATGTGCTGTAGTGGTGCTTTGAGAGGAGAGACTGGCCTTGGGAATGGAGGAAGGAAGGATTGTGCTCAGTTAGTAGAGTACAATGAGTTTTGAGTACTTGGTTTGGACTTCAGAATTTCCTAAATCTCTTGAATATTTACAAAGCAGAAGGCAATCTGTGTCTCTCCTATGATGTAGGTGACCAGGAGCTTGGCTGTTGCAGTGAGAGGTGGGGTATACAATAGTGGATGAGAATCTGGTGCTGATGTAACTCTAGCAATGGGAGATAAAATTCAGAGTGGTAGTTCCATTGCCTTCCATAATTCTGAAGAGCGTGGGTCCAGTATGGCAACACAGGAGAGACTGATGTTAGGGACTGCAACTTACCCATCTATGTATCTCTAAGACTGTGTATTATTTTAAGAATTCATTTAACAATGAAGGGGGAGAAGATGGGGTGTTACATGATGAGAGAAAAGATGTTTGTGAAAAGTTGTGCACTTAGATCATGCCACGTACTTTAACTTGCTTTAGAGAGTGAGAGATGCTCAGTGTAGGTTCTGAGAGACAGGAAATGCACTGAAATTTAGAGTGAGAGTTACTGTGTCCCTGTAAAGGGGGTCTTTTGCACTGACTTGACTTCGCCGTCATGTGAAACATAAGTACATGCAAACATAAGGTGTAAAAAATTCCCTTAGAACCTACTACTACATTCTTATACTTTAAATTTTATCTATCTAGATGTTAGTGACCCTTAATATGGCCTTTAAAATCAAATGTGTTCACAAATCCTTACTAATTTTTTTGTGTGTTTGTTTTCAATTTTAGGATTAAAGAGCCCCTTCAGGACAGTGTAATAGCTACCTATGAAGAACATGAAGATAGTGTATATGCAGTTGAATGGTCCTCAGCAGACCCATGGCTATTTGCATCTTTAAGTTATGATGGGAGACTGGTTATTAACAGGGTGCCGAGAGCCCTTAAATATCATATACTGTTATAATTTGAGTTATTCTGGAGTTGTTAACTTGATGTACACAACTGGTAGGTATTGTTAAAGGTTTTTTTTCAGGATCTGTTTTTTTTAAGTAAAAAAGTTATAGTTTTGTTAGGAATATCTATGCTGATGTAGACTTGTAATTTTTTCTTTTGTATTTGCCTTGAGGAACTATGATGCATTTTCTGAAGGCTGTGCTACCTAGATGATTGAGGGGCTAATCACTTTGTGAACTCTAAAGTTTCAGGTGATAATGGGTACATTCCATACTTTTGCTTTATTACATCAGCTTTATGCAAATATAAGGAATTACAGAAGTGTTATTATGCTGATACAAAATTGGGACAGTGTAGGGTTCATGTAGCAGATGTGATCTACTTGTTTTCAAGAATAATATTCTACATTTCTGGTATAAACAGCCTTCTGCTTGTAGCTAGGGCCATGTTCTGCTAACTGTTCTGGCTCTAGATACAGTAGTGGGAGTGGTCTTTAAAGGCTTTCTTAATACCATCTAACATTTTAAACACTTTTTCTCCCATTTTTGCATGTCTTAAGAAGGAATGTTTTTTGTGAAAGTGAAACCTTCAAAATATATTTTTCATTTGAGCTTTATGGTAATAGCAACAAACTAACATCCTGCAAATTGCAAACTAAATGCAGTTCTCAGCTATGTATTGTTACTGGAAACAATATTAGTCTTTGCCAAAATCTCTGATATACTCACATAATGTGAGTATGTGTGTTATCCCATATTTATAGGTCAAGTTGTGCTGTGAGGGACTCTGGAGCTATGCTACTGTTGACCCAAAAAATCTCCTCTAATATTTGTCTGCTTAGACTTTCTTACCCTTCTGGATCCATGCCAATCTCCAGTATGCTGGCATGATGTAAAAGGCTTGCAACTAAGCACAAAATATCCTTTGCTATATCCTACTTTTTGCAATAGGTGACCTCGACATGGGTTACTGTGTTGTTACAAATGCTGAGAACAGGCAGATGCTGCGCTGTAGGAAAATATGCAGGAAATTTCAAATGTAGGTGGAAGGCACGGTGAAACATTCCTGTACATATTGACATCCTGTCTTCCCCTGGCAGAGCTTGCACTAAGATGAAGATTTGCTGCTTGCTCTTTGTGTACCCAGGCTAACTGTAATATTAATTATTCCCTGCTGCCTTTTCAACACTATTATTTTCCTTTAGCTTCAGAACTTGGGTATGTGTGACAGTGTTGGTTGTGGTAGCATTGTGTAATACTACTCTGAAGAAATGGCAATGAACATGTGATGGAAAGATCAATACCAACCTCTTCCAGCGAGCCCTCCTGTTGCTATGGCAACTGTTGGTGTTAGTGGTGAGGGACAGCGTGCTGCTCACCTCTGCTTGTCCTTCCCCACTCTTGGATCGAAACGTCCAAATGTGATTTGTTGTGTCCACACAGCTGCTTCAGTGAGATGGCGTTTGGAGAGCATGACTGACTGCTATAGGCCAAAACATCCAGAAAAGATGACAGTTGAATTCCATTTCTGACTTTCTTAAGGAGCTTATTTGGAAAAATTCATAGGAGTGAAGTAATCCAGTTAAATCACCTGTACTATTGTTTGCATTTGTGTTAATGGTATTACCTATCTGCTTCAGAATGAATGCTTCATTGGAAATTCTGATTATCTCATTTTCTGCGTTTATATTTTAAACTTGTGGTGTTTCAAATCATTTCAAACTGTAATTAGGCATGAGCTATTCACCTGTATACTGTAAGAAGAACTATATTTCCAAATCAGTAGTACTTCAGTTGTCTGAACATCAAAATCCTTGGCTGGGCTGCTGCTTTTTATGTGGAGCTTTTCATCAGACACAAAATCTTGTTGGGTATCGTGTCTGTCCCACCTGTGGGCCACCCTCCCCACTCACCCCTCTGAAAAAAAAAAAAAGAAAAAACCTCTGCAGTATATTTTTGGTATGCAGCAGAACTCCTTCAAACTTTCTTCACATTAGCAATAAAGGTCTAATGAAACTTTGTCTGGCGGTGTATATGGCTGGCAGTGCGAAGGTGACGGGGAAATTGCCTAACATTGTGTGGGATTTGACTTGATTTTTAACATGTAATAAATGCAGGATAGATTTCAGGCTGATTTCTATGTGGCTGTATTTCCTTTAATATTATAAGCTTACATGAACTGGAAAGCTCTGTAAACAAATAATATCAAGAAACTTTTGGTTTAGTCTTGTTAAATGTGTGTATCACTCAATAGGGAAGAAAAGAATGGATGAACACTGGAAAGGAAGGGACTAGCAGGTCCAATTTGAATGAAAATGCATTACAGTAGAATCAGGAGAGTGGGAAGGGTCAGTTTTTAATCATTTTCAGCTGTCTGTAAAGCAGGATCTGGGCTATGTGTACAGCACTGGCAGCAATATGGAAATGACCTTCTGAAAGGGAAGGCTTTTGACATGGTTTCATCCCAGGCTGTTGGAGCAAGCAAACTGCTGTAGAATGAAAGGAAGGGTCCTAAGATGGTTAAATAACTGATTAAAAGGAACTAGGAAGAAGGAATAAATCATCACATTTTGTGGCTAAAAATAAATTACCAGGAAAGTCCACAAGGTCTGTGCCAAGGCATGTGCTTCACAGTATGCTCATGAACTTTTGGAAAAAGGGCTGCAGAAAAATATGGCAGTTTTCAGAGACTGTTCGGAGAAGTAAAGATGACTAAAGAATTATGAAATGGCCTTATCTCATGGATGATAAAATGGCAGATAAAATGGCAGATGAACTTCAGTGCAGGAAATTTTAAGTAACTAATATTAACAGTTATTTTGCATACTGTGGACCTCCAATAGGGCTATTGCTTGGAAGTAAGATCTTGAGGGTTTTATAGATCTTCAAAAACATCAACTTAATAGAGGTAAAAATTTTAATTAAAATGTTGGGAATTACTAGCAAGCAAGTAACGAAAATAAAGCATTGTTAATCCCCCAAAATAATATATATTCATAAATCCCTGGTGTATGTGCATTTGGAATCCTGTGTGTAGCTGTGATTTTTTCCATCTTCAGTCTAATGCAGTAAAATGGAAAGATTTTAGATGGAGTGACAGGAATGAAGAATAGCATGCAACACCTGTATGAGGATAACTAAATAGACTGAAAGGCAGATGGTTGAGACAGAATGATAAAAGTCTATAAAATCAAAAGTGGCAGAGGGAGAGGATGAATAGGGAATGACTGTTCACTGTCTCTCCTGATACCAGAACTAGAGGTTATTGAATATAATCTGCATATGGTGGCTCAAAGCATATGAAATAAAGTGGCCTTCACAGGCATGAAGGTGAGCTATGGCACTTGCCTTTAACAACCCTTTCCCCAATTAAAAAAAAAAAAAAAAAACCTGCACAAAGAAAAAAAATCTCATTAATGGTAAAGTTTAAATTACTTAGAAGTAACTGAAAGAGTACTTGAAAGATGAAGCAAATAAAGGTTGCCAAATATAATGTCAGCATCCCTGGCTTAGAAAAATCCTTTTGAACCACCAGCTGGTGGACACAACAAAGAGTACTGGCAGAGAATCCCTATGTGGTTGTCCAGTCTTAAATTAACTTCCTGGACATGTGCTATTCACCAGAAAAGGTAGAAAATGGAAATTAAAAATAATAACTTAGTCTCTAAAGTTCTGTGTCTAGAGCTAAGACAGCACATTGCTCCTGTGTGTTTCTTTGCATATTTCTTTCTGTATATTTACTTTTTTTGTGAGTTGTGTTATAAGGGATTTCAGAAAACTCTCATGTCTCAGGTGAATTTCTTACAGAATCCTAGTATTGTGTTTTGGAAACAATATTGTTGCAAAATACTCCTTGGCAAAAATGGCGAAGGCAAGAAGATTTTTGTACAGCAAGGAGCCCATCGCTGCTTTGGAAGTTCAGGTCATGGTCTGACTCATCTCACAGCTCTGAGTTGCTTTCAGTGTCTCAGAGAATTCTGTTTATACAGTCATCTAGCACCACTGGTAAGCACAAAATTACTCTGTTTTTAAACACCTCTTAAATTATTTTTCTTTCTTTGTAGATTGTGTCTAGGTAAGAAAATTCAGTAGGTCTTGATTTTGAAAAAGTGAGTTACAGTATTTCTTAAAAATGTCAGTCTTGTTGTCTAAAAAGTTGTTTTCTAGGTTTGGTCCTGAAAATCTTTTTCAATTCTATATTAATATGTCTCTGGTATGGAGTTACAAAACTGCTTGATATGTGGTATTTTTACTCCACAGAAAGTGAATTATTGAAGAAGAAATGAATTTATAATATTTTATAAAGGTTTTTAGCATGCTTTAACTGAAACTGATCAAAGTCAATATAAATCTTGGCCATTTAATGAGAAGCTTGAAATAACAATCTCTTTAACTTGAACTAAAATGGTGCTAACTTAATTATAAGGAAAAAAACCAGAAAACCCAATCCACCACCAAACCATAGTACTCAGTACTGACCTGGACTTTTCCTGTGGTGTTAGTGCTAAAATTACCTTGATCTATCCCGAAGATGATGACGTTAATGAATAACTTGTCAACATCAGAATGAATGAAGAGCATTGCATAGCTTAGGTACTCTGGGTGTTTGCTCTAGGCCCATAGTCCTTACCTTGGACCTTGAAGTTGAGTGGAAAGAGGAAGCCATATGATCTGGATTATGTGCAACACTTAAAGTAGTTTAAAACAGTGCTTTGTAAAGAAATAAGCTTCCAGAAGTTTTCCAGCAGAGAGCAGAAAGCATTAGTTCTGCATTTGGAATTTCGTAATCTTTCAGCCTGATCTCTCTGGCAATATTTGAGACTGAAGTTCTGCAGCTGATGTGAGATGGACTTCAGCAGTGTTGTCTGACTAGTCTGACACAGTAAGGCACCACATGGTGTCTTATATGCCTTTGATTTAACTGGAGCAGTGAAAAGTAGTAGGTATTCATCATTAAGATCAGCATTTGGATACAAGTTTGAAGTGCTGTAGAGCTTCCATTTGGCTTCACAGAGAATGTCCAGGATACTTTTTCTAGAGGATATGAAGAAAGTGTTTAAAATTGGCTTGTGGTGCCTGAGATATGAATGCTGTTCTGAAGCTGCAGAAGGCCTATGATTTCTAGAATAGCATGTGAAGTGATTGAGAGAAAACAGCAAATCAGTTTTCCAGGAAGCCTGGCCTTCCCATAAACGGAGCTGCAAAGTGTGAAGCCATGGATAGTTCCCTGAACAATTTGCACATTGCTTCTGCTCATTCCACTTGCCACTTTGGTCAGTGAGAATCTTGCCAAGTGAGAAGAAAATGACATGAACAGATCTGGAGTAAAAGACACAGGAGAAGAAAAAGTAAAAAGCAAGACTGACAAATACAGAATGTAAAGTGAATTGAAAAGGACAAGATCAGGGAAATTTGGATCACTTGGAAAAGAGAAATGGGAAAGATGAAAGAAATTGGCAGTAAGTGAAGAAAAGGATATAGGGGTAAGGATTAAAAAAACCCAATGATATTATCTGCTTTTTTTGGCCATGCTATTAAAAGTTCTTAAATTTCTACCATGCTAATCTTCCTGTGTTAACTGATTTAAGTGTTAGAGAGTTGCCATTTATGTTGCAGCATCTTAGTTCTGATATTGAAGATGGTTCATGTAGGTTACTTATTAATCCATAAGTTATTAGTTGAAGCATATACATTCTAGGGCTTTAGGATTTTTAGCTGTTCATTATTCCTTCCCTGTTGGTGTGAAGTTATCAGATGGGGCAATTAACCCAAGCCACCAGGAAGAAAATTTCAAGTGGGCTGTTAATCTTGAGTCACACTAGTTAAATCTGCAGAAATACTTGTTTATGACAGACACTTTACTCCCCTGTTTATGACTTCAAGAGAGTGTCGTAGTCAGATATTAGATATGATTAATAAAGTATCTGAGGCCCACTCTTCCTTCCATAATAACTTTACAGCAAAAGAATTCTGAGCTAATCTTGAGAAAACTTGTTTGATGTTTTTGGTGCTATGGCTGCTTCAACTTCATAAGGGAGTCTTAGTGCTCCAGCACAGAAGATAGCTTTGGGGAGAAGGAGATGAATGAGACTTACTAAATCCAGGAGTCAGGCACCCAGTGTGAAGATGCCTGGCAAATGGTTGCCATTGCCCTGGAGTTAAAGCACAGCTGCCAGACAGCTGGGCTGAGCAGGGAAGACCCTCTAATGTACTTTCTCAGCAAATTGTCCATTTTTTCTGATGCCATGCTGAGTTCAGGATTTTGGCAGGAGGGACTGTGGAAAAGCTCCTAAACAGAATGAATTGAAGAGAATGTGGAAGACCTTGGGAAACCCAAAGATACCACATACTTAGTGATCTGCAAGCCTAGGTGAGCTGAATCCTGGGGTGGCAAAAGACTTGGCAGACAAATTCACTGAGCCACTGCCAGCTTCTAAACATTTGCAGAGGCCTTAAAAGGCGAGAAAGACTGGCAAATAGCAGAAATGGTATTATTTGAGCTTTATGGAACAGCAGTGCCCAGAGCTGGATAAGGAAATGTGTTTCAAAGTGAGGAAATTTTTGCCAAATTATGAATGTTTCATTTGTTTGTTTTTAATGGAGAGGTTTTTCTTATAAATACCAGTCAAAATACTGGCAAATATCAGAACTTAAGAGATCACATTCATGCAACAAAGTGGGGATTATGCATTTTGTTACAAAGAGGCAGAATTCTAACCCAACAGTTTATAGGATTTCCCTTACACCACTCTGTTTTCCAAGGAGGATGGGTGGAACATAGTATATAATGGTAAATTGAACTTGTCTTCAAACACACTTGAAGGGAAAAAAAACCTGCAAGTGTTAGTTTTTCATCATTTGAAAGAGTTTCTGCTAAGGCAAGGAATTAACAGGTTTTGACTCTGCCTGGAAAGTAGTGGGTGGGGAGAATGCCTGGAACTTGACTTTGCAAAGGTTGTGAATACCAATGATCTGTTTTCCAGCATGCAGTCTGTGGGGTAAAGCACTTGAGGACTTCCAGCCATGTCTCAATACACACATATAATATTTTGAGAGGTTGCCTATCTAAAGCTGCATCCAAACAAAGGATTATGCAACTCAGGATAATGATATGCACAAACAGGAAAGCATCTTCTTAAGAATCTGTCTTTATCATCATGAGAGTAACTGCATAACACATTTATTTTCAAGTATGAAAGAGTTAGGCTTGGGTGCATGCATGTCTGCCAATAGCAGCTGATAGGTGGATGGATGGAGCCATAGATGCTTCGATGTTGCGCCTTTTTTTTTTTTTTTGCCTTTTTTTTTGGCCTTTTTTTTCCCCTAGAAGTCAATTTGGGTGAAGTGGAAGAAATCTGGTGCGTAATGATATTGGGAAGTCTGTTGGGGAGGGAAGGAAGGCACAAATGAAAGCTTCATCACAATGGAAGCTGTTTAATCCATCACAAAGCAAACACCAGTCAACTTCAACAACACCTGACCACCCTGTCATATGTGAGGGATGGTTACTTGAACTCAGTTTCCTAGATGGATGCATATTTCTGATCTGTGTTTTAATCATCTATTTTCAGCATTAATACAATTTGAATATCTTCAATCTATTTTGTGAATGATTAAGAAAAATGCTTAACATTTTTTCTGTTGCAGTTCACAGGCACTTCTTGTAAAGCAGAGGAAAAAGCTTTTGGCTTTGAGTCTTCACGCTGCTTTATTGAGAGGTAGTTGGTTTCTATTTCCATGTTCTACAAATTCTGCAGGTTTTGGACTGGTCATTGCTGAGGGCTGAGAAGGGATGAAGGCTGAGCATGACTGACATGTTCATATTCATCAGAAAACAGAGTCAGCTGGAGAGAACTAGGGAGTAATTGCTGCAGTGCTCCCTCCCTCGCTGCTTGCACAGAAAGACATAGGCTGTGGGGAGGAAGCTACCTGAGGTTATTAAGATTAATACTGCTGGAAATTTCAATCAACTCACACAAGGCTGCTCCTCAAGGCTGTCAGATGCCTGCCGCCTTCTCTGAGTCAGGCGGGGCCACATCAATTTTGAATTTCCCAACAGAGATTGTTATGATTTATGAGTTTAGGAGGCTGATAAATATGGTTAGTTGAAATAATTGAATCAGAATAATTTCAGTCAGCTGTGCTCAATTTATTTTGTCTGATAACCACAGGAGGGTGCAGTTTTGGATAGGGAGTTTTCATTTCAAGGATTCCTATGAATCCTTGAAAGACATTCTTGGACCTGGAATAAGAGCAACTTAATTCTGCAACCAGGCCTGTATGACAGACTTATGACCTGACTTAAGACCTGTCAGAACTAAAGAGTGAGTACCTAGGGCTCTTCTGGTATTGCCCATGACATTGGCTGAGTCAGGTCTGGTTTATTTATTTATTGTGGGATAATTTCTGCTGGAAAGGGTAGTGAGCGTTTTACTACTTAGTGTTTGAAAACCTAACCTTTCTATTCAGTTGAGAGGGTGTTGTTCTTACCACTTGTTTTTAAAAAATTACTTGCCTTTTTATGGAATGTTTTCACTTTTTCTGGAGTAGTGATGAGCATCAATTTTATCCTTAGAGCAAAGAGAGCACTCATGCATCCCTGAAAAGTGCTCTATGAAACTTTTAAAAATAAATTTGTCCCTACAAGTTTATTATTTGTCTCTTGTAGCTTTCCTGCATAGGTGAAAAAAAAGGCAATTTAGGTGGATTGTCCTAGGAAGAATATTGAATATAAAGGGTGCTGTAAAACCAGAAGGTGAGCAGTGTTGTGATGACTGGCTGAGGTCAGCAGAGAATGGGCAAGCCTAGCAAGCAGAGCAAGGGAATGGGTGAAGCGTATTGCAGACAAGTGTTGTTGTCATGGAAAAGGTATTGATAATCTGAGAGCTGTAAGCAGGGCAAGGTATGTGGGAAAAGGCAGTAGTTTGTGCCTGTCTCAGGCAAAAATCTAACAGGCTGCTGGGTCTAGCAATAGTCTGGGTTTTATGTCTGGAATATATCTGAAGTGAATTTTCATGGCTAGGAAGATGTCCTTTCTGTTGTTTGGAACAGAGTTGTAGAGTGGCCATCTTCCAGCTCCATTTGTCCCATTAGGATTTTAGACCTTTGCATTCTGATGTATTTTCCCCATTGAACCCTTCAGCTGCTAATGTTTCCCACCAAAAAAAGGATTACCTTTGTCTGTGGTTTTATGTTTATTTTGTGTGGCTTTTCCCCACAGGCTCCCTAACAACCCATCAGCTTTCTCAGAAGTCATAGCCAGGCAGCACACCAGAGGTGACAGAGACTGCTGAGGGAGCAGCTTTCTAAGAGTGATAATCTGTGTAACAATGGACAGCTTTATTCTTTGGTTAGCCAGGACTGTAGGCTGCTGCTAGAGAGAGGTGTTACCCCAGATGGTTTGTGTTGGCATGGATATACCAATGGCCATGTGACATAACCTGGCCTGCACATCAACTACTCTGCTTACCCATGGCTGAAGAGCAGTAGGGTAGGTCCTTTAACAGTGTGCTGAGGAAAAGCCATACTTCCACAGGAAGAAATCTCTCTCTCTCTCTCTCTCTGACATGGTATTCTCAAAGTTCCTTTGCCTTAGAATTTAAACATTTTAGGATTCTTCATAAACCTAAACCTTATTTTTTTTAAATCTGTTCATGATCATCAGTTTGGGGAGGGGGGTATCCAAATATTGGCGTACTAGTAGGAGATGGAGGTGAGGTATTCTGATGGTATGGAAAGATTTGTTGACCCTAGAGACCCCATTCTTTAAGGGTCCATTTTGGCAGTTGAAGTCTGTCCACATCAGACTTCAGTGTTTCAAATACACTGAACTGCTGTATTGAGGAAGAAGAAGTTGGTGCACTCAGTTTGGATTGGAAAATAGTAACAAAGCAATTTTTTGAATAACAAAATCCTGCTAAAATTCAGCTGCCCAACCCTGGTGTACAATTTAATTCCTGCAATTCATTCATGACGGTTCTTTTGACTGACATGATTGATCCTTTCATCTCCAAATAATTTGGTACCATCTCTACCTGTTGTAACTTATTTCTGTACATCATATAAGGGCCTGTTCTGTCTAAAGAATGTCCTATGAGGTGCAGGATCTTTTAGTGACTTGTGCTCTTCTGTGGCAGCACTATTCTACCCAGGAGTACAGCAGAAGTAAGTTAACGTAAGAGAAAAACATATGCCAAGGTTTTACCTACTTCCCTTTTCCACTGCTCAGCACTTTAGGAAGATGGTTCAATGAATAACTCTTACTGCATCTCCTTGCTGAGATCTCCTTGCCATGAAGTGCATGTTGTGGCAGTGGAGGGGGAAGGATATTGTGAAAAATCTGCTGCTTAGTCAGGATGTGGATATAAACCACAGAACATCTTCCAAATCAAATTTGGATTTGGGGCTTAGCATAAAATGAGGGCATGAAATAACTACATCCTGTGCAAAAAATCCTAATAGAAAAAGTCAAGATTACAGTAATGCATTCTGTGTGGTCTGCCATGAGTAAAGAACAGCAGAACGGCATGTGGCAGGACTGTCTCACTTGTGTCTTTGCTTCTGCTGCTGTGAAAAGCATTTTCAATATTTGCATAATTTAGAGCATGACATTATGATTTTCAAAGCTTCAAATTGGAGTAAAGCATTTACATAATCTAATTAAATCATGTAAATGTTTTATGATAATATTCAAGTAAGTGCGAAACTTGTTCCACAGATGCATCCCTTTCTTAGGCCATTGGGGAAGCTGAATTTAGGCATGCAGATGTATGTTTCTAGCCCTGCATGCTCTGGGAAGGTCAACAGAGTACTTACTGAATGCTCTGTTCTTAGTATAACCTCCAAAGCCTGCTTCTCAGAGCATCATCCTTCCAAGAAGCTGGAAGGTAAGCTGGGACCAGAGGGAAAGGCAGAGCAGATTTAAAAGGCTGCTTGCAACCTCTTATAATTTGAACGAAAGCGATGCTACTGCAGTATGTAATAAATTGCTTCCATTTCAGTGAACATTAAAATAATCCCATGGTGACCCTCTTAGCAGCAGCCCTGCCACATTTGGTATCAGATCTCAGAAAGTATGCATCGTACTTGGATGGGAAGCTACCAGGGGAAACCCCACAAATCCTCCTGGTGACTGTTGGGTTTGTTTTTGCCTCTGGCTGCACTAACTCACAAAATATTGGAAGCACTTGGCCAGCATCCATGATGAGAGATGCTCTCTTGTAGTGAGATTATTTAAATAATATTGTTTATCAGCACACTCTCACTAAGCTGTCTTCCACAGTAGTTCTTAGTGAATCCTGTCTTTGCTGGGGTGTACTACTGCAATAAGTAAATGAATTGAATCCTGATTTTCCAAATGTAGCCAAGCTAATGCTAAGCCAGTACTAATGAGATTCTTTTAGAAAGTGCAGCAGCACTGCTTTGCTAAAATGAATTTGTGTAATTGTAATTGACAAAAAGGTAGGTTCTTCAAGACAAGACCCCTGTCTGTTCTAAATAAGCTCATTGCCATTGATTTATATCAGTGGCACACTGATCTGCTCTAACTGGTGACAGAAATGTGTGTGTGCATACACTGCCACAGTTCTGTGCTCTCACAGTAATTATAATGTTTAGGTTTGGATGGTACCTGTGCCTGGCTGTTGATGAAGCCCATGTGCTGTTAGAAATACAGGACTGTCTGCAGGCATCATGTGGAGCTGGTCTGTGCCTACACCATGACTGTTGAGCCCAGCAGCTCTGATTTTTTTATCTGAAAACATGGCTGTTGTAAAGCTTCCCTTATAACATAGTGTGAAATCTGGGGATTCTGTTATTTATTGTCAAAGCACATAACAGTATCCAAAGGTTGTAAATTAGTTTGGAGCTCAGCAGTATGGAAAACTCTGAATATGTGAAAGTCACTGCTAAACTAGCTGATAGGAAGGTGAAATATACCAGTAGTGAATTAAGTCTTCTCTAATTAGACATAGAAATCTAATTACTTTGCAAATTTTTTGTCTGATTTTGAAGGGAGTGAAGCTAGTGTAAATTTAAAATGGAAGCAGAGATGTTCAGCACGTAGTGTTAACTGCCAAGGAGAAAACACAGTGACCTTATTTGCAGCTGCACATGCATCATGTGTAGGAATGCCTGTCATAGCCATAATGATTTAACATCAGGGCAGGCCAATATTTCTTGGTTCTTCCTCCGCAGTGTAGGCAGTTTCCTTTATAGGTGGAATGGGAAGCTGTAGGTGTTTCTGGTGAAAAATGGTAATGTTAGAGAGGTGCCCTTTACTACAAATCCAGCACTATTCACTCTAGTTCACCTCCCAAAAAGAATTTGCAAAGTCACAGCCTGGGGAAGGAAGTCACAGGTGGGTGAAGTTTAAGTTTAGGCATTCTTGGACTCTGTTTATTTGATTATTCAGCTGTTGATTATACAATGAAAGTAGTGGAAGCAGGTGATGGGGATGTTTAAATCTCCTAAATTTTATTTTAAGGTGCCAAGACTATTTCATTGCAGGAAAGAATCCTTTTAGTTTAAAACCTGCAAAATTTTGGGCAAAGTAGATATTTTACATTTGGACATGAAAACTCAGAGAGCTGTTTAACATGAAGACATTTTTATTAGAACAGCTTTTCATACTTAGGACATTTTGTAAGATTACTAGTATTAAATGCCACTAAATATCCCATGTGAGTTGCTGTTATTAGTTCCACCATAAAATCCCTTTTAACACTATATTAACAGGGCTAGAGTTGAAGCATTTGGGCATTGAACACTTTCTGTGTTCAAAGAGTAAGGACTTGGACAATCAACTATAAAATACAAAAGGTCTGACAGTGTTCAGATCATCTCTAAAAGGATAATAAATTGATTTTAAGAAAATACTGCTTCATGGCCGCATCTGATGTCTACTTGTATAGATTCAGTCATTTTGAATGAGTTGTCCTGTTCTTTTAATTCTCTCTTGTTTTCCTCTTAACCTGCTCTAGTCCACCACTGCAAAGAATGTTTTCTTCTCATATGGATATGGCCCTGTTGCAAGGCAACAAATTTGGGCTTTAATTTAATTTCCTAGTCTTTGTCCTTAATATTTATGCATAATCTTGCAAGTGAGACCACCATTTCCACACAGAAAGAAGAATTCAGCTGAGCCTTACTGGAAAATTGTGTGTCCAGCCCTAGTGTCTGTGGCTGCATACCTGCATGTGCTTAAGACACTGAAGAAGCCACATGTTAAGTACTGCAGGAAAGTTGACTATCATAGCAATACCTGACAGCCCTCCAAAATTTCTGAAGGAGAACATAAATTGCGTTGTATTAAGAAGAATTCTGCAATTCTTCAACTCTGTTTTCTGACCAATAAAAAAATTTAACCACCAATATTCCAAAATAAAAAAAGAACTGACTTGATCACGTTATCTGTATTTGCCTTTGTATGTTGTTCCTAGCAAAAGAGACCCTGATTACAAAGGAAAATCTGTCTTGCTAGGTTCTTTCAGTACTTTTTCTGAAGGTTTTGTTGTTTGTTAATGCAACCTTAGTGTGTTCAGTACAGCTTTTTAACAAGTTCACTACTTTTCCTGGTCTTTTAAAATGGTTTTATGAATGCTACAGTTAATGTCACTGACAGCATGCTTAACATGAATGAAACAATGAGTCATAGTCTTAAGTTTCAAAAACCTTCAAGTCTAACATGACTCCTCTCTTGTCTTTGATCAAACTGATTGGCATGTTATTCTAGTTGGCTGTAGCTTAAAATAATAACTGTATATTTTTCTTGTGTCTTGGGAACACTCTGGGTCCTGCTAATCTCAATATTCTGAACATAGAATCAGTTTTGTCCTGTACAACTACAGTGTCTGTACACATAACTCAATTAATTTTGTTTACATAATATCTAACTTTAAAAGAGAGAAAAGGATCCCTATTGTAATTATAAGAAACAAAGGCAGAAGATGGTTTAAGTTATTTGAGTAAATTGAAGAGATGTTTGTGGATGTGCCTGAAAATCTTTGCCAGGGTCTTGAGGTTCTGTCCAGAAATTCACTTTTTAGGTCATTCTTTTTAGCATTATTGAAAAATTGCTTTCTGTTGATATTTATTAATGCCCTCATGATTAAGGGTTGGTACAGTTTTTTGTTAGATAAGTGTATAATTGGAAGAGAGTACTTGGTCATTTAGTGTCCAGATAGCACAGTGTCCATTTGGAGATGAAAACAAGCTGTGTTATGTGCACCACAGCTAGTTGCAGCTCATGGAGCTGTTTGCCATGTTCTATAGTTACAGTTCCATCAGCTTTTCTTTCACCCTTGGAGAGCACAAAGATCAACTGAACTGAACAGCAGCAGTGCATTATAAGAATAACACCTCTGCACTGAAATTCAGAGTTCAGTAGTTTTCATGGTCTACTCTTGCAAAGTATAGTGAGTTACCACTCCACTATGACAGCATGGGATTCTGTGTTGGGAAGGGAGTTTAATTTAAAAAAAAAAATCAAAAAAACCCCCATACCTTCAATGCATCTGGTAATAGAAAAAAATTAATTTTGTTTAATTTTTAATCAGACAGCCTGAGACAACCACTGAGCACTACTTGACAATTAGAATACTAATGAAGTGCACACTGGGTTAGTGTGTTTTTAAAGGACAGGAAACAATGCACTCAAAAGTTGAGAGATTCTATTTCATTCCTGTCAAGTCTTCACATATTTACCTTCTTACTTTGTAAGAATTCAGGAAATGTTTGCCTTGTTTTCTTCTTTAAAAATCTCACCTCATAGTTAATTATTTTTCAAATACAGAAAGCACAGAAAGTGATAAGTGGCTTTCTTGTAAAACAGTAATCTTCACTGTTTAAAGCACCTTCTTCCATACCTTAAGTGTTTTCTTTTTGTTTGTTTGTTTTTATTCTTCCTCTAATGTATTTGCTTCTGTCTACCATTCTGAAACAGTTTGAAGTCTTTGGTTTTCATGCTTTCTATAAATTAGATATTGTAAGTATTTGTCTGTAGTGTGCAATTTCACAAAAGATAGTCTGGTTGCAGGAAGAAATAAATTGCCCATGCCTAAAGTGTTTATTTCTTATAAAATTTATAAGCAGCTATCTATAGCAAGGTTGAATATAGTAGACAATGCTTAATGAATTCAAATGAGTTCTGAGACATAAATTAAGTAGCTTAACCATCCATAGTAGCCATGTCATTCTGGCCTCACTGTGAAATGGATATTTCATTGCCCCTGCTATGTCACATTGTCAAGCAGAACCATATAATTATACCCTAGCTGGATTGAAGGATTCACAGTAGCTCACGTCAGGCCCCCTCTGCCAGTACCAGCTTTAAAACTTTGTGGAGGCTGTAGGTGACTTATCAGAGATATGATCCTTTTGGTGTCATCCTTTCATGCTGAAATCTGAACTCCAGTGCCTCCCTGTGGCCTTGAGCCAGGGCTTGGCTCTAGGCGCTAGTGTTGAGCCTGGGGCAGATGTTTGGCAGGCTTGCTGTATATCATCTGTTAACAGAAGAGAGTTGAGGAGAGGCCGTTAGTGCTAGGAGGAGGGAGACCAGTGTTACCCAAAGTACAGCCATTGGCCTTCCAGCAGGGAGCAGAGCAGAAAGGGCTTTTGGTCCTTGTTAGGGATCTTGGTCCTCTTTTCCATTAGTTCTTCTCCTGTCCTTATTTCAGAGCAGGAGCTGTCAGTAACCAGCACCTCAGGACTGGGAGGTAAAACTCAGCTCACTGCTGAGCTCTGTAGATCCCTGTTTTACCCCATTCCTTGCTGGTTACTCTCTGCCTTGCATTTGCAATGTCAGTTTGTTCCCTTTCTAGCTGATTCTGCTCCAGATCTGAAGGTTGCTGTGGGAGGCAGAGCCAAGTCTATAGTAGGGAATACCATTTCCCAATCTGTTTCATCCCACTGGGGATGGAAATACATTTAATGTGGGACACGTTAGCTTCTTTCATGAGTTGTGGAATGATGGCTGAGGAAGAGTCTGGCATGCCTGAAATTCTAATGACATGAATAAATGTTTGTTGTAATGATTAGCAAAGAAATTGAAATCCAAATCATCCAGGCCAAGCTGGGATATACCAAGCCAACAGCTGGTGATCTGTTAGGAAAGGTTTTTGCATCAATTGTGAATTTGCTTATGAGACACTGCATAGGGAAGTTTTCAACTTAAAAAGGACTGCTTAATTTTTTTATTCTTTTTGACATTGTATCAATATTATCTCTACTTTACAAAAAGAGCATGTGGTAAAGTTCTGTTCCCTATCATCATTCTGATATTTTTTTACATAACACTGTGCTGAATTAAAAAATTCTAGTTAATGAAAGGAAGAATTTTTGTTCCCACCCCCCCCCCCGGTTTTCTGTAAAACATAAAATTTAGAGCATTCAAAACTGAATGAAAGAGTTGAAATCAAACCTCAAAACTAGATCTGTTAAAACAACACAGGTCAATTTGTATCATAGCAGTATGTAAAAACAATCTGGCCTATATTTTTCTGCATTTTTTCCTGTTTTAAAAATACAACCTTTATATAAGGACTTACAATGTCTTTTTTATGCATTCCTGATGTCAAGGGGTTGATTTGTTAGGATTAATCCTTGCATAATTCCCAGGTCTCAGGGTTATAATTGGTTTTACTCTTTCTTTGAAATGCACAAAATACTCTGTTATTGTGGACTGGGAGAATTAGTAGGGAGTACTTTTGCTGTAGTCAGTGGTTTTAAATTTAAAGAGAATATGCATTTTTAATTGTTGATTTGATGTGGAATCCAGGCTGAGTGGTAAAACATGCATGTATCAGTGAAACCCTTTTGCTTGGGGTGGCCATAAAAGCTTGCTTTCTTTGATTAGATAAATAATGTTACCATTGTTTTTTCATATTCTTTAATATTTTTCCCCAGATGATATTACTTCAGGAATAGGAGATTTTCCGAGCCATATTCTATGGTAACAGTATTATTGTGCAGCTAGATAAGTTCTCATGCAATGAGGAATAATACATAGTTTTATGTACTAAACAATTCTTGCATATACCAAACAATTAAAAGAAAAATTAATGGAAGAGAGACAGAATATCTTATTTTGGATTATAGAAGCCCTTGGCCATACATTGGAAACAAAGCTCTACCCCACTTAAAGTGCCAGCACAGATCAATTAAAACCACTGTGTTCAGAGAAATATTTAATACCTAAGATGAAGTATGAAACTAAAATATGCAAGTTAACAAGCTTTCTGAGATCTTCCTGGGGATGTGAATAATCTCATGTTGAAGGTGGAGTGTAAAGAGTACAGAAAAAATTCTGAGGAGAATCTAGAGCCACCTAGAAGGTGTGGCAGTCCAAGGATGACTGTAGAGGTTTTAATTGTAAACTGGGGCCAGATGAGCAACAAGTCATGCATTTTTTTTAAAGGTTACAAACAGAAACTCACTGGAATAAGTTCTTCATATTCTATTCATTGTCTGCAAGTTTTGCTCCTCTCAAAGTTAGTATGTGTGGTCTGTTACATGGTAAAGATGGAACCAGTGTGGAAGAGATGTGGTGTCAGGCTGAGGAGGATGTTCTCATGCAATATTCCAGCTCACCCCTCTGTGGGCAGGTGGCAGGTTCTGCTGGGTAGGGATGTGGAATGGGAGCTGCTGTTTGTTTGTAATCAGCTGAGCAATTGGATTTTGACTTTGTGTCAGGAAGTGGCTCCTGCTAATATTAAAAGTGAAACTGTTTTATTTGCCAGAGATGGTGAAAGAATAACATTGGTAGATCACATCATGTGGTGTGTTGGCAAATGCTGCTTTCTTTAGAAGCACAGAGCCCCCACCTCTTAGAGAGCACTCAGGCTTCAGAGCACTGCTTGCTTGTTTGTCAATAGGTAATTCTCAGTAGTAAATGAGTGGAGGCTGAATTTACATTAGAATCTGTGGGAGCTGGGAATGATCTCCCTGGCTGCTAGTAGTCTGAGCAGGCTTCATTTGGTTTCTTTAGTGAAGGTATAATAATATATTGAAATGCTGTTCTGGGCAAAGCAAACCAAAATAACATTTTTTTGTTTTACAAAGACTGAAGCTAGGACTGTCTTCAGATAGATAACAGAGACTTACCCTTTTTTTTCTTTCCCAACCTCTCCTGTCTTGCCCATCAAAGTTACAGTGAAAGCAATTGCATGTTTATTACTACTCTGACTACTGTGCTTCTTTATAGGGATTTGTACTGCTCTGCCATGTAACCTATTTTTCAACCTTCCTGCACTGTATATATGTGAAAGCTACCTGGCATGTCAGACAGTGCAGGAGAAGCTGAAGGTCTTACAGTTTACAGGTGACATTTTGTATGGCTTCTGTATAGTGAGTACTTACTCAACTGAGATATGTTAAACCAGGAATACTGGTGAGGTAGCATTATTATTCTTATTACTACTATTTTTATTATTATAAATGTCTTGGGATTAATGAAAAAAATGAACTTCTGTTCTAAATCACCATAAATCAATCCTTGTTGCCACGATGAATTGTTTAATTGAGGCATCAGTTAAACAGGAAAGCAAGGCACTGGTTGCTATTCACAATTCTTGGTTACTATATTCAGATCTCTTAGCAAGCAGTACATTTTGCTAGAGACTACAGCTTTTCCTAGGAAGATACATATCTGAAATGCTCATCAGAAGATACTGGGGAGAAGAATGAAGCCCCAATGATGTAGGGTGGAAATGGTCAGTGACCTGCTACATCAGTTTGATACTCATGAGACTATGGGGCTCGATGGGATCCAACCCAAAGTACTGAGGGAGGTGCAGAAGTGCTCACTGAGCCACTTACATCATTCATCATCAGCCCTGGCTAACGGAGGGGGTCCCTCCCAGGTGCCTGGAAGGTAGCAAATGTGATCCCTAGCTACAAAAAGATAGAAGAAAGATCTGAGGAGTTACAGGCCTGTGAGACTGAACTTGGCCATCCTAAAGGTCTTCTTCCAACTTTAATAAAAATGTAATTCTATAAACCCATTATCAGTTGTTAAAATCATGTAGGCGTCTTTTGCTTGGAAAAAAAAAAAATTGTGTTATTTAAAAGAACAAGCGTAAGTGAATCATATATATACATGAAAGTAAAGGTTTCTGTAGAAATCCCAAGCAGACATTGCCTGGAATATGACAGATTTTATCCAAGAGAAAATTAACAAAATGAGAGGGAGACTTTTTTACATCCCAGGCCTCTCTAATACCCACTTTCAGGCATCACTCATGTTATCTTCTAAACTGAATAAACTAACTTGCTCTACTAACCAGAGAAGCACAATACTCAAAAGCTCATTTAAATGCATCTAGGTAAGAAAGGGAAGGCAATTATAACTCAACATAAATATTATATAAATAATATAAACATAAGTATAATATCACATCTCCTAATCGCATCTCTGATGTTGAGTAAAGTTACAGACACTGAACTAGTGTAACTAGTTTGAGAACTGAACCAACATTCTTTGGATGTTTTGTTGGTTTAAGTTACTTGGCTTACTCCACAGGTAAATTTTAACATGCAGATTAGGAATGACTGTTTTAGGAGAATGAGGAGTGTGTAAATAACTAATATCTGAAAAATGCACTGAGATGTCACTGTCCTGTGCAAATAAGAATTCCTTGCTAGACCAGATTAGCAAATTCAAAAGGTCCACCTCTTTTTGAGAGAAGCTCCATCAGGCTCTTGGAAAATGAGAGAAGGTAATTCTTTATTTTTTGGAAAAATGAGCCAGGTTCCTTCATTAGGTAGAGTGAAACATCAAGTTTTGGGCAAGTTGAGCATGGTTTCAATGCAGTCAAGTCTTGCATCCACAGATGGATGCACAGAAATGTAGCTGCTGTGTTTCCAGTGGCTGAGGCTACTGTTAATAGGTGCCAAGCACAAGCAAGCACGATCTGTTTCCAGGAGAAGAAGTGCAGTAATTGGAAACAATTAAGAGAACATACACTGAATACAAAATAAGTTGAATGGTTAGATTCCTTCTGCTGTTATATTAGTTTAATATTGCTGTGAGACCTGGAGAGAGCATATTCAGGCCAATAAAATTCTCCTTGAGTGCTTGGGAGTTAGAGCTACATCACTTGACATCTTTACTCAAAGATGCTTCCCTCTGCTTCCCTGCTTCTTCCCTCTGATCCTAAATGCAGCCAAGAGCAAATATGGGGAAATTTGGAAGCTAGCTTCTTTCCTGTTACCCCAGTGTAGATAAATAATAGCTTTCCCTCATGGCCCTGTTTTTCACCAGACATAGGATGAGTGAGGAGCTAAGGCTACTTCTGTCCTGTGATCAGAATCCAGTAAACTAACTCAGCTTAAAGAAACCTGTTCCTTGGCCTCAGAGGGAAGTTCAGAGAAGACCTCAATTAAGTGCAGTGTTAGCAATTTGAATTAGCAGCATGAAATCAAAAAAAATAGATTAAAGTAGGAGATAGGGATTTAAAAGAAAATCTTGAGTTCTGTAAACAAGCATGCTTAATAAAAAAAGTTAATGTGTAAAAGCTGTATAGCTACATTTTTGGAATTACTCAACACTGTGGACTACACCTCTTGATCAAAAGGGCATCATACAGCACCATTTGTAGACTTGTTCCTCTTGTTTGTTGCAGTTTCTTAGGTTTACACTTTAGCTCAATAGGTTTTTTTTTCCATTTTCAATTGTGCCAGATTTATATAACTATGGGAAAGAGCTTGACTTTTTCTAATGTATATCATTATTTCATAACCCTTCTGGTAGCAGTTGCTTATCGATTTTACTCTGAAAAATGACTAGGAGAACTAGTTTCCAGGTTATTTATTAACTGTTTATTAGCCACTCAATAATCACTTCTATGTTATTCCTAACACATCTGTATCAAAGACTGATTTCCAGATTACTAAAGATAATTTTCAGTATGAAGACATAGGATGAGGTTTTTGATTTGGTTTGGTTTTTTGGATGAGTGAATCGCAGAATGGGTGATGTTGGAAGGGACCACAGTGGCTCATCTGTCCAGCTCCCTGCTCAAGCAGGGTCATCCTAGAGCTCATGGCATAGGATTGCAACCAGATGGTTCTTGAATTTTTCCACTGAGGGAGGAGCTTCACAACCTCTCTGGGCAATCTGGTTCAGTGCTCGTGTACCCAGAGTAAGAATTCCTTCATTGTATTCAGTTGAAACTTCCTGGGCATCAGTTTCTGCCTCTTGCCCTATGGCTTGACACCACACCTGACTCCATTCTCCTGTCACCCTCCCTACAGTGAAGCTGTATCTGAAAATGTTTCAGGATTGTCAATAATACAAAACATTCACTGAAGCCAAGAATTACTGTGAATGAAAAGCCTTTTGTGACCAAAAGCATGTTATAACCACTTCTCTATTTAAATAAGTTGAATAAGCGATTTCATAATTGTGACATTGATAAGAGATTGCCTTGCCTTTGACAAGAGATTTTATAATAATAATAATTTTATATATGACTTAGGCTATGGGAAAAAAAAATCCAGTTGTCCTCTTTTTTAAATCGAAATAGAGAATTACCAGAGAAAATTCAGTTGTCATCAGCAAAACATAAGGCAAAACACTTGGTGTCTATTGATATGGTTTTCAGAAGGAGGCTTGCTACTCATATCATTTGTGGGAGGGAAAACCAGTATGAGAATAAGTGTGTGTTTGTGACAGGGCATGTACTAGTCTGATGCATTATAAGTAACATAAGCAATTAGAAGCAATAGCAATTATTTTACCTTAGGATTCTTCTGCTCTTCAGCAGATGCTTTTGGTGGTGGGTGAATAATTGAGTGTAATTGTTTTTAGAATCTCTGCCTGGAGACTTCACCTGTCATGTCTTCTCTGTAATTCATTTTCCATCTTCCTTTCTATTATTATCTTGCACTATTTTGAGCTGCCATGGTATTGCTTGCTTGTGATGTACTCAGCATGGGTGCCATAATGCAGAATGATGTACTAAACTTCCACTTACATATATATATATATAGGATATAAACCACAAATTTAATTGGATATATATCACAAATTTTCTGTGACAGAAGTCTTGAAGCTTAACAAGCTATTGTATCATCCTGATACTTGGAAATTATTTCACAACAATTTTAATGAAGTAAGGAAGCTTTGCTGGAGCATCTCATCATTACCTCCAAATTCCTTTGGCTTTGAAACATTCCAAAGATTGAAGTTAGTGGTTTTTCTATTGAGTCTGTTCAGTTCTTATTTTGTGTTTTTACTTGTAAAGTGAATAAAGCACCTATATATTTATAAGCTACGCTCCCATGGCCTTCAGCAAACATTGCAGTTGATTAAAACATTGGTCAGAGCAGTTTTATCTCATTCCATCAGCATCCAGAGGTTATGAACCTCAGCTTATTAGGGCTGTATTAGTGATGTGATTAATGATATAATACTTGTCCCTTCCAGTTTCTCTGCAGGTTGTCATCTATAGCAACAGGTCATCATCAGGGAAAATTCTCAGGTAAAGTCTAGTAATGATCCCATTTTATGACTGGTAGCTTTGAATCATGTTGGAGATTCATACTTAACAGTTAGAACCAAACCCTTACTAGAAAATATATTATTGGTAAGGGGAAAATGGATGGGGGATAAATGTAATTCTGCTAAAAGATCAAAACTAAAATGTGTCTCCTGGTTTGTTTATTTTTTAAGGTGGGTTTTTTCCCCCCTACTTTTGCTGACAAAGATGCCACCAGTGTTTTCTTATATTTGGGACTACCACATCCATAAACTCATTTAGAGCAAGAAATGTTGCATCAGTGTTTGTTGTACAACAAATTGTGTTTATACAAAGGAAATTTAGGTATAATAGGGAGATAGCCATTTATTGTTTTGGAAATCTGCCTTGAAAGAGACTTGGAGAAGCCATCCTTGTGGCCCAGGCAGCATCGGATTGTCAGTTCTATTTTGTAGATCATCAGTGATGGGAAAACCCATAGTTACCCTTGATAATCTATTCCAATATTTCATTATTAGTTTCAATTGAGCGATTTTCCTATAATCTGGATATATGCTGGATCTTTCTGGTTGGCATTTGAGCCCATTATTACTTGTTCTGTCCATCACTGGTATGGAGAACAGATTCTTTCCTTCTTGTTCCTCTTTTGTGCCTTAGGTTTTCTACCTCTGATAGTTCTTGTTGATCTGCTATTGAACGTCTCCTGTGTGTGCGATTCCTTAAGTATCTAAAATCATTGTGCACTGGTATTATTGTGATTCAGAGATGAGAAATAGCCCCCAGGTGTCACTCCCCACTTCTTTTAGTTAGTAACAGGTTACTAACTAGCTTATTTTTATCTTATCTTGAGTAAGCACTGTTTCTTCAGCTTGTAAAACCTGTTTGAATCTTTCACCAGTCTTCCAACATACTTGCAATCCCTATTGTTGTCAGCAATGTTTTCTTCTATCTATCATCTAGATTGTTAAGAGAAATGCTGAAAAAAGACTAGACCCTGGACAGACCTCTGAAGTACCACACAATGCATCTTTTTATTTGACAGTGAAACGTTGGTCCTCTGTGGTACAGTTATCTAATTTCTGTTTTCAGATTTCATTGTGACTTGCTGAAGTCAAGATGAATGACAATCACTCCTCTTCTTCTAAAAAGGCCTTTTAGCCACAACACAGGAAGAAATTGCATTGTTTTGTCAGTTCATTCTTAACAAATTCATATTGATTGCCACTTATGTCTGTGTTATCATATAGCTGCACACAATTGCTTCATCCAGAAATGTTCTTGAATATGAGGTTCAGTTTGACTTGTCTGCGGTTTCTCAGTTCCTCTTTCTCGCTGTTCTAGGCACAGACATGAGACATCACAGAGCTACTATCAGTCCTCATGTCAGCTCAACTATTTTTTAATATATCTTCACTGATACTTGTCAGGCCAATCAAATTTGGAACATGTAATTAATAATCTGTGTTGTTGCTGTTAATTCAGCTTGACACCAATGGATCTTGTTCATATAGACTAACGCAAGAAAAGCTCTCTCATCCTCTCTGCATTCTCTCTGAAGCGTTGGCTAATGTAGTCTTTCTAGTTGTAGAACCTGATTTATTTGTTCACAGCTTACTGCCTAGATACTCTCTGTTTAATAGCTTGCATAATTCTTGTGGGTGCTTGAACTTGGAATTATATGGAAATTTCTGGAGAAGGATATTTGGTCCTTTTTTAAGAGCATGCTTAGGAGGCACATGTTTCTGGAAGGTAGACTGTGGCATCTTGGTTCTGAAACAGGTCAAATGAGGAGAGAGAAGCTTATGAGACAGGCAGATGATAGGCACAGGGGACAGAAGGAGGCCGGAGTATTCATACACCTAGGAAGGGCAAAGTGGCTGCTGGATTCAAACACGACTGAAGAGGAAAAATGTAAAGATGTGGTAGGGAGAAAGGAACTTAATTTTCAAAGCTTTTTTGTATCTATCTCATTTGAGCAGTCTGAGACTTTCCTCTTGAAAAAAAGAAATACACTCTTCTACTTCATGTTTAGATAATGCAAGTTCTTTGGTGTTTTGGAGCACTGACTTTGAGGGTAGGCTATTGGCAGATTGGCTTCAGAAGTTTGCCTGACCTGATCTCTGCTCAGCTGTGATCATAGGGTTCCTTTGTTTCTTATAGTCATGTTCCGTGTCTTGACCTCTTTGCTTGTGCTCCAGCTGTTTGTGCCATTCTTTTATGTTCTTCTTTAGTGATCTGACCTAGTTGGTAAGCTCCTTTCCTGTATTTGAGGTCAATGAGGAAGTCATGATTTAGCAAGGCTAATCTCTTACAACACTTCTATCCTTTTACATGGAAATGGGCAGAATTTTTTGTCCTCAGTTATTAGTTCTCTCTCATGCTGTCAACTCTATTTTACTTTTTGTTTTGTGCATTGAGAATGGTATCAATGCCTGATTTCAAGAATGAGAGGTCAGATATGTCCATAGGGTTCAGTCCCAACTTCCTGTAGGACAGAGTACTTGCTCTTAAACCCATGGCTTCTGGTTGTAACTTTGCCTGGTTTTCACATATTAGTGGCAACCAGCTTCTTCCCTGTGAGTTGTTGGGTCAGTCTTTATGGCTGGGTGCTGTTCTGTATAGCTGTTCAAGTGACTTCTTGTAGTGACTTTTGTATCCTTTGACATCCTCCTCATCACAGATCCACCTCTGAATTATTTTTCAGCTCTCCTTCTTGCTTCATACCAACATGTATCATCGAATCAAAGATCTACTTCCCAGCCTTGACTGGAGCACAAATGTAGGTGTCTCTTCTTTCAAGTACAGCTTAGAACTATGGGCAAGATATTGATATTCCTACCTGAGCATGGCTCACAGCTGCAGGTAAACACAGAACAAACAGAGGGCTAGAGTGGTCTGCTCCTCTGTGTATTATAGCATTTAATGACTTTGCCTTTTATCCCCTTTAGGCATACTTCTATTTATTGCTCAAACACATCACACCGTGGAAGCTTTTAATAAGTTAGTGTTAGTTGCAAACTGATGCATTTTCTGAGGCCCATTTTCTTCTCCTCCAAACACATAGTGAGGTATCCTGAATTCTACCTGTGGGTATTTTCAAGAAGAATTTGGAAAAGAAGATCTGACTGTATCAGTGAAGAAGGACATAGAAGACTTTTACTTAAAATTATGTATAATTAGACTATTATCTTCTAAATGTTCGTGTATGATCTTGGAGGAGAACTTTCAAGCATAAAAGAACATATTTAGATGTATTTAGACAACTGGATTATGTGATAAGGACCTTCACCTTAATTACTACAAGACACTCAACACTAAGAGGGCTTTTACTGTGCAAACTCTTTTCTTTTTGAAAATGCTTTGGCTTCACTGTTGTGATGAATATTATTTGGTAAATTACCAGAAATTTAGAGAATACTCAAGGTAATCTAAAGCAAATTTAGAAAAATAAGATAGAATATTCAGCTGCTGTTATTTAATTTCTTGTAATATATTTATTTTAGTAATGTAACTCGTTGCAGGAGGATATTGAAATGTGTTAGAAGTATATTACTTTTTTGCAGGGATACTGAGAACATTTGCCCTGGATAAATTCTTTTTCTTGTCCAGACACAAACGACTAAAACATATAAGGTATAGATTTCATCTGTTCTCTGAATGATTGATGCTAGGTCATGTCCAGAACAAAATATTTAATTAGATTAACATTATTTGTTGTCTGGAATGATAGTCTGTATATTTTGTTTGATATTTCCATGAATGAATGTCTAGAGGATTCAGAAATTATAAGTTTTGTCCGAATGTAAAATTTTACACAAATTTTTTATGGCTTTTCTTTTTCTTTGATAAAATATAGCAGTTCATATGAGCTCCAAAGGAAATTAGCAGAGATGAACAGAAGTCAGAAAAATTGAACATTTTCCTGGTAAAAATTTTATGTGGCCATGAAAATGATGGATTTCTTTTTTTTTTTTTTCAGTGTAGTAACAGTACTAATTGTAGTTTGCCATCAGTGCTAAGCCAGGATTTTGAATTTAGCCTGTGGCAGTGTAACAAGAACTTATGCCAACTTGCAGAGCTGTGCAGCTGATGAAATCTCCACTCTAAGACAATCCTTTAAAATGTGTGAATGCAGAATTCCAGCTCTGTTGATCTTCGAAAAACATTGGAGCACTTTCTACTCTGGTTTGTGCCAGAATAAGCCTCAAACTATTTCACTGATGACTGTTGAATAGTTTTCATGAATGCACTTGAAATAGTGGGTTTTTTTTCATTTAAATGGGCTTGGATTTGTGGGTAGGGAGGGGCTAAGAAAGAAAAAATGTCCTTTTAGCATCAGGCAGCCTGGAATACTGCTTTTATGTTGGGGCTAGACCTGTCCCTGTGTGACAGTAACCTGTGTAGCAAGATTGTAGTAAAGCAGATTATATAACACCACCAAAACCAGAGCCTCTTCATTTATGTTGGTAGATGCAGAGATTTCTGCAACACCTACATTGCCTTTGTGGGTTTTTTTAAAAGCACAAAAGTAAATTAAGAAACAAAACTAATTGGCTTTTTTCCTGAAGCTTCAAGCTATAATTTGCTTAGGAACATTTTCAAAGTCCATTCTAAGCCCCTGTACTTCAGTTTTCCATTAAATTGTTAAGATAAAACAGTTCAGTGGTAATATGATTGATAAATATAATGCACCTAGCATATCTCTGATGTAATTCTTCTGAGGAAAACTGAAATAAGTAAAACAAGAACTAATAGTCTAAGGAGATAGTAAAGGTGCACTTGGAGTTGCCTCTATTTGAAACTTTGGTGAATTTAACCCTGAAAATTATTTCTAGGCCAGATAAGAAAGATGTGCATGTTGTAGCTCTGAATAGTTTGGCTTTGTAATATACTCACAGTTAACACTTCACAAGTTAAACCCACAGCACCCATGTTTCTTCTTTCTACCTCTAAACAGTGACTAGTTATAGCTCTTGGGTGGGGTTTATGTTTCTCTGCCACCTTTAGAGCTGTGTAAAGGAGAGGGATGAAGACCCTTATTCCAGTGAGTAGTTACTGGCTCCTCCCTGGCAAGTGACTTATGGGATTTCTGTCATGGAGTTTGATTTGTCTAGAAGCCAGACTTCTGGACTGAAGTAGTTCCCCCTTCCTTCTGTAGTCATTGTAGAGGAAGGGCCAGCTGGACAGAGCAAGTCATCCCACTTATCTCAGGATGTTGATGAATTGCCTTGTGAAAGTACTTTTTCATAGAGGAAATTTAGGCAATGATCTCAGGCCATTAAAAAGGGATGAAAATATTCTTACTGTAATGGGAAGCTGTTAGTAAGCAAGGAGTAGTCCCACCTGCCTCCATGCATTGCTGCCAGTATTGCTATGCCTATTTCTCATAAATTATTTGAAATGGCACCTGACTCTAGATCAAAGCAGCACTCTGATAAGACTTTAGTATTGTAACTAGAACTACTTTTCTGTTTGGAGGCCTCAGTCTTTGGTACCTGTTATTGTATACTCCCCAGAAGGAAGCTCTAGAGATCATCTAGGTTAACCTGTCCAGAGCAGGTCTGACTTTAAAGGTAGATGAGATTGTTTAGGTTCAGAGGCATGTGGAACATCTCTAAAATGAGACAGAAAAGTTGTAATGTGTGGGATGTACAAGTCAGCAATCCCAATCTTCATTATTGTCTCATCTTTTTTTCTTCTTAGCCACAGTAAATCATCTTCTTCAGAGTTTCCATTTTGGAATTACCTTCTGAGCTGATTGCAAACTCCCAAAGGGTGTGGTTCCAGGAGCCTAATCAGGTGCTATACCCTTGGGGTATCAGAGCAGTGTTTGAGGGACACCCTCCAAAGGCACTGCCATCTAAGTATGTTTTGCTTTCTTGTGAAAGAATGCTTTCCATTGTTTTAATTTCATTTTGGATTTAAACAGTTCTGTAAAATGTATAAATGTGCAGAGTGCAAGTTTTGTCTATTTAGTTTGTTTCCAAAGAAGGTTGTTATTTTGGAGATCAATGGCAGGCATTTGGATAAGCCAAAAGTGATACTTCATATGTGTCCATTGCATAAGACAGATGGTGAATAACAGAGAACTTATATATTGAATGTGTTCCTTCAGCCTATGTTGTTTTAGTGTTTAAAAAGCAATGCTTTCGTTTCCAATACTCACCTAAATCTGGGGATGCACCTATGCTTTCTACAAGCTGAGAAACTGCACAGAATCATTCTTTTGTCATCTCCAGGTGAAAGTCAAAGGCTGTTTCTTGCTATGTGGTCTTATGAATTACAGGTATTACTTGTGGGTATGACAGTGGCATTCCATGGCTTACCTTCCAGTTTTGGCAAATTTGGTTCAAGGAGGCTTTTTTGTATTAACCTCAGTCAATTCCAAACCCAGACATTTGGCTTTTTGAGAGTAGGAGAATTCCTGACTTTCATTCTGTTTTTGAGAATTGTGGATTCTCAAGCACTACAGACCCTTCTAAGAGTCTTGAGAACTTTGTGTTTCCCAGGATTAAATTTTGGAAAGTTGTCTACTGTGATGATTTTTTTCCCCTGGATATTAAGGCTCCTCTATTCTGCCTCTGCTGTGGAACATTATAAATTGCTTTCATACGACTTGTGTTTCCCACTGAGTTTCAGATACTTTGGATTTAAGAACAGTCCTGTAAAGATAAAGCTTTCCTAAGAATCTTCATTTCTATTAAAGCTTACAATGTTAATATTTTTAGCAAAGCTTTTCAACTTCTGTTACAGAAGGTATGCTTTCCTTACTAGATGAGGCATGTTACCTCTCTGTGGGAATCCTTCTCATGTCATAGCCAAAACCTGGCAGTTAAAAAATCTTCTATTTGGACTTTATTACTTTCAGCAGAACCTTTCAGTGCAAAACCCCAGATGTTTTAATGCATTAAAAAAAGACACTCTGTTGCATACACCTCGCCAAATCAGTTATTGGGTGAAATGTTTGTGGTGAAGCAGCAGTTAATGGAAGAGTGGCAGATGTCAGACACAGAAGTGTCCATTTCACTGTGGTGCTCCATGGTCTGTTGTGACAGCTAAATGAAGCAGCTCAACAGCTGTCAGCATGTTAATGTTTTGGATCAAATAAACACGCTTGGAAGAACTTTCCTCTGATTTTTAAGACTTAATGACTTTGAAGGCAGCCGTGCTTCTTTGCAGATGAAGTTTGAAGTGTTTTGTAAGTGAGGCCAGATGCAATGAGAAATAACATTGGACTGCAGGCTAGGCTAGTGTATTTTGATTTCATTGGAACTATGTAGCTGAACCACCGTGGGGTTCAAAAATTCCTACTCAGTCTAAACATCAGAATTAAATCAAGGTTGCAGTGAGGTAGATAGTTTTCTTCCTTTGCTTTACTGACCATGGAAAAACCATAGAGAAATAAGCATGAGGCAAGCTTTTAACTTTTGAAGAGCATGGAGAGAAATCAATCAAAAAAGCTGGACGCATATAAACATAAACCTGATATAGCATCTGTCTATTTCAGTCAAATAACGTGCAGAAGACTCAAGGATGAATGTATGATCATTTAAATATATTTGTTTGGGGGTTTTTTAGATGGTCAGTGATTGCTTTATAACACAGCTGATTCTACATGAAAGTTTCTGCTGTGCCTGAAGGTTTTCTTGATTGACTTTCTGACCTCAATTGTTTTGGAGTTGCAGTGCCTGATAGAGGTGTAATATATGGACAGATCCTACTGCTTGTAGCTGGCCTGTTTTTTTTCATTTCAAGATTTGTTTTCAAGTAGTTTATCTGCTTTAAAGGATCTGAGAGGACATCTGTTATTGTTATTAAAAAAATACAGCTGGTGGGATTCTCTTTGCCATGATACTTTTCATGGCTGACTGTCAGACTAAGTAGGGGAATAGCTTTTCAGCACCAAAGCTGCTGAAGAAACTATGATGCTAATTTATCTCATTGATTTATTCTCTTTAATCTTGAGTTCTGCTGGTTTTTTTCTTCAAGTGTCTGCATCTGACTGTGGTTTACTGGCCTGTGTAACAAAACAAGAAACACACAGAAAACCAAAGTTCTAGGTAATTCATCCAGGCTTGAAGGAATGAGTGAAGATTTAGCATCATCAGAGTGTCTTGAAAATTAGGAAGAATCATTTGTGATGGCATCTCAGGAAACCACAAGGGTGCTACATCTTCAACTGTCTCTACAGTTGAGCAACAATCACTTATTTCCTGACATTCCCTGCCATTCCCAGTTTCTAACTTTTAAAGAGTGTAAGCATGAGCAATTATTGAATATCTTATCTTTGTGCTGTGTCATTTGTCAGCAAATCAGAGTGGAAACTTAGTGAGTTCCTCACTTGAAGAATGCACCAGGGCTATGGAAGATGAGAGAAGGAGTTTGCCTGGGAGCTTTACAAAAAAAACCAACCCTTTTTCTCCATTAACCCTGTGAGCTTTAGCTTTCATAAAGAAAAGTGAAACCAGCAACAGTTAGATACTAACTCGCTCTTCTAATATTTCTTTTTTTTCTTTGATGCCAATGTGTGTATGACAAGAAATTGTTGAAGATCATTGTAATGATAAATATTAGAAACATTTGTATGAAGTAAGTGAATGTAAAGTGTAATGCTGTTGAAAAATGAGGGTTGCTGTAATTTAAGCATAGAAATTTGCAGACTTTTGTTGCTTGGGTTTTGGATTCCTGAAAAGGTCAGGCCGCTGTTTCAGGAATCATGGAATTTAAATTCTGTGGCAGTCACCTCACATGAGGGATCAGAAGGGAGGTCTTGATAGCCATTGCTTCAGAGCCCCATGGCAACGGGTCTGGCAGACTTCTTTATTAAGTCTTCTACAGGGGAAAGGTCTTTGCATTTCTCTGTATTCACTTCTTTATTCTGGAATTATTGCAGTACTGTTATCAGTTAGCAGACAGGCCACCATGCCTTGCTTGGGGAGCTTCTCTTTTCCTCTGTTTCTCAGGCCAGAGGTGCCTCTTCCAGTTCTCACAAATGTGCCCTTTCTGCTCTGGTCTGACCAGATGTGGGTGTGGTGTTTTGGTGTGGATTTTATTACATTATTACACTATTTTTGGTATGGAGTTTGGTTTGTGGATTTTATTACATTTTCTCAGCAAGTTTGGACAATCATAGCCTTAACTGTAATTGTAAAATATGTAGAGAACTAGAACAGCTGAAAATAAGATCCTTAATTCATGGTTATGACTGTCAAATTCTGAACTGGTTTTTATGCCATATAGAGTAAGTATGTGCTATTAGCTGGTTTTGGTCTTGAAAACAGCTCTAATCACAGTCATTTTTTACTAACTCCTCTTTCATGCTCACCCTCAAATTCTCATATAAGAGCCTTAGCACATAGAAATTATAATTAACATTTTTGAAACTTCTAAAAATTTACAGCTGCCTTTTTCAACTCAATAGGAAGTTTTACCCTAGAAAATATTTTGTTACCTTTACTTTTCACCCATATGGCAAATGAATGTTTTAATCACAGTTTTTGTAGGGATTGAGTCTTTTTCAGGTTTTGATTTCTAAGTTGAAATTGGGTAAATAAAATATGCACAATCTCCATGTCAGTAGAAAGGAAGGAGAGTTAAAAAGCAAGATTCCACATGTGTAGCTTTGCAACAATAGAATAAAAGGTGGGATAATGAACTGTATTTGTATCTAATTACATAAATAATGCATTTGTGTAATTGTCTAGTAGGGGCATGCTAATGAACAAATTACTTTTAATTGTAGGTTGCTTGATTGTTTCAGAAATATAATTGATTGTAATCAAGAATCAATTATATGCTGGTAGTAATTGTATTTATCAAATTTAATATAATATATTTTAGAAATATTTTCAAAAAAAGGAAGTATTAAAGGACTATGTTGGTGTAATGTGTTCATACCGTTGGGTTGATGGGGTGGTGCTTGCTATAACAGTGCACAATATAAAAGAAATGTGTGTTTTCTTCTCATCTTTGTTTCTGATCCCATCTGATCTCTGAGGATAAACAAGGGTTTAGACTTGCTCAGTATTCATGACTCTTAGCTTGCTGTGTGAAGTAGGCTTTTATAGAAACCAAGAGCCCCCATGTGAGACTCCTTCAGTGCTGTGATGCTTTGCAGTCCTGACCAGATGAGACCAGTGCTCTGCACAGCAGGGAATCCAGACCTGCCTTCCCCAGGTGCCCTAGATTCACTTTCTCTTCTGGACTATTTTTGGCTTGTAGTGTGTCTTGTGGAACTGTTAGCTTTTACTTCCAACTGGTTTATTATTCTTTTTGTAAATAAAGCTTTATCTAGTGGTTTCAGTTTGAAGGATCTTTAGGTACATGATGTGCACAGAAAGGCATTAGGTCTGCCTTCCCATGGCTCTGCTGGCTTTACACAGATGAAAGATAAACAATTAAATGAAGTCAGTATGACTCTAAATGGATAATGACCCTACCAGGTAAATGAAGAGGGCTCTGTTTTAACATAGCCAATTTTGAAGCCCACTACACTGTATATAGGAGAGTGGATTGTCCATTAACTCCATAAAGTACAGACCCTATGGCAATTCATGTTTCCATGGGTTTGCAGGTCCTAATCAACAAACTTGACCAGATTGTTTGCCATGGGAAAACTGAAATCTGCACTAAGGAGTAGGTAAAGCACAGAGCTCCCTTCCAAGGGAAGCTGTCTAAGGACCTGAGATCTACTACTGCAGTTAAGGAGAAGCAGCAGTTTCTTTGACAAGTGTGCAAAACACAAAGATAGTAAATATAGAGAGTGCCATCTACTGACCTGTAAGGGAGAATATATATATTTATATGCAACATTGTCCAGAATGAGTCAATAAAGTTGTTGATGTTGTGCTCCAAATGGCTTCTTGACTGTAGCTATGTGAGTCTAGCTGGGGCTTGACTTTCCCCTTTAGCATCATAAAGGAGCCAGTCAAGCTGCCTGATGGAATCTTGGTGTTTCTAAAAGCTTGTCTTTGTAACCAAAATGCCGAGACTGATGTGCAAAATTTCAGTGGGGAGGAAGGTTTTTTTTTAAAAGTATTGTTTTTAAAATCAGTTTGGGAAGTATCTAAACTGGGTATTTTTCAAAGTTTTTAGATCTGGTGTCCCTGGAAATGTGATGGAATCTGTATCTTGTCCTTGGATCTTTTGCTGAATGAGCCATGGAGTAGCTGCAGAAGTAGAAGCTGGGTCACTCTGTTGTTTTTTTTTTCTTCAGAAAATTAAATGTTGAGTTTTCATTTTACTCCAGAAAAGTGCTCTATCAGGTAATATCTGACTATCACTATAAATCACTCCTTAGTTCAACACAGAGAAATTATCAGAATTACTCGTTTTCCTGCCTATGGGGGCTGTTATTGCAGTAGTGAGTTTTTGAATTCGACGATGAATACAGTGACCTTTTGGGTTTTTCTTATTTTTCTAGCACTGTTTTCTGAACATAAAGGTGGGGAGAAGGTGTGGGACAGAGTGCAGAAAAGGGAATTTTGGTCTTCCCCTTCACCTCAAGAACTGAACTTACTGCTCAGAAAAGATTAAAAAAGAGAGAAGCTTAAAAAGACAAATGTTGGGAAATACTCATCTGTGAATGAAGAGCAAAACTAAAAACCTTTTTATTTCACTGTATGAATCCTCAGTGTATCAAATCTGGAAGACTGGACTCAGCTTTGGTGTCTGTGCTTGAAAAGAGATGTTACACAAACTAGAAAAGGGTAGTAGAGATGACCAAGAGTTAAGGAGCTGCTACTGTGCTCAACAGGGTCCTACAAAAAAAAAACATGGAAGGGAGGAAATTGTTACTCACCACTACTTACACTTGAAGAATTGAGAGGCAACCAAATTTAGAAAAATGTTACTGTGCAATGATGAAATTGTGAAAATATTATGGTCTGAGAGACAAAATAATGGAATTAATGAAGACTTCATGATGAGTACTTTGGCTGTTAAAAGTTGTCAGGGTTGTAAACTTTGGCTTTGGAAAGCCTTTTTCCTTCTAACTTAGGGCAATCAACACTATATGACCAGGAAGGATGACTTTATTCTCATCCCATTTCTTATATTCTTCTCTAATTATGGCCTACTGAACATAGTAGGAAATAGATTATTAACCCAGGTGGATTTTTACTCTAACCCAAAGCAGCAGGAGCCAGAAGATAAGACCTTGCCTCCTTCTCTGTGCCTGCAGAGTCATGCCCTGTTTTCTGACTGCTCTGTTTGTGGCCCAAAGAGATGAATAGTTTTTTGCACAAGTACCACTGGATGTCATTTGGGATGACTGGGAGGCTCTGCTCCAGGGTATCCTTCAAGGAGGGAGGGAGGTATGCCCAGATCGAGGTTCCCAACTCTACTTTGTAACACAGGTGCCTAAAATAACTCAGGACTGTGGTGCCAATCTTTCAAACTCCAAAGGCACTCACTGGCTCTATCCCTTAATTACAAACCAAAGGTCTTCAGTTCATCTGTAGATATATCTTGAGGTTGCTTGTCAAGGGGATTTCTTCTGGCTTTTCAAACTCAAGTGAACTATTTTGATTGTAAGATAATGTAACAAACATGTCACTAATCAAGTGAATATGTTTGTATGTAGAAACACCACTTCATTCCTATTAGCTGTTGTAAGAGGAAATGTACAAAAATGGCAAATTTCTACAATTGGAATTCCTCTAGGTGTCCCCAGTTTCTTCCCAGGTACATACCTGCCTTTCAGACATGGTATGTCAGTTCCCACATTTCCATAAAATCTTTTGTTGTCAAAGCAATTTTCCGTGTTTATAATTTTAGCCATGTAATTTGCCTCATGTTGAATGTCACCCTTAGTCCATATCAACAAAAAAACTGTCAATGGACGAAGTAACTCTTTCTGTCTTCTTTCTTTCTTGACTTTCTTAAGTAATTCTTTATCATTGAGGTGGTGACACAGCACCCTGACTAAGGAACAGTATGTGTAATCCTTAAGTACAAAAACCTCCCAAAAATGACAAAACCAGAGAAAGATGTTCATATACAGTTGGTTAGCAAACCTAGCAATCATGCCAGCTTCCCAAATTAGTTGCCAGTTATGTTCTGTAATCTCTTTGCTTCCTGTAATATAAAAATTCTTGTCACTCTGTTAAGAGGGTTTTTTCTCTAGTCGTAACAGTCACATTTAATTTCTGGATTTGTTCTTTCAAATTTTTATCCTGCTGGCATGCAAGCTAGTGTGAGAATGTCTGTAAAGGAGGGTTTCACTCAAGGAGGCTGTCTGGAAGGGCATTAATGTCCTGACACTGATCAGTCTTGTGATCCTGCATCTGAAGATGGGAATGTTGCACTGATATCCTTTTGGGTTATTTAATTTTTAAGTCACAGTGCAGGTTTAGTGTGAAAAAATGTTATTTAGCAAAGTTAATTATGTGATTGAAATAATTTGCATGATAGTGGTAGCTGGATTAAAAATCTCACTCCTTGCAGTGCTACACCCCTTGTCCAGGAGGTCACACTTTGGCAAACACAGAGTTCACGCATTTCTTTCAGTGAAAATACTGTCAACTCCAATTTACAGCAGCCTGGTTTAATGCAGAGCTTACCAATAATTTGTAGTGATCAGAAGATCAATGAGATTTAGTGTTCATGTTCTGAATAAACAAGTAAGGGTTGAGTGGCCTCCTGAGGGTTCCTTTCTTGTCTTTGGCTGTGACAGCTCAGAGTCCTCAAAGCTGAAACTGTAACTAATTGATGTGATGTTAATTTTAGAATATAAAAATGTGAACATGATGGTTTTTACAGTCAGAAACTTGTGAAAGCTAAATCAGGGTGCTGTGTCAGTGATTGGATTTTATCCCCCTGGTTCTTAGCCACACTGATGAGAGCAAGCCCTGGTTGGTGCCCTGCTAGCAGCAGCGTGCTCTGACACAGCAGTGCAGCTCTGGAGCAATCTCTCTTACGGCCTTTCTTTCCCCCATGGGGTGACCTCTTTCCTGCCTCACTGAGGTAAGCTGTCCAAGATTCCTGACCTGATCTGATGGAGGTGGGAATCTGAATGGCAGTTTTAAAATCACTAGTCTCCACATAAACATTATCTAGCATATATTGCGCCTTTAAAATATGAAATAAAATAAATGCTCTCCCTGCACCCAAAACTCAGCTATGGCTGAAGCATTTTCAGTCACGGAGGCATTTCATGCAATCTGTTGAATTAAAGGGATTTTTCCCTCACTCCTCATATCTAGTTTTTATGTATATAACATTGAACTTGTTGAAAAAAAGCCTTGAAGCAGTAAGGCAATAAGAATAAATTGCTGAGAGCTCCAGTGAGAAATGTGTCATGTGAAATCATGGAGGAAAGAACGAGCAGCTGTTGCTGTGTTCCTGGGAGAAATAACCCCTTCAGAGAGAAACACAAGGATAAGACAGAGGAAAACATATTTTAGCTTTCCTGAGCTCTAGCACTTGATGTGAAGCCAGCTCTGATTTAGAGGGGGTAAAAGAAGGGTATTGCTTTTCTGGCATGAAATGCAAATTACTTGTCATACTTGTTGCTAATTGTAGTCCTGTAGATTGGTCAGTGTATATATTTTTTCCCACTAAATTGCAAGATCAATGTGGATTTTGGCATATTTGCAAATAATCATTATGTTTATTTTTGATGCACATCAGATACATGTATGTTAATGTTTGTACTTTTAAAAGAAATCATACATCAACTCCAGTTTCTAGTCTAGGAGTGATACAAGGACATTCTAATCCCTAAGTTTTTGTGCTCAATACTAGTTAAGAAAGCCAAAACAAATTCACAGTTTAAAATAGCATATTTCTAAGATTTAGGGATTTGTCAAGAGTTAACAAGTTATTTTTGCCCCATATGAATGACACTAGGTACAGAATAGTTATGGTAAATTTGGGAGGTTATTGCTCAGAATCCAGTATCTCCTAAACTCTAATCAGTTCAGGCTCTGGATGTGTGGATTTTATTAATATTCCTGAACTGAGTCATATAGACATGAGTTATTTGAGGTGGCATTGCAATTTTTCCTTCACTGCTCAATAATTGCTCTGGAAAAACTGTTCAAATTTCTGCTCCTGCTGCTGGAGGGAGCTGGGATTTTAACCCACTCTGCTTACTTTGCAGTTATTTAAATGTATCACTTTGTGGAGAGGGTTTTTTTCAGAATCATGTGCTCAAATTGCCAAAACCTCATCTCTGGAGGAACTTTTATCATTGTTTCATCTGCAAAGGAAGGGGTGGTGTAACAGATTCTCCTGCTTCCAGGCTGCCTTTTAAGATTCTGATAGCAAGTGGTCTGAGTGGAGCAGGATTGTCTCAGACACTGTGACCATAATTCACAGCTTACCTATTGAGGGCTCTCTGCATTCAGTATTCCTGAGTCTTTCCCTGTCTCTGCCATTTGTTGTGCTGTTTTCAAGTGCCTAGCTGTTCCCCATAGCCTGTAATTGCAAGGTCAGTCTAAGGTGAAGCTGTGCCTTGTTTAGGAGAAGACATGAACAGTCTGTTTTGGCCATATGTTCTTGACTTGTCTATTTCTTGAAGCCTTTGGGTAGCTCAGGATGTTGTGCATGATGATAAGGAGTACCAAAATCTTTCAGAGTGTACAACTGGGGCCAGCCTAGCTCCAGTATGCTTGGCAGTTTTGTGTCTTAGAAGGGTAGAGGAAGAAAGTTGTTCTGGTCTGATATTTGATTTTGAGAGTTAGGTACTACATATTCTCTGGCTTTTCTTTCTTGCTGTCTTCTGCATCTTTATTGCAGAGAACAAAGCCCACCAGGTATCTATTGTTCCCATTTTATTTCAAAAGCATAATATTTTCAACATCATAGGCATGGCTGCTCTGCATCAGCCAGCAGCCAGTGTCTGGAGGACATTTTTTCATATAAATTTGTTGGGGTTCTTCTTAAGAACTGAGACTTTCTTTGCAAAAAAGAGGAAAGGGACAAACAATGTAAGGATGCCTCTTTGACCAACAGCTTGCTTGCAGCCTTCCATTGATGTTCAGTCTAGGTGTTTCCTTAGCTATTTATTTGGTAAGAGGCACATAAGGACAGAGATCTATTATTTCCTTGCTGAAAGAAAAGCACAGGCTACAGCTTTGTTTTAAAACAGATTATGGTTGCTAAGTAACATTCCCCTAAATTGAGTGTCTTCCCCGAAAACTAATCCCAAAGTCTTAAAAAGTGAGAAATGAAAGATGTGATAAATCTTACTCTGTCCATGTGATTAACAGACATTCTGAGTTAAACCTTGGTCCCACTGTTCTTGGTGGAGAAAGCTTCTGTTGACTCAAGGACATGAGTATTTCTGCACTGATTCTCATCCAGAGTAGAGAAATTTGTAGTATAACACACTTACTTGACAAATTTTGTTCTTGTTAATGAGCTAATTACTGGATTTTTCCACATTGCCTTCACCTTCACACATCTGCAGTGTTGGGGTATTTTTTGTTTGCTTTATTGAGGCCAATAAAGAAATACTTCAGCATAGGAAAGGAACTGGATATTGTCCTTTATTCAAAAGGAAGAATGCTTCAGATGCAGTTAACGATGACTGCTTCCATCAGTGCATATATTTTTTTCCCAATGGATTATTCAGAATTCACAGAATGACTAGGTTGGAAGAGGCCTTCAAGATCATTGAGTCCAACCCATGCCCTAACACCTCAATTAAACCCTGGCACCCAGTGCCACATCCAGTCTCTTTTTAAACACATCCAGGGATGGTGACTCCACCACCTCCCTGGGCAGGCCATTCCAGTACTTAATTATCCTTTCTGTAAAAAACTTTTTCCTACTATCCAACCCATATCTCCCTTGACAAAGCTTGAGACTGTGTCCTCTGGTTCTGTCAGCTGCTGCCTGTTGTTCTTATGTTAGTTACATGGGTGTGGCACAGCTCTGCTTTTTCTTGTGATGCTCACAAAAGGACAGGGAAACAGGTCTAGGCTTCAGGCTGGGGAATAGGGTCACATCCTTCTTCACAGACAGTGCTGAACAGTCTAAGTCACAGCACCTCTTGACCAAGTCAATAATCTCCTGCAGTGCAGAGACACCCAGGGAAGGTCTGAGGTTGTACTGGGGGTGGAAGTGAAGAGCCATGGGACTGGGCTCTGCACCTGAGCTACTGAGCTCTGCCACAGAAGGTTTGTTAGCAGAAGAGGATGCTGCACTGACACTTTCAGACCAGGGATGGTTCACCTGGGTGTTGCTGTGCAAAGTAAATAAATGAGCATGGTCAGACACTTGCTTACATGTTTAAACCCTATCCACTCATACTGTAGACATGCCTTGCAATAATTTTGTGAACTTAATTATATTGTATGCTTTCTGTCCATTTCAAAGATTTCAAACTGTTGATAGCTTACAGGAGTTGCCAAATACTATTGCAGTTAATACTACTACTTTTATGTTTGCCCAGTTTAGGGAACCTTCTAAATTGACTTACAATGTGAATTTCTTCTTAAAATACATAGGCATGTTTTCAAGTCTCTCAGCATAAACTTCTCTGTTTTGCAAATGTTTTTGTAAGAGCAGTACTGATGCAGCATGCACAAGATGATGATTTTATGCCTTTGCAATTAACTGGACAATACAGTAAAGTGAAATTCCAAGTATATTGTTTCCCACTCACTTGGTACTTCAGGTGTCTGGGCCTAGTGCACTGAAGGATTTTGGTTTTTTACCTTTGGCATTGAGCATTCCTGCCCACGGCAAGGGGGTTGGACCAAAACAGTTGTATGATTCTGTAACTGAGCTTTTGTGTTGGGCCAGCACACACTGTTCATCCTTGCTGTGATGTGCTTTTGGTGTTGGTGGGCTCCTGTGCAGTCACCCTGAAGTGCTCTGATCTTGTCTCAGGCTCAGCACAGACTGCTTGGAGCATGTGTTGTTGAACAGGAAGTCTCTGGAGAGCTGTGTTCTCAGCTGAACATCTCCTGGCTCTTCTGTGGCTGACAAAACCACAGGAATAGGTAACCAAAGTTTTAGGACAAAAATGCTCATTTACCTCCTTCCCCCCCAAAAAATGTATCCAGAACATCACCACACTCAGGGAGAATGGGAAGTTCAGGAGACTGCACTGTTGAATAGGTACTATTAAATTATTCTTCTTCTTCCTTCAGTTTTAAGTCACTGAGGGTACTTCTGTCCTTGTTTGTCTAAATGTAATCTTGCAAGCAGCTTGATTTTTAAAATGAAAAAAAAAAACCCACCCTGTAACACCAGATTGTTTTTGTCTTCTCCTCAGTAAAAGGAGTGAAGTGAGAAAATCCTGCCCATGAACTGTAACCTGGGTTGTTTCTTTAGAGAGGATTTTTTTGTGTGTGTTGGGATCTATTTAAAGCATTTTTGTGAATTGTGTCCACTTAAGCAAGTGATTCATCTTCTTTGGAGCAATAAGCAGCTCCCTCATTGCCTTCCACTCCACGGATCTGTGTCAACTAATGTGTTTAGCTGCCAAAGATTTTCTATTCTCATTCATCAAAAATAGCCTCAAATCATTGATTGAAAATATTAATGAGACCTAGACTTAGAGAACTTTGAAGAACTTCACTGTTTAGTTGTCCAATTCTTCAGTGTTTTGCCAGTCACTTCATTTTCAGATGTGGTGATAGAGTAGTTTTTGAGACCCTCAGTACATGTTAGATGTCGCTACTTGTGTATACTGTCATTTTTAAAACAGTAAGATTTTAAAATCAATGTCATGTAGTACTAAGCAATTTTTTTTTTTCATTTAAGTGTTTTATCAACAGAAATGTTATTATTAAACTCATATCTGTTGGAAAAGCTTAGTGATTCAATTGGGAGACCGAGTTACCATGGAACTTGTTGACTGAAATAGTTTTATCTTTTATAATTTTTTTTTTTATAGTCTATTTTTGAATTATCTGTTTAGACATCTTAGGAGCCATATCAGCACCACCTTCCCACTTTTTTTAAAAAACCTTTTCTATAGACTTCTAAAAGTCTACAAATTGTTTCATTTCTAACAACGAAACCAATTTCTATTTTTGATTTTGTAATAATGTATAAATCTTATTTTTCCAAGAGATTTATCAATAATTAACAACATTTTGGAAAGCTCCGTATCCTTTAAAAAATAGTAGATTCTACTGTCATTATCTTTACTTTCTCATTATTTATATATTTGTGGCTTTCATCAGTCCTTTCAAAGCAATTTTAATATTAATAATAACACTAATAATTGTTATTTAAGTATCATAATCATAGTCATGACTGTAACATTACCTTTTACAAGTTCTTGCTGTATTTATATTTTCTGTACCACATGCTGCTTGAAGAAAATAGACACAAGATAATAGCTGTTTTTCAAACCAGCCACTAACTTTTAAAGTAATTTTTATCTCTTTTGTCAATGGGACTCAGTATTGCACTATTTTTGTTGTTGCTGCATATGCTCACTAAACAAATTGTGTGCTTTTTAAAAAATCTAAATGTAAACTGTTTACCAGAATGGTATTCAATATAGTATTTTTGTCCAATCCTCCACAACATGGGCAGCCACTAATGAAAGATTTTATCTGTTTTTCTGGTGATAGTTGCTACTTGAAAGGAGGGGATGACCTGCAGGTATCCCATGTTTGGGTTTGTGTGCTGTAGTTCTTAAATTCCACATTATCACTGAAAGGTGGATGTAGACCAAGTGATGTACCATGTCCCTGGTAAACTTGAATTCCATTGTCTTAATATTACAATCCATTTCACTGGGTTTCAGTTATATTTCAAATACTTTGCGATTTTTTCCTCTACATAGGAATATCTTCCATTTGTGTCTCCTGTAACTTAGGCAACTAGTGTTCATTGTTGAGCAATTTTTTTTTAAAGTGTGTTCTTCGTAAAAGTTCAGTGGAGTGGATTTATGTTGTTATGAGACTAGCTTACATAGCACAGTGTTTGTGCCAGTTATTCTATTGAGTGGAAAACCTTTTGGGCTACCCAGTCAAGTTGATGACTTGGGAGGGTGAGATTTGAAAAAGATGGGGCCAACTGAAGCATGAAATTCTCTCTATCACAATAGACTTTTCAGTACTTGTCAGCTTCTCAAACCCTCCCTCCCAGTCCCCAGCGACAATTTAGGTCACCCACAGCCAGCCTTACAGATTTAGCAAATTCCTTGTTCTTGTGGAAAAAGGGAAATTTATGACATAGCTTTCCAGATATCCCCCTCCAACATCCTGAGGTCTTCCAGGATCAGAGGAACATGGGTTAGTAAGGTGTCAGAGGCTACCAAAGGAAGCTGCAGCCAGAGGAACTCCCCTTTATCACCTTTTTCAGTAGTGGAAGGAAGAAAACTGTCCTGCCTGTGAAATTTTCTGCCTGCTCAGCTGCTCTGGAGCCTTCTCTTCCCAAGCAGGCTTTTGTGACCTTGTGGTAGGTCAGTGTATGTGGAGCTGGACAGGAGCTCAGTTCTGTCCTCTGGCTGCCTTTTCCTCTCTTTAGATGACTCATTCTGCATATTGACATATCTTAGGTCCACCTGAGAAGATAAACCAAACTGACGTTGCAACTTGGTACATTAGTGAAATACACAACTTTAAATGTGTATTCAGTCTTTGGCAGGTGACAATTGCAATGATGTCTACATTGTCACCAAAATATGAACATTAGATCACCTTGACCAATTTTAAAAATTATTGAAGTAATGAATACCTTCATTATGTTTTTTCAAACTCATTTCTCACAAATGACTGATTTGTCTTTAGAAGTAAAATTGCATTGCACTTATTTCTGCATGAATTCAACAATTACCCTGAGAAGGTATAATTTTATAAGATTGACAAGAGCAAAAAAAGTTTACAAGAATGAAATAGTCCATCAGATACAAATTATATTGTGCTCTGTTACCTTAGCATTTTGTTTTAAATTCACCACATATCCAGATTGCAAGTCTAAGTAATTTCAGTTGGGCTTTTCCCATCATTTACTCAGATTTTTGCTTTCCTTTCTTTTCTACTGTCACTTACCTTTAAACATCCACTTTTTGTGTCTTGATCAAAGGCAGAAAGATCACTGTTCTTATTTGGAAAGAACTAGTACAACATGAATCTCTCCTCTCTTTTTAGGGTATACTTATTTGTGATCTACTGTAATAATTTACAAAAATGCTTATGAGGACCTGTACTCATGAGAATAAAACTGGCTAAACAAAAATCCCTAGTCATGTGAGAAACAACTTTCTTTCACTCAATTTAACTGCAGTGTTGAAATGAAATATTACCACAAAGAGATTTGTGGTTTAGAGATCACATTATTGTGCTATTATGGTAATTATAAAACATTTTCATAGGTCAGCAAACTTATGAAGAAAATAATTGATCAGGTTAGGGAATCTATACAAAAAACTAAGGCTATTTAAAGTATTCATGATAGACCCCTGAAAATAACAAGTGCCTTATTAAGAAGAAGTTCTGTTGCTAGGAGACAGTAACCACAGTGTCAGAATAACATGTTTTTATTTCATAGAAGAAATGCTGGTTAACACACCTAGGTAGATAATGAGCAAGGACAGCTAGGTGATGTAAAAGACTGGGTGAAATACTTAGTTTGCGAGATATGAAGCCAATAAAAAGTGCAGGTCTCTAAAGGCTGCCTTAGAGTAGTGTCCCCAAGAACAAACCAGTGACCAAGACCTGTTTGAAGCTTGACTGATTTCATATTGTATCAAAACCTACCAGGACATCTGTGACAAATTATGCTTGATTGCCATGAGTGGCTGACACAATGGCTCCTGCCCTTGCAAACAAGTGAATGTGAGTGAACAGCATGAAAATGCTTTCAGATATTTACTTGCATTCCATGTTTGTGTCACTCCATCTACTTTGGACATTCTTTTGTCACAGCTTTGCTGGCAGAATTTTTCATAGAAACAGTAAATGTCAAATACATGTAAGTAAGTATTTTTGGAAATAGTTTGGTGGTGGTGGGGGGGGTTCTTTCAAATGTAAAACTATCCTACTAGGTTTAACCATTCAGATAACAGAAAAAAAACCCAAAAAAACAAACAGTAAGGGAATTTTTGACCTTGCTCAGAATCAGACTATATGTCTGATTTGTGATTTAAATGGAAACATAAAAATTTTAAGCTACTCCTGGTTAATTTGCAGAGGAGGGGAAACACCAAAATACAAAGTTTAATTAATTTGAAAAATTTATTCCCCTACAAAGTCAGCCATTCAACTTGAGATATGTTTTCAGCCTGTTCCTCAGAGGATACAGGAGCAGCCAGAGAGCATGTTTTGCACATAATTACATCATCTTGAGACAAATTCTAGTTTGTCTGGACTCTTACCTGACAGCTTTACTGAACATGTCCTGCACTTTTTCTCTGGACATGCTAGCAGCAGAATTTAAGGAAAATACCTGTTGATCAATGAATCCTTTGGAAACATTTCTTATGATTTCAGTATGCTTCAGAAAATTCCTCAGAATGGATTCTTGCTATGATGATATTACACTATATAATAATATTATATTTAAAAATCCAGCTTTTGACCTAATTTAAATGAATCTCTAGAGCTATTTATACACCTAGGAGTAGCAGACAACTGCACCAGATAAGAAAAATGCCCTTAATTTTTATATCCATTCCTAGATAAGCTCTTGTCCATCTAGAAGTCCATAAGTTTTCCCAATCCTTCATAATATTCATGTGGATATATCATTCATACTGGAACAAGGAAATAGTTATGAGTTGAAAATTCAGACATTTTCTTACATAAGTCTGAAATTATGCCATGATACCATGCCTTGGCCTGTTCTCAGTAAGGCTTATCTCATGTATAGTTATCTTTGCAATCCTCTTTGCAAAGAATACAAACTGTTTCCTATCTGAGTCTGATTTTCTGACCCTCCTTTGCTTGTGTGCTTTCTTCTCTTTTCAGATACTCCCCTGTTTATCTCCATGTTTTCTTCTATGCTCCAATTGCTGCAGTGTGAGGAATGTCTCAGACTGTTTTTATGGTGACAGCTTCTGCTCAGACCTTCTTGCCACGGCTGTATGTTCCTGAAGCCATCAGCTCAGGGTCATGTCCACCTTCAGATTCTTCTAAATCTAGACTGGAAGATTTTTTCTTTCCATTGTTTCAGGTAGCCTTAGATATGAGAGAACATAGTTAGTTACAACCCTTCACGGGTGATCCTGATGGCTGAGTTGGGGGTGGTTAGGGGGTGTTTAAAAAATCTGTGTGTTGACTCTGCCTTTCACCAAAAACACAGGTACATAATGCAGGACACAAGGCTGAATTAACTAGGAGACCAGAAGACACTACATCAAAGTGGAATAGATAAACAATGAAAACATGGTTTGAGATCAATAATTAACAAAAAAAGCAGATGTATAGATGTTGCTGGGTTTTGCAAGGTGGTTTCTTCATTATCATTAACAATTTTTATTAAATTTTAGTATTTTCTTTGCTTCATCTAGATTTATAATTACAAAAAATACAATGACCCACATGTGTTGTCTTATGATTCTCTGTTCTGCTAAGGTCAAGTTCACTTCATATCATAGTGCCTGGTTTTTCATGGCACCACTGCCAAATGACATTGCAATCTTAATCAGGTTCTTTTAATCTAGTTCTGCATTTTTAATTTCAAAGTCAGGAAAGGTCATAATTAAGGTTGCCTGTACAGTTTTAACTTGGCTCCTGTGTGTATGTCCATCCTGATAAGGGTGTTTAATTACACAGGCATGGCCCTTTTTTCCACAGTCTGTGAGCATCCCCAGTCCTGTGTGTGTGTGAAGCAGCTATCTAAAGCTTTTCCTGTTACATGCTCTTAGGTCTCACTTATTGCTTGCTAGCCAAGTCTTGTTATGGACAGACAATTATTAATTCCATTGGGTCTCTCCAGTGGTGTTTATCACTGTTGCTCCATGTGTCTTTCAAATAAGAATTTATGTCTTTTCACATGAGAGAGGTTAGTACTCTTAGCTTTCTATAAAGAGAAATAGAGATAAATTGTTGTCATTGAAGTTTGCTGATTCTGATCATCCAGTTTGAATTGTCAACAGGTGTGGTTTTTGGGTCAACTACCATATTACTAAATCCACCAACTTCTGCACAGTTCTTCCTTTGAACAGCTTCTCCTTGTTGGCTGGAGTCAGCAAGCAGGAGACAGAGAAACAAGGTCTCTGTTCCATGACCTGTGCTTGAGATGTCTGATCACGGCCCAGAACTGCAATTACTGGGGAAATGTAAACACAATATGGACTTTTGCTATTCTGAACCTTGAATTCTCTCTATGAAAACACAGAGTGTACATCTTCTGAAGGTGACAGATACCACCTGTCCAATGGGAAGAATAATTACTTCTCTTCTATCCAGCATACTATAGGTTACAATTCCCACCAAGACTGAGACATGAGTTTCTATTTTTGTTCATTCTGAGGATTTGCAAACATATGTGGTGTATAGGGGATACATCAGCAGATAATGTTGGAGATGGAACATTTCACTAACTCCCATTAAAATGATTATATTTTTATGGATAAGTGAGGTTTTTTTGGTTTGGGGTCTTTTTTTATTAAATTAAATTAATTTGAGAGTGGGAGAAGGTGGCATGTGGGTCTTTCACTTAAAAATCAGAACATTGATGTGGTGACATTAATATTTAACTGTATTGTGGCTCCTGTATAACAGAAGTTCTTTAACTGGAACAAAATATCTGACTAATGCCCTTGACTGAATCTCCCTATGCCCTGTCTTCTCCAACACCATAGCAGAATTCAATTTCAGGTCCAAATACCCAAGAATGGACAGATAAAAGCAGCATGAAGCAGACATAAAACAGGGAAACTTCAGATGGTTTTATGAAAGCCCCAAACATGTGAAAACATAATTTTATGATGTGTCCTTTTGGTGATCATTTGGTTGTCTACTGTTTTAACTTCTTTAAATTGGTGCAACAAAACCGAGAAGTAGAGGGGGAAGGTTTATGAATGTTTGTTTTCCTTATAATGAAATTATTTAAATATCTCAAATAAATCCCATAATATTTTGGGTATTGGTTTTCTTTGTGTACAAGTAATTGGCTCATACTTACACTTCCCCCTTTAAGCAGGAATTTTAGCATAAGGTCACTGTAGCTGTGAACAAGTTTGTAAATAAGGAAATGGTTTTGTTTGAAATACAATTTTGGGCTAATAGGTCCTTGAGTCTCATTTCAAAGGTTTTTTTTTTAATTTAACCAAATTAAGAATTTATCATTTAAATTAATTATGGAAAATGAAAGAGCATGCAACATTAGCAAGAGCTTAACCAGAAGCAAGGAATAAAGGAACTGTGTACTGGTGTTCCTGATCTGGGGTTTTTTTGGAAGTTTTATTGATCTTATAGATGGGAACCTTTTAGAGCTCAATCGGGACAAAAGCAAAGGCCTTCTAGGTATGTACCTAGAAAGGAAGAACAACTCCAGCACAGGGTGGGGAACAGCTCTGGTCAAGAGACCTAAGGGTCTGGTGGACATGGTCTGGTTGTTCATGAGCCGAACAACCTTGAATAAATGCAGAGTTGCAAGATTAAAAGTTTAGCACACTTGTGTATCTGGCAGCATTTAGGACTTAGACTTCTGCAGGGAAGGAAACATGAAAGGAAGTATTAAGTGTTGATTGTTTCTAAAAACATGAGCTTTGAGTGAAGCCTTCTGCAGCTGTGGTGTCTCCTTCAGCCTGGGCTGAATAGTCAAAAGAACAGACTTCCAGGGGACAGTCAGTAAGTTTGATCACATTTTCCGTGTATCACCTCTGTGAGCCTGCCTGTAAAGAGAAAAAATAACAAACAAACCAGTTTTCATACTGCAGAACTCCCAAAATATCTGAATCAGAAGAATATCAGCAAAAAGTACTGAAGATTGAGAGTTAATTTTTAGGGTTTTGTGTAGTTTAGTCCAATAGCTGGCTGTCATGTCCCAATGAAACAGTAGCTGGATATCTAAATTCTCTAGCCTTAATCATATTGGCTTTATCCTCTAAAGGATGCTTCAGAAGATATAACCATTGCTAAAAAGCAACACAATGTGTGTTTGCAATACAAGGTTTACTGGGCATAATGTGATGCTGACAACTAGGCTGACAGTTTCTGTACTCTGACTGGTTTGAGTCCTACCAGACTGGTGCATATCGAATGGTTGTTTCTACCAGTCAGTATCTGCAGTTCTGTGCCTGCAATTACCATATCAGACAAAGAATAAGCTGTGATTGTAATACATGCGATGTGGGAGGTCTTGAAATAAGCTCTCTTCTCAGTGATTGGCAAGAGAGCCTGAATGGCTTTGGCACAGAGAGCTGAGAAGAGAATTTCTGAATTGGTTTCACCTCTATTTCAGAGAAACCAGGAGGGCAGTAATTTCATAATTTCTTAAAAGTATTATCAAGATCTAGAGAAGAATACTGTCATTTGAATTTAGAAGAGAATCCAACTGAATGCTTTGCATCAGCAAACTTCAGAGGGCTCTATTAATTCGTCATGCTCAACAGGAAGAAAAGCAAATTGAAGGAAGTGTGTGTGTAGTGCTCTTAGCACAGTTTTGGATTTAGCTGAACTTTACTCTTCAGTTCACTGGCTCTCGTGGCATTAAGAAGACAAGGAAGGTCAGTCAAATGGTAGCTTCAAAAAGGTTCAAAATTCCAAAGATGGCTCTTGACTTTGGCCAGGCTGGTGAATCCTTAGCTAACCGTCACAGAATGCCAGTAGACAAGCACTCTACTCTAGATGTAAGTTGTGCTCTTTTGATTTTAAAATAACTTGCAGTGATAAAGCAAAATTCCCAAGTTCCCACCACAATAAAACAAAATAGATTTTGTGAATCTGTTACTCAAAGTTTTTAACAGGCTCTAAAAGAGGGAGGCTTTGATTTGTGTAAAGCTGTTTATGATGCTATTTAAGATTTGACCTCTCCCTTGATGTGATTAAAGGTGGCAATATAATTAATACTTTTTCCTAACACTAGGGCTAGCAGGTCAGTAGTTGCCAAAGAAAGAAAGATGTTATTTCTAGGAGCCAAATAGGAGCTCTACTTTTTGAAGTTCTGCTTATACTAAATGGGATTTCAGTTTGTTAGATAAGAGAGCTGTAAGCAAAATCTCAAGAGTCCAGAAATGTAGGATTCTTTGAACTACTTACAATTGACCTACAAGTTTCTTTAACCTCTGTGGACCTCCTGCATAGACCTGTAGCCAGTTTGGCATACATTTATTCACTGTACCCAACTCTTCTGATCATGAACTGTGCTGAAAATTGTAGTGAGGCTGGCAAGCTTCCAGAGTCAGCAAACCATTGTAGAAACACCTTCACTCTTTGAAGAGCAAACAATAAAGAATAAAGGAGTGTTTCTTAAATGTCCACAGATGGAAATGAGCCCTGATCATTTATGGATGGCTGTTAGCAGAATAGTGGCATAAATTAGAAATACCAATGAAATGCTATTCAGGTGATTTAATCAAAGACATCAAGGCCAACTAGTTTAAGAAAGAAAGTGAAAAGGAGTAGTTCCAGAGATGACTGCTGATTTAGCTTGTTTCAATTAATACACTTCAGCACCCTTGGAATGCCTCCAGTTGATGAATGCAATAGTAATGGCTACTGAATCAATCAAAAATAAACATGTTCATTGTGGGTGCCTTTTGAATTTAAAATAATCAGAAGAGAAAGTTAAGCCAATGGGCTAATTTCAGGCACCTCACTACTGCAGTACATTACATAGCACTCTCATTTCTTGGGTAACACCTGCCTGTATGCACTGAGTAAGAGGGAGCTGGAGTGGATGGGCAACCCAACAGAGGTCACAGAACCCATTGCATAGCAGAGAGTTCCTAAGAAATATTTATATATCAGTTCCAGGCTAGACATATTTTGCAGCTGGGGGTATGCTTGACAACTGAGAGGAACTTCTGTCCATGAGTACAGGCTGATTGTTTCTAGGTACTGCTCCATGAGCATTACATCTGTTCTCCCAAGACAAAATGCCAATTTACTCCTTGGAAGTATTTTTTGAATTCTGTTGACCAGCAGTTTTCTCTGCACTGTAACAATTCAAGCAGCTAAAAATACTGATACCTGACCAGATTAAGTAGTGCCCTTTAATAATTTTGTGTGAACACTAGAATTAATTTTTTTTTGTGCAGTAGATTTATAAGTTTCAATCCTTGTGAACACCTGTGAATAGATCCAACTGTGGATGCAAAACACATCTTAAAGGTGATATCCCAGAATTCCTGGTAATGAATCAATAGCAGTTTTACTGCCATCTTCAACCGAGTATAAATACATATATAATAATAACAACAGCATCTCAATAGCCTATCTAATAAAAAATTATAAAAAGAAAACTAGATGTGGGATAGGAAATTTCAGTTGGGAGGCATCTACAAAAATCATTTAGTCCAACTGCCTGGTGGCTTCAGGGCTGACTGACAGTTAAACATGTAGTTAAGGGCATTGTCCAAATGCCTCTGAAATCCTGACAGGCTTGGGGCATCAGCCACCTTTCTGTGACTGAAGTGCAATACAGAATCCATAGGAATCCCTTACAGTAGGTAACTGCCCCAAAGAATTGCACTTCAATCACCTTGTGTGCTCGGTGTTTATAACATAGTTACTGGTTTTTATGTGCCATAAAAGATACAAAGATTGTTTTGGGGTAGTTTTCTGGGGGAAAACTGGAGGGAAGACCCCTTTTTGTCTATATAGTTACAACCATCTTCATTTAAGTTTTAATGGGCAAGCTCCCTACTTTCTGGTGTTCTCTGTTAGAAGCCGATCCCAAGCCTGTCACCATGATGGCAAGGAAGAGAGTCTTTGGAGAGGCAGCATCTCATTTGCAGTGAATTCCTGGATGATTTTTCTTAAATTGGCTCTTCCCCAGGAGTAGCTTAAATGTGGTTATCCATTTAAATAGTTTACTACTGGGAAAACAAAGCTCTATAAAGTACAAGATCTCATTTGCAAAGGGGGTCCTGGGGATCGAAAGTGGATTTACACGTGCCATGTGTTGCCGTCTCCATCCTCTGCTTTTCCTGCTGTTAGGAAATAATTTGAAAATTATCTAAAATAAGAGCAATATATTGCATGGCTGAACAAGAGGCTCAGATCTGTCTCCACAGTAGAACCTGGATTGGTAGCCTGTACTATCCCATGAACTCTCTCCTCCTGGTCAATCCCCAAGTTCCCAGCCCTGGAAACATCAGTAACTACTTACCATAGAGTCAGCCTTCCTGCAAGGAAAAACAGACTCCCAAATGGACCTTTTGTGTCACAACTTCCTGTGGTTTTTCCTTCCCCTGTGCCCTGACTAGCTTGTCATCCCTGGTGGCCCCCCACCTTCCCTGGAGGCCAGTCCCGTCCCCCCTGCCCAGCCCTTAGCTCTGCCCCCCACCCCTTCCCCTTTATAAGCTGCCTGCTCTGGTGGTTCCTCCTCTTTCTAGCTGGGTTTCCCTTCAGCTGCTGTGTTACTCTGCTGGAACAAAACCTTGCAAAAGAGCCTTTCTTGCCTCTATCTCTGAGCCAGCTGTGGTGAGTGTTGAGTGGAGGTTTGACTGCTGAATGTTAACTCAGCTTGCTTTTTTGACAGGAGGAGTTTGCTGGGGACAAGAAATAGGTCCTTCAGCAATAGTTCCTGTAGTCCACAGGAAAAAGAGAAGTGAGCAGTTATTGGGAGGTACAGCACAAACTCTTCCCAGGAGGGATGTCTCAAAGGAAAGGCTTGGCTGTGTTGTATGGGGACCTCTGGTCATGGTTGTACTAGTGAAAGGAAAGTTCCCAGGACTGTTCTTTGGTCATAAGAGCATCTGCATATAGCAGGTTGTGTCCATGATAATTAAAAAAAGGAAGAAGTCTCCCATGCTCTGAATCAGAGAGGCTGACTCTAAAATGTCTATCAGTCTGATGGTGCCTTGAATCATACCTATGCCCAGACTATGCCAAGGATTGATTTAAAAGCAAGGAGAGTAACTGGCAACACTTCTTCTCAGAGATCCCTTGGAATTATACAATGAAAGGTGTTTCTTTCCACTGTATTGGGTTTGTGTGGCTTGTTTTTGGTAGCATGGGGAGCCACTGAGGTGGCTTCTGTGAGAAGTTGCTGGAAGCTTCCACAACATCTGGCAGAGCCAATCCCTGATGGCTCCAAAGACAGATGTGCTGCTGGACAAGGCTGGGCCAATGAGAGATGTTGGTAATGCTCTGTGATAACATAGTTAAGGGGAAATCAAGACACAGGTTGTTGTACAGGTGAATTTCCAGCCAGAGAAGAGCTGAGTGAGAACATGTGAGAGGAACACATGTGAGAGGAACAGCTCTGCAGACGCCAGGGTGGGTGCAGAAGGAGGGGCAGGAGGTGCTCCAGCAGCCAGAGCTGGAGCAGGTGCCAGATATTCCCCTGCAGCCCATGGAGGAGACCCACACTGGAGCAGGTGGGTGCCTGGATGAGGCTGTGATCCTGTGGGAGACCCATGGAGAGAGGGCAGAGAAGTTGATGGAGATCTGTCTCCGGTGCAGGTGCAGCAGGGGAAGGACTCCTCTCCCTGAGCAGTGAGAGAAGCCACCAGTGATGAACTGACCATAACCCCCATTCCCACCTCCCTGCACATGAGGGGGAGGGAGTAAAGCTGGGAGGATGGTGGGAAGGTGTTTTTAAGGGCTTGTTTTGCTTGTTATTACCCTGCTTTGATTTTGTTAGTAATAAATTTGTTTTATATCTCTGAGTGGATCCTGTTTTGGCTGTGATGGTATTTGGTGAGTGATCTCTCTCCTGGGCCCTCTCTCAACCCATGAACTCTTCACTGAGTTTTCTCTCCTCTGTCCAGCTGCAGAGGGGAGTGAGTGGCTTTCATGGGTGCCTGGCAGCAGGCCAGTGCCAACCCACAACATCACCTAATTTAGGGGGAGAATAAGCTAAATCCTTGGGTCCAAACTGTGAGTTATAAAAGCTCAAGGAAACAATGCTGCTTTCACACATCCAACATTTCTTTACTTGGAATGGCAGTTTGGGGAATATCTTTTGGGAAATATTCTCCAAAACCATCCCAGGCACGATGAGTTGCCCTGAAAATAACAGCCATCTTACTAACGACAAATGAGCACTAGCTCTTTGTAAAATCAGAAAATGTTTTAAACACTATCACAAAGTCCATTAATATGATGTTTGTTGGAGCAGATCCTGGTATTATCTGTAGTTTTAATTTCCTTATCCAACAGAATTTTTAAAAGTCTCAGAAATAATTTGCTATATTTGGTTCAGTGTGGGTTTTTAATCTTTTTTTTTACTTTTGAGTAAAAATTTTTTGTTTAATTTTGCGTAAATTTATTTTACTCGATGCTCAGGCCCTTGAGTAGTCTGGGTTTAGCTGAAGTCTGTTTTTGAGAGTTTAAAAGACCTCAGAAACACATCTAAGAGTTTAAACATAAGTATAAAATACTGGGGAAAAAATAGGGGCATCTTTATATGATTTATAGATGTGATTTTATTTTATGATTTTATTTTCTTCCCTACTATAGTGTATATAGAAAGGGACATGCTTTTCTTAGCATACTATTAGCATTAAAATTTAATAACATACATTGCATCTCTGGACTATTATATATAAATGAAGAAGACAAAACTCCTTTTCAGGTAAAATACACAACTTCAAAATATGCATATTTCTCCTACATATTCATTTTTTTCTGTTATCTCTTTTCTCATAAACACAAAAAGTATTTACAGACCCTGAAGGAAGACATGAAATTTAAGACTGCAGGTACCACTCCTAGGTTTCTTGAATTCTCTAAAAACCAGTGATTTCAATTTTCTAACTATAATCACAGTTATTATATTCAATTAATGATTTATTTTTTGAGGGCATAACTTGGAGAAGAGAGCTGAAGTTTCATATACCTTATAAAACCAGCATTTTATCATGTTGATATTTGTCTTCTCCAGAGAACAATGGTTTCCATTAGTGTCTTGTACAATTGTTTGATTATTAATGCATTCATACAAAATATTTTTTACACTATTTCTATTTCATTATTCATTCTGGCTGGGAAGGTGATTTCTTTCTAAAAAGAAAAAAAGCCTAGTTGCCTGAATCTAATTGTATTCTCAGTTTACTTTAAGCAGAGATTTTAGTTGATCTAAAGTAAAAAATGTTGGTTTATGCTGTAAGCCAAGTGAACAGAAGCTGTGCTTTTCCTTTTTCCCTGCCTTTATTACCTAATTGTTATTCCTTATTACAACACGTCTGCCCTAATGTTATTTATTTATTTATTTTGCAGCAGGTTCCTTTTCCTTCACACTTGTTCTAACTGGTAGTAAACCCTTAATGCCACAGTGACCAATGGTAAATCACCATGTCTGAGACTGGGAGACAAAAGAAGCAGGAGGGATCTGTGAAAAATGCCTGCAAGAAGCAAAGCACAGTGTGGATGGAGATGATTCACGTCTCTGCAGTGAATCTTCAGTAAAAGGTAGCAGAGCAGAACCAAAGACCATTTTCACTCATCTTGAATTCATTTCACCTGATCTTTAAAGTATTTCCCTGCTACCCACCAGAGCTTTGAACCAGGCTGCATGTCTGAGTATTTGCTTTTTTCCCTTCTTTTTTTTCTTTTATTTTTTAAAAAAGTGCATGCAAAAAAGGCAGCTAACAGAGGGAGAAGCTACAAGCAAAGAATGCAAAAAAGAAACCAGTTTGGACATCTGTCTGTCCATACCTTGAAACTTACACAGATTTTTATGCAATCTGATTTAGAATGAGAAGTTTCCCAAAAACATGTAATGATCTTAAGTTCCCAAGTTACTTAAATGCTTTTGGAAAAGTTGCTGGAAATTGATGCATTCATACTTAAAAAACAAATCCTTTCTATTTAACAAAGCCTGCTGGTAAATTTTTATCTATTTTTATTCTATTTTAGCTGTTTCCTTGACAAAATAACTTTTTTTCTCTTATGCAAGTATTGTAATGCCTGTTTGATTTAGTAACTTAGGACTATCTTATTCCTGTACAAGTCTATGTAAGTGTTCTGGTTACGTTTAATTAAGCAGAATCAAACCTGTTGCTCTTCATCCTGAAAAGCTCTAGCAAGATGTTTATGAGTCACAGACTCAAAGTAAATTTAATCTTGCACAGGTAAAATGACACTGAGTGGAGGGTGACCTCATGAATTGTTGTATTCCTTTCTAGTGCACTCACCTGCAACCATCACACAAGCTGATTTTTGTGGGGTTTAAACCAGTGATAGAGCTAGCCCTTGTAGTAGGACTGAAAAGACACTGTGTTTTCCTGCCTTCCTGGCTTTTCAGGCATTCCAGCTCATTTCTGCAGAACAAGAGACTTGGGATGCATGTCTGTGTGCTTTTTGATTAACTTCAGCTGAAGTTGGAAAAAAATCAACACAAGATTTTGCCACTATTGAGGTATTGAACCTAGATTCCTCATATGTAGAAATTTCAATTTAATTTACTGGGGAGTTTACCAAGATTACCTTGTTAAATTCTTTGGGGAAGTGCCTGCATTTTTCCTAGCTGCTGAAGCTCTCTACTTGCCTCCTATTCTGTCCACAGCTAGACTTTCAATAGTCATTCCCCAGGTTCCCCCTTTTCTTGTAAGAACTGTAGGCTGCTTCTCATTTTTGTGACTGAATTTTGTATTTTTCTTAAAAAAAAAAAAAAATTCTTAAAGTTTTGGCCATGTGGAAGTGATGCCATTGTTACTTGTCTGGTACTACACTGTGTTAACTTTAGTTGTAAGATTCATTCTAGATACACTGCTGAGAGTTTAAAGGGAGCTGCTAAGGCCTGTGGATCTGAATCTTTGCTAAAGAAGCAGTAATTTACTACCCAGAAAGTGATAGACAATGAGGGTTGGAAATCATAACACCATAGGAAAGTAAAGTATGGCCTGTTTCTTCTTGCACAATCAGAACGGAATCTTTTTATGCTAAGTGATCTGCTTTGCAAACATTCACAGGAGCCCCTCTGCTTGCATCTTAAAAGAATAAGCCTACCAATATAGCTTATGCTCACTGATCTGTATGTTACAAGGGATAACATTTTCACTATAGAGGTGCTTTTGATTTGCCTGGGTTATAAAAATATAGCATCAGCCTTTTTATTTTGCTACCATCAGTGATGTTCCAGGCCCTCATACCCAGAGATGGGTCTCACTGCATGTCAGGGTAGTAGCAGAGAATACAGAGTGCTCAGCCTGCCCTGTCTCAGAACTGCAGCTACAGCCCAAGGTGGCAGACAAAGGGAAAAGAGAGAGAAAACACGTGCCTGTGTTTGTGCATGCGTAGGCAGTGCTAACAGAAGGGAATTAGCTGGCTCAGAGCTTTGATTATTGCCTACAGAGAGTTTCAGCTTTGGTCTCTTGTGTGAATCAGTCAGAGCCAGGACACCAAACGTGGTTATCAGCTGATGATTGCTTGATTGCCTGTGAAGTAATTAGTTTGAACTGGGCTCCCCCAGTGACACTCACCTGGGGTCTGTGCACCCTTTCCAGGTGCTCTGGGGCCAGATGAGGAGGTGATGCCTCCAGGCAGCCCCAGCTCCCTGTAACCCTCTCTTTGCTGAGGTAAGGGCTGCCTCTGCCACAGCACTGCTGATGGCTTGCTGTTGTAGTTGCATCCAAACCCATCTCAGTATAACTGAGCCAAACAACCCTGAGAGCTGGAATAATCAGTATTGGCTAAGCTGGCTGGTTCTGCCAGGGGTGGTGGGGAGATGGCCACACAAACCCTTCTGCCAGCAGGCTGGAAGAGCTGGTGGGCTGTGAGCAGTGGGACTGGCAGGGGCTGGGGCCAGCAACCTGTGCAGCTGGCACAGCTTTGTCTGTAATGGGATTGAAAGGGGTCCACAAATACTAATCTGTTTTCTTCACTCTTGTGAAGAAACCCATTTCCAGGGACTAAATTAAAGTAGGAAACCACCCTCTTGGCCTTACATGCCATCCTTTGGTTTTCCTGTTATAGACACCAGTCAGTGAAGTCCAAACCTTGGTGCCATTATAAGAACAGGCAAATAACCATTGCTTTTGTTTAAATAAGAAGTAAGTTCTTTAATGATGAGAAAGTTTGTAATTCTTTGATCTAAATCAATGTAAAGGTGCTCAGTGCAGCAAATACAAACACTTGTCCTAACTAGCCTGATAAACAACCACTCCTATGGCCATTCCTTACATTTGGTCAGAGTGAGATTGGCAGACTCCTGGATTATTCCAGTCCTGCAGCCAGGCTGCCTGACCTGTGTGTAAAAGGACTTCCAGCAATTTTGGCAAGCATTGAATTCACTGTTAAACATTTTAAAGGAGTGAGAAGTAGAGAGAGACTTTATTTGGTGCTAACATTTCTTGGGTTGTAATTTTGCATTGCTGATGCAGTATAAATAATTTACTGTACTAATGGGATGGGAAATTTCTTTGGGAGGGAGCAGCAGCAGCTGTCCTAAAGACAGGTGTGAGGTGTGGCCCTGAAGTCTGCATTTCTGGAGCCACTTCTCTGCCTGATCTGGACGTTATAACCCTGTAATGGAAGTTGTCACCTTTTGGCCTCTGCACCAAATAATCCTCAAATAAAAACCAAAAATGTGAAGTCTTTCAAGTTAAAAGTTTTGCACCCATCAAGTTATTGATACATAGAAGAGAAGATCTGTTATTCAATCATGATAAAAAGCAGCTTAAAGCTTCTAAACTGGAGCATGGTTGCCATTATGTAAGAATACAATTTTAAAGAGCATATTCTTATTTTAATTAAATCCTCAATATAATCATCATTGTTTCCTGTCTCATTATTTGACATGCAACATATGTTAACTCCTCTAAAACCAGCCCACTGTCAGAGTTTGTGTGTGTTTTACACATATCTCCCCCAGTTGTATCACCTGTTAACCAGCTGGTCACCTCTTATGATCTGGTTAGATATCTGCTTCCCATTATTTCAAGTTTAAGTTCTTTTTCTGACAGTAGCTGGAAATGTTTCCTCCTGAGGGTCTCTGTGGCCCAGATGGGAGGTGCAGCATGAGGAGAGCTTCTGGAGGCTGCCCCATGGTGTTGCCTGCACTTGTGGAAGGAGCATTAACCCAGAGCAGTGCTGGCTGAGCAGTGGGTGCTCTGCACAGGGATGCACCTTGGCTGGTCAGACATCCCACACAGATGGAAAGTGAGCCAGGACATTTCCTCTCAACATTTTTCTGGGCAGTTGGAGCTATTTGCACCCAACATGGAGTGACAGGTTTGCTGACTGTTTTAATTGAAATTCTTGTCCTCTCAAAGCATTACTTGGTACCAGCCACACACCTCCAGTAGTTTACGTTTTAAATACAGACATGGCCAGATCCAGCCATTCTGGCTGCAGCAAGGTTGGACCAAGCAGTTCCTATCTATGATCCCACCCTGTCCTGCTCATTTCTTCTCATGGCACCAAAGGGTAGCTCTTATGGTTCTGAGGGCTTTACTGCTGGATGGGTTTCCAGAGAGAGTGAGAGATTATCCTACCTATAAAACCCTTAAGACAGGAATTGTAGACAGAAGTTGGGAAAGGAGGGAAATCTGAATTACAGCTGGGCTGATGATTCTGTCCCAATGTGCATTGCCCAAAAGCTGGAGATGCTGCTGTGCTGGTGTACTTTCTAAAGAAATGTTGTAGGATAATGCCATCTGCCGCGCCTGCTGCGTCGAATGCACTTCTCCCCCCTCCGAGCGGGGGGAAGGCGGCCGTGGCTAGCTCGGAGCACAGCAGCAGCTAGCAGCTAGGGACACTACCCGGATCCGTCAGGGACGTCAGGGCAGGCTTCGGCAGGACAGCAGCAACAGTATCGAATAGAAGCGGCAAGGCGGAGAAGCCGAGAGAAAAGAGGGTCTTAACACGCCAGGTGTAGCCCAGTGGTTTTAATGTATCATTTCTCCACCGCGTCCAGGCGGGAAAAGACGCCACTGCGTCCAGGCGAAAAGACGGCACAAAAGGGGGAGCAGCAGTATATAAAGGGGTGTACAAGAACCAATGGGGGGAAACTGTGGAGGGGAATTCAACATGACTGACAGGGGTGGCAACAAGTGATACACGAACACAGGAGGGGCTCAGGGCACCTGCTCAATCACCCCCTGTGGAAGGGAGAAGTTTCTGGAAGGATGGGGGGGTTTCAGGAGATGAACGGGGCTCTGGAGGAGGGGAAAGGGGCAGTTGCCAGGGGAATGGGGGTGGAGACAAGGGCTTGGCAGCGAGCCCAGACAGGGAGGATACCATTCGAGGGAAAGGGGGAACCAGGACTGAACCATCGAACTGGGTATAGGGGTGTAACTGGGGGAAAGCATCACAAAACAATACAAAACAGGGAAGATAACTCAATTGGAAACTGAACACACACCACAACATCTCACTCTTTTTGTTTTAGAAAAAACAAAATTAAAATTGAGTCTTTAAAAGCTGATTTCGGAGCTCATCGATGCTTGTTCGCCGGCATCGTTGGTAGGTTTGGAGACTGCAAACCGTTGAGGAATGGGTGAGATTGAAAGAGGTTGCATCTCGTCATAATAGAAAGTTTCTTGGTTAGAGCTCGTAGCAGGAAGGAGGGAGACGTGGTTCACTTGTGGTGCGGCGGTGGACAGAAGACGGAGGAGCAGTTCATAAATCATTGAGAAACTCAAGATGACACACAAAAGGTTAAAAATGATAAGAATAACGGAGCAACAAAACTTAGACTGGCGAATCGGGTTCTAACTGAAACAAACGAAGAAAATAAGTTAAAACCGAGGGCTCTGGGGTGGATGGTTCAGCCTGGGGGACACCGGACACGACATGGACTTTGCGCTTTCTCCTCAGGGCGGACTGGGTCACCTGAGGGGTGACGCTTGGTTTGGGTGCCTTCCCTGGGAGGAAGGGTTTTACCCACTTTGAGGGGACCCATTTGAGCCCGGCGGGGGTGGACACGCGTGCGTAACCACGACCCCATGTTACCAGGTCAAATGGCCCCTCAACCTTCCTGGTTTCAGGGTCGGAGATGGTGAGGGTGTCTGTGAGGTGCAACTTGAAAGGGAAGGCACACAAAGCAGATGTTATCATTGGCAAAGTCTCATTTGGTGAAGTTGTCGTGTCCGGTGATGATAACTTATTGGGTGGGTTGGAATGGGTAAGGGTGTGGGAATGGGGTCCCCTCCCTGGATTTTTGGGGCTGACGTTAAAACTTCCCGCCTCATTTTTATCCTTGCGCAGGAGGGAACTGCGCTCGGAATTCAGTTTTTTTGTTGGTTGTCTTTGGATGCTGCCTGCTCCTTGCGGAACTGGAAAAACTGTTTCCGCAAGGGGCAGTCAAGCATCCAGTGTTCTGGGTCGCCACACAGATGGCAGTGTCCTTGGCTGGGCCTCTTGCTTTTGGGTGACGTCGGCTGCTGCTGGGCGGCCATCAGATCGCTGTCGAAATTTGTTGATTCTGCGAATGACACGCGACGGCTTGGAGGTGGAGTTTTTGGATCCTCCTTGGCGAGGGATGGTGCCTTTTTCTGGCAAGCTTCGATCATTGATTGGATGGTTGGAGGAGGATCGACGGGAAAGCTGAGGATGACTGCTTTGCAGACAGCGTTAGCATTGGCATTAGCCAATTCTGTTAGGATCCCGAGTCGAGCGCTCTCCGCTTGGACTTGATGGTCGATTGCCCTGCGGAGATGCTCAGCAAAAACAAAGAAAGGTTCCCCTGGCCCCTGATGAATTTTGGTGAAAGTGGGCTCCTGGGCAGTAGGGCGGAGTGCTAAGAATGCCTGTTCGGCCATCCTTGCACTCTCCCGAAGCGCTTGACGGGGGATATCTCTAGCTTGAAGAGCTCCGTCGGCCCAATTCCCAAGACCGACTAATAGGTCGGTGTAAACCATTTCACCACCGAGGGTTGTGGCAGTTTGGGGATTCTCCCACAATTGTGGAAGAATGTCCCTGATTCCCTTTTTCCATGCCTCCTCCCACACTAAGAATTCGGTGGGGTTGAGGAGGCATGAAAAAAGCGTCCGCAAGTCGGCGGGTACAACATCAGATTCTAATAAAGAGGCCCGAAGGAGTCCCCGGAAGTATTCACTCTCCCGGGAAAACTCTCTTTGGGCCTTGCACAACTCCTTAATGGTGGAATGGGGGAATGGGGTCCATTGCACTCGGGAGGGCCCTACGCGCCCTTTCCTGGTGGTAAGAAACAGGAGCGGCAGTTATTAAAGATGGCACAGTAAAATCCGAATCATCTTGATTTCCACTCCTGGAAGTCGGGGCGTGGGAACTGGGAGGCGGGGCGTGGGAACCCGGAAGCCAAGGGGAGGGGTCAGGTGTGGGAACCAGGGCGGAGCTAGGGGGTGGAGCTGATGGAGTTGACTCCGCCTGAGGGGCGTGTTCAAAAGGCGGGGCTTTGGAAGGAGGAGGGGAAAGGGGTGTGTAGGAAGGCAGGGGATTGGGAGAAGAATTAACATAATTAGGGGCGGGGTTATAGGAATGGGAAGGGGAGGAGAAAGGGTTGGCGGGAGAAAGGAAAGGATTATGGGGAGAAGAAAAGCTGATGGCGGGAAAAGCCATGCGGTCGCCGCCATTTTGAGCTCCATGGGAGCCATTTTGTGAAGAGGTCTGGGGGCTGCTGCCCTCTGAAACTGCAAATCTAACTTTTGGATGCACAACTGGGGACTCGGGGGAAAAGGAATCAGGGGATTGGAGAGAGCTCTCCGAAGTCTGGCCAGGACTTTGAAGGCGGGGGGTCAGAGAACCCTGAGGAGAGCCCGGCGGGTGGTAGGAAGCCGGCGCGGTGCTCTCGCGGGCTGCTCTCCTAAGGGTTCTGCTATTCTCAGGGAGAGAAGGGGTGGGACAAGGGTCTGGAACACGGGGGTAGGGAGAACACGAATGGGGGGTGGTTGTTCCTTCAATTTCTGTTTTTCTCTAAGAGCTGTAATGATTTGGAAGGTCCAATAAACTAAATTTTTGTTTTTTGATCTCCCTTTAGATTCAAATTGTGCTAATTTGTCTCCAACTGAATTCCAGAATTTTATTTCATTAACTAAATCCGGGGAGATCTCTGGAAATTGAATGAACAACCATATGATTAAATCTTTTAACTCCCACTTAACAATTTTAACTTTTCTCTCTACAAGGGTACCCACAACTTGGTAATAAACTCTTTTCTGGGGGACAGAGAGTTTGCAACCCATCTCTGCCCCGCAAAAACGAAACTTCGGAGTGAAATGAAAAAAAAACGCTAACAAAAAACCCCAACCGCTAGCCCCAACCTCACCGAGCCCAGGGCGAAACCTCGACTTGACCGGATGAAACCGGGAGATAAGGCGGGGGGCAACTCTCGAAGTTGGGAAGCTGGAGTTACTCACCCCTTAGTAGCGGGAAAGCGGGGAAAAAACTCCGAAGTCCGTGGCTTCGATCCCGGATCGTCTCCTGGGTGTGGGGAGGTGTCGATCCGATCCCTGTCTGGAGCCCTACTCCTAAAACGGGGTCTGCTCCCGAGGCAGGGTTGTTTAACGACCACGGAGCAAGCGGCAGACGCTGAAGAGGAGGCAAAACTCCTCTCGAGGCTGCTGACTCCTGCCACTGGGCGAGGGGGGTCTTCTCTCGCCCCACGTTGGGCGCCAAACTGCCGCGCCTGCTGCGTCGAATGCACTTCTCCCCCCTCCGAGCGGGGGGAAGGCGGCCGTGGCTAGCTCGGAGCACAGCAGCAGCTAGCAGCTAGGGACACTACCCGGATCCGTCAGGGACGTCCGGGCAGGCTTCGGCAGGACAGCAGCAACAGTATCGAATAGAAGCGGCAAGGCGGAGAAGCCGAGAGAAAAGAGGGTCTTAACACGCCCGGTGTAGCTCAGTGGTTTTAATGTATCATTTCTCCACCGCGTCCAAGCGGGAAAAGACGCCACTGCGTCCAGGCGGGAAAAGACGGCACAAAAGGGGGAGCAGCAGTATATAAAGGGGTGTACAAGAACCAATGGGGGGAAACTGAGGAGGGGAATTCAACATGACTGACAGGGTGGCAACAAGTGATACACGAACACAGGAGGGGCTCAGGGCACCTGCCCAATCACCCCCTGTGGAAGGGAGAAGTTTCTGGAAGGATGGGGGGGTTTCAGGAGATGAACGGGGCTCTGGAGGAGGGGAAAGGGGCAGTTGCCAGGGGAATGGGGGTGGAGACAAGGGCTTGGCAGCGAGCCCAGACAGGGAGGATACCATTCGAGGGAAAGGGGGAACCAGGACTGAACCATCGAACTGGGTATAGGGGTGTAACTAGGGGGAAAGCATCACAAAACAATACAAAACAGGGAAGATAACTCAATTGGGAACTGAACACACATCACAACAACCATCTGTCCAGGATCTGTAAAGTTCTTTATTGATTTACTGAAGTCAGTATTATTAAGGTTTCCTTTTCAAGCATTTACTTAAAGTTGTATCTTGTGAATGTTCACAATGCTGTATGCTTATTTATTTTTTTCTGTTTACTACATCTAGATAAAAGCATGGACCAACACTTACCAGAGCTGTTATATTATGTGGTGTTATTTTAGCACAAATGCTTACTGTTCAGCACCTGTATAAGAACAGCCATGACAGATGATGGTTTAAAATTTATGATGTTTCATGCTGACAATATGATTTCAGCTCCAAAACATACAAACTCTACTTCAGTCTTCTTGTCTTTGCACGTATAATTTTAAGCAAGAGGGAACAACACTGGACTGTTCTGAAAATTGTGTATCTTATTGCATCATATATTGTGGATTATAAACAACAGAGGTGGCTGAAAAGTGGTTTCCCTGCAGACTCTACCCTGACAGATTTGCTGTTTGCTGAATCCTGCAGAGAATCGAGGATGTGCATTACAATGCCTCATCTCCTGCAGGATGCTGTGAACTTTCAACTTGTTTTCACTGTGTAATTCCTACAGTTTTTAAAGCCAGGTAAGAGCAGTAGATGACTAAGTGATAGATACAAAACCCACAATTTATGAGCAGTGTTCTCACATTCAGGGTCATACACATTGTAAATCAGATCATTTTCTAGTTTGCTAATATATGGCACGTTGTGCTGCAATGTAAAGCTAGAGCAGAGCACTTACCACATGTGGAGTACTATTACTTAATTGAATGCATATCACGTGCCACAGAAGCAGACATAATATATATAAGGACAAAAGTGAAATGGGATGATGTGATGGAGAAAGGCACAATGCTTTTCGCTTTGACATCAGATGATGAAGTGACTGCAATCCATATATTTCAACCCTTGTAATTCACATATTTCATGCAGCAATGATATTTATTAATTTATCTTCAGCAGTAAAGTATTAATATTATAACTTGTGAATAATATAGTCATATGCAGAATTGTATATTTTAAATCAGTGGTGAATTTACCCCAACACTGCTGAAAAGAAACCATAGCTTCAGGGTTTAAAACCAAAATTAGTAATGAAGTGAAGAAATTGTTAGTGTGCTGGTGTCAGATTTGGCAGGGCAAAGCCGAGCAGTTTTGTAAATTTAATCCCTCCTCCACAAAGATTACCTAAGCTAACTATTAGTAATTTGATGTTTACTATTTAATGAGCTTGGATTTAAGCAAATAAATTTTTATCTTTGTGTTTATCCTTGTGAAAGTATAACCTGATGTATTATGCAAATAGCATCATCTCTGGTAAACCCACCAGCTTCCTTCATTCACACTGATGTGTGTGTGTGTGTGTTCCCATGTTGACGCCTTCATTTTGAATATCCTTCTAATCCCTTATTTATTGATTTATAGCTAACTCATCAAGAAAACACTTCCTTTCAGCTTACTTAACTTCTGTTGACTACAAGATGTTGCTGCTCTTGGGTTCACGGGTGGCTCAAGGATTTGCTCTTGTGTGCTCCTGGTACTGTGGGAGAAAATCAGGTTTAAAATAACCTTGGCCAAACCATCCCTGTGGAGTGAGCAAGCCAAGTAAATTTCCATTTGATGTAAAGAAGCAAGTACAGTAAAGGAGCAAAAGTTATTCTGATGACTGGAGCAGGCACACAGAAAATGTTATGTTCTATGGGTAGAAGTAGGAGCATTTCAGAGCCCTTGGAATCTGAGGGCTGGGATTGCTGTAAGCCATTGGCTTGTGTCAGTATTTAACCCCAGGCCCACACAGCCACTCAGTCACTTGTCCAGTGGGATGAAGGGAGAGAATCATAAAGGTAAAAGTGAGAAAACTCATGGGTTGAGCTGAAGACAGCTCAATAGGTAAAGCAAAAGACACTCATGAGCAAAGCAAGACAAGGGAGTTAATTCACCATTTCCTATGGGCAGGTGTTCAGTCCCCCAGGAAAGCAGATTTCCATCATGCATAATGGAGACTTGAGCAGACAAATGCCATCAATCCAAATATCCTTCTCACCTTCCTCCTACTTCTCCCACCTTTAAATGCTGAGCATGAAATTATATGGTGTGGGATATTCCTTGGGTCAGGTGGGGTCAGCTGGGTTCCCTCCCACTCCTTGTGCACCTCCAGCTTCCTCACTGGTGTGGTGGGGTGAGGAACAGAAACACTGTGAGCACTGCTCTGCAATACCTAAAAAAATCTCTATTATCAACACTGTTCTGGTCACAAATACAAAACACAGTCCCTTAATAGCTACTATGAAGAAAATTAACTCTCTCTCAACCAAAATCAGCTTTACTTACCAGCTCCCATCTCTGGCTCTCTTTTAATTTTGCTTCCTGAAATCCAGGCAAGACCTTCTAATTTATGTACCTCAATGTAAACTCCCTAACAGAGTTTTAGGAAGTGGACAAATAGTGCAGCAGTATTAAGACTACTATATATAGTAGTGTTTGCACCATTCTTTTTTTAGAAGCACGCACTGATTTGCCTCTATGATTATTTTCTTGTTTGAAGAAGATAATATAATAAAAATAATTTGGGCTTCTGACTTAAATTACTAGTTACTCCAGAAGCTTCTGGAAAGCAGATGCAAGTGTCCATTAACCATATACACAACAGAAAGGGCTGAGTCTAAATTATTTATGTGGTGTGCTCAGTGGGAGGCAGATAAGCAAGCACAGGCAGCAGTTGCTGCTGGGGGATAGTGCTGAGCTTGTCACTGGCCCTGGTGTGAAGAAATGCTGCATGGAGGGGTTTGAGACAAACCTGTGCATGAGAGTTGAGCACTGTGTATTTGTTGTGAATGTTTTTAATTTCTCTGATCACAGATTGTTATGTAGAGTGCAGGGAACAGAGAGCAACTCTCACCTCTCCTTCCAATGAATAGCAAGTCACCCTATTCTGTGGTGTACAAGGCAGAGTAATTGCATCTCAAATGCATGGTGCACTTTTGTTTAGAAGGTTAGCACAAAATTGATTTATGAAACAATTTTCCCTGTTTCATGTCAGAGAGCCCATTTTCTGCTGAATAATTAGATGTGGGTTTCTCCTGTATGGTGACATATATTTTTGTGAAGCAAGGGATAGTTGTTGCTTTTCATTAAATAAATCTCAGAGGAAATTTTGTCTAGTTGTTCATGAGAATGTTTTTTCCTGTGACATTATTTCATAGATTGATTCTAGTTAATTTTGGAAGAGTAATTTTTTGAATTGTGTTTACCTGTGTTCACCATGACATGCAGTAAACAACTATCTTGTTCTACTCTAGAGGTAACTGTCGCTTTTCATCTCAAAATCATAATCTTGGATCAACATATATGAGAAGACCTGTACAGTATGATTGCATTTGACATGGAAATAATTGTCTTGCTGGTCCTCAGACTATCTCCTGGGTTTGCAGTTTGGTAGTGAGAACCTCAGGACAAAAATATTCTCCTGATCTGGTGCCTTTATTTTATCACAGTCACCTATCAGAGGCAGCCATAGTTTATATCTATTGATTGAAGATTTTTTCATCCTTTAATGTAGATTTTTAGGCCACTTTTCAAGCTTTGGTACCTAAAGTTGTGTACATAAATTATTGCTTGTTTTTTCTGGGCATCCATTTTAATAATGTAAATACTGAATTGAATTCAGATGCCCAGTATATTTAATCTCCTAAATTTGAAATAGTGCTCTACCTTTTATTAGACATTGAATTGAACACATTTTTTTAGGAAATTATAGGGTTTCCAATGAGTTTCCTAACAATACAATTCAAATCTCATCAAGTTTAAACAAGTAAAGTTGAACATTAAATGAGCTATTTACTTTTTATAGCCTTATTTTTAATCTGGGAATACAGCAAACAAAACCTTACAGACTATATTTGTTATGTTATTGGCATATTAACACCAATTTTTTTAAAAATAGTATTTTTATGAATTTGTTAGACTAAGGGATTTTAAACATACTGTAAAAGAAACAAACCATAATTCATTGAATAAGCTGATGCTGCAACTTCAATTTTAAGAAACTGTGGTGATTCTACAGATTTAAGATCATTGTTTCAAATAAGTTTCTTTTTAATTTGTAGATAATTTCACTTTACTTCCTCCTTTCCTTAGTGTAGGCTGAAAATGCACATTTTTTCCAGGGAAAACAATACTCCATTCTGGATCTAATTTCTGAATCTGGCTTTCATGTCAGTGGAAGTAATCTTGTCAGTACTTTAACACAAATTAAACCTATTTTATGTGTGATGATTTGTTTACTGTTTGCTGGGATGTGGGACATACCTTTAACACTTTAAATTTCTTTCTTTTTTTTTTTTTTTTTGCAAGCAAAATGTTAGGATTCTTTACAAGAGAGGAAAAGGAGAAGGGAAGTTTGTTCCAGAATATTTTGAATAGTAGCACCATGGATTCTTATCAGCTGGTTTTATATAAAAGCACTATACATATTGGATTTAATCCCTGGAATTATATTCCTCATTTGTTGTCATGTGTAACACCACAGTCATGTGTTAGGCAGAGTCTTGTATGGGAATTGTGAAAAAATCTAGATTTTCTAAACGTGGTTATGAAGGAACTACATAAATTCTGACGAGTATATGAAATATTAACAGAAATTCTGCTATGGATAGGAGGGCTTTTGGAAAGCCAGAACACATGCAGGGTAATGCAGGGCCAGATCTGCATTACTCTGGATGGGTAAAAGGATGGGAAGTTTAAAACTCTTCAGGCAGATGATTTCTGGCAAGGTAGTCCAGAATTTAAACCTCTGTGACCTTCTGGCAAACCTTAGATAGCAAAGGCAGATTAGAAATAGTACTAACTGCGGTCATAAAATTCATTCACCCAGACTGTAATCTTCCTTAAAATAGAAGTTACAGCCTTCTTGGGAGGACCATTCCTAAAGATTAACAGAGCATTAACTCATGGGGAAAAAAATGGGCCTAAAATTGGAAGGCATCATTTTACAAAGCAGATATGGCAGGCAGAGAGAGCAGGTTGTGGTGAAGGGATGCAAGGCCACCCTGGCATCTCAGAAAAAGTCTGAGGTGTGGGTGTGGGGCGGAAAGTCTCTCTCTTAGCATGAGCATTACTGAGAAACTGGCTGGTCCCCACACTGGCTGTCTGTGCTGGGGGCAGGCAAGACAGACTCAGAACTCTGATTATATTGATCTAAGTAATAAAAAATTTAAAAAGAATAAGAAAAAGATTTTTTTTTTGTATGAGCAGAAAAGAGTTAGGAAACTGATTGTAGCATAGACTGGTAACTTATTGATCACTGTTCAGGGTAGCTGGAAACAGAATAAAGGACATGAGGATGGGGAAGCCTGCAGCCACCCCACAAACAAATGGATTACCTCTGGCTAGCATATGGGAAAGCAAATTCAGATGCATAACCCCTTGATCATGCTACATGGCAGAAATTTTAAAAAGAAGCAGAGATGGGAAACTTCTCTCTTTGTGAAACTTGTAATTCTACAAATTCTGGTGCAATCCTTCACTGCAAGTTTCCCCTTGGTGACCTGAGTGCTTTTCCAGCTGTTGTATTCTGCAGTTTTTACATTGTTGAGGTAGACAACCATTGAGATCAGTATATTTGTGGTGCCATTAAGAGACCTACATTATAGCATACAGAGAATTATTTATTCATACATTGAATAGCTCCCAATGGACATTTTACAATGTACATGGAAAATAGACTCTGTGAGATCAAAATATAAAGATAATGATTGAAATGGGAAGGTTTGGAGGGGGAAGAAAGTGTAACTTTCTCATATATTTGTTCATTAAAATGTCTATTTCCCTAAGAAATGAAACAACTGGCTGCCATGCTGCCCTCAGTCTCAGTGCTGTTAATTGACTGACAGGCATTGCAGCATACTGAATTCAGTGAAGGGTTGAAGAAGATTGCTTGCAGATTGCTCCAGAGGATGTTCTAGATGCTATTGTGTTCTGGAATACTCCGCTGGAGGATGAGGAGTAGAATATGTACTCAACTCCATTACACCTCACCAGTGTGAGCTATAACCTGCATGCATTTCTGATGTTCTTTAGAAATTTACATTAAAAATGGCCCTAATTTGCTGACCTACTCACTGCAGAATTATTCTCAAACAGAGAGGCAACTCCTGTGAGGTGGGATAGTGCTTTTCATCATGTTAATTGTCCTTACACAAGTGGCTTAGCCGTGAAAACCCCTCAGGAAAGTACCAGCACATGAGCCTGAAGGTCCATCCCTTCTGATGGGCCATGACTGATAAACTACTACACCTAAGAGGCAGCGGTCTTAGAAGGTGCCAAAGACTCCCAGAGTAGTGGGATACCATGATCCACTGTATTATACAGTGTAAATCTTCCCACCCCAGGAGAGGCCCCTGGGCAATCCCAGTGAGCTTGAGCATATTAACCCACCAGACTTTGAGTGTCATGGGTTTCCCCTACCCCAGGAGATCAGGACTGCCCCTATCAGTTTGGCCAACAACATCAAAATTGCAACAATCAGGTCTTATTTGTGGATCCAAGGGTGGAGACTGTACACATTTCTGCTCTTATCTTTTTTCTCTTTCCTTTTTATCATACATTTTCTTAAGTATTATTTTTATGCTTTTATATTGTTGCATTTCTAACCAAAATGGCTACATTTCAAAATTTGCTGAGTACCATATTGTACCTCAATATTCTAAAGTTTGCAAGTAAAAGTTTGTTAGAGAACATCTTGAGAATTTTCTTGTTTCTCCAGTGCATTGCCTGTAGTAAATCAAACAACTTTCCTCTAAGACCACTGAGCAGAGCAGGGCCTAACATGTAACTTGGTTAAATTGCTGCTTTGTGGCTTTTCATTCCTTAATAACAGCAGCCCAGTGACTGACAAATCACACAACCAGTGCATGAGTGACAATTCTTAAAATGTTACTCAACTTCTTATGGGACGTAAAATACAGGGAAAAGATTTCTATCTTTTCATACACATGAAAACAAATTTCAGCTTTGCAAGTACTCTGGGAGGTTTTAGAAACACTATAATAAAAGATTTGACCATCTCTTAACAATTTTAGACTGATAATGGCATATAATATTCCAAAATAGAAGTAATCCATCTTTTAATGATTCAAGCAAAAATTATTTCCCATTTTCTGCAATTACATAAGTATATGAGAAAAATCCTGATGTATTAAAAATTGATGATTATTAATAAACTGTCTTCATCTTCAATGCAGTATATTTAGCAGTATTTCTTTATATTTTCCATGATGCATTAGTTTCAATGCAAGCTCAGCTTGTGCTTTCAATCCCTTTCCATAGCCCTACTCTAATTTTTATACAGGAGTTTAAACTGAGATATATTCACCTTTTTTCATGTCCTACATGTCCTTTCTATTCTCAGACTCACAATCTGCAGAGGGCATTGCTGCACCCTTAATAAAAGAACCTGTCCCAAAACCATTTACTTTAGTGATTTCATATACCCCAGATTTTTCTAAGGTATAGAAGAAGATTTTGAGGATATTTTGGAAGTCCTCCTCATCCTTCTATGGAATGACAATCAAAAGTATCTAGAGATAGTTCTGGGGTTGTGGTGTAACTTCCCTGTTCCATCCTGAGAGATACTCAAAAGCCATCTGAACATGGTCAAGGGCAAACAGCTCTAGGTGACCCTTCATGAATGGAGGGTTGGACCACATGACCTCCCAAGGTCCCTTCCAACCTTAAGCATTTTATGAACCAAGCTTTTCTCATTGAGTGTATTCTGTAGTGATGGCAATCACAAATAACAAATTTGATGAATTAAAAAAAAGGGTATTCTTGTGAGATGTATACTAAGTTCAAAGTTTTTACTCAATATCTTCCTAGATTTTCAGGGGAAAAAAAAAGAAAATAGGAAATGGTTGAAGCATCTACAGGCTATAAATATCTCTATTTGCACCTATTTATCTATCTGTCTATCTATCTATCTATCTATCTATCTATCTATCTATCTATCTATCTATCTATCTATCTATCACTAACTATCTAACTATATATAGTGTCTATATCTATAGATATCTATATCTATCTATAGTATCTTTAGAGGCTTTCATACCATGATTGCTGCTTTTTGATTAAAATAATATCATGCCTGACTCAGTACAACACCTCCCCTACACACACACATATGCTTAAAATGGTTGTATCTGCTAGGAGCACCCCAAATTGCTGTATTTAGAAAATCAAACTTCTTTTTATTATTTAGTACAGAATATAATTCTCTGGTTAAAACCTGCTGCTTGTTTCCACATATACATTCAGTTGGACCACAGTTATTTGAGTGGTGATGAAAGTTAGAAGTTAAGTGGTTGGGTTTTTTTTCTTTTTCCTGCAGGGAATAGGATTTATAACATAGGTCAGAGAACAGTTTACAAAAGCTTTTAAGCAAAATTTCATATATGAAAGAGTAAATTAAGGAAATCACTCATTTCTCCTCTCTTTCAATCTTTTAACTTAAATCTAGATTTTTCTGCATATAAATACATAGGAAATTTTCTGTAATTGCTCTGCTAGTAGAGCAGATGACCTGTCAGATAATAGATAATAATGTACTTAACATTTAAATAATTCTTTCATACGTATTATTAGAAAGCATTTTACAAATACAGTCCTATCAATGACCATTTTACAAACAGAGAATCAAAATTAATTGATTTTTCATGAATTAAGCAAAGGATAAAAACAGATTAAAACATAGGACTGTGGGATAAAATTCTTATGTGCTGTATATCGACAAGAAGTTTGCTGTTCATTTTATGAAGCGACAATTTTATCCCGACTGCTCTACCTTCTCCTCTGTTGCATAGCCTAGCACTGGTTGCCTTCACCTACACTTGAGATAATTGACCTGACGCAGGGAGTTAAAACCCTAAAATAATACTTTGTTTTGAATTTTTCTCATAGTATGGCCTGCTTTGCTCATGGGTGAGATGTCTTTCACTTCAGCCATCTGCAATTAGAAATTTTAATACTTGTGCTAGTATTCTGAGCTGCTTTTTTGTCAGTGAGGAAAAGATGCAACTCTAGAATCTGCTTCTTTCCAACTATTCGAAGACAAAGATAAATTATCAGTTTAAGCTGGTCCTGCTGTCAGAAGAAACAGTCTTGGAGTCTTCCCCCTTCTTCATGTGTTCATCATGAAGTGTGAGATGCGCCATGTGGTGAGTGGATCTGAGCTAAAACTAACCTTGGGTGAAAATGGCTGGTTTTCAGCCAGATCAGCTCCCTGAACAATTTACCACATCTTCATACAAATGTTGGTTATCAGCACAAGACAAATCTGTGCAGGACTGGGAATAGGGCATGTGAGTTAAAGCAGTGCAGGCCTGCTTCCTTTCCCTAGTAGCATGAGGTTAAAAAATGTACTGAATATCAGTCTTAGCCACCTATGCTGGTTTTGACTGGGCAAGGTTAATTTTCTTCATAGTAGCTGCTATGGGGCTGTGTTTTGCGTTTGTGACCAAAAAATGTGTTGATAATTCAGGGGTGATATTTTTACTGATGAGCAGCACTTATACAGACTCTAGAGCTTTTCTGCTTCTCACCCCACTCACCAGAGAAGGGGCTGGGGGTGCAGAAGGTGTTGGGAGGGGACATAATGGGGACAGATGACCCCAGCTGAGCAATGGAATATCCCACACCATTCCCCCATCCTCCCTGGGGGAGACTGAGCAGCTGGGTGGGGCTGAGCTGACAGCTGGGGTTAAACCATGACACCACCTACCATATTAGTGATTAATCTCACCAAGATTAATCTCACCTAGAGTTTATGTGCAATCACTGCTGCCTGGCATGAACCTTATCAGATAAAGTTTAGTGTGATATTAGTACAACAGGCTGTTTAAAACTCCACCTCCATAAAGGAATCTGACATGGTTAAATAACAATTAGAGAAATGCTGTTATTGAAAGGGGAGATGCTGAATTCTCTGTTTGTTTGTGACATCTTACATGCAAAGATGTTAATTTCCAGATAGCCTAATTGTGAAAATTTTAAGAATTACAAAATTGAAGAAGACTGAACAGGTTCACCCCATGGTCTGATTTTATACTTTATCTAGTTACAATTCTCTTAGATACTTGTTTATTTTACTGAGAAGGCAAGCCCAAAAGGATTAAACCTTGCCTGCAGCTTTCTTTTTGTGCAAAAGTCAATTATGGCTGGCTAAATATCCCTGAGGTAAACATGTGTGAGGTTGATAATGTGGTTAGAATAGCAACAGCAGTTATAAAGGAGACTGGTGTTCATGGAGTTAACACATTCCATATTGCTATCATGCAAAAAATTACAGACACTTCCATTCAGGGAGCATCAATCAATTTTTGTTAACTTTCGGGATTTTTTTCTTCCCAATGGAGCTAATATTACATCTAAATATTATGTGTGCTGCATCTGTAAATTTCATTCAATTTTCTTAAGGAAGCCCTCTGTATGACAAGTGTGAGTTAAAAACTATGTTATATACCTGGTGCCACGGGATTGATTGTGGAATGGGTCAAATCCTGCCATCCTTAATGAGGAAGATATTGACTAATGGCTTAAGTAAATATTATCTGAATTCAATGAATGTTTGTCTCATGTATTAAATATTCAGAGGAGCAGAAAATAGTTCATAGCTTTTCCTCCCAACCACCATGGCACCTAAACAGCCCTGTTCATGCTTACTATTTCCTTCTGTATTTTGGCAAAATGCAGCAGTTTCAACAGACACTGCTGCAAACATCGTACATTACCACAGTATGCAGCCTCGTAGTGAAATGATTCACCTGGGAATTGCAAGTTCCTTGCAATCAGAGAAAGGAACTGGGGGTATGTTCTCACAGGTGGGTGGAGTGCTTTAACCACTGACACTGCATTAAGGGAGGCAGTAGCTGCTGTACAACTCTTCCAAGGGCATTTTTGAGAAAAGGCTGATTTTACTCCAGGAGGAGGTAAAGGAACCATGATATGCAGTCAGAGAGAGCAAAAATAACATTCCTTCATTGGGGCTTACCAAAACTGTGCGTCATCAGCTGGTTTGAAGTCTCTCAACCTCAGACATTGGCCCAACAAATCCCAACATGGCATCCCAGGCCCTTTCCATGCATTGGTTAGGAGCCTAATGCCAAACTTTGGCCTATGACTTTCCTGGAGTTATAGGGCACCAAATTCCTTTGCCCTCCAATCTTCTCAAAATATTTTGTTGCCTGGTCTATAAAATGGAAATATTTTTATCTCTTGGGATGTTGTGAATAGAAGACTCTCAGAATAGATGCAAGACCCTCATCTACTGATGTGAGCCAAGGTTAAAAAACCCAAACATTAACAGACAGCAAAGAGGTGCAGAAGAAACTGGAATTTTAAAATATTTCTGAGTATATTAGACCACTTTTGATGAAAGGGTTAGCCTAGCAAAGAACTAGTAAGACTAATGGTTAGATAATTTTACAACAAATGTTACTTTTATTTCTTGTCAATCTATGAATTCTCATGCTTCAGGAGATAACCTGACTGCCACATGTGGTAGGTAATTAATTCCCTCCATCCTCTAAAAGTATTTTGCATTTACGTACAAGACAATTTGCTTTCCTCTGGCCTTCCAGAAATTTTATATTAAACAAAAAGGAAATTGGTGACTGATATGAAGAGGTATTGGACCACACATGTTCGTCTCACAGATACAGAAAATGGTTTGTTAACTCCTAAACGTGGTCTTACTAACAGTCTGAGTTACTCATTCAAAGATCAAATGCAAAATAAAACCAAAAATTTAAAGGCATAAATTTTCCAAGTTATTCAGGTGCAAATTCCCTGCAAAATTATTTCAATGACTTGTAGGAACTGGAGTTCTTCTGCAAATATGGACTATAGAACTCCACTTTCCATTAAATTACACTGGTGTACCTCTATCGTCATTAGTATTTTACTTGTTTAATAGACTACAAAAGCCCAATTTGGCTGGCATTAGTCATGTTATGGTGGAATTCATTTATACCTGTTGATTAAAAGGTGTTTCAGTTCCATTACAAAAACATGATGAGCATGTGGTGAAGAATATTGAAGTACTCTCAGCCAACTTTGAGATATAAGAGCATAGAGACTTTCTGTGAAGGGCTGGAATCCCCATCAGTGGAAGAAAGCTGATTCTCTTGGACTCTGAAATAAATTATAAAGTCTTTTGGATACTGAAATTATTCATTTGGAGAATTTAAAGGGTGCAAAAACAAAACCATAAATGATGGAAAATCTAGAAGTCTTTGCAATCTTAATACAACCCTTTGCACTGTATGTAATGCAAAACTTTAATTACAAGATCTCAAATAATCATAGTCACTGCCTAAATGGTTGGTATCCACAAATGAGTGGTAATTTGATATTTACTTTAGGTTTTTTGGGTTTTTTTCAGGGGGTGGGGGGTTGGTTTGAGGCACAACCTTCTCTTTTGTTCCTAAGATTCAAACCTACACCTGAATGTAGAAATACTGACCATGTCAGGGTAGAAATACTTTCTACGTTAGTTTTACCTAGTGTCCTAGTGGTTCTTATCTGCTCATTAACATAGCTTCAGTGTGTTCCTGTGTTAAAGGATGTCACTTTCCTGTTCAGCAGATGGGAGAACTAAAGTAAAGGACTACTATTGATTGCCAGGCTTGCCTAAAACAAGGATGGAGGTGTTTTTTCATAATTTGCATTCATATTATAATTTAATAAATTTGTTTTCACAGTTTATGTGTGCTAGTAGCAGAGATTCCCTGGGCTGTTGGGAGTAACACAAAGTACTTAACTCTAAAACAGGTTCCATGGGCCATGTGAAGGCCATAAAATGAAGAGCATGAAATGATCTAGGAGATGTCTGATTTAAGGGACCTCTCTAATTGTACACTGACAGTGTAACACAAAAACTCCATAGCAGAAGTAAGGCTAAAACTTAGCTCTTCAAGTTAATGCTTGAAAAATTACTTTTCTTTCTTTGAACCCCCTTTTCCCACTCATTACACAGATTTTGTGCTTAGTTGTGAATGATGTGAGTAGGAATCTCATTCACCCCACAGTCCTCTGAACTGATAGAAATGACATTGGTGGGAAGAAAAGTGCTAAATTTTCTATAATATGAAATTCTTTATACTTCTTTGTAATGTAACACTGTAATTTCATGTGGGGGTTCTTCAGATGTCTGTAAGAAAGCACAGTTTGTGTAGAATTGTTTAATCCAAAACAGGCAATAAGAGCAGTGTCACAGTCAGGAATGCAGATGGCAGTAACAGACTCTTGCCACATGTCTGGGGCTGACAGGTGATGATTTGCAGTGGGCTTCACAGATAGTTGTTAATAGTAGAACAAAGCTTGTAACTTCTAGCTTGGTTATTTTAGGCTGCTCTTGTCTTTCTTTAACCACTCTGTCCTCAGTATTGAAAAGAAAACCTAGATGTCATCCCATGTGAGCTCTGCCTAAGACATCACATATCAGGCTTGATCATACCTTCATTTCACATGCTCATATTTTCAAGATATGAAGTACAGTAGACTAAAAAGAGCATACCTGCCTTGTTGAATTTAATACTTTCAATACAAATCCCTACATAAAAAAGTCCACAAACTGAAAGGAATTCCAATATCTTGTCTTTCCCTTTGTTTACTCTAATTGTGTAGGTTATAAAATTGAATCTTCTTTTTTGTAAAACTCCTTTCTTGTCAATGAAAACACACCACCTTTCCTCTTTTGGCAAGTGTTTGTTTAGGGTGTTCAAAGAGATCAGTGCCTAGTTCAACTCATTTTAAGAAGTTTATGCTAAGCTATACTCATGTGTTCCAGCTCTCTCATGTTATTTGATATGGATATAAAAACATATTCCATATTCTGCTGTTATATGCTAGGATAACAGACAGCAGCTGATAAATATGCAGATGCTAAATGCAATTCCTCTAATTGAATTGAAACATTTCTGTCAGGAGCATAAAGGAAAGACTTGTAATTTTCATGCAAGTAAATGTAATAAGGCTGTCTTTTTGGTTTTTATCCCCCTCCCCTCCCTCAAATATCTGTGGCTCTATCATACCATAAGGGATAAAATGCTATTTTAGCAACCTAAGGAGTTGCTTCTGGTAGTGGTGGTTGCCCTTTGTGAAGAATATATTTGGAAAGGATTTGAATGACCTTGTACTTTCAAGCCAGTCTGATGCTATTAATATGTATTTGCTGAGAAACTCCTAAAGAGGCAATTATATTGTCTGTTGCTGCAAATACAAGAGCACCATAAGAATATCCAAAAAGTTGTCACTGCACAAAAATAACGCGAGTTTTCCTTGCAATATTATTGCATTAGAACTGTAGAGATTTTTTACACTTTTTTGGTACTGTAAGGTTTCAAATGTGTGTAGGTCTTCTATGCTCTCTTTCATTCAGAAGAGCAGCACACAGGGGAATGCTGAGCTCCACTCAGCCGGTGTTCCAGCTCTCCTTGAGGGGGATATATCACGTGCTATGTGAACACTTCCCATCTGGGCTCAACACTCAAAACCCCAAGCTCCAAAATCAACCTCCTTTTTTGAACATGCACAGAAAATAGAGGAATAATGTGTATGTCAAACTCCATATCCACACTTGTGGAATTTGTTAGGCTGTGTGACTTGGCAGTGACAAAAATAAAAGGAGGAAAGAGAGAAGTAAAAAGGACACCGGGAAAGAGAAGACAACTGCTGACAAAGACAAAACAACACAGCATGAAGAGCAAGGCAAAAGGGGTGGAGGACTTTTTTAGAGCTTTATTGAAGGATGGATTTGTTTCTGTCTCTTCTTCACATTGGTGGTCCTCTGTACTTTCATCCTCCCTGTCTCGTGATGGAATTTCTTTTCGTGTTGTCAACATGATGTGGCAATTAGAGAGGGGTCTTTCTATGACAATTTACTTGTTTAGCCCAAGAAGTACTTCTGTATCTTCTCCTGGTTGACTTGGAAAGCCAGTTAGTCCTTGTTAGTTGTACTGAACTCCATGCTTGTTGATTTGTGGTTGCATACTCTCAGGCCCTAATGTCTGACAGAAAACAAGGACACACTTTATTTCTGATCTACCTGTAGTTTGCGGGTTCAACTCTTAACATTTGTATTCCACCAATATTGTCATTTCTGGACTGAATGAATATGAAATCTAATCTTTGCTCCATAGAGGAAATCACTGTAACAATTGAACATGTTACTGTTAAAGGTATTTGGGTCAGCTATTGATTTTTTCCAGTATGCCAGTATCAATCAGTGTATTTTAATTTAATTCAAAATACAGGGAACCAAGAGTTCATGGAAATAAGTCATACCAAGGTGGGCTCATTTTCTCTGGGCTGCTATCTCAGTGTGCTGATACAGTGGGAAATAGAGATAATTCTGTACTTTAAGAAAGAGCTAGGCTGCTGGGTTGTGATAGCCTTGTATTTATACTCTTTCTGATAAAACCAAGAAACAATCTGTTAAGTGAAGTCTCTCCAGAGGACCATGAGCAAGGTGGCTGTCAATGAATGGTGTAAAAGCCCAAAGGATCAGGTTGGGGTGGTTGGGGGAGGGAACTGATTTAGTAGCATATTTTATGGTGCATGGAACCAAACAAGGGTGTATGTCAGAGATTCCCAATACAGAATATCTCTAGCAGTGAGCCTCAGAAAATAGACTGGCCATGGCAAACTGCATTTGTAAGTAGAGAATGAGAACAAGCCAATGTTGCTTGAATGTGCCTTTCTACCAGACTTTTAATACTTAGTAGAACTGTGGGATTCACAGATGTAGTGGACCCTTCTGGACATGAAGAAGAATTCCAGATGATTTGTGCATATTTACATTTGGGGTGTCTGGATAGTACAAGGAGACAGACTTGTGTGAGTATATTTCATTGATTAGCTTACAAAAGAGAAACTGGGAAATATATCTCCAATTTTGGACACACAAGTTTGAGAGCTTTGCACCAATATCCAAAATGCAGTGGTCTGCAAAGGAACCCCTCTGTTGGTTCACATAAATCCTGTGAACTTGTAAATTTGTAGTTTCTGTAACTGAAATAGATTTTCTGGGGTCCAAGGTGCTTTATCCCCAGTGCAGGGATTTTAATAATCCTGGCAGCAGATTGATTTTCAGTAAGTAGAGTTCAGATTATGAAATCCCTTCTCTTTCTAACAAACACCTGCTCCTGCAGAAAGATCCACTAAGACTAGTGGAATTACTGGAGTCTTGACTAATGTCAGTGAAACTTCCACCGTCTTGGTCCACTAGAAGGTTGGTAGTTAGATTAAATTGCATTTGAAAAGAAATGGAGCCATACCAAACTGCAGGAGGGGAGAAATACCAGTGGATCCTTCACAGTGGGCAAAATCCACATTCTTAGCTGAGGTTTACCCGGAATCCCACCCTGCTATTCACATCCCCTTAAATCCTTGCCTGTCTGTCCACAGAAAATCGAGACATTTGCTCGGACACAGCTACAAGATAAAGTCTGTGCTGTGCTTTAAGAACAGTTCTAGCCTATCTACTGAGCAGTGAACATGTGAGTGAAACTCATTTTGTTTCCCCAATTCTATTTTATAGCTGAGAATTTCTCACCTTTTTCCTTCCTCCTGCACCAGAGACTGCATGCATATGTGTTTATGTATGGTTACAATTTAAATCCTCATTTCAGATGCTCTGTCTCATATCTGACCAGCAGAATCTGTTTCAGACCAGAAATATAAAAAGAAAAAATCTGTTTGAGGTTGGTGATTACTGACCAGAACACTGTTAAGTCAACCATGGTGATATTCATTGGTAGAGGATGTGAGTTAATATTTCCACCTCTGAAGGAAAGACAAAATTGGTCTGAGTGCTAGGCACACATAAGCACATCTTGAAGTATCTTATCTATGCCATCTAATTTAGAAAGCTGAGTTGGAAGCTGAGTAGTTCTCAAGTAGAAAATCCAGAAGGAGATAAGCAGCAAATGAGGCAGAGGAGGGAAGGAAAAAAAGCGTGACAGGGAGGACAAGGGGAAAGAAAAGACTTTTTGATTAAAGAAATTGATGCAATTCACTCTCACAGAGTATTTCATAGCTAAATGTTTTAAATTGTCCTCTGGACTATTTTGTACAGGAGGCTAAGATTCCTAATTCACAAAATTGGGGCCTGGGCAAAATTTGTCATTGTGCATTCTGCTATGGGCTACAAGACACCTCTGGAAAGGCCAGCATGCTCTTTATTACCAACCCTGTATCAATTGAATCATGACCCTGGCATGGTTCTTGCAGCACAAATTAATCTGCGCCTCCAAGGAGAAGATTTCTTTCCTACCCACTGACTTTCTACTGGTCACTGCTCTTGCAGTCTTGCTGTCTTTTGATAATGAAAACTAGAGCTAAGTGTCCTTTCAGTGCATGCACTCAAGTCTACAGTTACTGTCTTATTCACTGTCACCTCAACTTCAGTATCCTGATATTCTTGTTTTATCTCTGTGTGCTCTCAAATCGAAGCTCAATGTTATGCTAATCCATCTCTTTAGTGAGAGCCCAAAAGTGTATGGGGATGCTAAAGGAAGGGGCTTCAGTTTAGTTCAGGACAAAAGAAACAGCGGTTGGTGTAAATTCTGAAAACCACAGCAATGGGCAAGTCTGGCAACTACCCATTCACTGAGATTTTGCAGTCTTTCCTTGGTGTTCCATGAGCCCTAATCCACAAACTTGGAGGTTGCTCTCTCTTTCAGATGAAATTCTGGGGTCAGCATTGGTGAATCCCACAGCAAAAGGAGGAAGGAAAAAGAAACAGACCCAACATGACCTGATGACGTGGAAGTTATGCTGAGCAGATACTGAGGACCTACGGGACATGAATCCACGGAAGAAAGAAGCAGCAGAGTTGGAATCAAAAACCAGCAAGTGGCTGCCACTGTCTTTGTGGCTGTGACTGTTACTGAGGCAGCAGCAGCAAGGGGGGAATATTTCCTGTCACCGACATAGTTTATGAAAAATCCTTTACTTAGGAATTTTCCTCTCCTGAGAGCTGAGAGGACTCGGAACAAACTGTAAACAATTCTTATCTGCTGCTGTGGAATGCAACGGGGAGAAATCTGTGATTGGCCCCGTCAGACTGTTTGCAATTAAGAGCCTATCACAATTCACCTGTTCGGCCCGTCTCGGGCTGAGAAGACTTCAGTTTACACATTCTTTTCTATTCTTAGGATAGCCTTGGTAGTGAAATCTCTAGCTTTATTCTTTTAGTATAGTTTTTATATCATATATATCATATCATAATAAATCAAGCCTTCTGATGCATGGAGTCAACTGTCTCGTCACTTCCCTCCTCCTGGGACCCCAGAAAACCACTGAAACAATTTCCCAGGAAGCAATCAATGTAGTAAGAGCTAGAAAACCTATTGTGCTGTTATGTGCCTGGTCACCTCAGGTGGAATTGCAGGGAGATATTAGAGGCTTTCCTTTTGAGTGCCATCCAACCTCTGCCATGTTCAACTCAAGACAGATTAACACATGTGTAAAATATAAGATTGGAAGTACAAATTTACTCCAGCTACATCTGCTACGTCTGAACTTGTTGTGAAGCTTGCAATCCATTTCCTTTGCATTTTTCTGTCCATAAATCCATTATCTGAACAGACTCTTATGCTGTTATGCTCACAACACTGTCCCAGACAATTAAAAAACCATGGAAACTGTGATAAATGAAAATGTCTCTTGATGTTTTTCATACTTTAGATCCTTCTGTGGCTAAGAGTCCTGTTGCTTGAAGTTTCTCTTCATTAGTTCAGCACCCTATTCATGTGAAAATTTTCTTTTTTTTTTTTTAATTTGTGCTTGATAATACCTTGTTTATTTTATTTAGAAGAAACTGAAAACAAACAATAAGTTTCTTGTTTGAAAGAGGGTTCCAATAACTCCAGTAGCTACTAGTCTTGGTCATTTGGTGGCCAACTGCCAAGTAAGCTAGCCATAAAATATCTCTCTTTCAAGCAGATAACTGATTTCTTAACGATTGTTTGTAAAAATCACCTTTACTACAGAACTGATCTGATGTCCCTGCTGCACCAACCTTTTCTCCTTCTTCACCTCAAGCCCCATCTTTTCTTCCTTGTAGTTTTATTTCATTGTCTTTCTGAGGTGTGGGCCAGTGTCAGTCCTTCAGTGTACCTTTTCCAATGGTCTAACATGTTTTAACTTACAAATCCTTGTTTGCAGAATACTTAAAGAAATTCATAAGTAAAGTCAGATAAGTTTGCAGCACTATTTCTGCATGGCTTTACCTTAATTTGTTAGTCAAATCACACCCCTACAATCCAAGGAGAGGGGAGGCAATTCTTTATTTCTGTTTATTTGACCTTGCTCACTACTGAAAGACACAGAAGGTCCCTTAAAGTCCTACCAGGAGCACACATTTTGGCATAGGCACCATGCAATTTAATCCATAAGGACTCTAAGCTCCAGAGAGCCACTGAGCCTCCAAGAAGTAGAATGGGAAGGATAAATTAGTTGGAAAAACAGTAGGGAAGTAAGGAAGTTGGTTGCCACATGCTCCTAAACAGTGCTCCACCCCAAAGAGTCTGAATTGCCCTCTGAAAGCTTGAGTGACTATTGAGGGAGAGCGAGCCCCTGTATCAGCACGTGGCTTAAGATGCTTGAGCTTCATGTGAATTCCTTGTCACTTCCCCTCTGTTCCTCGTGCCCCTTTAATAAGGAGAAAATTGATTCCCTGTTTCTGAACAAAGGTCTGTAGCTGGGAGGAAGCATGGTCTCCTGGCTGAGTAACAGCTGGGGAAAAATGGAACACACCATATGCTGGGAGAGCAGCCACCAGAACACTGGGACAAAGCTGTGGACCACTGCCAAGCCTTGCAGCTAAAGCCACAGCAGCCAAGAGGAGGGGTGAAGGGAGAGTCTTCAGAAACTCACTGTCAGGGACCCTGCCCTGGGTTAGTTTTAGGAACTGCAACGTGTAAATCCTGAATGAGACAAAAAAACCTATTTGTTTTCAGAAAGGTCCTTGGAAAGGAAAGTAATTTATCCAGGTGGCCTTGAATATCTGTTAAAACTTTAACACTTCTGTTTGCTTATGCTTTCCTTTTTTTTTTTCCCTGCCTGCCAATTCTCAGGAAAGCCTAGACCACTGCAGAGTTTTCTCTGAGGGAATCAATGCCTCCTGATTTCTTTGTTTTACCTTTTTCTCCTTTGCTTCCCTTTCTCTAGAAGCAAGTTCTACTGTTTGTCTCTCATCTGGGCTCACTGACAGGATGAGATCTGCTCAGGGGTACATCATAAACAGCTGTGACAATTCTGCAGCCTCTGAAAGAGGAGCTTAGTTTGTGAAGACTTCCATGCAAAACAAATCAATAGGCAGTATTTTCTTTGAAACTTTTTCCCTCCTACCCATAAACTGATTATATATGCTGGTCTCTTCCAGGCCTAGAGAGGATGCCCTTGGTGATGTATAATTTCATTAGAAGTGGACTGGAGAGCTATAAATGATGAACTTGCTGAGGCTCTGTGCAAGAAGTAAGGTAGGAGCATCAGCAATCCTCAGGGAAAAAAAGGAAACTCCGACCTAGACCTGAACTGCAAGCCCACAAGCTGTGGGGCACAGCCAGTTTTTCATGTGAGGTACCAGTGTGAGCTGGGATAGCTGGGACCTGCTGGCCCCTTCCATACTTTGTGCTAAGTTGATCAGTCTGAGTCTGTATTGGTGTAAGTCAATGACCAAACTGGTAAGTGGGGAAACAAAATAGTCTTGGCTAAGTTTTGGGTTAAAAAAATAGGAAGTTTTAAAGTAGGGCAATTTTTTACAAAAGAATATATGGATCTACGTTTGAAAACCACACTTCCACACTTCAACTTTCTAGTAAGAATCACACTCCTTATAGTTCTAATTAAATTTATTTAATCACAGTCTTCTGAAACTTTTTGCTTTAAAACAGAATACCTGCTTAGAGACAATTAAGCAAAAATAGGGAAAGAGTTCACATTAATTGATTGTGACTGATTAAAGTGAAGCCTAATTGCTTACAATGCTGATACTTATTTGTCTAACAAACCTAAATGAAAGTAATTGGGAAAAAAAAATCCTTATGCAGTGTTTACACCTTGTTGGTTCTTCCTCTGTAATTATTCATTTTAGATTCTAGATATCCAGTTCAGTGTAACTTGTCAAGTATTGGCTTATAATGTTTAAGGGGAAAAATAAATGAGAATATACTTCTGGAATGGCAGCGATATCTACCAAATTTCCTTTTAAATATGCGCAGCAAAATGGATTGTTAAAAATAATCCCCTGAGGATGGTGCCTCTTTTGTCAGTTTTCTACCAGAGTGCATCCTGCTCTCTGACAGAAAATTGCTCATTAATCTCCAAGGAATGACCAGTTTTTTCAAAACAGTCACTCAGCTATGCTGCCGCTGTTAATTTTTAAGCATTATGGATGCCATTAATTGCCTGATGTGGTTGATAACAACAGTAATCCTTTTTGAATGGGACATTAACTCCAAAACAAGTCATTAGTTTTTGTCCACATACTGTAATTAACACTTACCTTCCAGGAATTCACTGAAATTGCAAAGGCCACATGTCACTGGAGATTTGGCAACTCTGTCTAATATGTATATTTAGTCTAAAGATACTGTGGCAGGGTGGCTTTTTTGGTAATCACTCTTTTACTAGCAGCAATTTGCATTCTGAGTGGAGTACATAGTTAAGGTAAGGGATCTGATCTGCAATTTCAGCCCAACTATATTTTTCCCTTCTTTTTTCCCTCCAACATTTTTTTTTTCTTCCTAAAATAGGAGAAAGGAGTGTATGCCTCAAATTGCTTCTTCTCAGATGTGTGAGATAACACCATGTCTGGCCACCCAGCAGGGACACACTGAGCCATCTTTCTGAGCAGAGCAGAGATAGTCACTGAGAGGCTGTAAAGGGATGCTTAAGGATTGGTTGGGGTGGAAAAAATAAGAGGCATCATATTTTTATAATTGCATACACAGCATACTGCAACCTCTGCTCATGTCCGCTACATCTCACCCCACTGGTTGCTGAAATGAGTGATGAAGAAAAAGGAATAGTTGAGCATCATGGAAAGTGAGAACCTAGTAGAACTGGAGCTGCTTAGATGTGAATTTTGTCAAGTAAATTCATTATTTAAGCTTTAAGGTAGACATGGAGGGTTATGTTTGCAGTATCTGTTCCTCACTGTGATGCTTTTCTTGGTAACAGGTGCAGAATTACAGGTGACTGTGCATGTATGTGCATATACTTGCTTCTAATTCATTATGGTATGGCTTTTGACTCCATTCAATTTTACAGCATAGGACTAAATGTGTTGAAGCACACATACATGGGCAGAAGGGAGGAAGAGCATAAAGCATATTTGGTTTTATACTTAAGAAAACAGTTCTTTCTTTGCTCCATGTTTTAAAAATGCTACAAAATGCAAGCAAAAAACCAAAACAAACCCAACAACTCCAACCTGCATTATAGACCTCTAGTAAGTCTATTTAGTTGAGATTTTTTAAAGCACTACATGATTTAAGATACATGCTGTCCCAGAAAACCTGAGAAGTTTGTGCTTCTAGGCTGCTAAAACATATTTGATATGCCTGTTTCTATTGGATTCTTGATATTGGATTCACTGGTAGCTCAGCTCAAATTGAAGCAGAGCTTTGATTTATCATTCCTCCAGGAATATAATGTCAGCTACTGACACCATCTACAACATTTTCTGTATCAGGAATGTGCTTTTTCAGAGCAGTGCTTGGTGGTATGAAAGGGCACTTCCCAGTGGCATCTTCTGCTGGTTGAGAAATTAGTAACCTGGAGATGCTCATAAGTCTTGCCTGCTTTGCTCAGAGATAGCAAACACTCAAGCAAAATTACACACAATAATACTCCCTGCAGACACACCTAGGAAGGCACTGGAATTTCCTAAACCTGCAGCAAAAATGCAGCTTATTTAAACATGTCTTGCTTATCTAACTCTTCTTTATCTGGTTGTTCCCATACTCTGTCCCACAGCTGTTTTCTCCTCTCTATCCCACTGCTTCCCCCAACAATTTGCCTAATACCATGGAGTGTATGGAAAAGGCAGGTATGAATTCTCACTACAGATACTTTATCCATAAGGTCATTTGTGTAATAATCTTGGGGTGATGTGATTGTCTAGCAGTGCTTTATATTCTCTCTACATTTGGAAATATTCCAGAATCTGTAGTCCCCATTTTTGAGCATCCTTCCTACCTCTTCCAGATTTTGGGCATCTTGCATTATTTTGACCCATAGTTTTCTATACTTTTTTTCTTTTTCAGCTGGGCCATATTCTTTTTTGTCATTTAAAAATATTTTGAACCATAAAAATGGCAGAGGTGAAGAATGCTAACACTTGAGTCAATACAACTGCATCCAGTTAAAAGAGAGAGTGCTTTTCACTTAGATCAGAAGGATTTTGGACTTCAGACTTCATTTATCCAATTTTCTAGGGGTTTCTGAGTGCATTTTCTGTAATAGCCATTTTGATTTGTATATATATGTCCCAAAATTACACTGGAAAATATTTAAACTGCATGTATTTAAATCTTTGCAGCCAAATTTAACAAGGTTTGATATGAATTTATATTAAGTAGATGGCTGGTCCAGGAAGACCATTTTCACATGGTGATAGTGAGAATTGAATATTGGCTATTGTTATTGAATATTAGGATAGAGTATAAATAAAGAGTCCATATGAAGACTCTATATTCAATTAAAAAATGTGCAGCTACACCTTTGTAGCTGAAAGTCATTTGTCTGCATCAGTGTATATGTTTTTCTGAGGAAAGTGCTGAGCTCTAAATAAAATCTTTATGGGATTACTTTCAGATTAATTGACTTGAGCTCATGAAAAGAGACATTGTTTATTTTATGGATTTAGAGGCAATTTATTTAAAATAATCTTTTTATAAGTGGGCCAGTAGATCATGGTAAACCATAAGAGAAATATTAGTTTTCTTGCTTCTTCTTTTATCCTGGAAGAGATGTGTGACTCATTGTCTTTGGTAAATGATTTTAAGGTTTTTTTTCCAGGTAGTTTGCAGATTGCCAAAGGCAAAAAAGTATATTTGGTAAGACATCCATCCCATCTGTTTTTTTAGAAGTGTGTTGGGAAGAAGTTTGAAGTAAAAAAAAATAGAAAAATAATTTGGCACTGAATTAAGGAAAACCTGAATGGATGTAATGAAACTGGGTAGACAACATTTTCTTTAGAGGTGGTAGAAGGTACCAAAACAAGTCTTTCACATCCAGTGTTTGCTGAGCCATTGAGTAAGTAAATGGAGGATATGAACACATGTTTTTTTAAAGATTTTTCCTCAATAAATTTTGGAATTGTTTACCAGGTGTCTGAAAAAACCAAAGCATTTTATTTTGATTTCAAAAGGACCTTTTGTGTTGAATGAAACAACTTCTTCAACAACTTTTCTTCCTGCCTTGGTTAAATAATTGAAAAATACCCAGTTAATTTGAGTCCATTTTATTTTTCAGTTTGCAAGTAACTAAAAGGGTTCACTATTCATCTGTTTTTTACAGACTATCACTTTCTTGGTGGATGCCAGTTGTAAAGGCATCCACAGGTTAACAGTTATTCTGGACAAATTTGCATATCCATGCATAAACCTTGGAAAATAGCATTTGAAATAGCTGCAACAATAAAAGAAAAAAATCTAGCCTATATTTACTGTTACAGATTCTATTAATAATACCATCTGTATCAAACTGAAGGAGGCAATGGCAAGAGTGGCTGAGCCCATGCTTGCCTTTGTTGCCTGGCTTCTCTCTCATCGGTTCAAGAGAAGCTGAGATGTTAAGACCATTACATTTTTCCAATTTTCCTTCTTAGCTTTAAGGAGCTTTCACATGCAGCAGCACCCCAAGGTTCCTTTCATATTCTGTGAGGTAGCAAAAACATGGATAGCTTGTATTTTGATTTGGGAATTGGTTTTTCTCATCTTTTAAGCATCAGCAAGTGATGTGAAGGTGGGAGGATTTTAGAGCAACAGTAGTGACAGCACAAAGAACATCAGTCAGTGTGGAACTTGTGATGGGACGATTGCAGAACAGCTGTAATTCAAGGTTTCAGTAGCCTAAAATGCAAGTCTGTTGAGAACATAGAACATAAAGCTTTTAGAAGTCTACAAGGAAGGGAAAATGACAGCAAGGACTTTAGAATTCTGGCAGAAAGCCTGTGCTGAGAGGCAGTGGAAGTTTTATCAGGAGTATTTGTTCTATCAAAGAAAGCTGAATAAACAGAGTAGGTAAAAATTCCTATAGAAGTGGAGAGTTGTGAGATTGAAGGGCTGTGGATTTGATGGGAGAGCTGAGGCTGCTGCAGGGCACTCCCTGTAAATCCATATCTTTGTGGCCTGATGGTTCCACTGACCCTGGCAGGAGCTCAGAACCTACATCACTTTTCAGGATTTTTCTTGCAGCAGCTAGGCTGAGCATGTGAGGACAGAGCTCAGTGCTGCAGACAATGTTCACAAGTCTGACTTGACACAAGAGAGCACCTGCCCATGTATTTAGATCATGCTGGAGTTAAGGCGATTTGAATCCAGGTTTAAAATTGATCACGTATTTAGACCTGTTGCTAAAGAGGAATGAACTTAAGTGTTTGCTGAATTGGGGCCCAGAAGCAGTAAAAAGGTTCTTTTACTGTTTTTTTTTTTCCTTTAGAATTGGCTATTCTTGCAGGGTGTGTAGCCACCATTCACAATTACGAGAGAAGGAGCGGCAGTTCAGGAGCCAAACCACACACCTTCAGCCCCCAGCATCAAACACCAAACTGAAACACTGAAAAGAGCAAGGGGGTGGCTCACTCTGTCCTCACCCCTGGCTATATCATTAGGGTGGTAATATTATTTGAGCCTAATGCATCACAAGGAAACAGTTTCATTGTTATCCAGTGGAGCCCCTTCACAGTGCTGTGGTGACTGAGGCTGTAATGAGGAGCTCTAAGATTTCAATGGCAAAAGGGATTCATTGCTAGTCCATGACCTCACCATGAAATCATTACAATGAAGTCAGAGATATGAAGTTATTATAGGAAAACTATTTCAGAGCAAGTCTATAAGGACCTTTTTGACAGTGCCATTATGAAGCCATTACAATGTAAGGTTATGATGGTAAAATGGTTTCAGTGAAACCCTATTATAGTTTAAAAACAGGCTAAATGGTGTCAGTGAAAATCATTCTGCCTTCTAAAACCAAAAGTTAAGCAGACCTCTGTTTCAAAACAAAACCATGTGATTCTACTTCCATTTTCTCTGGTAAGGGTAGCTGTGACATATCTCAAAAATTAAAATTCACTACCACTCCCATTCTTGGATTTTGAGTGACATCTAAAACTGACTGTCAAAGTAAATAATATATTTCAAAACTGAGTAAAAATCCCCCTACCTAAGACTGGCATCCCATCAGTAAAGATGGCTATTCTTTGTCTGGATAAAAATCTAGCCCAATCTAATCATGTGCTATATCACTGGTGGTGAAATGGAATAAAATGGAAATGTAAAAATTAGTCTGTGTTTTCCACCTCACTATGAGATAGAGTATTTCCACACAGCAACATGCCTCTGAAGTCTCTCTGTTTTTATCAGATGGAAGTTCAAATCTTTCTTGTCAGTCCTGTTGGTTTTCAGTGAATAACTACTTATTAGATGGTCAAGTAGTTCAGTTAGGGATGGTCAGACAGGGACTTGGATGTAAGGCTCCATGGAACTTATGGTATTTAAGTGTCCACTGGCTTTTTAGGAGGGATTGTTCTGGGCTACAAGAACATAAAGTGTTTCCTAAGGTGAACAATTTTTTATGGAAATGAAAGATTTCTGAAAAATGTTCCAAGTCTGTCTTGATGTAAAGTGGGGGGAAAAAAAGCAGATTTTTCAAAAGAGGGGAAAATATTCCATGTAAGCTTTACGTGTGCTGGAGTATTGCTTCAAAACCAGTGACTTAGGTGGGAGCTTTCTTTTCACTCCTCCCTCAATAATTGTGCAAAATGATCTGGCACATTGACATGGAGGTCCACTATTTTTATTACCAAACCACACTTACCAGGTATGAATCCCTGTGAGTAGTAGTAAGTGTGTCTTTCTAAGAGAGCTTGAACTATAATAATTTGGCTTTTATGCATCTTTGTCTCAGGAGACTGTCACTGCACACATTTTTGGTTAGAAGGGCTCTTTAGTTCCAGAGGAATCCCATTCCTTTGTGAAAACTGGTGGAAAGCAAAGGCTTGAACAAGAACTTACCTCTTGAAAAGTAATCTCAGTGGTTTACAGCAATCTGCACTTTTTGTATCTCCTTTGCAGAGGCTTTTAATGGATGCCCACTTCTTTTTTTTTTAACACATGCCTTTTCTAAACAGTGACAGCAACAGAGTTAGATTAGCAAATGAAAAATGAGCTCTGTATTTCCCATTTTAGATAAACTAGAAATTATAAATTTTAAAAATTATTTTGGTATTAAAAGCTACACCCCAGCTATCAGTTCATCAGTGAAATAAAAATCATCATAAACGCCAAAGGATGTCTTTTTTCTTCTGGAACATTGTAAACCAGGAATAAATATGGTCTCCAGCATTTGGGAAGGAAAGCTATGCAATACTTTAGAAACATGAAATATCTCAACATCAGGCATCTCAAATTCTGCTATGCTCATTCTTTTCAACTTCTTAATAAGTTCAAAACCTGTTTGGTATCCTTTGAACAACACCATCAATCTCTGTTATCTTTGGTAATGAGGAGGTTATTCTGTAGACTGGTATAAATTGGATGTTACAGGTGCTGTGGAGCATATGGCAGAGAGAGTCCTCTGAATGTGTCGGTGTACTGCCAGCTGAGGTCTGCCACTGATAGAATTGAGTTTGAAGTGATGGTTTTTCCTGGACTCAGTGACTCCTGCTGATTGATTGGATGCCCATACCACAGTCCCAGTGAGGTAGGTGCTGGGAGTGTGTCCTGCCCCAGGCACTGCTCTGCACAGACACAGCTTCCACACATTCATGCCATGGAGCATCCAAGATAATGTGAAAGGCCAAATGCAGCAAAACATGGGTTTGATGGGCTGATCACCTCTTCAGGTTGTGCTGCTATCAACAGGTCACAGTCCTTGCCTGAGAGCAGATGCCTGAGACCCATAAAGATGCTTTTCAGACAGTTTGGCCTCCTCACCCTCTATGGCCAGTAGCCTTACAGAAGTGGGACAGGCCAAGGGAGTGAAACCTTGGTTTCAGTTTTAGCTCAGATGTGAGAATTCATATCCCATATCTCTTTCTGTCTCTGAAGAGTGCCAAGTAACACAGTGCTGTGGCTGTGGGGTCTCTCCCTGCACGTGCACTGGGCTGCTGCAGTGGGTTTGCAGCTGGCAGGGCTTGTGGGTGACAAGAGGGAAGGTGGACATCAGACCCAGGCAAGATCTGCCTGTAGTTTGTAGATGATGGAGATGCATCATCAGCTGATGCTTCATACTTCTGTGATAGCAAGTGTATCACTACCTTCCTTTTCTTTCCTGCATCCAGCTCATGGGCTAATGGCAAAAAATTCTTATTCTTTTACATTCTGTTATTATTTTTCATTATTGCGAAGTCCTCCGCAACTCCTTGTCCTCTTCTGCTTCCATGGTGATTTACCTTTGTTTAATCATCAAATTTGATGATTACTGTTCTCCTTTTATCCTCTAAAAGCCATTAACAAAGATAATAAATAGGATCTCTCTCACTAAATACATTTACCCTTAAAAAATTCTGTCATCTCTCTTTTTTTGGCTTGGTAGCATCCCTTTCAAATGAACCTGGAAGGAAATGCAGATGAAGTAAAATCACTGTGTTAACCAACATTACAGACCTCACAACTATCCATGCATACATACTTAAATTTGAAGAACAATTTCCCACATGATACTAAAATCCATATCTGTTAGATGACTACTTTGCTCGGAAACAAGAACATTGCAGCTACTTTGAAAAAATAGTTGATTCCATTCCAGTTATGATTACTTTTTTATCAATTTCTTTGTTTGTGACTTAATGGAATATTGTCTTGATACCATATTTGACCATTGTAATTTGACTAATATTTTCTATGACAAGTAGGATAACTATAACTAATGATTACTTTATAAAGGTTGGCTAGAGGTGAGATAGGCAGAGATTGCTATATAATGTAAGAAATCACTAAAAAAATTGATAAGGAAATAATATCTCTACTTTATGGGTCAGTTCTTAAAACATCTGATATAATTTAGTACAATTTACAGTAATAGCTGTTCAAATGCTGAGCACCATAAGTGTACATTACTAGAAGAAAATTACAGAATGGTTTTTGTTGAAGCGACCTTAATGATTACATAGTTCCAACCCCTCTGCCATGGGCAGGGACACCTTTCACTAGACCAGGTTGTTGGTAGCCACATCCAAGCTAGCCTTGAGCACTTCCAGAGATGGGACAGCCACAACTTCTCTGGCAGCCTGTACCAACATCTCATCAGCCTCCGAGTAAAGAATTTTGTTCAAATATCTAATCTCCTCTCCTCCTCTCTTTCAGTTTGAAGCTGTTCCCCTTGTTCTGTCCCTACATGCCCTTGCAAAAAGTCTTTCTCCATTTTTCTTGTAGGCACCTTATTTGGCAGAATTCAAACATTCTAGGTTTCCAAAGTCTTGATTCTTTGCTATTTTTTTTTTTCATAATTATCATTCCTTAGAAATAACTTCAGAAACCGTGTTCTCTCCATCTCTCCCTAACACATGGGGTGGATATGCTTTCCTGTGTATCCTGCAGTTTTGGATTTGTGGAGATTTTCTTGGTGGACCACAGAATCCTTCCAGCTTAGACACCTGTGTTTCTGCCAGGACATGCAGAGCATTGGTGACCATCCCCATCTTTTTCTAATGCATACAGTCAGGATGAAGTAGTGTACTGAAGGGTTTGGAGGTGTGCTGAGTCACTACAGTTTAGGGATGTGCTTTAGATATGTATAGAGAGTTTAGAGACTTATGGAAATAGGGCATTATGAATTCTCTTTGTATTCTTCTCTCTTGCTTTGCTATAATGTTAGCACATGAATAGCTCGTTCAATGACAAAGGGTATTCAAATCTGCCATTTGAGGCTCATCTGCAGTAGATTTGTTTTCTTTCAGTTCTCAAGTAGCAGCAAGTTAAGAGCAAAAAAAAAGTAACTTGCAACAGACACACTGGGAGAATCTAACCTTTGCAAACATGAAAAGGACCACCAGCCAATTAGCTGTTGGTTAATAAAAAGTAAAATTCTTTGTTGAACACAAGCATCAAGAGACTGGAGTAAGCAGCCATCATTGTATTAATGCTATCAAATAGCTTTTGGGGAAGAGAAAGAGCATACACTGGATTCTTAGAGCCTCAATTATATGTCATACATATGATACACATCAGAAATGATACACAAAAATCACAAAATCCACCTATTCTTCAAGTCACATCCTGATCTCGTGTATCAAATGTTTCCCTACATATTTTAATGACCATATTACAGTCTAATGGAGTGATTCTAAATGCATTTGCAAATTATATTAGCAAGGGGAGGAAAAAGTCTTTGCTTTATACACAAGTTCTTTGTGCCTTTGGTATGGCACTGATTCAGAAACACACCTCTAAAACAAGGTTTACACTAAAAAATGTTCTTTAAATATATGAACATTTCCCTTGCTACATCACAGTATTGATACAGTAATGAGTCTTTAGCTAATTCTTCTCTGAATACAACACTGTCTGCGTAGAGGACAGAGGGATTATAGGGATGTATCAGAAAGTCTTTATTTCATAGTACATTTCTATATAGGTATTTCCTTCTCTGATTTCCTAACCCCTTTTCTCTTCCCAAAGGACAAAAAGGGTGTCCTCTAGAAAGCCAGGGCAGCAAATACCCTGTTGCAGAACTGAGCTCTGAACAGATTTTTTGAAAGAAGCTGTTGCATAGAAAATGCTGACTCTGCTGGTTAACAGAATCACAGAGTGGATCAGGCTGGAAGGGACCACAGTGATCATCTGGTCCAACCTCCCTGCTCAGGAGGGATGTAAGGATTTAAAGAGCAGAGTTTCCTTCTCAAAAATGGTTAAGGCCAAAGAAGATGTCTCACTGTGAGCTCTCTGGAATAGCAGAAACAGCTTGGATTTCTTTCCACTTTTCCCAATTCCTGAAGTAAAACCTGAAATGTCAATGGCAACTACTTGCAGCTTTGTTCTCATGTTATTCTAGCTCTTCTTGAAAAATCTAAAAAAAATCTAATCTCTGTGTATGTTATTTAGAAGAAGTCAGAACTGAAGAATTATGGAAACCAAAGAGATATTTCTCACTCCTACGTTTGAATTCTTCCTTTTCAAACTGCTCTGATTTATTTCTATCGTTTCTTCCTCATCTCTTTTTACAAGCTGAAGTATCTTATTTTATTTAAAACATCATCCTATGTAAGACTTCACATTTGGTAATCTTTCTGTTGCCCTACACTCTTTTACAGATTTTAACTTTTCTTTTCTTGTGATGACCAGTACAGGGTCCAGCCATCAAAACGTGGGTACACCACATATCAGCACCGTGGCTTCATGATGTTTCCTATTTTTCTTCCTACACCTTTCCAATTAATTTCCTTTTTAATAGCAGCTTCTTCATTTGATTACTCCAGGCCCTGAGCTGTCAGAGAATTGTCCTAATTTCTTTTATAAAATGCATTATTTCACTGAGGAACTTGTTTCTACAGCATAGTACAAATACCACAAATTTACATGGATTAAAGAAACAATTAAAGAAATTGATGACAGAAAAAATGATCAACGGCTATTAAATAACAGAAGGAATGTTGCTGATTCAGGAGTTTCAGGCATTGCAGTGTCAGGAGATGGGAGAGTATGGTGGGCCATTGTATTGGATCATTACCTTCCTTTCCATGCCTCTTTCTAAACTTTTGCTATTGGTCTCAGTCAGGCAGAATTTTGTGCAAGGTGGACCTGGGTCAGGTGGGCAGTTGTTATGCCATGTTCTTAAGTAACAGTAGTTAATATGTAGACCTTTAACATATTACTGCTGGTTTTCCCATGATGATGATGATGATGATTTTGCAGTTGTCAGTGTTGCAGTTCAGCTGACAACCCATTTACTGAAGACTAGAGACATTTCAAAAGCATCTGCTGTAGGGTTAGTGAACCTATCTCATCCCAAAGATTTGTCACTATCAGTGATCTTATACAGGCCTTTTACAGATATATTGAGCAAGGCAGGCTCCATTGTAGCTCCCTGGGAGACTGCCTTACTGAAATTGCTGCAGTGTGAACTTCCTTTTATACTTGATTATTTCTTCCCATCATTTAAAGAATAATTTGTCTATGTAAGTGGTGTGGCAGTTTGGTTTCTTTAAGAGACTCTGCAAATGGGTGTCTTCAGGCCCTTTTGTATAATCTTGCTTTACCTGCTCATTGCTCCTTCAAACAACTTTAACTGTTTGTGAGAAATTACTCACAGTAAAAAGTCAATTAGACACTACCTGTTGCATTTGAATGTGTGTCCTAATTCTGTGCTTTCTGCTTGGTGTAACTGCTTTACCTAGCATGAAAATTTGTGTGTGTAGTTTCCACTTCCTCTGAGATCTCTGAAAAAAATTAACATCACATTTCAGTGCCAAAGCTAATGCAGATTTCAAATTACAGCTCAGTACCCAGATTTTGAAGAAGGTGTGAATGAATACAGTCTGGGCTGGCTCTTCTGCACCTCCCTCTGCTGACCCTTAGCCTTGAAGTGATTTTTTAGCATATTTGCCCGGCAAAGAAGGGCTAAAGGTTGGAAAACTTTTCTATAATGAACAGTAATGCAAATCATTCATTGAACTACTCTGTTTTGATCTTGTCTTCTTTTTCATTGCCCTGACACTTCAGTGATGACTGAGTGACCACTGACAAGGATACTGTGTTGGGAAAGAGGTATTTTTTCATGCTCATTATGCCTTTAACAGGTTGCATATTTCCAATTTTCTTTATTTCTTTATTGACACAAAGATTCAATTTTCAGCAGGCTGTCTTCGCCACTCTGAGACAGTATATGTGGGGCTGAAGGAAAAAGTCTTTATCAATCTTTTTGCTTTCTAAAGTGCCTTCACAGCGATGTCTTAAAACAGTCCCCTTTGCCAATTACATGGGTTTTGTCCTTTAGTTCCTTAATTTTTTTACCTTTATTGGACTTCTTTATTTCTATGCAATTCCCTATCTAATCTCAATGCTACACCCATGGTGGTTATTTTTTCTTTTTACTCTTAATAGGGATGCTGAAATTCACCCTAGTATTATAGAATATATCTTTGGCAGTGATTCCCTAAACTGAGTTGCACGCCTTGCCCAGGACTATCCTAGGGTTTGCTTCTTTTATTGTAGCAAACATTAGGCAGAATTTCAGTCAACTGCAGTGTTTGGTCATGTGGCTGCTGCAAAGTTTGCATCAGAGACTTAGGACAACAAATGATGTCTGGGCTGGTTCATTACAGTGGGTGCAGAAGGACTGACTGTTGTGGTGTGCAGTTGCCCGGGTCATCCTTGGAGGATGGTCCAATGATGGTTGTCTTAATAGCTGCAAGTGGCATATTTCCTCACTGTGCTGCTCTGTGTAGATGTTCTTGAGCCATGCCAGGCCTGCATGTGATGTATCACACGAACACAAGCTGCATGATGAATACTGAAACCACTTCTGGGAGCTGTGCCTAGTTGAAGAGCTTTAAGCTATTCATCCTTGCTGTAGAAATAAGCCTTTTTGTCCTAGGTTCTACACACCTGGTGCCCTATTTTTGGCCATTGAAGAAACATAATTCCTTACTGCTGCAGAACTGTAACAGTTTTTAACCCTTTGAAATGTAGAGGATATTGTGACTTTTACTCCAAAATCTGTTATTGGATTGTCCCCTGTCTTGGATTATTCCCTGGCACTCAAAAGGCAGGGCCTTTTATGGGACTGCATTTTCTGGATCAGGGGACATCTTTTATGGGTAATTGGACATCACTTAATAAGAATCATGGCAAATGCATTATTGTAACACCCTCTGCTCCATCCTTTTGACCTTACTTACATCATGCATATTTATTCTTTCTGCTGATACGAATATTAACCTCCTGTCTTGCATTAGAATCATATATTCATTCACTACCTGGGAAAACAGAGAAAGGGGAAAAGAGTGATGCAGGAGAGAGGGGCTTTTAGTATTCTGTAGCTGAGCTGTCTGATGTAATATGTTAGAGGATATAGGTGCCAGTAATGTGCAAAGAGCTTGAAAAATGACCAGACAGTGCCAAGCCCACAGTGCCTGTTGTCAGGAGGGTTAACAGTGTAATAAATCAACCTGTCTTGTGTCAAGGGTCATGTAGTGCAACGTTCAAAGCTGTTTGGCTAGCCTGATACAGACAGGCATATGCTATTCATTTCTGAGCTGTTGGTACTATTGCTAGAACCTTCCTAAAGCAGTTTCTGCCCTGTGCTGCTTTGGGCTTTAAGTCAAAGTTCCAAAGGAGAAAGTATCTGGGAGAAGAGAATGCATGCTGCTTAGCTTCAGGTTTTATGCTTCTTCTATAATTATTTTCACTAGGCACTGCTGAGAAGAGTACAGAAAATGGCTTGTCAGATGGGTTCTTCCCTTGCCTTTTGTGTAGGACAGTGGTGGTTAACCTGTTCCTGTTGGATGAGCCATACAGGCCCACAGTGGCAGATGGGAACAACAGTCACTGTTTTTCTCTGTTCACTTGAGCACACACTTAGAGAAAATGGACAGAACATGTCCCGTTTTGAGTAAGTGGATATCAAGCAAAATACAGCTAAATCATCCACTACAATCCCATTTACTGCACCTTTTGGCAACTGTGTTCCTTCCTTGTAGGTCTCATTCCTGCTGTCTTTCCACCTTCATTGTGTCATGTTTAGGTGGGCTGGAGGGAGGACAATCTGCTCCTAGCCCTGCTGAGATGTGAGGACCATCTTTCCATCTGTCTTCTCCTACCCCAGTGTTTGTAGGGCTGAATAGGTACAGGCAAGCTGCAGTAGGCATTTCAGGCCAGTCTGAAACTTCCTGTGTTCAGGAGCTTTAATTAGGCTCACTAGATGGGAATATGCAGGGAGAAAGGTTAAGGCAGCAAATCAGGCTAATTACAGGCTGGAAGTCCCAGGAGTTCAGGTCAAGTGATCTTCCGTGGCCCTAATCTCTGAGAAAGAAGCTGTTAATGCTGTGCTGTCTCAGCCAGTGCTGCAGGGCTGCTGGTTTTCAAGCCAGGCACGTGGTGACTTCCCAAAGGATCATTCTGCCCTGGGTACCCACAAGGCAGGTTAAGTTACAAACCTGGGTAAGCTGGGTTACAAATTAGAATTTCCCCTCAGCGCTTTTGGGTGGTGATGGCAGCAGGTCCTTGGTCTCTGCCAGAGCACTCACAGATCCACAATCTATTAATCCATCCATCAGGGGCTCATCAGGCTCCTACACTGCACCCAACCTCTCTCTCATGTGCAGCTGGGGTCCTGAAACATCCAACTGTCAGAAGCAAATTGATGTGCAATTTGCAATTGACATGCAGCAAAAAAAGGCTGGCACACATTTCATATAGCAATAATTTTGCAACCTGAAACAAATTTCAGCAGGAAAGGTTTGACTAGGAATTTAATTAGTTTGCTTGCAGAATTTTTCTCAAAGATTTGTAAACTCTGATGTTTGAAAGTTAATTTTATTCAGAGGAACAGCTATGGTTATAATGTAAGTCTTAATTGTACATGGGGGTTTTAATCATTTCACACATCCTATGAGGACTTTGTTTCCTCTGAGCTTTTGAACACTTACAGTTTCTGAGAAAATTACTTTGCCTATCTAGCCCTCCAAACAAACTGGTTATATTCTTCTCAGACTGAGGAAAGTGTGATTGATTTCTGTTTTCTTGACATATCCAAATCCTGGGAAGGTCTTTTACAAATTAAGATCAAAAGTTGTTAAAGTACTGGACTGGAAGTAGGGCTGGTGTCTCATACTCAGGCCACTTTGCAGCAAAGCCAGCTCTTACTAGTCTTTTTCCACATCTGCAAAGACCATGATAATGCCTGATGCCTTTGTAAATGGCTTTGAGAAACTTATAAGGAGTCATTTGTATAAATAAGCAAGTCAAGTAATTATTGGCAAAGCCTAACTGGAGTATCAAGATGCAAGACAAAAGCCAAAAAAACAAGTTTGATCACTTCATGCCCATAAGTACATATCTAGGATAATTAATTTTTCAAATGATGACTCCAAAGATACCATCAATCTTAAATGCTTGTGAAAAACTCTGCCTGTGTATTTCAATTGGAAACTTTGTAATGATGAAGCATTAGACCTGGGAATATTTCTCTCTCTGAAGTGTTTTAGGCAGTGCAATAATAAAAATACAACAACACTGTGTAAAACTAGAGCAAGGCAGCAAATAGTGAAGACAGAGGGCAGAAGGGACCACTTGATGTAAAAGAATATTCTTTTTCTGTAGCAGTTAATTCAGTGCTCTCTTAATAGCAGTGTTGAACTACATGTTTTCATGCTAGACTTAGTGAGAAAGAGTGCCATCTCAGAGTCTGAAACAGAAAGCTATGAATTAGAAGGGGTTGAGAAAATAAAAGGAAAGAAAATGTCCAAAGAGTGACATACTGTTTCTTCCAGTGAGCTAATTGAGAAGATACTTTGCAAATTTTTTTTCCTTCCAGGGCTTACTATGGAAAGGACCTTAAAAATCATCCAGTTCCTGCCATGGGCAGGGACACCTTTCACTAGACCAGGTTGCTCAAAACCCCATCCAGCCTGGCTTTGAACACTTCCATGGGTGATGACATTGTTCACAGGGGTCTTAGGATGAGGGAAGAGATGAGAAAGTTGACTCCATGTTCAGAAGGCTTGGTTTATTATTTTATGACATATATTATATTAAAACTATACTAAAAGAACAGAAGAAAGGATTTCATCATAAGGCTTAGCTAAGAATAGAAAAGGAATGAAATAACAAAGGTTTGTCTCTGACTGAGACAGTCTGGACACGAGGACTGTGATTGGCCTTTAATTAGAAAAAGCAGATGAGACCAATCCCAGATCCACCTGCTGCATTCCACAGCAGCAGATAAGAATTGTTTGCAGCTTCTTCCTGAGGCCTCTCAGCAACTCAGGAGGAAAAAATCTTAAAGAAATGATTTTTCATAGAACGCATCAGTGACACATGGGTGGGGCTTCCACAGCTTTCTGAACAACCAGTCCTAATGCCACCCCACCCATGGTTTGAAAAGCCAGGGTGTCAATATATGAGATGTGTTTGTTTGGCACCAGAGCTGTCTTGAAAGTCCCAAGGATCCATGACCAATTTATTGCCCCCTCTGATGCGTTAGAAGATGCTTACAGCTCTGTGCACACCGGGTAACTCCGATGGTTTGGAATCAAAATAGCCTTTGAAATCCACCACTGCTAAAAATCAAACTGTTTTGGAAGATGGTGTAATGTCAGGTATCAGACATGTGCTTTGCTGCTGGAGCACAATATAGGAGCTAGCAACAGCAAAGGTGTGCAAGCTTCCACTGAATAATTCCACTTGTGCAGCTGCGTTGCAGGATTAACCCCATGTATCCTGATACTAATGGATGTATTCCCATCATATAGTAAGATTTGTATATAGGGAAAATATATCTACTGTAGCCAACTTGCACTTAATGGGTAAGAAATTATCTCCAATAAAAAGGATTCTGCCTAATGACTCATCTCATGTGAGGCTGCTGTTAATTTCATAGAATCAAAAAAATTTTTGTTTATTTCTATATATGTACAAAAAAATCCAGTAAATACTTGCTGTATCATTTAGATTTCTACTCTTTTTTTTTTTTTAAACAAAAGAAAGTGCACATTTAATCCAGTAAAAAATGATATGTAAATGTTGTAGGTGAAGAGTACTTTTAATTTCCAAAATATTCTGGACTATTACTAAGGCTAGTATAATAATCCAGTATTTAGAATAGACCTAATATGGCTATAGGCTTTGTGTTTGTTTTACTTAAATTATTGTAAAGTAGAGTCTGAATGGTTGTTAATTAAGTGTAGGGCATTACTATTGGCACTTGTTGGTGAAGTAGCTGTGGGTAGTGCTTTATGTATCTACAAGAAGGAAGTGACTGGCAACAAGCAACCTAAAATCAAATGTGGACTCTGCTGCACCTGGTGTACAATCAGGTAGAAAAACATGAGGCTTTTTCAGGCTCTGCAACAGCAAAGTAATGAATAAGAACTAAAGCCACTGCAAGAATTTTAAATGCACATAAGAGGATACTTTAATACACAATGATAACTGCAATACTTTAATGTTCTTATGAATTTGTGATTGTTTTATTTGAATATTGAACACAATTTGTTTTAGTTTGTTTTTCACGTCCCTTATCCTTTCAAGATTAGGTGCTGAGCAATGAGAATAACTGGAGATCAGTGCAGACTGTTGGTGTTAATGCACCTTGTTATAACACTGGCAATGTTTTTCCAGCTTGTAACAACCAGGTGACCCAGTTGATTGTGGCTGATGCAAAGCAGAACTATGCATTTGGTGGCCATCAGCAGGGGTGTGGACATGGCATGCAGGTACAGATAAAATATTTTTCCATGCCTCTGCAATCTTTGCTTTACCGAATAATTGAGAGCTGTTTGTCCAAAGCCTGTGCTTTGTGTGGCACACCCTAAATGCCAGTTATTTACGTGATTTAATATGATATATGGATAGTCTTGTTACTGAGCCATTTACAATAAAGCAATCACCTTTGTGCTTTCTACCCACCCTAGAGAAGAATCAGGATGGGGTTTATTGGACTTTCCTGCCCTTCTGTCCCACAAGGAGAACACCTCAGCTGCCTCCAGGAAGCCGAGGCAGCATGAGGGTGGAAGGACCATCTGTATGTCCTGTGTGAAGCTGTGCCCTGGCCTGGGGGAGCCTGGAATCAGCTCTGCCATTCAAACTGTGAGGGCATCCACCTTTGTCTGCTGCACAGGTCTCTGGTTCTCTGGCTGCTCTTCAAGAAGTCCTGCTAAAAGCACTCCCTGCCCTTTCTAAAGGAATGAGGAACAGACATCCTCCTCTGCCTGCAGGTGAGCACTTGACCTGAGGATCTCTGAGGTCTATTGAAGCAGAAGGTGCTGTGTTTGTAGACGTGGAGGGGCTGCTCCCAAAGCACTGCGGAGCTGCACAGCTCCAGCTCCCGGCAGGGCCTGGCCCCAGCACGAGGATTTACCAGGTCCCTGCTTGGGGCTGCGGAGCCTGGGGGAGGGTGGTGTGCCCTTGGATCACCAGGCTGGGCTCTGTGAAGGACAGCAAAACCAGGAGTGTCTCCGAGAAATCCATTTGTCCAGAGCTTGAGTAAATGAGCCCTGGCTACACCTCTCTCCTGGAAACAAGTGTCTAGTACTTCTCTTCGACAGAATTCAGCTGGGTTTACACTTAGGATTAGGAAAAAAGCAAAACCTGTAAGAGTAAATGCTAAAGGATGCCATATTGGAGTTTGTTGAGATTTTGAGAGAATAATCATTGTATATGTATATTTCTCACATTGAAAAACTTATATCGATGTTTAAAACTTAAATGAATGAGTTAAAAACCTCCTGAAATATCAGAAACATGTTTAAAATATTAACATAATCATGCATGTTGATTGACCACCTAATTTTCCTCCACATATTAATTTCTGGAAATTATTAGATTTTGAATTTTTATTTTTTCTCTGGCAAGGAGTTTTTTTTTTTTTTTTAAAGGGTGGACAATATTCCAATCACCACGACAGAACCCCATGCCACCCCAGTCCTTCAGCATTTGAACCATCAGCATAACCTACACATGGTGCTCTGTGCAGCTGAAGGGATGCTGTAGGTACAGCTTTTGTGAGCATCCCTTTAAGAGGGTAGTAATTGCTTCATGGCAGCTTTTGTGGTGTCAGCATTGTCTTCAGTTGGCATGGGAACACAACCAGAACCTCCTGAATGTTTTTCAGAAATAATTGGTTTGAGATGAAAAATCTTGGATTTTCAAACAGACTGCATGCTTCCTCTGTTTTTGCCTTCAGAAATGACCAGTAGCCTTGAATCTTAAATACCTCCCTGATTAAAGTTTCACATAAACAGACACGTTGTCTGCAAAATTTTTGGCTCTGACAAAGCAGCATATTTTGATGAGACTACATCTAATGAAAATGTTCTGACCAGCTCCAGATGCATACTTTAGATATGCATAGATGGGTTCAATTGCCTAGAAAGAACCACCTAGTAGATAGAGAGGGTTTGCCAAAAGCAATTATATTTTATCTCAGTTTGGTTTCACACCATTTGTGACTATCCAAGATCATGCTTGGGTAAAACAAACAGATGTGGTCCAAACTGCAGCAAGAATCTACACTGTAAAAGACAAATACATCTATATGTTTTGTTTTTGTAAAAATTAATATTGTGCTGCTAGAGAATTCCATCCACATTTGTAGCAAATAAAAAGAGAAAGGATTATAGGATATTATATTCTGAGGAGCGATGTGACCAGTGAGGCAGAACTTGATCCACAATTGCCAAGTTACAACCTGATAATGCACCATCAATTCTGCACGATACCAATCGGGGATGGTGCTTCATAATCTAAGCAATTGCTTCAAACAGTTCCACAAAGTTCCAAGATCTACTGTACTGAAGGCAGCAGAAAGATCCATCAGCAGGAGTACTGTAATTTAACTTGAATCAGCAGCTGGTGATAAATCATTTGTGACCTTAAGTAAAGCAATCCTAGGACAGTGGTACTCCCTGGAGCCAGACTGAAAACTCTCATACAATCCATTCCCAGATAAAATTGCTGGTAGTAAAAGGGCAACCACTTGCTTCATCTTTCCTCACATCCCCAAAAAGAGTGCTTGTCCAGTTTCCATTAGTTAGAACAGAAATCTGCAGTGTGAGAGTGGGGAAGCCTTCCCCACTAACAAAGAACAGCTGCAAATTTCAGCGGCTCAGGACTTGCAGAAAGCACAGAGTCATTAACCACGTTAGCTATAAATGAAGCAAAGCACTGAAAGACTGTCCGCAAGCAGCCAGATGGGCCAAGAGTCAAACCCAGGAGTAATGGAGCATGATTGCTTCCCCAACTGCAGGATCTCAGCAAGAAGCAAATACAAATGTGTAACACTTGCAGATACAGGCACTGGGAGCGTAATTGCCAGCCCTAGTGCTGAACAGTCGCAGCTGATTAGAAATTCACTCTGTACTTGCTGAATTCCTCACAGGAGGCAGCTGAAGGATTGTGCACGAGGAGTGATTTGTGGGGCAAAATGTGATCAATAGCACAAAATAAGGCTTTAGGTCTGTTTTTTCCCATTAATAACAGAACAAGAAGAAGTAGATCTGGCTGGATCAAATGCAATGTGCTAAGAGTGCAACAACTTGGTGCATCAGGAGACTAATTTCTGGACTAAACAGTCACTGAAATAATTCCATGAGCTGCTGTCTTCGCCTTTGTCAAGTCCTGTGATCACAAAGGCAGGTAAAGTAAACACAGAAAACTGAGAATAAATCAGGAGCTTCACAGACTTGTTTGGTTTTTAAATGAAAGGAAACAGCAAGGATAAAAAAATCGTGGTTTGCACAAGATAGTGAGTGAGGTAAATTTTATGCAAGCAGTAAAATAAATGTTGGATCTTTCATTTGTCCTGGTTATCTTTGAAGACTTTTATGGGCTGCTCAGAAAACAGCATAATCCTAGGAGAGGTAAATATGAGACATTTGCAAATTACAGGACAAATTATACATTTTGATCACTATCAAACCTGTACAGATATCCATACAGGACTAACTAGACCCTGCCTTTAATGCAGGTCATCTTCTAGAAGAACCATTATAATACACTTTTTCTAGCTGGTTATCCAAATAGTTGGAGTAGTTCACACTTAAACTAATTGTTGAAGCAAAAAACCACCCACTTCTCATGATAAACATAGTGGAAACACAGCAAAGAAACAGAGAATAAAAGAAAATACCACCACTCTTAAAGAATCACCAGTCTTATACAGACTTCATCTCAACTGTAACTTTTAATGATCTGGGCCTGGGACTCCATTAGTGTTTAATAAATAATGATGATTATACTCTACCTGCACAATGCCCATGAAACTCCCATTGATGTTGATGTGAGCTCTTGGCACAGACTGATGGCAGGATACTCCTGTGACAGAGATGAATTTTCCATTAGAACAAAATGAGTAGGACCTGTCTCAGTCAGCAGAATTCTCAGCAGCAACAGACATTCCTCAGGGGCTCAGTGAAAGATGCCCATCCTGGGTGGTTGAAAGCAAATTGGGTGGGAAGCAGTGAGGCAGGCTTGGACAGCCACAAAACCAATTTGGGTTGAGGTAAAATTGCCCTGATGTAAAAAAATATGTATAACATGTAATTAGATCCATATTTAATTTGTATCATGTGGAAATCTTTGCTTTCTGTCTTATCACACCACAAGGGAAATTGGTATTTTCTTTTCTATGAAGGCAAAGGATAAAATTAGTATTAGGGGAGGAAGAGAGAGGATGCAGATGTATTGAACAATCTTTTGAAAACCAGCTTTTATTTAAGGTAAATCAAGGAAAAATTAAATGCTGTTTTGGTAAACAACAGAAAACCATTACCCACACAGAAATTTGGACCATGAGTCAGACCATTCAGCTGCATTTTCTTTGAAGATTTGGTAAAAAAGGCAGAGAAGAGGAATTTATTTGAAACTGTCAGTGTGTGAGACAGGGAGACAGCTAAGCACAACAGGGACACAGAGACAAGGCTCTCACAGTGTGGTCTTGAGAAAAAGAAACGAGAAAGGGAAGATTTTGGCAAGGGGTTGGCTCAAAAGACTTGGATCTGTAAGTTAAGAAAAAGCCTCTCCTATTTAGGCATTAATTTTGTTGTGGACTAGGCATAGAATTTCTGTAAATAAAGACTAGTGCCCAATTTTATTATCAGCTGTTTCTCTTGGACATCTGCATATTTTGCTTGACCATTTGATTAGAAAGAAGTAACACTTTCTACCAGTTTCTAAGGAGAACAGTAAAGAAAAAAAGGGAAATTTGAAATATAAGAGACCACAAATAACTCATCTGCCTTTTTGAAGGATATTTAATAATAATAATAATAGACTGTAGCTATTTTCAGGAGGAAAAACATAATTATTAGAACATATGCCTTAGCAAATCAGGTGGAAAGGATTAATCTGGCAAGGGGAATACCTCTGCTCCAGTCCTTACATTATAATAATGATTCCAGCAAAAAATATCACAGCTTAGAATAGGCAATTAAAAGAGCACAGGAAACCATCACCTACTTGAGAGAAAAATAAAAACTGAAAATAGTTAAAAGCAAGAAGGTTGCAATTTTTTAGTGAAATATTTTTATTTTTATGATTTTATTTTTATCGGTGAAATAAATATATCAGAAAGATTTCATCTTTTCTACATTAAAGTGTTAGGTACAGGTAATGCACAATATAGGGTCAGGATTATTGACAGTTCCAATATATATATTGTTTTATAATAATAATTTTTGGATGTGTAGAGCTGAGATATCTAAAGTGTGCATTCGTAAAATGTAAAACTGACAGTTCACGTCTCATTAAAATTGTGCAAATTAGGTACCCAAAACCCAGACTGGCATTTCAAAACTCTGGTTCAGATTTCTGTGGGTGCCACTAGAAAACTGTGCTTTTTTGTTTAATATTATTTTCAGATTTTATTGCTCTAAAAAGTGATCCCAACAATTTGTTTTACTCTCATTACAGCTTTTACATGGCATAGTACAAGGAATGCAAATATTTCTTGAGCTACTTAGTGGTGCAAATGGAAATGTGAAAATATTTATTGCTGAAACAAAAGTACGATCTCTATTGCTTAATTATGATAATCTAGGGAAATTGTTCTTGCATAATTCCATACAAAGTAGTAAGAGAAAAAATAGCTAGTTGTTCTTTTCTATTGCTTGCCCTTAATAGGTCCAGGTAAGATTCTATAAACTTGTATTTTCATGTCAAATTTCTTGCTTAAGCTTCTTCATTTTGGGAGAAGTATAGTACTTTAAAATGCAATCTCTATTGCTTGTGCTGGGAGAACCACAGCTGAAGTTCTGGGAGAATTATAGATTTTAATGTAATGCCATTTGCGCTATTCTCTGAAACTGTAAGGCTTTTTATTTATGTATTTGTGCTTTTAATTTTTTTTACTTTAGAGTCATGAATCTGTTTTCTAGAAGCTAGAAAGTTTTGAACAGAACCTAAGTTATGTCTCTTCCTTCTGGCTGTGAAGATATATTCTTGATATAAATAATTACTGCAACTAAGTTTATAGAGTATGCAACCTTTGGAGCTGTGGAAGTCATCATGTTTTGTGCAAATAGGTATAGATTAGGCTTGCCTCTCATTAGGCTAAATGAGAAATTTTGAAATGTGTGCATTTAGTTTCAATTCAACCTCTGGAATTGAACCAATTGGAGAAAATAAATTATTATGGCCTATAGAATTTGCAAGGTGTTTCATTAGGTTTACATGACAGGAGGACTGCCAGCTCTAAGGCTTCCAAGGGATTTCTGGGGAAAGCAGCTACACTTTAAGAATAGCAGAAAATATGTGGCTTGGTTTTCCATGGTGCACTGTTTGTTTTTGCCTTGTTGGATATCTTTGCTGTGGCTGGAGCACTCTTGAGAGCTCCTGAGCATCAAAAAGAGACTGCTTTGGTAGGAAAATTACACCTGAGGTCCTGCCAGTCCCTGCTGTGGGAACACAGACTTGTGTCTCTCTTCTCCACCTGGCTGTGTGCTTCCGTGATGTTTGGAGGACTTTACATCCTCGATACCTCTAACACGTGTAGTTGGCTTAAGAAGGCAAAACAATTCACCAGTCACTGAGGGGAGGTGGAACAAAGACATACAAACCAGGTAAATGTTACTTCCTTAGAAGGGTCAAACATGAACCTTGAGGAGCAGCTGGGGCAGCTCGGACTCCTTAGCCTGGAGAAAAGGAGGCTCAGCAGGGACCCCGTCACTCCCCAACTACCTGAAAGGCAGCCATAGCAGGGTAAGGGTTGGTCTCCTTCCCAAGGTAACAGAACAAGGGGAAAGGGCTTCAGGTTGCACAAGGGAGATTTAAGTTGGATATTGGAAATTTTTTTTCACTGAAAGTGTTGTTAAGTACCAAAACAGTCTGCCCAGGGAAGTGGAGGAGACACAGTCCCCAGAGACACTGAAAAGACATGTGGATGTGACACGTAGGGACATGGTTTAGTGGTGGATTTGGCAGTGCTTAGGTTAATGGTTGGACTTGGTGATCTTAGAGGACTTTGCCAACCCAAATGATTCTGTGATTTTAAAAACAGTTGAACCAGGTACTTTTTCATTTCCAAACAGAAATTCAAAGTATGAGCACCAAAAGGAAAACTAACATTCCCTCTGCCCAGCTTAATCTCTGTCCTGATGCTATCTCACAGCCACTTCAAGCCAGGTCAAAATTAAGAGAGACCTTTTTCTTGCCCCTGCTGCTTTCCTTGCCTTGGGTCTACAGAGTTCTCTTTTGGGGTTTGTTCTCAGAACAGCCCATCACTATACTGCAGACTAAGAATGAGTTGATGATGGCTTTTTGCTCTACAAGCTATTTTACTTTGTTTTAAAAATGTCTCCTTTTATTTCTGTAGTTACTCAGGTGATGGAAGTGAGAGTCTGGATAAAGATGTGCCAGTTTCAGTGCTGTGTGTCTCACTAAACACTGAATTCTCTGGCTGCTGACAACTGATGGTGCCCTTCCCCAAGTCCTCACCCCCTTCTCCAGAGTGGGCAAGTGGATTTTGGTGAATTTGATGCAAAATTCAGCCTAAGTACACCCTTTCCCCACATCCCTGTGTGATGCATTTTATCCCTGTGAAAGGTGTGCTGCTTCAATGTGCTGCCACCTGAGGATGATCTCGGGGAGAATTTCCTTCTACCACAGCTCTGTGTGTATGTGATTTGGATACCATTTGAATGTAAAACTACAGTACTGTACCATTGTTATGCTTTTGCCTCACGACAACTAGATTCATTATACAAGGTAAAATCCAGAGCTTCTGCAGTGAAGATTCGTTTAGAGTTGAGTGACCTTTCATGTTTTGTTTGCCCAGAAAGTTTGTATCATCCCAGAACAGTTGTGTTTTCCACCTGATGTTCTGTCTGTGCTGGAGAAAAGAGAAAGGTAGTTCAACTTTGCTCTTGTTTTTGTTCTTTTTTTTAGGCTACATAAAAGAGCTAAGCTCTGTTTTCTGGCTTTTGCTTTTGTTTCACCGACTGTCCTTTCACACCTGCTCTGTTATCCCATCTTTCCTTTCTTCTGGCTTCCCTTCTCTCTGGATGATCTCTGTTCCTGCAGTGGCAGTTCCCTGAAGGAGGAGGAAGGCAGCCATGGCTCTGGCCCACAGCTCTGCAGCTCTGGGGGTGTCTGGGTGTCACGATCCGTCCTTTCGAACGGGTTTCGTGATGGTTCGTGGATTGATCTCAGAGTGCTGATCAATCACTGATGCAGCACAGGGGGTTGCAGTGATAATCAAAACAAATGCACCTTTATTGAATAACCACAGCAAAATGTGTTGGGGAGGGATTGGGGGAAAAGGGAAGAAATAAGGAAAAAGAGGGAGGAAGAGAAAGGAAGGTATATAGTTACCAAACATAGAATGGTGAAGTCCTTTGATGTCCAGCCGATGGAGTTCACCAGGTCACGTCTCAGAGGCTGCAGTTCATCTGGACTCTAATTATACTCTTTTTTGATGGGAGAAGGGGGTGAATCTTGAAATGGAATTAAAGGTAGTCTATTGTATTTTCTGGGGAAAAAAATGGTATTTGGAGAAGGGTACACACAGTCCATGTTCTCAGCAGTGGGCAAGAACCATTGTGGTCCACTGCTCGCTCCTGCAGCATCCATCTTGCTTTGGTTAGCTTGCCTCCCCCACACACCTCCCCTGGGTGAGGGGTTTCGGTCCCACACCTTGGAAAGAGCAGGGGGGCCTTTTCACACAGGGATTTCATGTCTCAGTCTTTTATGGAGAGGCTTCTCCCATCTCAGTCTGTCACGGTGGTTATAAAACAGGTGACGGGGCACCTGGGGACACCCCCACACCTGTTTCTGTGGGGGACGACCCAAAACTCAGGAGAAGTCCAGCCAAGCTGAGATGTGGGACAACTTCCAGGGCTATTGCTGCAAAAGGGCAGAGTTCCCTTTCTTCTTTTCATCAGGTTCAGCGTAGCATACAGCAAACTCACCTGTGAGCAATAGCTTAGCAATGTGCTCAGGCCTCGGGGCCTTTGGCAAGCAACTTTCCCCAACAGGGCCAGAATTTCAGACAAAGGTCTTTTTCTTCAGTGGTCCCCAATCTCTGTCCCTTTCATGGCGATCGTGAGGCAGATGAGGGAGACCTTGGAAGGAGACTCACAGTGGGTGAGTCCCTGCTGCGGTGCAGGGACAGTGGGAACATTTTGGACAGTGTCACAGGGTGCAGGTGGGTTTCCTCTGCAAGCAGAGGCCTCACCTAAAATCATGAGATAATTGACATTTCTCTGAAAGGAAGCACGGTCGCCATCCTTCAGTTAGACCAGCTGATTTCAGTCTCATGGCTTGCAATTAAACTATAAATAACATTTACAATTTCTTTTGCTTCATTTGTATTTAAGAAACATATTTATTACATAAATTCCTCTTACTTTCTAGCAGTAATTCTGCAGCTATGTTTGCCACAGCAGCTCCCCTGCTACATTACTGCAATTATAATAAATTATTGAAGCAGAAGCCTAAATATGTACCTAGCCGACTCTTTCAATTTTAATTCCAATTTAAATATTTTATATAGTTTTCCTATAGATTCTCCATTGATGGCTAGTAATTGCACCAACACAGAAATATAGTTTTGTTTTGAAAGATGCTTTTGGAAATTGTACCAGTATTGTTAATTATTCAAGGCAAAGAAACAAGACTGTCTGTCTTCACCATGTCAACAGGATAAAAGAGAAACATTTTTTGTGTCTAGATGGGTGTATTAAGCCCAGTCATAAATTTGGTAGAGCAAGGAGGGAAGAGTTAGAGGCATGCCTGAGACACACTATGAACATCTGGTCTTCAATGCAGAGATGAGTTTCCACAGTTAGAGCTATTTTATTAACTGGTTTAATTTGAAGTAGGAATAAGAATGAAAAATAATTGCTGCCACCCATACTCTCAGTTCTACTCCTACCTCTCCTACTTTTCTGGTCAAACCATATTTCTGTATTCCTTTGATATGCTTTGTCTTTTTCTGTAAGAAGCTGGACTCGATCATCCTGATGGGTCCCATCCAACTCAGTAATTTTTAATGGTAACATAAGTAAGTCATAATTTACTAATTGTGTGGTGAAGGGCAGTGCTAGTGTTGTACCAGCAGATTAGGTAAATCAGAGAGAAGGGGTTTTTTGTGTCAATGCAGTACTAGTTTTCTTTTTTTTTCTTTTTGATCTTTTTTGTATTTTTTTTAATTTTAAGAACCTCTACCTGCTGAGTAATACATTTGGTCAGCAGTTATCCAGCACAGAGGGTCAAATTCCATTGTAAGCTTCAGATAGGAAATGGCAGGTTTCTGCTTGCCTCTTTTCTCCAAGCTTCCATTGTTCTAGCAGCAAACTCCTAATAAGTTTGAAAAAGAAAAATTATCTTTTCTTAATTGCCTTGTACTAAAGTATAGAATTAAGCTTTATATTAAAATTATTAAAACATGTAATGAAGAACACAATTTTTATGAAGACTTGAATCCAGAAAGTTGCCATGAATTTTCTAGGTGTAGACTAATGAATACAAATAATAATTTTGCTTAAATTCTGTTATCTGTCACAGGAATAACACATCTTAATAATATGTGTTTTCTTTATAATTAGCTACTGTTTTTTGTATAAATTAATGTTGGCCAAATAACAAACATAAGAATTGTAACACCTCTCTTCATAGAAAACTGAGCACAAGAGTAAGGCATGTATTGAAGAAAGCATGGCTGTGATAGACCATTATCTGACAACTATTTTAATAACTATTTTAATGACTGGTTACCTAATTGCATAAATGAAACTGTTTTTAGTTGAACTCCTTGCTGGTATCATATCTCTTCATTTTACAATGCTTTCTTTACAAAATGCTATGGAAACAATAGGATTCAGTTTCAATTCAGAGAGTTGGAAACAGCTTTGCAGTTTGGTGAAACTTCAAAACTTTTTTTACTTTACAATATTTTGCAGGTTGTGGCAAGATAAAGCCACAACTTTTTGAAGATGAGAGAGGGTATGAGATTGGAGTGCTCCAGTGAGGAACCTGGACTGCAAGGGACCAGACTCTTGACATGGGTCTTTTTAAGCAGACTTAAATTTCTGTGGCTGTTGCAAGCACAAGGATGTTGTCTTTCCTGCCTTCTGTCTGTCTGTCTGCCTCTATCACTCTCTAATTTTGATCAGAAATTCTGTCCTGGAGCAAAGAAACCTTTCTCAATGAAAGTTGCATCTGAACTTCAGTGAAAAGTTGCAATTTCAATAGGCTGGCATTTTTGGCAGAGTTGACTAGCTCTACCTATGATTACATAGAAATATAAAAATCAAGTATCCCCTGCAGTAAGGAGCTGAGTAATCACATAGTTGTTAGCTACGACTTTATTTTATTATATTTTGATGTATTACTTCCTAATAAATTGGAACTTATAAGTGATGTATTGCTCAATAAAACTCAAACATGGAATTCAACACATCTGTGGGAAAAAGGCTATGGGTAATCCTCAAGCTAAAGCTACTTAGGTTTATGCTATACTGGATCTACCTCATTTTCACAGAGGGTGTTATTCTCCCTGACTGAACTGGTGAGTTAAAGAAGAAAAAGATTCTGTGACAAAGGCAGGCTGCAATACTGTGATGCCAGTGTAACTTCTGTTCCTTTTCTGTTAGCCCCTTGTACACAACCTATCCTTTAATGCTCAGTTCCAAAATTGGATAGCACATTTTCTGGGAGGATTTTCATGCTCATCAATCATAAGGTTGACCTTAGCAACTGAAGGTGCCCAGTCATTTGTTTATAGACAAGGTCTCAAAGGTATTACAATGCTTAGCTGTGAAGCTAAACCTCAGCTAGTGTGATATGTAAAATCCAAGATAAAGTGGTTAATATAACATTAAGAAAAGACTTTTATGGAATCAAAGGGAAGTGTTTCACCTCATTTGGGTACGTAATTTTTTTGAAATGATGGTGACAGAATCAAACTGTGTCTTGTTCATTGATACTGTTATTTTTAATAAACCCTTTAATCCTGGGAAATAGCTTTTTAAATTATTTTGATGAAGGATATTAGGAAAACTAAGCAGATGATGCTCTTTCTCTACCTATTGTACATACCCTTGCTCAGAGGATGCTTAGGCCAATACTGCAGGGGGCTTTTTTGAAAATTAGTTGCTCAGAGAGTCAATCTGACTGCAGTCTTATACCAATAAGATATTTAATACACTCCATTTTTGTTTTAATTCTCCCCTTTGTCTTTTATTTTCCCTCTATTATATCAGTCTTTAACAAGTAAATGCCATAGGGAAATCCCATACCAATACCATCTGCCTAAAGATATACTGTACAATACTTTTGAAAGTACATGCAAATGGAGGCAACATTTTGACAGAAAGAGCTTTCTCTCTCACTGCTCATTCATTCACCACTCCTGTGATTCCAGTGCAAAGACTGGATTTGTAAGAGAGCTACAGCTCTCCTTAATATAAGTGAATTTTTTCAGTTCATCAAGTGAACAGTGAACAGAGTTCACTGGGAAAATAAGTGAACACTTAAGTGGGTTTACATTTCAGTGTTCATAGATCCTAGAAGTCATCCCCAGTGCAATGACCTTTGCCTAATATTTGTATAGCTGTGCAGTTTGCTTAATCTTATGTGCATCATAATAAATTGGAGCATATATTGCAGCCACAATCATAATAAACATCACCAGCAAAATAAATTTCTCACAGCTTTCCCTGAAGTACCATTCACCTTTTCCCTCAGACTCAAAAAAAGCACTTTCCCATCTCAACCAATCTTTCCAAACACAGAATCTGTCAACAGAGAGCTCTGGCTGCCAACTTTGATGAAAGTTTCCTGGTGCCCCAGTTGCAAGGGGTGATAGACCTCCCCAGGCTTCCCAGGGAAATGTGATCATTTCTTGCCCAGCCTTGTGTTCTCAGCACCATCCAATTAACAGTGGACCCCGACCAGCAAGGGTATCCAGCAGTGAATATTATTGGGAACCCAACTGAGCACCTGCTGGTAAGGTTTCCCTGTTTCCCTCTGCACTCTAAATACTCTCATTGTTTATTCATAGAGTCAAAGATTAAAGCCAGAGAGGGCCACTGTGATCATCTAACCTCTAATCAGAAACTTTTCAATTTTTTCAACCTTCTCCCTCACTTGCCAACATTAGATGTGGATGCAGAATGCAGTTTACAGTGACCCATTTAGAATTCCACCACAGCCCAGTCCTTCTGGGCTTGCTCAGGTATCCTGATTTCTTGTATCTGCAGTGAGTTTTGCAGGACTAGTGTCTGCTGTCCAGTCCAGTTTTGAGCCCTGTCCAGACACACTACCTCAGCTTTATCTCAGAGGAAAACTCAGCTGTTTAAGAGATGTAGAGATCCCTGTACCAGAGCTCAGAATCAATGAACTCCATTGAAATTTGTGTAAATTGTTCAGACTTACACATGAAAGCTCACAAAGACTGGCATTGTGAGTTTTTTAGACAGCCTTTGTTCTCTCTCTCCTCCTTTCTTTTTGGCTGTTTATTTTTTTTTAATTTGGGTTTAGGGTTTGGTGGTTTTTTTTGGCAGCAGAACAATGTCACTGTCAGTGTCAAAAGTGAAATGTAGTTTAGAGCAGTCTAGGTTTTCATAGTGGTAAGTATCCACAGTAGCTCAAGAGACAAAGCTTGAGGAGGAAACCCATGAATAATTAAATGGGTTCAAAATGGGCACTCTGCCGACCTCAGGATGGCAAAAAAAGTTTTTAATGTGGTTAATTGCTACTGGAACAATGTGCTTTTAACACATGTCTGGCACTTTTATGTGAACTGGTTTGTATCTGGATGATTCTGAAATGGGACTGTTGGCATCCCTTGTATAGATGTATGTTGAACTGCTATATGGTATGCTGAATTCTGGCAGGTCAAAGCCTGCCTTGCATGATTCCATATATCTGCTTAGATAGACAGGAGTTACAGATATGAGTATGGTGTTTAAAAAAAAGATACAGAATATTCTTCATACCTTTTCTTTGTTGGTTGAAGTACCTGAAGGATAGAAAAGTCTTAACAGTTGATAGTGATCAAAGGAGTTCAGGAGTCATTCATTAAAAGGGGCCTTTACAAAAGCCCATGGGAAGTCTGTGGTGGAACAGATGGAACAGGTGGAACCTGTGGCCTTTGGAAGACTCCATGCCAGAGCAGATGGATGTCCCCTGAGAGAAACCTCAGCCCATGGAGAGCCTGCACTGGGGTAGGCTCTTGGCAGGAGCTGCAGCCTGTGAAGAGGAGCTCACACAGCAGCAGGTTTCCTGTCAGAATCTGGGGCCCATGGGGAGCCTACACTGGGACAATCCATTCCTGAAGGATTACACTCAATGGAAATCACCCGCACTGGAACACTTCTTGAAGAACTACAGCACATGGGAAGGACCCCTGTTGGAGATGTTCATGAAGAACTGTCTCCTATGGGAAGGACCCCACACTGGAGCAGGGGAAGAGTGCGAGGAAGAAGGATCTCAGAGGTGAGTGTTATGAACGGACCACAGCTCTCATTCCTTATCCTTCCTTGGTGGAGGACATAGGAGAGTTATGAGTGAAGCTGAGCCTGTTGAGGGGAGGGATAGAGTGGCTTGATGGGTACCAGGAGGCCAGTCAAGGACAACCCACCAAAATCAAAAAAGTGTTTTGAACGCAAAGAGAGCTACAAGAGCTGAGACCAAAGTCAGGTTTGGTACCAAAATGGCAAAGCTGTCTTCCTTTACCAAAGCACACCAAATGAGTAACTGTGCTGCTCTCTCCCAGGCTGCAGGTCCAGGTGGTGCAGCTTCAGGGGTGTGACTCTGACTGACACAGCAATGCCACAGAAGTCAGGCCTTAGAGGGTGACATTTCTGCTAAACTCATGGCTCTCCCTGGCTTTCTGAATCTCTTGGCAGAATTTTGCCTAGTGATTAGCATATATAACTGAGAATCAGGTTACCTAGGGCTTTTATTTCTAGCTAGGGCATAGGCTTGAAATGCCAGTGGGTGGGTGAGGTGACCTTTAGTGAGACATCTCAGGTTGTTCTGCTTCTTTGCTATAAAATAAAAAAAAAAAAAAAAGCCAGCAGGGATGTAAAACATAATTCACTATTATTTGTAAAGCATTTACTGATCTGTAGAATACAAGTATTCTACTTTTGAATAAATCTTATCCTTGCCTCACATTAAAAGTGTGTTATTCTTGCCTTTATAATAAAAATGGAAATAAAACAAATACTACAGTAAGTAGTATTTGTTACTGATAATGAAAAATTAGTTAGTTCTTGCCCAATGCTGCATTGCAATTTCTATGCATCTACGAGAACAATGTGAATCCTTAAGAAGAGGAGGATACTACTTTTCTCCCTCTCTTGCCTTTCAAACATTTTAAAAGCTGCAATATAAAGGGATGTTATGTAATATCTTCCCAAATCTTATCACAGAATTAAACACAAAAATGCTAATTGAAGCATGTTAGCAGTCTATGAGGCTTCAAATATGAGGCTTTCTTAGAACATTGAAGCATAATTTTTAGTTTAGCAATCATCTAGTAGTATATGTTTTTTTCTTTTTTACTGTATCCCAATGTATGAATATTTTATTTGGTAGCTAGATAATTTCACCATGACTATGTACAACTTCAAATATTATTAAAAACAATATTAAAAACAAGGTCTGACCAGGAAGCAGATAAACATTCTAGTGACAGCCTATTTCTGAGGCCAAGGTGTTTTTAAATCTTTTCTCACACAGAAATACTTTTTTGCTTTTATGGGCAGGTATTTGTGGTGTAACACAAAGTTGTTACCCTTCTGCCACCTAAGTCAGAGGCTGAATCCATCTGAGTTTGGGGCTGCTTCTTTCCTTCAGTAAGTCCTGAAGAATGACCTGTCAGCTAAAATGTTGTCTTCTGCCATCACTTACATCTAGTTACAGTGTTATTTCTTTTCTCTCTAAAGGTTTTGCATTACTTGGTGTGTAGTGGATCTTTTTGTTATCAGCAGATGGTCAACAAATGAATGGAGAAAGGTTCTGTGAATAGTACTTGCAGAATTAGGTGGATGAGCATCAAATACCTTTGATAAGCCACAAGGAGAACTTGTAAGTGGTAAAGGGGTAAATCAAGAGATTTCCTATCTCTCCTTTCTTCCTCCTAGAACAACGAATAGAAAGATTAGTGTATTAGCACCTGAACTATTTTGTAGGTCAGACACAGCAAAAAGCTTATTCTTACACACTCATGGATTACCTGCATGCAGTGTACTGTGACATCAGTGTAGAGAACTCAAAAAGAATAATATAGGATCTTGGACAAATGTTAGATTCTTCTTTTATATAAGATGGAATTTCACATGCTTTTAAAAAAAAAATGTAATAAAATATCCAGGTACCTGTTCATAAACTAGGCAAAACCCACTGAGTGCCAAGCAGTATCGATCTTTAATTATAAACTAGCATTATAACACCAGTAAAATAAGATTGTAAAAGCCAATTTAAATACAAGACTTCAGTAAATATTCTGCCTTTTCTGTGATTTTCTAGTCTGAGTTTCTTGTGGTGCATTTGTATTCATACATCTCTCACTTCATTAACGAGTTTTTGTATAAATTGACCCTGACTGCTACTGTAAAATATAGCTTAAATGAAGTGTGGCTTTGAGACCAGGAAGATTATTAAAATATTAAAGTATATACATTTAATCATATGAAATCTTTCTTGCTATTATTTCAAGACTAAATACTCTTTGTCTGAAAGACAACCTTTAATGAACAAACTTGTGACCCAAAATGTACAAATCTCCCTCTGGATCTGATTTTTCACTGATTTCCATCTTTAGTCACTTATACATCTGAAAAGTGGATTTGAAATGGTATCATTTAACCAAGTAGCCTTTGACACTCATTTTACTTAAATACAGACAAGTGGTTAAAGTACAAAACATAGGAAAGTTGCATCCCTTGTCTTTTATGTGAAATATAAGCATGAAATGGTCGTAGAAATTAATATATTCTGTGTGTAACTAGCAAGCTCAATTCTTGGTGGGAAAGTGCAAAAATGAAATAAATTCCTTGTAGAACTGCAAAAAATAATGTCTCTGACTAAGCATTTTTGAACTCAAAAGAAGTACCCACAGGAAGTGCTGGAGATTCAAGCAAAAATATCCATGTGCCCAACGAGGGGATCATAGTGACTTTGTTAGGATTTTACCCTAGGTCCTTGTGGTTTTCATACTAATTGTCACTCCAATAAAAAACTTGTAAAATCCTTTTATTGCACACTAGTGAATGGATAATCAGTGTATTTTATTAGTACTTATGTTGATGAGAGAAAATTCTTTATTGTGTTTAAATACGTACATGTACCCACAGACAAATTCTGGTTTTTACCACACAAGTCTCAGTCAGCTACTCAGTAACTAAATACCATATAAGTTGCTCAAGATTTTGTGACCAGATGGTTCATGGGGCTAGAAATGGATTATACTGCTTTCTAGTTCCAGATTGCCAGTTCAAATCTGGGTCAGGTTGACACTGTCTGAAAATTATTACTGTTTGGTGGCTTCTGTGAAATAAGTTGAAGACCTCAATACACTTCCTAAAGGCTGGGTTAATATAACACAAATATCACCAAACGATTGTTGGTTTCAGGGCTCAGGTGGAAGCACACTGAAGTCAGTGAAAAAACTTCCATTGATTTCAGTGAGTATTGAATTAGGTCTTAATTATGGAGAATGACTCCTTTGTGCACTCTCAGAAGTGGTTATTTACAAGGGGGAGAAGGATGCCCATGAACTCTCCTGGGAGAGGAGTGGTGCTGCCAGCTAGGATGAAGCAAGAGATTCTTATCTCTTCTTATCTGTCCTTGTACTCATGGAGGATGAGTATGTAAGGATGGGCCCAGTCTTGACTGAATCACACTAATCTTCCTGAATTTAGGTAAGAGTGGGCTTATTCTGGCAGAGTGTCAAAACCTCTCTGAAAGTTAATCATTCTCTTGTTAGGCTTGGTGCTGATCAACAGATCACACAAATGGCTCCTATATTTTTTGCAGATCACCTGCCCTCACCTAAGGATATTTTTTGTTTTGTTTGAAGAGCAGAATTCATTTAAATTCCACAGTGAATTACCTGGCTTCAGTCTAAAGTGCCTTTTGTCACCATCCAGGTTCCATTAGTGCAGCAATGAATGAGAAGTGACTTGATCCTTGGGGATAAGTGCCATCATAGGGAAGAAATATTAGATATTAAAAACTATTTAGTTTAACTGACTGGGAATTTAAACCAGACAGGTTAATGTGGGAAATGAAGCACAGTATTATCACAGCAGTTGATTAGCCAGTGGATCAAACCAGTAGGAAAAATGGAGGAATTGCCATTTCTATCACATCAAGTTTGGATACATGTTCAGAAGACATGCATTAATCAGATGTGCTACTGGACTATGTCCAATAGCACTGTTTGCCTTGTGACAGTAATGTAGTATTATTGCCATGGGAACCACAAAAAGAAATCAAACTGAGATGGTGGTGTAGGGAACTACATATATTTACCCCTGCCTTCTGCTCTCTGTTGAGCTTGGGTTTTAGTCCTACTCCAGAAGCACTCAAGTACAACTCTGTACTTAATTTTATTTAAGGTGTACCCCTTAAATAAAATTAATTCAAATTTCAAAATCAGCCCTTGGCTATACAGCTGAGAACAAAATGTCTAACTCATTTGATATCCTTCTATGATAAGATCACCTTTTAAGTGAATGAGGGAAGATGTAGAATGTAGTTTTTCTGGATTTTGCTTTTGATACTGTCCCTCACAAAACCCTTCTGCACAAGTTGTCCAGCTGTAAGACAGGCAGGTACGTGGTGCTCTGGGTAGGGAACTGGCTGCAGAGCAGGGCTTAAAGGTTTGCAATGAACACTCAGATGGTGACACTCAGATGGTGACCAGCAGTGCTCCTCAGGGTTCAATTCCAGAACCAGTTTTGTTCCATACTTTTATTATGATCCAGTTGAATGCACAATTAGAATATTTGCTGATGATACCAAACTGTGAGATATTGTTGACTATCTCAAGGAACAAGGAGCCTTGTGGAGAGATGTAAAGACACTGGATCATTGGGGGAACATTAATGCCACTTAACAAGAAAAAAATGCCAGTTTTGCACCTGGTATGGAGTAACACGAGGCACAAGTATAATCTGAGGGAGGAGAGGCTGGAGAGCAGCCCTGCAGAAAGGCATCTGGGGTGCAGGGTGACAGCAGGCTCCATGTGAGTCAGCAGCGGCCAGCAGCCAGGAGGGCAAAGCCCATCCTGGGATCACCAAACCCAGCATTGCCAGCTGCTCAAAAGAGGTGATTGTCCCACTGTGTTCAGAGTTCAGCCTCACCTTCAGCATGGGTGGGGTTCTGGGCCCCACCACTTCAGGATGTGAAGGCTCTTTGATGCATCTCCAGAGGACAACAAAGCTGGTGAAAGGGCTGGAAGGAGTGTCCTGTAAGGAGCAGCTGAGAACTCTTTTTTGTCTCATTTGGAGAGAAGGTGGCTGAGAGGAGATCTCAATCCCTTTACAGCTTCCTGGGGAAAGACACCAGCGGGAGGATGCGCTGAGCTCTTCTCCTGGTATCCAGTGACAAGATGTGTGGGATTCATTCAGGGGAGGTTCAAATTTAAAATTAGGAGGTATTTCTTTACAGCAAGGGTGGGAAAACACTGGAACCAACTGCCTAGAGAGGAGCCTGACAGTGTTAAAAAGGAATTCTGACTATGCCCTTAATAACACGCTTTTACTCTTAGCCCTGATCTGCCCTGAAGTGGCATCACAGTGGGATAAAATTGTTGCTATGGATCCTCTCCAACTGGACTGACCTATCGTATCCTATCGTATCCTACCGTATCCTATCGTATCGTATCGTATCGTATCCTATCCTATCCTATCCTATCCTATCCTATCCTATCCTATCCTATCCTATCCTATCCTATCCTATCCGATCCTATCCTATCCTATCCTATCCTATCCTATCCTATCCTATCCTATCCTATCCTATCCTATCCTATCCTATCCTATCCTATCCTATCCTATCCTATCCTATCCTATCCTATCCTATCCTATCCTATCCTATCCTATCCTATCCTATCCTATCCTGTCCTATCCTGTCCTATCCTGTCCTGTCCTGTCATCATCTCTCCTAGCCAATAAAACAATAATTTCTTTTTAAATCTCTCTTTTGTTTCTTCTTTATCAAAACTTTTATGCTTTTATATTTAGTCAGATGCTGGTGACTTTGGGATTTTATTGAAACTTCTGAATGAAGTTTCAGATTTGCTGTTGAATTGCTCTGTTTTAGAACCTCTCATTTTTTACCTGCCTAATTTTTAGCTTAGAGAAAAATAAAAAATCTGACCAGTTTATTGTTGATAATAAATGGTAATAAATGATACTTTCAGAAAGCACTTTTCCAGCATGAGAACAAAGAAACCAGATTTTGGGACTGGGCCATGAGCAGAGTCAGCAAAGAGAAAACAGACAAAAATATTTTCATTGTAGATGAGGCAGTATGGGTGTTCAATTTAGTCTTGAGATTAAGAGAAAGATAATCCCCAAACAATTTTGTGTGGAGCAAAAAACCTGAAAGAAATAAGTCAAGGAAAATTTATGGTCTTTGTCCAGGCTTTACTGTCTCAAATAGGAAAGCAGAAATGTTTTAAATGTAGAACATACTGTTATAGTATGTTGTATATTCGTGAAGAGATGAAATCACCTAAGAGAAAATTTGCATCTTCATTGGGATATAATCAAGCAGGTGAAGAGGGGTGAGAGGCAGTTCCAAATTCAACACCAAACATTTGGATGAAAGATTATGTTCCAATTACAAGAAGATATCAGACATCCATCCTGCACTTGAGCTGTGATATAAACTTGGATTTAGAACATGCATTATTGTGTTCTTTCTCTGTATTTATTTAGTAACGGATAAGTGATGATAGTGCTCAGTGAGAATCATAGAATGATTTGAGTTGGAGGAGAACTTAAAGACCATCATCTAATTCCAATCCTTCTGCTATGGATAGGGACAGCTTTCCTTAAACAGTTTGATCAGAGCCCCATCCAACCTGACTTTAAGCAATTTCAAACCCGGGGCATCCACAGCTTTTCCAGGCGTATGATTGTGTCTTTTCTGTTAAACACAACAAGGTTTTAGTGAAGATAATTTAGATCACTTTAGCTGCCTTCTTTGCATGGGTATTAACATAGTATTGCCCATCAAAAAGGTTAGGGTGCCTGAATCATGCATTAAAGGAATCTGTAAGTGTTTTTAGATTTACACATGAGCTTGGGGAAGCCTGTTGTTCAGATTCCCAAAATGTTTCAGTGTCCTGTATTTAACTTCAGATGTATTATGCTTGTGCATGTGTGTATTTATATATATAAAATACATTAAATGCCATATGAAATGCCATTTTATTTGGGAAGCAATTACATTCTCATTTAGCCATATCATTCAGAATAGATTTACATAAGAAAATAATTTATGGTATGATATCGTTTGATGAAATCTCACAAAAAATTCTTCTCCTTTGCATTAATTATCTTTTCTGTGGTACTCTCCCTCCTCCCTCCTTCAACTGTGCCAGTAACTTTTAAGTTTGTTAATTGGCAGGTGTGATGAGTGAGAACACAGGATCTGTGTTGAATGATTACAAGTCCTGGGTATTTCCCTTGAAGATACACCTTTTCCCATATGCCTGTGTCATTTCTGTTTACACAATCAACAGCAGACAGAGTCTAATTGCTTACTGAGAGATACTGAAAGTCTTGGTGATATCATGGATTCATACTGTGTTTTTCAGAATCTGCCTGACCTATAAAGAAGGAGGGGAAGAGATTTCATAATATCTTCCTGAGGTGAACCAAGGTACCAGGAAGGAGAGATTGCCAATACAAAGCCACCAAATGGGTTTTTTTGGGTTGGGCAAAAACTATAGCTGGGTGATAAGGAGAATGTTACATTCAGTAGAAGTTTTTTGCTTCTAACCTGAGAAACACAGGATAGCTAACAATTTACTGACATATATTTGCAGAGGTTAAATTATTTGCTGAGCTTTGCTTCTAATTATTGTTTCACTTTACCTGGCCATAAGTCTTCTTTTCCCAATTCTCTGCCCATTTATTTTTTCTAATTTTTTCCACTGCTTTTTGTAGGATTGCACTTAACATGGAATTATGGTTAGAGCCATGCTGAATAAGCATATATGTGAGTAATTTAAAAGAGGAGGGTCATGTGAATCAAAGACTAACCAATATTGGACATATATTTTAGCTATGTGTGTATATATTCAAGCAGACAGTGAAAACTTGATCAAATGAAAACTTCCATCAAAGTGAAACCTCTTTGAGCATCAAGTGAATGCAAGTAAAATAGGAAGACAACCACAGATTGTAGCAATAAGTGCTCTGGATTATAATGAAGTAAAATCTTGCTGGCCATTCTGTGTAGTAGCTCTCTCTCTTAATGCAAAGTGTGCACAGAACAAGAGGGAAAGCAGCTTAGAATTCTTTTGTTTTAACTCATGGAAGGACAAATAAAAAGTCAGTCATGGATATCTCTGTGAAGACAGTACAACTTCTGCAAACATTATTTTACCATAATTATTCTCTGTCTGAGCTTTCTGCTTTAGTTTTAGACACCAGCCTACATTAGAACTGAATTATATTTCAGGTGTTTCATAATGGTCTGTTCACGGTTTTGTGTGAAAAATTACCTGGGTGTGGATGTCAGTATTCCCTAATAATTCAGACATATTCAAAATTTCATGTATTCTAAATTTAGCTAAAGAAAAATTACTGCCAAAAAATCCTATTCAGTAGACTAGTCCCTCATGTAATAAAGCCTTACCCTGTATATGATGATTTCCAGAAAAACAAGACCTCTCAGTGAATGAAAAAAGATCCTTCTGGTTTTAATTCCTGTTTAAGGAAGATAAGAATTAGAAGAAAAACAGTCATTTGGACCGTGAAAACAGAATTTTGTAAACAGACATGTCAGCTTAACATTACTGCTACCTAAATGGGAAACGTACGTGGTATACATACACAAAAGTTGGCAGGTAAACATTGACTTTTCCTGCCAGACCTAGAAGATGGTTGAAAGTTACGTAAATGCAGATTGGATTATGCTGAGTCAAACTTATTCTGCCCTGTCATTGATTGTATTTATGCTGTTTCTGGTTGTTTGAAAATGGGCAGTGCCACATTGTGCCATACACAGTTGAGTGCTCTCAAGTTCTACCTCAAGAAGATGGATTTTGTCTACAGCTTCAGATTTATGTGCTTAATTTCTATCTGGAATTGACTAAATTTTTTTTGAAGATACAGGTTCTGGTTTTGATTATGGAACTGTTTTGGATTAACTGGCAATGTCTAAGACCTTGAGCAGAATAGACCAGAATTTATTATATGTTATGATCAGAAATTTGCTAACTCCTTCTGAAAGTACAACATTCATTACTCTGGCTTTATGAAACTCCACAGGCAGCTTGTAATTAACACCCTCCCCAAGATCAAGACTGATATCTGGATTGAAGACAAGGCTGCCTTCTAGACATATCCTCATGTATTTGTTTTTATTTACATGTAAGAGGAACCAGCATAAACAGATGTGCAGGAAGCAGCCTGGTGATGAGTGTGAGAAAGGCTAATAGAACGTCTCTTGGAGCTGCCTGCTCCTCTCCCTGTCCTGTGGCTGGGCACCTCCGAGCAGAGCTTGGTCCCTTCTCTGACACCTTCCTTAGATACCAACAGACATTGATCTTACTCCCTTGCAGTTGCCTCTTCTTGAGGCTGAACAGGCCCAGCTCCCTCAGCCTTTCCTTGTAAGAGTCCAGTCCCTAATTATCTTTGTATCCCTCCAATGGACCTGCTCCAGGAGCTTTGTATATTGTCCTGAGGAGCCCAGAACTGGGCAACCCAGGTATGGCCTCCCTAGGGCTGGGTAGAGTGGCAGGATCACCTCCCTCAACCTGCTGACAGTGCTCTCCCTAGAACCACTGGGTTATTTCAGGCAAATATTTACTTCTCAGTAACTCAGTTCCACCTCTGTGAAACAAGCATGGAAATGTCAATCTGATACATGAAGGGCTGCACAAAGTCTCAGAGATGCTGCAGTCCTAGGATGACAGGAGGAAAAGCATGAGCCATCTTGGAAATGTTCATAAAGGACAGGGTGGTTATAGTTTCTATATGAGAGCTCCACGATACCCAACTTGAGCAATCTTATTTAGACACCCTGGTTAGATACTGGAACCACTATATTCCATACCTAGCTAGTGGAGAAAAAAACCTGTCTGCAAAGGGCAGATAAGAACATAACATTAGCGAAGCTCCTTAATTGTCATTGGAAAAGTTGTTAATTACACATAAATCCTATTAAAATAACTTGTGAGGATGTGTGCACTTTTTATCATGTACATAGATATGCTCCAAGTTAATACCTACCCCAGGGTTTCCTTAAAATGTGGCTGCTACACTAGTCTTGCCCCTTCTCCAAAGGCTACCTTAGATTTGACACTAATAAGAGATTTGTATGGCTGTGCAAAGAAACAGGAACATTTTTAACTACAGAGTTTTCCCCAGCAAGTTGGATTGGTCACGAAATTTTACATTGCTCCAGCTGATAACATCAAAAATATTCACACTACCCTAAATAAGATAAATATCAGGAAAACACAAGGAACTGGATAAAATGTTTTTAGCACAGCAGCATTTTGAGGTTCCCTGAGTTCCGTTAGGTATTTTCTGAAGTATGGCATCTAAATTTCTTGTGCTTGTTCAGGGCTTTTAGAAGGCCCTTGGTGATACATGAGGGATTTCTGTACACAGCTAACGTGAAGGAAGAATAGACCCCTTTAGTTCCCTTCTGTCTGTGTAAATCTTCAGAGGTTCTGAGCTGCTTTTTGATATTTTTCAGAAATGTAGCTGGAGTATGGTTGAGAATTTCAGTGTGATAATCCCATGTTGCTAGTGATATTATAAGCAATATTAAATGTCAAAAATAACAAAAGACAGACTGTCTTTTTTTTTCCCATTCCAGTCAAAGAAATAGTTATTCAAGTTATTCAAAACAGCAGCACATTTCACAGGTCATGGTAGAAATCTAACATCAGTGCTTTTTAATTTTTCTTTTTCTTTTTTTTTTTTGTATGCAGTCAGACTTAGCTGATTTGTACTTATTTTATACATATGTCAGGGTCACCAAAGGAAGTAAGTGCTAACCTATCTCATAGAATGTGACTTGACAGAAAATATTATAGGTCACAGAATCCAAAGCTACTGACCACCCACTGTGTTGGATTTATTACTGGGAAGCCTCATGTGAAAGCTGCCATTCTGACAAAGTCTGTGCACAGAGACCCAGTAGTAGCTGTCACTCTGGGAGAAGTCAATTTGTATTGAAACTACAGAAATACAAATAACAAACAAGTTTCTGGACTGCCAAATAACAGCCTAGTTAGGGCACTTTATAAAGTATTCTTATCCACATTGAGTTGGAATGGAATTCTGTGATGTGACAAAGAGCCACATGGGGCTTTGATATTTTTTCTTTTTTTTTTGAACACAGACCTATTTGCATTTGCAGTGGGTGAGAAGGTTGGAACAAGAGTCAAAGCTAGGCAAAAAGGTAATAGCAAGGCAACTGAGCAATCATGGCTGGAGTTATGGCTGTTTTGGGATTTGCTCTTTTGGAAGGTATTCAACTGCCTTCTGAATTAAAAATCTAGCAGAATGTAGGCAGAAGGTAGACAAGGAGCTGGGTATAAGGAAAGGTGGTGAAATAAAGATCAGATCTTATTTATTTTGTGTCTAGAATTGAGTTCTCAGTTCATAGTTTTCTTATTTCTTGGTCTGTAATAAACCCCATGTCTTTTCAGAATGCTGCTAAAAGCATCCTGGCATGGCTTCCTGCTAGATTTTTTTTTCAGGGCTCTGCAAGCCCTGATTTTGGATACAAATGCATTACCCTGTCAAGTACTAAGATCTAAAGTTGAACCAAGCATCCCTTTTCCATCAAAAATATCATTAACCAGAAAATTATTTTAAACAAAAAAAAAATTATTAATTCTGTTAGATTTGGCAAGCCATTAGAGATAACCAAAGCAACAACAACAAAAAGGAAAATTTCTCTTCCGAAAATCTGTATTATTTCCATCTTTTCAAAAGAAAACATGTTAGTCTTGCCAAATGAGATTTTAATATTGTCCTTAGAAACAGATTTTTAGAAAGGTTTTGTAAAATATCACACAAACCAAAATATTTTAGCTGACCCACTTTCTCCTCTGGCCTCTTGAGCAAATTGACAATGTTTATTTTAAGCAGATCCAGGGTGGGATTTTTCTCTTTCTTTTCTTTTTTTTCTCCTTCCCAACCTTTAAGTTTTTAGCAGTGTTAAATCAGCTTTGATATATGTAGCTCTGCACTAAGATACCCCATAAACACTTCCTGCTGTCAGTGTTTTATAATGGCTTTCCTGTTTTAGTGCTGGCAATTTGACCCCTTGCAGCTCACAGTAACAGGATTAATTTTTCAGTTTAGGGCAATGGGGACTTGTGTGACATGGCTTAAGCTGTAATCACACCCACCAATGAGGCTCCAGGTCTGCAAAAGCACATTTCTCTTGGGCTGACTGGATATAAGCTGCAAATATCTAGAGCACAAATATATTGTTACCATGAAGATCCTAACCCAAATTCCAAAGTAGTGCACTTTACTCCACTTACAACTTTTTTGGTATTTAACTGCAATATTTTCTAGATGCTTGTCTGCTGTTCTCCACCACTGTATCTGTTCACCTCAAGTGGCTGCAGAGATTCATTTTTCCATTTCAGATGAAAGCCTAGTCTAGTCAACAATTTTAGACATGCTTTTTAAGTTAATGAAGTATATCAAGCACTGTTGGATTTTCTTGCTGAGCATGTGAGTTCAGGACTGTGGAAAGAGGCTGGCTAGCAGGTGCCTTGGGACTAGGAGTTGGTGAAGTACTCATGCTTGGGACTGCTGTCCAGAACTGATCAGAGCTTCACAGGAATTGGAAGAGCAAAAATGGGATCAAAGTATTGAATCAATGAGTCACTGAGAATCTGAAACCTTTCAGTCAACCTGACCCAGAGGAACTCTTGAGTTTGACTACATCTCTTGATGTTGTTGGGAGAGGTTTGATCTTCCTGGTGGCCTTGTGTAATATCTCCTTTACAAGTTATTAAATTAGCTGGCAAGTCCTTCCAGTGAAACTGATGCACAACATCTGAAGTATTTTGTGTGGCTAACATAGATTACCCTGCAGGTGGAAAAATTTTGTACTTTAAATGGTTGAGCTGGTTTAGGTCATGGGTTGCTTTTGACTAGAGACCTCCAACGAATCTGTTTAATTCAGCATAGGCACTGTTTGTTCTTGTGGTAGGGACAAAACTGTCCATCTTTCTCTCTTAAACAATGGTGATCTAAACACAACCAATTTTAAACATCTGTCTTTTTCATGTAAGAAGTGTTTCAAAACTCCATTGTGTGTAATGGCTGGACAGGACATAAAGGAGTTTACTGGTATATGAGACTGAATTTCTGAATTGTATCCCTGGCATCTGTGTGCTGATATCATTAGGAATTTGGCTGGGCTGTTTCCTGGCATGGTGCATATGCATAGAAAGAGACCTGAGGTACAAAGGTGTAATGCTTTGTGTTAAATTTATATGTGAGATTAATGTGCTAGCCAATAAGAGTGCTATTAACTTTATTTGAATGCAGCCAAGGAAGGACATGGATGTAAAATTTTGTAAAATTTGTATTCCAGAGGTCACTTGATCCATCCAACTTACTTTTTTCTGTATTCATGGGATTCAGGCTTTTCTGACCCCCTTCTCTGCTCATCCTGCACCTCAGGGAGGTCATAGTTATAGCAAAACCTGCTGCAGTGAATTGCTGCTGAGAGAGCTTCCTGGCCTGCAGTGCTGTTGAGAGGATGCTCTGTGCTGCCATCAATAGCTTTCCATATGTGGAAAGTCTGATGTGGAGCTAGCTTAGGTGTTGTTGCACTGTGCTGGCCATTGCTCAGGCAGAGTTATGAACTGGGCATCAAGGTTTAGCATTCCTACCACCTTGCTTTGCCAGGACTGAACTTGAGTGCCTGAAGATAGTGACTTCTTTTGGTAGAGTCACAAATGCAAGCAGCATGTCCACTAAGAACATAAATATTTAGTGATAGTAACCCAAAAGTTGTGGATGGCTTTGCAACAGCCCTACCCCAAATTAATGTTGCACACATATAATGAATCTCCTCTTCCACTTTTCTCTCCAACTAAGCTATGAATATCTTGAATTTCTAGAAAAAAAAAAAAAAAAGAAAAAATCCCTGGTCAACCCTGTGGTGCTAAAATAAATCTTTCTTTATCCTTTAAGCTATCAAGTTCCAGCTGTTCCCAGAGTTCACTGATGTGTCAGGAAGGAATTGCTTTAATACTTTCATAAAGAAATATTTGCTCATACAGGCTGTTAAGCTTTGACTGTTGTTCAGGGGACTTTGTCTCTCTACCATCACTGGCTGTTAAGCAGTTCACTTTGCTGCCTACCACGAGCCATCCATTCCCAGCCAAAATGGTCATGTGTGATTTTCACATTCAGAACCCTGACTGCCAAGGTCAGATCATACCCTCATGATCCATATAAAATCTGTCATCAATTTCCTCTTGTTGTGAAATATGAATTATTAACAAACCTTAAGAGTCTGTTATACCAACTATTTAAAATAATGATTTTTTTCTTTTAAACAGTAGAATCAAATACATTACAGTGATTTTTTTTATCCTGCAACCTAAGTGGATTAGATTTATCACTGTTGGTTCAGGTTCCACCATAATGTATATTTATTTATTGTTAGCTTGGGTTAAAAAAGGGAAAGAGGTGTCCAAAATCCTTCCACACACATCTGTCAGATTAGGACATGGGAGCTCTGGTGCTTTTTACTCCTTTGCCTGCTTCTTTGCACCTAGGCTGAAGAGTCAGAATAGTGCTGGTGGGAGAGTACAGCCACTGCTCACAGTGAATCATGGCAGGCAAGAACACAACCAACTGAGTAGTTATGTCCTAACATAAAAATAAATGTCACTATAGATGATACAGATACCTTTTCCAAAGCCTCTTGTACAGAGATATGCAGATATGCAAATCTGTATGTCCTGTTCCCTGTAAGAACTAAAAAATGTGTTGGGCACTTTAACAGTTTAACTAATTTTTTTTTTTTCTACTTTTAGGATGATGAGTTGGAGGGATTAGACTGAGCTGGGATGCTGAGGAGGACACTAAGGTTTGGAATTGCTGTCCCTGCTGCTGACAAATGCTTTGGGGTAGTAATTGCTGTAGTTTCTGATCCTTCTTCTCTTCCCTGTGGCAATGACTTGTACCCAGACCCCCCCCAGGACCATCAGTGCAATCTGGTTGCCCAAAGGCATGGCCTGAACAGCAGAGAGAAGAGACCCCTGGACTGCTCTGCTGCCCCAGCAACTCCTCGAGCCTCAAGCTGCTAAAGGGTGACCTGTTCACCTGGCCTGAGGATGGCCCAGTGGATCCTGGCAGTTTCAGAAAGACTGGGAAGAGGGCAGCTGGAAGCAGTAGGATGTGCTGTTTCTACCTCTCTGCGACTGCTGTATGGGACCCCACAAGTGGACACAGGTCTGCAAGACTAGGGTGTGCATTTCATGAAGGAGCTGAATGGCTGGACTAAAATTGTGTGTTTGAATGTTATTTTGTTAGTCAAACAGTTTTTCTCAAAAGAAATAGGATTTTCTCTGGAAGCCAGGGCAAAGCTTGATTGAGAAGTGCATTTAGACTAGGTTTACCTGGTTAGTCTTAGCAGTCTCAGAGGACATATTTCTAATTTCCTGCCCAAAAGATCTGTGTGATGTGTGACAAGTTTTTAAGCAGAAGATGTTTTCACAGAAGATGCACTGGTGCATCTACAATGAGCATATATCTGATTTGCAAAGTACCCTGAGATGCTCTGCATTCCTCGTTGGAAATATTGTCTCTGGCTTGCATTTCTCTAAGGTTGGTGGATTCTTTAAATTTCTGGGAAGTTCTACATAGTGATTTTGTAGTAATGACTGCTGGTTTTCATAACTTTTTAGTATGTCAATTAATTCTTGCCTTGTGACAGGTCAGTTCTTTCACACCAGAATTCTCCATCATTGGCTTGACATACAAGCATTGACTCTGCTTTTTAAAAAGTGCTTAAAACACCATACTTAATTATTTTCAAAGTCATATAGTCATTTTTTCTGCTATGAAGAGATCCTATGAATTTTGCCTACTACAGGCACAAGACATAATTATCAGAACAGTATTTTCTGGTGTTTTGTTTAATAATTTCTTTGTTCTTCTTATTTTTGTGAGCAGAAAAAAATCCCCACAACAACATCACTTTAAAAATCATCCACTTTCAGTTGTGAGCTACAATTCATGAATCAGCAGGAACATGTTATGGTGAAGCATTGACAAACATTGCACATGATCTGCTGGCTGCATTTAACACTACAGCTGGTTTTTCTTAAATTGGGGAGAAAACTCCAGGTTTTACAACTATATTTTTATGGACAATGAATTGTTCTTTCAGTATTATGCTCTTTTATTGGAAGTGCAATGAACACTTTACAAATCTGTGGAGTACCCAGTTATTTTACTGAGTATGTTTACATGGAGACACCTAGTCACACCACACCCAAATTTAAACCTGGATGTGAAAGAGTCTCTGGTGGAGCTCTGAACAGGGTCCTGGAGGTCTCATTTCTCATTGACAACACCTTGTACTGGACTACAATCAGTTTTGCTACCTTTAGTATGCATTTCACATCCTCAGGATGGCCTGGCACCTCTGTTGTGATAGCTTAAATCTTCCAAGCAAATATTTTTGTGAGAAACATGAGCAGTTTAACTGCAGAGGAATAGTATTTTGGGTTTCTATTTCCTTAGAAAAGACAAGGACCAAACTCTTACCAGATTAAATAAAAACCCACTTTCTTCTTTGGGTTTATGCTGTTGTCTGGAAAGAATTCATACAGGGATTTGGCCTGTTTTCTGAATCATGAGCTTCTTTGAGGTTTACGTATTGTTCCTGTTCCACCCTCCTCTCAGCTAAGTTGAAACTTGATTTCCATGATGTCTTTCATCTTCCTGAACAAATAGCAGTTGCTTCTGTTGTGCTCTGTAGTTTTCCCACCTGACTTCTCTCTGTCTTATACAGCTGAGAAAACTAGATGTGCCATTTCTGATTCAGCAGGGGTCTCCTTTTCACTGTACTCACCCATTTCCCTCAGTTGTTCTGTAAACAATAACTTCCTGTGCCCCATCTTCCCTTACAGCATTCTGTATTAAAGACTTTCATTCTTCTTTCATTTACAATATGATATACCATATCTGCAGTAATTTCAGAGTTTCTCCAATACCTGGAGGCAACTTCAACATGAGCTTTGTAGCTGGCACATCTCTGCTGTGCTCCTCTTTAATTTCCCATTGACTTCTGGGACACATAGAGGCCTCTTTCTGCAGTCACTCCATTGTCACACCCTTCTCTCTGCGACTTTGCAGCAAGAATTCCCATTTATTCTGCTGGAAGAATGGAGTCCTTACAACAATGGATATTGCAACAGCTGTTCTATTGGTCCAGAATTCCACAGACCCATGAGAAAAGCAAATTCATTTATGTTTATGCTAAACAACTACTGCAACAAGTACCACACATTTCATGAAATGTGATGTCAAAGTGCATAAAGGCTTTCAGAGGTGGATGTTTATTAGTGCTGGAGGCTGGACAGCCCAAGCTGCAGGTTTGCCTCTCTCACTGTTCCTTCTTCCTGGACCAAGTGCTCTGCACTCGAAGGGCCAGCACTAGTGCCTGTGGGCTTATCTGTCCTGCTTGAGGGAAACTAGGGCATTATATTCATTTAGCCTCTCTTAGCTAAGCCTAACCTCTAAAATCACAAATCAAATGTCTTAGAAAACTAGCTAGGTATTTATCCCATTTGTGATACTCACTTGGCCCTGTGGTTCTGCTCTCTCCTTCATACACTGCATAGTCCTACAGGGAAGTGTATCCTGGGATCTAGAAGAGAGTCAAGAGGAGAGAAGGTTCCAATCCCATCTGTTTCTTTGGCACTGCCACCAACCATGCAATAATAGTTTTTATATCATTCCTTGACCATGCAAGAGTCCAAAGCTTTTAAAGATAAATGTTACGCTGAGATGAAGTGCTATGGTAAGTTGTTTTGTGTTTAAAGATCCTATCATTATCAAAAATATTGTAAATTATGATTTCTCTATTAGGCTTTTGTATTGTTAATAGAATAAAATTGTCACAGGATAGATTCTTCCACCTTTTAGAGGTCCCAAAAGCTGTACAAACAACATACAGGAATTGCTTCATTCTGTGCAGAGTTGCAGTTGTCTCCAGACAAAAATACAGCAAAGATTTACCATTTCTGTGTAAATTTTTAGAAATATCATTGCAGTAGAACTACAAGGGGTGCTTTGGTGTGCAGATGTAAATTTCTGGTTGGAAAGTGATGAGGATAGCTGAGCAGTCTCCCAAAACTGCAGCATGGGATTGTCAGTGTTTCTGAGGTCATTGCATCTTGTCAAGGAGCAGTGTCCTCCAGCATCGTGCTGCTGTTTCTGCTCAGCTCTGACTCAGAAAGGAGAATGTCACCTTCTGAGTCACGGCTGTCCTCTGTCATCTTGGCCTTCACTGGAAATTTTTAATGCATGCAGAGGTGTAATGTGGAGTCAGACCAGCTTGTACTGCAACACTGAGGGACCCCAGTTAGTCCCAATTTCTTTGTGAATGAGCCTAATGCACCATTTACCAGGCAGAAGCAGGACTGGATTGTGTCTGCAAGGCTCCCCTTTCAAAGCAGACCTCTCCTCAGCCTGAGCCACTGTCCCCACACTCTTCAACTTTTCTCTCAAGGACCTGGGCTACTAGCTTTAATTTAGATGGTGTAGAACATATTGCTGCTCAGCAACTCACTGAAAGCTGTGATCTACTGTCATTATTTCATTTCAGTGCCTCATCAGCTCCTGATGTGCTGGCTGATACATTAATAATGGTTTTCACATGCATTTATCACTCCCAGGCTTCATGCAAATGTTATGGGGACTGCAGCTGGATTGCAAACCAGGTAGAAAGGCTGAGGCTGAGCTTTGCAAGCAGGGACAGCTGCAAAGAAGGATTTAATCTTAGCCACAGGCTGAAACCATGACTGTTGGGTTAGATATGTAAAAGGTCAGGGCTTTTGAGATGAAGGCAATGGCCAAATGACAAGTGGTGAATGTGTGAAGAGAGGAATCCTAGGGAAATTAGGGACTTGTGTACATTGGCTGCTTAAACCCAAGGCCACTTGATAATGTAAATTCACTCACTTTACCACTTTGAACAGGAAGTGGTGTTTTATAAAGTACTAAATTTTAATTGTTTGACCCAAAATCTCTCTCACTGTCAATGAATGATACATTCAGTGGATAATTACACTAATTTATTTCAAATAAATTTCAAATTAAAATTATATACTGAGGAAAGACTTGATTTAAAATCTTGTTGTTTTGTCCCTCATTTGAGAACTTGTTTGCAATTAGTCAAGCTGTCAGATACCCAGGGAATGTGTTTGTTTATTTATTTATTTATTTTTATTGAGGGGTTGTGGGGGAAGGAAAGCTATTTCTGTAAGCAGGTGGGAAAGCCTGTGGTAATCCTTTTGTGCAGAATGGTTTGGATCATAGTTCACCATGAGATAGCTCTTACATTTTGCTTCAGTATGTTTTTTCCAGTGGTACTAGTGTTAATCACAGGTCATTTAGTGACTGCAAGTCCTTTTAAAAGGAATCAGGGGCCTGAAAGTAGATGCAATCTTTAAATCCTGCCTCTCATCCTTCCCTCCCCAGACATGTGAGCATGGAATTGACTTCTTCATGTCCTTGGGACTCAGCTGGGGCTGGTGCTGAGCAGGGGCTGTGTGCTGTGCAAGGGCCAGAGCAGCACAGCAAGGTGTGATGCTGCAGTCCTTGCCTAACAAGCCTCTTGGCCACAACATTTACCCAGAGAGCTAGAGGATGAGATTAACTCTTTTATTTTCCAGGAAAGCACTCCAGCTGCCTGGAAGGAAGCACTCTTCCTGCTCATTAGGGCTGCACCAGCAGCAGGGACCAGAAAAGAAAAATTCTAAGGGAAAGCAGGACTTGCCTTGCAAGCAAGAAACTCACTTGTCTTGCACATGTTGTATTCCATTGCTGTTGATATATGACTGCTATGTAATTCACTCCATGCAAAAATATAGAAGTCATTCTGGGAAGGGCAAGCAATCTCTCCCAGCAGTGGCTTTACTACAGAGATACTGAACCCTTTTCTCTGCCCCAGCCCCTTCCTTGTTACTAACTGTTGTTACCAGAATTGGTTTTTCTCCTTTTTTAACCCCCTGTCCATTTTCATGTTATATCTGCCCTGGCCTTGCTGAGGGGTCACTTTATAGCACACTTTTGTATAGCAGTCTGGAGTAAAAGTTAAGCTACAAATTTTAAAAAGCACAAAAATCATAGGGATGTCTTAAGACATGGTCAAATAATCACTGTCCACAGTGTTTGAATTGTTACTGCCCTGTGTTATCTGCTGCTGCCCCTAAAAGTCAGAAAAGCTGGGTTTTGTTTCAGGCGGTTCCCAATCCATCTGAAGGCAGCAGGGTTAATTTGGACCAGGAATACAAAACACATTGAAGCATGCAGAAGCCTCCTATGGGTCAGGACTGCCTTCTAGAACACCAGGGCCTGTATGATGTCATTAAAGGGTTATCAATTAGTATAAGAATCTTCATTTCTGGGAAAGAGATGAAAACATGTAAATAAACCAACATACAAGTGAAAAGAAGGGAGAGAGAAGATGGATTTACACCCTGCTGAATTCTTATTGTACAACAATCTATAAAGCAACAAATAGAAGAAAAGTAATGGGCTTTCATTGTCCTTATAACACTAATGAGAAAATGCTGACAGCAGTTGCAATGATTTTAAATTTGTGGCCAGACACTAAGAAGAGGGCTATGTAAGCTTGCCTAGTTTTAGTGCCAGAAATTGCTTTTTCTTACTGCATATCAACAGAAAAAGAGATTTAGATATATTCCCTGGCAAAATCATCCCATTGAAGGCAAGATACCTTTCTGAATTGCAGAATGGCCTCCTTAAAGTAAATGGGCCATTAGTGATTGAATTCAATCATCCAGATGATAGCTCTAGCTGGCACGGGGGCCGAGTGCAGAGTGACAGATTTTACTCCGTGTCATGGGCAGTCACCAAGAGCTCTCCAGATACAAAGAAGGAGGTGCTTGCTGGCTCACCTGAGAGATGGCTGCATCATGCCTGGGTACGTGCTAGCTGGGATGTGTCAGCTGCTGATGCTGCAGCATGTTGGCTTTCTGCACATCACAGCAGCCACGAGGGATCAGCCCACAAATGGGCAGTGGGGAGGAGAGAAGCCATCTCCTGTGTAAGTGCACTTTTGGGGTTGTCTCAGCCCTCTGAGGGTCAGCCACCTCTGGATGGGCAGTGATTGCATCATGGGGCAGGGGTCATGATGGCCTGAGCTCTTTCTTCACATCCTTGGTGCTTTGTAAACCTGTACCTGGAGCATCAAGCACAGCAGACCCACAAGTCTGCCCCTTGATCATTTTCTGGGAGACAGCCACCTGTTTGTTTCTATTAGTTTGCTTGTCTGCAGAGTCTGGATTTATTGACACAGGTGAAAAATCCCAAACTACACCGTCTCATAGAATGGTCATTTTGATTTAAACCCAGCCACTTAGCCAGTGCAGGCAGGCAGGTCTGGAAGGACAGGAGGAACTGAGAGAGCAGCAGCAGTCAAGAGGACCTGTGGGGAGCAAAGCAGCCCCACTCAGTGCCCTCCTACCTCCAGGTCATTTCATCAGCCCTAGACTAGCAGCAGAGAGATTATTTTGTATACCTGGAGACATGGATTGATGTGCCTTGAAGGATGTGCTGTAGGAGAGAAGTTTGAGATTACTTACCTGTGACTGTTTCTGTGATAAAGTGCTGCAGAATCAGAATTTCCACTGACTAAAAAACATGATCGTTCAAGAAATCTGCTGGACAGTTGCAAAAAACTTCACATGGTTATCCCTGTCTAAAGAGAAGCAACTGACTCTATAAGGAAAGCATTGAATTTAAACCTGCTAGGAACCAAATCCACTTGCTACCTACATAGTAGACACAGACACACACCGATATTTATTCTGCCTGAAGGGTAAACACAAGGCTCTCATCTCTGGAAGGTGCAAATCTTAAAACTAGTAAGTTAGTGGAGGAGATGCTGGGTAACCAACAGGAAAATAGTGCTATTGACATCCTAAATTCACATTTTGTAGCTGTGATATTAACATAGGTCAGCTACAAACAAAATCAGAGCTTGCCTTACTCTGATAGTGAGTTTCATATTATCTGTTTTCTTCAATTTGAATACACAGGACAGCTGGACTTCCCAGTCCATTCCTACGTATTTTCTAATTTGACAACAAAATTATTCAATTGAGTACAAAATATTATTTTCTGTAAAATATATTATTTTAGCTCTGTTGTTTGACAGTCCTTGTTTAAATAGCCATAGACTTTTGGAGCCAACAGATTTGGAAAAGAGGAGCTGAGCTGGCCATGAAAAGCTACCATTTCACCACAGAAATCTTCAGGTTTTCTTTGTGGCCAACAAATGGTCCTGTGTGGATGATAACTGTTCTACAGATGTAGCTCTGCATTGTCCTCTAAGGCAGCCTCCCTCCCTGGGTGTGATTGTAAGTTAACATGCTGCTGTAAAATCTGGCTTGGGCTGCCAGGTCTTTGATTAGAAACAACCTGAAGGATTGAGCTGGATCAATAGAGTCAGTTTTAATTAGGGTGTAATAGCGAGTGTCAAAACCTGCCAGACTCTGACTCAAACAGAATAAGAAAGGCTCAGGAGCCAACCTCAAAGGTGAGTAAAAAAGTGAGCCAGTAGTAGATGGGCATTTTGAGAGAAATGAGAACATCATTGCTAAGGTTTAGGAAAGCCAAACAGCAGGAAAGTCAGCAGCATGCAGTCTGGGATCTTGGCATAAAAATGACAATAAACATTTTTCCCAAGTTTTTCTGTAGGTGCTGATCATATTACTGGTGAAATCAATAGCACCTCATCCTGGGTCCTTTTCTTGGTGCAGAGTGGCTGCCTTAGGTTATATTAATCTAAAAAGACAGAAACATTAGATAGCACCAGAACATGAACTGAATTTTGATAAGTGTTTGCTTTTAAAAGGTTATACAGAATTTGATTGCAATCAGCAGCTCAGGGTATGCTAGTCATTTTCAGACTCCTTCCATATGCTTTGATATTTGACTGTAGGTACCTGCATAGTCAGAATTTTTGTAAGCAATTCAGATGTTCATACACAACTTTTAAGGGCCTGATTTCAGTCCATCTCCTTGATTAAAGTTCAGGAATTTCACTAGTCATTAACCCAGTTCTATAGCAATGCCAAAGCTTTGCCTTTTGGCATACTTCTATGGGTATGGTGTGGCTTTTCTGATAGAAAGTTCTTGCAACCCTTTGTAAAATACACGTTGAAATATTAACCCGCACTTAATTTTTGTGTTGAAACAGAATCTGTCACAAGTGCACTTGGAATATTATTTCTTTTTAACAAATACTTTAATTTCTTTTAATGATAAAGCTTTTATTCTACATGGCAGTATTGGGGACCTTATTTACCTAATGTTCTGTTGTCAATTAAAGTTCTGCCAGAATAAGCCAAATCTTTATTTGCCATTATTAGTAATTATTTGAAAATTAGATCAGAGTTGGGTGCTTGCCCCTGATAAGAAAATAAGTAGATAATTATTATAATTAATCAAAAGGCAAATACCTTCAAGAGGTTGAGAATTTTGTTATCTTACTTTACAAAAAGTAAGAGAAATCAAGCAACCCGATAGGCTCCCAGCCAAATGGTTATCATATTATAACCACATAGGTCAAATTCTTTGCCTAGTCCCTTTATATTCAAACATACAGATAGAACAAAAATTTTCCAGTTAAGAGGAAAATGTAATAGTCTATATTTATCCATTTTAATGTATCTGGTATATTTTTATATTTGATTGTGGACACGTGTCCTTTCATTAGGTGCAGCTATGTTTCCTTAAAGAAGTTCTTGATCTTTAGCTTATTCTCAAGCACTTATTGCTGCCACTCTTTTGGACACTGCAACTTCCAATCTGCTGGTAGAGCTACTTGTGAAACTCTACCCATTTCAGCCAAACTAGGTTAGCAAAGATCTAACATTTAAACTGTGACAAGTCTAATGAATTAGATTACTTTGAAGGGAGAATCAAAGCAACTGTATTGCAAATATCCATCTGTCCCCGTCTTGCCAAAAATTCCCGAAGCCCTCAACCAGTCCAAACAAAGAGCCTGAAGAGTCAAGCCTTGTGAAATTCTGTGGCCAGATAGTTTACAATTAGTTTATAATCTTCCTTTTTTTCTCTGCTGACTTGCAAGAAAAGAAAAAGTTTAACAGTATGGTTAAATGAAATATGAAGAACACTTTTTCACATATACAGGGTGGAGGGGAACAGTAATGAACCACATAATGGAATAACAGCAAATGTAAAGAGCTTAACATAAGCTTAACTCCATCAAATTGGTCTCTGGTGACAGCAGCGTCCAGGTAAAATAGTAACAGGTAAAATAACAAAGTTTTCTCCAGAACAGGAGAAGAAGAAGACCAAAAAAAAAAAAATTCTTCTTGGAAAAAAAAATATAGCAAAGGAAAAGTCAATAGTAGGAAAAGTAGCATCAGTAGGAATGTTTGAAGCAAGAGGTCTACCCAGGAAATTAACAATGTGAAATGCATGGTATCATGTGCTTAAACTTTTCAGAGGGCTGCAGAAGCCTGCCTAAGAGAGCTCACCACTGCACAAGGCCTTGGATGTTTTTCTGTCAGTAATATTTTCCAACAATTAGCAAAGCAGGGGCAAATGGCAGCAAGAAGCTGTTGTAGCATGGCAGGTGGTATTTATATGTTTTAGATTCTAAATGATCATGGCAAAGGCCTAAATCCTCCCCCTTTTCACACCATTGTCTGTATCCCATTGGAGTAATCTCAGCATTATTAATTAAATTTCATTCTTTTCCAGATTAGCAGAACTCATTTTGTGGTGTTAGCAAAACAGAGTAGAGGTCAACAGGGTTTATGAGGGGAAGGGAAGAGTAGGCTGAGAAACCACAGGGTAGGGACAAGAACAAGCAAGCAGATCAGATTAGGTCCAACAGCAGCATCAATGCAATGCAAACTGGAGAAACCCAGCACGAACAGAATGCACAAGAAATCCAAGGCTCTGTGACAGGCCACTTAACTGACTGAATATAGCACATTTTAGGTTAGTTCTCCGTAATTATAATTATTATTTCATGACAGGTAACTAACTTTGATCCTGCATTAAGTGTTTTATATAATGTTACACTGTTATAGCAACATGCATGCAGTTCATAAAGTTTTATACATTCTTCAAGACCTCACCAGGTGAGGGGTGAGGGGTCAGACAGGAGGTGTGGGCCAGGTGCTGGCTGAGGTTTTGCAGTCAGGATTGGAGCTGTTGAGCTTGGGGGCAGGGAAGAAGCAATCAGAGGGTGACACCTGGGCTAGTTGGTGGAGGCCACCATGAGACTGTGAGAACCATAAGCACAGGAAAACTGTGGAGAAGGGGAATGTCTGCACAAGCAGTACAGCCCACCACTGCAGGACTCCTTGGGTGAAATTGTGGCTCTTTTGAAGACATGGAATTTACCCTTGAATTTAAAGTAGCAAGAATGCCCCCCTTTCCTCTTGGCACTACTTTGTTTACTGGCTAAAAAAGAAGCACTGTGAGGTTTCGCTAAGTTTTGTATTTCTATTTTTCAAATCTTCAGTAAATTATAAAAATAGACTTTTTTAAAAATTGAAAGCACATTAAATTGTTGAGTGATTATGTATGGATCACACCCTTTATGAAAGCTAAGCCGTGGAAAACAAAGAAACAAGTATAATAATTTCTTATACTTTACCCATTTTAAACAAATGCATTACTCCCATGAAGTGCAAAAGCATTAATTCTTCATTGCAAAAAAAAATTCGCTGTCTCATGACCAGTAGGCTTTTGGTATACAATTTTCATTTTGCCATCTGACATTTTTAAGTGACAACATTGATAAGGAATCTTTCATTAGTAAGCTTTGCTTAAATAATTTCATTCTTTCAGAATGACTTTTAATCTTTAATTAACAGGAAGACCTTGACAACAGAATGGATCAGGTCATTGGCAAAAATAGGTAGAAACCAGGTATTTCAACTCATTTTTTGTCACTTTCACTGTCCTTTTTTGACTAGAAGTTTTCAGAAATAAAAGAAGATAATCTTGAAGTATTAGGCAGCTTGTTTCAAGAGATTTTTAGAACTGGCTGTTTTTCCTTCTGTCTGAGCTAAGAATTTTGATACCCAAGGTTATATCAAAACATAGCTGTCTTGAATATGAATGTGTGTCTATAATGCTGTGATTACCTGTAAATCCCCCCCACATTTTTGTCTTATTTTTCTGACAAATCCCTCTCCTAACTGAGGAAAAAGAAAATTATGCAAAATCTTAACTGTCACTTAAATCTAAATTTCTCATTTTTGTGGTTACTAATGGGAACAGACTGTTGTGTTGTTTAAACAAATCCCTGGAGACTGAGATAAAATGCTTCCAAAAGGATATGAATTGTTCCTGTTAATCTCAATGGCATCTTAACTGTGATATAAAGTAAATTGAGTTTTGCTGTTTGGCCTTTCTTGCATAAGAAGAAAGTTAAAAATGTGTCTATCAACCAAATAGATAGGGATAAAGTGAAGAATGAACAAACAAATGACACAATTATGCCACTACCTGTGGAACTTGTCTACACATGGTTTCAGCATACAAGAGAAGGAGGATTAAAAATTGAAGTACACATATCAAAAAAGAAAAGTCACCATTGACACAGATGTGAGACAGAAAAATATAAACAACATAATTATCCAGAAGAAGGAATTTACATTTTTTTCTCAAGTTCTTTTGATTCTTGAAGTATTAGCTAAGGTCAATACAGGTTGCATAGTTGAGAAAACCTGTAAGTGAAAATTCAAACTATACCCGTAAAATTAAGAGAACTAAAGGAAATGGAGGTTAACCTATCCCAATATTTAAATAACATGAAATTCCGATGACAGTCTTTAACTCCCAGAATTTCTTAACTGAAAGGTGAACAAGTATCTTCACAGAACCAAAGAAGCTACTCTGTCTTTAAGGTGGAGTTTGCTTAGTAAGCTTGACTACTTAAGTGTTGTCCAGAATGATTTCTCATTTGTAATCTTTGCCAAGAGTTTCTGATTAAAATCCTGTGGACCTCATTAGCAAGAGAAAATTATATCAGCTTTTCCAATTTAGGAAATTTATAAAACTCTTTTGTAAACTAAAGGAAAAACTTTCCAGATTAAAGAAAGGATCTTTTCAATGTGCATAAATTCTTCAGTCTGTGTATTAGGAAAAGGCTCTTCACCCAGAGGGTGGTTGGGCACTGGAACAGGTTCCCCAGAAAAGTAGCCACAGCATCATCCTGACAGAGATCAAAAGCATTTGGGCAATGCTTTTGGGCACATGGTGTGAATCTTGGGACTGACTTGTGCTGGACCAGGAGGTGGACTTTAATGGTCTTCGTGGGTCCCGTGCAACTGAGGATATTCTGTGGTTCTATGATTTTATGATTCATTCAAGCCTGATGACATAAAATTATCAAGGCAATGACACTTTCCTGCAATTAAGAACTCGAGATCTTAATCCAGATTCTCTGTTGGTACTGCAATTAAGGTAAAAAGATATTTAATAAAACTTATTAAAATAAAATTAATAATGTTGTGAATTGATTTATTGAAAAATTCTTCAGTGGGTCCCACCTTTGTGCACAGCTTCACTCATGGATAGGTCTTCTCAGATTGTGTACCCTACTTGTGTCAAAAAATACATGAAAAAGTGAATAAAAAGAACCTTGAGACTACAGGAAGCCCATGATATCTCCAGGTTTCCAGAGGATATGGAGGCTATAACACTTTGTACTTTACCCCTGTGACTGATATTTCATTACCACAACAGGACTTGTATAGCAGTGTATTTTAGCAGAGACATTTCTGTTCTCTGGAAGCTGTTAGGCAACAGATGAATCTAAAGAGTTCCTTCACTTCAATGAAAGCCACACCCAGTGAAACTCTACACCCAGTGGAAGCGGCAAAGAGAAGGTCTCTGTTTCTGGTTCCTAAGTCAGGTTTTGGATGTGAACATCTGTGATGGACCAGTGATCTCGTTTGTCTCACATTCATATTACCACAGGTTGGAAGGCAGAGACTCCAGTTATATTATGTTATTGCATGTGACTTGAAAAGCAGCCTCAGAATCTGCACAATTCAAGGTGACTCTATAAGCCTGAAACCATTTGTAAAGGAAAAAATGATTGGTTTTGAAGATCTGCCTCAGACACAGAATATTTTACACCATAGATCCATACACTGCATATAGATACACTGCATACTAGTGTTTCATGTTGATAATTTCCCCAGAGGCTTTGACAACCCCCAGGATATTAATAATTCCACCCTAGGATTCAAAGAATTGGGATGAGATTCAATATTCCACCTTGCTCCTTTGAAATTGTAACTCTGCTATTTCCTAGATTTGGTTGCTTTTTCTTTTCTTCATTAACCCTTGGTCTGTGCTGAAGTGTATCACTCCCACTGCCAATTCAATGCTAGAGGATTCCCCATTGTCAAAACTACTCATCAGGAGTAAATGGAAATTATTCCCCTCACATGGAATATTTTAAAAGTAGAGATATTGACTATCACTGTTTCAAGATCAATGGAATAAAAGAAGAGAGACTGAGAAAAAATACTTAGGAAAAAAGAATTCATTTTGTTTTCGAAATATTCTGATCACCTCACACATATCAATAATTTTGAGAAATTGATCACAGTGCTTCTGAACTTTCTATTGTCAGCTCCTCAATAGATAGAACATAGAGGTCTAGAAACAAATGTGGTTTTCAAGGCAATCACAATATGTAACCAACATTTCTTTGTTTGCCGATTGAATTCTCTTCCCCCTCCCCAAATAATAACAACATTTATAAGGGTGATAAAGTGTTGCAAGGAAAATTAGGAGTTCTCTGGGTCTCAAAGCATCCACTTGTATCTCAAGCAAGCACTTGTATCTGTTTTCATGGCCTTGAGAAAATACAATCTGTATGTCAGGGTCATTGAGAAGAACAGTAAAACATATCCTTTCCTTCACGCCTTAAAAATTGCCTATATCTCCACAAATCAGGTTCTTTTGAGGCCTTTTACACTAAACCAACAATTCCTGTCCATCTTTTGGACTTGTGGTATTCATCTGGCAGTGTGGGTAATTCTAGATGTCTTAGGTGTCTTCACATTAAGAAAAAAATTCTCCCCATCTTTTAGATTGCATGCATCTAAAGAACTCCTTTCCTAAGGACCCAAAATCTTCCCAACACTTCAATAATTTTGAAACTGGAAAAGCTCCTTCCTAGATCAGAAATGCTGAATGCATCCCAGTGCTTGTTGCTGCACAGTTATCTTGCCCATTATACTGGCAGCATAACATGGCACAGAAAATGGAGTGCTGATCTTTCCTACAGGGATAAGATTGCAACAGTATAACAGAATTGGGTGAATATTTCAGCTCTAGATCATCTTTTTGGGCAGAACTATGTCATGTGAGCAGTTTTCTGGTAGTCTGGTGCTGCTTTTGCAATTTTGTGCCACAACCCTATGGATTAATTTACTCTAGCCCTAGCAATTTTAGTACTTTAGGAAATTCAGTCTAGTTTGGTAATGTCAGCTGCTAAAAATCACAGGTACTCTGTGAACTAGTTTAACTAGTTCATAAAACTCTGGTCTCCTTTCAGGAGGTTGTGCCACCAGTGTTTGACTTGGCACAGCAGTGGGAATTCAGCTCTGCTTGAGCTTGGCACCAGAACCAAGGCGCCTTTGTGTCTTGGAGTAACAGTGATGTCAAGGCAGGTGTCCTAGCTCTGCCTGTGGATGAGATTGATCTCCCTTTTCCAGCAAGTAATTGTTAACCTAATTGCAAAGGGGGATTGTGAAAATACAATCCCCCCTTGCCCTAGCAAGATTTATATAACTGAGCTGTTGAAGAAGGGGACATCCCAAAAGACAACGTGCTGTGAGACAGATGGATTGATCTACGCATGTATCTATACATGATTGATTTATCCATATGTATTTTTCCCCTCTGTGACCATTATGCTCCAGGCAGCCATGGCACCTTTCTCTTCTAGGAGTGCTAACTATCCAATTTTCTCTGCATCAGGATTAACAGCCTACCTGTGAGCAGTTTTTGATCTTTCACAGTGCTAACTACCCTTTACCGCTCAAGTTGCTCGGCTGATCAGCAATTTTGTGAGATCTTCTGAAGTCACTGCATACTTGAGAGCTCCTGTATTTTCCTTAGCTGGTTTTAAATAAAATACATAAAAAAATAAATAAAATTAAAATGTATTTTTCCCTTTTCTTCCCCCCAGCTCTCAGATGGACAGGGTGTTCGGATCAGAGAGGCAGCCGGGGAGCAGGTGGGGATGGAATGCACTGGAGGACGTGCTGGGGATGCCCCAGGGATGCTCTGGGGACGCGCTGGCAATGCGCAGGGGATGCAGCGGCGATGCGCAGGGGATGCAGATCCGGCTGCGCAGCGCCGGGCGGGGGCTGTGCCCTGCAGCGCCGGGCTACCTGTCACTTCCAATGACTTGCTGTGCAGCTGTTTCCGTGCCGGAGCAGCATGGCCTGCAGGTGGCCTGGTGGCTGTCTCCAAGCTGCCGCCGAGTGTGACCTGAATGGCAGCGCCGGCTGCGGGCCCTGCTTGGCATGCAGCGGGCGTGAGCAGGAGGCTCCGAGCAGCCCTGCTGATGTGGCTGCTGTACAGCAGCTATTGCTTCAACACATTTAGACACAGCACCTCTGTAATTTGTCTCGACGTGATATCATCTTTTGTCTCAGCAAACTGACCCTTTTATCTGTCTTAGCTCTGCTTTCCATTCCGTTGCCAGCAGTGACAACGGGAAACAGCAGAGGAGGGAAGAAATAGCATATTCAGGTGGTGATAGCAGATATAATAACTGAATTCAAAATTATTCACTGTTTCGAGGTGTTTGTGGATCTCTTGTGGGGTTTTTTGGTTGGTTCTCTTTTTTGTTTTGCGCTTTTGTTTTGTTTTGGGGGGATTTGTTTGTTTGGTTGGTTTTGTTTGTTTGGGGGTTTTTTTGTTCAAGTCTTTGAGGGATTCTGTCAGTATTACCTGACTCTTCTTGCTTAAGTCAGCTGTTTGAAAATTACAGTGAATCTCTCTTAGGAGATGCCATATAGGGGCTATAGGGTTCCTTTTTTACAGCAGCATTTTGCATAATAGTTGCTCTTTTAAATATTTGGGTTTAGTTCTCATTGTTGCTTTGTATTTGTAGCTAAAAAAATGCTGGGACTGATGTAAGTGGTGTCTATCCCTGCAGGAGATTTTCTATCCCCTTCTGCTCATGCCCTGCTCAAGCATGTCCTACTCTTCCCCAAAACAGGAGTCACTGGAGAGCAGCAGAGATTGACTGTCACACTGAGGAATTTCCTTTTTGCAGTAAGGACAATTTATTGTGTCCATGCAAACATTGCAAAAATGCCACAACTTCAGTCATCTCTGCTTCCCTCTCCAGCTAACCCTGAGACAATATGTGAGAAATGAGAGGAGTTCAAGAAACCAAAAGAGGCTTTCATAATTGCAATTAAAAAGAGTTTTATTTAGCAAGTAAGATAAAGAGTTTTATTTAGCACAGTAGATAAAAAAAGAGACAGGTTTGGCATGGAAAATTAATATGCAATAATAAAGAGCTAAAAAAATTACCAATAATGATTATGCTAAAACAAAAGAGGAGAAAAAGTAAAAAACAGAGAGAAACTGAAAATAAAAATTAAGATTATTTCAAAAGTTCTAAGAAAGGAATTGCTCCTTTTAATGTTCACCTAACTTGTGTTCAGAAAGAAAATTCCAAGGAAAGGTTGAACATGGAATATTGATACCCTTTTTGGTTATCTTGGTCAATAAACAGAAGTTTTAAGTCTATACAAATCAGTTGGCTATAATCAATTCATGTTATTTCAAACAAAGACAGACAAAAAAATTCTCTTTGTTGGCTACTTGCCAACCAAGCTGCTTCTTTTCACCCAAAGAAAGTCCCATTTCATCTCTGTCTTGCACCTCTCGCAATTTTCTCATCCTGTAACTTCATTTAATGCTAAATTAACCTAAACTGCCTTTAATATTAGCTCACATGTGTTAAGCCCTTATTCATATACTTTCCCTGTTATATTTCTTGTGTTTATCATATGTGATATCCTATATTATCAGAAATTAAGTAGTATATCAAGACCAGCTAAAAGAGTGAGGATTAAATGATGACTCTTTGCTGTTCCACAATGGTGATTTTAGGATTTAGATTGGAAGGTTAACAAACATCATCATCATCATCATCATCATCATTATCACCATCATCATAGATTTTTATCACTTGAATTTTCAGGTTTTCCCCTTCTCACCATAAATTGGTAGTTGGCAGATAGAATTTTAAAAGTAGTACCACAGCTTCCTGTGGCACATTCTTCCTCCTTTTTTATGGAGGGTCTTTGAGAAATGTCAAAGCAACTATCAGCAGGTTACAATAGTGTCAAGGGGGTGGTCTTGACTAGTTTATATGGACCTTCTTTCTTTCATCTGCTCTCCAATAGAGTAGGGGCTGAAAATAATATGAAAATGGCTCACATAAACAGAATTACTCTGATAAAAAAGTTATGAGTATTATATCACATATAAAACTGTATAGGGCTAGAATGTCCAAATATTCGTTTCCAGGTCTTGGAGGGGGAAGCCTTTTTCCCCCCACCTTTCTTCTCTCACTTCCTCTGTCTCTCTCTGTTTATTTCCACTGTATCAGAAAAATTTGAATTTCCATAGTAAAGTTTAAGTAGTGTTTTTCAGCCCATTTTCTAATCAGAGGATGAAATTCTGATTGTCTCTAGGCAATGTTGTGCTCGGCTGTGTGATTGCCAGAGTCTAAAGCCAAATTGGAAATTATGGAGGAATAATATAAACTGGAAAAAAACTCCACCTAATTCATACTCCCAAAAAGCTCCATAGCCATAGGAAAAAAAATTATTGACATTTGCAAATCTAAATGTAACTGAGTCTTTTGCATTAATTTTATGTATTAATTTTAAATATTGCGTGCACTTGGAAAAAATTGAGGCTGATAGAGGAAAAATACCATGCTGGTATTTTGGGATGAGAAAGCGTGTCTGAGTGGCAGCAGCAAGTGGGTCACGGGCAGGCAGAGTTCAATAAACAAAAGCATATGTGCCCTGCAGTGCCTCTTGCCTTTCCCTGGAGCAGAGTCTGGGCAGCGAACCTTGGCGGGGCGGGAGGGAGCACTGCTGACCTTTATCGGAGCAGAAAGCTGCTGACATCGGGCACCTCCGAGCAGAAAGCTGCTGACATCGGGCACCTCCGGGGCTCCGAGATGCCCTCTTGCACCCACTTCTGGCGCTGCTGGAAGGGGGAGCCGGTGGGGACCAATGTGTCATCCCAGCCCCTGCTCTGCAGGATGATGGGAAGGAGCTGCAGTTTTCCCCTTCTCTTCAGCTCTTCAGCGCCTTTTGGAAGGATTTGCCTGCATTTGTTTAAACAGTGACTCTCCTAAGGGAACTCCAGCTGGGGAGCAGCAAAGGTGCTGGCATCACCTGTCTCCAGGCTCCTGGCCTGGATGTGACAAGCATTTCTATACCTCTCCCGTGGCTACATTGCTAAAAGCCTTAAGACTGATGTAAAAAACCGTGTTCTGCCACCACATATTATAGCATGTATTACATATATGGATTTGTGCTATGGACAGGATCATGGGGGAGATGAACAAATGATGAACAAAATACTGTGACAAGGTACATGATGAATGCATTTTTTTCTGTATCTGCAATTTTTCACAAAAATATGTAAGCATATTACTGTATATACCTTTAATTAAACAAATAATAATTTCTTAATAACAATATGCCTTACTGGGAATATTTAAATTAATTCATGATCACTTTTCTTTCCCTTAATTCAGTTATGAACAAATATCAGTTTTTAAAGGTAGAGAAATCACTGGGTCCCCTGGTTTACATACAGCACGAGTCTAGAGGCTTCAGCCAAAAAATTCCCATATTCAGGCTTAAACTAAAGCATCATTTTGAGGAAGACAGCTTATTCAGAATTTTCAAACAGTATAAATCCAGCATTGCTTATTTTCCCTGTTACTGCGGGAGTTGCATTTCCATTCTGGCATTACCCAGTTTGCCTTCAGGCACTCTTGCTATGCCAAGCGTGGTAGAGAACACTTCTCCCCCACCTCCTAAAGGTTTCCACTAAATCTCTGTAAACCACGTGTAAACCAGTTTAATCTAATTGGCAGAACCATTTTAGTAGAAATTGGGCTAATGGGTCTACCCAATGAGTGTAGCTGAGTCCAAACAGTCTGGGCTACCAGGCTTGTCATTGTGTTGGTTTCTGGTGGTCCAGCAAGGTGCTGAGGAGTCAGAGCTCAGCCTCTCAGTGCCCATCTGGCAGTGTCCAGTGCCCTCCTAGTCTGTCTGCCTTTCCCTAGCCCAGCTGTGCAAGGGTTTTATCAGGGGTTGAGGAGAGACATGGGGGTTGAGGAGAGACATGTGTCCTTCCCTGCAGGAGAATATGTGCAGAAAGAGTTACTGGAGCTGAAGCACTGTAACTCATTAGCTGCCATAATTCATTTTCTGAAGTCTACTACAGTCTCTTCTGGGAAAAGAAAAGGTGTGTTTTCAACCATGTTGCCTTTCTTTTGTTGACACACAAATTGTAATTTAATATCCATCAATTGCCTGGTGTTAGATTCTCCAGTTACAATTACTTAACTGGAAGAAATGAGTCCAAATGAAGAGTACCTCATCTCTGTTGAGATGGTAATGCATTAAAAAACATCTTTTATCTTGGCAAGGCAAGGGTTAACTTTAACTTAGAAAAGATTTTCCTCTAACAAAATGTGTTTATAGAAAATACTTGTGCAGAGGAATTTCTTGCCTATATAGACAAGAATGTAAAGAGTATTTTATTACTAAAAAAGTCCCCAAACACCTAAAATGAAAAAAAACCTATGAATGAATGAAGAAGTGCTAAGAACAAATGTCCATGAACTGCAGAACTGGTTTTTATGGCTCAGTCCCCAGCTATCTTTAATGTTCTCCCTGCTGGAAATCATCTTGCCATAACCGGGCTGGCAGCAAAGACCGCATGTCAACGCTTCAGCTGCTGCGGGGACTGTCTGCTGTGGGAGCTGAGGTTCCTGTCTCTCCCTGTGCAAGCTGGGCCAAGGCACTCATGTCCTCCTTTTCTGCTGGTTCTGCTGCCAGAGAGGCAGCCTCTGCAAAAGGTGAAACACACAGCTGCGGGAACAACCACGGGAACCATCATATTTCTTCCGTGAAAAACTTCCTTTCCTGTAGGCTGAAAAAAAATTTTTGCAAGAAAATGATATTTTTTCTCTGCATATTTACATTAGATATTGTCCTGGCATATAAAGCTAGAGAAATTGCTAAATTAATTAACAAAAGTTGGACTACTAACAAGCAGAACTGCTTTTAGTTCCTGAACTCAAAACACTTAAACTATAATCAATATTCATATTTCATCTAATGTTTTGGTCACAGAGATCTCTGTTAAAGATTCTCCTAATAGATGGCTTTAAAAACATGGCTGAGAGGTAAGTCCTCCCTGCCTCTATCACAAGTTAAAGATGTGTTTTTTTCAAATCAGAGCTCAATTAAACACTGCCATCTTATATATGATGATTAATGGTCAGGGATCCATCTTCTTCTTCATTCTTTGAAGAAACAGATGGGCGTCATTTAATTCATGGCTTTTTCTGGCAGTTTTTCTTCAAACTTTATCTAATGCTTCATTTTAATGCTGTGTATAAAAATCTCAGTCTCCCTTCAGAGCACTATTATTCTGACCATGGTATGGGGACTAGGACAAAAGCTTTTTTTATCCTCTTCTATTCCCTCTATACTCTCCTCCTCCCTCCTCCCCATTAGCCCTGAGCTGCTTCACCCCCCTCTGCCCCATTCCAAAAACCTGAGCTTTTCTAGTCATGCTGCCAGAATTTCTCTCATACTTTTGAATCCTCTCAACATGTGGTCCTTAACTTGTCCCGTGTTCAATGTCTCCCATCTTTCTTACATAGGGCCTGTGTAGGAGACCAGCACCATCTAACATGGCAAAGTTTGCAATTCCAAAGTTTTGTAATTCCAGCAGTGCTGAGCTGTGCCCTGCTGCCTGCCTCTCCTACCTGCATTGTGCTGTGTTGGGTCACTGCTCAGTGCCAGGCAGCACCAGATTGGGGTCACTGCCCGCCAGCCAGAGTTGCCCTTGCTGGCTCTGCCCTGGGCAGTGCCAGGGGGATGCAGGAGCAATGCAATGTCTCTGCCCTGGGCAGTGCCAGGGGGATGCAGGAGCAATGCAGCAGCTCTGCCCTGGGCAGTGCCAGGGGGATGAAGGAGCAATGCAATGTCTCTGCCCTGGGCAGTGCCAGGGGGATGCAGGAGCAATGCAATGTCTCTGCCCTGGGCAGTGCCAGGGGGATGCAGGAGCAATGCAGTGCCTCTGCCCTGGGCAGTGCCAGGGGGATGCAGGAGCAATGCAATGTCTCTGCCCTGGGCAGTGCCAGGGGGATGCAGGAGCAATGCAGCAGCTCTGCTCTGGGCAGTGCCAGGGGGATGCAGGAGCAATGCAGCAGCTCTGCTCTGGGCAGTGCCAGGGGGATGCAGGAGCAATGCAGCAGCTCTGCCCTGGGCAGTGCCAGGGGGATGCAGGAGCAATGCAATGTCTCTGCCCTGGGCAGTGCCAGGGGGATGCAGGAGCAATGCAATGTCTCTGCCCTGGGCAGTGCCAGGGGGATGCAGGAGCAATGCAATGTCTCTGCCCTGGGCAGTGCCAGGGGGATGCAGGAGCAATGCAGCAGCTCTGCCCTGGGCAGTGCCAGGGGGATGCAGGAGCAATGCAGTGTCTCTGCCCTGGGCAGTGCCAGGGGGATGCAGGAGCAATGCCCTCATGGGCAGCATGGGCAGTGGCAGCACCAGCAAACCTGGACTTTCTCAGGCCAGGGAAAAGACAGAGGCATTAGGACGTGCAGTGGAGACTGAGGGGACACTTTGCTCTCCTATAGATGGTATATGCTTTCAGAATATTTATAAGCTTTAGGGGGGGCTTGTTTTGTTATTTTGACAATAAATTAATATGTGCGCATTTTTTTAAATTTTCCAATTCATATGCAGATGTACACACAGTAGTGAGGTCAAATGCTGATAAAATCCCCAAAACTGGGGAATTTGTGTTTTGACTATTTTTTTCACTGTAGGCTCAAAGTATGTGCTAATTCTGCCAGCCCTTTGATATTTTTCTCTTTCCAGGGTGTTGATTCACATTTTAATATACAGACAAGGATGTGGTGGGCAATGGAAGGATGGAGGTTCCCACCTCAGAGGATTCAGGGTTTTGATTTTTCAAAGGTGCTGGGCACTCCTCTTCTAAAACTATAACCCTCCTCAGGTGTCTCAAATCAAAGGACCACGAAAAGAACCACAGACTATTAATTTTTCTCTGGTTTTAATTAGGAGAAAATATACTTTAGCCTTTCCCAGCCTGTGAAATTTTGGCTCTTTCCCTTGCATGTCTTTCAGTCTAAATGGCACAAGTCTGGGGTTGCTGCTACCAGCTGGAAGCAGAATCACTTCTGGCAGCAATTTGCTGGTCCCTGAGGACTTGGGACATTTCCATGTCATCCTCCTAATCAGAGGAATGTGGCATTAATGATATAGCTTTTCCCTCTGAGTCAGTGTAGAGGCTGACACCAGTTAATACAGGAGAAGGTATCAAAGTCACCTGATAGAATAATATATTTAGAAAGAAAATTTCTTCTTCACTCCTATCAGTAAGCCTGAAGCAGCGGCACCCCTATTCCTCTGTAGCTAAGGGACACAAAGGGGTGGCCCACGCAGTTGCTCTGCAGCAGGGAAAGCCCCCCTTGCTCCATCCAGGCTTGTGCTCCTCCAGCCCTTCCATGGGAATCCCTCTGGGCTCCTGCAGGATTCACAGATGAGAGCCAGGCTGTGGATGGCAGTGAGGAGTGCTGTGATCCCCCTCCTTGAGACAGCTATAAATAACACTTGATACAGTTAATCCCTTGAGATGTCCTGATGGTTTTGGGATCAGATTTTATCTGCTGCTGTGCTTCCCATTTGTCCACTGGTGGGATTCTTTACAGGCACTTCCAGCCTTTATTATCCTCAGAGCTTTGTGTCAAATGCTGATATTGTTGTTAATTGCTATTTGCATTACAAGAGCAATTACATCTTGCTGTTCTTTAATTCCTGATTTATTGATGAATATTTCCAACACTGATTTAGCACAGAGCCTTTGCCAAGGTGAAAATTGACTATTTGTTTTGTTACTTTGCCAGTGTCTAATCCAGAGCAATTCTTTGCCTCTTGCCCAATGACTACCCAGTTTTCTTCTTAGTGTCTCTAAGGTGTGTATCAAAGGCTTGAATTTCCCAGTACTAGGAAAGAAACTCCATTACTTCATTCAGTCCCTTGTTGATTCATACAAAACTTGGATCTGTGAGACAATTTAGGTAGCCTAATTCCTTTCATCATAGTTTTCACCATGGTTTTCCCTCACTAAATTTCCTCAGTGCCTCCTCCTTGGAACCACAGCTAACAACACTTTGCTGCCTTCATTATGCAGGAAAGGGTGAAGCACCTACAAGTGTCCACATATGTAAGCACTTGCAAATTAAATGAAATTGCTGTTCTGAGTGTGTTGGTTTTGCACTGCCTTATTCTTGGTGGGGAGGTGGTGGCAGGCCACAGAGGTCTGTAAGAAGCTTCCAGAAGTTTCTTCCATGTCCAGCAGAGCCAATCCCTGATGGCTCTGAGGTTGAACATGCTGCTGGCCAAGGCTGGGCCAATTAGAGTAGATGGTAACACCTCTATGATACCATATTTAAGAAAATTAAAACAAAGATTGTCAGTGCAGTTTTCATTCCTGACAGAGGAGTAAGTGAGAACGTGTGAGCAGAACATCTCTGCAGACACCCAGGTCAATGCAGCAGGAGAGGGAGGAGATGGTCCAAGCTCCAGAGCCAAGATTCCTCTGCAGGCCATGGTGATGACCATGGTGAAGCAGCTGTGCCCCTGCAGCCCATGGGGATCCACAGGGAATGCAGAGATCCACCCACAGCCCATGGGGATCCACAGGGATGCAGAGATCCACCCACAGCCCGTGGGGGAGGTGCCCATGCCGGAGCGGGTCAATGCCAGGAGGAGGCTGTGATCCAGTGGAAGATCCCTGGAGAGGGGCCCTGCTCCCAGGCTGGAGCAGCCTGTCCTTGGAGAACTGCACCCTGTGGAAGAGGGACTCACCCTGCAGCAGTTCTGCTGCTCGTGGGATGGAGCACATCAGAGAGGTTCATGGAGAGCTGCCTTCTGAGGGAGGGAGCCTGCAGTGCAGCAGGAGAGCATCTTCTCTCCTGGAGCAGAGAGAGGAACCATGGGAGGTGCACTGACCTGTAAATCCCTACTCCCAGTCTCCCTGCACTGTTGGTGAGAAGGAGGGAGGGGTTGGGATCGAATAAGGTGTTTTTAAGAGCTTATTTTACTTCTCATCATAGTGCTCTGATTGTGTTACTAATAAATTCACTTAAATATCTCTAAGTTAAGCTTCTTTTGCCCATGATGATATTTAATGAATGATCTCTCTCCTAGTCCTTATCTCAATTAATGAAACCTTCATTATATTTTCTGTCCTCTGTCCAGCTGCAGAGGAGTGAGTGAGAGGCTTTTGTGGGTGCTTGGCATCCGGCCAGGGCCCAAACACAATATCCTCATGTGGACACTCTTAGCATTTAGGAATAATTATACTGAAGTAAGTATTATGGAATAGATTTTGCAGCACTTTTGTCCCAAGGGTTTTTCTACATGAGAAAGTCATATAAATAGGACAAGAGTTTAAAATTACTTTATTCTATGGACACAAGCCTGCCTCCAATTCCTTCAGATTGCCACTTGGGAAGCAATTTTCAAGCTATTTGAAAAGGTTTAAAACACTCATATTCCAGGTAACTCTGCTGACACAGGAGAGTTAGTCCAAAAGAGCTAACAGTTAACTATATCAGTGTAATTAACTGCATTGGCTCTGAGAAAGCTTCCTGTATGACCAAATCCTAAGTTTTCTGCTACCTAAAAAAACCCTTAAGACATCTCTGTGTCTGGGTTTATATTGTTAAATAGTATTTAAGATAAAATTAAAGAAACATTTAGACTAAAATCTTCAAATATTTTAAAGGGAGCATTTTGCTGAAACAAGCCTGCCTTCATATTTTGGCGAAGGCTGATATTCACTTTTCCCTCCTACCAGTATTACCTTCTCAAGATGGTAAAGGCTACAAAAATGGGAACTCTGTGCATCCATCCTTTTCCTAGTATTAAGCAATTCTTATGACATTTATAGTTTGCTGATAGACTGCAGAGAAGCCAGATGCTTTATGACTTTTCTACATTGCTATTGTCATATTCTTACAACTGAGTGAATACAGCATGAGAGCATAAAAATGAAAGTCTGTGTTATGCCTTTGCCTGTGCTAAATTAAATCTAGGTCTCCAGAAAGAGACAGAAACTCTAGATGTTGCATGTCTGGGCTGAGACCATGTGTTTCATTCAAAATTCACTGATAAAAACGGTAATGACGTGCTTTGAATTTTTCAGGGGTGTTTCTGCATTTTTGATGGTATTTTCAGCCAGAGTGCCATGGCAAGGCCATTTATACCACCCTCTCCCATAAAGATGCAGTGCTAAGGCAACTGTGATCTTTCTGTACTTTCTGAGGGAGAAAGCACCAGCAGAAGATGGGGATCCACTTTGCAATGGTTTTCATGGTTGTGAAACTGAAGGAACTTGAATTCAAACCTTCTGTGAAAGACTTTCCCAGAGGTACTGTATTCCAGTAAATCTATTGCCCTCTTTTTTCACAGAATGTGTAATCAAATATAATGACATCTATGATAATTTAAAAGTTTTGACATGTTCACAAGTGGGGAGAAAGCATATTGGAGCTCCTCAGCATGTCAATGAGTGACCCCACCACCAAACAGCTGGTACTTGATGATGTGCTGTAGAGAAGCCAGATAATTTATGTCCTTTCTACAATGTTACACTCCTTTACACAGCTTCTGTGTCTTTCTCAAGTCTCTCAATGGCATACAGAGCCCACAGAAATTACAGTAAAATCAGCCATGCATACATCAGATCAGGGGAATAAATTTACTTGTTAAGTCTTTGCTTGCTTTTGCCTTTTTTTTTTTTTTTTAATTTTAATAAAGGAACTGTTAAGGTTATTGCTCTGTGGTAATTTAATCACACTGTAGTGAAGAGCAGTGGTATCCCATCTACCAACAATCTTTTTAATCGTTATATTAAGTCTCATACACACTCTTTCATGTAATTCCAAGTGTGAGGGAGAAGATAGGCTGTACATTGCCCTCCTTCCTAAAGCTCTTCCTCACTACCAGCTTTCTTCCACTCTTACTTCTCCCTCAAGGGTCTAATGATATGACAAGTTCTTCCACTACTCTAAGTCCTTTCCAAAGACCAACTTTTCTCAATATTTTCTTCTGTCATTGCACAGTCCTTCACATGTCTGACATCCCTGGGAATGACACCTTTTGTTGCTGTATAAAAGAAGAAACAAAAGAGGAAAGTGATGTTCAAAGTCATTATGACTTTGACAAAGAAAACTAGAGATGAAACAGATTTTAGTACTTGGGTTGCCTTTGTTAGGGGTTAAACAGGCACTGGGACACTGAATTCGGGGAGTAACTTGGGCTCATCATTATTTGCTATAAGAGAGTGAAGGAAAAGCATGAAACTATGTTTAGTTGCCCACTTGCTTGTCCGTCTGCATGGCACACACCTGCCAAAGCAGGGGGAATGCTGCCATTTCCCTTTTTCACCATTAAGGCGTGGGTGATATGTGGGGTACAGCTAATTAAGAAATTCTTATAGAAAAAATTTTCTGAGTGGCAGTGCTGAGTCAACAAAGTTGAAAGGTTTCACAAGGGATATTTTTTAATGTAATCTCTAATCCAGTCTCACAGGAAGTCATTAAAATGCTTTGTTTTAAAAGGCCAATGCATTCTGTGTTTGATATAATTTATTATATAGAAATTGAAATAGTAAAGCAGGAGTGAATGTTCTTATCTTTTGTGAAGAACCTTCTTTATAAAGCATTGCCTTTTTGTCCTTATTTTCCAATCTCAGGATATTCAGGCTTTGTCAAAATCCAGAGAGGTCAGTTTCAGGAAGGTCTTTTGGTGGCACTGTCCAACCATCCAATTTCTCTGCAAGGTTCTACTGCCTTTGTAGGAATAGAAATGGAAAGATAATACCAAGTCTGTCTGTCTGTATAGATATTACATGGACAGATGGGAGAAGTAAATGGCCGTAGAATAAAACACAAGAACTTCCATTACTGGACATGAGGAAAAACCTTTTCCCATTGAGGGTGGCAGAGCTGCCCAGGGAGGCAGGTGTGCTGCCCAGGTGGAGTGTCCCTCTCTGGAGACATTCAAAACACACCTGGATGTGTTCCTGTGTCACCTGGACCAGGTGACCCTGCCTTGGCAGGAACCTGGACTGAATGATCTCCAGAGGTTCCTCCCAACCCTAAGGATTCTGTGAATCTGTGATTATGTGTGCCATTAACTCTATTGCTGGCAACATGACTCCAGTTTATAAAATCTATTCTTTTACAGCTTTCTTTACTTCTACAGGTACATACCTCCCTTGGAAATTGTCTCTTTCTTGCCCATGAGTTCTTTCCATTCTTTATTATATTGCATCTCTTCAAGATGTTAAACTAATATTTCACAGAATCACAGAATATTCTGAGTTGGAACAGACCCACAAGGATCATCAATTCCAGCTCTTAAATGAATGGCCCATGCAGGGATTGAACCCCCAGCCTTGGTGTTTTTAGCATCAGGCTATAACCAACAGAGCTAATCTCAGGGTATTTGTCAGAAAACTTTGTAAACCTTCCTGAAGTATTAAAATACACTAAAACTTGACAATGTTTTCATCACAACTTGCAAGACTGATTGACTATGCAGAAAATTATAAAATTACAACATTTTATTCAAACTGTATTATATTTATTATACAAAAAATAGTCTCATAAACACATAGTTAACAGAAAAACAAAATAGATTACATTAATTGCCTTTGACAAAAGCACTCATGTAAATTGAATGCATTGAAATTGTTGATACTGAAAATAATTTTTAAAGTGATAATTTCTTTAATGCTTTGTATGAAGCCACTTTCAGAACACTGCATACTTGTATTTATGGCTGATTTCATCCAAGTCACTGTTATTCCTGAAGTGGGAGCTATTTTCTAAATAAAGTCTATATTTTATATTCATCCCAGGTCCTTCTGGAGGTCTGAAGCCAGAAGGAAACAATAAGATCTGCATTATATAAGTCCTACAATATCACAGATGAACTTTTGCATCTCTGTGACACACCAGTACTTCTTGTCCACTGTCCCAAGCTGCTCCATTACTGCATTTCACTAAAGGGACCTCAAGTGAAAACTGGGAATAAGGCCAGGATGCATTGCTAATTTTGTAGGCTTGTTTCCAAACAGTCTTTTCCCAGGAGCACACTGCCTGTGCCCTGTGCCACGGGGGGAAGAGTGTCAGCTGGTGGGTGCAGGCTGGCGTGTGACTGGCGTGTGCCAGGGCACTGGGGCACATGGCTGGGCTGGCATCCAGCCCACTTCTCTATAGCAGGACTGACTTGAGAACCAGGCAGTTAAAAACAAATTTGTGAATCCTGGCATTGGCAAATCACCCAAATTTGGCCATTCATCTTTTAACAGATATGTGTTTTATTGTTCGGTAGAAAAACTCCATCAGGCAACTGAAAGATTTTCCCCAAAGAAATGCAGACTGCTGTATATTTTCTTTTCTTTTACCCTTGGTGGCATTAAATAACAGCATATTTATATTTATCTGCTTATATTTCTTTGTTTCTAGTTCTCAAAATTTCCTCACCTAACAAACTGTTTGAGAAAAGGCTTCTTACAGCTCTTTGTTAGGTCAAAGCTGCTGCTCTGTCTGTACAATTGGAGTGAGATTTGGATGCATGTGTGTCATACAGTTAGCTAAGCCACATCCTATAAAAGAAATTAGTTATATAAATGGAAATGGATGTATGTCTGTACTGGGAGCAGCTGCCAGCATAGCTGCTTCAGTCAAATACCTCAGCTCTGCCAGTGCACTTTTCTCACCTCAGCACTCTTCTCACTGACCGCCGTCAGTCACGGAAGGCACGTGATGGAAAGCCTTCCCTCTTCTCCCTCTTTAAGAATATGTGGGGAGCTTTTCTGAATTATTGCCTCTGTTTTTCAATATATATAAATGAGCAGTTTAACAAGTGAATTTACATTCTGCAGCACTCAGCTGCAGCTCTGTCTTTAAATTCAAGGTGCTATCCCTAAAACAACAACATTTTTCTTCCTTGATTGCATCTACCTGGTGTTCCTGCAGGCACATTTAGGAATACTATCATTGCAATTTGCATATCTATTTTAACTCTTTTAAACTGTGTGTTTACAATAATACAATGACAAAATTTGTCATCCCAAATGACTTTCTGTTACTGGAGGGTCAGTGCTTTGCATTTTTTGTTTGAAATAACACAAGCAGTACAGCCAAGGGCAGGGGATGAAAAATTACTAGACTTTACAATCAGCATCAGGAGCATCCACAAAGGAACAATAGCAGTAATAGCAAACATGTTCATCTGTGAACTCCATAGGACATCATTAAAAACTGCTTTCCTTTCTCTTTAAATAAATACTTAATATTCTGTTTTCAGTTTAACAAAAACAACATTTAGGAGTCACCACATTACTCTGGATCGGTATCAATTTGCCTAATAGATTATTCTACCCCTGACAGCAGCCAATACTGGCTGTTCAGAAGAAGGTACAAGAAGCACATTAATGATCAATTACGGAAGAATCTGCCTTTTGGGCAGCAATTCACAATTTTTATATGCTGGTCACCTTTTGCAAAAAGGATACTGGGTGTACCAAACCAGTACATGCAGACATGAATAATGGGGTTTCTGCCTTCTTTTATAAATGTTCTTTGATCTGTCTAATAGTTTAAAAGTCCATGTTATCCATTTTTAAATAAATTATGATCCATTGTATTTTTCATATTGATCCATTGTATTTTTCATCCATTGTACTTTTCAGGGTGTGGTAAGGCAAAGGGGGCCTCATGGCAATTGCATAAATGATACATCAGGGTTCCCTTCCTCTACCAAGAGAGAACCTGAAACAGTCATTCTGGCATTGCAGGTTTTAGAATCCTGAAGAATACCTCAGAGATGTGTGTCTTGTTCCCATCTTTCCAGCCTCAGTTCATTCCTATGAGCTTTGCAGAAGGCTGAGTTCCTCACTTTCAGAAATCATGTCCAATGGGGTGGTGAATTCGATGTTTTGTGGGTTACCTCTGCTTACCTCTCTGGCCAAGGCATTGTACATGATTAAACAGAAATCTCGTAACTGAAGCAGTGTGAGTTAATATTCCTTGATCATTTCCATTTGAATCAATGGCCATGTGTCTGAACCTAACAAAAGCCTTTATCCTCTTGACTTTTGATCATGCTAAGATTTGGATATTTTTGACCTACTGAATAAAGGCTATGTCTAATTTATTTCAGTAGGGTGTTTAAAATTCTGTTTTTTCAGATTTTTTGGGCTGGCTCAGATTGATTCTTTTGGGCATTGGTAAAGACACCATATAGCAAATTTTTCAGATTTAAACAGGTTTTAAGGTGGAAAGAATGTAGACAAAATAATATTTTTCAGTGTTTTTCATGTGTCCCTTTTTGTAGTATCTTGCTGAGAAATAACTAGGAGATCAGTTGCTCTGAATGGTTTCACACATCTGAAAAATCTTGAGCTCTGAAAGGGAAGAGAAGGAAGAGAGAAAAGAGGAATAGAGTTAGGCTTTCCACCCTCTAGGAATGGTGTCTGACATGTGTTAGACCCACTTAAGTTTTAGATCACATAACTTTTACTCATTTGCTTCTGGTTTCAGGACATTTTTTATTGTCATATGGTCTTAGTGCTGCACTTTTGTGTTGAAAAAGCTGTTCTGAGTCATTGCATCTACTAATGAAAGTCAAACCAAAAAGGAGTCTCATTCAAGCACTAAATTCAGCACAGTGTGCTGTGGAGGCACAGCTGGCTGGGTAGCCCTCTGCAGCTGGGGAGAGGGCTGTGAGTCAGAGATCTGCAGGATTTAACCTCAGGGGCAATGGAGCAGCTCATCTGCTATTCAGAAAGGCCCACTTGAGACAGGCAGAGACTGAGGAGGGATCTGATGTGCAGCTAACCCAGTAACAGTGACAGCACTGGAAAAGCAAATATGATTATTATAATCTTGGTGTCTCTTCTGCATACTACCCAAGCTGCTAGCCTACATATAAAAAAGCAAAATGCCATGCAAGTCCCCTCTGTATTGTTCTTTTCCCTACTGTGCTTAATGGCCAATCAGTTATATAAAATAGGTACAACTCTCTGATAATGCTTTTGGAAGTACCTGTTTAGTAATCCTTCTCTGAACATCAAGTTTTAACTGATGGAATTTATTAACATTTATATTGCCATGGAGCAGAGAGACATCAGCTAGGTTATAGATACATTGTGCTAGGTACTGTAAAAAGAGAGGCTACCAGCATGCCACATGAATCCTTGCTCCATATATTTATTTTATGAAATATATCTTCTATATTTGCATTAATGCAAGGTGACAAAACATTGTAAAATTGACCAGCAATTTATAGCCTCTTTATTTTTTAATTAAAAACATAAATATGCTTCTGTGTAGCAAAAGAGAAGTTTTCTAAAATGGATTCAGAATTACTTAACTATCTTCATTCCTTCCACCCACAGCTATAGAGGATTTTTCCATAAAGATATGGAAATAATTTGACTTTTACAAAATATCAAGGAATAAATGAAGAATTAATCACAAGCTTTTATTAATATAGCAGTAGGTGAAAGATTAACTTTCAGTAGTGCACAAATATTGATTCAAAACTCACAAACAATGCCTTTATCAGTTATCGAGGAGTAAAACATCCCTTGAACAAACAAATGTAGACATTTGGAACTGTCATCTCAGGGGCATGGGAGGCTGGGAGGAGACACAGCCAGGACAGGTGATCCAGACTGACCAGAGGGATCATACAGCATCATGCTCAGTATATGGAGCAGATGAGGAAGAAGGAGAAAGTGTTTGTGGTGGTGGTGGTGTTGGTCTTCCCAAGTCCCAATTACATGTGATGGGGTGCTGCTCTCCTGGAAATGGCCTGTCCTTGGGAAGCAGGGAACTAATTCCTTGTTTTGCTTTGTTTGTCTGCATGGCTTTTGCAATAGGAGACCAGGATTCAGTAGTTCTGCTGCTGGAACTAGTTATCAACAAGTGAAATTGAACTTACTATATGTGTAGTTGGAGGAAAACTCAAAGCGCTGAATTCTGTCAGTGTCCTGAAAGAGCCAATGCGCAGTCAGAAGTGGGACTGTTCATGACTCAGCTGTAAGAGATTTTTCAGCAGGGTATGATTGTATAAGGAGTTTGAAGAGTAGCACTAACAGTTAACCAAACAGAAAAAGTGAGCTAACAGACTTGCACTTTTGTCTGAGTTCAAGGAAGGAAAAATTGAAGACATGGAGGTAAGTGGAAGGTAAAAGGCAAAAAGGTTTTCTGAAGAGAAATTTGGCCTGACCAGTCTGCTGCCTTTTTCTGGACAAGGCACTTTTTAGACACAGAAAACACAACTGATCTATCCTACCACACATCACCTGAAGGATCCCTTGATATGGGACATTGACGCCTGAAGATCACATAAATTTGTACAGCAATCAGAAAAAATCATTGAAGAAAAGTCCCTCAAGGCTATTAAATATGCATACACCTATTCCAATTAGGAAGTCTGTGAGCCATGGAGGTAAGGAGACATTTTGAGGGAAGTAAAGCTGCATACTCAGCCCATTTTTATTCTCTTTTATATATGTGGGCTATTGACAGATAGACCTTTAATCTGATCAGTATGACTATCCTCATTCTCCTGTGTTCTTGTATGAACAGCACTGCATTATGTGACAGGAAGTTATTAATTAAGCTGGAGAAGAAGTAGGAATAATTCCAGAATTTTTAAATGGATAAAGCCAGGGCAGTATTAGCTATCCCAACAGTGATTCTTCCCATCAGCGCTGATGAGGCCACTCTGGGCACCATTCTGGGCTCCTCAGAACAAAAGAGATATGGAGTTCCTCCAGAGAGTGCAGTGAAGGACAACAAAGACGATTCAGGGAGTGGAATACCTCACATTTGAAGAAAGGCCAGGAGAGCCAGAACTGTTTAGTCCAGAGAAAATTATTAATCTATATAAACACCTAGAGAGAGGATGCAAAGAGGTCAAAGCCAGGCTCTAATCAATGGTGCCCAGAGACAGAACCATAGGGACACAACCCAACAGGCACAAACTGAAACAGAAGAGGTGCTGCCTGAACATTGTGATACATTTTTTACTGTGAGGGTGACCCAGAACTGACACAGGTTGCCCAAGTAATCTTGACATGGTCCTGGGCAATGTGTTCTGAAATTGATAGTCCAACCAAATAATTCCTGTGGGAGGTGTGTATTAATTACCTTTCCCTAACTTGTAAATTATTAAACATGAATTGCATTTAAAGTGTGAAGGTCAGAAAGAATTCAGCTGTTTAGAATCATTAACTAGTCAAGACTGTTATTCTCAAATCTAACAGAAGCACTGAATATATTGTGGCTAAATCTAGTTCTTCACCAGCTAAAATTAAACATCTTTTTCCATGAGTTCATTGTGTGGTTGAGTCTTTCTGGGAAAAATATTTAGAGGATACATTTATCTCAGGTGCATTTCTGAACTGATTCACAAAAGCATACACCAATATTTTCATAGGAATTAGGATCTTCTTAGCTGTATTCCATAGGGGCAGAAAATGTTTGACAGGAAATGTGTTTTTTAGCATGTTCAGATAAGCTGTCCTCTGGTTGTTTAAGATTTAAGTTCTTATCACCTTAATAGTCATTCTTGTCAAAGCAGATACATGAGCAGCTGAGGTCTATATTTATAGAGATTTATGTTGAATCTTAGTATTTTATTTAGGAAAAGATGATGTTGGTAAGTTGTCTCAAGGGCCAAAATTTACCACAGGAGCAAATCCAAATGGATTTTAAAAGACTGTCATCACAGAGGCTGATCTTGATAACTAGTGGTCTCAGTATTGTTTCTTTATGAGGCACTGCTCAACATAAGGCCTGCAGACATCTCCAAGAGAAGAGGGCAGATATAGGAAGCAGCTGGTTAGGCTCAGCTTAACAGGTTGTAATGACCAATGTGAAGCAGTAAATGTTTTTAGGAGGAGTTAAAAAAAAGGAAGCTGGAAGAAAAGGGGCTGGAGGTCCTGAAGGTGGCCGTAGGAGCAAGGGAGGAGCAGCCTGATGCAGATGGAACAGGGGCAGTGGTGCCCTGCTCACAACTGTGGAAGAGTGTTGGGTCACTGTACTCTGTTTGTGGAAGTAAGGTGATGAGTTTGAAACTTGTCCTGGAGGTACAAGTGGGACAGTCTGTGACTACTGTCTGGTGGGTTGAGGTGGGAGTTGCTGGTATGCTCCTTTACACACTACCAAAAGTATTTATGCCCATGGCAGTTCCACTGTCTGTGTGGAAAGCTCTGTGTGTTAATTGCCAGGATACAGCTTTTTGTATGAGCCTATGGAGGGCTCACGTTGAGGGAGGCTGGTGTTCAGGCACCCATTTTGACCCTGCTCTGACTCCGTGTTTTCTCTGCACGTCTGCACATTCTTGGCCTCATGTTCACACTGACACAGCCCAAAGAGGGATCAGTGGCAATATTATCTAAATCCCATCAGTGTGCTTGGATCCAATGATGGCAGGAATATACACTATTTCTGCACAAACAGAACTGTGACGAGAAAAGCAAGGGGGATGGCAGATGGAGCTGCAGCTCACCAGGTGTGGAGGTTTACAGGGACTCCTTGTCTGGCGTTTTTACTCATTACCTTTTCATATGGTACTTTCTTAAAAAAAGCCAATGTAGTTCTGCTCTTTCAATTATCTGTTTGTGTGATTGTACACATGTACATATCTATCTTATAATCTTTCTCTGTAATATTGCCAGCATGGTTTTTTAAAAATCAGAACAGTTGCCAGTAGCTCTGTCTCTGCCTGTTTTATTCTCCAGTGAAGGTACAATTTCACAGAGCAGATCTAACCCTTCTTATTTCCCAGAATGTATGAAAGTTTGATCTTTTTAAAAGGAAAGATAGGAAAGGCACCTTGAGTATTATTGCTACTGCTGCTTCTCTTTAATGGTTATATGGTGACACTGCTTCGCGTAGGATTACTGTCACTGGCACAGAGGGGATGGGAGATTGGTTGCCTTGAGGAATGAGATGAGATGGTAAAGGAAAGAGGATGTTACCTCTGCAGCATCTGGCTCCATCTCTCAATTTTCATTCCATGTGTTCTGTGTGGAACCAAAATAGGGTTTGTAGCAGTTTCTTGCCTTTGCACCGCTGCCATTGTTAAGCAACAGAAAAGAGAATGAGAGAATTGTGAAAAATCTATTTTACTTAAAATAGCTGTACTGTGTAATTATTTAAAAGGGCTTAGCAGGCAAATGAGACAAAGCCAAAAGTTAGGCAGATCACCAAAGGTACAGAATACAGTGACAGAGTGATGCATAAAATACTTTGGAAAGCATTGATGTAATTATATTACTTATGTGCTCATATTGCAGTGAACATGATTTTCAGAGTGCTGCATTTTTTTTTTTAACTGAACTCAAAGCCCAAAATTTATTAACTAAATTTTGCAATGTGCAGCAAAGGCTGAGGCTTTTGCTGCAAAAATCAGATTCCAGTACATTGACCCCTTTGGAATACAGCAGTTAGAGCCAATCTGAGCCATTTTTTCTTCATGTGTACCAAAAGGGTCACAATTAAAACTGTCATTGTAGGAGAGAAAATTGTAAAAGGAGTGAGGGGCCCAACAGTGCATGGAGAAGAAGAAATGTTTTAGCTGACCCCCACCTGTCAGAGCACAATTCCCTCTGCAGGCAGGGCCATGCGTGTGTCTTGAATTTGCACTTGATGTCAAACAAGCAGCTGCTCTGCCAGTGGTTTTATCTTTTCACACTCCAAAGTTATGTCTATCCCATATATTTTAATTAAAAATTTTGTCCCATAAAAAATCTCAGAAATGAGAGATTTGAGTTTTCTATTGAAACTTTCCTGTAACAGTCTATTACTAGAAGCCTGTTTGTATCAGGGAAAGGTAATTAAAGAGCCAGAAGAGAAAAGAAGGGAAAAAAAGTATCTCACCTTTCTGGCATATTTCCAAAGGATTCAATTAGGGACACACTAAACAAAATTTGTTTAAAAACATGATTGATGTTGGAGCTTTAACAAGGCGCTGTCATTGGATAGAGGGGCTTTTTATTAATGCATGTGGCAAGATAGAAATGTGTGGGACAGGATGCCAGGCTGTTGACAGTGTTTGTGTGTTGTATATGTTTTACATTGAGAGATGGGCTGTGTAAAAATTCATTTTGTTTCTTCTTTCACTGGTTCATTTCTTTAATCTGAACTGAAACTGAACTGAAACTGAAAGATCTTACTGTGAGGCAAGCAGTTTTGAGTGAAAAGGGCTGTTAAGAAAATCTACCTTGAAGGAGAATGTTTTATAAATAGATTGTTACTTTCTTTTTAAAACCTTAGTTATTGCACTCCATGCCATGTATACTGCAGAGGGCTGAAAAAGCACTCATGATCATTTGCTATTCCTGAATTTCTGTATATGTATATATGTGTACATATATATGATGTATATGTACACATTTCATACACATATATTCATCTATACACATATACATCTGGATGATATGTAAGTATGTTATATGATATATACATATAGGTATTTATATGTCAGCACCATCAATAAGAGAAGGAAAATGCTGTTAGCACTGCCTATCAACACACTTTAGAGGGAGAAGCTGCTTGGAGGGAGGGCTCTTCATCACATATAGAGAAGAAAAACAAACTGTGAAATCGTTATTATCTTCAAAAATACACTTCAAAACTGAGTAGTCTTCTTTTTTTTTTTCTTATGGTCATTTAATCTGCCTATAAATAGACATATTCTCTTTTCCTCTTTCTATTTATTTATTAATTCAGTAGTGATTAGTTGCCTTGTGCACAAAGTAGCCCTGATGAAATTAAAAATTTGATTGCTTTTATTAAGAGATTATAGCTACATCTTGCATACAGATACCAGTAACTCTGGGGAAACATAAGGTGGTCTTGCACAGTGTTGGAAGAAGTTAAAGTGTAGATGCTAATCAGCAGTTTAAAACACATTCTGGAAATACACACAATGACCTTTTCCACCAGGCTTCTAAAGAAGATTCAGACAGTAGTTAGGGGTTACAGAAAACAAGAAATTTTGTTCAGGAAACACTAAAGAAAATAGATTCATAAATTGTTTAATGGTGATTTGTTTTAGCCGAAAGAGAATTTGTGAATTTTTTGCTTTTCTTTCTAAAGATCTCTAAGATTTTCTCTTAGAAATTAGAAAGATGAGCATGGTAAATACTTTCACGAAGAATGAGATTTGAAACTGCAAAAACTTAGGTACTTGAATAATTTTACTGAGATTTGTGGTTGACGAAGTATGTATATATTGTTTGCATTTCACCATGACTTGATCTCTTGCTTGTATCCAAGTGCTAAGAGCTGGCCCTGGAATGAGCCCAGCATTATTCAAAGTGGTTTCATGCAAGTCTTAATTCAGGGGCCCCTTTTATTTTTTGATGCTTTTACAAACATTGAACGTAGTCTGAGCATCAAGTCCATTCACAAAAAATTGCAGCCAGACAATAAATCTTTCAAAACCGCTTGTGTGATTGCTTTTGCTGCAGCACCAGCTACTTAAAGCGTTGAAGAATTGTCCAGTAAATAAAAGGTACTGTTAGAAACTGCTGATAAAGTTTAGAGAACCATATAGTGACAAATTCCAAAAGGGCAGTCTTTCAATAGAGAAGACGCTACATTAACATGAGGGGTAGAAGATGAAAGGTACAAGGGGTAGAAGATGAAGGGTTCAGAAAATCTAACTTTATAGAGTGACACACTCAGACACATTTCCTATAGGTCTAAAATGAAAATTGCCATTTAAGAATAAAATTTTGAACAAATGGCCGAGTTAGCAGAAAGAACTAGGACCTTGGAATTTGGAGAAAATACGTTAACACAAACATGTTGTGTACATATTACCAGAAATAAGGGGGAAAAGGCAATAAACCAAAACATTTTTCTGAATATATGTCTCCAGACCTGCACTCAGACAATGAAATTTTTTCATCTATTATATCAGAGCCATTAGATGAGCTCAGTAAATTTACCATTTGAAAACAACTGGGTAAAATATAGCCCTTTTTTTCAATGAAAGAGCTGTTCATACTATAGCCATTTTAAGTATGAAAAAATATGGTTTGGGACAAAATATCTGAAAAGGAAGAGACTAGGCAACACTGTTAGGAAACAATTTTTCTATTGAAGAATCTCCTAAAATTGGCCAAATGCTTTTGCAACGGATAACGAGCTATATTTCCTGACTACTGAGTCTGAGAAATTCTTAATTGCCCATAAATCCATGTACTAGAAAGTTTGGAAAATTTAATGAGTTGGCAACAGACTTCAAAGAAAAGGATATCATGCAGACTGAATTACTGGAAACTAAAAGACAATGGATAAATAAGGACTGCAGCTGAATTCTTGGGGATTTAGGACAAACTAACCCATATACTTTGTATATTTAATCTTTTTTTCATGGTCAAGGATATCAGTCTTCTACAATGATGATAACTTCTACACATAGTTTGGGGCATGAATTTCAAACAATAATACATATCTTGCTGAATTGAAAATTATCTTGAGCTGTTCATTTTCCCCACTTGTGTCTTTAGTTGCTTGAAACAGAAGAGTGACATAAAGTAAGCTTGTAAGAGTGATGAAAGGTAGTCAGGTCTTTGTGCGGTCTCATCCTCCCATGCACTCTCACACCTACAAACTCCTGCTACTCTCACTGCTGTACTACAATACCTCCCTGCTGTAATCTGGTTTTGTTTCTCTGTTCTTTGAGAGTTTGATGTGGCCTGACTTGTTCATGAGGATACTCATATATAGAAAAACCTGGTTTTTGGAGGCTTGGGCCTTGCATCTTTGAACTTTGATTTAATATGTTGATTGGGATTCTGATTACGTGTCTGATCACTTTAAAATCTATGTAGGCTCCATTAGAACACTGTTCCAAAGCTCCTCCTTTTTCTCATCCCAGTTAGCATTTGTGAAGCTTCTATTTCCAACCTACCACGGAAGTAAAGACATTGCAAAAAAAAAAAAAAGGCTTACAAACATCAGTTAGTAAGAGCAGCACTAGCAGATCTTAGAATCATAAAATCTAACCTGATGGTTGGAAAAGACCTTTTAAATCATCATGTCCAGCCATAACCCAGTACCCCCACTATTAAAATGTCCTCAGCCGTGAGCCACCGGTCTTGAACACTTCCAGGAATGGTGACTACACCACTAGTAGCACATTCCAATGCTTTACAACACTTTCAATGAAAAAAATCCTAATATCTAACCTAAACCTCCATTTAATCTTGTCCTGTGTATTGTTACCCAGAAGGAGAGATTGACACCCACCTCACTGCAGCTTCATTTCAGATAACTGCGGACAATGATAAAATCATCCTCCACAAGCCTCCTTTTCTCCAGATTAAACAATCCCAGCTCCCTAAGCTGCTCCTTATAGGACTTGTGCTACAGCCCCATCACCAACTCCATGACCCTTCTCTGGGCTCACCCAAGGATCTCACTGTCTTTGCTTTAGTAAGAGGCCCAAAACTGAATGCAGCACTCAAGGTGTGACCTTACCAGTGCTGAGTACAGGGGGATCACCACTACTCTGATCCTGCTGGCCACATTATTTGTGATACAGGCAAGGATACCATTGGCCTTCTTGGCCACCTGGGCACACTCTGACTCATGTTCAGCCAGCTGTTCACGTTCATGTCCATGTTTGGCACTTCCAAGTGCTTTTCCTCTGCCCCCAGCCTGTAGCACTGCCTGGAGTGTTGTGATCCAAGCACAGGACCCAGCACTTGACCCTGTTGCACCTCATATAAATGGTCTCAGCCCATCAATCCAGCCTGTCCAGGTTCCTGTGCAGAGCCTTCCTTCCCTCCAGCAAAACAACAATTTCACCCAACTTGGTGTTGTCAGCAGACTGACTGAGGGTGCACTTGATCCTCTCACCCAGATCATGGATAGATTTTAAACAGGACTGGCCCCAACACTGAGCCTTGGGGATCCCCACTGGTGAGCAGCCACCAGCTGGCTGTGGCACCATTCACCAGCACTCCCTGGCCTGGCCAGCCAGCCAGTTTTATTCCTGCAAAGGGAGCACCTGTGCAAGCCATGGGCTGCCAGCTTCTCCAGGAGAATGCTGTGGGAGGCAGTAACAAAAGCTTTACTGAGCTCCAGATAGACAACATCCACAGCTTGTCCTTATCCACTGAGCAGGTCACCGGGCACTGAATGGAGATCACGCTGGTCAAGCAGGACCTGCCTTTCCTAAACCTATCCTGGCTGGGCCTGATTCCCTGGTTGTCCTGCCCATGTTTCATGTCCATTCTTTCATGATGCTCCAGATGATCTGCTCCACAACCTTCGCTGGAAATAAGATGGGATCACATTTCCATCTTCTGGTCAATTAGGACCTACCTGCCTGGTGGACCAGGACTGATAGTAAATTACTGAAAGAAATTTGGTGAATGATATATGAATAAAACCACAGAATGTGGCATCCTACACTTTGATAAAAATCTTGTAAAAAATGTTTCTGTGAACATGTTACAATATATGAAATAACTCTACTTAGTCATGTAAATAAAGTTGTCCAATTCAAGTTCTGCCATCTCAGAAGCTATTGGATAACATTCCCACTAATGGGCTGTAAGAAGTCCTGAATAATGCCCAGTCATTCCTAAACTGAAATAAAACCAATAATTTATTAATGACTACATAAATACAATAAGATGGAGTATATCTTGTATAATTTTCATCTTCTGTAGACATTTAGGAAACAGGCATTCTGGAAAACTCAAAACTATCATAATGAGTATCTTAGATTGACTATGTGTTGTACACACTAAAAATGAAAGTACCTGAAAACCCATTTTTCTGAGGCTTTGAAAATAAATTTTAATATAGCAGTTCTATTTTGTATTTGCTACAATTGTAACAATTGTAACAATTCTGTCCCAAGGACTGGAAAGTATTTTTGAGACTATAACAGCAGAACAGGTATCTGATTGTGGCTTATAATTTGTTTCTAATTTCTCCTGGCTTAATGACCACCCTACAACTGACCAGCTTTTAATTGAGAATATTCCCCTTTTGTATAGGAACAGGTCTGCCTAAACAGAGAAAACACTCTAACCATCTCTTCATGCTTGTTCTCTCCCCTCCTTCACAGAGGAGCCTGCAGGGCGTTCAGCCAGGTTTCTGCTTGACTCACAGTGCCACAGAGCAAGAGTTACAGGGTGTTTAAGGCTTTCCTCCCTGGCATAAAAGGTCTGGCTAGTTAGACAGAATCTTAGCATAGATCTCAGCTAGTTAGAATCTAAGCACAAAAATCTCTTTTCAATGTGAGAACCACAACTGAAAAAGTCACAGAAAAATAAAGCCTTTTCCAAACCATCTTCCCACAACTCTATTCAATACTCCTCATCAGTCTAGAGTTTTTTTCTTCCTTCTTGGGGGACACTGACATGGTGCACTTCCAAAGTGAAAGGTGACACCTGCTGTGAAAGCTATGAAGATTATTGGTGTGTCTAACTTCAAATAGCTTCCAATCTTTCAGTGATTATGGATGCTTCCTATCAAAACTGTCCAAGATGCTGTAACTTTTATGTGGGTTCCTGCAAAAAGATAAACCTTGGAAGTTGCTGGACTGTAAAATAGCGGAACACTATAACCCTGGCAAACCTTTAAAAGATAAATCCTGGCAGCCACTGGACTGTACAACATTAACACACTCTGACACCTTTGGATGTCTGAAACTCCAGAGAAGGATCCTAGAGGTTGTTTTTCTCATGTAACAGAATGTTACCTCAAACATGCACCTGGCTTACGCTCATTTACAACTATCCTGTGTAAGTGCTTGTATCTCCAGTGAGCTCTTTCTAGAAAGGCAACAGTGACAATTACTGAGTTGGTTTATGTTGGCTTATAGACTGTACTGATAACTGTGAAACAAAGTCTGGCAATTCCAGGTCTCAGAACAATGGCTTATCTCTAAAACATAAGCTACAAAAATAGTCAATAATTTTAATGACAATGTAAAATTGTTAGTAATTTTGCGGGTTTAAAAAGTTTATTCTTAAAAACCTTTCCAGAAATGAAATCTCTAACTCACTTATGTGAGAGACTCTACCTACTAGAAATCTCTAGGAGCTGGGTAACTCAGATTTCCCTGTCCCAGCTGCAGGAGCAGCTACCTGAATTTTCTTTGTATGTTTCACATAGTTCTGTTGCAGCAGCATTTTCTTGACCTCCATACTTCCTTCTCACAAATTCCTACCTGGCATTTTCCTCTGTTCTGTTGCAGCACATTTGCCTGCACTCTGACTCCATGTCCTCATCTTCACGCTTGTCTGACACTCCTCTGCATCCCTCCTGGTCCCTACATTAGTCTCACTCAATTTGCTGTCCTGTTTCCAAATGCATTTTCCCTCCCCACTGCTCCCACTGTATCTGATGTGTCCGTATTCCCCTGTCCCCTGCTCGGCCCTCCCAGAGTAGCTAACAGACCATTAGCTTCTCTGATGGCATCCTGTCTTCTTCTCAATTGCAAATAACAAGGAGTGGCATCCATCTTCACTGGTTTACCCTCACTTTCTTCCAGAAGCCTTAAAAGGATTTGGCAACCAATCTTCTGAGATCAGTTTTGGCCTGATCATGGTCTTGACAATGGGAGGTGGAAAACGTTTTTCTTACAGATCAAATTTCACAGGTTTTTAAATTAAAAATTAATAATAAGTATGTCATATGCTAAAATTTGCTAGTAATATATTGATAAAACCCTTCTAACTACTCTTTCCTGTGATATGAACAACAGGAAGGCTGGTGGTGGTGCTCACAGAGGTCTTGCACAGCATCTGCAGAGGTGTGAGCTCAAGGCAGATTTGAGAATGGGGCTTTTCCTTGGTACTGGTCAGACTGTGCTCCAGTGAAAATCTTACAAAATGTTAGCATCATTTACTGAGCCTCAGCCCTAAATAAGTGAACCTTGCTTGCTTCAACGGCTTTCACCTCTCCATGGAAAGTTGTTCTGTGCTTTGGAACAATTCTGCCATTTCTGTGACATCTGTCCGTAAAAAATTAGAAATGATGGCAACTTCATTACGGTATCTCTAGCTGCACCCTGTAGAAAACTAATCATGATCTAAAACTAGATCCTGGACCTAATAAAATACTTTGCCTTCTATGACTTCAGAAGCTATATTTTTTTCTAAAGCTAATCTACCCTTAATGTATGGGGAGGGAGGACAATAGACCATGTAATCTCAGTGCAGGCTGGGAATCTCAGGCATGGTGGGTTTTGACAGTTTTGAACAGCAATCCATCACTTCACAGACAAATAGAGGCTACAGTCTCTTTGCAGCAGCTCTTTTTCAACACCAAGATGACATCCATCCCTCTGCAAAGGAATGTATGATGTCAGTCATCCTCAGAGAGAAATAGGTTTCAAACATGACTGGGCTTGAGTTGGCTGTTTGCAAGGTGGTTTGAGTTTTTTGGGGTTTTTTTTTCAAGAAACTGGTTCTCCAATGGTGAGGTGATATTTTTTGTCACCCAAAGTTTTCAGCAAGTGCAAACTAAAGTACTATGCCTAAATAGTGAATAGCAGCAAACAGAGGATCACAGACATGTAGCTACATGTCACAGGGGAAACAAGAATTTATACTGGCATATGCAAAACTCCATCTGAAAGCAGAACTGATGCAATGTGTACATCAGAGCATTAGGTAATGATATCCTCTACTGTTATTTTCTTTGATGAAAGTTTTGACACCAGGGGAAAATATTTGTAAATATTTTTCTAAGGCAAACTGCATTATATATATACATGATACAGTGAATTTGTTGGTGAGTTCCTAAGAAGGTGGGATGCAATACAGCAAGTATAATTTCAAGTTGATTGTACACTTTGATTCAGTATAGTTCATCAAAACATTTTGACTCAGTATGGTTGATCAAAATAGTTGAGTTGTGTTAGGAGTTAATTGTAAAATATACTGTACATGTAACAATCAATACAATGTACTCATAAGGAAAGATCAAAAATTACATGAAAATCTAAATGTTAGATTTTCTTTACTATTTCATTCTTTTACTATACAGTACTTTTCTTCATCATGGTGACCTTGTTAGAAGTCTGAGATTAGGGACCATGCTTTCCCATGATATTATGAAAGATACTTTACTCTCAGAGGTCTACAAAGCTTTCTTTTCACTTACATTTGCAAATAGAACTGTGGGATTATGCATCTAGGTATTTCCTTCATTATTTATTATCATGAGCATGTATTCTTTGAATAAATTTGGAGAAGTCATTTGGATTGATGGATATGAAAATTTAATCCATCAGGGACTGGATTTAGCAAAATTTTAATATTAACAATTAACAAGTAGACTTGTTTGTTAAGAACAATTTCCCTGGAAACAGTATATCATAATCAAAAAGTAGTATAACAAGCCAAGAACTCTTTCCTAGCAAATCATTTCCTGCTGTATTTTTTGATATTTATTCTGATAGAGAGGAATATAGTAATTGTTTAATTGTTTCCTATTGATATGTCCAATTCAATAGCCCTCAGTCATCAGTCACCCTATGGCCCTGCAGCAGTAATTTGGCAGTTCCATAGATTTTTAAGCCATCAGGGACCATTAGATCATCTTGTCTGATCTTTCTGCATAAAGCAGGTCAGAGAATTTCATCTAGTTATCTCCTGTATGGAGTGGAGCACTGGGTATGTAACCAAAGCTCACACTTATATCACAAAGTTTACCTTTTTGTGGTTTTTAAATGGGGAACATTACCTTCTATTTCATACCTAAGATGTGCAGATTCATTATTGTTTCCGAAGACTCTAAAATACTGGGATTTAATGTGCTATAAATGTGAACAGTAGAAATATTTCCAGTGATGACCTAACCAGGATTTTTTAATCAATATGATGAATTGGATAGTAGGACAAATTAATCTGTAGTGTCTCCAGCAGGAAGGAGCTTTGCCAATTCAATTCAAGTTTTTTTTTTATTGTAATATTTGCTGATAATTTGGAGAAGGAAAGATATACAGTACAAAAATGACATTTTAAAAAATGCAAAAATAAAAATGTCAAACAGAAAGTAAATTTTAATATTCAATGTCATTAAATTTAATTTATGAACTTTTCCTTAAATTTCAGATTAAAAATTCACAGCGATTATAATTTCTTTTATCTTCATTAGCCCATACATGTGTTATTAAGTATTTGTTAGGTATTTCCATAAGCATGTGATAATTTTAGTGTTGAGAATGGAAACAAAAAATTCTTTTACACTAAGATCACTGGGACAATATAGTGATGCTTGCCCTGTTTACTGTGTGCGCCAAAGAGTCTCTCTCTGAAGTTATGCAAGAGGTATTGCCCAGCCTGCCTGAGATTGCAAAGTGCCTCCCAGTTCCATGCCTGCTCCTCTGCTTTTGAATCAGACAAAAGTAATTTATACACAAAGGGATGGAGCCCTCTCTGAACATCTGCAATGACAGAACAGGAGTGGGTAGTCCACATAATTTCTGACTTCAGTGAATGTGATTTTAGTCTGGCTTAACCAGGCTTTCTATCAAATGGGAAATCTACCTGAAAAAAAACAAACCTTTAGAAAAGTACTTATGTTCACTGGTTTATATTTGCCTTTTTAGCATCATTGTCCTTCAGTTTTCCACACTGAGCAGTATTGTTCTTGCTGCTGTGAGTCTTTTCTGGATGTTTCTTGAAGAGGTTCCTCTTCAAGCAGCTTTTGTGAACTTTCTTGATGGTCAGAATTTCAATTAACAACAAACCTCCTTTGGAAGAGGATGCAGTCAAGGCCATTTTGGTTTATTATGTATACTGTCTATTTATATTTACCTACAGTCTGTGTATATTTAGTCAACTTTAAACACACACAGAGATGTGTTTGCTGAACAAACAGTAGCTTCTATTCCAAAGTTACATTTACAGTGAGCAGAGTGAAACTTTTAAGGTTGGTAGTACTTACATGGAGTGAACTACTACATAAGAGACACTGAAACTGCTTCCAATGGTTTAAAACTCTGCCCCATCCAAGGATTATTAAAAAAAATTGAAGTAATAAATTAAAGATATTAAGACTTCAGGCTTTTTGTTTTACCTCTGAACAGCTAATATGACAACATGTCATTGTTTAAGTCCAGCTGGCAACAAACCACCACACAGACACTCACTCACCCCAACTTCACACCCCCACCACAGTGAAATGGGGAAGAAAATCAAGGCAAAACTTCCAGGGTGAGATAAGAACATTTTAATAATTGAAAAAAAGTAAAATATAGCAATTATAATAGTAAATAACAACAACAACAACAACAATAATATAAAAGTAAAAACAGTGATGCACAATACAATTGCTCACCATCTGCTGGCTGATGCCAGACCAATGTCTCTGACACCCAGTCAGCCCCATTTCCAGGTAATTTCCCCAGTTTTTATACAGAGCAAGCTGTTCTGTGTTGTGGAATACCTCTTTGGGCAGCTCAGCTCACCTGTCCAAGCTATGCTCCCTCCCAGTTTTTTGGGCTCTTCCTCACTGTCTGAGCATAAGGCACAAAAACGTCCTTGACTTAGGAGAGACACTTCTTAGGAACATCCAAAACATCAGTGTGTTATCAACATTATTCTCATTCTGAATCCAAAGCACAGCACTGTACCAGAAACAGAAAAGAAATTAACTCTATCTCAAGTAAAGCCAGGACACAATACAAACAAATACTCTAAAATTTAAAGAAAATGAAAGGAAGTTGTTTCAATCCATTGGAAATTTATAGATTCTGTAATTTAAATTTTTGGGAAGCAGTAAAATAAGTGGCACTTCTTCATGGTCCTGTAGTATCTGCTTCTCTGTGCAGTTTGACTCTGATACCCAGTGCTAGCAGCAATAAACAGATTATGGTCCTCCAGTTACTGCTCCATTTTTATCTTGTTATTTGAAAAGCTGTGTCCTTTCTTCATCATTCATCACAAAGGTGTGGAAGTGGAGGAGGTGACCAGCAGGGTTATGAGGGCCTAGAAACACAATCCTGTGGGAAGGGAGTCCCATGAAGGAGACTGCCAGAGCAGACAAGGAATATCAACATGGGAGCCAGAGAGCATCAAGCAAATGTTGAAGATGCCCCCTTTTACATGCAAAAAAATATAAAGCTGAGGGGAAAGAGTCATTCTAATTTACGTACAATAGAAGAATAATACTTATTTTTTCTTTTCTTTTTTTTTTTTTTTTAAATTACTGTTATGGAAAGGAATGTGGATAGCACCCTCACTATCATGCCTTCAAAAATGAAACTTAACATATATGACAGGTAATCTGAAAGGTGCTGTTTTTCTTGGTTTAGGATTTGTAACTGCACCCATATACATTAAAATAATTTGACCCTTTAAAAAAAAACTGCATTAAAAGATTTCAGTGAAAAACAGCATAGATACTCACTTAGAAATAGCAGAATGGAAAGAAAAGAAATTACTAGTTTAGGGTCCTTGCAAATCTTGAAGCTTCCTGGCATGCAAAACTCCTACATTTTTCTTGCCAAGAACAAGAAAATACATATTTCATCACAATGGCCTTAACTTTGACCGGTGCATTGAGGCTTTTATGTATTATTTGTATTACATTGATTTAGAGTAGAATTCATCTTCACTACATTTAGTCATTTAAAGTTAAGGGTTTCATCTAAGCTATTTGTCCAGGTTCCCCTTATAGTAAATGGAGAAAGATAAGTTCCTCCAAATGGCAATTCATTCCATTTTAAGATAGGTGTGTGAGATAGACTGGATGAATTGCTCTCCACTGCAGTCTCTCTCCATTGCTCTAGAGAAGTGCAAGTGACTAGCCTAGGCCAAGTATCCAACTTTCAGATGGCTAAAAATTAGTCAAAATCAATCCCTGCCACATACCTTCTTTCAAGGGATGTATTTAACTAAGAAATATCTCAGTCAATTTGCTGTGTGTTATGTTGCCAAAATCTGATATCTGATATTTTTTTGGAATCATATACCTTAATGAGCAGCCATAATATCAAATAATAGTAAAATTACATATGAGCAAGTGGTTGACCAATACATGACATTAATGTGCACATAAATCATTCTCACATGATTCTCTTTCAAAGAAGGGCATTCATTTAGACTTCTGGTAAAAAACAAAGCTAGGGTTTTTTTTGAAGCACCAGTTACGATTTCATTTTTAAGTATTTCAGAGCTGCCAGAACTAAGTACTCCTGAAAAATCAGGCTGATAATATTATTTTAGGGTCAAAGCAGGGGAGGAGTTGCAGTGTATTTTTTTCAATTTGATAGGAATTGTATTTTCAGATTTTATTATGTGTAAGTATGAGATGTGCAGTACCCACAGCTATTAATTTCTTTGAGTGTCTGGGTTTGGAAATGATGCAATAGATTTCAACACTATTGTCTCTTAGCAACCTCAATTAGTGTTTGAAACAAAGCAGGGTTTGCAAGCTTTGACTTTTTCCCACGTGTTCACAAAGTCTTGTTTGTGTGTGAACACATTAGTGAATGAATGCACTACTAACAGTTTTTAAAAAGGGGAGACAGGCCATCAGCTTCATAAATGATGAGAACGAGCATCCAGGGGCAAGCAGGAGCGGCCCTTGTGGAGCCCTGCCTTTTTCCCTGTGCACCTGACAAGATATGCACATCCCCTAGGTGGCTGAGTTAGCCATGCATGCCTGCACATCACAGCATGCTTTCCTTCCAAATGCTGGTAGGAAGGGCTAAAAAGTCACTGCAAATTAAGTGTCACACCTGGCAGCAGTGTAGGCAGCAAGTTGCTACCAGACCTTCTATTTCTTTCCTGTCAACAAATTGCCCTCTGACCTGGAAAGATATGTCTAGAGTGAGAAATTATTTGCCCTAGATTCAAGCTGGTTCTGTGTCCTGTTCAATTAAAACCAGGCTTGAAAGGATTTAAATGCCTTTAGCTCAGTGTAAGCACCAGTTTCATTAGCCAACTGCTCCAGAAATAGCAATATTTTCAATGCCTAGTCCTATGGATGGGTCTTATGGAAGCACAAGGTTCCTACTGATAGATAGGAAAATTCTACCAATAAAAAAAATATTTTGGTTTCTTATTTTCGCTCACTAATTATAGCTATATCCTCTGACCATATTTTGTGAAATATCTCTTCCATCTCTAAAGTTTGGCACTTGCATATTCAAAAATAAATCACATTCTTGCTTCACAAGAGCTCCGTATGAATAAATTTGCATTCAGAATAAGCTGGTGGGGACAGAAGAGTGAGTCTGGCATTGTAATGACAGAGCTGTATTACTTATATTCATTTTGTGACACTTCATGTTGCTAGAATCACATCAAGCCCTGACACCACTCAGTTTGCAACAACCATGGAAGACTATGTAGACTCCCCCTAATGCCTTGCCATGCCTTGCCATTCCTTGGCTCGCCATTTCCTTCTCATTCCTTTTGCTATACTAACACTTTAAAATAAAAATTTAGAGGCAACCTGTTTTCATCTCACTATGAGTGATCTTGGACATTCAGCACCTTTTTCAAACCTTGCAACTCTGCTGCACCATCCCTGGCAGAGCAGACAAGCAGAAGCTGCATCCAAGGTGCATATCCAGAAAGCTCACTGTTTCATTTATGTTGCCTGTTGCCATTTACATCTTTTAATTCAAAAGGCAGAAGCACTTATTATTCAATAACAAAAAACTGACTTAAGATTTTTTTTTTCCAAGAAGCATGAGAGAAAACTCCTTCAAGAGCAAAAACCTAAAGCTGACCATTACTCAGTCTGAAACCACAGTAAAGAAGACTACAACTCTAATAAATGAGGATCCACAAATCCTTGGATTGATTGCATATTCAAATTTTGATACTCACAGTTTAATTCCTACAAGCAACTAGTAGGAAATAGGAACTTTTTTAAAATCCCTAAAAATAAATTACTTAGTCCTCAAACTAGCCTCTATTTATCATTAGTGTGTCGAAAAGAGAAAAAACAATGATAGATTAACAAAAGAATATGTTTCTGTGTTATTTTTTATATTTTTTTCTTTGAATGAATACAGCAAATATACAGCTATAACATTCCAGCAGAAACACAGGATGGCTGTAGGTATAGACAGAGAGGTAGATGGCCACAGACTGATTGTCAGAAAGACCAGGCACAATAATTTTTATGGAGAAGAGTGGAAACATTTGCCAAGAGTGCTACAGCCATGACAAAAGGAAACTTTTAAGATCCATCTCTGTTATAAATGCCTTAGAAATTCAGCTTTTTTAGTGTGACCCACTTGTGTTTATCTGGTGTGCTGCAAACCCTCCTCTACATTTTGCCTTCCCAAGGAATGACTTTTGTCCCTGGGTTGGCCAGAGGCGTCCACGGGGACTGACTTGCTGCTGGTGGGACTGCAAGGCTGGGCATGGCACTGGCAACCCAAGTGACACATGGGCAGTGTAATTCCCCTCGGGCTGTGCAGACCCCAGCTGTGCTGAGGCTGAGGGCTCTCATAGCCCAGCAGACAGACAGACAGACAGACACACGTGGTCACTCACCCACAGGTTCAGTCCCTACACATCAACAGGAAACAGAGGGTCCCAGCAACCTGCCCAGTGAGGGAGAAGGAGGTGAGAAGCCTCAAGCCCTGTGTGAGCCCAGCTGTCATTTGTACACTGGCTGCTGTGACAGAGGACTGGGAACAGGGTGGCATTTGCCAGTGCTGGCTCTGGCCACCCCAACAGCCCCTGTCTGACACCTGTGTGTGCAGTCTGCATCTCCGACAGCTGTGGCTATTTGCCAGTGATCCCTGGAGCTTTGGGTCTGGAAATAGGGGACGGTACCACCCAAAGCAAGAAGGTGGAAGAGCCTGCAGTTCCCATGCTGGACAAAACCACTGGATCAAGGTTGGAGAGGACAGACCCAGAACCTTTTTGCAGGGCACACAGCTTTGCATGTGGTCATCGACCTGGAAACCTCTGCCTACGGAATATGATATCCAGTCCTCAGGGTTGACAACAAGCAGGGAGAAGAAGGACAAGGGAGCATTAAAGGGAAGGAATTTTAACCAGTAGGCCCTTAAACAGTACACATAGGCCTTTTAAGACCTTGAAACTCTCCAAAATCAGCAGCAGCTGGATAAGAACTTTCCCATTGGAGTCCAAAGATTTAAGTGCTGTGAAATTTTAAGTAGTCTGTAGTTACTTTGGTGGTTTCTTTTATTTTTTCTTTCCTTTGGTAAATATGATTAACTTTTTAGAAAGCTGAAGAAAATAATTCAGCATTTGAAGGCAGATGCCTGTGATGACCTAACAGACTTTTTTTTTCCTTTTTGTTTTCATCACTAAATACTTCTCTGGTTCTGTCAATGTTTCAAATAAGATTTCCAAGCATCAGTGAAATAGTTTCATGTTAGGGGGTTATTTTTATAATTCAGTGCATCCAAACTTCATGAAAAATATGCAAATCGCTTTCATTATAACCATATCTTGTAGCAACATGCAGCATACATAGTGCCAAAAATGAATGCATTCATGGCATCTTTTGGGTCCTAAGATCCAATTATGTCTTTTGTTGTTCCTTTTTGGCTTTCTGTGTCAGCTGCATGCTCTGTAAAGTTACTGATTACTGACCTGTTGGCAACTTTACAAATCAGCTTTGAAATGCAAGCTGTCAGTAGCTCTTGAGTACCCCAGTCCCAGGTTACCAAGGCCATGAAACGCTGCATTGAATTTTTAATCAGTTTTCCCTCTGCTTCTGCTTAGCTTTTTCCAGGTTAAGGTCAATTTTGAAACCAGCTGAATTCTTTAATAATCACTGTCTTTGCAGTCCTCACTGGGTTCAAAAGGAAGAACAATTTTTTCACTGCATTAATATTAATTTTTTTACTGTGGGGGCTTATTACAGGGGCATATTTTCTGTTTAAGTATTCATTGTTAGATCACAAAGTGCACTGCAGTCTAGCCAAAGTATTGCCTCATGAAGATAGGAGTGAACTGCCACTAACCCGAAATTTCACTGGTCCCACTTTTAAAAGGAAGCAAGGCTGCTATTGTAACCCATCCTACATTTTTCCCTGCAGCCATGTTACTCAGAGCAGAAAGCTTGCCACCTCAGACACATGTCCTTTGGCTCACCTTTCTAAATGTGACAACTGCAGTTTATTTAGTGATTCTGCCATCAAGCTTTGATGTCTATTTTAAAAAGTTGCAGCTCTTTGTCCAAGTAGGCAAGACCAGAAGTCATCTTAATTAGAGCGCTAGAAATTAGGAGCTAAACATGAAACAAAACAGTCTTTATTTTCTCTTCAGTTTATCCACAGAAAAAATTATAATTTAAAATTTTATTTAATGAGTAGGTGTTTATTTGATTACAGTAGTGAATAATCCATGAATACTTTATTTTCAAGGATCCTAGTGATGCTAGATTCTACAAGATTACCTTGCAGCAATGTTAATTTAAAGGTTCTCAGGCTATGATGACACACCTAATCAGATAGCTAGCACTCTTTTTTCACCATAGCTTCTGCATGCTTTTACAGAATCTCATAACAATGTGGTTTTTTCTCCCTGGAGTGAGAAGACAGTTATAGCTACCTTTACCATCAAGGAGAGCAGGTCAGTAAGAGGTACCACTAAATGTGGTAGTATTTCTGGTTCAATGGTCAATAACATATGATAAAAAGATGATGGTATTTAGTCAGTTCTTGAGCCTATCTGTTCTCTTTGAGGTTAGTCTTAGAATGACTGGGATTTCTGGGCAGTGATAGCAGTGCCACTCAATTGAATTCCTGCAGTTGTTTTAAAAGCACTTTGCCCCCATACCACTAGGAATCTTGCAGCAGTTGTTGACAATAATTGCTCAGGAGGAATCCAGGACATTTGAAGTCTGAAGTCCACTGAAGTTGGATTTACTTATGTCTGTGAGCAATGCCTTATACTGAATAAGTAAAGGTGCCATATAATTAAGATTTGAGGAAGCTCGTACACTACAAGTATCTCAGAAAAACAAAAAAATCACAAAAATGGAGGTAGCTGGGGAAAGATCCTATTGCTTATGCACATTTGATATCAAAAAGTAGCTGATGATTCATGAATAACCTTCAAATAAAGCACCTGAAGAATCAACCACAAAGTTAAGCAAACAGTCCTGTGGTTTCCAGGTGGTTATCTGTAAGGTAAGTTCTGGTCTGTCTTTAAGCTGTAGTCAAAATTCTCCTGTGTCTGGGGTTTAATGAGCAGTCCTTCTCCACTATCTCTCATAGAAGTTGATATTTTTCTGCTTCCTTTTTTGGATAATGGGCAAGAAAAATAATTTGGTCAGTCTCTTTTAACTGATGGAAACTTTATTAGTCATGAGGGCGCTTAATAATAATTGAGATCCTTCTTCTTCAGTCCTTTTCAGTGGAGATTTGTCAATAGTTAACATGTTTTGTGGTAGTAGGATGCCCAGTGCATAGAAAGACATAGAAACACTTGCTGGACTGTTATCAAAAGGTTATTCCCCTATGAAGGCAACAGTAAAGATACTTTCTCAGTGGCATTTACTTACAACATCTTTAAGGAATGTACTAATTAACTGAAAATGATGTCTTGTTAGCAAAAAACGAAAAAGAAAGAAAAAACCAGAAGCAAATAAGATGCTTCCTTGAAAATTTTGAGAAAAATTCAGATTTTCTATCAAGTTCTTGTATTGTGGTGCTGTGGGAGATCTCTTGCCTTCTGGGAAATTCTTACTGCTGGGCCTGGAGCTGCTCATGTTCTAGTTTTAACACTGGATTTTAACCATCTCTGCAGAGAAGATGAAGAAGTAAGCAGGTCCAAAACTGTTCAGACTTTTATGGATGCAGGAGTCTATGCTGTTAAACCTGTCTTAATTTGAAACATTGGAGGTGATAGATCCTTTATAGATTTCCTATGAGCAGGTTGCTATGAATATGTAGTTACTGGTCTCACAGACAAGCTGGGATTTCACTTAACCACACAGGAGACAAGCTTTCAATGAGAGCTCAGTATTCTGGTGCTATTTGTAGTTATTTTATTGAGCCTATTTTAGTATGTCCAGTCCAGCACACTTTATTGACATAGTTGAGAACAAGAATGATATCTCTTCCATGTGGCTTGGAAAACAGGACAGCGTTGGAGAAAGCAATTATTCAAAGATCTTTGAAAGGAAAGAGGAGATAATGCTGAAAATAGCACTGATAATGGACAAAGACTGGATAAACTGAAGCTGAAGGAGAAGTGTAGTAAATAGGCAACTTGAGGCAACTTCATTTTGAGAAATAACTCCTGAATCAAAGATAGCTGCTGATGACAACAGTTATTTGGACAGATAGCACCCATAACGTGATAATTGATGAGCAATCCATTCCTTCATTCCATCATGCAAGGTTTTTTAGATTTTAACTTTGTGGTTTTGATCATCACTTTGGGTTGATCATAGGAGAAACTATAATGGTTTTCATTGGTAAGTGACCTGTAAAATTGACTGATACCCCTGGGACTTAAAGTTCAGTACAGTTCACATCACTGCCCTCACAGTGCATAACTGCATTAAAAAGAGTAAGGGAGAGTAATTATCTTTTCCAAATATGAACTCAGAATCTCTGAGTTCAGAATACAAAAACCAAAAACCGTGAAGAAAACTTGGCTAACTGTTGCTCTGACATGCTTTACCTGGCAACTGTCAGGGTTTTGAGAAAGTCACAGAAGTTGAAGTGTGATATTAGTGTACTGTGAAAGGCATGAAGAGGATCAGAGGGCTGTTGGCACCTTTGCTATGAAGAGAGGCTGAAAGAGTTAGGGTTGTTGATCTTGGAAAAGAAAAGGTTCTGGGGAGACCTCATTGAGACCTTCCAGTACCTAAAGGGAGCTCATAAGAAAGAAAGAGAGGGACATTTTACTCCAGGAGATAGTGATGTGATAAGGTGGGATGGTTTTAAACCAAAAAAGGAGAGATTGAGATTAAATGTTTGGAGGAAATTCCTTACTGTGTATGAAATTTTTGCCCAGGGAAGTGTAGGATGCCTCATCTCTAGAGGAGTTCAAGGCCAGGATGGATGAGGCTTTGAACAACTTGGACTAGTGGAAGGTTCCCTGACCATGGCAGGAGGTAGAGTAGGATTATCTGTAAGATCCCTTCCAACCCAAACCATTATAAGATTTTATGATTCTGTGACTAATATTTCTCATGGGCAGTGAAATCCCTCATTATCCCTCATTATCCCTCAACACAATGCCATGCCTCCCTACCATTTAGTGTATCTTAAAAAGCAAAACAGCCAGCTGATATCCCAGTGATCTTCAGACACAACATTTCTCATCAGTGCCTCAAAGATGAACACCCTAGGGAAGACTAAGTCAGTTTCTTTACAGCCCTGATGGGAAAGGGAGCACTGCCATGTCCTCTTGCTGTCAATGCAGAAGAACTCATCAGGGGATGAGCTTACAGAAGCAAACATGCAGAAGGAATTTTTAGGGGTACACTAAATTCTTATTTTACTCCCTGTACAACAAGACCAAATTGGGAACAGTTGTTAGCTTAGTAGTGACCAGGGATAAAAAGCAAAGTTTGAGGCATGCCATTGTGTATCACACCCTGCACTCTGGAGTCTGGGTACAACCAGAAAGGTTAGGACTATTTTTTGTTGCCTGGCCTGTTTTGTTTTTGTTTTATCCCCAGTCATCTATGGAGCAATGAAAAGAGATCACAGGCAAACCCATCTCTTTGCTCATTATGCTTCCTGCTGTTTGGTGAGCAGCTACTCACATGAGGTATGTATTTGCATGCAGCTTTTCCCTTGCTTTGCCTGTGTCTAACCAGAGAGAGGAACTCCAAAGAGACTCGTTAAACCTATGAAAGCTGCCACAGTTTGTCACATGTGGCTTTGCACACGCAAGCAGAGCGTTGCTTTATTGTAAGCTGCAAGTCTCTGCAACAATAGTATTTCATGTCATTGCTTTAGTCTCAAGAGAAGCTGCTATTAAATGGTAGATGTTAGTTTAATATTAATAATTGTCTTAACTTCATACATCTACAGGTTTTCAACTGGTAAAAGGGAGCTATTCATTTTTTCTCATGAAAACAACATTCCTCTGAAGGGAATTTAACAGATGTACGGAGGCTGATGGCAGGTGCAGCATAATGAAAGCAAGATACTTTGAACTGTCAGTGGCTCTCTAACTGCTCTTTGTATTACCCTGGCAGAGGTGTGCCTGCTCCAGTTCAAAACAGCTGCTCTCTCACAAGTGTACTCCTGGCTCCCATTCACCACCCTGCAAGGAAAAGCAGGGCTGCAGAAGGAGAAAAAATATAGAAAAAAAATTATCTGGATCAGGTGAAAAACATCTGCCTGAACATCAGTATAGTTTAGAGCAGTCAAGAGAGCCTGTAATGTTTTATATAACTTGCATATTGTCATTTTTAAGGGGGAAGGCTCAGAAAATGAAGATTCATTAAAGCTGTAGCACTGGGTGTCAGGCAAACCTCTTTCATCATCCAGCACACCACCGTGGGGAGTGCTGCTCTTCTGCAGAGTGTTCTCCGTTTTTCTCCAGGTAGTATTAAATTGGTGCTCGGGCTTCTGCCACTTTTCTCTTGGAAAAGATATTAATAGGTCTTAGCAGTAAGGGATGTTTCTTTCTAACTAAACTACAAAAAGTCTTTCTCCCATTTTATCTTATTTTAATTATGTTGCTAGTTTGTAAGGCATTAAGAGCATCTCATTGTGCCCCTTTTTTGCATTCTTCACCTTTTTGTCATTTGAATAACAAAGTGGCCTATACTCAACATTTTTCACTTATTAATCTTTTGACCATTTAATCAATTTTGTGCTTTTATTTTTTTCTTCATAATTCCCTCATCTCTGTCCATATCTTTCCAGATAAAACTCTCAGAACTCTCTGCAATATTAATAAAGAATGCATAACACTGTAGTAAAAAGGTTCTTAACATGGTTTTGGGGTGGCCTGAAAATCTCTTGAGGTAAAGTCATAGTGTAAGCTATACAGCTCACCTGGAATTATGAAGTCTTCATACTAAGGTTGCAAGATATAAAATTTTGAGACCGGTGCAGAGGTATTTTCTAATATTATTGATATTCTAAAACTATTTTTCTAATACTATTCCTTCAAGTCTATTTTTCTCTAATTTTTGTTTTTCTTAGTCAATCAATCAGTCAATCAATTCCAAGAGGAGATTATATCCTTCTACACTGTATACAGAAGCCCTTCTGTTCTGCCATGTGCTTTTTTATCCATGTGGCTACACAAGGCATGGGACTACCTTTCCTGAGGCAGACACTGGATTTTCTGGACTGCAGTCAGAAGGAACAGGGATTGAAAACAAGACTATAACTACTCTATGTAATTGTGTATGCAATATTCTAATGTTGTCTGCTTCTAGAAGGCATGGGAGGATGCAATTGCTATTGCATTTTACCATTGATGAAGATTTAAAGACTAAAATAAAATATTCTCAGTCACCACAGAAGGTTGTCTCAATTCCTATTGTCAAATGTCTTATTTATTAGAACAGGAGAAAAGTTATTCCACAGGAGAAAAGTTATATCCACGTCATTCCATGGAATGTTTCCATGGAATCTGTCATTCTCCACAAATACCTGAAAGGAGGTTGTAACAAGGGACAGGACAGGAGAAAATTTTCTCAAGTTGCACCAGGTCAGGTTTCAATTAGATTGGAAAAAAGAAAATGTCATCAGGCACAGGAGCAAACTGCCCAGGCAAGTGGTGGGATGGTTGTATCTGAAGTGTTCAAAAGGTGTATGGAAGTGGTATTGGATTAGCAGTTGGTCTCAGTGATCTTGGAGGTATTTTCCAGCCTTAGAGATTCAAAGGTTCTATGAATCTTGGAGGACATACTGCATCTTTACATAATTAATTGAATAAATGCTGCCAAAACAGATTATACCTGAATTATTAGCTTATAATCAGAGATCTGTTTCTCAACTATCTGTCTTCCCTTGTGGGTGTACTGCAGTGCTGTGAGATCTTGACTGAGAAAGGGGCATCTGCCATCTAGCACACTGTTTTTAATCAATGCTGATTCTGAATACCTCACAGAGCAGTGGTTTACTCTACTGATTTAATTTTTGAATTGTATGGATTTGGAAATACATATTTGAGTGCCTTTCCTATGAAGTAACAGACCTACTACATAGGCTTATTGATATGCTTCATAAAGAAATGGTGGCCCCAGCTCAATAAAACACTTAATCATGTGCTTAAAATTAAATATATCCTTGAGTATATCACTGAAAATCCCCCTGCAGAAGGGTTTTGCTGAACAAAGGTGGCTTTAAGCATATGTCTGGGGACTCTGCTGAATGAGTGAGTACCTGCTTGTGAGCCCTACTACTCTGTGAGTTGAATGGAGTCAGTCAAAGTGTATGAAATTCAGCATGTTTATGACATGTTTATGATTTTGGAGGATCAGTACTTTATATCTGGGAGCACATATTCACATGAGGAGCCCTTTAATAATGGAAGGATTCAGAACAGGTCTTTTTTAAGTAGCAGTTTTTTAAAAAATCCTTAATAAAAAGTGTGAATTGCAAAGTTATGATGTTAGTTCAGTTCCCTAAGGGAAGCCTTACATCATCATGTTTGTGTACAGTAAATAAGCCTACAGAGAAAAAAAACCCCAGACTAATAAATGGATTATAGAAATGAGTTTGGTAATGAAACTTTACGCAGCAAGACATTTGCCAGTGAAGGCAAGACATGTGGCTGAAACACTGTTAAAAATAAAGGTTCTTTGGTCTGTCTTGTTGTGGTGCGCATCCAATTTCCAGTTGTGTTACCTTCCCTGTTTGTATTGTTCTTCCCATTTTGTAATGTTCCCCCCAGCTGTAATCCTAAACCTATTTTGATGGTTCAGTCCTGGTTTCCCCCTCTCCCTGAAATGGTTCCCTCCCAGTCTGGGCATACTGCCAAGCCCTTGTCTCCACCCCCATTCCCTTAGCAACCACCCCACTTGTTACATTTTCCCCTCCTCCAGAGCCCTGTCCATCTCCCAGGGCCCTGCCCATTTCTCCAGAAACTTCTCCCTTCCTCAGAGAGTGATTGGGCAAGTGCTTCGAGGCCCCTCCCTAGCTCTTGCATCATTGGTTCTCGTCTGTGTCAGTTATGTCCGATTCCCCTCCTCAGTTTCCCCCATTGGTTCTTGTACCTATGGTCCACCCCCTTTATATACTGCTGTTACTCTTTGTTCTCAGCCTTTTCCCACCTGGATCCCCTGGAGACAATAAAATTCTGGATTGCACCAGGCGAGTTAAGACCCTCTTTTCTCTCTGGCTTCTCCGCTTTTGCCGCTCCTCTCGATATTGCTGCCCTGTCGAAGGTGCTGCCCAGACGCCCCGGCGCATCAGGGTAGTGCCCCCAGCTGCTGCTGTGCTCCCAGCTAGCCGGCGCCGCCTCCCCCCCGCTCTCAGGGGAGTAAAGTGCACTCGACGCAGCAGCGCCGCACTGTCTAATATTTCATTGGCCTTTGATACATACATTTACATAAATATGTTTTCCTATGACTCCCTTGAAGAAGGGATTTAGTATTTGGATGCTGAAGATTCATGTTGGCACTCGTCTTGAAAAATCCTTTCTGTAACATGAGGAGAAACTGAGGAAATCAAGTTACCAATGAAACAATAAGGCAGGTCAGAGTGAACTGAACATATTTTGTTTTAAAGGGTGAAAATGCAAACAGCCCTGAAGTTTTAAGCTTCTGTGTTTAAAAACTCGAGGCCCCAGCCATACAATGTTTTGTACACATGAAGCATGAACTAATACAGTGCACCTTTAGATCAATCATCTGTTTTTATCAGCCTTCTCTTTGTCTACTGGCAGAATGGATTTAAACTATTCTTGTGTGATACAAAATTCAGAGCACCTAGCAGAGCAGAGGAAATTTAGATAAAACTTCATTTTTACAGACCACTTACATACTGAATGAAGCTGCTCCCATCACCAGACACATGCTTTGGCTCAAATACCTGCACTGACCTGGTTTGTTTTCTAAGCAGTGCCCTTCTGTGATGAACACTGAGTGCTGCAAAGAGACAAAGGTGTAGGCTCAAGCAGCTGCTGCATTGCCCAATACACTACTCAGCCAGGCTTTTAGGAAACATATACACAGACAAGGAAGATATGCTGCAGACTCCTGAGGTCAAACATTTATCATTACAGGCATCATTTCCTGATATTAGAGACTCCAAATCATTAGTCTTTTAATACACAATATCAATAGATGTAATGAAAAATGCAGAGGATGTAGAGAATCCCCTGAATCTTAATGTACTCTCTGCCATTGGGAGCATAATGCAGCGTCTGTGTCAGCTGAGCTGGAGAAAAACAATGGGTCAAATGGTGAAAATGGAGAGGAAGGCAGCAGCTAAACCTCTGATTCTGGTGTGTGAATGCAAATTGCCTCTGTTCCCTGGGTCAGCACAAGCTGTGCCTCTGGAAATGTACTGAGATGAGTGGGATTTCTGCAGCATGCATGGCTGTTCTGGCTCCTGCACAGTGAGACGTTTCACACTGTGCACAGCAGATGGGAGCTGGGAGGTTCAGCCCAGGCACTGAAGCTTGCATACATACACACACAAAAAAATAAATACATATATTGTGTGTGTCACCAGGCCCTGGCAGAGCTGCTCTGGGAGCCCCTCACTGGGCTGTATCTGGGTGCATGTGCACTTCATCCTTGCATGCCCCTGGCACATCACGTGAGCACGGTTGCTCCACCAGCTCACAGACAAGTGACACTAAACCTTCAGGACCATTGCTGAGCCCTTGCTTTGCAGATTCTCCAGCAGACCAAACCCACCTTTTCCCAGTGTGTGGATATTGTGACTTTGCTGAGTTTAAAAGTAACTTTCCAGGGATCTTCAGTCACTGAAAGTAAGCAGAAACTTTACCTGATTTTAAAAAATTAGTTGCCTTTAAAAATTGCAGCAGCAGATGTAGCTGTGGATAATAACAGACTGATGAAATCCCGTACCTCTTGTTCTGCTTCAATTTTTTCTCAACTCTAAGTTCTCCCAGGATATGCAGAAGATCTTCAAGTGAGATGGGGATCCTCCTCCTGTGTCAGGTTTTCTGAATCACAAGTCCATCAAACTCAAAGAGACAGCAATAACACCATATTAGTTTCTCCATCCTGTTGAGCTTTTATATTGCCCAGTCCAGAGGCTTGGGAAAGCTGTTTTTTGGACAGCATAAGCAGCCTCAACTAAAGGCTGCCAACTAAAGCCTCAGCTAAAGCCAGTCTAACCTCTCTCCATTATTCACAATCAAGAACAGTGTACCCTCAACCATTTTTCACTGTTAGAGTCACTTTGAATTTTCAAAAAAATTCTATCAATTCTGTTGTGCAGTATTGCTGCAGTGATTTCCATTTAGGATAAAATAAAACACTGAATTAAATTTCATTTATTACCTTTATTTCATCCACTCCTTTCTCCATTTCTGTTTGTTTGCTCAAGTGTTGAATATGTCTATATTTTTTAATGTAAATGTACTTTTACAAGTATTTACACGCAACGTTTAATCTGTACATTAAACATACATTGGTGTGGGAGATAAATAACAACTTGGTTTTGATTGTACATGGCTGTGTATACATGAGGACATTTCTTGATGCAGTGATTTCATTAGTTTAATCAGAATCTCTAAACTGTAAGTCAACAGTAACCCTGATGACAAGAAAACTGTTAAATTTTATTGAGAGGCTAGTTTCTGGAAAGATAGCCATGAAAGCACATACAAAAAGTGTATCTTTTGAAGAGATATCAGTTCAAAAAGAACTGATCTCTTCAAAAGATTTTCTACCCAGATGCCCATGAGAACCTGAAATATACTGACACATATGGGTGTTCTTCAGCTCTTGCTTCTCCACAAGGCTAGTGTGAGAAATGTAGTTCCAGGGAAAGCCTTAAATATTTCTATTTCTCACTGCAGGAAGCATTACTACCAATCCATCACATGAGCTGAGATTTCCAGACTCATTTCTAGCCCAATTTAGCAGACATACAACTTTGGATAATTGGGGCAAGTTCTTTGCTCTTTTCTGAACAAAACCAGAGCTCCCTGAACATCTCCCTCACCACAAAAGTTACCTCAACTTTGTTCCTAAGCAGGAAACTGCATCCCAGCATTCAAGTGCTGCTCTCAGGTTTTTGAAGCATAATGGAGCTTTAGACCTTTGAGGGGAGGATGAGGAGGATTTGAAGGAGAAGGTCAGAGATTGCTAAATTAGGGCTTTTCATTTTGTTCTTGAGAAAGGAAGAGTGAGGTGCAGCACTAGAAGCCAATTCACTACTCAAGAGGCCAGAAGCATCCCTTGGAGATGTTTCTCCCTCACTCCACTCACCACAGAAAGAGCCCAAGGTGACAAGACTCCTGTTTGGGTGCCTGAAATAAGTGCTTAAAATTAGGCAGACTGATCTCTCTCTCCTTTACATTATCACAAATCCCCCGTTTTGCTCTTTGGTAGAGCTTGCACAGGGCTGTTCATTAACACAATATTGATGTTCTGTGACAAGTGAAGAGGGCAATAAGTGCAGTGCTTGCTGTAAATTATTTCACCCATTTGATACTTTTTTTTTTCCTTAATTCTCTTAATGGTGCAGTGTGTTTTCCTATCCCAGTGACATTCACTTGCATGTATTGTTAATTTTGGCTTTGTAGCTTGCATTTAGAGTACAGCTTGTGTGTCCCCAAAGTGGTATCAGTTGCCTGAAATCTTGACTCCTCAGCGTTGTGTGGCTTGCAGAAATGTCAGCTGGTCCAAGGGAGCGGTTTTAAAAGAAGCAGAGCTGAGCTGACATTCTTCAAAGGAAAGCCTGGGAGACTCATCTCTGCACCTGGGTTTGTTCTATGCGCTGAGCAATGGGAAGAGAGCTATGAATGCTGTCACTCGAGCAGTGAAGAGGGACAGGCAGCCATGTCAAAAATGACAACGTTTCTTTTACTAGTCTTGCAAAAGATGTCTGCAGTGATGTGACTGCAGATGACATCAAACAACATAAGTGGCTGGTTTCTGCCGTAGATTGAAATTCATCCAGCTCCCTGTGTTCACTGTGATGACTTTCAATGCTAATTCTCAGTGAGTGAGGCATGAAATATATTCACAGGCTATAAGCAGTTAGGATACTTTTAAGTTATTTGAGGTACCTGAGATGTAAACACCTGTGCCTCTTGCTTTTGTGCATTTTTTCCTGCATTTCAATTATGAAGTCAAAGAAACCCTGGAAAAGGGGAGAACAAGTTTGCTGATCTAGTTATTTTTCCTTTTTGAAAGGAAAGAGTGCCTCATTGTCTGAGTAGAGGGAAACATAAGATAGAAGCACACTTTCATCTTCACCAATAAGGAAGAGATCTGCTGAATTGATGCAAATGAGGAGTTTTTGAAAGTGATCCCCAAAGCTTGCTGTGTTCACTAAGTAAAATTGTGGGTTGCTTAAACTTTAATTTGGAAATCTAAACAATGTGAGATTGTATAAAAGATCAAGAAGTTTTATCTTTAGTTTTACTGCATAACTGTAAAACTCTTTGAAAATGAAGCTAAAGCCAACATTCAGCACTGACAGTGTCCTGCAGCTCCGGCTACCTGTATGCTTCACTGTGTTTTAAGAGGATGCTTCTCAGTCCTGACTTCAGGTGGCACTGTGCTTTTCTTAGGGTTACCTGGAGGAGAGGCTGCAGGGAGAAAGGAGGGAGAAACCTCCTGTGCCAGTGCAGAAGGTCATAGGAATGTGCTGACAGAAATTGCTCCCTGGCATCTGTAGAACTGGGAGGACAGTCTGTCAGTACATCAAATCTCATCCAAGGCAGATGGGGTTACAGTTATATAAATAAGAAAGCAGTCTCTTGTTCAGTATAAACTGATAGTAAACCTTTCTTTTTAATAGCAAAAATCTTCCTTTTTCATGTGTTACAATCAGCATCTGCATTTTCTGTTAGTTCCTCTGCCATACACTCTGCTTTTACAGTCAGCTAAGAAGAAAGAGAGACATATTCCTGTCATGAATTTTGGATTTCAGTCTAATGGCTTTTTCACATAAAAGGCATATGTAGCTTCAGCAGCAAGGGGCTGGCACTTCTCCCTTTTGCAAGAGAAGATCTAGAGAGTAATGTGCAGCCTCTCTTCCTGACCACTCACCTTGAATACTGGGTTTTGTACAATGGAATAGCTTTTATAGGATAGAGTGAGAATATCTTCACCTTGAAATAGATTATCAGATGAGAAAAAACAATTTAAATAAAGAGAAATAAGCTCAGCACTCTTGCAATCTGGGTGTGCATCCTCACCACTGAGCAGCCTGAGTCATGAGCTGTGGTGGATCTCCCTGGAGCTACCCCAGAGATTTGCACAGCCAGAGGTTTGCCCTGTCCTGCCACCAGGAGCTTCTGCTGGAGTGGCATGTCAGCTCCTCAGCTTCTTCATGACCTCTTAGGCTGTTGGCATTTGAGACCTCCAGCACCCAAGGAGCAAGCAGGCAGCTGGCTCCCCCAGGGTTTGGTTGAGGGCAGCTGAGGGACCTGCCGAGGCTGGTGAAGCAGAGTTGGAATGCTGAACCACCCAGTGGTGTTGGGCTCCTACACTGTAATAGCCTAGTGTGGGTGTGGGTTGAGAGGTTGTTGGGAGGGCTTCAACAAAACCTGCTGGATGGAGCCTCTCAGGGAAGAGCCTCAACCTGGCTGTTTCTGGATCCTCCTTGGCTGCAAGCATGTAAGAGTTGTTTTTCTCCATCAAGGCTGAGACACCTCTGGGTCTAGAAGGAAGCAGAATTACTTGTGTTGGAATTCATCTCATCTACCTTTAGGTATTTGTCCCATTATGTTTATACACAAGCTGGTTACATCAGGATCCCATTGATGAAAAATAGGCCTTGTTGGGATGTGATTCATCAGGCTGATGTGTCCAGCATCTTAGGAGTCTCCTCTGATGTTAGTATGTTTATTTTCCATACCTACTTATTGTAGTCTTCTGATAAAGGTGCAGTAAGAACACTGTCCTTCAGTTTTAAAAATTAATTTCTCCAGATATCTGTTTCATAAAAGAGTAGTAAAGAAGAAAAAAGATTTAACGTTTCTCTCTTTTGAAATGCCAGGAAATAAAGAAGGGAAGTAGAACTGAATTTAGATGGATCCATAGGGTCCATATATTTGTGACCTGACACAGTAACCATTTGCTCATTAATAACTCTTCAACATTCAATAAAGTAGAATAAAGGCTTATATTTTATTAAATATTAATTAACCTTTTAATATTTTTAGAGAAGGCTATAGGAGTAAAGCAGCGATGGAGGGAGATAACTGAAGGGATAACAGTAAATGAGACATAATTTCCCTGATTTCTAGCAAAAGCTCTCCTGGCTTTATGCTACCACTTTATCTAATTATATCTGATTTTTTCCAACAACAAAACATGTAGAGAAAGAAAAAGAGAAGAAAGCACAAACAGCTTGGCTCTTTGGAAAAAAAAATTGTCACTGAAAGCAATTTTTCCCCCTCTTTGTTTACTGATGAAGGTGAAGCAGTAACTCAACATGCAGGTACAGACGTGATAATTTACTTGTCAGTTAGGTGGTGGAAAAATCATTCTTAATGATAATTGTTGTATTAAGTTTTTTTTTCCTTCTTCTTCTATTTTTTTTTTTTTTTTAACATGAAGGCAGCTGACTATCCTTTTTCAACAGTGCACTCTACTGTTATTTATTCCTGGCCCTTATCACCCTACACGTATTTTTTCACCCATCAGAGTCGGAAAGGGATATATTGTGTTTTATCATTCAGCACAAAGGCTATTTGTGGTCTTTACCCATTTGGCAATGCTATTCAAGGTTGTTAAGGATGTGCAGATAGAAAAGGTACCTATGATTTGGTTTAATTCACTTGTTGACAGAATCCACCCTTACTTTCCTTTAGATGGCTGTTTCTCAAATGCAGTAGATCATAATCTTAATCAGTGATTTTATAGTATCTTTAGCACATATGTTGAACTTGTATACATAATGCATTTAAGTGATTTAATAATGTATTTTAAGCATTCAAAATAAAAGGTAAGGAGAGTTACTTCTTTGGAAGACGGTGGTTATTTAGTTCAACTGGCTAGAGGTAAAATACATTTTATTATTTGTTTGCACTGATGGGGATGGTATGCAGTTGACATAAATGGGAATAATGCAAATGAATTTATTTTGAAAACCTTCACCCTGAAAATTCAGATGATGCAGCAGCAATGGAATGAGATATCAACTAACCATCCCAGCTGAGAACACAGTGAAATGACAGGAGAGCAGGTAAAGATTGCAGCTGCCATAAGCAGTAAAAGCTGTACTTACTAAGGAGAACATGCAGTTACAACAGAGGTGAGTTTTTCTTCACTTCTAATTAAGCAAACACACTAAAATAGAAGGGAACATTGTCATATATCAGTGCATGCAGGAGGCAATGTGAACACGATCCAGGCCTTCTGGCTTGGCTTCTTTCCATAACTGATGAGTAAAGCCCATGTCCATGAAGAATTCAAGTCCCAAAAAAGATTTCTTAGCCAAAGCTCAGTGAAGGACAGGACTTGAAGTTATGTATGGGCCATTAGCAAGGGAGATGCCATCAGCAACAACTTGTCATGAACACATAGCTTTGCCAGACCCTCTACAACCCATCACCTGAGTGCAGGTCAAGTTACAATCTACTTCCATCTACTGCAGCCCCAGTGCAGATGAAACATGCAGAACCAACAATTACAATGTGACTACTAGCAAGATTTACGCTCGGAGATAAGAATGGAAAGAAAGATTTGCTGCATGGAAGGGGAGGTGAGAGATGAAGCTGGAGGTCAGTTTCTTGCTCCTATTGTTACCACTGAGTTGGGCAGCACAAGGGCTGAGCATGCTGCTCTCCCACAGCAGCAGCTGCCACCCGAGAAACAATGACACTTCCCTTAAAAACAGCAAAAAACCTGGTTCTTCAGGACTGTAATATGGCTCACGAGGTATGGGAGGGTCACAACAATCAGCAATCTGCTGTCTTATTTAACTATATCTCTTGGTCCCAGCATGGCCAGATTGCAGATCTGTCCTGCCCAAGATGAGCAGTTTGCCTGATCTTACTTAGGCAACATCACCATCTAGTAAAATTTTGATGATGTCACTTTAATAAGGCTGGAGTTTCCTTTTCTCTCCTTGCCTTCCTTGTGACACAGCAGAGCCCTTCAGAATGTATTAGCCCTCAAAGCACGACTTTCACAGAAAGAAAGGCAAAAACTATTTCCCAAATTTGGTAGTAATAAACAATTTCTTTATTAAATATTACAAGAATTCAATTTCCTTTTTACAGCTCCCTTTAGTCTCCCTAAATCCACTTTATGAAATGTTATGCAGCAAAAAACGTTTACAGACAAGGTAGTCTTTGTGGATTAGGGTGTTTCAAGTATCATTTTTCCTTTTCCACCAACAGAGGGAGTACAGTTATCTTTCCCCTCCAGAGCTTTTGGTCATAAGGCTTAGTTCTGTGAGACCAGTAATTTACTGTGGATGTTACATCTGTTAGGGCAGGAGGTCAGTCAGGTCTTGGTTTGCAATCTTTGGAAAATCATGGTGCAATATAAACCAGATCAGACTGTATCAGAATAAATCCAAATATCTGGTACTGTGGGCTGAAAGGATGTTGCAACAATTATGAGATGCATATCAAAATTTTGCAATGTGGTGCATTCACTTAAGGACTAGTGATGAGATCTGTTAATTGCATTATATTATCTACTCATAACTGCACCATTAATGCATGTCAGCACCACTCCTGACAGGGCTGGCTTGAGGGGTTTTTACTGCCGTAGGCAAACTGGAAAGTGTGTGCCACTCTTAGCCACATTTACTTCCAGAGTAAACAGTCAAAACATTCAGTTGTCTCTAGGTTTCAATTTTAAATTATACACCGTTGACTTATTTAGGTAATTAGGGCTATGTTATCCACCCCAACAGCCAGAAGATGTTTTATGAAGAGGGGTCTTCATAAGAGTAATTACATTTCTTTCCTGATCCCTCCTGGACTATGAAGTACTAGTGCAATTGCACTGCCTAGTGAGAATTTGGGAAATGCAAAAAGCATGAGGCTGGGAAAAACAGATATATATTGCCCAAGGCCATATCCTCTTTGTGGCATCAGAACCTGGCTGACCTGAAGGGAAATGCCTGAAAAAGTTGATACTGGGTATGTCAGTGCTTTCTACCCTAAATTCTTCTGTGTCCTTTTGTCTTCTATTGCCCCCAAATTACTATTAGACCTCCCCAAATTACTCACTTCAAATCAAAATTATACTTCTATGTACTATTGCCCTTCATCATATATTTGCAAAGCGTTTGCCATTGTTTTGATTTGAAATCCTAAGGTGCCCTGGAGAGCCAGCCTCCCCTTTCTTGCACAAAGCTACCTCTTGCTGCCCACTCACCAGTGCCCGTGAGGACAGGGTACTCTGCTGGCCAGGCAGCTTCACTCTGCAGCCCTGGTCCTGGGGTTAAACTTCCTGCTCTACCTTTATGGCTCTGTGGGAGATATCTCTGAATTCCAGTGAGCTGCAGCTGACCATAAGATTCTTTTGGCTACTATGCATAAGGAAATGCAGATTTGTTGGCTCTATGCATGTAAGCTTTACGTCCTGCCGAGTTTCCCTCTAGATATCAAGCTGTGTGTGTGAGAGGAGATTGGCATGCCCTCGTCTTCTGTCCTGCCCTCAGTTTTGTTGCTTGCTGCACAGGGAGTGTGAGGGAATATGGGGGAGGAAATGTCTTATGGTAAAAATCAGAATTCATGTATGTGGAGTGAAAATTTTTTAATACAAGCTGAGTTCTATCTGAGTTGGAATCAGGTCATTTGACATAGCTAAAAACTCAGGAATTTCTAACCAGTTTTTTCTCCTCTGCAGTCAAAATATCTAAATTTATTGTGAGTCAGAAAGTTGAAACAATCAGTTTGTACATAACGCAACACTTTCTGTAGTACTTTAATTGAAATTAATTATTTCTGCAATCTCAGGTTGCAATGCTTCATTCTCAGTGCACTCAAATTTAAATATGTGATTAATAGAAACTCTTCAGTTTCCAAAGGAAAGCTCTATGGATGTTGTACTTTGCTTGTTGTATTTTACCCTGCCTTACAGGAAGGGCTAATTTGCTGTAGTATATTTACCATCAGCCTTGCAAACCATGACATTAAGTTTCCTACATGACTTGCCCATAGGGGAAGATACATAGCATCACAGCCAGCCCAGGAACTCCATGAGAAACCATGGAGTTAGGTAGCATCTGCATCACAGTTCCAGTGGGACTCCCACGAGGTGGTGAGCAGATGCAACTTGACATCAGTATGATTCAAATGAAACATTTCTGCTCAATAAACCAAAGCCTTTTGATTGAGTGGGACCCCCCTGAAACAAATGACTTGTTTTCATTTTCCCAGGTTTCATAGAGTTTTTTTTTCCTAAGCAGTTAGCATAAATCACTTAACAAAAATCCTCCTGAAATTGCTAATATTTCCACTGCAAAGGAGAGTGTGCAAAGGTTTGTGTGCATATACAGGTATGTATAACTGTATCTGCATATGCACCTATAAATTGAAGGAAGCTTGCATATGTTTCTCCTCATTGTCATTTATCTGGCACGTTTGCCTGCATTTTAGAAATGAAGGAGAGGCGTGACCCCAGAAATTAAACTTGCCATGTTAGACAAACTAGTTACTGTGGTTAAGAACATCAAATTTCTATTTCACTTCTTTTTATTTTCAATTGTGACGGTGTCACCTTGAAAAGTGGTACAAAATATGTATTAGAGAGTGCATGGTCTGAAGGCCTGGCTGGCTCGAGGGATCAGCAATCTAATGTGGGACCTTTCACCCCTTAGCCACCAGTCTGAGTCTGGCATAGGTGAGTAATAAAAACACAAATCTCTCTGCAGCTGGCAGCCATTTGGATGAATAAATAAACTGAGCTGATAATGTCAATATAATTTGGCAGAAAAAAATCCCACATCTGTGCAATAATTAGCACTTTTGGGGTATCTCAGCAAACAGAAAAACCTGAAAGGGCATGAGGATTGAAAATAGCAGTATGTCATGTTGCTGTAATATTTCCCATGCTGAATTATACCAAAGCATTTTATAATTTATTAACTTGGTTCATGTTCCAGTGTGTATCTCCCTGCAAATTCAAGACACCGGGGTCTGCTTAAATCTGATCATCCACTCTACTTGATAAGGACACCATGAACACTGAATTTGTTTGTATTTAAAATTTCCTAAAGAGGGAGTTCTGGGGCTCTGCTTGAAATGCAAGAACACAGGGGAGCAAGGCGCTGAACTGGCTCCAAGACTCTCTTCCTACAGTTACTTGGCAACATGGCCCTGGCTCTCCCTCCTCGCTGCAGTCCCCAGGACCTGCTTTTGGTTGGGGTTAATTAGATGTTGCTCAGTGCATTCCCTGGCTAAGGCTAAAGTCTTCTGGGAGCTTTCTTGTGGCCTAAGGCTGAACTCACAATAACTATGCTAATGAATTAATGGGAACAAGCAGGAAAAGGGTGATTTACACAAAGCTATCTGTGTTTTTAACCCCTGTATGAGCTGGAGTTAATGCAGGGCTGGCAAAATCCGAAGCCTTGCTGGACAGGAGCTGGCTTCCCACGGACCCATTTGGATGTCTGCACTGCACTCCCTGGCACACTGCTTCCAGCAACACGGCACGGAGGCACCCCAGGCTGCCTCTGGAAGCTGTACAGAAGTATTTTTGCAGAGCTTAAGCTAATAAGCTCTGCCAGACCTGGGCTAGCCTGCACAGAGCCAGTATGGATGTCTGCAGTTGTGGCACTGTTTATCAGCAAACTGGATAATCTGCCAGGGATAATGGAGAGCTGACTATATATTGAATGTTTGTTTGCAAGGAAAATTACGTGTTGGGGTTTTGACTCTATAGCATCAGTGGATTAAAGTCAGACAGCTGACAAGATTTCTGCTCCTATCTGTCTGCTGACCTCCTTCTCAGAGGTTGCTGCCCCTGTGACAGGGGTGGCTTAAAAGCTCACAAAACAGCTTCTAAGTAGTTATAACATGTTGTGGTAGGATTTTTTTTCTGGAATGATAGAAATTATAAACAGTATGTGTTGTAGAAGTTTCAATAATCCAGGAGACTGATTCAAACACCTTGTACCCTTTCCATTCTGTTTTCTGCTGGTATGTCAGGTTTTTCTATTGAGTTGCTGGAGAGGCAAATGTTGTCTTGCTTCTGGCCACATTCACTCCACAAATGTTTAACAGTAGCTGCAGAGAGGATGATGAACATCCTCTTACATCCATCCCAAACTTTGGCTGTTGCAGAGCTGTCTGGATGAATGCAACACAGGCTTGATATTTGTGTCACGTGAACTCCAAGAGGAAGAACCATCGACACTAAAGCAGGGCTCTGGAGTTGTAACCCAGACACAACAAAGATGTAAGAGTTGCAAGAATAAGAGAGGAAACTAGGAAGACTAGCTTCAGATATTCAGTCTTGGATGTTTAAAGTCATAGATACAACTAAGAGCAAGTGCACATGTTAATTTATATGTGATTGTGTAAGCATCCTAGAAGACCCAGAAAAAGTAACATTTAAATTCAGTAAAGCAAGAAACATGTTGGAATTATAATATACACTGAAGTTCCCTGGTGGTGTGATATGGCAGTCAGGGAAGATCAGATATTTAAATGTAGGATAACCAATTAGCTGACAACAAGTACAAAAATTAATAAATTATACTTTTATTCTATTTAAATATATGTATGCGTATATATATATATAATATATATATATATATATATATATATATATATATATATATATATGGTGTCTCACAGCAAAAAGAGCAAACCCAAGCCTTAAAGTCTGTCACATCATTCTTAGGTCCTTTGTGCTTTTAAAAAGGAGGTGGAATAATTTTTGCATGGTTCTTGCTGGGTAATGCCTCTTAGTCTGTGACTGCCAGTCATGGCAAAAGATGAAGTATGAATTTTTATGGCAGAATAGAATCTGTCTCCACACCATCTGAATGCAAAGTTTTGCACCTATTTTTCAGTGGAGATGCATTTTAAGCTGTAATGTTTTATTTGTTCTTGTACTGAAGGGAATGCAGACTTTTCCCCTGGCTTTAAGGTGGCAAGTACTGGTGCTTACAGTAGGGTCCCAGATAATACTGCAGTCTGTTTGTCCTCTCCAGGCTTCCTGAACTAAGCAGGAGTCCTCACATCCCTTTTGCATGCTGTTAAAGTCATGGTATCTTTCTAACCCTGTATGCCTTACACGGCACAATTAACTTTGTATTTTCATCTGTGAAAGATCTAATTCTAGGTATCTATTTCCTATTCCCTTTTTAATAATGCAACCTGGGAAAGAAGACATGAGAATATAAATTTCCTTGGAAAATGTTTTAGTATATGTGTCATGCATATCATGTGACTGAATTTTTTGTCTATTTGCAGCTTTCACACTTACATGAAATTTCCACAATAAGGGGCTGATTCTGGCAAATTCAGTGCCCTTCAGGAGTACCCTGACCACCTGTGTTGCAATCCCTTCACAATGAGAAAAGTTTAACTAGTCTTATAATAAACAAAAATATGGCTCAGAAGTTGGTATAATGGAGAAGAAAAGACAGTGTTGGTTTGATAACTATATTTTCTTCAAGGGTATGTATCCTTCAAAGGATGTATAAAAACCCATTGATAACTGAGAGGCAGCAGAGTTCAGGTTATTTGGCTTCAGCTAGTGTGTTAAACCTGATGTGTACTTATTGAGCTATCACAGACAGTTTTCATACTACTTGGTTTAATTCCAGCTGCTGAAGTATGGAAACTCCTGCAACGCTGAAGTGCCCATCAGGCTCAAGCCCCCAGGGTGCCCTGCTGTGTACAAACCTGAAGCACCCCCATGCGTTATTCCCAAAAGTACTTTGGGTGGTCCAGTGGGTTGTGTTTCCTGGAATTAATGGTTGGGATGCTGGACCTCAATGATTTCCCTCTGGCAGATATTAGATTTCATGTTAATGAGCTTGTTAAGGCCCTTACAACCAAAACGTTAAGAAAGATGACCTCTATATGAAAACCTATATTAATAATTTTTTATATGCTGTGCAAACATTTTCAGGATGTAGAACAACCATCCCTGAGAAAAACACCTTAATTTATTAGGAATATCACATTCTCAATAAAATTACACAAAGGTGTATAAAGTATTGGAATTAGCAGATTGGGAAGTATTTTTCTCCATTATGGCAGCCACAGCAAAAGTCTGTTACTAAAACCCTTTTCTATAGCAGTCTGGGCTCATCCACACTACAGGAAGATCCTCTTAGAAGGTGCCCTAAGGGATCACCTTAAGCTTCTGTAGAGATATGAGCTTTGTGTTGGTCACAGGCCAACCCCAAGGACATCTTGATGGAATTTAACACAGACAGAAGCTTCTTCAGACCCCATGACTCCCTGCTTGGTAAGACAGATAAAGTCAATGTGTTTTACACAACCTGAGCATTTAGTAAGTGCTGCTGTGGCCCAAATATGCTTTTAATGTAACAGTTAAACAAGACATATCAATGGAGAAAATAACATTGGATTCAGTGAAAATTGTTTCAATCTCCTGAGGTTTCAATGTAAAGATGGATGTGTTCAACCCTATTGCTATGAAGTGAAATAGTCTGTGCATTATTTGTCTGAAGCAATCTGTCATCACTCTGTTGTCATTGCTCTTCAGAACCTTGTCTTCAAAGCTAAATGCAAGAACAGTTATGCAAGTTGTGTTCAGTCTCATCACTGAATTAATCAATTAATAAGTAGAAGTTTATAATGACTACATAGAAATTTTTCTGTTATTTTCCATCAAAAATTCAAAAATGGGGGTCATAATTTTTTAATGATATAATAAGAAATTCTGTGCTACCCAATGCACTTTTACATTTTCAAAAGGCATGGGTTTTGATCAAAGGGAAGACTGTGAGCTCTGCACAGAAATAAAGGGTATAAAATGGGGAAAACCCATGTCAGATATGCAGCAAACAGAAACTCTCCAGCTCCAATGTCTTAGATGTCTGAAAAACTGAGATACAAATTGAGGTACAAACGTACTTCTTTTTAAAAAAGGGACATGGCCATTAAAGACTTTTCCTAAAAAACAATATAATGGGATAAGAAAGGCAGGTAGCAGGAATATTTGAGCCTATCAGGTTCCTCTGCCTAGAAAGCCTCCACCAGCTAATTACTGTTTATTCTTAAACAAGAGCCTTGACTTATTTTTGATCCATCCTTTAGTGATTTTTCTTAAAGTGAAAATGCTCAAAGATGCCAAATACCAAACTGCCCCCCAAAAATGTCATTCTGGGATTCTGGGTGAACTCAAAATCTAGAGCCATGAGGCTAAAAAAGAGAAGTTTAGAACCAGTCAGAACAATATTCTCCAGTCTTACCTCTAGTTTAATTTTACTGCACTTTGGAACAGAAATGTGGGGGAAAATTCCATATCTACATTTACCATGTCAGGTGAAAATTTTGTACTGTAGCCACAGCCATGTGGTTATTCACAAAAGCAAAATTCATACCTAGTTAGGAAAATATGAAGAGCCCACTGAGATATGAGTGAACAATATGGAGAAACATTGCTTCCTTTTTTCTTTTAGGAGTTATTTCTATTACTACTGTTTAAAATCTATTCTAGGCAAGGGTTAATGAATAAAACTTGAAATAAGAAAAAAATAATGATAAACTATTATTCTGTTGCAACACAATTTAAACTAAAATCTCTGTTTGTAATGGTTTATCCATATATTTATTCAAATATATGAAAATTTATGCAAATTTCCACCCCATTGTTTTGTGGTTAGGTATACTACAAGGGATGTTTCAGGCTATGCAGCTTCCCTAGCTAACAACTCTCACCATCTTCTATTGTAATAAAATTCAAATAACTGATCTTGAATTCTGAAACTGAAGAAAGCAAGCAAAGGTGAAGTAATATTATCCAGCATCTTAAAAGAAAATGGAAGAGCTACTCATTCTTACAGGTGCTTTATATAACAAAATGCCTTTAGCTCATTTTTTAGCTTCTTGTGTCCGTGAAGTTAGGCATTTAATTACCTGTTTACCAGCTTACATCTTAGACATTTAGCATTCAATAAATTGGTGATTGCATTCAGATGATATTCAAGAGAATTATTACCACTCTAAATAATACTTACATTTATTGCAAATCTTAAATGACCCTTTTTAAAAAATGTAAGCCTCTAAAGTACATCCTTCCTCCTAAAAGACACAATAAATTACTTAAGCACCCTCCCATTCTACTGAAGAGGCATCTGATTAACAGTCTTTTTCTAATAGAAGTAAGAACCTGGGAGGGTCAGAAATGAAATCGAAATGTCTCTTTTCACAGCTATTCAGGAAAGAATCTGTGTAGTAGTTTGATCTGTATCTGCACTTGGATTGAACAATTGTGTTCAGGCAGAGAATTGCCTGGCATTATCTTATGACTCACTTGACAGAGCTTACCCCTACTTTTCATTACCTGAGAAGAGATCATTACAAAACATACAAGTAGTATAATTTTATAGCAATCTATTTTGAACTAGCAAATTAAATGGGAAGAAGAGAGGAAATGGAATGCAGCAAGCATAATGCTCTGAATTGTGTTTTAAAGAAATAGGAGTCTAGCAGAAGTATGGAAGAAAGACGGGGTTAGGGAGCAGAAGCCTTTTCACTACCTTGTGACATGGCAGAACTAACTGCACAAACCCGATCCATGCTGGAGAAACCTCTCATTGAAAAAGGGTGAATATGTGTGGGTGTCACAGGTGAAAAATATCTTCAGTTGTGAAGTGTAATTTGTGCCAGATAACTGGGTGTATGTGTGTATGCTTCAACAAAAGTCCAAAACTGTCGTTTTGAGGTTTCATGCAGAAGCCTGCTGCTTCCTAACTGCATCTAATACAAGTTGGCTCTGCATTTTCCTAAAACTTGGACTAAATAGCAGTGAAATGTCTCCAGCTCTCTGGCTACCAAAGAGACATGTCAGGACCAACAACTAGAATAATGATCATGCTTCTGCATAAAAATTAGATTGGGGGAACCCTGGGCTTGGGATGCCTGTGAAAAAGGAGGCTGAATTACTAGGGCTTCCAAAGAGAAAAAGTGGTTTTGGAGAGAAGAAAGACCAGGAAAGAAGATGGGGACAATCCTGACTAGGGAAAGGGTGCTGGTAGTCACAGAGAAGGAAAGTAGGAGATGCTCAGGGGCTTTCTCCAGTGGTAGTCCAGGAGGGTCAGTGCCAGCACATGGAGCACACAGAACGTCCTGCCTAAGTTTCCCAGAACAGCAGTGACTTCTCTACCAGGGTAGAAATTAGGTGCTAGAAAGGGTGGAGTTGGGGAGCAAGGGAGGATAAAATAACCAAGCAGGCCAAGAGCTCAAACCTTTCAGGTCATTAAGCCCCAAATACAGGTCCACTACTAGTTACTGTTCATTCTATCTCTTGTGGCAGTGGAAGAAGGACAAGGTGACCAAAAAAATCTTGAAAGCCAGACTTGGGTTAGGGTTAGAGCTCAAATCTTTCAGGTTTTTAAGCCCAGAGCTCAAATTTTTCAGGTTATTAAGCCCAGTATACAGGTCCACTACCAGTTACTGTTTATTCTATCTCTCCTGTGGCAGGGGGAGGACAAGGTGACCAACAGAAAGACTTGAAAGCCAGGCTTGGGAATTTGGAGAACTGCATTTTTATTAAAATCTCTGAGGAATGGTAAAACCAAGAAGAATTGCTGTCCTCTAAATTCACAACTGAAACAAATCCTTAGCAACATTTCTTGGGAGAAGAATTAATTAGAAGTAGGATAATTTTTCAGCCAAAGTTTTCTCATTCATTTGGTTTGCACTTCATTAATGAAGTGTAGGGTTGTACCTAAAAGTGGGATTTCTCCCACTCTCCCAGCTTTACTGTGGGACCAGCACAACTTTTGGTTTCTTTGCTTCCTACAGATAAAGGTTGCTACATCTGCAAGTCCCAAAAGTGAAATACAGCCAATTTTATGGGATGCTCCTGAGAGATGTTACATAGTCAAGCTGGTTCAAGCATCTACAAGATACAGATAAAAAATACAATTAATAGAGGAATAGTAACAGAAGACGCTGCAGATAGCCTTGAGCCCAAGGTGTTATTATGAAGACACTCAAACTGACTTACCAGCAGGACAGTCAAAGCTGCCTGGAAGCAACTTATCCACCAGGTTTCAGGCACTTTTCTAGCACATGGATGCAGAAGGCATTTTTGCAGATAAGATAGTCTTTAGGCAGAAATGTAAGATGCCTTAGAATGCTTTAAAGACCACTAAGCATTTTTTGCCACTTTTCAGCTCTTCTCTCCAAGCTGAATGCCTTTGAATGAAATGCAGTCTCTCTCCCAAATCTCTCTGCTCCATGAAAAGCTTTTCTTCCTTCATTCCCATGACCTGCCTGTCTGCTCCTGTCACTGCCAGTGTCCTCCCTGCTGGAGCCACAGACTGCCAGCTCCTTGCTGCAGCTGGAAAAGGAGGATTGCTCCAAGGGTAGGAGACAGCTCCCAAGCTTCTCAGAAAATCTCACCTGCCACGGTCACTTCTTATGAGGGAAGAGAGCCTGCAAGGCAGGATCACACAGTGCAGCAAGCACTGTCCTGTCTGCCCTATCCACACTGAATTGAAACAGAAACAATACTACCACAGAATGTGGGAATTCTACATCTTTTATTGTGGAATCTTACATATGCCTGTTTTACTTCTGTGTCCTCCTTCCCTGTGCCTTCTGTTTCACAGATCACACAGCTACAGTGGGAGAATTTCAACCACTCCACTCCCCCCTGGCCTCATGTACAGCCTGGTGCCTTCCTCCTGCAGGTTTGGAAAGGTGAATTTAAATGAAGTGAAATGACTGGTGTGGCCAGGTGTGACCACAGCTGTCTCCTCTGTTTAAATTCATTTTGTAGTCCTCTCAGAAGTTGCTGTCACATGTTTTTTCTGGAGTACAGGGAGGAATGGGAAGAAAATGAACCTTTTTGGAGAAGGAGGCTGGCAGAGGTGGCAGGGTGCAGAAGCAAAGAGCCACATCAGGGATCCAGGAACCCCAGGGAGGGCTGTGGAAGGATACATGGCACACATTCAACTTCGCAGAGAGAGACAGAAGCAAGGACACTGGGGGCCAGGGGAAGGATTGTGCAGAAATCTTTCTGCTTTGTTCTGTTTACACTTTGTCAGTTGGAGAGGTTTGTCACTAAAGATAGTGATCCTACTGTTGTTCTAAGAAAACAATTGCTTTCAAGAGGTTGCTATAAGAAGAAGCCTAATCAAATCTATCACAAACCTCTGACCTGCTCAGGCTCTCAAGGCATTTAATGCCTACATGGGTGCTCCAAGCACAAGGTACTGACCACAAGATTGAAGGTGACTGCAACTGCTGCTCGTTGTCGTGGCTTAAGCCCAGACAGTAACTGAGAACTACACAGCTGCCTGTTCACTCACCTGCCACTTCCCTCCACCCTCACCCTGCAGGATGGAGAGAAGAATTTAAAAAAAAAAGTTAAAACCTCTAAGCTCAGAACTGCTTCATACAGGAAGTAAATTTAAAAAGGAACTGCAATGATAATAGCAATGATGATGATGATGATGATGATAATAATAATAAAACAATGAAAGAGAGAGGGAGAGAGACAAAGACAGAGAAATAAAACCCAGGAGAAACAAGTAATGCACCATACAATTTCTCACCACTCCACCAATCAATGCCCATTCTGTCTACCAAGAGAAATTGGTGGCTCCTAGCAAACTCTTCCCAGTGAATATACTGAGCATGACATTCTTTAGATGGAATATGCCTTCCCAGCCATGTTTCCTCCCAGTTTTTTTGTGCATCTCCTCACTGGCAGAGCATGAGACACTGAGATGTACAGTCAGCTGTGAGTAATAGGTACTCAAACTTGGGCCACTTTTAATTGATCTGAGTTCTTACAATTGGAGATGCTAAAGATAACTAAGCAGATAGTTGGGAGGTTCTTGTTCATTTTAGCTGATGATACCAATAGCATCCTTTTCAGTTCTTTTCATCTGCTTTGTCTATTCTTTCTTATTAAAGCCAATTAGAAAATTTTCCAACTGAAATGTATTATCTCTGATATAATTACCAGTAAGTCATGAATACCAGTCATATGACTGCCAATGAAAAGCTGTTCTGTTTCTTAAATTAGCTATCTTAATATTTTCTGCAGTAAATTTTCTTCTTTATTTTTCTAAATCAAGTTTAGAAAAGTGCAATAGAGCAGTAATGGGACAGGGGTGCTATAAAAAATCTTGGTGAATGAAGCAATTGCAGCATTTAAAACAGATGAGATGTTTGCAATTAATTTTGCAGTTACTGCTCAAGACACTATTTTGGGAAATAAAATATTTTAATACTTAAATTAATACTGTTTGTAGACATTTCATGTTGGAAAACATTGGGTAAAAATTTACTCTTCTGGTCTCCTTAGACAACTAAAAGATGCATGTTACTGCCACCTCATTAAACTAGTGTCAGCTCTGTGATTTCACCTCTAATATTCTCCTAAACCCTTGTTTATATTCTTAATTAAGTTTGAAGCTAAGGTAAGGGAATCAAATTATAACTAATACAAAAGCTTATTTCAAAAAATGTACCAAAATATAACAAATGGTGATTCTTTTAGATAGCCATGTGCCTGTAGTAAATAAAAGAAAGTGTATGATGCAGCCACTGAGAATGGAAGTTATTTTCAGGAGTAGTACTTCTGTTAAATTTTAAATTCTGTTAAATTTTGTCTGATCTTATAGACAGACAGAAAGCTCCCATGCACACGGACATGGTTATACCACAAAGGCTGAAGTGGGGAGGTTCACATGGTGCTATCTAAAATCTAGGAACTGAATGAGGTGAGGAGTCTCCTCCACATGACGTGTCATTCCTTGCCTGCAAACAGAGGCATTGCACAAAGCTGAATATTTCCCACAGCTTGTGGACCCAGACAGGCTCCTGCAGTCCCCAGGCTGGCTGCAGAGAAGCAGCAGCAGCTATTCATCTTATCCATTTTGGAACTGAATGATGTGAGAGACTCCCAGTTTTGTGAAAAACAATGACTGGAACAGTCCAAATAATGTTATCTGATACAATGGGCATCCGAAACGTTTTCTAGGTTTTTATATTTTCCTTAAAAAGATAATTTAAGAAGGAAACCCATTGTACTGTGACTTTGCCAGGTATGATTTTAAATCTTGTTCCTTTCCACCAAAAGTCAGCAGCACTGAAAGCCAAGGTTCACTGTATAACATTATGAAGACTGCAGCCCCATTAAGATAAAAGTTCCAAAGAGTGAAACTAGTTGAGGCTATTGCCTAAAGCAATCCCATCAGGCCTCCTGCTGAAGGTATATATTCTACTGAAGAAAAGCCACTATATGTGCTTTCTGCTTTGTAGCAAAGCTTTTCATTTTAATCTAGCTGTATTTGTTCTTGTGCTTTTATTCCAAGCAAACAAAAATGAATTCTTAGCAATCTGGGAATATATTTCCTAATGCCCTGTAGCAAATACACTTTTTTCAGCGATACATGCTACTGGAGAGGGAAAATGAACCCTTTATGTGGTAAGCAAAGACATCTAAAAATGGAAAAGTGCAAGGGATGTTTTCTGACCAAGAGTAATTACACTGAATAGAAGTATTTTCTATTTGCAGAGCAGGTAAGCTTAACTCACCTCTTCTTCAGGTTTGATCTAAAGCAGGAGCTGCAGTATGTGATCTCCATGGAACTGAAGTACAAGAAAGTCACTCATGGACCTGGCCTTAAGAAGAAGAAACAAGCTTGTGAAACTTGTTTACTGACCCAGTCTCTATGGGACACACACACACACACACACACACACAGACACACAGACACAGACATATATATATATATATATATATATATATATATATATATATATAAGCATCAAGTAAATCCTCATAAAAATATTGTAAGTTGTAGCACTACCATAAACCCTGCAAGCCCAACCATTAATGTGAAAGCCTGCATTGCATTAACAATAATGGAGTTTTATTGGTCTAAAAAATTTGTGTACACAACTGGCATGAGATGATTTTTGTTGTTCTATGTCATGGTCTATTGAATATGAAGCCCAAACTTCAGTGGGTCTGGGAGGCAGAAATGGGGAATGCACTGCCTTGATTTGTGTTACCCAAGTTAACACTCCTCTCCAGCCACATCACTCTGACTAGCATGTCAAGTGGGACTGTAGGCCGACCCTATGTCCAGCAAAGGATTTGCAATACTTCATGATAGGACCTTTGACCCCTTTTCCGGGGCTCAGGTTAGGTTGCCTATGGGTAGGGGCACATCCTCATTTTGTACCTCAAATCAACTACACTGTGCTATATTTGTGGGAACTTTGCCTTTGAGGAGCAATTCAGAGTGCCCTCAGTTACCTTTATTTTTAGATAAAAGGGTAACACATTCCCTGTTTCGCATATTGCAGTTCAGTGTCTGGAACACCTGCCCAGGAGGTGGAAAACTCCTTTGGCACCTAGTGCCATTGAGCTGAACAGTCTGAAATCCACTTCCCTGCCCTATCCACAGCAGCCTGAAGCCCAGGCAGAGGAGTTGAGGGCTTTCCTCCATGCCTCTCTCTGGGACTGTGCCACTGCAAAAACTCAAGAGTCGTAGGAACTCAGAAAACTGGAAATAAAAAGAGAAGGGGGCTTTGAGGCTTGGCAGTAAGCCCTCCAGTAAGAGGAGGGCTTACTGCCAAGCAAATAAGTAGCAATGACTCTTCCATTCTGCCAAATTCACAGCCTTCAGACAAAGCACGTGAATCAGTCCCTTGGACTTCAGGAAATGAAAACAACCTGTTTGAAGCTTGGTCAAAATCTACTCTACATACTAGGGGATGAAAATTGCTGACTTCACTTCCATTAGGTGGCTTTTGGACACACGGTCTTATCTGAGTGCTCTACAGTGCTGTAAGCTGTTGTAGACTAGACTCATTTCATGTGTCATTGTTTAAAAGACACCTTTTGCTTAAAGGTGGTTAAAAGCCCTTCTACACTATAAGTGCCCTTCTACTTTATAAATACAGAAACTCTGAAAATCGTCTAGACCTCTTCTGTTGTTGCTTTAGTTTTGTATACTTCTTGAATGTGATTAAGTAATTGCTCAGAGAGAACAATTATGTTTTCTTGCTATGAGAAATTCCATAATTTCTGACAATTAAGATATTTAACAATTAGCAATGTTGATCTGCCTGTGTGCCTGTAGTCTGGTACAATTTATAGTGCTTGACTGAAACAAACAGATCTGTTTTACCCTCTAAATTTCTAGTACATGATAAATACATACCACTCTTGTATTACCATGAGGCTGTTTTCACAAAGTCTGGGCAGTAAAGGGATTCATATAGAGAAAGTTCATGTTGCAATTATAAGACTTTCCATTCTTTGCACTGATGTTTTTCATTTTTATTTTTATGGGTTTTTTATTGAAGGTTTATACAGCTATTTTAATTTCTGTAATGACAGTCCCTCTAAATAAGCAGGAAATAAAATGTGATAAAACGCTAGTCAGTCATTTTCTAGTAATTTCTTTGAAGACTGGAGAGCCTAACCTACATTATCTGGTGCAAGGTAAGATGCAGTGAAATGTAACTGCTCTCCAAGATGCTGGACACAACTGTGATGGTTGTGTTGCCAAGAACCTTTGTACCATTCTGTATGTGCTCGGACATATGCTCATTTCTCCATTTATCACTTGAACTGGACATAACCACATGTGGACTACTTTTGCTCATTCATATAAATCCAGAAAAATTTCACTGGCAAATGTTTTTAAATAATTTAGGCTGAAGTTCTACTTTATGAAGACCTGTGATTTTCAGACTCTAAGAGAGGAATAGCACCTGTTGCCTGTGTCTCCACTATTCCATCATTCACATATCTCCTCTGTTCCCTTATCTCCCTGAGACAGGCCTCTAAAAGAATTTTACCCTATTTGTGTTTTGAGGTGAAGTTTCTGAAGCTGTATAAAGAGCATTTGAAACTGAAAAGTTTTTGATTCTGTTTTGTAGATTGTCTGCTCACAATTCTGACCATGAAGAAGAAGAGAACCATCTCTTCTTCTTCATGGAGGGCACAAATATTCAAATATTTTTTATTTTCTATCTAGTTCATTTTCACTGAAATTAACAGTTACATCTACAGGATAACAAGTAAAAATATTTAGTTAAAACATTTTTAATCACATCCCTGTGTTCTTTTCTCTAACTTGAGAAATGTTAAGTGTTTTTACCAAAAATTTGTAATTAAAATGCACTTTAAATTCACAATTGAGTTGAATTTTTACGTGAAACTTCCAATAGTGGAGTTGTCAACATGCTCTGGTTTTCAGCTCTTGAGTATATGATTTAGGGGTTTTGTGTTTCTGGAGCTCCTTGTGTACTACACACACTGTTCTTTGTCGCTGATTCATATCATGATTGTTGTTGGCCATGAACTCTGGAGATATGCTCTGACAACCCTACCATTGATTATACCATATATATCAGATTTTACTGAGTCAAGCAACACTTAAATCAAGTGTTCTACTCAAAAGGAGAAAAAATAATGGAAAAATTGAAAATTAGCTATCAACCAGATGTTCTGGAAATTGATTTAAAATATCAGCTTTGAATGTTGGCTTTGTTTGGATGCAAATAAACATTTATGCAGTTTTTATTACAGTCTGGATAAAATCCAAGATTCTCTTTTGCATTATTATGTATCTATACTAGTTATTTTGGTGTTAGACCTGTGGCCCGTGCATTATTCTTGTCTCATTGGGGAATCACATTTTTCTGAGGTAGGAATACAGGACTGCCTCTGGGTCCTAATAGCCTCTTGATTTCCTGTAGGAACATGAGGAACTCAGTGGGCTCAGTCTACAGAAACCACAGGTGGGCCATCTACACCAGGATATTACAATACTGTAACATAAATCAATGAGAAAGAGAAGACCAGCCAATCCCCTCTAACCTCATCACTAGTGTAATGCTAGGGTTTCATTTGTTCCATGAGAAACATACAATAAACTCAGAATTGAATCAACTCATTTGTAGGACACATGAAGCCTTTGCAAGTCCAAAACAACTCTGCAAAGCTGTAGCTGCTTATGTAAGCAATAACAGAGTCAGAGATACTAAATGTGGTAATTTATGCATACTAAGTGGTCAGGCATTGGAAGAAGCTGCCCAGGGAATCACTGTTCCTGGAACTGTTCAAGAGGTGTATGGATGTGGCACCTGAGGACATATTTTTGTGGTGAATATGGTGGTGCTGGATTAATGGTTGTACTTGGTGACCCTAGAGGTCTTTTCCAACCTAAAATCATCTTTTCCATGATTCTCTGACTGTATAATTATACGAAAAATGCCTATCAGGCACCCAGGATGCATGAACTTTGTTATCTTTGGGACTGAGCTGGGAGAGCACCCAAGGGGAGATAACAGTGAGAAGTCCAGGCAGGCACTGGTGCTAGCACAGTAGAAGAATGATGCCTGTTGGACCATCTCAGCAAAGAGGGGGTAAAGGGAATGGCTGGAGGCTGCTCTGAAAAGCCAGTTTGGGAATCCCTTAGTAGATGGTTTTGTTCAATGTGAAAGTTGATGTTGATGTGAATGTGTACAGCCTTTACCATATTCCCACATAAATCAGACTGTATTTAAACAATTTTTTTCTTAAATTATAAAAAATTCTACATATTTTAAGGGGAATCCACATGCCTGAGCCTTCAGCAGTAGCCATGCTGCCATCTGAGATTGTGTTCTATTAACACAATCAGCGCAGCCTGGGATATTTCACCACAAAGAGGAATGATTTTTGACCACTGCAAAAGAACATCGCAACACCTTGCTGTCATCAGAATGGTTTTGCTGAATCCGTACCTGCAGTAGAAATGAAATGCATCCCTTTTTAATATATGCCTTCATGCTGACTATATGAACAGCAACAATGTACTTGAGACCTTCAGCAAATATATGAGTTATGTAGCTGTCTGCAGTTGTCACAGTGTCCAAGGATCTTCCACACACAATCGAGGGCCAGTGAGAACCCCAGACCCCAGAGGGTCTCTGGCACTTCTTGGGGCCAGTCATGATGCTACAACTCTTGAACTGAACAGCAGTATCTAGAGTGTGCTATCCTTGTAATACCCAAATAGAGAAATGAAACTGCTGGCTGTTTACTATCATTTCCAATTTTAAACGACTGTTCCCTGCCAAATATCAGCTGGGTTTTTATACCAGTCGTCTGTTGGAAGTGGCCTCCTGAAAGTAAAATATGATGTAGGCACTGCAGTATCAACTACAAACCTTTTCTCAAGTAGTACAGCCTTTTGCTAGGCAACCATTAAAGTGTTCTCATATGCTCTGCTGCTGGGGTTAACTCTATATTTTCTTTAAAGCAGGCATTTAGGCCATTTCTGTTTTGATTGAGTCAGCCCCCTCCAGAGCTACATATCCCTGCCAAGGGGGATGCACAACATGTAAAGTTCACTGATACAGATCTCTTGAGGCCTCTGGTTTGGCTTTCAGGTCGAGAAAGAAAGTTCAGAAGGCACAATGTTTGAAACAAAGTTAGCTTTGCTTTTGCCTCTTGAGAATAAGATAACGGCAGATACAAACACAACTGAATGTGCACTAAACCAACTGAAACCTGCTCCATGCCTATGCCTTTAAAACAGAAAAGTGAGCACTGTGCTGAAGAAGTCCCACAGGACTTCTACTCTTCCCTGCTCTTCCCTGTAGCAAGCAGCATCTTCAACTTCCTATTGATTCCTCACCAAGGGATCTGGATACATGTACAGGCCCCAGCAAAAAAAGAAAGGACATATGCAGGAACCATCCTAAAGATACAGAATGGCTCCAGATTACTACAATGATTTCAACCAATACGTGTCTTTTATTTCTGTGAGATGTCCTTGATAACTTGAGGTTACTTGTTGGTTCCAACCAGAGAAGCAGTTTAGAAACTTTGTGCATATAGTCCTGTTTTAGTAGCAAGATGTGTTCCTGCACATTATTACACTTTTAGAAAGTCAGATAATCTTGGGTAATGTTACGTGTCTTCAGGAAGAGCCTCAGAAGTGCAAAGAAATCTGATAAAATGTAAAATAATTTTTTGTGTATTTCATCTGAAAAGGAGTTTTTTTGAGACACTGGTACTATATGTGCACACACACTTATATGTGTGTGTAAATATACACTTCTACATGTAGTATGTATTTATGGAAAATGTTCTATGCTAGTTTACTAAAAGCCAGACGATGTAATTACTTTAGTGGAGTCAAACAGCCTTTCTGAGAATACAAAAATATTCCAGAGGCAAGGCAGAGTCTTCTTGGTGTGATGTACAGGATGTTCTGAGGTCTGCTGATATGTCAAGTGCTGTTTCCCATTATCCTCACGCTCCTTGAGTTTTGCTGTACACAGTATGGACTATCCACACAACAAAACCTTAGGTGCCTTGATGCCCTCCACTTCCTGAAGACTGAGCCAGTGTTTTTCTGGATTCCAAGACACAGGACTGCAGTACACATTACTGAGCTGATCTTAGGCCCTAAACTTCTGGAGGCAAGGAGTCCTGATACAGGCACAGGGCTCCTGCCCTTGTGGTTCCTCACACATCCCAAGGAAACACAGGTGTACAGGCAGAGTCAGTATGCAAGTCTATGTCCAAGTTTGGATGCAAACAGGGTATATGTGGGGACCAGGACTGCACAATGTACTGCAGACTACACAATTTTACTGTAGACTGCAGCTCCAGTGCCCTCTGCAATATCTGACAACACAGATAACGTAGGTATCCCTAGAGGTACCTCTAGGGACACTGGTAATTCAGGCATCACGACAGGAGTTGATTCCTAGCTTTAGCACACTAGTATTCACCAAAATATTTTAATTATAAAAGAACCTACATTCCTAACCTAGGCATATTCATTTAGATAGCCAACCTTTCTCTCTGCACCCAGTGAGGAAGGAAAGCAGAATCTGGTTAAAAATCACAGTGATGTAGGATGAGGTCAGCGTTAGCAGCATTAGAACTGAAAAATTTCAAGCATTTTTCTTGTTGGCATTTATATCGAAGTTTGTTTGCCATTTGCATTTCTTTGTATTTCACTGTGAGTCTAGGATTAAAATGCACACTGAAACTCAGCTGAATCCATAAAGCATCCACTATAAAAATTCATGCTCAGTCAGAAACTTTGCAAAATTTTAATGAAGCCATAACTAAATTCAAAGTTGAGTTAGCTGTGCTTTGTTATTTTGTAATGAAAGTTCTGCGCAGCCCTGCTCAGATGGAGAGGACTGCTGCTGCTCCTGTGATTAGTAAACACGGGAGACACGCTGAGCCAATGTCTCCCTGCGGCATTCTCACTGAAGTCAAAGTCACCCTCGAGATGAATTTGACCTGTTGAACTCAGTGTTTTTAGAACTAATAGCATAATTTCTTCAACATACAGCTACAAGGAAAAAGACTCGCAATTGAAGGCCGAGTTGTATGAATTCAGCTTAACAGTGCAGAGAAAAGGTATGGAAGACAAATCTGACACAAACCAGATTAAATTCTGATTTTTTTAATCATTGGCTGAAACCCCCCCACATGGTACCTGCTTCATCTGAGGCAGAATCAGAAGACAGGACAAGGATACCAGTGTTTACACAGGTTGCCCATGAAAATTTCCATGAATCACATCTTGAATTTTCACTAACTTTTTTGTTGTTATTGCAAGGTCCTCAAATCAAATGTTTTTGAGGATGTGGAACATTTTTTATGGGAAATTATTTATTCTTCTTTTTGATGACAAAAAAATGGTTCTGTGTTTTTAAATTGGTTTAGGTTGAGCAACTTACTCTTCTCTCAACCTTAATTTTTTTAGCTAAAGAGCTAAACCAACATAATTAGTAAATTATATAAGAGTTAGGTTACATACCATTGTTGGTTTTTTTTAATGCAAATACTTATATTTTGAACATTCCGGTTTGAACTAATATCATTAGTATTTTTTAGTTGATATATCATCAGTAATTTTCCTGTGGGTTTTCTCTGGCAGCAGAACCAAAGCATTTTTCATCCTAACACCTGCAGGTCTTTATGCAGAAGAATGGCATGTATGGCAAAAGAACATGGAGGCTATCTTTTCTTAGTAAAGCTTCACTAAATCCAAAGTCCAAATGGAATGTGCTTTTGGAATATCAGGCAGCAATGGAAGTGAGTTTTTTGTAAATGCTATCCCTGAAATACAACTATTGCCTTGAAAAAAAAATTCTTTATTTTAAAAAAATTAATTAAAGAAACCACCAAATAAAAAAAAAATGTGGTAAAGTCTCAAAGAAGACCCAGAAAGATGACATTTCTATATTTTTTAGATATTCATCTCTCATATCAAGGTCACATAAAAGTCATGCACTAACACTTTCTTAATTTTCATCCTTTGAGTACAATTAGCCTTTTTTTTCAGTGGTGTTAACACTGAATTAGTGTTAACCACCAACCATAAGTAGTCACAGAAAATGGGTGTGCTCTCTTGAAGTGCCAGTCATGAGACAGTAAGGCCTAAAGATTGGAAAGAGTGTACAAAGGTGTTTCTTTTTCAGCTCATACTATGTTTTATGGTTTCATCAAAATTATTTCTGTACAACCTTCCAGGAATACAGGAATGGCAGAACTTAGAAACGTTAGTGCTGAGTAAGAAAACCTGGCCCGCCTAAGGGAAACCTTCAGGACAAAGTAGATAAAGCTGCTCAGTAAATACTTGTATCTAGAGACAAAGAGAATCGGCAGCAATTAAAACAGGCGTGACTGAACAAGAATGCTTGAAAACATGACCTTGAATTTCCTTTATGTTTGCTGGAATTTTTTGGCCAGAATGAAACAGTGTGTGTTATTTTGCTGGATTCCATGGTATCCTGGAGAAAAAGCAGATGTGATACACCATAAACATCTGGCAAGGATAGAGCAACCAGCCTTTTTTAGTGTGTAGGATGGACAAATGGAATAAAGAGGCCCTGTCAATTTACAGAAGTTACCCTTTTACTGTATATGGGATAATCATATCAATATCTTACTCCCTTCCATTAATTGTTTCTACTGCACATGTTCTGGAGTTAAACTCCATTGATCTGCCTATATCCATCACACCAGGAGTGCTATTTTTCCAGTCCTTGTACTGGATGGACCACTGTTTCTTGACATCGAAGAGGAAATCGAATGCAGCCCAGCTCTCAACGTTGGTTCATGCAATTCAAATGTGTCTCTTTTCTAAGGCATAATCCATGATTAAATCAGTAGTGTGAGACTTACTAATGTCTGTGTATGATAAAATAAAAATAAATATAACATGTATGTCATTTCTGTGCATATAGAAAAGGCAGTTTAGAAAATATTATAATTCACTTTCAGAAACAAGTTAATGAGGGTAACAAACTGGTTGGTTTTTTTAAGACCTTTCTAGCACATTTGCACTGCTTTTAAGCCACAAAAATGGCAATCTCCTGCAGAGGAGGAAAAAAAAGTGATTTTACAAAGGGACACATAATCATAGTGTTATTTTATGAAACTATATTACATTGCAATCAACTGGAAGAGCTAGCAGGTTTTAATGCCAAGCGTGTTTTCTTATGATAAACACTTGTCAATATAACACTATCTTGTGCCTGCTATATCTTGTTTCCACCATGACCTTTCAAACCACATGCATGTTCTTTTCTCTTCCTCTGAGAAAACCCTAACAACATTCTAATCATCATGAAGTGCAATTAACTGTCTTCAACCAGCTGTGCTGCTCAGCTCATCTGGGAATGGGGAAAAACCTGCTCCTTAGTGCAGATCCGCTTACCCAGGCATGGCAAACAAGGCTAGTGCAGAGCAGTTCTAAATATGAAATACTGGCACTTTCACAAAGTTTGGAAGCTTTGGGTGAAGAGCAATTGTATCTCTTCTAGTAAAGGGAAGCCTCATTCCTGCTTCCTCTACAGTCTCTGTAAGATAATGTATTAGTTTTAATAATGTGCTTCTTAAAGGTCAGCATTTGAAGAACGGCACTTATTTGTTGACATCACTGCAGAAAGAAGCCTTGCCCTCACTGAGCAAAACTTTGTGGCAGAGGTATTTTCTGATTGCTGAAGAAAGAGCAATAGCTTCTTGAATGTGCAGTTGCTGAAAGGGCACTGCAGAGACTTTCAGAAACAACAGCTGGAATTTAATTCTGTCAAGATGTATTTGGCTTCTTTCTTTCTACAAATCTGGGACTAAATTGTGTTATGTATCAGTCCTAAAGGTTTTGCAATGTTTTTGTCTATTAGCAAATGAAACAATAGTAAACATAGAGCAAGTAAAATTAATCTGTATACAGAATGCTTTCATAAATAAAAAGATGGAGGCAAAACTAGTGGAGGCTAAATTAGATGGAGGCTAACATTTGATAACTGGTTTTTTGGGCTGCAAAATAGGATAAAAAAATCAGGCAGACCATATGCTCTTTCCTGAAATCATCAGGGATTTTGCACTGTATAACTGGAAGGACGCATGAAAGAGGTGTACCTTCATTTTTAACATATGTGTACTTCAAACAAGAGAAGTAATTTTTGTTTGGTTTATGTAGTCATTTTAATGGCTGCTCCTAACTGCCTTGCAGATTGCTCAGAAATTTAATCTAGCTAAACAAAACGTCTATAGTACGCCTAATGAAAATTCAAATATAATCAATTTGTAATGGGGCAGATCCTACAGAAACTTTTTGGAGTTCCTTGAAATTGTATTTTGTTTTGGGTTTTTTTCTCATTATTTTTATATGTATACTACTAGGAAAAAATTGTGATTAGCACAATTTTCAAAAATATCTGAATTATGATTTTCTGAACCAGAATGAAACATCTGATGGAACTGCTGACTGCTTTCCTTCAAATCTGAACCTTTGTCAAATTGCTGATTTTTTAAAACTCAGATCTTTGTTTGTCCTCATGCTATATGTTTTCTAAAGATTACTCTTTTTACTGACATTTTCCCAGAAGTAAGCCACACGTTATGACCCATTCTAATGTGTAAGTCTAGGTGCCTACCATTTAGTTCTTGGAAAACTCAAGTCACTTTGCTTTAGCAGCCTAACCATGAGTTTAAACACAGACATATCCAGTGTTTTTTAGTTCAGTCCAACCCTTTGTGGTTGGCATTAGAGCAGGAGGCCAGATGCAAAGTACTCACCAAATGTCAGAATCCACCTTCCATTAACTACTGAAGAAGCAAACTGCATGTCAACTAAATTAAGAGTAAGAATAGCAGTAGGTAAGCTAAAAAAAAACATTAGTACAACTTCCAGTGAGATTTCAATTTATGGGATCTCCAAATAAGCAGTTTTTAAAATCTGGGAAATAAAGCAAATTAAAATAAAAAAAAAAGAAAAAAATATGAGGCATAGTTTAAGGCCTCAAGGAAGCAGGAAGACCCACAGCATATTATATGTGGTGCACTGCGAAAATCCATTTTTATTACATGGGGAACTAAGAGTGATGGTTATAGAAGTTCTTCAATTGTTTAAAGGGAGGGTGGTAGGTCAGCTGCTTATAATTTTGCCATATTGAAAAAGTTGCTGCAGAATTTTTAAAAAAATATTTGACTGGATTTTATTTGGAATATTTTTAGTGAAAATAGCAGAGCTACTTCTGAGACAAATGGATCTTCAGCAGTATCTACTAGGACACCTGAGCTGGAAAGAGCCAAGAGGATGAAAGAACCACTGATAGCCAGAGGACAAACTCTGTCTCCTTGAACAAATGGAACATATTCCACTTATCAAGGCTTAGGAGGCTTGAGCAGAAAGCACATATCCCCTGCATGCTGTGGAGAACAGCTCTCCCTCTCAGTGGATGAAGTGTAAGAGCCATCTGCTTGGCCAAGCGAGCTGAAGGCCTGTAGAGGAAACGGCTCAGGTTAGAGAGTCATGGTAACCTGACTGTGAGCTGTAACCATCCGTATCCTGTGGGGGACAGAGACACACTCACTGAGGAGACATGAGGACAGCTGAGGATGAGATGAAGCCTATGAACAGTCAGTTGCACAAAATCCACAGGCTAGTGCTATTAGAAATTAAAGGCTTCTTGATTGTATGTATGTACCTAACATCCCTACTCCAAGACAGTGTCCGATAAAAATCTGAGAATCTCTGATTTTGAGACCCTTGTGTGCAAGAGCCTATATTTTTATTTCCTTCATGGACAGGCAAATCTCAGTCTGCCTTTTAGGCAGGTGAGGAAATGGGGCTTGACTGTGTGAAGGAAGCTATGCTAGAACACCTTGGTGTGAGCAGAAACAAGTCTTGTTGATGCTTTTCCTCTGAATCCTTATCACATTCAGTAAGTCATTCTAAATATCAGCCCATCACATTAACACAAAGCAAAACAGTGGTTGGTTCTCTGCAGCCTTGTACAGAGAAAGATTCTGCTTTCACTGTAGAAGTGCCCTGTGTGGCCTGAAACAGAACTAGGTCTGTAAAATCCCAAACTGAGACAGGCAATACATTTGCCAGTGCTTGGCAGATGGCAGTGTGCTTCTGCCCTTATGGAGCCTAGGTAATTACAGACTTTGCATATAGCTCATGGTTTGGGATAATGCAGAAATATGTAAAATAAAGGTGGAATAAATTTTTTGCTGTTGATTTAGAAAAGTGAATGTGAAATCTTTGAAAAAATTGTGGAAGATCCAGTACCTTGATTACAAAACAAAGTCCCTGGATGAAGACCTGTTCTGCTTTTTCTGGGGGCCAGGATGATCCTCTTTCAAAAGTTTATGGATTGCATTCTGGCTCAAGATACTTGTCCATTAACAGCTGCCCTCTTAGACAGGGAAGCAGTCTGTACCTAAAATGATGAGTATTCATTGTAATGGCAGTAAGCATAGAGCTGCTATCTGTGAAGCACAGCTCTCACTGTCAACATGATTAATGTGCTGCTCTTCTTTGTGAGATAGCTCTTTTCTGACTCAGTTGCTGACTTATATCATTGTGCAATCTTGAAAACAAAACAAAAAAAAAGGCAGGCAGTTTTATTTCTGGGTGTTGTGAGACTAATTTAGACAGATTATTAGGAACTCTATTTCCACCCTAGCTCCCCTGACATTAAAATTCATTAGGATCCTGAAAACAATAGTTTAGAAAGTGGCCTGAGGAAAAAATCTTTTTGATGCACAAAGAGAAATTCTGTACATTCTACACGATGAATTGTTCAAATGGACATACACAGAAGAGAAGTATCAGAAATATCAACAAGCATCTTTCATGCTGCTGGGAGGAGTACTGAACACATGCTTGTTAGAGCATGAGGAGGAAATACTCAGCAACTGAGAAGGCCTAGAAGGAAATGGCCTATTTAGTTGCTGAAATTCAAGCATCATCTCCTGACCAAGTACTTTGTTCATTGATCATGGATTATGCATTGCTTTCAGGAATTTCTTCAGCAAAGGGAACAAATAGTAGATTTCTTGAATGCATTGTCTAAGATACATCTCAGCATGATCTGCAAAGGCAATTTTGTGGCAGATTGAAACGACCTATCAAAGAATCATAGAATGGCCTGGGCTGGAAGGGACCTTAATGGTCATCTAACTCCTTCTCCCCTGACATGGGCAGGACACTTTCCACTAGACCAGATTGCTAAGAGCCCAGTAAAATCTGGCCTTAAGCACTTCCAGGACTGGGGCATCCACAGCTTCTCTGGAAAACCTATTCCTCTGCCTAACCACTCTCACAGTAAAGAGTTTCTTCCTAATATCTGCTCTAAACCCACTCTCTTTCAGTTTGAAGCCATTCCCCCTTGCCCAGTCACTATGTGCCCTTGTAAATAGTCTCTCTTCATCTTTCTTGGAAGCTCTCTTTAGGTACTGGAAGGGGGCAATTATGTCACCCCAAACCCTTCTCCTCTCCAGGCTGAATAACTCAACTTTCACAGCCTTTCTCCACAGGAGAGGTGCTCCTTCTCTCTGAACAACTTGGTGATCTCCTCCAGACTCACTCCAACAGGTCCATGTCCTTCCTGGATGCAGCCCTGCAGGTGGGGTCTCACCAAAGAGAAGCAGAGGGGCAGAATCCCCTCACTCAGCTGCTGGCCAGATTATGTTGAGATGCAAGGTACCATGCTGATGGGATCTAAAGCCTGAATTTCCCAGGCAGATTCAGATATTAGGTGCAGGGCACATAACTGGAAAGATCCAACCAAAAGGAAGTTGTGGCTGCATGCGAGAAGTCTCACTGAAGGCAGAACAGGCACTTGGCCTGGATAAAATCTTAGCCTGTGGCTCCCCAAGACAGAGTATAATTCTTGGTCCAACTGAAGACAAACAGAATGACTGTTCTGCACTGCATCATTTCATGGTTTTTGGCTCACCTAGGGTGGACCAATATCTGTAAGTAAGAAAGAGAATAAACTTATGCTTGAGGCAAGGCTGAACATGTATCAGACCTAATCCTTTACAGCATGCAAACAGATTGGCTTTTCACGTTGAAAGCAGTCACCTCCGTTGGGTACTTTGTATGGATTAGTGTTAGAGAAACTAAGGATGATGATGATCTGGATTCATTTTATTTATTTTTAGAATGTATCTGGTTTGTATCACCTTGGGGTTTTGCTCATTGATTGATGAGATTTGCTTAGGGGGAATGAAAAACTGGAAGATTGCAAGCACAGAAGTGTAGACTGTTCACAGTGTGCAAAAAAGTGCTAAAGCAGAAGAACAGTATTGCTAAGGGAGGACAATAGAAAAGGGATAAAAAATAAAGAAATTGACTAAGGATAGTGTTACTTGGTGGAAGCTGAGAGAGTAAAGGTCTTTTTAACTTAGCAGTTGAGGTAGGATCATGTATGTGACCCATGAGATAGGTCCACTTTGTACACAAATATGTGTGCAGAGATGATTTGCAATAGAATCTGTGTATGCAAAAGCATGTCGGGGCTTCTTTGCTGTTGCAGTCTAACAAAAGCTTCATAGGAGATAATTTAACCAATGTTTCCTTCAAACTGACAGCTGGTTTGCTTTCCCTTGAGGCTATGATACATTGCTTTTTTTCTCTTCTTGAGTCCTGTCAAAAAAAGCGCCAAAACACGTAAAACCTAAGTTGCTTGTATTATCACTTGAAGTCCTTTCCTTTTCATTCTTTTCTTGTCTCCAATGGGAAATTATAAGTAACAAATGAATTATTAAAATCTTTAAAGGAAGATAATTTTGTACTTCAGCAGTGACTTACCTTTATCATCTCTGCTGATGTCATTTTTAAAGTCTCTGAGAACGATAGAGCTAGATTTTTTTCTGAAGTACCAGTCCAGGGACATCTGTGTAATGTTAACTTTATCAACAGTCATTACAATTGGTGGATTCCTCAAAATAAACACAATAAATGACATATAGATGCAGCTTCTTTCACAGTACTTTCATGCAGTAACTAGTTCTTGTACCTATTCTTGGGACTTAAGCATCCTCAAAAACACCAAATGAATGACTTCATATATTGCTTGTCAGACAGAAGTACTCCTATTGCTTTTCCGCGATTTTAAAGAATCTTAAAATGTGTTCTAAGCACCTAGAAACAAGAAGAAAAAACATCAATTGAATAAAAAAAAAAGAAAAGAAAATGTTTCTTAATATGTAAAAATAGAAAATTGTGATCTCTACTGAGATCTTTGACATTTGCCTTTCTTTTTTTTTTTTCTTTACACAATTTAAAACACTTTTTTTGGACTCTGTAAGGACTTCAGAAGAGTAGACCACAATATCCCTCTCTCTAAATTGGAGAGAAATGTGTGAGCTGTCCAGTGCATAAGGAATTGGCTGTGTGGTCACATGCAGAGGGTAGTGGTCAACAGCTCAATGTCCAAATGGACATCAGTGACAAGAGGTGTACCTCAAGGGTCTGCATTGAGACCAATACTGGTTTGTGGCACAGATGAAGGGATCAAGTGCACCCTCAGCATGTTTGAAGGTGACACCAAGCTGAGTGATGAGCTGGACCACCTGAAGAATGGGATGCTATCCAGAGGGTCCTAGACAAGCTTGAGAAGTCGCCCATGGGGATCTCATAATGTTCAATAAGGTCAAGTGCAAGGTGCTGCACTGGGGTCAGGGCAATCCCAGTTATCAATCCAGGCTGGGGGATGAACAGATCCACAGGAGCTCTGCCAAGAAGGACTTGGGAGTGCTGGTGGATGCAAAGCTGGATGTGAGCTGGCAATGTGCACTTACAGACCCATATCCTGGGCTGCTTAAAAAGCAGCATGGCTGGCAGGTTCAGGGAGGTGACTCATCTCCTCTACTCCACTGTGGTGATACCACAGTTGGAGTTCTGCATTCAGTTCTGGGGTCCTCAGCCTAGAACTGAGATATGGGAGATGTCTCTACTGTTGAGTGCTTAATAAGATATTTCTGCTCAAAATAATGACACAGGTTAGTTAATCCATCATTGAAAATTCTTGATCTAAGTTTTCTGACTTTGCTCTGTGAAAGTATAAGATTATTTAAGGACTCAAATACATCTGAAAAATGCTTTTAAAAGTTGTGCACTGTCTCTCCACTGCTAATTTTTGGTTCTTAAATTCTTGTTCTGGTAATGTCCTTCCAAGAGACATCCATGATGTCCTTCCATCATACCAAAAGGTACTAATTACATATCCAGATTATTTGGCTGTGAAAGTCACAACCAAAAGCTACAATTGTAAGGATACAAAATCTTGACAGGGTGAACTGCAAGCAAAGTAAGGCTCAAACCCAAACACCCACTTTGGCATATGCAGAGCAGAATGCCCTCACTTAGCTTTCAGTACCAAGCATGACTTTGGGTGTTGCACCCTGGGTCAGGCAGAGCCTTGAGAAGGGAGGGTGCATCTTGCATGAGAGCACATGAGACCTGGAAGGACAGAAACATACCATGTGGGGAAGGACATTTTCTTCAGAGATGTTCACAGAGTGGGATCCTGATGGAAAAATTAAGCTTTCACAGCAGTTAAAATAATCTATCAATAATAGAAATTAACCTGCTCTTTCTACTGCCATCTGAACATACCAATATCTCTTGAGCCACTGCTTTTTTTCACTGGAATGCTACTCTCGTTTCACCACCAAATTTTATTTCTTTTTAAAGGCTAAATTTCTCTGGCAAACTTCTTTAAACATAAATTCAATTTCTGTTCTAATTCCTTAAGATACTGTAAGACTCATTCTTTAATGAGCATACAGACCTTTTCAGGGTATCTGACTGGGGAATTCTTAAAACATCATCATAACTCTGAGTTACATAGCCAATAAGGTTTCTGTAAAAACAAAACACATTATACTCCTGGTCTGGATTGAATGTGACACTAATTGCAGACACTCTTGCTTCTGGCCCATTGCCTCAGGGTGCCATTGTTTTAAAAAGTGATCTCAAAAGGCAGTAGTGTCTTCAGATTGGGGAAACTGGGATTTGAATTCCTGGTAGAAGACTGACTATCTTTTGGAATTCTTATACTAAAGAGGAATAGAAGATGTCTCTAAGTAATCCTAAAAGGAAACTACAATTAACAGTGGCTCAACAACCTCAAAAGAATTTTAACAAAATAGTTGAAAAAATGTCAGAAATTCTCAGAGTTATCACAAAAAGTAAAGCTGTCAATGATAGACTTGTAATAGAAACCTGAAATGAGACTGTAGCAAACCAACAATCTTATATTAAAATTTTATATTTCTATTAAAAATAACCCTCTGTCATCTTTTCTAACTTTTTAGTAATCCTTTTGACTTATACTGAGATTTCCAGTCAAGGCTTGCCAACTTTACAGATATCACTATTATTTGTATTACTGTGTTATATGACTGTGTACATCCACATATTTATGTACATGAACATATATAAACATTTATATAGATATATGAGCAGTCATTGCATTTGTGTAAAAACTCACACACAAAGGGTATCCAAACACTCTGGGCCTATAAGCCACAGTTAACCCTTAGAGCTATCAGCCACCTGTATTTTATATTCCTAACAAAAAAAACCAATCATGAATATTACTGCCTAATAAAGAATCATGGACACATTGTAGCCTGCTAATCCCTGCCCTCACAAAACAAGAAAGTACTAAAGTCTTGTTTAAAAGCATTGCAATATGACTGAGTGGGAATCAGGAACTGATTTACAATTACGAGATAATTCAGAAAGTTGGTGCCATTTAGCGACTTGACTAAATTTAGGATGTGTGTGTACTTTTCTGTGCAAAATTCTGGACAATCACTTCCTTGTCTTTTATCTGATAATGATTTTGATCCCTTTCACAAAGTGATTTGAAATCTACTAAACACTGAATAAGCATTATTCAGAGATAAATTGGGACCCAGATATTTCAAAAGACAGAGAGACTATACTGAATAACTGACACAATAACCATGCCTCCTCTTTTTTCCTCCAAGTCTTCCTATTTGAATGTGTCTGTGGTTTCCCCTCAAAAGCTCAGAAAAAAGAGATTCTAAATTCTCCAGATCAAATTTCATGAGCTGCACATATTTGAAATTAAGCAAATTAAGTATGTTCTAAAAAGGGTTTTAAGCACTAGCATTCAAGATGAATTGCTAAACTTCCCTCTGTAATGTTGACTGTAGATCAATAAGGGTACTTGAGAACTAGAAATGCATAAATAACTTGGCAGAATAAGCCTCATGTAATTATGAAAAAAATCCCATATTTTTAATCAAAATTTGTTGTGATAAAATATTTTGAAATAGAGATATTTTTTAAAATTCTTTGAAAAGCAGTTGTAAAATTGTGGCATTTGTCAATAGCATGTCTTCCTCCTTCTCCTAGGCCAGAAGTAGTCTAAAGATTATGATATTTAGTCCTCAAAAGTTTATCCAAGCACATTTTGACAACAATTTATTTCAGTACCTTTCAATTAAACACAACTGACAGAAATATTTCAAGCACCTTAGTATAAATATGTGGGGTTTGGACAGTAATTGTTGGCTATTGTGGACATTGTTATTTTCACTCTTCCAGGAAATTAAAGATACTTCAAAAAATTAAAAGTTCCATAAATGGACAGTAATTCTAATGTCAAACTGAATAGCCATACATATTACTATGAGAAAAAAAAAGTTGTTCTAATTTTGCTATCTGTGACATAATATTTCTTCTCAATATATGCAGAAATAAATCTAAAATTTCAAACAATACATGGTAAATTTAATTTCATAAGCAGGAACCATAACAAATCAATCTAATAACAATTGTTCAGCAATAAAAGTTAATGGAAAAAAGTTCAAAAATGCAAATGGCAATGTGGCTGGCAGTCCCTTTGATCTGAGATCTGCATTTTCATCCTGCTCTTGACAAATTCTGCCCTAAACAAAAGTATACAAAAGGCAGGACGTAAGCACAAAGAGAAAGGATAGTTAATATAAAATAGTTGTACTGACTGAGAGCAAAGGTCCACCTGACCAGTTTTGAACAGTCACTGCTAAAGGAAGCTTAGGGATCCACTGTAAGAGAGCAAATATAATTCTACTAGCATTTTCCCACTTTCTGAGAATAGCTCACTTAGGGATGCTAAGGCTGTATACACAGTTCGTCATTTAACAGACTTCTATGCAGCCTTCATCCAAATGGGTCTGATTTCCCTTTGGTAGTTTTGGCATGCAACAGATAATAAGCTATAAAAATAAGTTCCACAGCGTAGATATACTCTCAGTGAAAAGGTATTATCTTCTGTTTACTCTACAGGCTTTGGCTGGTGTTTTTATTGTCTACTCCTAGTCCTTGTTATGAGAACTAGACAATAATTATTTCATGAGCTTTATGGAGCAGGTGAACAAGAACTTAAATACCTTCACTGTGTCTCTCCCTAGGAATCTCTTTTTGAACACATGGAGTCCAAAGCCATTTAACTGAGCTTAGGCTGCATTCCTGAGGAGTGTGAACTGCATGGGATGAACACCAGCATGTTCTGGGAAATGTTACGTGGCTTCCTCAGCTATGTGCTACTTGTCTTTTCCTGCTTGGGATCCTAAAGCAATAATGAATAAGTACACCATCTTCCACTCTTGTTTAGGAAAGCCTTTGAGAGTCACTTTGATACAAAAGAAATTGCAGTTTTGTGCCTCTTCTCTACTGTGACCTCATTTTCTCTGCACCTTTGGCAATATATAAAAATAACAATAATAATAAATATGCTCTCCTCAAAAGTCTTCCAAAAGCCTGCCTTTTCAGCCAGATCTCAGTATTCAACTACTTCCAGTTGACACCTCAATGGTCTTTTTTCTAAATGATAACTTTTCAGTATTGCTTTTCCTTTCACCATGCCAAGTCTTCAATACCTGGAATGTAAAGTTCCATGGACATAGTTAGACCATGATTTCTGAAAACTGCTTGTGATACCAGAAAAACCAGCATCAGTGTGTTCTTATTGTTCTTCTAAAATATCTCATTAATGTTGTAGTCCATCCACTTGAGTTTTTCTAAACAATTTCTTTTACAAGCTAATTCTATTCTAAAGCCTTAAAAATCAAAGTAAAAGAAAGCATATAAGTTGGAGATTGAGTGATTTGTGTCTGGAATTCTCTTCTACTCATGTAGTCCTTAGTGATCCTGAATTTTTCACTGACAAACAAAGACAGGATAGGAGAAAATTATTCAATTTTTTTCTTTTCTTTCTTTTTTTTCTTTTTTTCTTTTATTTTTAAGAAACGCTGAAATAAGTATTTTTCTCTAATAGAAATTTACAGCAGGTCTACTCCTGAGCTGCATATACCTCTATTTGCATAGTTATATATTTTGAGTAATAAATTAACATGTTTGTGCAGAGGTTGCTGGCTGGTGTTATTTGAGTTTGGCCCTCCAGAGGCACATTATTAAAAGTTTAGGTGAAGACACATTAACATTGATTTTCATTCAGTTTTGCTGAGACATACACCGGTAATTAACATCCATTCATCAACTCTGGCACCTATCACAGTACAATGATAGTGCAGAAGCAAAATTTAAAAAAATAATCATTTTAGTATTGTAAAGTCAGCATGAAAGGTACATTCTTGGTCTTTCTTTTTACCATAAGACTATCGGATTTCTGTTTCTTTTTAATAAATTGTCAAATATCTCAAAGCCAGTTAAGGCTTTAAAAACATTACAAATCCTCACGATTCCATGTAATTAACATTCAATCATGTCTGTGAAAAAAAAAGAGCTTTAAAATAGTATTCATAATATTGGAGAAATGCATGTAGATACAAATACATATCATATACAAGAATGGGTTCTTGCATATTTTAGCATTATGTTTGCCATCTTTTAGGTACTGGGTCTGTGGCATTTTAGCCTAAACTTCTTGTAACTTTCCAAGAATTTTATTCCTCCAGAGACTTCAGAGACTTCATAAGGGCATCTTCCATCTTCCCTGGGGAAGTGGAAAGAAGCTATGTGGTAATTTGCTAAAATGCCCAATGTCTGAGGGACACATATAAAGTGAAGAGAGAAAAAACTTTTTCTCAGGGTTTTTTTTTTCCTATGTATTTAAATACATTGGGGAAATAAAATTTAATTTTTCCCTATTCATGTGTTAATTATTGACAAATTAAATGTAAATGTAACAAATATATAAAGTTTAACTGCACTCAATGACCTTAAAGGTCTTTTCCAACCTCAAGAAGTCTATGATTTTAGGCAGCAGAGATACTTCAAGTTGTGAGTGGAAAATACTTTCTCATTCTTCCCTAAGTTTGTTCCTTAACTGAAGGGAAGAGAAAAAAAAGTGTATCTAGTTGTAACAAATATTATATCTAAGAGCCAAATAAATGGAGAAAAAGCTCAGGGTAACTGAAGCATTTTCTATCAATTTTACTCTTCAAACTTTAGACTCTAAAATAGTGATAGATTAACTTCCAGACATGATATGTCACTGTAAAATAGAAAATGCATTTTTCTAAAGCATAAGAAAATGAAATATTTAAACAAATGTTCACAAAAAAAAAAATCCAGCTTATCTGATATAGTAAGAAAATCTAAAAACAATGTTGCAGATAGATGAAACTGGAGCTTTATATTCACAGGGCTTAGGAATCTTTAGGTGAAGTGTCTCCTTTGGATGCTGTCTTTTGACTAAGGGATAATGAAAAATCTAGAAAGACTCTAAACAATTTGTTCAGCTGAAGAGAGGTATGCAGAAACCAGGATCAAGAGAAAATGCCTAGAATAATGGTTCGTATATCTATAATGTGCATGTGAAACCTAAATGATGGCAGTTGGATGACTACGCAACTTTGAACAGTGGACAGAAGTTTTAGGGGACTCACAGCCCTAGGACAAAATAAATATGTTTTGATTTGAAAGTAGCTACCTAAAATATTAAAAATCAGTTTATTCCTGATGAAAATGAGTGTATTCATTCTGACCGCCTTTAAAATTTTACTTGCTGCCCACAGGGTTGGTGTAGGCCCTTGGTCAGATTTAGCAAGTGAGTTTTCATCTATCTGTCTTTATAAATATCTATATCTATCTATCTATCTATCTATCTTTCTATCTTTCTATCTTTCTATCTATTCCACTATTACTTTATTAAATATGCCATGAGAACACAAACAGACCAAACCCTGGCTGCACAAAACCTATGCAATGCAAACAGCAACATAATAACATGTGAAACCATTGATTTTTAATGATTATCAAATTGATGGTACTAACCTGGAGAGCATACAAGAAAGTGCAATCAAGGATGGACATGAGAGACAAAAATTACTCACTTAGAGAAAAAATGGAAGGCCAAACTCCAGCTGAAGCTGAAATTGCCTAGTGACACAAGGAGTAACAAGAAGAAATTCTGTCAGTTTGCTCACAGAAAAAGGTTCAGAACAAAAAGTTCAGAGGAAATGTGGCACTGTTGACAAAAGGGAGGAGACAGCCCAGTGATGGATGACACAGATAACACTGAAGTACTTGATGTTTTCCCCACCTCCCTACTTCAGTCCCTATAGGAGAAGCCTGAGACCAGATCACTGCATCAAGCCAGTCAAGCTTGGGAAGGAAAAGAGCAGTCAAGAGTGGAATAGTTTCAGGCTAGGGGCTACTTGAAGGATCCTGATGTATTAAAATCCCTGGACCTGGACGAGATTCATCTGAAACTGCTGAAGCACACAGCTGAGGTGACTGTAAAACTGCTACTTACCTGTGGCCAAAAAAATTGAAGCAATCTGGAAAAGTCCCTTACAAATTTAAAAAAGAAAAAGAAATCATTACATCAAACATTATAAATGGTAGGAGGGACCATCTGGGAGTTACAGACTATTCAGATTCATCTGAGTCCCTAAAAACAGATTTTTAGAGGTTTTTTCCTAAATAGTTGTGCTGGCTGGGGTTCAGATAGAGGTGTGGTTTTATTCAGAGGACCTGGTTTGGGGCTGTATTTTGGATTTGTGATCAAAATAGTGTTGATAATACAGGCATGTTTTTGTTATGGCTTGAGCAGTGCTTACACAGCATCAAGGTATTTTCTGTGACTCTCTGCACCCCACCAGTGAGGAGGCTGGGGATAGACAAGAAGTTGAGAGGAGACACAGCCAGGACAGCAGATCCCAAATGACCAAATGGATATCCCACACCATATGGTGTCATGTTCAGCATATAAAGATGGGGGAGCAGATAAAGATAAGGGGTCTCCAGCTCAGGGACTGACTAGATGTTGGTCAGTTGGTGGTGAGCAACTGTTTTCACTTGCATGACTTGTCTTTCTTAGGTTCTATTTTCTCTCTTTGTTTTTTTTTTTCCTTTGCCTTATATTATTGTTGTTGTTTTTATTGTTATTAAACTTTCTTCATCGCAACGCACAGGTTTTCTCATTTTTTACTGTTATTCTCTTCCCAGTCTGGTGCTGGGCAGAGTGAGTGAACAACTGCATGGTGCTTAGTTGCTCTCAGGTTAAACATTAAAGGACAAGTAAGTAACAAAGGTTTACTAAGGACTGATCATGCTTAGTATCTCAATTATCTTCAGTGATAAAGTGACTAGCAATAGGAGAAATAAGGGGATGTAACACACCTTAGCTTTGCTAAGGCTTTGGAACTCTCTCAAAGCACTCTAACCTGTCAGTTACAGGTTGTATGAATGCACTTTTAGATAGGCTTTATATTGGCTGGACTTCAGTGCTCAGAGGGTAGGAATCAGGCATGTGATGTCCAGTGAATCTGGTAATGAGCACAAGACCTAGGCAGGGTGACAACAGCTCCACAACTGTTTGGTGTCTTTATCAACAACATCACTGATGAGAAAATAAATCTCAGTAAATCTATAGAAGATATTCTATATACTTACTGTTCACACAGTAAGTATTAAAGCTTCAATTCATCTTAAGATGCTGGAGAACTGGGCCAAAAGGATGTCCATGTAGCTCACACATGAGTAGCTCAAAGTTGTTTCCAGAGCAGAATAATTCAGTACAGCTATGAGATGACCAAGTGGCCATGCTGGTGTAGTAAATCCCTGGCTGGAATCCCTGGAATCTAAGGCCAAGTGTGTTCTCATCACATAGAAGGCAAACTGCATACTGGGTTAAGTAAGGAGAATTTTCTCTACTAGAAAGGATCAAAGGAACTTACTGGGGGTGTTCTGAAATGTGGAGAAGTAGAGACCTTTGGGGAGATCTCATTGGGCATCCCAGTACCTTAAGAGGGCTTATAAAAAGGAAGGGAGAGGGGGGACTTTTCACAGGGGGGGCAGATAGTGACAGAACGAGAGCGAATGGCTTTAAACTGAAAGAGGCCAGGTATAAATTAGATGTTAGGAAGAAATTCTTTACCCAGAGGGTGGTGAGGCACTGGAACAGGTTGCCCAGAGAATTTGTAGACGCCCAGTTCCTGGCAGTACTTGAGGCCAGGTCAGATGGAGCCCCAAGCAACCTGGTCTAGAGGATGGCATCCCTGCCTACTGCAGGGGGTTGGAACTAGATGATCTTTAAGGTCCTTTGCAACCCAAACCATTCTGTGATTTATTCTATACCTGGACTTGCTGACAGGCAACAACCACAAACTACAGGCTGAAAGGTTCAATGCATTATGGATACATTTTTCAGCACTGGAATGCTGGAAAATGGTGGTTTAACACAGCACTAATATTACACAGAGGAGTTATGGATTCTCTTCTCATGAAGGTTTTTAGGATACGATATTCCTGCTTTTAGTAGGAGGTTGGATGAAATAATTTAAAGATCCTTCCAATGATTCCCTTGTTCTAAATCTAATTTCCTGCTTCTTAATGCACTGGAGTTTTATACTGTTTCCATGTTCTTAAGCATGAAGAAAATTTACTTTGATTTATATCTATGCAGGCAGTATTGTAGTCTGGTATGATGGAGGTCTAAATTTATTTTGAAGAAACAGGAAAAAGTGATGAAGAAGTTAAAGCTGATTTGCTATTTATCTCAGTAAGGTGGTGTGTATTGGTGCTAGAAAGACGCTGACATGAATTTGGGTAAGAAAACAGGTTTTTGTGTCTTTGCTTTCTCCAGTTCAGGGATCAGGATCACCTAGGCACAACTATCTAGTAACCAAAAGAGCTATGGATGTTCTCATCAGTTAGATCTCAGTAAGTAGAAACTGTCGAAGAGTAGACTGCAGAGAAGTGTTCTATATTACCAGCCACTACAAGAACACTTTGAGTTATAAATATCCATAAGCTTTAATGGAGAAGAGAATTGTGCCTGTCAGCAGAAAAAAAATACTATCAACCTGCGATGCCCTACACAAATAATGTCAAACCTGGGGCATGATGCAGATTAAGGTGCACTTTAAACCATCTACTAAATGGAGTACTAGCTGGAAACTGGATTTCACCATCAATGAAACATAATTTAATATATCTGAAGGCCAGTATTAGTTCACCTATCTCAGCTGCAATTGCAGCGAAGAAAAAAAGTCCTTCTGACTGTAAGAAAGTACTCTCATTTCTATTACTGATCTCAACAGTGAGTTTTGATCCTGATTGTGTTCCATGGCAGCATCTTGAAAGGAAAATATTTTTAGCCTTGAACACAAGAATACTCCCTGCTTCTCTGAGTATAATACCACCGTATCTCAGTGGAGGATGAGCAATGCTTTCCTAACTCACTGCCTTAAAGTAGAAAATGATGTCTTTAATTTGACCTGAACATCTGATATAAAATGTTAATCTGGGATTACCTACCCAGGCAGATAATCCAGGTTTATTATATTACAATCTAATCTAATCTAATCTAATCTAAATTTCTACTGGTATTTTGCAATTTTGCCTTTAGCAAGATACTGGCCTTGCTCATGTATGTATGTATGTATGTATGGCCTTGCTCAGTACCCTGCCTCAGTACTGTAAAAAGGTTAACAAGGCATATGCACTTTTTATAACACCTTGAGAACTATAGAAACCAAAAATGCAAAGTATTTTAACAGGGCAGAAATACAAAAGGGAGTGTGAAGACAATCTTTGAATATTCACCCTGTAGATTTTTATGATTTCCATGACTGTTCATGATAGAGAGTTCTTTGACTGCAGGCACTTTCAATTTTAGTTTATATGTTCACCCTTGACTCAAAGACTCCCCAAAATTTGAGGCCTAAAGACAGGAATGAAAGAATAAGGGGCACATGACTTAGAAGATACAAGGACAAAGTTAAGAAATTGCAGAGAAAATTGCCAATAATGAGAGTGGAGTTATGCAGAGTTTGGAAGTCAGGAATGGGTATAATGAGAGGTTAATGAAGAGATCATAATAGAGGTTGTCCATAATGTAGATGATTACTAGACCAGCATTTTGGATGAAGCTGATAAAGGAAAAAGAAAGGGAAGGCCAGTGATGAAGCATACAAATGAAGCAACTGAAGATCAAGTTTAGGCCATATTTTGCATTGATACCAAAGAAAATAAACTAATTTTAAAATAGAGAAATTAGGGAAATAAGAGGAACTAGAGAATTTTAAACAGAAAAATATGTGGGGAGAGAAAGGGAGAATATCTGTTGTATAAGCTTACAAAAAATCAAAGAAGAAAAATGAACAGAGAACTTGGAAGAATGCTCAAGTCAAGAGTACAGCTCAAGAAGACAGGCAGTTTGTCCTATTGCCACTAGGCTCTTATATTCTAGCCAACTATGTACTGCCTCTTGATTACATCCTGAAGAAATTCTACACTTACACAACTAAAACTGGTTCAGTATTTGTAGAATACTTACAGAAATGCTTCAGATGGCATTCCAGATCTATGCTGACAGATTAGCTTCCCAGTTGTCTCACCAAACTCTGATTATACTTCATAAAACATACTGAACAATACAAAAATACATATAGTAAATATTATATATTTAATGCACATATTATGCAAGTTAATAATATATAATATATGTAATAATATACAAATGAATACATATATATCCAGATAACATACATGGAGTATATAGTTCTTCATACACGGAGTGTCTACATGGAGTTAAATTAAATACATGGAGTTATATTAGTCCTAAATTAATACCACAGAGATGAAGAACAAACATGTTGGAAAGTTTTCTGCAGCATATCATGATGAAAATGTATCAAATGCACCCTTTGAGATCTTTGTGTAACAGGAGAGGTGTAGCAGTTGAGTTGGTGTCAGTTATGCAGGATGTATGATAACATGGATTTAATAGAAAAAGGTTATGGACATGAAAAGATCCTGGAGTATCTGGCTTTATGTGGCAAGGTTTTGGTAGCAGGGTGGCTACAAGGGTGACTTCTGGGAGAAGCTGCCAGAAGCTTTTCCCATGTACAAAAAGATAACACCAGCTGTCTCTAAGAAGGACCCACCACTCTGGCCAAGGCTGAGCCCATCAGCAGTGGTGGCAGCACCTCTGGGATAACATAGATGAGAAGTGGGGAAAAACTTCTCCACAACAGCAACCACAGAGAGAACTGAGAACATGTAAGAGAAATAATCCTGCAGACACCAAGGTCAGCGCAGACATTCCCATGCAGCCCATGGTGAGGCAGCTATACCCCTGCAGGAGGTCCCTGGGGGAGCAGAGATCTACCCACAGTCTGTGGAGGACCTCATGGGAAACCCAGACTGGAGCAGGCTTCTGACAGGACCTGTGGCCCAGAGAGAGAGGAAGCCCCTCTGGAGCAGGCTTGCCATCAGGATTTGTGACCCCATGGGGCACCTATGCTGATGCAGCTTGTTCCTGAAGTACTGTACCCTGTGGAAGGGACATGCACTACAACAGCTTGTGAAGAACTACAACCCACAGGAAGGACTTACGCTGGAGGACTTTCCTGTAGCAGGAACCCCACACTGCAGCAAGGGCAGAGTGCAAGGAGGAATGAGCAGCACAGACAGCCTGTAATGAACTGACCACAACCCTCATTCCCCATTCCCCTGCACCTCTTGTGGGAAGGAAGTAGAGAAATCTGAGTGAAGCTTAGCCCAGAGGCTCAGGAGGGATGAGAAGGGAAGGTGCTTTTAGATCAGGTCTTACTCCTTCTTATCCTACCACATTGTTAATTGTTGATAAACTAAATTCATTTCTCCAAGTCAAGTCTGTTTTGCCCATTACAGTGATCTCTCTATCCTTATTTCACCTCACAAGCCTTTCATTTTATTTTCTTCTCCCCAGTCCACAGTCCAGTTGAGATGGTTGGTGGACCTGTGGTAGGTAGACATGGTCATGGTCTCTGGTTAGACATGATCTCACCAGAGATACCAAGGATTTTTCTTATCTGTTGTGAGTGAAAATAAGATGTGACTTTTGGGTTTGTTGTAAGTTATCCCTTGAACTGTTTTTCTTCTTTGCATTCTGTTGGTTATAAAAGAAGACCAATTCAGCTCCAGGCTTCCAATACTCTTGCCTTACTCTAACACATCTATCATCTTCCTAGGGAAAAACATAGTGTGCACAAGGGAAGATAACAGCAGAGACCAGTATTGGCCTTTTCTCAGGGTTTTACATAAGAAAATGGAAATCCTCTTGCTAAAATAGGTTGTCTAGATCCATCATTCACACTCTGAGGGCTAGCAACAAGTTTCCCAGAGGATGATGTCTGATGCAAACCATAAGAAAAAATGCTTCATTAAATGGCTCATACCTGTTGCCTAAGTCTGATTTCTTTAAGGCCTGAAATGTGAATTTTGATCTCCCTATCAAAAATTCTATTGTTGTTAGTAAATATTCTGAGACTAGATTTTTCTTTTCCTGCTAGGCATATAAATAACCACCATCTAAAACTTGCTCAACTATAACCTTCAACAACATTCTGTGACATTGATGAAAATTAAAGGCTTGTTATAGAGTGAATGTTTTGTTTTAGCTGTATGAAATTTGCCCCCTCTTGAATTCATTGAATATCTCTGTTCTTGTGCTAGAAAACAAAAAATATACACAAAGGGCTTAATGGATATTGGGAGGAATTCCTGCGTTTGGAGCTGACTTAGAGATGAATGGTAGCTAAAAAAAAAAAGAGTTACAGGCTTTTCTACAGTTATCTATTTTCCCATTTAACTTCCAGTAACAAAGAGAAAAGGAGTACAAATTATACTGTACCACAACAGAATGATCAGTGACAAATGTCTGTCAGTAAGATTACCATTGCAGATAGAATATGTAAACATACGTTTCAAAACCAATTTTTCCCTATGCATTCTGTCTCATCACAAAGATGCCAACTGGATAGGCTTACTTTGCACATAAGATGAGCATATTTAATAAAATGAGAGTGGAGGAATGATAACATTTTATTATCTTGTTTTAGAACACTTTCTTTGGTCCATTTTTCTGTGGAAATAGATTAAGCACAGTAATCAAGTTCTGTCACTGGGTTCCAGTGGTGACTTTATACACTACAAAATAAAAAGGACAAATGTAGCACAACAGGAAGGCACATGTGGAGTTGTTTGTGGTTTCTTACCAACTTCAAATAAAGAACAGATTTTTACAGACTTTTAATACAGAGAAACTCAAAATCATACTATTTTGTCTCTTTTGCTGTTTCTGAAAGCAAATAAAAATATTACAGTGCAGATGGTGTGACAAGTCCTTCAGCAAAGAAAGAATCAGTACCATGGTATCACCCAGAGGAGATGATATTCTCCTGATTTCTAATATCTTTAATTCTTTGTAGTGCTCTAGAACTAACTTAGGTTCACAATTTCTTTCATATTTGATTAATATAGCACACCTGTTTGCACATTGCCCTAGCAGAGCTGTACCAGCAAAATGAATAAACCCCACTGCAATGAGATAGTCATAAACTTGAGTCCAGAAGACTGTTACTGATGGAAATCCAACTTTTCTTTTACTGTAGAGGTTTAGCTTAGTTACAATTTATTAATTACCTGGAAAACAACTACAATGCTGTAGATGTGGAACCTCACAAGAAGTATCTACAGAAAGACTTTTAGAGAAAGCTGTCCTTTAGTAGTATATAGGTAACTTGGTGAAGGTAATTTTCTAGATTTCCTCAGTGGACCATGGAAAGAACTAAGATGGGACAAATAATTCTTTAGAGGTGCCTAAGAAAGGAGTTTAGAAGAGTGATGACTTCCCTCTGGAAGCATTGCATTGTGTCTACTAAGGCAGAATCTACTCTAGACCAGAGAAGTGGCTAAACTTGTTGAAAAGTTAAATAAAAAAAGTAAGGTTTGGGTTTTTTATTTGAATCGAACCCTAGCTGAGTAACTGTACAGAATTTTTTAAGAATGTTAAACATAATCCAGAAGTTCTTATGCACTGAATTATCCTCCAAATCACTATTTTCTCCATGGTATTTTGGTAATATATTTTTTCCATGACATACAGTACAGCTGAAAAATATGGGATTTTCTGGTTTGTCTCATCTAATCAATCTGTTTCTTTCAATTTTTTTCTTTGAATCTGATATTTCACTTTGTCTTAACCTACTTTTCTTTTCTGAGTTAATACAATGCTCTGAATCCTGACATCTCTGAATATTTAACTGAAGTTGGAATGCTCCCATTTCTTCTGCAAAGTTCATACATACACATGTATGGGCTGGCATCTTTAACACCACTCATTGTGTAACTAATTGCATTGGCCCTTATTGTGAATTTCCTGATTTTCTTCTGGTATAAATTCACTCATTGTAACAATGCACAGAAGTGCAAGTTCACTGCTGTTATTGGAAACCTGTGCTGTTCACAAAAACAGGATCAATAATACGTAAGTTCTGAGTATTTGATAGTATGAAGTGTTACAGTAATCATGTGATTTCAATGTGACAGGATTTATTACCTTTAAATCTAGGTGATTATTTTTTCCTGATTAGCAAGTTGAAAATTCTTATCTATTCAGACTTTCAAGATTTGTCTCATTACTCTTTCTTTGGTAGCAGTCTGTTTCACTGAAATGTATTAAAAGTTAAAATTAAATAAATCTGCATTAGGTAAAAAAAGGTTATCTATGGAACAGCAAAGCTAGACAGAGAGGACCTTCTTTATGTTTTGGTAAAAGGTGAAGAATCCCCTGTGCTTAACTGAGCTGGAAAGGGCTTATGCCCCAATTTTCTATGGACAGTTAATTTTTTTTTTTCTCCTAAGAAAATACTTCCTACTTTCAAGAGGGTAAATGATTCCTACTGATTAAAGTATTATCTAATGGTGAAGAAGAAGCTTGCCCCCTTGCTGCTGACTTCACCTGAGAAGCCAATCATGACTGCTACAGCTGAATCTGGAGGAAAACTACAAAGCATTTTACTGACTGAAAAATGGAAACTGGAGGAAAAGGATTATGTCTTACTTAGGACCAGTAAGCAAGTAGTAGTGAATCTTTTTTTAGGAAATTTCCTGTTTCCTAATATTTCATTACTTAGCACAATCTATTCAAATTCCAACTTTCAGATGCAATATGCTGGGTGTCAATACATCCACTGTTCAGAGATGGTGCCAGGTGTTGCACAAAAAGTGCTACCATAAACAAGCAACACATCTCAGTTGTACACAGACTTTCTGTGTGATGTACTGTCTTTAAGCTTGTCACTTACTGGTCTCTAAACACTAGTCAATAAGTTTAATGACTGGTAAAAAAAATGAGATGAAACTGCTTAAGAAAAGGCAGGTGAAGCATGAACACAGTTGGAGGAGTTTGAGTCATTGCCAGCTATCCAGGTATTTCTTATCAGGTTGCAGCTTTCTTGTGCACTATGGCAGGAATAAGCCAAAAGGAAAAACATAAGAGGTCAAAGAGCTACTTGAGAGATTAATTTAGTGTACTTATTTCTCTTTCCAGATTTTAATGGAACTTATGTTTCATTTGAATATTTCACAACTATGTGAACAAGATGCAATTCATTTGAAACACATTAAAGACTGTTAGTCTTTGAAGCTTTAAATAATAGAACCACAGGCCTGAAAAGGACCTCAAGAGGACATCTCTTCCATATCCCTGCTCTAAAGCAAACTGAACTATGCTTATATCCATCTTACTGATGTTTGTTCTAAAAATCTCCAGAGACTGAGTATTTACAATCTCCCATGCCATTAGTTTCCTGGTTGTCTCAATCCTTAGCATTGGAATTTGCTCCCTAACAAATCCCAAACTCCTAACGTTGTTCTAACTTAAGCCCATTATTTTTCATCCTCATCTACTGGTGATGCAGACAGCAAATTGCTCCTTTCCTTTCTGTGTCAACTTTTCGTGTATTTGGAGTCTATAGTCATACCTTGCCTTTAATCATGTACTGACAAGCTTTAGGCTTCAAGAGAAACATAACTGACCAGCTGGAAATGCAGTGAGTTTATTTAACAGAAAGAAAAGTGTGATCAAGAAAACAAGACTCTTAGTTAAGTGGGTACCCCAACTGATTAGCTGCTTCACTGGTTAGCCTGCCAGTCTGTCCTTAGAAGGTTCAAAATAATGAACACTGCTCTGTAATTCTCTTCTTCCTCCAATATTAATGAACCTGAATTATTTTGCCAGTTTTTCTTTATTTATAAGGCCTACTGTTTGGGAAAGAGGCTGTGTTAACGGTGAAATATTCCTCTGTTCAGCAATATTTGTCACCATAGCTAAATATACGGCTATGTTTAAGCCAGACTAATCTACTCTGAGAATCTAAATGAAAATCAAAAAAAAAAAAAAGTACATATTCATTTTCTCCTTTACATCCCACCTTACACTGACAGCCTCTACATTACTTTCTCAATTAATTTTATTGCAAATCTGTTAAATATCTGAGTCTCTTCTGCCTAAGTCAGGAGCTTATGTTAGTTAGTCTAAGGTTTAGGCCTGTAATCCCCCTTCTTACTGGCTGTATGACCTTCTGGCAAGCTGGTACACTAAGCTGGCAATTTTCAGTATCTCCTGTATTCATTTTCATAATAAAGTGGAATGAGTTTCTCTCTGCCCTTTTCAAAAGTGGTTTGAAGTCAATACAGCACTTGCTTGCTGTATTTAAGAGAATCCTTTTGTGGTTTTGTCCTTCTTTATCACTGCTTCACAAAAATGCTATGGGCAAAATATTTAGGACACTAATTTTACCTTGGATATCAAGTTTTCTACCAACACTGTCACACTCACAACCCTCCCCCAAGGTAATAGTAATGACTAACCTGTCTCTGAACAGTCTTGAAAGGATCTTGTTGCTTGGACTTGCAAGACCAAGTGGACTTGGTGGTGTAGGCACCTCATATAGTGCCTGTTCTTCACCCTCCAATAATTACTTACAAAATATTTAAATAGCATGCCAGGTGTCATATAAATACTTCAAATAAACGGATAGATAATACTATATTATCATAAGTTTAATAGTTTTGTGGCTATAGATGTAATTCTAACAGAATTTTACTAGCAAATGTACCTTCAAAAGTTGTTTTGAGTTTTTAAAAAGATTTTATTTTTAACAAAACATTCAGAGGAAATGTTTCAGCCCATCAAGCTAAACTATCAAGACTGGAAGCCCAATGAGGATTTAGTTGATACCATTCAGCAACCAAACTATTAGCAATGGCTGATGTAGACATGGTTTTAAATAATATGTTAAAGCTGCATGAGAGACTTTTTGGATCTCAGAGTGGCCAGTGAGGGTGACATTCAGGAGAAAGTGTGTTATCCTATGATACTGGTTCTTATAGGAACTTTAACATCTGTTGGAAGGACACTGTGGTGAGAGGCAAGCTATCCAGGAGGCTTCTGGATTGTATTTGAGGTAAACTCATGATACAGACACTGGAAGGGCATTAGAAGTGACTCTGGCATTCACTAACTAGCAACAGCTCTTTGGGACTATGATATCAATAGAAACCATGGCTGTAATGTCACCAAAATAGTGAAGTTCAAAATCCTGAGGAGCCGAGGAAGGCAAGCAGTGCAGTACAGAGCTTGCACTTTAGGAGGGCAGACTTCAGCTTACCTGGGGAGTTGAAAGGTAGCATTCCATGGGAGGCAGCTCTGACAACCAAATGAGTTCAAGGAATCTAGCAAGTCTGTAAGGACATCACCTTTTGAGCCTATGAATGTCCATGCTGATAGTCAGTATGTACATTTATCAATAGACCAACTCAAGACAGAGATCCACCAGAAAAGGCAGCATAAAGGAGCTGGAAGCAAGGATAGGCTTCAAAGGAGGAATTTCATAAACATTGCATTAGTATGCAGCGATGGTATCAGGGAAACCAAAGCTCAAATGGAATCAAGGCTTGCCAGGGACATCAAGGCAACAAGAAGAGCTTGTACATTATTAATAAAAGCTAGACAAAGCTTGACAAAGGAAAATGTATGTACTGATTGCTGAATAAGAGTGATTCAGCAACAGTGGCCATTGGTAAAGCTGAAGTTCTCAGGGCCGTGTTCTTTGAGGCATGTGTGCTTAATGAGAGAGAAGAGAGGGAATAACAGCTGTGGATAAGGATCAAGTCAGAGACTGCTTATGAGAACTCAACTCATAAACACTCAGATCTGACAAGCTGTATAAAAACTTCATAAAGGTTCCAAAAGGACAACCCAGAGAACTAAAGGCAGCTCAGCCTTACTTCAATCCCTAGCAAATACCCGGAGCAAATACTCTAGGAACATATTTCTGGGAACCTGAAACAGAGTAACAATGTGATGGATGATATTTTCATCAAGTTTTCAGATGAAACGCATATGGAGGCCACAGTTGAAGGACTTGAGGGTAGGGTGCCATTTGGAGGAACCTGTGGGATGAATGGACAAGAGGTTCAGGGAACAAAAGCCCTTCAAGGAGAGATAGAAGGGAACAGAATTTTCCAGTCTCAAGAAAAGACAGTTTTAAGGGGACCGGCAGCCTTCAAATACCTAAGAGGAGGTTATAAAAAGAATGTTGCAGGTTTTCCAGTAATGTGTGTCAGGAGAACAAGAAACAATAGACATGAATGAGAAAAAGAATATTTCCAGCTGGGTATAATGCATGAGGACACCCAGAAAGTGAAGCAGGGTACTCAGAGAGGCTACACAAACTCTACTTTGATGTTTTCAAGACCAGGTTGTGTAAATCTCTACGCAACTCTGTTTAGAGCAAGACTCTACCCTAAATCTTTCCTGAGGTTCCTTCTAACCTGAAGTATCTTATATCTCTATTAAAAGAAAAAAACCCAAACTTCTATTTCTGAAACTTGTGGAAGTTTGTTTTGTGTACTCTTTTTCTTTTTATATCAAAGAGTTCGTCATTGGTGTTGTTTTCCAAAAGTGCATAATGTCCTGATGTTGCCAACCATTTTCACACGTTGGAACCATCTGGATTGAAAGAATGGAAATTTAAACTTCCCAGACTTGATGAAGAAGTATTTGACTATTATCCATGGCTGTTTCTAAAAGAAGCAGTTTTTAACTTCTGCAACTGTGAGTTACAGATTTCATGGAACTACAATACAAATGTTGTACATGTCTTAACAACATGAAGAACATGAAGAACATGATGCTACTTTTAGCAGTCTTATGAACTCTGATTGAAGCTTTATTTATGACCATTCTCAATTGTATTCTGAATTGATATGTTACTATAGTGTTTTCTATAGTGCTATTTGATACTATTTGTTCTCAAGAATGTGTCAGTACATAGGACATATTTTGTCTTTTGGCCATTACCTAGCACAGTTTTTAATACTGTGTCTATATCAGTCATTACCAACAGTATATTTGATGAATGGAATCAGCTAAGTCCTTGCTGGGGTTACAGTCTTGATAGTTTAGTTTGATGGGCCAATATCTTTCTATTGCACAGCTTCATTTCTTTTACAAAGCCTATTTGCAAACACTATAGCATTGCTAGCATTTCTTGTTACGTGTTGTGAGTCAGAAGAGATTTTATTCTTATGTGGAATTTTTAGAATTATATGCATTCCCAATGTTTCTATTGTTTCCTCAAAATTCAGCTCACATCCTCTAGTTGAGACTAAGACTGGCTAAATATTTCCATATCTCATATAAAGCACATTGTTGGCATCACTGATGGTTTTACAGCTGTATATATTTAATCAGTATACTTTAATCCCAACTTCCTGTAGGATGAGGTTTAAAGTTGTGAGGTGGTTGTTTGTTTTCTTTCCCCTTTCTGAACACTATATTTATCTCTGGCACGGAAAGAGGGAACTTGTATCCTTTCACTCAATGCCATAAACTGCATGGGAAGGTCTTTGTTGTGGCTCTGTGACTATACTCCTGTACATGAACATGAATATTCTCCTAGACAACTGAGCATTAGCTGCCTGTGATTTCTCTGGAGATTAAGCATTTTGTTGTGGTGTGACAAGTCTGTAGAAAAACTCAGTTTATTCCACTGAGATATTTTGGTGCTCTGAGGCACAGAGGGAAGCAAACATTTGTCTCTCATACGGTCTGTGCGGTTTTTTTTTTTAACCTTGCTGACAAATACGTGAGACATAGGCCATTTGTTTTAGTTTTCCTTTTTTCTCCTGGCTCAACACTGCTCTCATTCAGTGTTTCCTAACTTTTAACTCAGAAGATATTGCTGGCTATATACATCATGAAATAAAATAGGGCTAAGGGCTGTTTTCTGGCTGTGAGGCTAAATGGCACACAATGGCTGCAGGCATACTACATAACACTTGGCCTTGAGTGTCACCTCAAGGGGACAAAGTGTCTGAAATAATGTGAGGGTCATATCACAGCTTTGAACAGAGGGGTTTTTCTACTGTGGAACAGAATTTGCTGCATGTTGGGTGCGTGGCAGGAGGTGTGTGTCAAGGTCCCAGATCTTCAGAGACAGTTTCAGAGAAACCATCAAGGGTGATGCTGGGTATTGGGAGAGATTCCTGGCAAATGCTATCCCCATGCCTGAGCATTGTCTGGCAGAGTGCTAGTTAGCAGCAGGCAAACCGAGGAGAATGAAGACTGTTAGCAGTCAAGCAGTGTGATAACGAGGGGTCCAGTGCTGGAAGTCAAGCTCTGTTTGCATAGCATTATGGCCATATAGGCTTGATGCAAATGCATGCTCAGACATTGTGTCTCTGTATTTGTACAGGTACATGCACACTGAAGCCTTTTGTACAGCCTCTGCCCCTCCTTGTTGTTTGCTGTGTTTGGTACTTCTCAAGGAAGCACCGTCACCTTTTCTGTACAGATTTCAATGACATGCTGTCTGAGTCTTGTCCCAAGAAGTTCTCAAAAGTTTTGATATATTTAGGCAGTGTAAACCTCTGTGGAACAGAGGGAAAGGGAAAATAACTGTATGGATACTGTTTCCTAGATCAAAAATGACATCTAACCACCGTGATGTACATGTAAACTTAAAAAATGCTGAGGTTTCGTTTCATATGTAAAGAGTGTGCAAAGATTTATCTGTTGGATTAGAGTACTTTGCAGAAAGAACATAATGTGAATAGTTCAGATACTACAGATTTAATTGGCAGTGGAGAAAATTATGTCCTACACTAAAAGCAGACCACACAACTATGAACAATTTCTGGACGCTGCTAGGTTTGAAGCTTATTCTGTGAAAGCCTGTCTGTTATCAGCTCTAAGCTTCTTTAAACAACAACAACTGATTGTATAGTAGTGAGGCAGCAGACAACTCCCTGATGCCATAGAGCTTCGCTAATGTTACTCTAAGCTGAGTAAATAAAGTATTCCTGGCACACTAGAATGGATACAGTTAGTGTTACAGATTAAACAGCTATAAGGGTATGAACTTAACATGCCACTGGGACAGGAATCCTTTATGTCAGCCCATGAGGCTCCATCAACCAAAACTACCAGTGGATTAGCTGTAGAAGTTGAAGGGCAAAGGCTCTGGTAATCAGGAGGAACAAAAGTAAGAATTGTACTGATAATACTAGGTAGATCTCAAAAGCGATGCAACAAAAGTGGTTCTGGGTGGACTTACTAACATCTGAGGAAAACCAGAGGAAATATTTCAGGCATGGGTGAATAGTGGAATTAAATCTTGGTTATGTTTCCCCAAATAGAAGAGTAAGCACATCCTGGACCTCCTGCCACTGACAATCAACAGAGAGTGAACTCAGTGAACACCCTTCTGGAGCTCATTGATCCTGGGAAGAGAAGTCCTAAGGCAAATCCAGAGCAGCATGTGTAGATTTGCTGTTTATGGGATGAGTTAAAACAGGGTAGAAAAAGAAAACTAGTGCATGTATTTGAGTTAGAAGATTTAGATACAGACTCTTCCCTGCCATGGCCTGCTGTGCAGTCTTTTACTTCTTATAGTGCAGCTGCCTATATTCCTGATATTTTAATCCAATGCTTATATATCCAGATTGTATGACCCTCTGAAGAAGGAATCTGTTATTAATACTGAACCTAGACACTAACAGGCTAGACCTTTTAGGGATTTCTTGAAATCAAACAATTCAACTTTGTCCATTCATTTCTGAGAAATAGGGAGGCTAAGAGCTGAAATGCCAAAAGGAAATCTATTTTAATTTTGTATTCCTGCTACTACCTGGGAAGAGAGATACCCCAAGAAACTATCCCTTGTCAAATTTTACAGAAATTTTCACCAAGCCTAGGGAACATGTCTAAGCTTTTGGGCTTCTCTGATTTTGATGCTTCATTCATCATTAATTATAATATATTAATTATAATATATGCCACTAGTCAGGGAAGTAAGAAGCAGGCCACCAAGAGCTTAAAACAAAGAGAAGTACTGCTTTTACATTCATTTTTTCCCACCTATAAATTTTCCTTTGATTACATTTAATTTGGTAAACCTGGCAAGTTGCTGCCAGGTGGATCTCCTACACAAGTCTGTCTCAAGATTTCATTATCCTTCTTATTTCTAGCATCATTATTCAGACATCTCTGTTTTCTCTAGCTAATTAGCCCGCTGTTTAAGAGGTGCACATTTCTTAACATATGGTACACAGTTGCACTGCATGTGTGCTGTATTTTCATTTTCTAGTTTGAATCTTTATATTTCTGATACAGTATGTCAAAAATATCAGATGTCCATCTTACAGAACAGCACTTACAGCTTCACATTGAAATGTACCCTAATTATACTTTCGAAATCCTTACATCCCCATGTTTTCAATTAAGACATCACAGCCATTACAGTACTGTGACAACAGATTGTGATTTAAAGATTATAGTATTTGGAGGTCAGAATTTAGCAGGAAATAAAAGACATAGGAATTAAGTGTTTAAAATAATTAAGATTTAAAAAATGTACCTTTCCAATTCAGTGGAGAAAACAAACCCCAAACAAAAATCCTCCACATGGCGTGATACTGTCTCTTTGAGACACTGGCATTGCATGCAGCTGTTATAAATCTTCTTCCTGTGTAAGACTGCAGAGGGAGGACCTGACTGGCAACACAAAGGAAGGAGCAGCTCTGTTCGCCTGTCTAGGAGAGAGAGGGAGAGGAGCGGGCGGAGGGGGAGTGAGGCGCGCACACACACGAGCAGCTGAATACAGAAAGATTCACTCCTTCTGTACAGCCCACGGACCATCTATGCCTAAGTGATTCTGGTCCACCATTTGCATGATATATTAGCCTTTCAAGCTGTCTTGTGGTATTATCTGAGAGACTGTAGCTTTTGCTTTTAGCTAAGCTCCTCTGCAAATGGTGTTATCTCCAGCAGGTCTCCATTTCTAACTAGTATTTACCTTATAGCAAGGAAAACCGTATACTTAGAGCTGTGCACATGCTGAAAATACAACAGGACACTCTAAGGGCTGAATTAAACAGCTACGGTTACACAAAATTTAATTTCTGCATCATTTACTGTGCTGGAAAAATAGCGTTTTTTTTCTTTAAAAGAAACCAACAAAACAACTAAACCAAACAGTTCAGCAACATACAATAAACCTGTGAAATTATTAAAAAAGAAAAGCATTAATTCTGGAATAAGTGTGTTCATATGGGTTGTTACACTTGTATAACCATATAAGCTTCAGTGTGCTGGTGTAACTGACAATATGTGCTGTACTTACTAGCTCTCAGGTCCCTTGAGCTGCAGAGATGCAGATGTAACCTTAAATTCTTTCCAAAGCAAATCCTGCAGATGCTTTCTACCTCCCTCATTCTCCCTCAAAAAAACCTTCAACTCCCTCTATAGGATTAGCTTTCTTCTGTACCTACCCCCTCCATAACGCACTGAGCCTGAATCGCTGTCAGTCATCTGGTCACTTCCCAGCTCCTCCAGACATCCCCTCCAGCCAATGCACATATCCCTGCAAGCTCCTGCCTGAATCATGGACTGACAGCTGTGAGACAGGCAGTATGAGGATCATAGCCAAGAAATGAATGAACACTTTCAGCAGAAGCAAGCACCTATCAACTAATACACCATTTCCCTAACAAAAACGAAAATAACATATTTTTTTTTCTTCTTGTACAGCTAGCTCTTTTATCATGCACTGAATACAACAGAATTATAAGATTTTGAGTAGTTTTGCGACAGCAAGTATAACCACAAAATATATAAATATCTGTAAGATGTACAGTAATTTCTAACATCTGGGTCAGACATGAATGCTTCTGTGTTCTTATATCAAAGATGCAGCATGATAGCAAAATTTTATTTAACGTAAGGACTGCACTGCACAGTGAGGGTAAGAATTATACCAAAATGGCTGCAAACATTTTCCAGCCTGTGGGTAGAGAACAGGGGACCTAAAGAGCTGGACTGCTTTTCAGTAGTAGTCAGAGGCTGCAACTTATATTGACTTAGTGCTCGGCTCATTTAAAATGCAAGCCTTATTTAGATGCTTAATATAGATTTAGGCATCTGACTGTAAACACTTGATTAAAAATATTGGCCTAGCTTTACAAATAAAGGTCAAAGGAAACATATTACTGCACGCTGGAAAGCAAGAGTTAGACAAGGAATAAAGACAAAAGTAGTCCCAAGGATTTGCAGAGGACAAAAGAAGGAGGACACTTTGATGCTATTTATTATTTTTATTATTAGTTAATTTCAATTTCATTTATTGAAATTATATGACTCTCATACAGCCATTGCTACTCTCCCTCTTGTTTTTTATTATCCCTTACTGTTCTTTGCACCTATTCAGCCTGAACGAGAGCATAAAATTCTGTGTAGAAATCCTGAGAGACAGCCTGTTCACACAAAACTTTCATCCAAATTTTAGTAGATACCAAAGGGTGAACCTTTAATTGGGCAAGGAAGAAACTTATGGATACCTAGCTAAAGCTGTACATTTTCAGATGTTCGCCTGTCATAATGATGTCCTGCTGCCACACTTTCTACTTTTTAGCTGTCCAGCATGAAAATAATAAAACAGAGCCACTAGCAACCACCAAAAGAACAAATGCTTTTATTTATCATTCACCTGGATGTAGGATTTCAGTCAGACTTCTAAAGCATGTATGTGTAAATGCTGTCTGTGTGGCAGTTATTCAAGCTTCCTTTGAATTCTGTCCACCCATTTAGTAATCCCTGCCAAGTCAGTCTCTATTACCCGTACCTACTAAGATGTGTTTTAATGGTGAAAGTAACAGGTTGACTTAATAAAAATGCTGGCAGTGACACCAAGGAATGCTGGGACTTCACTAATCTGAAAAATAATGACCTGATGGGAGCTTTGTTCCTCTTTCTCATGGGTCCCTGCTAGAAACAGCCAAATAATTATAAAAAGGAGCCAACTCAATAAACACTGTGGGAGGTACTGTGGATGTTATTATATAAATGCATTATAGATATTTTTCAGCTTTGATTTTTTTGGATATGAATTTACTAAAACTTTTCATGCTGTTTGAATTTTTTTATTATTTTTAATTTTTTATCACTACTTCAATTTGTATTACCAAAGATTTAAAATAACTCAGGCAAACACTAAAGCAACCCCCACCTGAATCGAACAGGCCAAATACTGTATGAGTCATATTTATGAAGCACTTTTAGTTGCACCAAAAAGAAAAAAAAAAAAAGCTCAGATACACTTTTCTATTTGATTCCATACATATGGACATTTTCAGGGTAGATTTATATCCCTTACACTAGGGACAATCTATTTTAAGCAAAGGCCAAATTCAGATTTATGTGGTTTCTAGGGACAGTGGAGGCCACAGTTCCTATGCTGTGCCTATGGCTGTGTTCATGGGTATAAGGGAAAACATGGATGCCAGACTGAAAGAGCAGTTAGGTCAGGTGTAATACTGTGTAAACACATGGCATTTGTATAATATTCCAGTAGTATTTATTCACAACCCTGATTTCAAATAAAATTAAATGTTCCCCAAACAGATCCATCAAATGTTCCCCAAACAGATACATCTTCTTGACTTTGACTGAAATCTGTTTTCCTAACAGCACATGACCACAGCACCATTTGTCTTGCTCTCAAAAGAGCACTGTGCCTATGGTGCAAAAAATGTTGCCACAAAAAAAGCATGTTCTCTGTTATCTGTTCAGTGAAATGGGGTATGTGCCAGATATACAGAGGAGAGAGGGATGGACATGAAGGATTTTGCCCCCTTAAGCCCATCATAGTGAAGAAAGAAGAATAGAGGTGCTCTTCCATCCTGACTATACATTTGGTTGACAGTTTCTCTTCTGTCTCACGGCAGCATATCTGTCATAGATATAAGTAGTCTCAGCTGAGTCAGTCAAAACAGAAAGCTTCTTGTCATTTAAATAAAATAGACCCTCAAAAAAGCACTGTAAAAAAAAAAAAAAAAAAGCAATACATGTACATAAAAATGTAGTTCTCTCGGATCTGGCTTTTTTACATAAAGGTGAATTTTAATCCAGTGGCCAATTCCCTTAGAACGAACTCTTTGTCACAGCCTCTAGCATCTCTTTGGAAAAGTTTTCACTAGAAAAGTAGGTTAAATGAAAAAAACAGAGCCATATTAATTATCAGACTGAAAATTAGTGTCAACAGGAACAATTTGAGTTTACTACCAAGATGAGAGTTGGTTGTGATTAACCCCATAGTTTCTGTAATGAATAATCTCAACTGTTTCATTTTATTTTACTGAAGAGGAATACCACGTTTGCTTCTCTGATTCTTCCAATATTTCCACTCTTTTCAATGAATTAATGAACTATTTATTCAGGTCACCTTTACAAGAAAAAAGGCAAAGATTCTTCATGTTTTGCTATTGATTAACCCAAATAGTCTTTTTTATATTTTTATCAACATCTGTAATTCCAAAAAATCTTCCTTGCTTTTGATTGCACTTTCCTCTATTACTGTTCTTTACAAAAGCTTCCCATAGGTAGTATTTTGCAGAGGCTATGTATATATTCTTGCCATTTTACTGATTACACAATTATGATAACACTGTGTTAGTCGAAAGAAGAACTCACAATCCTATTCTAATAAATATTTTAGCAAATTGAGGCACTGGAAATTGAGGCTGGCCTGCCACCTGTTCAGAGGGAAATCTGTCTGCTCAAACAGTAGTTGAAACTGTATTTATTGGGTTGGCTTCTTTTAATAGTTATGTGTCTCATCCTAGCAGGAACCTATGAAAAAGACAAAGCTCTCCTAAGGTAACTATTTTTCTATTTTAGTAAAGGTATAGAATCATGGAATCAAACAATGTTTTGGGTTGAAAGGGACCCTAAAGATCATCTAGTTCCAACTCCCTGACATGGGCAGGAACACCTCCCACTAGACAAAGTTGCTCTGACTTTGTACCATCCAACCTGGCCTTCAACACCTCCACGAATGGGGTATCCACAACCTCCCTGGGCAACCTGTTCCAGTGCTTTACTACCCAAGTGTTTCCTGGTGTCACTGGCAGCTTTTTCTTTAAAGTCAGCCTGTTACTGTCACCATTAAAACACATCTTAGTAGGTATGGGCAATAGAGACTGACTTGGCAGGGGTGACTAAATTAACGGACAGAATTCAAAGGAAGCTTGAATAACTGCCACACAGACAGCATTTACACATACTTGCTTTAGAATCTGACTGAAATCCTCTTTAGGATGGTCAGAAGAAGCTCTGATTCAAAGTTCATGGTTGAATATGGGACCTTGTCACGATATGTCACTAAGGATGTGACTCCTAAGTACATGTGATACTTTAGAAGCAAAGATCTTCAGTGAATCAGAAACAAAAGAAATTTAGACTGAGATTAATAATTCCTTTTTCTTCTTCGTGAAGACAACAAAAAAATCCTGTGTATGCTCTATGGTATCCCAATGACTTTCATGATGGTAGCTCAGACCAAGCATCAGGAAAGTTTCTTATTTCAAGAAATTGTTTCTGTAATGGGCATATTCCCTTTTACTGATCATGTTGGTAAGAAACTGATGTGAGCAAGCCACAGAGTGATCCCAAGAGGCTCCTGAGAGACCTAAAATGATTAAATATTTTCGTGGTATGCTTTGTTTGATGTACAAAGTGGGTAAGATTTGTCCACATAATCTCTTAAAACTTTCACAGAACACATTCCTCATCATGGCAACATGATGTGAAAAAGGCTATGGAAGAAGAAAAGCCCCAAAACATTAATAATCTCAATAAATATAATACAAATTAAAGATACTTTTGATCTCTAACTTATAATATCATAGAGAAAAATCTTTGTGTGCCACGCAGGGCAGGGATTGGGTTGGGGTGTGGTAGAGGAATTGGCAATGACGGAGTGAAACTGAGCATTGGAAAAGAAGGAAGGTGGGGTGGAGGAAGGTGTTGTTTTAGTTTGTCAGTGTTTTTCACTGTCCACATCTATTTTAATTGGCAATAAATTAAAATAATTTTCCTTTACTCAAATCTGTTTTGTCCACACTAATAATTGCTAAGTGATGTCTCTGCCTTTATCTCAACTCATGAGCTTTTCCATTGTATTTTCTCCCTCTGTCCTGCTGAGATGGGGACTGAAAGAGCAGCTGGGTGAGCGTCTGGCAGCCAGCTGCTCAAGCCACCACAAGTACACTAATAGGTTAAGTGGAATATTCAACTATATTGACATATAATAGTAAATTGCCTGCCTTTAGTGAGCAACACAGAGCTGAAAGAATTGTGTGTAGATGTTTAGCAGGATTCAGATAAGATTCAATTTCAAATCCATAAAAATATTTTCTGATTTAAGCTTTTGCAGTAAAAAAAATTATGTTACTCTTTCTTGATCCTCTCCTCCTCAGCATTCTCCAACACTCATTTTTGTAATGCACTGTCCAACTCACCTGTTAGAGCCTCTGCAAAATACTACCTATGGAAAGCTTTTGTAAAGGACAGTAATAGAGGAAAGTGCAATCAAAGCAAGGAAGATTTTTTGGAATTACAGATGTTGATAAAAATACAAAAAAGAATATTCGGGTTAATCAATAGCAAAACATAAAGAATGTTTGCCTTTTTTCTTGTAAAAGGGGACCTGAACAAATAGTTCATTAATTCATTGAAAAGAGTGGAAATATTGGAGGAATCAGAGAAGCAAACGTGGTATTCCTCTTCAGCAAAATAAAAAGTGACACCCTGCCATATTGCAATAGTAGTTTCCCAGTAAAATAGGTAACTATATGTTTCAAAAAACAAAACAAAAAGCCCCATAAATTACAGGATAAAAAATTAAGAACAATTTATACCATAAAATCTTTGACCCTGAAACTCTAAATGAAGTAAATACATCAAGATCCTACTCTTCCTGATTTGCAGGAAATAGTTGTCATTTATTTCTATCCCAGTCTTGTTCCTAAGGTCTTGGGTCCAGGACCTTAATTTCAAGGAAGCTGTAACACATCTCCCAGCCTGATTGGAGCAAATTGAATCCACCTGACACTATCATCCAGGAATAATAATATTGCCCTTTCACAGAGATGTGAAGCTCCTGAGATCAAAATAATTCAGGGATTCAAGTATTTACAGTCAGTGGCTCCACTGGAATAAACTGTCATGGCTCCATAATGGGCAATGAAGTTGTCACTATTTACACAATCTGAGATTTTTTTCCCCTCATATCTGCCATCTCTGGCCTCTGGCTACAGCTTGCAACAGAATTGCCAAATGGGTAACAGCTGATGTACACATATATACCCTGCATACTTAACAAGTTCTATTACACATATTCCACATATTGCTGTATTATAGAGGAATCCTCAGCACAAACTTCATTTTTTTCAAATTACTGTAGCAACTCAGAATTCAAGTACTTATACTGTAATGCAAGAGACAATGGCTGGGTAGCAGAAAACACAAATGCAGTGAGACCATGTTAGTGATATTTTCTTATTAATTCTTGTATTCTGAACTCAAATCATCTTGGATAAGAACACTATCACATGAATGAAAACTATCCCAAAGATCTTCGGTGTGTGAAAAATAACAATATATAGGAGCATGTGACACCTTTTGCACAAAGTTGCATTGATTTAGTGTAGCTAATGGCAATTTAGCAGTGAACATATACTTATTCAGAACCAAATTCAGAACTGCTCACTTTTTGCTTGAAACAAAAGAAAGTGTTCAAAACAGCAGGAAAGGGAAAGCAAAACAGAGCCCAAACGTGATGAAAAATTTGAGGATGGTCCTTTAAGTTGTCTTAATGAGCTCCACAGATTTCTCCTACCAATAAATATTTTTCTCAGTGCTTAGCTACCACCCATGTATAAAAACACCATGTACAGATGGTGTTTTTAACAAGCAAAAGAAATCATGACAGGAACCAATGGCTGAAAGTTGGGCAATGGAAATCCAAATAAATTTCAAAAGGAATCTGATTAGCTTTTGCAAAGATACTAAGGCAAATTTTGAATTCCCCATCTCTTCATGTCCCAAATCAACACAGTCTTTAGAAGAAATACAACTAAACTTAGGAGCAAGCTACTGGGCTTCAGGTAGGGTAGCTGAGTGTAAGGTGTGCCACGCACCTCCTGTGTGTACAGGAGGTCTGACCCTTTGGCCTTTGTATCTGATATTCAGATCTACAAAAACTTGTCAGCAGATTTAATTCCTGAGAGTAGTCCAATTATAACCAGAAGGTTATTTTATGAAAGTCCTATTCATAATGCCAGAACTTAAATTTGCAGATACTGTTAAAAGGAGAAAAGTCAGTAGCAAGATACAAGATCAAGGGAAGGAAACTAGATAAAATAAAGAGCCCAGCTGCAAATCAAATTCAAGAAGATATGAAGAGTCCAAAGTCATTCTCATGGAAATGGTATCAAAAACCAAAATTAAATTTCAATTAGAAAATGAGAGAACTATATTTACTGTGCTTTTGCTAAAAGTCAATACTTGTAATTTCCCACAGTAAACTGTACTACTATATGTCACAAATGAAAACTTTTATAAGAAAATATATTCTTTTTATAAGAAAATATATACTAAATGAAAATATTACCTTCCAAATGGAAGTCTTTATCAAATTGAGCAACTCTAGTGAGAAAACATTAATATCAAATGAAATATAAGAACAGTCACAGATGTTAAATTTGACACAATGATAAAAGAGGTTTCAGCCTACATATGTAGTGCCACACCCAGAAGCTGATTGTGTCTTTGTTTAAGTGGGATCACTGAGGTGAGTTCTGAGGCAACGAGGATCAAGAAATGTCAGAAATCTATGAAGTGTTTATATAACACTAGTCAAGGTAGTGGAGAAACTAAAGCACAAGACAATAAATATAAGAAGAATTAGACTGCTGTGTCCTAAATATGCAGTGACCTAGAAAAATGTTCCTAATCCTAACATGAACAATTAGTCAGTATTGTAATTTTACTATAAGTTTTATAAGTTGAAACTGTGTAGATAGTCTTATTATTGCTGACATACAGTCACATTACTTCTCTCATGACACTAAAGGCAATGGGAATGAAACTGGGAGAAATTTCTTTTTCCAGAATTCTCAGTGTTTTTTCTTTTGGCACATTCTATCAAAATGGTCCTCCTATGTTTTCTCTGTGTCCCACTCTCATGTTGTTCAGGCTCTCTGTATACCTTTGGGAAACCAAGCCAAATAGGATAACTCCCTGCCTTTGCAATGAATGTCAATACAGCATGACACAGATATGCTTCTGATCAAACCTCTGTTTGAGCAAAGGTTTATTTTGCTGCAATATCTTACTACAAAAACCACCATAACTATTTCCCACATTTGTCCTTGGGAAAAGCTTTTGCCAGCTTTCTTCAACAGCTTCAATCAATCACTGACAGAGGGGTATAAGCTAAAAATCCCAAGACTTTGAAGAGAAGACAGGAAGTAGGAAGGAGGAATTTTTAATACAATCTACAAATATACAATGAAAAGCGGAGTACAAATTAAGTAATAAAAAGAGAGCAAATATCAGAAAATACTTTTCTTTTATACCCTAAAATATGAACTTTTTTAAGGAGGTTGTAAAAGCTGTTCAAATGAGGATGAGAAAAATTAATAGAAATTATAGTGCATCAATTAACAGACTAAGCCAATTATTTCAACTTATTTATTGTTATGATCAATTTCTTTGTTTCCTGTCCTTTAAAATTTATGGCATTATAAGGTCACAGTCCTATATCTCAGCTTGACTACTAGTTTTGAACTACTGAACAGTGGCTGTGCTTACCTGAGTTGAAGTAAGTTTTCTACCTCTCCTTACTTCACAGTGTTTTCTTCTTAAACACGTTCTTAAAAATTTGTACTTTATTGAACGTTCCCAACATTTCTGAATGCCTCAAGGTATTTTTTCTCAAGGAGATTTACCAAATCTGTACCATGATTTTGTAAAATTTTACCCTTTTTATTATTTTTGTTCATTCTGGAGGGTGGATTTGTTCTGGAATCATTTTTTCCTGCTCCGATTTTCTTTATTATATTTTAACAACTCTACAATTTCTCTGCTGTGAGTATTTCTAACATGTTCTATGTAACTTTTCCTGAAATTAACAAAAACTTTTTTAAAAAGTTAAAATATGAAGATTAATTGTTCATTTTATCTTCTAAAAATATCCAGAAGGCCATATCCTCCAACTGTTCTAGCATTCTAGCTTCTTGGTCATCTTGACTTAGAAAATTATTATTTACTTTCCTAGTATATATGTTTCCTTTTTCTATTTTATCTTCCCCAATACTTATATTCTATGTTTAGTTTCTTTTCCTAATACCACTTTAAATGTTCCACATCTAATAGGACAGTTAGGACAAGAGGCAACAGACAGAAACTGATGCACAGGAAGTTCTACCTGAACTTGAGGAAGAAGAACCTCTTTACTGCGCAGGTGACTGAGCCCTGGAACAGACTGCCCAGTGAGGTTGTGGAGTCTCCCCCACTGGAGATGACTTCAAGAGCCATCTGGATGCAATCCTGTGCAGTGTGCTCTGGGGTGACCCTGCTTGAGAAGGGAGTTTGGACCAGATGACCCACTGTAATCCTTTTCAACTTTACCCATTCTTTGATTTTTTGACAGGACACTTACCGTACTAAAGAGAATAGGAAATTGCTATGCTAACCTTCTCCCAGATACAGTTCACTCCATAATATACTTAACATACATTGTAATATTTCAGAATTTCCATTCAGCCACAGAAAGACAGAAAATGTATGATTTGAAGTCTTTCTTAAGGGAAAATAAGTGTTTCAGACGTATGATGTAAAGAAGCTACAATCCATACAGAACCATATAAACTAATGTGGTTGGAAGGGAAACAGAAATACCCCTTTAATTGTGCTAAATGCCCAAATATTTGCATTTGGATGATTCAAGCCCCTTATTCAATCTTTATGCTCCCATTCTTTCAAATAATTCTAGTCTCTCCTCTCCTCTGATTTGTCCTAGTCTCGTGTTTTCCTTGGTACATTTCTGGAGATGTATTCTGGCCTGAGAATGTAGTTCATAAAAGACTGTACATTCCTCATCAGACAGACATTATTTTCTTCACCCTCTTCTCATAAAGAGCTAAATAGTTAAGTTATAATTTTTGAAAAATATTTGTTTCAGTGAAAAGAAAATTTTAGCTTTTGAAAAATCAAATTTTCCATGAAGCCATACAACTCAATATAATGTTGATTATGGGGAAGACAATGAATATGAAAATAATATTTTTTTGCTGCTGTTGTTGTTATTATTATGAACACTCAGTAAAAAATATTCAACTAGTCCAAAAATGAATGAGTAGCTAACTTTAGTTAGTCCCTGAAATTGTGCTGATTAAAACTTCATTAAAGTAATAAGTCTTTTTTCAGAAAGTATATGCAAAATGTATTATGAAAGTAGCTAAACCATCTGACTTCACTATACTTAGTTTATCAGTAGGGATTAACTACTGAAAGAAAATATGACTAGAGGTTGAGATGGAAATGTTGATTTTGTTTAGGTAATTCTAATGATAAAAAAATACTTTTTTTTTTTTTTTTAGAATTTGTGCTTTGGCAAAAAATAAAGTTAATTAACAAAAGTCATTAATTTTTGTGAAGGGAAACTGCTCACACTTAAACTTCCAATACTCTTGTGAAGGAGGCAGGGACGTGTTATATCCATGTCTTCACTGTACAGGCTTCAGAACATTAGATGTGGGATGAAGTCCTCACCCTACTGAAGACTCCCACTCTCAGGAGCAGGGGAAGGCTTTCACTCCCTCCTGAAGTACGAGATCTAGTCCAGGCCACAAAACAAAACATTGAAAAAAGGAAGATTTTTGTACACAGATAGATATACATGAGGAGAGATCATGTTGAAAACACAGAAGTTCAATATTCAATTGAATTTTTTGATGATAGCATTATGGTTCCATCATCCAGGAGTCAGACAAATCTGGTTACATTGAGGCTAAATCAGCAGCTAAAACTTCATGTTAGCAATAGAGAATAACAACATTCACAGTAGTTTCCTTCTCAGTGTCACATCTGTAAAAACATGCCAAGGAGATTACTTTTGGCTATGTACAGTTTTCTCTACAGCTGTAGGAACCACATCTTCTCTTTCTTCATTCATCTGTTACTGATTCTGTAGCTATATCACCTTTAAAAGTGCAAATGTTTTTTTACAGCTGGAAAAGTCAATCTCAGCACAAGAGAAACACTGTTTACAACACTGAGGGCTTTCTTGTTTGCCATACTGCAGCAGAGCTGCAGATCTTTTATGTCTACTTTTGCATTATGTAGTATGGAGCTCCAAGCTTCCTTTTGCTCTCACAGTGATTCAAGTTTCTTATTTTAGCTTCCATATTTCTTATCTTGACTGGGTGGTTACATCAGCTACTGCCATTAATGGACTGATAAACACATTTCTGTTCATGGTGTACTGTAAGGAGAATGTGTCCACCAGAATCAGCGGCAGTCAGCTGCATGTGAGCAACTTCAAACCTCTTTCAATTTACTCATTGACTATAACTGAGCCACGCAAAAAGAAAAAGCTATACTGCGCCTTTACACAGGACTTTATATCTAGTGGTCAACTAGTTCATATAGTGAGGCTGGTGATAAAATTATAGACAGGACAATTTAGAAACGAATATCCTATACAAATACCTGTAAATGGTTGAGAATAGGCGTGAGTCCTATGAAGAGCATGCCTTCAGGAAAGGCTACTGCCCTAGCACAGCCTGTTATCTCCAGCTGCACTCAGAATGAGGATGTGAACAGGAAGTAATTTTGAGGAGATCAGTGTTTTTCCCACTGTGTAGACAATAGGACATTTGAGATTTGGAATCACAGCTTTCTTTGAAGGTTAGAGGGTGAAAAGATTAAATGAGTGAAGGAAAGAGAACTGTAGTTTTTCCTCATTTAAATAACAGTTTCATTATTCAAAACCTACATTTTCAATCTGGAATTTAAAAAAACAAACCATGAACATATACATTCCTGAATATGGAATCTAAATGTAAACATTTAGATTTACAGATTTGGTCTAAGCAACATAAAGCAGACTCCAAGCCTATCCCATGCCACTCATTATTATTAGCATGGCTGGAGTTTGGAATAGTTTACTGTTCATGCAATAATATGGTAGAACTATGATTGGCCTGTTTGCTTTCTCAGATAGAGAAAGCAAACAGGCCCCCATACTGATGCAGGGCTCCTGACAATTCCTAGTTACAGCACCAGGAGGAACCTCCACATGTGCATCTACCTGTGAGTATAGTGAGTGGAGATTCAAATGCTTTCAGCTAGTGAATTTGACTCTAAACAGCTCAAGAGAAGAAGAGGACTTGGCTGTAGTCCTGTCAATGTCACATGTGGGTGCTGCAGAAGGCAGCACCTGTGGTGGTACCTGTAGCCAGCTCTGCCTCTTTTCTCTGTGTGACTGCATGTCCCCAAAACACATGTTCAGCCAGCTGGCTGAACCTGCAAATGGGAAAGAAGTAGACATGTCCATCAGCTTGGGATGGAGACCCCTGAGTCTCGTGGCTGGGTAGAGGAACCCTTGGCCCTGGAGCTGACGGAGATGACATTTGTTTATAATATCCATTAATAAGAGGTAGGTGTGAAGAAATTTGTGCTGTTTTCTTTTGTTATGGTTGCTCCTCATCCAACATGCAGGACATGAATGAAAACCCAAAAGCTAAACAAGTTTTGTTGTGGTTGGAGATCAAGACTAAAGCCTCTGAGGCTCACTAGTGCAACATGCATAGCTTTTCAGTCAGACACAGGCACATGCAAAACACTGAATCGTGAGTCATATTTCACATATACCTTCACTTCTCATAACTAGAACACTATTTATCTAGAACTCATGGATGCTTTCCTCCACTTACGAAGTATTTGGAGTGTGTGAGCTGAAAGTCGTTAAAAGACTTGGATGACATGGTCTGGCTGTATGCAGCTACTAGAGAGCTGCGAGAGGAAATACTAGACAAAACACCATACAGTGCAACAACACAGCTTCAAGAAGAAGCAGGTGGCAAAAAGCTAAGGAGGATGACTTAATTTATTCATTCTCTTATGTGATTTATTTTTGAGACATATCTTCATTATATAATTCATTTAATTGTAAGCTGTAGATATAAAGTCTGATGATTCTAAATTTAAATGTCAGTGATAGCTGCAGAGCAAACAACTTGTGCAGAAAATAAAAGGATATGCAAGAAATTCTAGTGCACATTGCAGTTACTGGCTCATACAAATAGAAACTCTTCTTGTAGGCCAAAAGGGCCCACTAAGAAAATACTGAAATGAAAATACTTGAAAATGTGCTTAATGCCACACCTCATTCTAGTCGGCTTTATTAAGCAGCTTGAAAACTCTGTCAGCTCAGAATAGCTTTTAATGGTTTGGTTGTATCCTAACCAGTTCTTCCTCTCACAAAAATAAATATATGGACAATTCTCAAGCTTCACTTCGACTGAAACTAATGTATAAGTAAATTTTTGGCAGGTATTTAACACTGCTTCCCAGTCAGTACTGTTGCTACATAAATCTGAACACAGAATTTTAAAATATAATACAACCTAACACAAATGGAATTACTTTGACCATTTTTACTGATAAATATTACCTTTATTGAAGGAAAAAAAGTTTAAAGAGTTGAGAAATGGCTGTGAGTGTACACAAACCAATATACAGCAGATTATTTTCTCCAGGTTAGTACAACTGGAGAAAATAGCAGCCACTCTGTCACTAGTACTGATTCACTGAATATTTAGCATTTGATTTGAATTCCACTTACAGTGCATAAAAGTAATACATCACTAAAAAGACCCCTGTAGATAGAGTCTTGCAAACTTTTAAAATGATACCTTTATTTTTAAATGTGTATTAGGCAAATTGGGAATTTCTAAATGCTGCAAAACACATACAGTTATGGTCCAACAGCTGTGTTGTTGGCCACACAGTCAGATTACTGAAGTGCAATTCCAATTTGGGTTAACTTTATGGATGGATATTTTACAATGGGTTGTTGTCCTTCCTTTATCCTGCAGTGAAACCTAGCATCTAAATTTAGCTAGTGACAAAAGGGGGAGAAATGCAAATAAGTGTTGAAGTTAACATCCCCAGTACAAACTCAGTTGACATGTCATGTGCACTAATCAACCTAGGTTCAACATGTAAATGCACTTCTGCCAGATTAGTCGTTGCCTAAATTAGAGGCTGCACATGATTTCAGAGTTGGAAAATCCAGCAAAAGGAAATGAAGAGCAGGTTGTACCAGGCATGTTTAGCTTGCAAAGCAGGCACACAAAGACTAAGTTGTTTAATCAAGGTAGTAGTTACTGTATCAATTAGCCTTACTATATTAAATATTATTAGATTATTGTCCCAGTTGTAGCTAAGGACAAAGACTGGAAGCAGTCTTACAATGGATGGAAAAATATTAAGCAAGATAACTGTGAAAATTCTGTGATTCACTTATTCAGGTAGGTAAAATGTTTTCACAAAATTTTGGGATCATGTGCAAAATATTATTCTGTAATTTTCTTGTCTGTATCTGTCAATTTTTGTTTCATTTTGTCTTGCATTTTCTGCTGCTCTAAAATTCATCTGTATTGTGATAGTGCAAAATAATTCTTGTCATAGGTGAGGGTAGTGTTTGAATGTGCACCAGAAAGGTTACAGAAGAAAAAGAGAGCTTATCAAATCTGCTCTCTAAAAGATATCACAGCATTTATGACAGGATTCTAGAAGAAGAGACTTTACTGTAGAACAACAGGTATCTCATGCTCTTCTGAAAATGAAATTGTATGACCTGTTGATGACATCATCTGTTGCCTGAAGATGGGAATCAATATCCCAGTTCCATGTACAGCTTGAAGCAAGTTAACCTGGTATCTTAAAGCTGTCTCCACAGTGAAAATATTCTTTGAATCCCAATTTCATGTCTGAATCACTTTATTTACAGTGAATGAAAGGAAGAACTGAAAAACCCTCACATTAAAAAAATTACCCAGTCTATACATAAGAGGTTCTGCCATTCCTATAGTCACAGGTGCCACATGTATATTACCACAACATATATGAAGAGATTTTCCTGCATGTGGTGTCAATCAAAGACTTGCAGTCATTAGAAGTACATGCCCAACCAAGTGTTTGAAAGTGTCCTAAGTCTCATTAGCAGATTCAGTTGCTTAAAATCAAAGTAACATAATTACATAGGTGCAATGGATATTACTGCTTTATCTTGAAGAGCTTCCTGGAGAAGGTCCTCTCAGATGAAAGCTCTCTTGGCACAGGGTAGACGTCATGTCCAGCAGGGGATTGCTATGTATGCCACTGTTTTATTCTGAAGATTTTCCAAGGTGAGGTAGTCATACAAACTTAGAATAATACATGACTTTCAGCATTTTTTCCCTTCTTATAAGGGGTCCCAGATAAATCTGGTTGTGATTCCAACAAACTCCTTCTACATAGCTTTTTTGTGAATGGAATGTCAGGGAAAAGATTATGACAAGGAAGTGGCATTTACTGGTTGCTATCAGGACCACTGCAACTGCACAGCAGAAAGCAATCAAATACTGTTGATGTGCTTCAGACTCTGCTGAAAAACGGATACTAAAGCAGATGGCACAAAGATCTGAGGCCCAATATTAGTGTCTGTAAGATCTGCATAACACTTGCAGGGGTGGGAGATGCCTGATTCCAAGAGCACATCTTACTCTGTTATCAAGCTGTGAAAACTCAATAAAAATTTTCATAAATAGTGTGACCTAAAAAGAGTTATTCTGAATCACAGTCTGAATGCTAACAGGGTTTTCCATGTATTCACTGAAGACTAAGCTTACATTGCAGAGATCTGTCTAACTTATTTTTTCCAGGGCCAAGTCAATGGACAGAGAAAGGTTCCTTCAGTAAACTAATTCAAAGCACACGAAGTAGGCTCTGAACTGCCCTCCAGAAGAACCATTTGTCAATACAGCCTTGGGAGGAAAGCCTGCCTTAGCTAAAATTAGCCTTTAAGGTTACATTCCTTAATGCAATAAAGAGACCCTTTAGAGCAAAATGCTAATGAAAAACAAAGTACTAAATCTATTACGGTTATCAAAGGAAAAGAACTTTTCTCACACTGGTTATGCATACTTAATACCTCTTAAAAACTCTGTGATAAGTTAATTCCAGTTGTTTTCAATGTCCCTCTGCTTCTCAAGATGGATACTTAGTTTTATCATGTCCTGTGGATCCCAGTCTTTGCTCTACAGCTTCTTTGATTCTGTACTTTTCACACAAACACACAGATTGAAAATTCCTATGGAGTGTACTGAATCCATGGAGAGGAGCTAATGGTTTATACAATGTATTCAGCTCATACCCACATGAGCTTTTACACTAGTATGCCAAAGTCAAGTTTAAAACGTGTAATAGTTTGCCTTGACTTGCACTTTTTAACTTTAAAATTCTCTTACATACATAAAATAACATGAAATCCTAATTGTGCGAGGGATTACAGAAACGTAATAGAATGCATCTGCCCTGAACTGCTTGAAATATCAGACAATTGAAAGAGGGGAAACAGCAACATGAAAATTTACTGCAGCAAGGCCTTAAAAAACCCAGGTGTAAACCTCTCACCAGATACTGCACTGTCTTCTTGCCCACACAGTTCCTGAAATTTGAGACAAATGAAGAGGTAAAACACCACCAGCTCTATTATTTTTATTAGACTCATTTGAACAGAAGAAAACTTAAGTAAACATGCATAGGAAAGAGGTTTCTAAATAATAATATTAATTACTTTCAATACCTAATGAAGATGCAAGATATTAAAAAAACCTCATGCCCTCTCTTAACATATGATAAATATATAACCTTTGAATACTGTTATTCTGATAGATCATTACCAGTCATATTTCTGTCAACAGAATTCACTGTAATCTGATCAATGCCATTAGAATTAAACAGGGAGAAAAAAAAATCTTTGACCAAAAAAGAAGGACTTTACATGTTACTTGCATGTATGAATATAATTGCATGATCTCATTCTATTCCACTGTTACCTTAGAAATATTTTCTTCTTTACCATAAATATTATTCCTTGGGTTTTATCAATATTTAAAAGAGATGTATTTGTTTTTCTGTTTCCCCTCTTGGGAAATGAAAATGTTATATGCAGTAGGTCATTCTACATGACCAACATTTTTATGGTAGACAGAAAAATGTCAGTACACATTTCTGTTCCAGAAGAGAGACATCTGAAACCTCTCCACGTGAAGTATTACCTTTTTCCTCAGTAAAGGAATGGGACAAAATGTGAATTATAAGGTCTTGTATTAAAACTATCCTCTACTTGTTCTTCTCTACAGATGGCACAACGAAACTGTTCTTTCCCATGGTACAGAAAGTTAGGAAGGAAGACTTAGACATAAAGTTGGAAGTCTACACAGTTTTAACTTGAAGAATTCAGTAGAAAGAGTGAAGGACCATAGAACATAAAGTGATTTTCCCAAGCAACTCAACTTAAAGGGTTACCTGGCCTTTGGGTGTGTAGAGTTGCAATCATAGGTTCATAAGGTTCTGTAACACACAACAACACGGAGGCATTATCCTGTAAATTTCTCTACTTTATTACAAATTACCACCAGTACCACACACATTGCTACTAGGAAATCCATGTCATTAATGAAATCCATGTAATTAATAAATGAATATCTATAAATATATATACATAAGGTATTAAAAATACGGTCAGCAACCAATAGTTACTATCAATCAATAATATGTTATCAATCAATATTGCAGTATAACCAGTAACAGCAATAACCAAACACTACTACAGGTTACTACAACTTACCATTAGTGGAGCAAACATACCAGCAGTGTAACAGCAGATATGATAGATTACCCATAAGAATATCTACATATTATCAGCAGGAAGTGGATTGGATGGATTTCTGAAGGGGCCACACTATCCAAGAAGAGGGCAGAAGGATCCCAGAAGGATCAAATCACCTCAAAAAAAGGGGAGGACAGACTGAAGCAATAAGGTAACAGTCTCCCTTCAAAACTGATCCGTGTTATAGAGCCTGGAGTCAGGCAGGCGTTCTCAGTGAGAGCCCAAAAGCTGATAAAAAGTTCATGAGGGAGTCAACTGTGAAGTTCTCAGAGATCAAGAGGCTCCATTTTGAATAAAAAATAGGTCCTTTTTGTAACACTGAGACACTGTAGGATATTCTACAGTGCAACCAGTAATTTTAGCAACCACTAATTTTGATTTTTTTTTTCCTCTAACAGCCATTAGATAATGGTGGTTTTTGTTTTTTTCAGAGCCAGATGATTTTTCACCTTATCAGATTCTAAATTGCCATTGAAGTCTTCCTTGGGTTTGTGCTTATCCATGGTATCTCTGGCTTCTACATACCCTGGCTGCACTTGAAAGTAACCAGCTTCACTTTTCAAAGATGTCAGTATTTTTCAGCAGATAGTTTTTTTTGTTCAGTATTTGTCACTTTCCTACCAGGCCACTTTTATGGCTGCTCACATCACCAAAGCAATTCAAATATGAGTGCCAGAGATGAAAGGGAAACTCAGAAGTTTTTTTAAGTATCTAATAGTCTTTTACACAGAACATCTTGCTTCCTAATACTGGGCTTCTGCTTCCCACCTTAAAATATGAAAATATTACCTGCACTTGCCTGATATTACCTCCATCATTCTTCTGCAATTAAAAATTACACCTATGCATGGCAGAATGACCAGAGCAGTAAGTCAAATGCTACTGAGTGAACAAGTGGTATAAAATTATACTGATTTTACTGATTTGGGCATATATAAAAACCAGCAGCACAACACAAATGGCCTTTAGACACTGTGCAACTAAAATGTCACATTCTCTCCTCTTTGAATGCTTTGATCTTGTGCATCCTGCCTAGATGTAATAACCCCCAGGTTTTACTGCAAGATGCAGTTAGTCCTTTGTTTCATTCCCTCCTAATATTGATTAATTTTGTTCATTTATAAGAGCTGACTATGATTCACTGAATATAAAGGCTCACCAAAGAAACCGCTGTTCCTTTATTTGATACCTGTTACTCTTTGCAGATGAAAATCAAAGGAAAAACAGAAAATGACAATTCATTTAACATATCAAAAGATATTATGATACTAATGTTAGAAATTCTCTTACTGATTTTCAAAAAGTTACTGACTTCAAGAAGGACTACTTTCTTTCATTCTCTGCTTTTGCAACTGGTATTTTGTGGCAATGGTTTCTAGCTTTTATGATTAAAATTTTGGTTGTTTTTCCCATACAGTGAAAAAAAAGAAAATGGACAGAGCTATGGTTCAACAATTAAACCAAAAGAGTTATTTTGGGAGTCGAGCTGCATACTTAATTAATAATCACTATATGTTACCTGAATTTGGTATCTGATTTGAATTCTAAGTAAACCTTGGTAAACCTCCCATTATATGAACATTCAAAGTGGCATTGCTAAGTGAAACTTGTTCATACAGTTTATCTGAGCGTTTCTTGGATGTATACAATATTTACCCTACCGATTTTTTCCCCTCATTCCAAAAATGGGGAATGAGCAAGTGACTGTAGGTCATAGTAGCCAGCTGGGGTTAAAACAGAACAATTGGTAATAAAATATATTAATGTTCCAAGCTAAGTCCGTTTTTGTGTGAGGGTAATTGTTGAGTAATCTCCCTGTCCTTATCTTGACACCTGAGTCTTTTGTTCTATTTTCTCTCTCTCCTGTCCACTTGAGGAGGGGGAATACCAGAGCTGTTTGGTGGGACCCAGGCATACAGACTACATCAGCTCACCATAAAAAGGAATGTCTAGCTCCTGACTGCGGGAAATATTCACAAATCAGGGGACCAAGTAGGAAAAGAGGAAGTCAGATTGAATTGGATCTGTGACCTAACATGAGGATGGTCAGTGAGCTAAATTAAGAGCTAAACTAATCCTGTGCCTGCTAGAAAAAAAGATTGTAATGAACTTAAGAAAGCTTTGAATCAAGCCCTTTATACTGGAAAATTAAATCTAAGGTACTCTAAAATCCAGAGCTGCCAATGGATCCTTCTGAATATTCAATGTTCTTCACTGAATTAAGATATTTTTTCCTAGGGTGTGAAAGGCATCCTTCTCCCCATCTTGAGTGCTGCATCCAGCACTGGGGTCCCCAGCACAGGAAAGACATGGGTCTGTTGGAGTGAGTCCAGAGGAGGTCACCAAGATGATCAGAGGAATGGAGCACCTCTGCTGTGAGGAAAGGCTCAGAGAATTGACATTGCTCAGTCTGGAAAAGAGAGGGCCTTGAGGTGACCTAACCAAGGCCTTCCAGTACCTGAAAGGATCCTACAACAAAAATGGAGAGAGACTATTTACAAGGGCACATAGTGACAGAACAAGAGAAAATGGCTCAAAACTGCAAGACAGTAGGTTTAGATTAGATACCAAGATGAAATTTTTTACAGTGAGAGAGGTGAGGCACTGGAACAGGTTGTCCCCCAAAAGCTGTGGATGTTCCATCCCTGGAGGTGTTCAAGCCAGTTTGGACAGGGCTTTGAGCAAGCTGGTCCAGTGAAAAGTATCCCTGCCCATAGCAGGAGGAGTTGGAACTAGATGATCTTTAAGATCCCTTCCAACTCAGCCCATTTCATGATTCTGTGATTCAAGTGATGTCCTGTGAAGTGCCTTGGATTCCCTGAGTGGGAGGCAGTAGGACACATGGTCAGATGAAAGGCACGCTCTTAACACGTTAGGGTTCATAGGCAGGGGTAGGATGTTCAGGGTTTGACTGCAACAAGAGTGCATGTGTGTTAATTAAGGCCTTCTTAAACTGGGGTCCTAGTAGGAAATGCTTCCTTGTTTTTATTCTAGTGTTGTAAGGAGCTGTAGCCTCTCATATAATACATAAACCAACATGCGAGGTAAAGTTGCAGCAAACTAAAATATGCACTGAAGAGCTGCTACTGGAACATGGTGTCATAGACATGGAGAAGAATGCACCCTTTCACTGCAGATCCATGAAATATGGTCTTTATTGTGTGAAAGCATGAAGCACAAATCACCTGTGAAAGCTATGCAAGTGCTGTAAACCTGCAACCGGTCAGACTGCCAACTCCATGCATTAAAAATTACCATCTGAACTTCCAAGAACTCCTTAGGAATGTCACATGCCTCTGACTTTTAAAATCTTCCTTTACTGTTCCCCATTTTGGCTGACCAGAAGGACTGTTGAAGCTTTTTACACACAAGCAAGGGTCTGCCAGAGGCAGGAATGGCCGTGCTCTTGCCCCACAGGAGGGCCTGCTGGCCAGCTCCCCTCCCTGCTGGCCATTTCTCCTGCCCACTGACCAGTTCCCCTGTCTGCCGGCCAGCTCCTCTGCTCCGGAGCCCCGCGGCCTCCTTCCATGCATGTGGTCGCCGGCGGGCCCTCTGCAGCACGGAACCATGCCTCTGGCTTCCCTCACCCTCACCACCACGGCAGCCTCTGGCAGAAGAAGCGGGGCTGGAGCTCAGATACGAGTTAAGCAGCTGCTTCTCGCGGCCCTGCTCTGCTGTCTGCTGTGCGGCTGCTGGAGGTGAAACAGAGCAGGACGGAAGTGTAGTGCTCAAGTGGGAAAGACAGGGAATCTCAGGGATAGCTGCTCCCTTCAAGAATGTTTTCCTTCACCCTTACCACAGCGGAGGGGCTGGCAGACGGCCCTGTGAACAGCTTCGGAACATTTCTGTACAGCTCCTTATTTCTCTTTCTGCTGACACTGTTGTAGCAGAGACTTGGGAAGCAGCTGCTCTGTCCCGCTGCTGTGAGCTGTTGCCAGTCGGGGGCATGGGGCCCGTCCGTGCCGTGGGTACAAGCCCTGCACAACACGCTGTGGGGATGGGGCTTTAAGTCCGGCATCGCCGGTTTCCTGCTGCCCTGTAACGCGGGAAAATTCCCTCCTCTGTGCTGCCGCTCCTTTAAGGGGTGGTTGCAGAGTCTCGGCGCTACAGCCCAGATGGGTGTGTGAGCACAGGGAGAGAATGAGTCGGAGGACAGAGCCGCTGAGATATTTTGCGGTGTTTTCAAACATTTGAAAACCCTTTGGGGACAAAGAGAAGTAAAGATGTAGGAGGATTTGTGGAGTCTTAAACAAATGAGATGAAAACTTAAGGCAGACTAGGAGAAGTTCAGGCGGAAGGTGAGAGACCCTTTGAGGGGCTGGGAGGGTGTAGCCTTAAACAGAATTGTGATGAGGGGAAAGCACGACCTTGGACAAAACCTGCAAAGATATGGTGAAAACAGGCTCTACTTGGAAGCAGTGTGGTTAATAATTGTTTTGGTTGACTGTAGGGTCACAAAGATGATCTTTACCCATTTCTGTCAGCTGCCTTAATTTTGATCCTTTTGAATGACAGAGACTGCACAGGGGTGGGGGTAGGCCTAGAGATGGTCTCCTCCATGGAAGCTGGAGCAGAAGGGCTGTGTTAAATGTGTCTTGGAGTGCATTAAGTTACAAGTTTTGCTGGTCTGTGAAGGTGACTAAAATCTCACACGAAACTTGACCTACTGATATGGGAGAGAGATAAGCCAGTCAGCTGTTACCAGTCAAATCAGTTAATTGGCAAGTGCTCACCTGTAATTCTAAGGCATCATTTGCCTATTTTTAATGCTTTGCATCTTCACGTGAAGCACACAACCTATGAAGACATTTTGTATGGTTTTTCAAACTGATTTAGATAACTTGTTCCCTAAGTTTTGTCTTTTCACTGAGTTTGAATAGGACTTCAAAACCTCATTATCAACATGATCTGAGTACTTAAAGTCAGCCACCAGTGGGGTTAGCCTTTGGAAGGAATGATACCTGCTTGTTGCCCTCTTTAATTCAGTACCTAGTGGGCTGCTCCGGGATTTTTGTTTTCCCTTATCTCTTTGTCAGGACAAGAGATCTCTTGAGCTGCTAACTGATGTTTTGTAGGCTGGTTGGTAGGAATGTCTCAAGGCTCTGTATAAATATCTGGAGAGCACTGCCCATGTACAGGTAACTTTGCACACAGAGTTGGCTGTGTGCTAGTGTCAGCAAGGAAAACATGTTGACGGCTCCCTGGCCTGCTCCCACAGGCTGACACGTTTCTGCTGTGTAGCTAAAGCAACATATGGGGTCCTTTTCTACAGTTTTAGTAAAACATTATTTTGAAGTACATACATGGACATGTTCTTTAGTCTGTTGCAAACTTCCAGCAATGCTTGTATTTAGACCGGAAAAAATGCCATGTCAGTGATCCTCATTTCTCCAGAAACCCCTGAAGAAACCTGACTACTTAGATGCAGAATCTCTTTTCATGCTAGCTGAAAATACTAATAACTGGGAAAAAAACCACATCCTTATTTCTTCCACACTCATATGAGTGTTCTAGAAGCAGTGATAATTACCCTCACAGCTATTATTCCTTAAGTACTCAGAAACCCTGAGTTTAAAAGAAAACAAACAAACAAACAAAAAAAACCCACAGTGCTTTAAGAATTTTTTTTACTTCACTTTCTTCTATTTTCACTCTTCCAGTCCCTAAAAACTTAATCTTCTAGTGATGGCATTGCTGTTGTTTTCCTGAACAGTTATGATCTGAGGTAGAAGGAGTAAGCAAAGGATGGAGCACAGTTTCATTGGGAATTTTGGAAAGACTTTGAAGTGCCCTTTAGGATGCAGTGAACTGCTTGTAGAACTGGTGTTAGAAATCCTGGTGCTGAACTGCTGTACAAAAAGAAATTATTTTCAAAGAATTTCAAATTATTTTTTTTTTTTCCAAACACATAAGACTTTTCATTGTCCACTGCATCTAGCTTTTAAAGTAAAGGGTCAGGTACTGAAAGATTTTCAATGTGATTAAAGCTGGCAAAATAGTGTTCTAGTTAACATAACTGCACAGCCTATCTATACCAATAGAAGTGGACTCTACATTTATAAGAAACGTATTTTGGCTTTTACTACAGTGGAACTTTACATCCAGAGATGTTCCCTTCGGAAGTTAAAATATTTTTTCCACAGTTTCACTCCTTAATTTGGAATAACTTCTTAAAAGGCTATGGGAAAAAAAAGGTTATATTGAGAACTAAGAGATTCCATACACAAATTAAGATACAGCCTAAACTACTTCCGTGGAAAGACATTAAACTTCCTTTAAAAAATGAGAATATAATAAAGAAAAACCCACTGATCTTAAATATGGGCTTAGTGTGCAATTCATTTTATTTTAAAAAGTGCCTCTGATTTTAGTCCATCTGAGTAAGTCTAAAGGAAGACTGCCAAATGCTGTATTTTTTACCATGGCCTCTCCCACTCAAGGATATAACATCACATGCAGCTGAAGCTGATTTCCTGAGTGAGCCTGAAGGACACAGTTTAGAGCATGAGGAAGGCTCCACCTTAAAGGACTTGCCCTGTGGTTTCATTGATGGCCCTTTCCTGCCACCTAATCTGTTGCAGTGGTGCCTCATGTTGTTGAATGACTGCCATATGTATTTTTCATAGAAAAAAGAAATGTAGAAAATGTGTATTTTGCTTGCATTTGCAAAATGAAGTTGGAAACACACTATACTTTTGAGTAGGCATAAATTTACTTGGGGAAAATACAGCTATGTTTGTGAGACATATAGCTATAACATGTATTAGTTAAAACTCGAGATATGCTATTTAAAGGGCTTAATATTCATTGCATAATCATATTCCGAAATGACTACTCTCTTTCATGCCTCCCTTGAAAATAAGTGTTTTGATAGAGAGGTTCAGTCCAGAGCACTTCCAAATTGTTTTTGCCAAGTAAGAGAAACATTTTTGTGAGGCTCCTTAGACATAGGTTTAGCACTAAGAGTCTCTTCCGCAGTCATACCTAGCATTTAAAAAGCCCAAAAAGTTTGTAAGCATGGCACTAGATAGAGGGAAGGAGTTGCAATCTGTAAAGAATGTCTGTATTCTTATCTAAGTGTTGCAATTATTGATAATATCTGTAGGGCCTGCAAGCTTCCATGTGTGCTTTCTTTTAAAGTGGGAACTACCATGTGGCTGATTTGTTCTATAGTGTCTGAGCAAGTGTGTGCACGGGCAGAGTCAGAGACCAGGTGGAAGGAAAGGAGCTGCTAGGCTTTTAATCACAATGTGGTACCAGTGAAGATTTCACTCTTCCTGCATGGGGTACACATTGAAGTATCTTATTGGTTTAAAAATTGGATCTTGCGATTTGACCTTTTCTGCATATTTCTCTTCTGCAAATGAAGAAATAAGCTTTTTGTTTGAGACTGAACCAAAACAGAAGTGCATTGCTTTTCCTTGCAGATCCATAATTAATTTCCTACATCATGTTCCCCTTATTCTGTAAGTCATTTATCTTCCTTTTCTTTGCCTCTCATTGAAATAGGTTTAAAGCCCCTCACCTGCTCCTCGTTTGCTCACATATATAAAATAAGGGCAGTGTATCTTTTAAATCAGGATTTGTGAACACATAGATTTCCAGTGACATTCAGCAGTCAGCAAAGGCCTCTTAATATCTGAACTCTGAAATCCTACATTTGACAACCTTTGAAAAAAGCTCTACCAGGGAAAAGGAGCTCAGTAGAGACATTCAGTGAGAAAATTCTGGTGGCTAAAGAGTAAATTTCACCTGCAGAGAAATTACTTTCTAATAGACATGGCCTAAAATGACAAACATATAGCTCATTGCTGTAGCTGTTCTTAAAAATTTGGCCCTAGAAAGGGTGTTTCCAAGAAATAAGTTCCAAACTTCAATTAGAAGTGTTAAGCACAGTCCTCCAAGTGATTAACACTATGTAGGGAAAGAATCCTCCATGTATCACAGAATCACAGAACAGATGAGACTGAAATGGATCTCTTGAGGTCATCTGGTCCAACCTGTTGTTCATGCAGAGACATCGAGTGCCCAGGGCCATATCCAGATGGCTTTTAAATGTCTTACAGGGTGAGAAAGTCCACAGCCTCTCTGGACAACTTGTGACAGTGCTAGATCCTCACAGTAACAAAGTGTTTCTTGATGTTCAGACAGAGACTCCCGCATTTCAGTTTGTGCCCATTGCTTCTGATCCTGGCACCACTGGAAAATGTCTGTCTGCTTTTTACCCTCATTTCTGGTACTTACATACACTAATGACATCTCCCTAAGCCTATTCTTCTCAAGGCTGAACACACTCAGCTTTCTCAGCTGTTCCTAATACCGGAGACATTTCTATCCCTTTACTGTTGTGGCCCTTTGCTTGACCCTCTCCAGTATGTCCATGTGGTCCTTGCACTGAGGAGTCCGGAACAGGACCCAGAACTCCAGGAATGGCCTCACTAGAAGGGAGGGATTACAGGCTTCCACCTTCTGTCTGTGATACCATTTGCCTTCTTTGCTTCCGCTGCACATTGGTGCCTCATGTTCAGCTTATTCACCAGGACTCACCCCCTGGTCCTGTCAAAACATTTGGTGATTTGGGGTTTTTTTAAGTCAGAGCCCACTTTAAAAAATGTTAAGTTGGGACCTGAGGATGGAGAATATTTTTATGTAAGCATACAGGCATACCAGTCACTCTGGTTTACTGTATCTCTGTTTTGAAACTGCACATGCATTTTTCTGCCCTCCTCGGAAATGATAAAAAAGCTACAGCTGTCCAAACAGCAGTGCATGCTATTTGGTGGAACTGTTTTTGGGGATTAACTCTGAATCCTTTACCTATTCCACAGTATTATGAGGCATGAAGAATAATAGGACTATCAAAGCATGAAGCCTCTCTATTACTCAAGGCCAACAAAGACTGTTTTCTAACAATCTATGTAATATGCATCTATGTAATATGTCATATGCTAACTACTAGTAATTTCTAGCAATGCATCTATGTAATATGCTAACCATTCCTGCTGTGTGGTTAAATCTGTATCTTAAAATTCTAAAATACCAAGAGATGATTTCGTTCTTAAGCATGCTTTTACACAGTGTTTTGCATGTGGAAGCTAACATGAAAGTTTAATTTCTAGCCACAAGGATAGATATCACAAGATACCCCCTTGTGATGTGCCTTGTGAAAGTTCTGTCTGGCTCTTGCTTTGGGAGTATGCTAAATTGGGAAACTTGGCTGTGAAGGCGAAACAAACAAAAAGTATGTTTTATGGGTTTCTAATAACATTTTTCTTTCTACTTTCTTAAAATATGAAGTAGTAGAATTTTAATTTCATAGTGAATTTTAATTTCATAGTGAAATATCATGCCATTTCTAATAGCTCAGGACTAATAACTTCCTGAGCAATGTAAATGCTGAACACACAACATGTTTTCTTATTCTGATGGGACTCTTGGGTTGATCGTTACTCTGGTATTGTTCTGCCTGTCGCCATCTTTAAAGTGGGTATATGCAAAAAGGTCTTCAAAACATATTTCTTATTCTGATGAAAACCTGTTTTTAGAACAAGATAAGTAAAGCAGAGAGAAATGCATCAGCTGAGTGAAACAGAACACAGCACATCTTCTCCTCACCAACTGTGTCTTCATGGGTTTTACTTTCAGTCCTGGTCTTATCTCAGTGACTTTTGGAGGCTCCCTGGGTTGCAGCAAATTATAGATGATCCTGTCTGATCCCTGGGAAAATATCTTTTTTTCTCATCTTCTCTGAAGCCTGATTGCTTTTGTGCATCTTGCCACTGCACTCATTCCTTTCTGCTGTGGCCATACTGGTCTTGGCCCCAGCTATGTCAGAAGCTTATTTCTACATAGTCTTAGCAGATTTTTTTGGGGGAAGGAGGTATCCCCTATCCACTCCAGATGGTTCCATTTTCCAGGTCAAAGTAAAAAGCTGCTTTTTTCCTTAAACTGCCCAGTTGCTTGCTTTGAAAGGAATATGCGTATTCAGGATACTGCTAGCAGACAAATGAAAGGAAACATTTTCTTTTACAGCTCTACAGTTAACTCTTTTTCCTTGTCTGACATGTACTTAGATAAAAACTATATTGCATATCCTATTTGATAGCCCGCATTAAAGTCTTTCCAAAAACAACTTCATGTTTCTGCCACCATTTCATTACTGATTGCAGATTTGTGTGGTAGTTACAGGGCTATTTACCCATATAAATAAGTACACAAAATTAAGTAAGTTTTTTAAAAAATGATTTCTATTCTACCCTCGTTTAACTTCTGGAACTGGATTATATAACACCTACCTAAATTATGCCAAAGTGTAATTTTTTACTTTATCTTTGGAAGCCAGTAACTCATGTGGTATGGAAGGATGTAGGACTTAAAATGTTCTAAGTCATAGGGAGAGGCAGCAACAGAAACAGTTAAAATGTGAGAGATTGAGGTGGGAAGTGAGGAAGTGTGTTTCAGTCATTGATAAAGCCATAGAACAGCCTTTACTAATGTTCATAAACATCATTTAGTCTGGCCAAGTTGTAAATTGAAATGTGATGTGATTATTTCAAGGCGGGATATTTAGGATTTTTGTACAGTAGTAAATGGATCTGGGATGAGAAGTATCTTCATGTTTTGTTCCCATTTTCTGAATTCTCTAAAGACAGTGCCTCCTTTTTTCTAATATTGGGGTTTTTTATTTGTTTTGTTTGCACATTCAGATTGTAGCAATACTGTCTATATTTGCCTGAAAAGAGATTTCTTCTCTCTGAAAGGAGACTTCCCACTTGTCCTTCAGTTCCACTCTTATCTGCAAATGAACATTTAGTCATTTTAAAGAAGGAGAAATGGAATTAACAGAAAAAGATGAGTCAAAAGTTTTCCCTCTGTGTTTAATATTGTATTTCTGGACCCTGTCTGGAAAAAATAATCCAAAAAAAAGAAAAAAAAGAAAGTTCTGCAGCAAACTGCAGAAAAGAAAGGACTTCTCATTTTATAGTGCATTTCCCTCCTCACTCCCTGTGAAATCACCCTACTTTGTTGCTGCCATTTTTATTATGAGTGATATATTTATATTTGATGTCTGATTTTCTTAAAAATGGAAGTGTTTGAATATGTCAGGGGACTCTTTATATAAACAATTTGTCACAGGCAGCTGATTCTTGTGAATGAAATACTGATACAGCTTTCCTTTAGGGTAGCAGTGAGGTGCTAGTTGAAGGTTTTGTGTGTAGTAGAACTTGGTGAGCTTAAAGAAACACCTGGACATTAATAGGAAAGGAAAAAGAAAAATGCCAGCAGTTAAAAAATGGAGGAGAAAATGAGAATAGCGTTTCTGTTGAGTAGCAAATACTGAGTGCTCTGAAGCACTGAAGGAAAGGAGGAACAGCCATCAGGATGTGTATAAGGAGAGAAGAGAAAAAGAAGGTAAGATCAGAAAGGAGTTTGAAAGGAGCAGAGTAAATGGGTAGTGTCTTTTTTCCTTATCTTCTGTTGTGCCTTTTAAAAATAGTTTATTGTTTCTTCTTCCTTCTTTTTTTTTTTTTTAATAGGGGGCTAGCTATCATAAGGTTTCAGAACTGACTGTGTACAAGCTATTACTTGTATAGACAGTTAAGAGTTTGACTGTTTATGAATAGCTGCTTAGTAAAAATAAGGAAAAATGAACACTGATCTCAAGAGTAGCTTCTCTTTAACAACAGACCTAACAATATACATTTTTTCAGTTTAGATTCTTCCATAGAATGATAGAATCATGGAATATCCTGAATTGGAAGGGCCCCAGAAGGATCATCAATGTCCAACTCCTAGGCCTGCACAGAACACCCCAAGAGTCACACCATGTGGTTGAGGCTGTGACCACTGGTGCAGGGAGCCTGTTGCAGAGTCCAGCCACCCCCTGGTGAAGAATCTTTCCTGATATCCAACCTAAACCTCCTCTGGCACAGCTCTATACCATTGAGTCCTGTCACTTGTCAGTCTTAGATATCGCTTTTATTTTTCTATTTACTTCTTGACCAATTAATTTGAGCACTTTTTTTAAACTTCTCTTAGGAAAAGAACAGTTGTATACCATCCTGTTTCATATCCTTTTTATTTTCCTTGTGTCTGACTTCTCCCTGATAACACTTTGCCTTTTGTAAAAATAGAGATTAAATCCCTGTTGATAATTTTATTTTAGACTATGTCAGAGTTGAGATGCTTGGAGTTACCAGTAAGTTTCATGTGTCAGACATAACAGTGCATAGACCAAATTTTGGTTTACATTAGGACTGTGGGATTGAAGGTATAATCTTACCAGTAGAAACCTCTTTTTCAGTTGCATTTTCTGAGCATACGGTATGCCATGTAGACCATGCTTTATAAAGAGCCAAAATTCCAGGATGTTTAATTCTGTTTTCCTCATGGATTGTTGTGTATTGGATAAGTTGTATTTCACTTGTCTCTGAGAATTTTTTTTAACTTGAGGGCAATGAATTTACTCAGTAGGGATTGTAAGAACTTGAACTCAATTTATACCAATTTCTAAAATATAATAAACTTTTGTAAGTTTTCCTAATAAAAGCACCAGTCACCTTGCTGTTGTCTGTGAGATTTTTTATGTACAAGGCCATTACTTCAATTAACCACAAAACAGAATATAGGAATGTGGTAAAGTGGAATATTTTCATACCTGGCTTGACTCTGTATAGGAATGTGAAGTGACTTACATATGCTGAGAAGTTTTTCATTGACTCAAAGTGTTTTCAGTGTGCAGTGGGGCTGGCTCAGAGTATGGCCGTACAGAAGCTGATGGAGAATGCCTATCTTTTATTCTGTAAATTGTGCACTGGTGAAACTAATAGCTGTGTGTAATGTCAACAAGCTTGACTCGTGTGTTCCCACCTGCATGATCACCTACAGACAAGATATGTAACATAATCTGCAGGTGAAAAGAAATAAAAGCTCTGGTGTTTTTTTAAATTTCAATTTAAAAAAATTGAAATGTCTAAATAGGAAATTCTTGCTGTCACCCCACCCCTAGAATGACAATGTTGACTTAATTGAAAGAGCTGTAATTTTGTTCCTGTACTGTTTTGCAAAAATTGTTTGTGTAAACAAACAATGGAAATTATTCAAAAATTATTTCAAAAAAAACAGTGGAAGTTATTAAAAAAGAATGCTCTTAATTCTCCAAAATTGAGACAACTAGCAAATATTTGTTTGCATAGTTTTTACTTTTATCAGTCTAAAAGGAGGTAGAATTCTGAAGTTTTATACCAAAACAGAAAACAGCTTTGCTTTCAATCTCCTTATACATTTTATAATAACATTAAATGACACTTGGAAATAACTAAAAGAGAGAATCTGGAGTCTATGCATGATACTTTCTGTTCTAGAAATGTCCTTAGAGTGAATACTGGTAGAGGATTTGTTTCAGTTTGTCAGTTGGTTTTTCTCAATGTACATCGTTGATTTGGTTTTGTCTTGAAACCTTCGTGAAGTTGCCACTGAATTGTGGAGAACTGCAGGTAGAGGTACTTATTTAATGTGAGGCTATGAAAGTCTATATTTCCAGAATACCTACATTTTAAAAACAGTTAAAGAAGCTCATTTGGATCCGTGTATTCCCTCGTACCTTTAGCAAATATTTTATTTCATTGATTTTTTATTCTCATGCGTTTTGTAGATTTGTGTATCATACACAGGCTTTGGACAGGACAGTAAAATGAAAAATTATTAATTTTTCCGTAGATTCTGATCAATTTATATGAAAATAGAATACAATAGGACTTAAAGGTCAATTCTTGCTTCACATTAAATCATAGGCTTTTAGTTTTCCTTCAGAGAGCTCTGAGCACTGAAGTGTTCATTGCTATGTATAAAAAAAAAAAGTGTCCTGCCTGTGAACAATGGATAAATAAAAGCCGTATATCTAGAAAATAAAAAGCAGCTGAATAAAATGTAGAACTATGCTAATCTCTCCAGTGCTTTTGAAAATTAATTCCTACTCATTCAAGTGAGATGAGAAAATGCTGAATCATCATCCTGATTTATTGTGGCATTTCTGCTGCTATGATTGCTTCTAATCATCATATAATCATTGTATTTCTCTTTAGCAGAGAAATGAGAGCTCTTGTACAGATGGACTTTGCTGAAGATGAAATGATAAAGAACATGAGAGGGTTTTTGTTTTCTAACTTGTTAGTGCATCTTCTGTTTGGGTTTCCTCTGAGTTCAGCTATTTTATCTGTTTTACAGTTGATTCACTAGAGCCCTTTTTGAATTATTCCAGTTTTGTTGAAGAAAAGCGACATCCTATAACCTATTGACAATTGTAATTCCTTTTGAAGAACATAATCTTTCTAATATATGTGAGTAGGGTAGTGTTAATTTTACCATACTCACCATTTTAATGCACAGAACTTTTTTTTCTGTTTTGTATACTCACGTATCCATCTTCTTTCCATGCATTGGATGTCCTTTCATTTCATGCTTGCCTTGTATCACGTCAACTTCCATTCACTTTCCTTTCCTCCCATGCTCAGCAACATACATGTGAATGCTTTTCTTTTAACCCACCTGCTGTGCCCCTGTCTCAGAGGGTACACCTGAGCCTGTCCTGTATGGACAGGTGTGGGAATAGTAACCAGTATATTTATGGAATAAAAAGAAGGGGGTTTAACCATAAGGACATTACACAAGATGTTCATATAATCGTGTGTTTGCTTGACCTTAGTCTTGCTGAACATACAGATCTGATTTTGCTATACTTCCACAGTAAACTCAAAATGGTGTTTGTGATGTTAAGCTACTTTTGCTTTTGTTCATCTGTGTCTTTATCTTCTTACAAACTTCTGACCTGGTGACACTCTAGGTCTTACCAGCTTCAGAGGAAACAGGCTTTATTTTGAATTAGCAATAATTGATTACTTTTCTCCTTAGGGATTTTTAAAAAATGTATGGAGTTCAGAAATCCAGTTTGGATGTTAATTCATTTCTGTGTATTCTCAAAATTCAAGAAAGAAAAGTACCATGGTTTTCCTTTTACAATGCCAATATAATGGCACGTTGAGAACAGCTGTGATCACAAAAAAGTGCCATTTTATTAGCACCTCTGCCTCTATTAATACTTGCTAATTAATCTCTGTAAATGATACTAGTAAAGAATTTTTATATGCCATTTTTCAGATAGTAGTAAAGCAGAGCTTGAAAATAAATTCCTTATTTATAGGCATAAAAAATTAGTTTCAGAGAGAAGGTTATAATCTGATCTCTTGACTTTGAATTTATAAGTAGTTCAAACCTGGATTCTAGAAAGATTTTGTGTGTCTTTCATTGGAGAATTTGCCATCTTAAAATCTTGTCGTGTTTTTTTTTTTCCCTAGCTGTTTAACGAGTTACTGAAACTAACCGTTGTGGTTCCATTGAAAAATGGTGTAAAGTATTATTTATTATTTTCACCTAAATTGCTTTGAAGTGGGGAACCATGCACTGTGAAATAAGTTTAATTGCTTCAGCTTTGCCAAAAACACTTATATATTCTTCTGGTACAGGAAATTCATGATCAAATTAATGTGGGTTTTGTTTAATATATAATTATATAGCTGTGATGGATGCTTGAGATAATTACAGAAAATACATAAATTAAGAAATTGATGAAAATTGCAAATAGTGAAAATACTTCAGAAGCAGTAGCAGAAGAAGAAATTACAATGACTTGCTACAGATCATTTGCAGAGTCTTAGGGCACAAGTTAAGTAACCAATCTTTTTCCTAGAGCTGATAAAGTTAGTGCTGTACTGACAATCCAGCCAAGAGCAGGACAGGTGCTGCTTTTACTCCTGGGCAGAAAATGAGAGACTTTCTAACGTGCAGAAAAATGAAGTTTGGTGAATGGAGGAAAGAGTGCAAAGCAGAAAGTATGTGTTCTGAGCCTTTTTGTGGCATGAAATTTTTTAAATCATTGTAGTATAAGGCAAGATCTTCTATTGGCACCTATTGCCGTAATTGCTGTAATTTAGAATATTTGCACTATTTTCACTTAAACTGAGGATTTAGCACATTTTGATAGTCTCAGTGACAGAATATGTTATAGATATTTGCTTGACAGAATCTGTATGATTTAGAGTTGGCTTGCATGATTCTTTGTGCTTGTGCCTGCCCCCTCCACTGACCATGCTGAGGGCTCTGTTATTTAGCTTGACTCCAGCCTACTCAATTGAGCAGTGGCTGCAGGAGGCCAGACTCCACATGTCCTAGGGCCATACAAGTGCTGTTTACCAGGATGTACTCTGCAAAGCCAGAGGCACTCAAGGGACTACAGAAAGAGGCACATTAGTGACATAACACTGAGAACCTGAGCCATGTTATGTAAATGCTCATTGTGATGAAGTGTATTTGGTATTTGTTCTCATGCTGTTGCATGTATATATACAAAGGGTTGCTGCTGTTTGCAATAAATAATTTGCTGCTAATATTGTTGACAGTGCTATTGATGAAATTTAAAAAGATGTTTGATTGCTGCTGTTCTCTTAAAACCTTTTTTACTTTATCGGACAACTTTCCTAACTTTTTGTATGCCACTTGAAAGGAGAATGGAGTGAGTTGTTTGAGGTGTACAGAATTAAGGGATGGGCACACATCCAGGGAATCTCAGAGGGAAATATGGGCTGTATGCCATGCACTGAACTTGCTACATATGTGCAAATCCGATCTAACACGCACACACTACACAGATGGTTAGCAATTGCACAGATCAGCTCCATGAGGAATGTCCAGATCCCACTAACCAGGGTGTCTGGAAATCCTGGTCATATGGCCAGTCTGTGATTTCTCTCGTCTTTCTTCCCAATCCTGAAATTCTGTCTAGGGAAGAAGGAGGAAGAAATGAAAAAGAGGAGATGCTGAGGCATGTTAATGTTGGACATGCTGAAAATGGTGAGGTTACCATAGAGCAATGAGCTTCAGGACCTCAGCTGAGCCATAATCTACTGTGTGTGTATTTTTAGTTTCCTGTTGCAGTGTGAAAAGTATTCACTTCAGTTAAGCTATGTCATAATAACTTACTGTGAATACTGAAATAAAATGCTAATTAGATACAGTTGGAAGAGAGCACATGGCAAATTACTGTAATACTACTGATGGCTGGTAACTCATATGCCTGTGGTGGCATGATCAGTTTTGATCAAGTGCTTCCCCTTTTAATCTACTTCCTCTTTAATAATGGGCCTTCTCTAAAACCTTCACCAATTTAAAGTTCAATTAATATAACTTTTATAAGTTAGAATGTTTTTCTTCACCAATTAAAACATAATTAAAAGTAGAATATTTCCTAAATCCTTAAGGCCTCTTCATTAAAATGGAGAAAATTCTTCTCGCAAGACTCTGGCTGATTTTAATTTCTCTAAATAAAAATATAGTTCATGCTCCCAAATAACTTCTGCCTAAACAATCTACTTGCTGCCGTTTTAAAGTATCAATCTTATTTTAGGTAATGGCTATTCTCCCATTGGTATGTAGATGTTTATGCTAATATTTTGCATTGAAAATGATGATGGATCAAATCAGGACTTTGAGCTTTGTGAATGTAATGCCACATATGCACATCCCAAGAAAATGTCAGGATTTTTTGTGCATTTTGTGTTTGGTTTTTGGATTCTTTTGTTTTGGTTTTTTTGGTTGTTTTTTTGTGTGGTTGGTTTTGGATTTTGGTTTGTTTTTTTTTTTTAATCTGTGTGATGCATTTAAAAATCCATCTTTTTCCATCTCGGAATTTCTCCAACAGGTGTAGTCTCACTGATATCCATGACAGTCTCCTCTCTTTGACAGTACAGGTTTATTAATTTTCTGAAGAGTTATACATGCGAATTATCTATGCACTTCATAATCCCAGGCTATTATGTTCCCATCTCTGATTGATTACCAGGATTCTCAGGCTCTACCTGTATAAATGGCAAGCTACATGAGTAACTTAATTTCTGTAATAAGTAAGACTTTTTTATCTCCTAAAAGTTTTGATCTGATAAATCCTGCAATACAGTTAGAGCACCAATTCTAATGGTGCTGTCAGTCTCTCTTAAATTATCATTCATACTTTTCAGAAAATATAAAGATAACATACAGTCTGATCCTTTGCACTGCACATTTATTATTCATTTTGTTAAAACCATACTGCTTTTTTTTATTGGTTTTTGAATAAATTACCTAATGGTCACGTATAGGTGTCTTAGTAGAATTTATTCAGTCTCTTTCTGAGGCAGTTTGGAAAATAATGCTAAATTATATTTAGATGAGAGAAAAGCAGCTATTCCTTCAGGAACTGGAACTTCCTTTACATAGGGAAAAATAACATCAGACTTGGCTTTCTCCTGTATTATATTGCTTGTAGAAAATATTAAATTAATTCAAGAGTTAGTGTATGAATATTTAGGGACTTGTATCTTTCTGCCAGTACACTCTGATTCTATTTAATTTGAGGGGCAAATATGAGGATTCTATTTTAATTTGAGAGGTAAACTTAAGCCTAAACTTAACTCTGTTCCTTGAATTCCTTGATGCCACCATTACTCATATTTGGGCTTAAGCTGAATTTGTGTGTTGCATAGATGTAGCTAAAAAATTCATTTTCAGTATTTGGACCAAACAGCTATTTCCGTCTTTTACTTGTTTTTATAAGGTAGTCAGTGAAGAATAAATCACTCTAGCACAGTGAAGAGGGAGTTCATCTGGTGGAATTAATAATGCCTTATACAAATGTGATACCCTCTATTGTTTTCCACTATTTTTCACATGCTGCCATTTCAGCCACAGAAAGAGCTTGAAAATATTTCTCACTTTACCTAAAAGCATGGACATTTGGATTGCACGATTGTATGGGAATCTTTATTCCTGTCCCAGAGCATGATGTTCCTTAATTCTTAAAAAATATAATTTATTTGTCTTGTGTCTGTCGTCTTACTTCCTATTAAGTTTCTCTTTTACTTTAGAACCTACAGATGTTTTTTTCCTTTAAAATTCACAGATTTTGTCGCTGATTAATTTCAGAGAATATGCTTTGCAGATCTATGTTGCCCATGAATCTGGAATGCAAAAATTACTTTTAAGTAATTTTTAATTACTTTTAATAATGTCAGTTAATAATGGAAATTAATAATTTCATGATTTATAAATTTCATAAGCAGTATATTCTTGGACTAATTCATTTTTTGTTAACACATTATTATTATTTGAGGTATTTTGAGTACAAACATGTAAATTCATATGCTATATAGTCTTGTGTATATATATAAAATCTTGGTTGGGTTACAGCAGACCTATGTCTGTTTTTCTGACTGTACTCAATATGCTTAGTTTGGGAATGCACAGTTAATGCAGTCTTTTTTTTCATATCATATATATTATTACTACTGGTCTGTGATCTAGCAAGTACATTGTAGTTAAAAATGGTTTTACATCTTTCTAAAGCTTAACATGAAGATTTTCTAGCTGGAAATTGAACTTTAACTTTGAAAAAGTCCTTGAACTTTAAATATGTGATCAGAACTACCAAACAGTTTAGGTTGGAAGGGATCTTTGGAGGTTATCTGGTACCACCCCCAGCTCAAAGTTTTTCTAGCATCACAATAAGAACAACATGCTCAGGACTTGCATAATCAAGTTTTGAGTATCTCCAAAGACGAAAATCCCACTACCTCTTTGTGAACCTTTTGAGGACTTGACTGATCCCAAGATGAGGAATGTTTCCTTAACAACTTCCATTGTGGAAATTTGTGACCATTGCCTTTGAGCTGTTTTTGCACCTCTGAGAAGCATTTGGGTCAGTCTTCTACATAACCACCTGTCATAATGTTGAAGACAGCAGCTGAACTTTGCCTTCTTTCTTCCAAGCTGAACACACAAACACACTTTTCTTAGTCTCTGCCCATATGTCATGTGCTCAAGCTCTGTAAGTCGGTGGCCCTCCTCTGGAGTTGCTCCAGTTTATTTATGCATTTCTTACAGAGTGGAATGCTCCAGAGATAGTCTCAGATGTTCCCTTTAGAAGTGAATAATAATTTCCATAAGCCTGCTGGTTATATTCTATCTAGTACAACCCAGTGTTGTACTAGATAGAATATACAGTGTACCCAGTGTGCAGACAACCCTCATTGCCTCAAGGGTATGCCACAGACTTCTGCTCAACTTCCTGTCCACCAAGATCCCAAGTATTTTTCTGCAAAACTTCTGTCAGCCCTCAGTCTGTACTGATGCATGGAGTTTGTTTTTTTTTTTTTTTCTTTTCAGGTGCAGGAACTTGCATTCATCTTCATTTGAAGGGAAGGGAGAGGGAGAGAAAAGGTTACAGTCAGCCAGTTAGCTAGGTTTAGGACAATGGCTGACAAAGTGATAGCAAAGAAGGAGCAGGAGCTGGGAACAGGACAGGTAAAGATGTGGATTAGAAGGTGTATCAAGTGACAGATTGTCACTGATACCACTTGCATCCTGCTTTCTACTTCACCCTCTTCATAATGCTTCTTGTGGAGTTACAAACATATTTCAGGTTTGTGGTTTCTTTCTTTTTTTTTTTTTTTTCCAAATATGGCATAACTTTGTATCTGCAACTAAATGATGTAGTTAGTTTGTGTTGGTTACTAATTTTGGAATCAGCAACAGGTAACTTTGGAGTGTCCCAGAATGGATCAGTTTTCATGGTTCTGTTGGCAGTTTCCAGATATGGCTTCATGCAATTTGAATTTAAAGAGCTTTTGGTGCCCATGTGAGTGAGGCAGACCACCTATTTTAGAACACCAGTATCTGCTGTGGTCCTTAAGACTCACCAGCACCCCTGTTTGGGGGCCTGGGATTTAGAGTCTTGCTCTGACATTCAAAGCTTAGGGGGATACCCTTAGTCCCTGGACAGATATTCTTTTTTAATAAGTTACCATGTAAGGATGAGCACCATTTCTTCCTAGTGTGGCTTCTTTTTAAAAAAAATATGGTTGCAGTTGTGTGCAGAGAGGTTAAGGAGAGAAGACGTTCAGAGGTGAGCAGTAGCTTCTGTGCATGAACTTTCACAGAACTACTTTGTTTGGCATTGAGATAATAATGGAAGAGGGATTTGGGAGTGATGATCCATGAAAGCATGAAGAGTGAGGAGAATGAGCTGATTGGCCAAGCAATATAGGAAGGGGAAGATTTCTAATGAAATTACCAGACATCAATTATAAAAGGAGCAAAAGAACATTGTGAAATACATAATAAATGTATTTTACTATACAATCATTGCCCAATCCTTTGCTATTTAAAGCATATGTTAGGGAAAAAATGGACAGGTTCAAATAGAAATTGATCAGGTTTATGGAAGAATATCAATTGAAACGTTGAGCACAGTGGTGTCAAGGCAGACTTTGACTTAGAATGTACTTATGACATAAGGTGACGCCAGGGTAATGACCAGTCTGTGTCCTGGTTTAGATTGGTTTAATTGTGTATTAAAGTGTTTATTTGTGTGGATCAAGTAGTTCTTATGCTTATAAATGGAGTTATGGAGTTATACTGTGTCATGACTGAAGTTTTCTGAATATTTTTCCTCTAGATATTTTTTGTAACATTAAATAGCTTTGAGATTCAGCTAAGCATAGTAATCAAACAGTAAATATTTTAAAAGAAAGGCAGTGTAGGAACTGAGCAGTTTTTTAATGAAAATGTGCCTGGCTATAGGAATTCTTTTCTACTGAAAGCAGAAAACTGTTGGTATTTCAAATTGGCAAAAAGAAACAAAGCAAAAGAAAAATGCAAAATATGGCAAAACTACTCAGCTTTTGGGAACTTTTCTTTTTCTTTTTTTTTAATTTCCTATTAAGAAATAAAAAAAATATGTAGCAAAACATAATTAGGAACTGTGTTAGGGGCTATACCCTAATTCAGTCTAAAAACGGCATCTTTGTCAGAATATTGCACAAGGCTGGCAAGAAGTTTCCAGAAGTCCTACAGGGAAGCTGGGGTGTGTCAGCAGTAGGTGCCTGTTTAGAGAAGTTAATTTGCTTGAAAAAGTAGTATTCATGGTGAGATTAAAACATCTACATGCAGTTCTTTAGCTTTGTAGCTGGATCTTTTTCCTAAGTTAAGTGTCCTTAATGTGTATTCATCATCTTAGTTCCTCTTAAAGAAAAATGAGATTAGAGAAATGTGATGGAGGTTGGGAGCTACTCATCTCTCTCTGAAGTAGACATATTCAGTCTGACCACCGTAATATCCATCAGGCAGTGTGGACTGTCTTGACTAGATTTTCACTGACTATAATGGGACATCACCACCTACATGTGTATGTCTTAATCTTTAAGTGAATTCTGCTTTCAGCTGCAGCTTTTAGAAACTATTCATTGGTGTGTTTTCCTGCTCTGTAAGTTCCTTTGCAGCATTTTTGCTATGATGCCTATGTTATGCCCCATCCTTTTCCTGCCAGCTATTTCTCCATTAATTTTTTCACATCCTCTTAGAAGTCACACTTATTGCAGGAGGTCTGTTCTCCTGAGTCCTGTCACAGAAAAAAACTTGTTTCAGCTGTGAAATGTGTAGTAGAAACAAGGAAATTGGTTATAATCTGAATGTTAAACCTATGAATTTTTTCACAAACCCTTCTTTAGCTGTCTTTTATTTAGTTGGTCATCTTCTTTAAGGTGTTTAGAACTTCAGATCACAACTTTTTGCCTGTGTGTCCATCAAGTCTTTGATTAAGCTATAAACCACTGCAGTAATTCAAATAAATTAAATATGTGAATAGGCAGCAGTACTTCTTGACATTATATAGCTATCCTCCACAAAAGTATTGGTAGCAATTTAAGGGCCAAATTCAGCAAAGAATTTAAGCATGTTTCTATGCCAAAGTCATCATTGGGAAAAGCAAAGCATGCAATCTGACAAGATTTGTTTTTTGCTTGCCTGTAAAATAGTCCCCCCTGTATGTAACACATGCCTTGGATTGATGGTAGTCTTATTAAGAAGTAGATTCAAAATTGTACTCTTTTCAAGAATCACAAAAGCCTTGAGCTTGTTAATTTTGTAAAATAATAAAGAAAATTACTTTCTGCTAAATTTATGTACTCACTTTTAAGTTGGAAAAATTCTGTACTCTCTATAAGGGTTTTCTTTATCTCATTTTTTCTCCATTTAAGATTTTTAGTACCATTTATGGTTTCTTGTTTAGTCAAAAGTGTTTACAGTAGCAACTATCACTTAAATAAAGATAACAACTAATAATAACTAGGAGTCATGAAAACTAGAAGCTGAAAAGACCTATTAAATGGTTAAAATCTTTCCCCTGCCATTTTAGGGTTGTTCCTTGTAGTGTAATTTCCAGTGCTTACTTTGGTCCAGTTCTTCTTCTTTACACTACTCTCCTAAGAACACTATCACAATATTCAATGCATTCTTGCCATTCCCCCACTTCTGTCATTCAACTATGACAATTTTAATTTACTCTGACTTCTCATATACGTCTGTGAGCTATCTCTTTTTGTTACCTTCAACTCCTCTTTTTTGCAGTTTTGGACCTTCCACCATCTCTGAGGTTTCTGCTTTTTTTCAGTTTGTATTTGCGTTATCTGAGCCTAATTTTTAATGTTTTCTCATAAGCTGGTCCTTCCATTTCCATAATTTTTATTGCCTTTCTCTAATTCTGAGTTCTCCAGTTTGTTAATACCTCTGTGGCCTTGCTCCTCCTTCTTGCTGAAGCCATTGGGAAAAAATAAAGGCATACTACTGCTCATAACTCTTTCCTGCAATTTTTATCCTGTATGCATAATATTTTTTTTAAGGTGACTAAAATGTATGAGTATTTTGCAGTTTCCATATCCAGTGGGACTAGGACTCTTGTCTATCCTAAGTGAACATAGTCATCACCTATCTCAGATGATTCCTCTAGCTGGCAGGCCTTTTATTAACTTCACCATGGCTGACTGGCTTCCAGACCAGATAGTTTGCATTCTACCAGCTGGAAGCATGGGCAAAATTTGCAACTCAGTGTGCCTTCATGCAAATACCTTAAAGACAAGATCAGTAATTTTGAGCAGCTGAGGCCAACAACACTGATGAAAATACTGCTTAGAATCCTTTGCCAAATATCATAAGTACTGCCTAAATGAAAACTCCTGTGTGAATATTCTGAAGCTGTTCTCCTGGAGATACCTGTTACTTTAGGTGCTTTCTCTCCAAAATAATGCTAAGTGTTCATATAATTTTAGACAGTAAAATGGTTTCTTCATATGTAAGGTGCCAAATGGAGAAAGCTCAGGATAAGTGTTTTAATGGACCCACAAACATTTTGGCTGGAGTGGGCATTTGGTCCAAATGATTCTTCTACCCATTTGTAATGGCTTTGGACATTTTGGACCATGTATTTGAGGAAAATGTTAGCTTGAGGGCTAACAGCAAGCAGTAACTCAATATTCTATGGGATTTTTGCACATACAGATACACTCATATACATGCTTTAGTTTTTTCACTCAGTGGTTCATGGGGACCAGACACTAGATAGTTCAATATAAATAGCTTTATAGCTGCAAGAACAAAGTAGTGCGCCCCACTTTAGATACTAAAGAATATTTATGCCCCACATGCCTGTAAATGACTAGTTTGGGTACGCTGTAAGCTGAGTGAACTTGGGTGAGCTGTATTTTGTCTCATAAGTCAGACAAGGTCTGCTTGACATAAATTATTTTCCTCTCAGTCTTACCTGTATTTATATTTTGTCTGGATGAAGCCCACTTTTTTAGATGCACTTTCCACCACGTCCCTGTGTGGTACTGGAGCAGTATTTGCAAGATATTCTGCTGAGTCTCATCAAAGTGATCTTTTTCAGTGACCTTTTACTGGAGGGTCATAGTGGCACAGGGTGGAGTTGAAGGCCTCACACGAGTGATGTGCAATACTGGGCCCAATATTGTGGAACATATTTATCAATTACTTAGATGAAGGTGCAGATGCCACCTCAGCAAGTTTGCTGACAGTGCAAATCTATGAGTAGTGTCTGGTATCCCAGAGGGCTGTGCAGGCCTCCAGAAGGACCTTGATGGGTTGGAAAAAACTGTGAAATTCAGGGAAGGCAAGTGCAGGGTCCTGTACCTGGGGAGGAACAGCCCCATGCACCAGCTGGGGTCTGATCTGCTGGGGTCTGATCTGCTGGGAAGCAGCTCCATGGAAAAGGATCTGGGGTTCCTGGTGGCCAACAAGCGGCTCACGAACCAGCAGTGTGTCCTTGTGGCCAAGAAGGCCAAAGGTATCCTGGGGTGCATTGGGAAGAGCATTGCCAGCAGGTCACAGGAGGTGATCCTGTCCTTCTACTCAGCCCTGGTGAGGCACATCTGGAGTGCTGTGTCCAGTTCTGGGCTCCTCGGTACAAGAGAGACGTGGAGCACCTTGGAGTGGGTCCAATGGGGGGCTACAAAGATGATTTAGGGACTTGAACATTATTGTAGCAGGGTGCCCCCAACACAGTAATAATGAGCATTGACTCCATGATTGCAGAAGGCCAATCAATTGCTGTATTCTTACTACACTATACTATGCTACTACATTCTACTATATAAAAAACCCATCGCCCTTGCCCGACAGTTCAATACAGCTTTAACCTAATTGGTCAGTCAATCAAAACACCAAAAAGTCCAAATAATCACCCTTTGGTAAGCAATCTCCATAATACATTCCACATGTGCATAGCAACAGGTGCAGCAAATGGAGATATTTGAAGAATTGTTTTCTCTGAGCTTTCTCACAGCTTCCCAGGAAAATCCTGGGAAGAACTATGTCTCTCTCTGTTCAGAGGCTATGTGACTTCCACAGAACATCTGTCTTATGCTGAGGGAGCTGGGCCTGTTCAGTCTCCAGAAGAGGTGACTGAGAGGGGTCCTCATCAATGTCTGTCACTGTCTGAAAGGAGGGTGTCAAAAAGATGGATCAGGCTCCTGTTGGTAGTGCCAAGCAACAAGACAAGAGGCAATGGGCAGAAACTGATGCACAGGAAGTTCCTCCTCAACAGGAGAAAGAATTTTACTGTGCAGGTGACTGAGCACTGGAACAGATTGCCCAGAGAGGCTGTGGAGTCTCCATTCCTGGGGATATTCAAGAACTGATGCAATCCTGTTCCATGGGCTCTACGATGGCCTGATGGCCCTGCTTGATCAGATGACCCACTGTGGTGTCTTGCAACCTTAGCTATTCTATGATTCTGTTAACACTAACCTGCTGCTTTAACAAAAATCACTAAGATGGGAAAATACCAGAAATTATAAGTATATTGGCAAGACTCTTATGGTCTGGGAAGGACTATTTTTCAGATACTCATGGATTTGGAGATGGGGACTGAGCTACTGGAATGGCCAGTGTGTGCTAAACACTTTGTTAGAAACAGCTTTGCTGGTTAATCCTTGAGAAGCGTTTAACCAACAAGCCTGTGGTGCCCCTTCCCATCTAGAGATTTCATAGGAGCCAGACAATCATCACTAGAAGGGTTGCTCAACTCCAGCTCAAAAAAGTAGCTACCTGATGTACAGATACTCAGCAACTGCTCAGGCTTAGTGGCTGTCCTAGTGCCCTAGGCTGGTGTTTCTGGGTATGCTAAATTCCAGTGTTAGGAAAAGATAGGGAAGATTAAAGAACGTAAGGATTAGTGGCACTGTTAAAGGCTTTCTATCCTTGGGCAGTTGCCACTGTTCATTTTCACTGATATTAATAATTACATTGTGAGTCAATTGGTAGTACCCTAGTAGCTATGTGAAAATCTGCTTTTTTCAGAAAAACAATATAAAAAAGGAATACATTTTAGCATTTAGGTTATAGTTCAGACTCTAATTTCATATTCTAGGACAATAGTTAAACTGTATGCTTTAACATTTGCCAATGATGCTATGTTTATCAGTCTGGTAAACAGTCTACTGCTAGGCTGGGCAAGTTACCTTGTAGCTCTTGAAAGCATACAGGTTTTAATGGACAGCAATTACAGTACTCACACAGCCTGAGCTTTCTGTCCAGTAGAAAAGGGGTTAAAACTTAACAGGGGTTGGGCAGGAGGGAGGGAAAAAAATCCTAGGCAGAATGTCTCCACACAGAGAAACCGAGAACAATTAATATGTGCTCCAAACTGCTAAGGACAGCAGAAAAAAAGCAACTAGTATAAATAATTAAAGCAGAGATTAGATAAATATTTGGGGAGGGGATACTGTGGTGGCATAATGCTGATGTTAAGGCGAGGTGGACTTCTGTTCTTCCCTTTTGTTCTAAGGTTTCCTACAGCCCATTACTTAGTAACCTGCCATATGCCACAATTTTTAAACCATGTTTTTTTAAAAGCTTGCATAAGAAAGAACTCTTGAACATAGGCTGGGATGTGACTTTGTCATGCAATATGGCTTTATGATTCATTCATTTTCCCAGATTTTATTTCTCCAGAGCAGGTCTTGGGTTGGCATCCTGAGCTCTGCAACAGATCCACAGGGCTGAGTGGAAGGAATATAAATGCTTCACTGGAGCCAGACTTCGGCTGGGGCAGTGGCTTTCAATACACTGAAGTTGAAATACATAGACAGAGAGGAGGGGGGATGTGTTTTGCAGTGTTGCGTACCCCAGGAAGATCTGATTTTAGGAGTAGAGAATTAGGATTTTTTTATACGTTCACTAACAGGGTTGTTTCTTATTTCAGAGAAAAACAGCTACAACATCAAGAAACCAAGCCTGAGGTTTATTGTTTAAAAAAAGAAAAACCCAAACATGTTTTAGTAACAAGGGGTGACTTCACACATAACTATCTATATAAAAATTACTTGAAGAACATAGAAAATTAAAGTGGAGACTAATATTCATCAAATTAAATATTCTTCTATTGAAGAAGGGGCAAGCAAGCGATTTACATCAAAATATTATATGTCCAGTGGATAATTTTTAACAAAGCCCTTAGAAATAAAACTTTAATTAAAATGCTCTTCAGAGCTCAGAAATACTTGCAAACACATCAGAGGACATAAGAGCTCTAATAATCTATCAGTTAAACTGCTGTGATTTGTGTCTGTTTTTCTGTGTTGGTACTTTTATCTTTCACGGTATGAATGGGTAACCTTATAAAAACATCCTGTATGAATTGTGGGGTTCTGTGCCCCGTCAGTTTCTGTGGTTATCTGGGGGAGTCCTCCGGTACCTGCCCATACCCCGAGCTGAGCTCTCACTCGCGCACTGCAGCCAGCCCGTGCGGTGAGCCCAGCCTGGTGCTCTTGGAGACAGGGAGATGCAAGGTACCATTTTTTTTTCCAGACTGTAAATTATTCCTTTTCTTTGCTCCACAGAACATCCGATGTGGTGCCCAATCGGCTGAGAAAGCTCCACAGACGTCAGTGTGTATGTATGTGTGTGTGTGTGTGTGTGTGTGTGTGTGTGTGTGTGTGTGTGTGTGTGTGCGCGCCTGCACAGCCAACTGCAGCTGGAACCTCCATTAGAGAAGCCCTATTGATTTCTGGTTCACACTGCAGTAACAGGGCTAGAGTGCAGGGCGGGGGGAGAAGAAAGTGGGGGGGGTGTGGAGGGGGGGAGGAAATAATCCCAGTGGTTTAAAAGCAAGGCTTAACCGAAGGCACATCGGGGTGTATGTGCATATGTATTGCACATACACGCCAGCTTCCAGAGATATGCCACTGCTTGCTTAAAAAAACACCACCAAAAATCCCCAGGCAGAGCAATTCCCAAATCTCATGAAACAACAGTCTTCCCAGGTTTCAGATCCCCCACACACATGGATTGATGTTTGATGCTTTGTCAATGCTGGGTTTGCACACCGGAGCTGGCTGCAAAATACTTCTGTTTTGTTAAAGGACTACAGGAGATGCGCACTTTAAATGGCTCTTTCTCTATGCACGCATTCAACTGCTTGGGGACTGTGGGGGGGGTTAGAGATCCAGCTTGAGTGTGTCAAGCACAGGGCAGAGAGAGCTCCAGGAAGCTGCTCTGCGTTTACTGGCAGTCATTTTCTCGTGATGCATAATGCACAAGGTGCCAATGCAAGCTGAGGTGTAAAAAACAGGGGCGGGGGGTGGTGTGGTGTGTGTGAAAATGGTGTGTCTGGTAGTGGTTGAGCTTTCCTCTTCATCTGAGGTTTCTTTCTCAGCTAATATCTGGGCATAATTTATAGCTGCATGTTAATATGTTTTCTTGGTCTTTCAGCACATCTGTGAAGAAAATCCTTGCAAAGCAAGTGTGTCTTTTCACAATCACTGCATGTCAGTCTGGCAAACTCTAGCTGTGAGCAGTACACAGCGAAGGGGGGGAAAGCCCCCAGCACCGTTATCTGTTTAGGGGGTGGGGGAAGGGTCGACGGTAATACCTTTAAAAACCCGAAAGGCGGTAAGCCATTATTAGCAAAAGCTATATTGAGCATGCTTGCCAGACAGGCAGTGCAGCGCAGCTCAGCTCTAGTTCCGCCCAGACATGTGCCTTGCCATTTTCATTTTAATCAGTCTGCTCAGGATGGCTGCTGATTCATTTTGCGGGATGGCCCCCTGGGAGCCAAGGTGAAAGCCTGAGGCGAGCTGCTATTGCATCAATGCAGCACTCCACATCAGACACAGGGAGGGGAGGCAAGGCTTCGGCAGCAGGCAGCAGATACAGTTCAAAATACTAGCCTCAGTATTAAAAAAACAAACCAGTGCTCCCCTTAAAAAAAAAAAAAAAAAAAAAAAAAAAAAAAAAAAAAAAAACCACCAAAAAAACCCAAACAAACAACAAACAAAAAAACCCAACAAAAATATCCCCCTGTCTGTAGAAGTAATAATATTTTTTAAAAAGAAAAAAAGGGAAAAATAGGAGTATATATCCAACACCCCCCTCCCAGAATCATTAAATAAAACACAATTATTGAAGAAAAATCTCTTCTGCTCCTTCCTTCCCCTCTTACCCTGGAAGCTCGGGAGCTACAATTTCTTTCCAGTGTCTTGTTTAAAAAGAAAAAGGATGCTCTCTATTTCTCTATTTACCTGATAACTAGCGGGGGGTGGGATACCTGATTTAGCTGGAGACTTTGATTTGTGGGATTGACAACCTTATTATGCAGTGAGCTTATTATTGATATTATTCTGCTCTTGGTTGCCATGACCACCTTGTGAGAGACATTCAATTTTCTCTCTTCCATCATCATTATCTATGAGGCCATCTGTTGTGGAAAATGAATTCAGCCTCATTTGCATGACTGATAAGCAAATTTTTTTTTATCTATTTAACAGAAGGTCATATGCCGGGGATTTGGAGCTGGTGAAAAAAAAAAAGTGAAGGAAAAAAAAAGGCATCTCGAGAGGATGAGTGGGAGTGCGTGCATTAGAGGATGTATGTGGAAGTAAAACAGATCCCTCAGGCCTGCTAGCCTATCCTACTGCATTTGTCATTCCTGCCAGGGCGACATTTTTTCCCCCTAAGCTTCTGCACACTAAAGAGAGTGAGAGCTTTTTCCCTGCAGTCTTCTTGAAGCCCCCCTGGTTTTTTTTTACTCAGTGTTGGTGGGTGTATTTTAATATATATACATATATATTTTTTTTAATTCCCTGGAACATGGGGTATCTTTTCTGTGTTCAGTGAAGAAAAAAGCAGCCTTTTCTGGGTCTCTGTGGTATGCTTCTTACTCCTCATCCTTTCAAAGTTGTAGTAAGCCAGGGCGTTTCTTAACCATGCTGAAATGTCTTGCTTATGTTTAATTTGCAAATGGTTAACAGTGCAGGTGTGGGCTGTGTTTTGTGAGGGGTGGGGGTTGATTCTTGCAGCTAACTGGGAAGATTATTGTGATTTTTGTAGTCATTCTGTGGCTTGTACTTAAATGTCCATTGTTTGCTCTTTTCAAGTTCTTCTGGCAATACTGCTGTGCAGCTGAAATTGTATTGGGCTGTAGAATAGCTGATAAAAAAGTCCTAAAGAATGTGTTTAGTATATGACTGCATAATGTTGCATGCATTAAGCATGTTGTTGTTTATATAAACTTGCTGCATGTGGACAGTACTTGTTTGATATGGAGAACCCGAGACAGAAGCTTCACAGATTGGAATGCTCAATGACAGCCGAATGCAATTAAATAAAAGAACGTAAGATACCATATTTTGCACTAAAATGACTTTTGAAAACAATGTATTTGTACTTTTAAGGGGAACACTTGTATAAGAGTAGCATTTTTAAAAAAACAACACTGTCTTAAATGTTTCATATCTGTAATGCATTTTCTTTAAAGAGAAGAAGCTTTGCAAATAAGGAGTGGTTAATTCAGTTAACTCTCTGAAAACATCACAGTATGTACTTCAACTTTAAAATAGTTGCGATAAGTAGTCCATATACATTTAGTGAAGATCTGTTGATCTTATTAATTTAGTGCTAAAATGTAGACAAACAATATAAAAGAAAAACAACTTATGTCAGTAAAAAAGAAACTACCTAGTGTCTTATGGAAGAGGTGTTACACAGGTTTGTTTCTTTTAATTGTCACTAACAAAGATTAAACTCAATGGAACAGAATAGCATTTTCTTCTGAGTTCTGACCAATGTGCACAGCCTCATCTAGGCAGAGGAGGTTTTTTTAAACCTTTATTTGTTTTCTGAAGAAGTAATTTGGAGATAAAAGTAGGCTTTTTATATGTTAAATGCTTTGCCTGGTTGATAATATTCCTTTAAAGGTAGAAAAGGAGAAATGCAGTACTCTCTTTCTTGCAAATAAATACTTATGGATTTTATTTGTAATCTATGGGGAATATTTTTTTATATTTCACACTTGCGATGGAGAAATGGTCATGGGTGCTGGATTTCAGGTGATGAGAAGTTTCACTTCTATTGAGGGCAGGTAGAGACCAGATGTCTGAGTTGTCGACATTAAGTAACTTACCCTAAATTACTTGATTAAATTTCCTATTTTTTATGAGTTTAATTTTGATTGTTTTAGAAGACACTCTGCAACAGACCTAGCATTAATTTGTTGTGATAATCTATCACTGATAGTCGTTTAAAGGGAACTCTTTTTTTCTATCACTCTGATTTCAGAAAGAGTATCTTCCTTATACATTTTTAAAAAGGAGTAAGATTTAATGCTTTTTTGGCATCCGCCATATTTATCATGCCTGTTGGGAATCTGTGGTGGAAGTTAGCTCACAGAACTAGTTTCATACTCTGAGCTCAGCCCAGTGCAGCCCTGGCAGCTGCAGGGAGTCGAGGGTGTCTGAAACAGTGCTGGTTTCCTCAATGGACTTCAGCTGGAAGTAATGGGATACTGTGTATTAGCAAACTGTCTTGTAGCACACAAAGGTTGAGGTCTCCGTCTTATCCCCACCTCCCCCCTCCACTTGAATTGTCAGCATCTTCCCAAGGCTGGCGAATAAAACCTGCTAAACTTCGGGAAAAGCCTAACAGATAACGCAGTCAATTCCCTTTCCCTGCCCCCCAAAAGTTAATTACCGAGCTTGGTTGGATTCCTCCCCTCCACCCTGACATTTGACTGCTGCTAATTCACTGATTAATCTCATTAATGTGATTATAGCAGGATTTGGAGTTGGCTGCCATTGTTCTGCAGACAGCGCCATTCAGCCCCAGCCCTCGCCGCCCCCCTCGGCGCGTCGGTGCGGTTCCTTCAGCACCGGGAGCTGTCCGGCTCACCGGGAGCTGTCCGCGCTCACCGGCCCCGTGCCCAGCGACTGCTCCCGGAGGTAAAGGCAGGAGAGGCTTCATGCCTTCTAATTAGGTGGCGGGAAGATGGCTGTGGTGAAGCACCAGTCTCTTATTTTAAATGCTTTTAAATTCTTCCTCTCTTCTAAGAGTTGTCTTTGTCTGCATTCTGTTTTCTGGGATCGATCCATGGGGCAGTTGGAGTTTAAACAGCACTTCTGTGCAGCAGTGCTATTTAACTCACAGAAGGTGAGGGACATTACAGGTGTTGTCATACTTAGCCAGACTTTTTTATCCTAGTAAAAATTGCTTTGTTGAGCTAAATGCTGTTGTTTATCTGTTTGGTTTTTGTTTGGGTTTTTTTGTTTGCTTGGTTTTTTGGGGTTTTTTTTGTGCAAACTCCTCCCAGCATACTCCACCTCATCACCTCAAAAATTATGTTTGCCCTCACCAACACTATTGTGCACAGGGTCTTTCCTGCAACTGCTCTGCAAATGCCCATTTTCCAGAGTTTGACAATAGGAAGCATTTTATTGATTTAAAATTGATCTGGAAGATCTTTCTAAGGTCTTCTTATACATATAAATGACTTTTGCAGTCTTCAGTTGCAACACTATTTTATATTCAAGTTCTCAGGTTAGGCAGTTTTAAATCAGACTAGGAATAACTTCCTTAAAGTCAGTCACTTTATGTAGCACTGGGGCTCTGCCCTATTTGGTATTTTTACTTTTATTATCTACAAGATACATTGTTATCATTTAATAACAGCCAATTGCACATGCGCAGTAACTTTTTTTTTTACCGTCTCCTCTTTCATTTGTATTCTCTATGAGCGTGACCCTGAACTGGAAAAACTGAAGCCACACATTAAACTCTAGCGTGTGAAGGATTTGCCAGGACAAGCAGTGAACTCCTGCAAACCACTAAATTCAAAATACTTTTAAGAGAAAGTGTCCTGCTGAAATAAAGGGGTGATTGGTTAAGAACACACTGTATCTTAAAGGATTTGAGTGTAGTAAATGTCAGAGAAATATCTGCAGCCACTGCAATCTATGGATAAATAACAATTTATCTTCAAAACTGAGAAAGTGCACTTAACCCAAAAAAGTCAGTTGATATTTTCTACAATGACTTTCACATAGGTTCTCAGTCACTGATACTATATTCTTAATAGGGTTTCCTATTTTTTCTGTTTCCTTTTCTTCTCATTTCTTTTTCATTCAAAATCAAAAGCCCACTGAGTATTGTCTCCTTAACTGCTTTAGAGAACTATATGTTTAAGGGATGTATAAAATAGGATTGCATAGGAACAGGTTTTAACAGTGACAGCCACAATATGCAAGCCAATTAAGGCTGCTCGTTAGCGGGTATATTCTTGTAATACTCCTGTCAAGCTGAAATTGTACTCCCTTATTGACAGTAGTGGGTTTGTCTGATGCTTGAATTCTGTTTTCTGTGTTTGTCTAATGTTTCAAGACTCACTAGAAAACTGCAACTAGCCAAAAAGTAAAAGAAATTGAAGGTTTTCAAGCATATTTTACCTGAGGTTTGCTAACCTGGCCAACTTAACCTGCAGGAAAAATACTGTGCTCTCATTAACGCTGCTTAAACATGACCTGCATCTCCTTTTCCCCATGGATAATGCACACTGACGAGACACAGGCTGGGGGAGGGAGAATCCAACCCACACCATTAAACCCATACCCTAGTATCTTATGGAGGATAATTAGGCCAATGAATAACGAGTCTCCCAAATTTCTTTCCAGACTCTTTTTTTTTTTTTTTTTTTTTTTTTTTTTTGTAAATGCTTCTAATTTATGCAGTGGCCTCCCCCACTCCCCTTAGCACTCACCAGTACAAGATTTATGTACATTTTGTCCTGATTAGAGAAAATATTCTGTCTTCAGTGGGAGAAGCACTGGCTCTTTTCTTTGTGCCACTACAAAGGCTGGACAAGATGATGAGGGGTTTTTCCCCATAGAAATCACCTTCCAAAAGTTTGACAACACCTGCCCTGATACGTGTACCCCATAGTTCACTATCCCATTAGATCCTAGCTAGGAACATAAGGAAGCTAGCTTTTGCAGAGGGAGAAGACTTGATTTTTCAAATGCAAATACCATTATCCGAAGGTTGTGCATGTAAACCTGACGTTAGAAAATGCTGAGATTCAGCTGTAGGGGTGTAGATACCCTATACACTTACAGGGGGGCCCTTTAATCGCCACGTGTGCATGTGTGCTTCTCAGGCTACGTTGATTTGTGTGGAAAAAACCCAAACTGACATGCCCTTGCTACGACACAAACATGGTAGATCTCCCTCCCCGCTCCGAGGAGGCTTTTCTCCCGGCAGACCGGCTCCCCCCTCCCGCCCCCGCCCTGCGCGGTGCCCTCCGCGCTCCCCGTCCGCACCTGCGGCCCGGCCGCTCCCGAGGGCTCCGCGCCGCTGTCTCGGGGGAGCCCTGCGAGTGCAGGGAGATGTAATCAGAGATGACAGAGAAAAAAATATAGAAGAGAAACCCAAACAAAAACCCCAAACCACGAGCGAGGTGGAGATGGCGGGGGGGGGGGGGGCGGGGGGAAGAGACACGTAAGTCCCTTTTTTTTCCCCTTGCTTTCTGAGGGAAGCACTGCGTTTTCCACCAAAAGCGTGGATGTCGTGAGGACTCTGCTATTGTTAGTCCCTGCCCCAGCAGGCTGGCTTTCCCCTGAATCCCTGTGAAAAACTTCCCCCCACGCCCCTAAACCCCTCTCCTGCCATCGGAGTGCGGCCGTGGAGCTGCTCTGACGGCTTGGGGTGCGAAGGGCTGGTACACGGAGACTCGCCTTCCCTTCAGAGCGCAGTGTGGTGCCGGCGAGGCTGGGTGGGGAGGGAATGGCAACCTCTACAGTAACCGACATGTCTGGTGTTCACACGTCAGGCACAGCTCGGGAGGGATTACCTCCCGGGGCAAGCTTGAGGAGGGTGTTCCTCCTGACTTTTGGGTCAGACTCCCCCGCTTCTGTCGCGGCCGGCAGGGGCTGCCCGCGGTGCCCTGCCAGCCGCGGGGCTGCCCGCACCGAGCACCGCGGAGCAGGGCGAGCCGCGGCAGGGAGGGAGGGAAGAAGGGAGGGGTGCGGGGAGGAGGGGGCTGCAGCAGCACAATGGCAACGAGGAGGGCAACGACACCGGCAGGCGCGCGTGTCTGTAGGGAGGGCGTGTAGGCTGAATGCGTGCGCTAGCCAGGGTCCTTCCCGGGCGGAACAGCCTGCCTGCGGGGATGGACGCGCGGGGCGGGCGGGACCCGGCAGGAGGCGCGGCGGTGCCCGGGGCAGGGGCCGGGACACGGCAGGGCTGAGGCCGCGGGGGCGTGCGGAGTCGTGCCAAGGCAGGGGGGAGCCACCGCCTCCGCGTAAAGATCACAGCCTGTCACGCTGCTACCGAAATGACATTTCGGGGACGGGTTTAAACGAAGCGACTCCCCGCTGTCAAGCCGCTCCCGTCGCAGGGACATCCGGCAGCCTGGGGGCGAGCCCTTCAGGGACGCTGCCCACAGGCGGGTGACCGCCGGAGAAAAGCCTCTGCACAGCCGTGGAAGGCGGTGAGGTGCCACTTCCCAGTCATTGTCTTTGTGACACGTTTAGTAAAGCGGTCCCTGGCTAAGGGCAGGCAGCGAGAGCCACAGAATCCACGTCAAATGGCTGGGGAAATGCTGTTAAGGGTTTGTACATGCAAAGCTGGCCCTTTATGCATATGAGTCCTGGTTTTTGTTGGGGTCTTGATCACATGAAGTTGAGCTGCGCAAGTAGCTAATGGTGTAAGGCTGCTGATCTTTTTTTCTGTAAATAGTTAATTTCTTTTGTTTCAAAGGGGAGAAGATGGTGTGAAGAGGTAATATAAGCAAAGCTTTAGCAGAATTAATTAGAAACCCTGGTGAGGTACCCCAGCAGAAAAAGTGATGCTTTCGATCATTATTTTCTCTAAAATATACATTTAGAAACCTAATTGTTGGGACTTTTTTTTTTTTTTTTTGGGGGGGGGGGGTTCTCTATCGGAGACACCATTTTACGCCAGCACAGCGGCAGGGGAGTATTTTTAGCGGTCTCCCCTCCCGGGCGGCTGCGGCGTTTCGGCGTTCCCCTCCATTGGGTGGAACACAGCGCCGGCGCGGCGCCCCCCGCCGCCGGGGAGCCCGGCCGGGGTGCGCGGCCCCAGCCCTGCCCGCCTCCCGCCGCGCCGCGGGGGCCGGGCCTGCGCGGCCGCGCCGGGCACTGCACCGCGCCGCGGGGCCGGCGGGATGGATGCGCGCCGCGCTGCTTAAAGGATGCGGGCTCAGGCGGGGTAAGTCAGCAATCTGCTACGGATGCTGTTCTGCTGCAGTAATGTGGTCTCTAGGGGAACTAGGGCTTGATGCATGCTACGCTGCCTAGGCTTCCTCCAGCCCGTCGCCTCTCTGTTGCTCTTAAATGGAGGTTACAGCTGATCCATCAGCCACAGAGCTGCACGCATGCCCACCTTCTCAGCCTTCAGTGGTGGAAACTTATTAATTTCTGCTTTCGACTTCAGGCCCGTTGGTTTCCTGTCTGAAAGCATTATTACTTTTGTCCATGTGGCAAAATAATTAGCATACAGATGAGAAGGGATCCTGCCTCTGAGCCTCAGTCGCAGGAGAAGATTTGCAGTGGAAAGTTGATTGGATGAATGGAGAACAAATGGTGGGCGTTCAAAAGCATTAGGAGAGTTTTGTTGTCGTGGAGCAGGTTTGTCAGTTTTCTGGGTGAATCTCGTAAGATGGAAGGCAGGGTGGCTGGTGCTGAGACGACTGCTTGACAGACTGTGGCCTACTTGAAGGTGCACGTTTGGACTGCATGCATAGATAATTCCTTTGGACTACTTTGTTTTGCAATTCTGCGGCTTTCCCTTTCCTGCTCTTTCAAGGTAAATATGTTCTTTTATCACCGTTGTTGTTTGCAGGGCACTTCGCTGTTGTTGACAAAGTCATGGAAAGTTCAACTCATTGGGCAGTTAACAAAGGAATAGCTTCTACTTCTCCCACCCCAGCTCCACAACACATACTCCTGTGCATAGAGCTGGAGGAGGCTGAGCAGCTCGGGGCCCGATCCTGCTCTCCCTGAAGTCAACGGGGAGTTTGACATTGCTTCCAGTGAGAACAGGATCGAGCTCTCAGCGATTGTTGTTTTAATAATGACTGTTGGAAATGTCAGATTTCTGCTTCCTATTTTCTAGAACAATGTGGGCAGACCTGTAAAATTAGCAACTACTGTTTCAATGAAAGCCCTGCTGTGATTAGTTTTGATTGGTGTGGTATACATTTTCTTGGTTGAAAGGGGAAAAAAATGCTTATTTAACACAAACTCGACAGTAATGCTAAAGCCCAAGTTGCAGATTGACAAATTGCTCGTGATTCTCTCAGCTCTATGTATCTCTGCTACATATGTGTCCTTATAAAGGCTTCTTTTTTGAGAGAAGAAGAAAGAAAAAAAATAAAAAAACCAAGCAATCTGTGAATTAGGTATTTTTTTGTCACATAATAATACTGAGTCAGACTGGAATCCCACTTCTTGAACAGAGCATCCATTGATAGGCATTTCTTATATAATTCTGATGCTGTCTATAAAATATGGGGTACTTGACCATTTAGTTATGTTTGCTTTTTTTTTTGTGTAGTCATTTAGGAATATTTTTATTCAATTATAATGATTCCTAACCTCCTTAAAAATGGTGATTTTCATTTTAACTGACCTAATTTTGAAACTGCATTTAAGGTTGTGGTTAAGTAGAAATTATTATCTGGTAATTGTCTTTACATAGTTCTTGTGACTATTGTAGAACAGTTTAATAGATTATTTGCTGTAATTTGAGTGGTGTGGGGTTTTATTACCTTTAAGTATATTGCTGGGGAGAACAACAGCTACAGTACAAATGATGTTTAGTTTTTACCTTTCTCTCCCTTTTTTTTTTCCCTAATTGCCATTTCAGTTCTGTGTGATAGTTTATTTTCAAAAATTTCCAAACAAATAAAAGTCTTTATCATGTCACTCTGCAAACAAAAAAGCCCCCCAAATATTGGAACGTACTATTAACCCTTGCTGGGCAGTTTGCAGGTACCCCATATGATTTATTAAGGTTGATTAAGTTTGGAATGATAAGGTTAAAGTTGGTTGCTGTAGTGTTGTCTGATGACTATATATTTATACTTGTTTGCAATATGACACATTTAAAAACAATTAAGATGGCAACACAGCACTTTGAACATTAGAAATACAGAGTGATGCAAGACTGGATGTAAAAACCCAGGATCTTTTTAAGTAACTATATTTTTCTAAAAACTACATTGATTTATCAAGTGAAACAAAGAGAAGAGTAAATGCTTACAGTGAGTATATGTAGAATTAGGTATATTTTAATCTGGTCTTAATAGTAGATTCAATTTTGTATGTATTTTACAGCTTGAACTTTCTGGAGAGTGAATGTTCTTCTTCCCCCTTCCCCCCTCTTTTCCCCCCCATTTTCACCCACAAGGGCAGTAGTTAAATGCTAAACATTTGCAGTGGTTTCTTTGTTTTAGATTCAAATTTCCAGTTATATGCCCACATTTTCAAAAAGGGCATCAGTATTTATTGTAGTAGTTCTTGGTTCATAGTATGACTTTGTTGTTTTACTCTACAGTCTTGGATGTTACATATTATAAAATTGAGCAACTGTGTGTTTGGAGACAAAGACAATTAAGAAAGAAGAGGAGCTACTTCAGTATAATCAGAGATATATGATTTTTCCAGATTTGTTAAGGACTATTTTTGAGGTTTCTGTTTTTCCTGTTCTCTTCTGTTTCGTTTAATTTTGTGTTGAGATGAGTAAGATATGAAAAGGAATATTTTGATTATATACACATACATGCTACACATATGCGGCAGACTATTAGCAAGGCGTAGAAACTTTGCTATATGAATGGCAAAAAAGAAACTGTTTTGAAAACTGTTCTGTGCTGGTCGGGCTTTTATATGGACTCTAAAAGAATGAAAATATAATTCCCATGCATTAGCATTTCCATGGGAAATGAGCTTGAGTATTTCTAAGTGCATTGAACAAGCACGTTTATAAAACAAAGTTGTCTGTGTTAGAATCATTTCTTGATCAACTTTGAGAACCATCATTTTTTTTTCCAGAGAGTCAGTGGTGGAAAAGTACTTTGATATTAAATAGGTATACAGCACTGAATATCCTCATGGAAATACCGAGTTTAATATCACTTTGTCTGAGCTTGATAAATGTTTGCATCATGATGATCAACTTTCAGTAAAGATGTGAAGTTCCTGATAGTATAGTACCAGAAAACTTCATGGCTGTGGATTACTTACTGACCTTTTCTTTCACGTAATAGGAATAATGAGAAATGCTAATAAGATTATCAATGGTGCTTTAAGCAGAAGTGCAGCCAGATTTCTATGGAGTAAAAACGGGTGCAGACCAAATAGCATTGTCTTCTCCACATACCCTAGATTAAAAAGTCACAAGGAGAAAAAAAATCAAAGCTTTTGTAGCTTGTTGACAAAGATTATCTCTTTAGAATCCTTCACAGTATTTTGCTTTGATTAGAATCACTCTATCTATTTTAGCCATAGAGGAAAAAGCAGTAAAATGTAATGAAACTGAAATGAAGGGGAAACATCTTGTGTGGGGAGGGGGAGTTGAATGTGGAGACAGACAAAAATCACAATAGAATTTTTGATCCCTTAAGGGGATCATTCTTCTAGTCATGAAAACAGTAAACATTATTATTAGATCGGATTTAAAATCTGATCTCGGATCAGATTTTCAGTGTGTATATACTAGTTCAGCATGTTTGCACTGAAGCTGCAGATGTGGAGCACAGTCACCAAGTAAGGAAGCTGCCCAGCTTGGTTGTGGAAATAACCAGGGCTGCAGGGCGCCCCAGAGAGAACCATCAAATCAGGTCAGTATAGAACTGTCTGGTAGGTTGTAAACAATAGGAAATCAATGTTGTGTCTGCCAGTAGACCCTTTGGTTTGCTGAAACTCCCACCTGCCTAATGCATCTGGGCTGTTGGTTTGAGAAAACAGTTTCCTTCAGGATAAATTTTATGTTTCTTGAAGGTCTATCAAAACCAAATTGATTATAGTTCTGCACTATAAAGAGTAAACACATAAACATCTGTCAGGTCACAGATTTCCAACCAAACCAGCACTGGGGTCTCTTATTTTGTAAAGTATTTAAGGTCTGCATTTCTCATACCTTATGTCTTCATGGCATTTTTTAACAGGAAGTTGGTTAAAAAGGGCATGAAATAGAACAAATATATGTTAACTTGGTATGGTTTCAGCTAGTTTAGTCTGAATCTGGCAAGTGCTGTGCCTTGCTTGGTGCAGTAATGAAGAGAATTAGGGCAAAGCAGCAATTTAGGAAAAAATATTTTTATGAGGGGTTTTAAAAAGGCTGCTGTTTTTTTCCTACTTTGCATGATCATGCTTCTGACCCCAAAGAAAAGAGAGCAATGAGCTTTGGAACAGGCTTGTAACAGCATTTTATGGAATGACAGGCCAAACATATTTCTCATGTGGCTCCAGTAAAATCAAAAGGGACCATCTTCTCATTCTCTCAAGATTTTTTTATTAATAATATTGTTTATAGGCAGAACATAATGGAGAGTATAGTTACCATTCAAAAAAGACTTTAGACTGCTCACTGAATGGCTCATTTTTTCCAGGCTTTCTGGTGATGTTGTGTCCCTCATGTCCCGTCCCCCCAAATAGAAATAGTGATACTATTGCAGATGTAATACTGCGATATTTATATTTCATATCAACAGCTTGCTTTATTTTTCCAAGGGAAATCCCCTTTTTTCCTCCTGTCTCTAGCCAATACTGGAGGATATTACCAAGGGAATAAAATTTTTATGCCTAATTTTAGTGTTCCTCTGCCTAATGTAGTGTGAATAAGTACCATGTTACAGCATTTAACCTAGTCCATCTTTGTCACTTTCTGAACAGTTCCTCAGTTCAAATGAAATAGTCAAAATGCAGAAAGAGAAGATCTCCAGAGGTCTCCAAAGTTTGTTTTGAGGATAAACTGTAGGGAGTAGATATTCTGGCATTTCTTCAGTGCTGCAGCAGGTCATTCTCTCACATAAGGAATACTACTGAAAGGGGTTTCCCAGGCCTCTTGTGATACTGTAAATCAGTGGCTTATCCCTTTATTTCACATCTCCTACACCAGGACTGTTGAATTCAGTGTATTAGTTTTCAGCACTAGTGATTTGTTTTAGTAATATTTTCAGAGATAGTAGCAATTCTTCTGTTGTCCAAAGAGGGAAAGGCCATGTTTGAATATGGAACTATTTTTACTGCATAGTTATAAACGTATTAGTTGTTTGTGTACATTGTGGCTGTCATATCCTATGAACAAATACTCAGGATTTTTTGGGAGGTGTCCTGGGGTGACTTTATGATGCTTGTATCCCAAATCATCTGTTCTGTTTTTGCTTGATATTAGTTCTGTACCTTTAGGACTGGATCAGAGGGTGAAGATGGGGGGGAGAAAAGAATGTGCATATTTAGGAAGAACTCATACTGTTATGTCATAGAAGATGATGAGGATGACTACAGATACTTTCTTTGTATCTTTATAATACTCTTGGTATGTCTAACACAAATTATTATGGATTCAGAATTATGTTTCTGCAGTGTCTTAGTTATGCTGCATAGTTTGAATTAAAAATCCAGAAAAACAGATTCTTTGGGCTGGGAGTTGACACTAAAAAGTAATGCTTGTGTTTTTTCAGCACGTACAAGCACAAAGTCCATTCCGGGTCTTGCTAGGAAACACCCAGAGTTTATACAGGTCAAGTTAAAATACCCTCACACATAGAAAAAGATGTCTGTTCCAGCAGTGGTAAGATGCCTCTACAGTCGATATGTTATGTATATACTAAGAGAAACAGATTTACTGCTCTTCAAGAATTTCACAATCCACTGATCCTTTGGCTGTGATCAACCTGCGCCCAATTTCAAACTCCAGTTTTCATCAAACTCCAGATCTTATCCCTTCCAGTGATGAATAAATGTTTTTCTCAACCTTGTAAAATACTCTGCATGTTTGGATCTACTTGAGCTAAGGGCTTTACTGTGTGTGGAGTTACTGGACCTCCATATTCCAGGAGAATAGCATGCTTCAGTCCTCAGGGATAGCGGGCACAGGCCAGGCTGCAGCATTCTCACAGGAACCAAGGTGGTTTTTGGACGTGGCGTGTGTAAGATGGAGAGGTTGTGATGAGAGGAATGAGTGAAAATGTCACATCAGGGAAAAAGAATCAAACATTCAATTAAAAGGAAACTGCTGGTGGAAAAACTGAGGTTCTGTTAGCCAACATACAGAGTTTGGATGCTAAGAAAAATTAGAATTCTGTGACCATTGGACATACAACCTCAAAAAAGAGAAGGAAAAGAACCTGAGAGGTGGATATGGACAGCAAGCTTGTTAAGAAGGATTACACAGAGGAGTCAGGAGATGTACATGGAGGGAAGTCAGGAGTACTTCATGAAACCAAGGACCAGCTGGAAAGGCAAAAAAGCTCATGTAAGTTTATTTTTATATGCTACTTCTGCTAGTTTGTTCTGTTTTTTTCCAGCTCTAGGAACTTGTTCTTTCTCTTTGGTTTTTTCACCACTCTCTTAGAGTAGTGTCTGATTACAAAGGGACAGGAAACAAAGAAAATGCCTTTCAAATAGCCAGTTTATTTTAGCACTCCTATATGCACTGTCAATTTTAAGTACAAACAAAACCAAAAGACAAAATACACCACACCCAGTGTTCATAATTGTGTGCTAAATATAGATAAATATATGTGGGCATGTAGAATTTCTGTGACTAAATATCAGTTCTTTGCATGCGGGGCAAAAACAATGGTAATGAAACTGACACCTTAGTATGCCATTAAAACAGATGGGAAACAAGACTGTTAAAACTAGACTTGTAATTACTTGCTAATTTCTGTGAATAAAATGTATACATTTAGTGGAACCTTCATACATTCAACCCCTTGCTTTCTGAGAGTAAGCCAAACTCAATATTTTTTAAAATTTTTATTCCAGGAAACAGAGCCATTTTGATGTTGGTTCAGAGAAGCTGCTCACTGAATTAAACAATAGCAGCTATCTATTTTCATTCATGGATTTTCAGGTTGATCTTTGCATGAACATCCCTTTTTATCTTCAGGACACTGTCAGCATTTTTCAGCAAGTATTCTTTAAATGTTGAGAGTGAAGAAGGCCTCTTCTCCTTTTACAGTGTGCTAGTGCCTCACCTTTATCAGCTCTGGAGAAGTGCTCATAGTGGAAAGGCTGGTGAGGTCTGGGTGAACTCCAGCTGTTCTGAAGAACTTTCTCAGGGGTCCCTGCCCTTTCTGAACAGATTGCTGTCTGTTCAGTCACTTACTGCCATGTTTCTGCAACTAGTATCTGTGGTAGTCCACCCTCTGTATCCAAGGTCTTGAAAAGGTGCTGAATTTAAAGTAGCCATCAATGACAGACGTTCTGAACTGCCCACTATAAGGCTGATCCATTTCATATCTTATGAGAAAAAAAAAAAAAAGTGGGAAAAAGATGGAGATTTTTATCTATGACCTGTCCAATCTAACAATGCCTTTTTTGTTTTGTTGTTGCTTATCAGTGACCTTGCCTGAGAAGAAGCAGATGATGTTTAGAAGAAAGAAAAGAAAGAGAAGGTAGATATTCTCCATAGGTCTCTTTGGCCTTTGTGACACAACATGCTGGAGAAAAGGCACACTTGAATAGTTTACCTTGAAGACTGAGCATCCTGATTTAACAAATGCAGGCCCTGCAAAGCAGTATGGGATAAAACACCCAGTCATTTCACTGCAGCAGTCACTGTGTTTCATAGACAGCTCTGCAAAGCAGGTCTCATCCCATATACCTTCTTCCTTTACCTCCTACCTGCCCAAGAGCCAGCACAGATTGCCAAAGTGTTAAATCCAGCCAACTCCAGTGGAAAATAAGAGCAGATGACAAGATTGCACATTTGTTAATGACTCATGCACCCTGCTCTTTCTATTTGTTGTTTTATATGTTATTTGATATAGTTAATAAATCTTTATTTTGCAAAAACTGTGGTGGATGTGTTCTGTTTGAAAAACTGATATGGAACATCATTTTCCTATGCCTATGCTACTTGCCAAATTCAGTAAAATGTGGTTAACTTTGAAATTAATTTTTTTTAGCAGTCATAAGTGCAGCTTACTCAAAGAGCAGAACAATCAGAATCAAAGCAGTACTGCCAATAACACATATCAGAGTATGCTTCTGAGGCTTCCAGGAATTGTATTCAGATTGTTCCTATAATTGGTCTTCTGTATTGAGAATCATAAGTATTTCTACTCTTAGTGAAAGCATCTTCCTTTTCGGTTTTAAAGGTGTTTTTAATTTACCAAATATACATCAGAAGCCACTGAGCAATACATGGATCTTTGTTTACAGATGCTGGGTGAATCACTTCAGGAACTAGGAAAGAAAAGATAGAACAGCTTTTTGAGAATTACAGCTAATGAAGTAGCTATCTTTATAAATATTTTGGTCTAGAAAACTGTCTTTGCATTTCAATATTGCAAAAGATTTCCTAAAATTATGGGCTCTACATAGATTTCATAATTTAATAGAAGTTAGTGAGCCACATCTTGTAACTACTCAAAACTCTCACTTGTGTTTATGTACTCAGAAGTTAAGAGAAGTGTGAATGGGATATCTCACTAGCTAATTTGCTTGCTTTTTGTACACTTTACAAGAGTAACAACTGCACCTTTATAGTCATATATATATAAAAATTGACACCTTGTTATAATACATAAGATTTGTCAACACCAAGTTGCTATCCACTGCTAAACAGTCAGGGTTTGCAGGTTCCCAGAGCCACCATGCCACTAATTTCTTAGTGTATAAATGCTTCTGATTTTGTGTCATTTCCATTGAAAAGTTGATATAAACCTGGTGCAAAATTTAGAACTGAAATTACAATGTTATGTATCCAAAAGCTTTGCTTCTGCTATTGATGATGCTAGACTTGCATCATGAGTCTTGGTGTGTTTAAATCAGTTGTGGGGTGCTCCTACTTCATAGCAAATTTTATTTTCTGCCTCCATCTTCTACTTTTCTTCAATTTTATATATATTTTTTATATCTGATAAAAGTGAAACTCTGAACATGCATGGAAAACAGGTGCTAAAATATGAAAAGACATGAGAACTCCACTGATTTGTTCCATATGTTTGTAATGGTACAATAGATTTGAGTAAGAAAACATGGAAACAATAATATGGGAAAATTAAGGAAGGACCAGGAGTTTCAAAAAAACCCTACCAAAAAAGCCAGGAACTGGGGGAAGCTGAGTTTAAACTCCTTGAAATCCCTTAAGCAGAGTTCTGGGGTCCCACAATGCTAAGGATTTCCTTCCAAATTGTCTGAAAATTGCACAAACTATCCTGAATTCCAGAATTCTCCTGTCTAATGGTGTCTTTTATTTGTATGGAACTTCATGAATCCCTGTATGGAGTTCAAGGAACATATGGATGACAGGCTTATGATTTACCCCTGCATAGTCCTGCAAGGAGTAGGGATTTGGGCTCCATCCTTCCAATTTGAGGTAATCTGTGGCCTTACAATTCAGCTAACTTGAGTTCTAGTCAACCTGTATTCCCAAGAGCTGTTCAGTGGCCCAGCTGCTTACTGGAAAATATTTCTACTGTGAACTGGAGCTTAAAAGTATTTGCTGTAGGAGAAATGGGGCTTTTTCTTACTCATCTGTAGTATTTTGATGTAAGGATGCAAGTAAGCTGGGAGATTCAACCTGTTGCTCATTTTTACTAGCCAATGGATGAATAGGAACCAAAAATTTAGGGCTAGAAACTGAGAAAGCAAAATCAGTAGCTTTCTTGATTTTTTTTTTGTTAATTCACACTCTGAATTTTCATATATGAGAATTACAGATTTCAGATCATAGTTTAATGTTTTTAAACAAGAAATTTTGACCTCACTGTTAATTGTAACCCTTAAATGTCTAAAAAACGTCTCACTGTTCAATCATATGCTTAAATGTTATTTTCCTGCTGAAACGGCAGAATATTAGAACCATGGTAACTGCAAAAAGAAATTGCCAGACATCTATATTAGTACAAAGAGACAATACATTTGCATGGCTACATTTACAGAGCCAGTGGCCTAATCCTGGAGTAACTGAGAATTTCTTGAAGGGAGGAAAGCATTCTGTGTTAATTTCTAGGTTTTTCAGCTGTTAACTTGCTTTTCCAGTATGGCTTTCAAAGCAATTCCATTTAAGATAGAATTATTAACCCATGCTTTATAAACTGAATTCTTGATTGCTTTATTGTTTTGCCCAAACTTCTGAATACTAAATTTGATCTTGGTATTTATTGCTCTAAATTGTCCCTTCATCAACCAGTACCTTGGTTGTGGTAAGCTTAAAAACAACATTCCCCAAGAGGTATCACAACTGTGACATAAGCCAAGATGTATTTTTCTGTCCTCTCTGGAGGCATGTTGCTGCCCCTGTTTACAGGTAGCCTGTAACACTAATGATCAAAACAGTATCAAATTGAAAGGCATAGGATATCAGCATTAATCAACCTTTGTCTTTACTAAGAAATGTGTAATTGATACATTCATAATAATTTATGATAAGATCCTAACTATAAAATAGTCTTTTAATACAACCAGCCTCTTCCTTCATTTACCTCAGAACTGTTCTGTTTGCCTTGAAGTATGTGCAGGGATTTTACTCATAGAATTAAAAAATGCCAAACAACTGAATGCAAGTGATAAATGTACAATTTGCTGTAAGTACATAAACTTTTATATTCATCATACAAGACAGTAGATAAGTTGGCATGTATTGCTTCAAATCTTGAGAACCAGCTATGTTATATATTAATAATGCTGGAAACATTGGGAGGAATCACATGCTTTAGAAACAAGATGTTTGCTTTCTGGAGTAGAGCAATAATGGAAAAACATCACAATATTTCTTCTTTCAAATGAAATAGTTTGATTTTGTATTAGAAATTAGTTTTTTATTACTTTCTTAATTTATGCTATGAAATTAACTATTATTAAGTTCAAAATTCCTTTCTTTAAATCGGAAGTTCTGGTTTTACTCATATGAATTTACTTTAGTTTGGTTTGCCAAAGATCTCATTTTAAATTAGTGAGAATTAATACATTAACCTCATATGAAAAAAAATTTCTGGAGCTGAAATTTGAAGGATTTATGTGGTACTGTCTTATACAAGTTTCTTTAGTCCAGTGGTACTGATATCTGTGCATTTCTAAATTTTGTGCAAGGGGCTTGTTTTTCCAAGCACTCAGCAGGTACTGCCTGAAAATCTCATGTGTCTGGTTAGAAGACACAAGAGAAAGGGGATTCTTTGAACATTAGACATCTGCATTTAGGTCTGTGTGGTTAAAAAATTGTTTTCAACAAAAGAGCTGTAGTCACTTGAAGATCATTTAGGGTTGTAGAGATTCCTACTTTGTCACTGTATGGCAGAGATACAAAAAATAGATTTGGATACACCTCATTGCTTGTGTAACATTGTGCAACTTCTTCTATCTTGTGATATGCTTATCTGAATTACAATTAGCTTTGCATATAAATTAGCTGTAAAGTGCTTTGCGGTACACCATTAGCCTGATCCTTTTTCCTTTTTTTGCACTTTTTTAGATCTTAAGAGATCGTGGAATGGCTTGGGTTGGAAGGGACCTTTAAGACCATCTAGCTCCAACCCCTCTGCCGTGGGCAGGGACACTTTCCACTAGATCAGGTTGCTCAAAACCCCATCCAGCCAGGCCTTGAATGCTTCCAGAGATTTGGACTCTACAGCTTCTCTGCACAACCTGTTCCAGTGCCTCCCACCCCCCCCTCCCAGTAAAGTATTTCTTCATCATATCTAATCTAAACCTACTCTTTTTCAGTTTGAAGCCATTCCCCCTTTTCCTGTCCTCTTGTAAAAAGTCCCTCCCCAGCTTGCTCGTAGGCTCTCCTCAGGTGCTAGAGGGGGCTTTAAGGCAGAACAACCCCAATTCTCTCAGCCTGTCTTCACAGGAGAAGTTCTCCAGCCCTCCAGTTGTCTTCATGGTCCTCATCTGGACTCGTGCCAGTCACTCCATGTCCTTCTTATGTTGGGGACCCCAGAGCTGAATGCAGGACCCTCCAGGTGGGGATCTCCTGAGAGTGATGTAGAGGGAACAGAATCAACCCCCCTGATCTGCTGGTCACACTGCTTTTGATGCAGCCCAGGAGGTGGTTGGCTTGTGGGCTGGAAGTGCACAATGCTGGCTCACATCCAGCTTTCCATCCACCAGCAACCCCAAGTTTTTCAGAGATGCTCTCTTTCACCTCAGAGTTCTTTCTCATCCCAGTCTGTATTTGTGCTTGGGATTGCCCCAACCCAGGTGCAGGACCTTGCACTTGGTCTTGTTGATCTCCACGGGCCCACCTCAAGCCTGTCCAGGTCCCTCTGGATGGCATTCCTTCCCTCCAAGTGTGACCTCCAGGGTGTTGACAGTGCCACATGGCTTGGTGGTGGTGGCAAACCAGCTGAGGGTCGATCCCACCATCTGTGTCACCAACAAAGATGTTTATTGATGTACCAGCTACTGAGGAACATTACTTGTCGATGTTCTCCACTTGGATATTGAGCTGTTGACTGCAACTTTTTAAGTGTGACCATTCAGCTACTTTCTTATCACTGAGCGGTCCATCCATCAAGTCCATATCTTTCCAGTTAGAGATATAGATGTTGTGCAGGACACTGTTACAGGCTTTGCACAAGTCCAGGTTAATGCCATCAGTCATTCTTCCTTCAAGGACCTGCACTATCACCCCATCATAGAAGGCCACCGAATTTTTCAGGCATAATTTGTCTTCAATTAACCAGGCTTGGCTGTCTCCAATCACCTCATTTTCCATGTGCCTTGGCATAGTTTCCAGGAGGGTGTTAGTTTAATCATTGCATCTCTTTTAATACAAAAGACATTTAGCAAATTGACACTGTGGCTTGAGAGCAGATCAGCAAATGTTAATGCTAGCATTTCTAAGCCAGGCTACTCACTAATTTTAGCAACTTTTTATAAAAACCCATTTCTTTGGGCCAACATGGAAAAGAAAGTGAGGAGGAAAATAAGAACAGGGTCTCCTTGATGGTGGTAAATAGCATGGTGTTCTTTTTCAAATCTATGACAGGCACTACTGCTTGAAAGGATTTGAGTTTGACAGTACCACCTGAGAAGTAATTTGAAAAATAGCAAACAGGAATAAAGGTGTTAGATCAGTCTTTACTGGCCTTTGCCTGCTGAGCTGGGTGGAGGGGTGTGGTTCCTTTCTCATTCCATTTGGTGAGTTTCCTTTCTGTCATTTCCTTGTTTGCCAGTAAGCCAGTAAAAGTATGTCTCCATCAAAATGGTCAATATGGTGAATGGTGTGCAAATATACCTGAGCTGGTATTAATCCCTGATGTTGGGCTGGAATAGCTATAGAAGGTGTGAGGTGGTTGAAATGATGCTCAGTTAGTTTTGGTTTGGGTTTTTTTTTTTCAGTAAAACTGGTATGAATGAGTAACGTGAAATTTTATGAGGCTGATAGCAATCCAGTTGGTTAAATAAACATAATTCATGTTTCCCTCCTGTTGTGTGTTTTGCAAATAGGCTTTTTTGAGAGCAGATTGATTATTAAGTGCCTCAGATAGCATGTTATGATCAAGTGACATGAAACATTTGTACCTGACATGCCTTAATGAAATGTTAAAGCAGAGTATGCTGATCTAAGAATTAAAGAAGTGTAGAGGTAACAGTGCTTTATTTGATGACAAAAATAAGATTATATTTGTGCTAGTCCTTGTAGTTAATCCAAGCTCATCCAAGACCTCATTTTGCCCTAGAGACCATGTTGTGTATAATTTACAGGTTTGTAGAAAAATAATATTGAAAAGGATATCTGAAAGTCCCGTACAAACTTTTTCTCAAAGGCATTGAATTTAGGATATAGCCATAATAATGTCCAAAGTTTTGTCTACACAATGGCACACAAATATGGTGGAGGCACATGAGAGAGATGAGAAAAAGTTGTGTTTGAAGTCAGGTTGTCTAACTCTGTTTAAATGTGATGATAGAGTGTGCTGCTGTATACATATACAGATTTTTAATTTTTTTTTTTAATGAGTTCACCTGATATTGCCATGTACAGGTAATTTTATTTCTGGCAACTCCACATGTCGGTGGGAATAGAAACATCCCTAGAGCCAAGAGCTGACACTTCTGTTGGATCAGGTGGTGAAAGGGAATCCACAACATCTGTGCAGGTCAGAAGGGTGGGAGGAAAATGCAAGCTGAAGGCCATTGTATCTGGAAAATATCTTTAAAAAATCCTCTACCTACCTCCTCTGTTCTAAAAAACCATTTGGGAGAGGAAATTCTGATTTTAATCATAGAAACACATTTCTCCTGAAAGTTAGAAAAGATGCAGTAGGAATCAGTTCAACACCATGGTTGGCCAAATAGGTCTTCCCATTTCAGGTACACATAAATTAAAGTCAGAAGTTTGAAAAAAATACTTAATGTCAAGAGAAGCTGGACAAAACAGGTAGTCATGCACTTCATTAAACATAGCTTAGAAACAAGATGGAAGTGGGTCCTTTCAGATTTTTTGGTTGCTTAATAAATCCCTATTTTGTATTAAGGAATGCATTTGCTTTAACATGAATATTGACACTGTGGAATAATGAAAGCCAGTGCTTTTTGTGCTTTCACAACTCAGCATTATGCTGCTATGTTTCCTGCTTGTTTTTATGCTAGTCAGTGTTGACCCTAAGCATTCTTGGATTTGTGGGTCAAAGATGACACTGAGATGCCTTGAGACAAAAATAAAATGGAGAAAACCAAGAATCCATGTCTTTTTCTGTGCATAGGGCACAGGTGGGTTCATTTTGTTTTAGAAAGGCAGTCTTGGCCCATCTTGGACACTGTTAGGATATTAAGGATCAAACTTCTCTCTTTGCAGTACTAGTGTAAATACAGTGTGTCCAGTGATTTTGCTGGCTGTTTTGAAAGTATCCAACTGCTGGATTCTATTATTTTTTATTCTATTATCAAGAATAACTTGAATAACCTGGAAAGGACTGCAAGCCTAGCAGAATGTCAGTTGTGAACACAGACTAGCGCTACAAATTTTAATTTAATATAAACCCCCTATAATTTATAGTTCAAATTAAAAGTCAAAATTTGTGAGGTCCTTTTAAAGAGAGAGCTTCTGTCACTAAAAGATCTACTTTTTAAGCAGGCCTTCAGGCACATTTATAACCTTAAAACACTCTGAGGTTTGACATGATTTAGCAGTTTATGGAATCATCACTCACCTTTAAGGTTTAGATATTTTTTCACGTTGCACATGCCGTGACATCTGTTTTGCAGAAAATAAGATTGTTCTCAACAATGTCAAGTGGAGAGAAAGATGGAGTCATAGGGGATAGTGAAATTTAGACTCACTTGAAGCTGTATTTTAAGGCTTTATGACTGAAAAAGCAGATGTGCTTTTTCTGCAGGGACCATCTTTTTCTTCTGTGTCTTTACAGCACTTAGCACAAGGTGTTCAGCTGCACAGCTTGGACTGATAGCAAGAATAACATATGCATGTTAGAAATCCTGTAGAGACAAGACTGCTGTTTCACTGTGAGTCAAGGTCAGCTGTGGGTGAAGAACATGGTGTTGACTTACTTGGCTAACTTGTGGGAAATGCAATTTTTACTGTGTCTCTCACCATGGATTTGAGAGTGAAAGAGTTATGGGGCAGTGTTTTAAAGGAAACAACTTACTCTTTGTGTTGTCCATATCAGTAATGACATAGCCAAAACCACTAGAGATTGGTTTGTATAGAGTTATAGATATGTATAGTTGTCTTGTATACTGATGCCATCCAGCTGAACTTTCCATCATCAGTTGTGCTTCACAACAGTGTGTTCAAGAGGAGCTCCAGCCCCTTACCAGCTGTTGGTAAGGTAAAACACACTGTTATAATTGTAGGTGAGGCACAATTCCCATTTGCCTCAAACGCAGGTATGTGAGTGGTCCTGTGCAAGGGGTTGCTGATGATATGCTATTCCAGGACATCTTTTTCATGTTCAGTGTTCTGTGTACTGAAGACTTGGTGTACTTCATCATTCCAGACAATTTCAGCCATAATCATCTCTGATTTATGTAATGTATGGGTGTGGATACCTGTGGCAAGCTGAAAATTCAACAGAATTGTTAGTTAATTATAAAATTCCTGAATATATGATTTTTTGAAAAATATTTTTGAAATTTAAGTGTACCAATGTGTCAGTCTCTGTAGTTGCAAGCTACAACTTGTTGCAGATTGTTATTCCTTCTTGGAATGAGTTTGTTTCTTTTACCCTAGGAAAGACAATGAAGTTACTCAGTTTTGTAGAAAAGTGGCAGGATTAAAAAGGTTTTATTTGTAAAGCAGGAAAAAACCTTCTAGTAATGAGGTAATACAGTCTCATATATTTGATCTTTTTTTGGGACAGAGAAGTGAGTTAGGTGACCTTTTTCCAGTGGCCCTGTTTCCTGTGACTGCAGAACTGCAAAAGAAAATGTGAGAAATTAAAAAAAAAGGAAAATAAATAAAGGTGAAAATAAAGGATTTGTTGAATGAATGATCCTGTCTTTCTGTGAACATGGAGCAGGTGGAGACTAGCTAGCTGCTGCAGATACTAGTAATGATCTAGTCATGGCCCTGTGGAACTTTGTGGCAAGGAATGTATCAAGGTGCAAAGTGAAAAAAGTCTTGTCTCTGATTAACTCAAGCTTTGACTTGAGTCAGTCTCTTAGGAAAGCAAAACAAACGCTTGAAAACTAAAGAAGTTTTGTGGGAGAAAACTGCAAGTCACATTCTAATAAAAATATATGCAAATTTTTACACATCTGGCAGAATTAGGTGCATCACAGTAGGTGTGTTAATCTAGGACTATCATAATAGAAATTTTAGAGAGAAAGATAACCATCTTTGATTACTTGATTACTCCAGCTAGTGTATTTAGTAAATAGACAAATCCTTAAAAACCAAAGCTCTTCTTTGATTCAGAATTGAAACAGTATCTTTTACAAGGAAGCAGCTGTGATTTGAAAGCCTGAGAATTTTAAGCATGGTGCAATGGTCCCCTGGAGTCAATTGCCACATGGTGTTAAGAGTTACTTACTGTCATTGGGATCTCTTGGTAGTGCTTAGGGCATCAGCCAGTTTAGGACTTAGGAGGAGGGTTCCTCAAATATGGTAAGTAAAGTGCTCTTTCTTAGTTTGCACTCAAGAGATGTAGGCTGAAACTGTGATTCTTTGGGGATTCATCTTTAGGCAGGCTGGTTCTTTTAATTGCAGCAACAGATGACAATTTTTTTTACATCCAATATTTGCAATGGGTATTTAGATATTCACAAGGGAAAGGTTTCTCGGGACCTGTATATGCTTGCATGAGTGGCAAAGCTTTTTCCCTGCTGGCCTGTTGTGGTTATTAGTTGGGCTTCTGTTGTACATGTCCAAAGAGACTGGCAAACTGTTAAAGACTGATCCTTTATTCTTTATACCAGTAGAGAAGTAGTTTGAGGTGATGAGGAGAAACAGAAGACAGGATGGTAGTTGGCCCTTTTGAATATGTGAAAGAAAGAGGGACTTCTGCAACAGGCAGAAAGAGTTCAGACCAAGTGAAGTAATTGTTACCTGAGATAATGGATTCTGTGAGCAGATCAGTGTGCCTGTTTACATTGGGGATTTAGCATAGCAGCCTGTTGGTGACTAGAACTTTCCTGGACAGGGTTGTTAAGCTCACTATAAGCAATTCTGTGTAAAAATTGGGCCAAACCAGCTTCCTCAGACAATCAAATTGCTGTCATCTGCAAATGTAAATGCTGCATAAGTTTTTACCCCAGTTATGCAATTTTTTTTTTTTTTTGCATTTTGAGAGTTTCAGAAGGCTGATTGTGATTTTAATACTGCAGCTGTTGATGGGTAGCAGTGCAGGAAAAAGGAAATCCATGCATTTTTGTCCCAGAGTAACAGGTATTTGCGTGCTCCTATATAAATATTTCAGACAATTTCATTAGAGAAGTGTTCGTATCTTACTGGTTGGTACAGATGCTCTCCAGTGACTGGTTCCCTTACTCAGACATGCAAACTGTGCCACCCAGAAAGCTCACCTCTGCTTCTGCTGCTGTTCAGCTGCTTCTGGCTTCAGAAATGTGGCAGGCATGACCTGGACAGATACTCTAGGTAAAACTCTGAAAGTCACAGGCACTTTTGCTATTGACTTTAATTCTACTGGGATTTCATCACCGGAGTCCAGCATCTTTTGAACATTTTACTGATCAATTGATGATGATTACTTTGAAAAGAACATGCTCCCCAATTCATATTAAGAGCACTGGGCAAGTTCAGCTTCTGCAGCATTGGTATGAGATCCAAACAGTGTTGAAAACAGTGGGAGGAATCCCATTGTCATCTATAAATTTTGTTAAGTAAAATATAGAGGGCTTTCAAAATTTGTAGGAATTAGAATAATGTTTATTTAATGGATCTAGAATGCTTACAGAAATAAATTCATTTTTCAGTGCTTTAATAATGCTCTGAGATACAGAAGAAAATATTTAATAGAAAAGACAAATATACAGACCTTGTTAGACATTTTTCCTTGCATATGCTCTATTTCTTTCACATACTCCCTTGAGTAGGGAGGGGCACTTTCTTCCATATCCTCCCTTGCAAATATTTTCCTCTTCCTTTCTTTTTCTGATGGTATTAAATTCTTCCATTTTACAGGGTGGCCTAAAGACGCCTGTAATTCCATTTTTGGTTCTTTGTGTCTCAATCTGTGGCCACTGGCTATTGGGAAGACTTCTGAGATCTATAGATCAGATCTTTCTCAGAGATCTGTTGGAAATACTTTTTTATTTTCCATGTGTCTATTTTCTTTTCCCAGAACTACCATTTGCAAAAATCAGTTGTGTTTCTGTTATGCAATGATGCCTGTTGAAAAACAGAGAAGATCTGAAGAAAAGACGACATGAAGCAATTAAAAGATGGGTCTTCTTTTTGCCCTATGGAATGCAATAGCTGTTACTGGATAAAGATTGCAGGGCAAAATCTGGCCCTTCAGACTTGTGTGATTGACTTCCCATCAGCTTTTTGACTTTTTGCAGTGTGGGAGACAAACCAATCATCAGAATCAGCAGTGCATTGTCCTGGGACCTCTTGGGTTGGAGAATGTTCCAGAACAGCAGTCAGGTTGTACTGCAGCTGAGACTGATGATCACTCTGTCCCAGCCCACGCAAGGAGCATTTTTGGCATCTGCTTCTGATGAAACCATTCACCTTCTCCCCTGCTATGAGCAGAGGTTTTGCTGTGACAGATGCCTGAGGTCAGGGGGCACAGAAAATGTGAGAGAAAGGGCTCCAGAAAAGAAACTGGCTTTAAGCAGTGAATTACTTCTTTGGCTACCATTATAAAAAAAAAAAAAAAAAGAAAAAAAAAAGGAAGCCCATACCAGCAAGCCCAGTGTTTTAGTGCAACAGTAAAGGATAACTGTAATTGGAACAAATGTCTGCACTTTTGTAATTAATTAATCATTAATTGCAGTGAACATTTTATAGGTTACAAATTGTTTAAAGGTAAATGCTCCCATTATGTGAAACAGGTATATCCAAGTCATATATCCTATCAGTTTGCTGTATTGATTTTCACCATTAGTCAGTATTTTGAGAGGAAGTGCACGTTAGTAGGTGTGTCTTGGAAATGATTAGTGTTGGCTAGAACTAAGTATAGTGCAGGTGGGGGTGTGCAATCTCTCAACCAGTACTGCTCATGCACTGTAGTGCTGGCAAGGCAGTTCCCCTGATATGCCAGTGTTGAATAGCAGCTATAATTTTGCTGCAAGCTGAGTAGGGCTTCTGTGACAGAGATAAAGCCAAGGACTAGGAGTAATCTCTTAACATTTAGCTATACCTTTTATCCTAAACTGGGCAGGGACCAAATGTTAGAGGTGAAGTACCAATCCATTAAAACACTGCACCACATAGATTTCAGAGCCTGCAAGAACATGTTCTTCCACCTCAGTATAAAGTCTGCTGTCCTCAGACCTGCTGAACTAAAGCTTGATTTAAAAAAAAGTGCTAAGAGGGAGGTAACAGTGAGCTCTGGTAACAAAGGGCAGCTCTGAATGCAAAGCAATTTTGTATAGTCCATAGTCCAAAACTTTGCACAGACCTTTATTCTCAGAGAAATCTTGAGTCTCAGGTAGAGTGGCAAGAACATAGTCCACAACAGCCTTCTTTGAATCAAGCTGTCTAGTATGTATCTGGGGATTCCTGTTCTTGTGTGTTTTGCACCAAGAGCCCAGTAAAGGCTATTAGACTTGGAAGGAGGCCACAATAGGCTCAATTAATATTTTATTCAGTATAATCCTGCATTGGGCGGAATTTGGCAGTCCTGTAGTGAGAGGCTGCTGGCCTCAGTTGTCTTACAAAGTCTCTTCCTCTCTCATTGGTGCCCTACTTTCATTGTGTATAAAAGCTGTGTTTTTGTACTGTCTGATGGTGATAGAATCCATTTAATTATCTCTAAGACTGTCACTCAGCCAAAAGGATTAAATCTTCATTCTTGTGGGATGGTTCATTGTTATCCCCTAGCAGTACCCATCTGATAAGAGTAACTCAGAAAACAAGGTTCCCCATTTTCAAGGGGAAGAGGAAAGGTTATGGCTGATTAACCAAAGGAAATGTCGTCTCTGAACTTTGTTTCTGGGAGTGCTCAATTTAAAGTGTGGATCTTCACCTTCATTCTTTACACATGAAGTAGAAATTACCCACAAGTCTTCAACCATTTCCTTTAGTTTAGAGATCTTAAATCAAGAAGAGGATTGTGATGTCCTAAGTCTCGTCTCCTCTGTAGTACACAACATTGATCCTCAATATTTTGTGCTTTGAGCCTAGCAAGTTCCAGGTGAGTACTTTCAGCCAGTTCTTCTGGCTTGTCATGTTCTACCAAAGGTGCAAATACTATGAAGTGGATATTTTGTGGGTATCTAGTGGCTATCCACAGGATAAATGGTTGCATTGAATTTAATAACTCAGAATTCACAGAATCAGAATTAGTTTGGAAAAGACCTTTGAGATCACTGCGTCCAGCCTGTGACTTAGCACTACCATATCAACTAGACCCTGGCACAAAGACCAGACCCTGGCACAAAGACCAGACCCTTGGGTCTGTCAAGACTTTCCTTAAACATGTTCAGGTGCAGTGACTCCACCACCTCCCTGCACAGCCCATTCCAATGTCTAATCACCCTTTCTGTGAAGAATTTCTCCCTACTGTCCAACCTAAATGTACCCTGTTATAGCTTGAGGCCATTTCCTCTTGTCCTATTGCATGTTGCTGGGTTTCAATCTCCTTTAAGGCAGTTGCAAAGAGCAATTGGGTTGCCCCTGAGCCTCCTCTTCTCCAGGCTAAGTAACCCCAGCTCCCTCAGCCACTCACAGGACTTGTGCTCCAGACCCTCCACCAGCTCCATTTCCCTTTTCTGGACTTGCTCCAGCATCTCTGTATTCTTCCTGAGTTGTGGGGCCCAGAACTGGACACAGCACTTGAGCTGCAGCCTCAGCAGTGCTGAGTACAGCAGGACAATCCCTGCCCTGGTCCTGCTGGCCACACTATTGCTGATTTGGGCCAGGATGCCACTGGCCCTCTTGGCCACCTGGGCACATGCTGGCTCATGTTCAGCTGTGGTCACGGAGCACCCCCAGCTCCTTTTCTGCTGGGCCACCTTCAGATCATGTTGTGCTTATTCTTTGGCATGGCCTGTTCATACTTCTTGGATCAATATAAATATACAAGTCCAGATTTGTGTTGTGTTTTTTGCTTTGAGTGCTGTAGTGAGTTTTGGTGGTTTCTGTAGCCTCTTGTCAACTGCGTGGTGATGCTCTGCAGACTGATTTGGGGCTGTTAACTTTTCTCAGCTACCCATCTGAATGCATCAAACTTTGTCTTCCTTGGAAGAACTGAAGATTTGTAAGTAGTAGGAGATGCCAACTAGGGTACTACTCAAATATTACGGTCTTTCAAGGTCTTGGGTTTTTTTTTCCTGTTCTTTTAAGTGATAAACATGAGTATGAATGCTGATGCAATGCTAATGTATGTGAGCAGGTGAGTGATGTAACCATTTTGCTTGCAGTGCAGTTCATGGGCAGGGGCACTTGCAGAACTCCAGAAAGCAGTGATTGGGAGACTACAGGCCACCTATTTTTTCTGTTCCTTTCTTCTCCATTGGGTAATCTGAACCTGGTCCTCATAATTCTAACGTCAAAATAACTTTGCACTGGAGGAAAAATGCTCTTTCTTTTCCACATTACTCAGTGTTTTCAGAGAAGTATCCCAACAGGTCAACTGCCAATGAAGGATTCTTTCTGTAAGAAGCACACATCATTCATAAATGTTTTCTTAATTTCTGAGGCAGCTATGAGGTTAATCTGGGTATCTAAGCTACTTCACTGAGGACTCATCCTTTTTAATAGGGAAAGAATTGTCTTAATTTATAATTGTCATAAAATAAAACGTCACTTTCATGCAATTAAAGTGGGTAGAGTTAACTTGTTATTCCAAAGCAACTTATTCATACATATGACTATGTAGATTTTAAACCTGTAATTTTTCAAGATGTTGTAATAGTTAATAATCAAAGACTTTTTCAAGCATCTTCTGTCATCTTTGATATCTACATTGACATTGGAGTATTTTAGATATAGTAGTGATAAAATTATCAATTGATGTCTATCTATAGACTAAAGAAAAAAACCATATTTTTATGGTGATTTAATTTGAATGACAATTTCTGGACATGACAAAATTCTCAAAGTATCATATTAACAGATACTTAATTTTAGATATTCTGTAGCCAAAATGGTGCACCTCACTCTTGGATCTCTTTTAAGATATGCTGATATGAAATTAGTAAGTTTCTCAATATTTCTGCTTATGACCTGGTTACACTTCTTTATAGTATGTGTGTGTATATATATATATGGTAAATAAAGCACCAATACTTAAACTATTGAAAATAAACTATTAAAAGGTAGAGGAGGCAAGGGATGCATGCTTAATCTGGTATAATTTAGTGTTTGTTCCAGCTTCTTACATGGCTATGAAAGAAAGCCATGGTTATAGGTAGCCCATTTTCTTGATAAAACATTCAAAGCAGTTTAGTAATTTATGCAGAGGATGTGTTACTGCTATGGAAAAAACATAATCACCTGGTCTTATAGTGACCATAGAGCAAAATGCACTTGACATTAGTCAAATGCATTTAAGTGAACAGCTGAAGGAAGTCTTTAGGTAATCATTCCAGAGTATGTTCTCTGGCTTGTGTGTATACACACATATATACTGTGACTTATGGGAAAGAGGATAATGGACTAATGTGTAGAACAGGGAGCCTGAATGGTTTTGTTCATGTTCTTGGATCAGACCTGGATATCAGCATTATCTCCCACAGCCTCAGTTACTGGAGCTCTGTGATTTCATGCCTCAGGACTTGGGGCAATTAGCCAGCCCTTTGTATGGACAGCTCTCTCAGGCACATGGAGTGATTCTTGGGGTTTTCCAGTGCAGGGCCAGAACCTGGACTTTGCTAATCCTTGTTTGTTGGCCACCCTTCCAAGTCAGGATATTCTATGATTTGAGCTGTGTTTGTGTTTTTTTGTAATTCGTTAACACAAATGTTTTCTGAAAACCTCAGACATCCATGGTTGGGCACAGTTAAACACCAGATGCTGAACAGGACAGAGCATTGTTTTATAGCAAAACACAACTTTTTCTTTCTGAGAGGCCAGGCCATTGTGTCTTGCTCACAATCTCAAGATCAAACTCACTGCCAAGTAAGTGATCAGTGAGGAATTTTCCCAATGTCATTAAGAGAGTCTTTTGTGGCAGAGACTTGGAGGATTTCTCTGGAATATGAGAATTGTTGCATTTGCTGAATCATCTTGGTGTGTTCTAGCTGATCATTTTCTTGCCATTTCTGAAGGCTTTCTTATTTGTGGTAAAATGGTAACCCTTGCATTTTCCTTTGCCACAAAGCAGATCAAAAGGTGATTATACCATTGCTGTCTGATGCCACTGAGGCCACAGTGATAAGCTTGAGTTTAGACTGCATGATACAATAGTTGTTTAGGGTTATAATGTTATTGAAACCTTTTGGCAGTTTGGCTGCTAATAGTGAAAATTCTTTTGCTTGACCCAGTATTTTTGTTTTGGTTCATTGGGAGTACTGGAAATACCAGTAATTAGCTTTATTTCACAAAAACATTGAACTTCACATTCATGCAATCAATAAAGGCAGAAATGCCCCTGTAAATTGTGAAGAAGTTGCTTCTGATGAACACAAAATTTGTTACTTATATTTCACAGTATTGTTATAAACAGGATTGTCATAAAAAGAAGAAATAATGTTGAATTTACCAAAGATTATCAGTATTGATAGAAAACAAGAATTGGCTGAGTGTAAACATTTACATACATTTTTTACTCTGGCAGCAGGTCACTGGGGCCATTGCCTCGTGCTAGGAGTTCACAGTGATGAGCCAAGTTCTAAGTGAACTGGGAGGAAGGAAATTCCTGGTGTGTTTGTTGAGTGCACCGAGGGAAAAGTATTTGACCTTTTGATATGGATGATAGGGCAGACAGTGGCCTCTAGAGGAAGTTTTTGGGTACAGACTTGCTGGTCCTGAGAGGCCAGAGGCTCCTGAGCTAATTCATACCTTCTTACAAGTGATCTGGTTAGATTTGTCAAAGCAGCTGAGGATGATGAGAATGTTTAGAGACTGGTAGACAGACAGGAGAGGACATGACTGCACGGGAGCAGTGATTGTTTGGGAAGAGCAGTGATCCTGTACTACTTGGTAGCCTGCAAAGAGAACAGTTACTAATCATGACTTAGGGCTTGGGGTGGTCCAAAGCAGCAATGAACTAACCTCACACTATGTCAAATAACAAATATGCCACTAAATTAAGTTAATTTTCAAGACATGCACTCAAAGTTTAACTTGATAGCTGATACCTTCACAAGCAGCCACATGTGTAGCATATCTGCTGTGTATGGAAATTGGATTTGTCAAGTGAGTAAAAGCAGAAAAAAATCTTTACATATTGTTTAAAAAATTCACTTGTATTTAATGTGGTTTTCTTTGTTAATTTGGAATTCAGTCTTTAAAGTGTGTTAATTACTGCTTTTCTGTTTACCTTTATTTGACATTTGAAACATTTAAAGATGTAGGTATCAAAAATCTAATGTCATGGTATAGCATTTTAGCATGTCCTTAATCTGAAAAATATTAATAGTCCCATTGAACAGAGAGAGGATGATGTTAATGATCTTCAAGCGGAGTATTTTGGTCTTTGAAAGATTTAAGACTCTCTGTCCTTACCTTAATAGTTTTAGACTGGCTGTCCAATAAATTCCATCATGTGCTTCAAGTAAGAAATCTGAAAAAAAGTGGAAGAACTGTTTTGTTAGGATTTTTTTTTTGGTAGTCACAGTAATTTTATGGGATACTTGTAATATAGTGATTATGGAATTTTCAAGCAGAAGTTTAATTTTCAAGGTGTTGGTACCCATTTAATGCAAAAAAGTTTATCCCTCTCTTAATTATCCCTCTATGATTTAGTATGTGATTTCTTTCCTCCTGCATCTCTGTGCTGTTAATCCAGGGCAATGCTATTTGCTTCTGTTTCTCCAAGGGCTGTGTGATGCGTTCTGAGGTGATAGAGAGGGCTTGTTTATGAGTTGCACATGCACTTTGCTCTACGTGCTTGTGACCCAACATTACTTTAGCAATAAAGCTGACTGGCTATGAAAAAAAAAAGAGCAAGATTGGAACTGATGCAGCTAAATTGCATGCAAATATTACTTCAAACTGAAAACATTTACAATTCATATGTTGAGAATTAGTGAAGCCCTGTATTCTGGCTCTAGTGTTTGCAGCAATTGCAGTCCCAGCAGGGTGAACAGTCTGCATGATGTGTCTCTGCTGCCTTCTGTCCCCGGCTGCTTTCCTTGTTTTAACAATGTCTGACCTTCCTGCACTATTGTCATTTCCCCCTTTTCAAAATGTAAGTGTACCAGAACCTTATCAATAGTAGGAAGAATTAGAGAGAAGGCTGTGTGGTTATATCTAACATGGATGCTACAGGGAATCCTTATGAAGTTTAAACAGTACAGTATTGCTTACTCCATGGGACAGACGTCTCCAACTGGGATTAATGTCCTAATTTTGCAACATAACTAGACTTCTCTTACCAAAATCTAAAGAGTGCCAGAGTGTCAATTTCCTACGCGTTCCCCCTCTCACCTTTAATTTACCCTGTAAGCGTGCACATCCCTGCACATATGCCTTCTCACATGTGATCTATTTGTATTCAGTGTAATCCCATTACTATGGTTCCCATGCATCTGGCAGTCTTTAATGTATTTATCTTCATGACACTCTTTCCAGACAGACATGTATTTTTATCCTATATTGCAGAGAGGAACCTATGTGCCTTTTTCCAAAGTTGTACAGGAAGACTGTGACAGAGTTGGCATAGGTATTGGACCTGGCACTTGCTTATCCTTCTTTCTTTTAGCAGCAATGTTGTAATCTGGCAGAAGGTTTGAGTACCTTTAGTTGCTCTGTTAGGAATTCTGAATCCCTGTATCTGTTTGCAGCAGCCATTTTACTGGCACTTGCAACAATGTCACACACTCAATAGGAAAATTTCTGTGAGCTTTTGTGAAATGTTAAACAGTTTTGTGGTTTCATTCCAAATGATCTGAAAGAAAAAAAGTAAAACTAAAATAAGTGTCAGTGAAAGAATGAGTTTTTCAGGTGGAGATATGGTGTGCCTTTGAGAAAACATGTCATGATAAAGGATTCGATGACATTGGGTAAACCAGGCAAGAGGGTAGGAGTGCAAGGGAGATTTAAGCAAGATAAGTAAGATAATGAGGACAGCTGGGATATCTATGCATAGCAAACAATTTGCTTGGCAAATTTGTTCTTATTCCTTCTTCGTGAGTTGTGTATGAACAGATTTTTCTCGTTTTTTTAGTTATTCAAAACTGTTTGACAAATGTATCTTTTGAACAGATTTAACATACGCATTGCTGGTGGACTTTCTTTGTACCACATTCTCATTACTGTTGTCAGATGGCTGGTGGCCACAGGCACAGAGTGTTGGTTCTGTTCCTTCACTAGTCAGGGGACTGAGCTGCTGCTGTGTGACCTGGGTGACCACTCTCAGCTGCTTATTCCTTGCAGTGTGCATTTCAAGAACAATCCATGGATAAAATTATTTTTAAGAATCTCTGTGATAAGATTTAGGAATACTGAACGCTGTCGGTAAGGTCAAGGTCAGTTTACGTGGCAGAAAAAAAAAGGGCTATTTTTCCACACAGAGTATATTTGCAGTGAATAACTTAGCTGACTGTAGACCCTGTAAATCCACTTTGGCAGATGGTTAAGTCTATGTCATGACCCTCTTTTCTGCCCCAGGGATTGTTTCCTGAGTATGGCCTCATCTGGGTTGGCATTTTAATCTGAAAATATTCGCAAGGATGTTACAAAGCTTTCTAGATGAAGTTAAAAATTTTCAGTGAATAAGAAATTAAATTATTACTGGAAAATTAACATACACCTCACTTGTTTTAATTTTTCATAGGTCTTCCAACCTGCTTAGCAATGAGTACTGTAGTAGTAAGCACTATTTATGTAGAGAACCTTACAGGTTTTATGGAGAACCTCTTAGTTTTATGTGATTATCTGTCTGTCACAGCAAACATTGTTTCTGTTATTTCAGAAATACAAATAATGTGGTAGAAGCTCTACTGAAGTACTGCAAGCTTTGGCGATTCTAGCTTGTATTTTTTTTTTTTTTGCTAACAGAATATATTTTGCAAAGAAGGCCAGCATACAGTGTTTAATCTTTTTTGCCCTTAACTCACAGATGCTACTGTAGGAGTATTGCAGAGGCTGACGTAGTTTTTAGCAGTTATGTTGGTGTAACTTTGTATAAAAGACACAGTGAGGAAGATCTGTTAGGCAACAAATAAGGAGAAAAATTAAATACTGTGTAGACTTCAACAGCTTTCATGTTACCGAGGTCTTTGGTTCCAGAAAGGAAAAATTTGTTTAAGACCGTTATGTTACTCAGCTGGCTTTTATTGTGATGGAGGCAGAGACTCTGTGAAATCTCAGCAGCTGTGTCAAGTGGTGCAGTCTCTACTGGGACACACATCTTTCTTTCCAAAGTGAGGGCAAGGCTGCAAAGTGCAGTCAGTATTATCTCTCTTTGGCCTGTAAAGGACAATCAGCATCTTCAGCAATGTTTGTTGTGTGGGTGGGAGGCTGCAGGGGTGGCCTCTGTGGAAGGTCTTCAGGGTCTGCTGTGCCAGTTTCAGGTGGCTTCACGATGTACCTACTGCAGGACGCAGCTGAGCCCATCAGCCAAGATAGTGCATCTCTGTGATAACATGAGAAAGGGAAAAAGCACTGCATAGGCAGAGAGGAGTGAGGGGAAAAAAGTGTGAGAAACCTTGCAAACACCAAGGGCAGAGAAAGGGGAGGCGGGAGAGGAAGCACTTATAGGCACCAGGGTTTAAGATACTCTCTGCAGCCCATGGAGGAGATGTTGGTGGAGCAGGTATTCTCCTCCTGCCAATGGAGAGGACCGTGGTGCAGCAGATATCCCTACTGCAGCCTGTGGAGGATCCCATGGCAGAGCTGGTGGATACTTCCAGAGAGGTCTGTGGTCTGTGGAGAGCACACGGAGGAGAAGGTTTGTCGTGAAGACCTGCAGTCTGTGGAAGGACCCACACTAGAAGAGGGCAGAGGTGGGAGGAAGAGTGGCAGAGAGGAGCTGTTATGGACTGATCCCACCCCTGCTTCCTGATTCCCTTGGGGCAGGTAAGACAGGAAGAAGAGTAGGAAGTGAAGAAGTGAAGTTGCGCATGGAAAGAATGTGCAGGTGAAGGGAAGGTATTTTAGTTTTTGTCTTTGTTTCTCACCATTCAACTCTATCTTTAATTCCCAATAAATGAAATTAATTTTCCCCATATTAAGTCTGTTTTGCCCTTAATAGCAATTGTTAAGTGATCTCAATGTTCTTGTCTCAACCCATGGGCCTTTTCATCTTGTTTCTCCATTGTTTTGAGGAGAGGGAGTGCAAGAACCATTGGGTGGTTGTCATCAACCTACAATCATGTTACAAAAGGTTGCAGTTTTGCAACCTTCTATGTATCAGAAAGAGTGGATCAGTTATTTGTGATGAAGAGCAGTGTTAACAGTACATAAACACTAACAAACTAAAAGAACTGGTATTGTGGGATGGTTATAATGTTGTTGCAGACATTTGGAAATAAAGGTTGAGTTTTCAGAGTTTGCATTCTGAAATGTCCCACTGTAAGTTCTGTGCTTGAACTTACATGATAATGTTGCCCTTTGGGTTGAGAGAATGAGAGGAAGAAACAGGCTTTACTAGAGAAACTTTGTAACAGCAAAAGAAAAGGAAATATAGCCCATAAAACAGGATTAAACTTGAAAATTAGTTGTGTTTGTGGGTTGGTTTTGTCCCTGTTCAATCTGACATTATTGAAATCTAGAGATTCAATGAGGTTAAGAATTAACAAATTTGGATAACTGAGGTAAATTAAAGATTTAACCTGCTTTATTGTGCAGATCTGTTTATAGATCAACTGATGAAATAAACATTCAGAAATATCTTAGACTTTTCTGAGTTAGGTTTGATTGATAGATAGACAGACAGACAGATAGGCTTTGCTTGGAGAAGTTGTGGAGCTTGTGGATGCCCCATTCCTGGAAGTGTTCAAGGCCAGGTTGGAGGGAGCCCTAAGCAACCTGATCTAGTGAGTGGCATCCTTGCCCTTGGCAGGAGGGCTGGAACTAGATGATCTTTAAGGTCCCTCCCAATCATTCTGACAGTTGCACAGACATATATATGTATATAAAAATACTTTGAAAAGTTTGTCTTGTGCAGTTTCTTGCATAATTTTGCTGACCAAGAAGCTGAACTGTTTTATTCACATGGAAAACTTCTGTTTGATTCCATGATAATAAGAATAATGTCATGCTACAAGTACTGCTTAAAGAATATATGTGATTGGCACAGGTTTATATGTTTTCTGTAGCTTTTTATGACCACAGGGGTTTTTATGTGCATTTTATAAAGCTGTGCATTTCATAGACAACTTTTTAAAATCTTCTATTTTTTTTATTTAAAGGCAGATATCTTGGTTAAAAAAAAAAATCACATATCATAAGTTGAAACCAAGCTTTTTTCTGTGTGAGGGTAACACTGTAAATTATCATTTGACAATACATTTCATGTATTCTGTGAAAGGCGTGGATGATGTTAGCGTAGTGTCTAGTGAAGGGTTCCAAATCCCAAATTCACTACCTTGATTGGTGCTAATTGGCCCCTCCCTTGTTGGAGGGATCAGTAGAAAGGCCAAGGACTGAATAAGCATGAAGAATGAATTAGCCTCTTGCTCCTGGGGCAGAATCCTCCAGAACACACACGAGGCACCCATGCTCAACAGAATGTGGACTAATGATTGAGTTGAAAATGCTGCCAATCTTTTACTTTTTGGAAGAAGTACAGTTATTTATGAAAAAAAAAAAGGTTATAAAAGATAACTGAAAACCTACTGTGATTATTAGATTAACAGAATAATATTTTAATCTTTAAAATATATTAGAAAATATCCTGAGGATCTAGTAGCCAAGAAAGTACAGGAGAATGGAACAAAACTGCAGATTAACCTGACAGAGTGAAACATGTAGCATAAATAGCCACATGGATGAAGGACTTGTTTTTTAAAAGAGGAGGACTTATGTACATGATGACTGCCTATGCAGTTGTACACACATACCAAAAACAACGTGTGAAAACAAGTCAAAGTGTATTTTCTACCTCTAAACTTTTTTTCCCTATTAGCTTTGCCTTTCTTTCTGTAAAAGGAATATATATATATTTATGTATATCAGGTTGTGTTGTGGCACCAGTGTATGATAAAATATAGCAGTGATTACACCCAATATGATAAATACTGAGAGGATAACAGAAATCAACTAGCAATATATATGGGAATGTCATTGCTGTGGTTTCTCATACTGAACCTATCCTCTAAGACATTTGTGAGACCTTCCTGTGTGTGTTATGTTTCAGTGTTTTTGAGCTCTAAAATGTCAACAATTTGGATTTAGTCTTTCAGTGATGTTCTGTTCAATGGCCATACTTACTGGCTTTGAGTGGTCTTCACTGCTGTTTTAGAAGATCCTTGTAAAATCAGCTAACTGCATACATTGCAAAGTGGGAGAAAATACATTTGTTCAGACAACAGCTGCCTTTAAAGAGTGTTCAACTGAATATTTGTGGGCACCTCTCCTGTGCATTTGATGGACTGCATAACAGCCCCCTTCATAAGGTCTGTGCTGGCTTCCATTCCTGTAGTTGACTTAGTCTCATTAGAAATGTTTATTTCTTGTGTTTGATTAATAAATCTCCTTCCAGAGCACTGACTGTGTGAGTGGTAGTAGTAGAATGCTCTTACAAATCAGAGGGAAAGTTTGCCTGGATCCTTGAAACTTAGATCTCTCTCTCTCAGTTTCCCATTCACTCTTCTTCACCCAAGAGAAAGTCAGGAAGGATAAAAAGGTTTTGTGGTGTTACTCAGAAGTTAATGAACTGAACTAGCAAAGCCATTCTAAATTAACAGCCCTTTCTCACTTAAAGTGCCCTGCCTTTTGGTATCTCACATTGTATATCAGAGAAACTGCTAACTTGAGTGCATCAGTTCTCAGGGAACAGATCATCTGCCAGACATTGTCTCAGAGCACTTGGTTTCTCACATGTTTGAAACTTTGTACCTTGGGCCCCCTTACTGACATGCTGAACTGGAAGAAGAAAAAATGGTTGTTCTGGTTCTGACATCCCTCACTGGGCCCTGCAGAGACCTGTGCTTGTACAGCAGCTGGTACTTGTCAGTGCATTTGCTTTGCTGAATACTCTGCAATATAGACAGACACATGCAGCAGGGGAAGAGCTGTTTAAGCTCAAGGCTAGTGCTAGCACAAGAGTTAATTTGGAGTGATAAGAGGATTTCAGACTAGGAGATCTGTAGGTCTCGGGACCAGCTTCCCAGAAGGAGTTTTATGGGATACTTGTGGGTTGATTTGTATCTATAACCTGTCTTCACAATAGGAAGGGCCTCTGATGGGTATCTATCATTAAAAGTAGCCATATAATAGAAATGCTGTCTCCCTTGGCCAGGTTTCTGCATTGAGCTATAAGACAATATATGTCTTCTGGTTACTTCTATCTGATTAAAAGCTTCATTATTAATTCAGCTGCCTTCTTGAACACTGTCTAGGTTTTCAGACTGCTGTGGCAAGACTGCTGTCTTGTTCCAGGAGACAAGACTGTGTCACCGCATCCTGTGTCACCTTCATTGGCTAATTCACCTGATCTCTCCCAAATCCAGCTCTTCCTCTGTTCCTTCCCAGACTGCCTCTGCTTGTGTTTTCTATTCTCTGACCTTCTCCCTCCATTTTTTTTCCTGACAGGTTACTTGAGTTGTTTTACCTCTGGGGAATTGTCCCTCTCCTTTTATAATGGCAAATAGGGACAGGTCACAGGTGCTGTCTTTTTTTGCACATAAATATTTCCTCTGCTTCTGTTACACATCTAATCTCTATGCTAAACCTTTCCATTTATCACTGCAGCAAATGATGAACTTTAAAAGTTGTTCATTTAACTTCATCACTGGAGCCATCTGATCTCTCAAGTGAGTTCTCTATTGCTTTTCTTTTCAGCTTTTTTTTCCCTTCATTCTTGCTACTATATTTTAAAAAATCTCTTACCTTTTTTGAGCCTTATAGCATTATTAAATGCGCTTGTCTCTAAAGGATTTCCCTTTTTTTACCTTGTTGGAAGGAGCCTGCATGATGTGCATGTGCACAATAATTTTGTACTGTAAGAATTATGTTAGAGAGCTATTATGTTTTATTCTTTATCTTTCTTCTGTGTGGAGATGAGAGAAACAGAAGTTGGTATATGCAGGCATATATCTACACTTGATTAAATGAATTTTGAGGAAAACTAATAATTTCATTCATGTTTGGACCCACATAAAATACTGATCACAGTTAAAGAAAAAAGTCTAAAAATGGGAATTGCATAAGCAGCCTAATTTTCATTCTTCAAGTGAGGAAGTAGTCTGATTAGGGACTTGGTTACAGGAAGAAATAAAAGCTGTTTCTTGTGTATATCAGGGGATCTGGACAGAGTGTGAAGATTATGTAGTAGTTAAGCAGCAAGGAAGATGTAGTTTGGAGGTTTGAAGAAGTGCACAAATGCAGTTGCTGTCAGCATCTCTTCATAAGTCCTGATGGAGTGCTTTACTTGACACTTACATTGAGTCAGTTCCTGAGTGAGCAGCCTTAAGCCCATTACAGAGCTGTGCACTGTGTAACCAACTGGCTTCACTTTAGTTCTTCTTGATTTCTGCTATTGCTTAGAACAAACAAGAAACCTCTTGTCACACAGATGTGCACAGAGAAATGGCAAGGGATATATTTGAAATGTGTATATAAAAAGCTTTTTCACCTGTCTACTTAATTGTGTGGTATCTGAGTGATACCACTGTGAGTTGCCTCCTCACTCAGTGTCCTTACAAACTGCAGCTCAAGCAGGTGCTATCCTGAAAGGCAAACCCCAAAGTCTGCACACTCTCAGGCCTGTATGCAGAGATATCTGTTAGCCATTTCCTATTTGCCCTTCCAGAAGACAATTGCTCCCTGAAGGACACTGGAGCAACATCTGGCCTGTTTAGTTTAATGGGTTTTGTTCACATCTGCAATGGTCTGTTCTGAAGTGACCATAAATGTAGTAATGAGGAAGAAAGGCCTGTGGCATAGACAGCACTCATGTGTTCTGTTATCCCAATGCCTCCCAATTCAGATCACATAACATTGTTTTGACAACAATATTGGAGTTCTTAGTATACCATGCACAATTATTTTTGTGGGCTATTTATTTTGCAGTGTATATAACTCCTCATAAAAGCCAAATGTCATTAATGTAAAATGGTCATCAGTCACCTTTCCATGTTGCTTGGATCAGCAATTCTGCTGACTTCTGAACTGAAAAAGAAATGTGATAAGGACAGAGTGGTAGAGTGCTGGTCCTCAGATAAAAACAGAGTAATCGATTAATGCCTAAATGAGAAATACAGATAGGATGATAAAAAACAAGTTTAGGAAAGGAATTATTTACCAGAGAGTAATTAAAACAGGGGAAAAAAAGAGCTGATGTGTTGCAGTAATTAACACCTTTTACTGCCCATTGTTTCATCTAACAAATTCCTTCTGTCCCTCCTATTAGGCCTTTATTTTCTGTAACACCTGCCTTCTTGCCACCTGCATTTGAAAGAAAACAAGTTACAGTTTTCCATTTAATGCAGTATAGAAAAAAGGCTCTCTGGACTTACAAGCTCATGGGTTTGCTTGGGCACTGTTAGGTCTGCTGGTGCATACCACTGAAGTCAACCTGGAGAATAATAAATTTTGTTACATTCTTAACTTCTTTCATTCAAATGAAAGGGAAGTTAACATGGCTAGAACTGATATAAGATGCATTACAGTTATGGGACTGAAAGCAATAACAATTTTTTTTCTTGGAAATTAATTTCCTAAACAGACCTGTAAAGTTACATAAACAAATCTTTACTAAAATATATCCACAAAGATTCCTTTTCACACTGCAATATATTTAACCCACCTAATGTACAGGAAAAATACTGGGCATGCTAAAGAAAAATAAAATACACAAAAGAAATGCAAAATGTTGGTTTGAAAGATTTGTTATGGTATTTAAAGGTGTGAGATTAATTAGAATCAGAATGTTGCTTATATGCATTTGATATGCATTTGACTGAGTGCAACTCAGTCTTTGTCTTTAATCTTCCAGGATTTAGGTTCATAACTCCTTTGTACAGCTTTAAAAAGATGCCCTGTGTGCCACTCTGCAATTTTAGTTTGGAAAGCTGCTCCCTTTGCTTCAGTGTAATCTCTCTGAAGAACAGCACCTTTTATCTGGAACAACAGAGTCTGCAAACTGGCTGTGAGGCAGAGGCTGGAAATCACACCATCGTGTGAGCAGGGTTCATGTGTTAATATGCTGATCCACTGTGTCAGACACCAGCTTAGAACTGAATCTTGCCAAAAAGCACAGGTGAAGTATGCTTGGTGAGCTGAGTGCTGCCCTGGGTGAATAGAAATTCAGAGCTCAAAACCAGTTAATGCCAGCTGGGAGGAATAAGCAGAAGCAAATTTAGGCTGTAGGAAGGAAACACAGGAGCAAGGAATCATTACTTTTGCTTTTAAAGAGTGCTCTGAGAACGTCACGTAGGCAAGGAATTACGTAAGAGAGTTTGCTTTCATCTACCCACACAAAATTTTGCCTGTGGGTGCACATGAGGATTTAAATCTCTGTGCAGTGTTCAGAACTCTTTACCTCTCGAAATTAAATGCAATGGAAGTTTTGAGCCAGGTCTTTGTACTGCCATAATTTCCTGATCTGAGAAACAGGACACAGTCTCAAGTCAGAAACTTATCTTTTTACTCTTTAGTCCCTTGTTTCATTTAAAACCAATATTTAAATGTGTTTGTGAAAGAGCAAGAATAGTAGAGGGACAAAGAGCTTGGAGTGCCTAGCTGGATCCTTTGGAATTTCAGATCATTCAGACACATAATGAGTGATTTGTTAGTTGCTAACTAGATTTCATCTGTACTTTGATTGTGTTGAGGCTGCTTTACAGATTCATTTACACACAGCTTACATCAGCAGGAGGCTGATCTGTGTAAGGTCCAGGTATCTTTATATATACATATATACTACTATTTCTTTGTGCAGGCTGTTCCAATGCTTGATAATCCTTTCAGGGAATAAAATTTTCCTGATACTCAGTCAAACCCCCCTCTTGGCACATTTCCTCTTGTCCAGTTGCATGTTACTGGAGAAGAGGCTGCCCCCACACAACTGAATTTGAAGTCATTATAGAGAGCAATAAAGTCCCTCTTAGGCCTTCTTTTCTCCAGACTAAGCAACCCCAGCTCCCTCAGCCACTGCTCACAGGACTTGTGTTCCAGATGCTTCACCAGCACCTTGTCTGGACTCGCTGCTCAGTGACTTTCTTGCAGTGAGGGGCCAAAGCTGTGTGTGCCTTGTGGTGTCCCTCTAAGAAAAGCCAGGCATATGTGTCAACACATCATAGCAATGGTAACAGTGAGACTTTGATTTTCACCTTCTACCTTAGCTGCCCAAACTTGCTCTTTAAGGCTGCATCCTTGGCCATATCATCTCCCATGAGCCCAGCAAGCTAGAGGAATAAAAATACATGACCGGCTTGATCCTGAAAAAGAGACGCTTGCTTGGATTTCTGCATGTTTCCCTGACAGGTGCAAAGGCACACCAAAAACCTCTGCATGTTCTGGGGCCAGACAGTGCCTGAGAAGAGTGAAGAGAACAACCTTCCACTGCAGTGCCTGCATCTGTAGCATCTCCTGCCACTGCCATTTGATTGCCAGGCCTGTCTCCAAGAGCTTTATTCTGGAGTAAGGATCTGCTGCAAATCACTGCACCAATCTGTGCAGTTTGGTACTAAGCACTTGGTATGTTGTTTTCTAGGCATGGCTGTGGGTGACACTGGGTGGACAGAGCTGCCTTACTATCTCATTCCTCTCTTCTGGAGCCAGGCCTTCCAAAGGGCTTCTCCCATTGCATACCTGGAGTAGCACTGAGCCTGGGGGCTTTTGTTAATTTTTTGATTAAACGTTGTGAAAAAACTATGTGTTTGTATAAATGTGTATGTAAATATATTTTCTTCAGAATGCTGTACCTTTTTTAGGTCTGAGAAACCCACACAAATAGCAGATTTTATAGGTAACTTTGCCACTTATTTTCTTTCCCCTTAAAGGCACTTCAGCCCTGGCTTTGAAAGTTTATGTAGGCTGGGAGACAAAAACTGTGACTAGATTAGGAATCACTGAGGGTCTCATAACTGGAAAGATACTTCCCATAGGCTTAGATCCCATACTGGAATGAGTTCAGTATATAGTTAGTATTGAATACTCAGGGAGATAAATGAATTAAAGCTTTTTTTTACTGCCTATAACATGCCACTTTTTTCTATGGTCATTTCTCAGTTGTTAACTATATTGCATGTACCTTGATTGAATTATAAAATGGTAATATGAGTTTTGCAGTTTAATGCCATAATTTATATTTTTGAATATTCATTTATGTAAAAATTGCTCCTTATCTTGCAGTAAGATTGCTGAACTTTGAACAATTCTGAAACCTCTAATGAGGTTAAACTTAAAGAACTTAGAATTCTGGTAAGGGTAACCTTTCAGGAAGTTTCACAATGAGGTGAAACTGCAGGGATGGAGTATGAACCTGGAGAAGTTGTTTTAAGGGAGGTGCTGGAATAATAATATTCCTGATGAGTTTTTGATGGTGGTCTGGTGATAGCTTTATAATAGATATTTTAAAGTAATATGCAATTTTGTTTTAATAGAGTATTTTTATGTCTATAGCTATTGGTATATTGTAACTGCTTATCACAGCCACAATGTACATGCCAGGAACAATCCCATTTTTTTTTTTAAGTACTGTAAAGTATTGCAGAACTGAACAATAAAGTCATGTAACTCTGACCTGTGTTTCCTATTCAGAAGCATGCAATGGTGTATGGAATGCCTGTCATAGAAGAGCTCGTTAGTGTGTATGAGAACAATGCACACATGTCTCAACTTGGAAGAAATAAACCCTGCATATTAGTAATCCAAACACTTTTTTCAAACCCCTGGACTTGTTCATAATTCACAGATTGCAACTTTTTCATGTACTTGTGGAATAAACAATGCACCCTCTTAAAGGCACAGACAATAAAGAACTTCTGCAACTCATGATTTTACATAGGTTCAAGCTAACTCAAAGAACTGAATATAAAATGTAGTATTTGGGGACTCTATATGTTTGTGACAATGGAGGAATTATTGAAAATGGATAGATTATAGACTCTTTTATCTGTTTGGGTTTTTTTTTCAAATTGCTGTGCAGTCTTGGAATAAACTGGATTGGGGTGATTCAGAGTGGGTTATTAATATAAGTTGCAACTATTATTAACTTAATATAGCTGTGGAATATAGAATTCCACAGCTTTTAGAGATCAAAATAGAACAGTTTATTTGTGCTAAAGAATAATTTACAGTAAAGACTTTGTTCAGTGAGTTATTTCTTACTAGATTGGCCAACTGATTGTTTGCCTTCAAAAATTTTGTTGTTTGATGTTAGCAAATATTTCTTGGCTAGTAGCACTTATTCAAGTAAGATATACCATTTACTCATTGGAATATCTGACTGCCTGCTGGCATTTTTTTTTCCTGTGTTATGTGCTCTGAGCTGTTTATAAAATCAGGCAAAGAAAGATGAAATACATCCTGTATTAGGGGAGTCCCTTGTACATGCATAATTTGCATGGCATGTATCTCTTAACAGATGCAGCAGAGTATAGGTGTCCTAATTGCAATCACTCAAGTTTATTAATTCAATATATATTTTGCAGGTTGACTTGTATTCATGGTAGAGAAACATGTACTTGTACACTCCATTACAAGTTGTGGTAGACATGCCTGAAAGGAGAATAAACACATAAACAAAAATCAGGTTTTGAAATAGCAATGAAAAAGAATATTCTTTTACTATTTGATCAGTATTATTGCTTAATAAAATGTGTGATGTTACAATATTGAAAAAGTCCTTGCAAAGTGAATGGTCACATCAGCTTTTGAATTGTCTGCTGAAGCACTGTGCTGCCAAAATAATCGATTTTCCTAGACTCAAGAATAAGTTCACTTTCACTCAGAACCAAGGCCCACCATGCAAAATGTGCTAAACCAGAATGCAAAGTTAAAAGGACATTGTGTTGCTCAGCTATGAGCTGAGTTCAAAAATGCACAACAAGAAATTATTTCAGTTTGAAGAGACTTCTGTGGTAGAATGTGGAACCTGCAGTGTCAGTCACTGGTTTCTTTGTCAAGCAACAGTAATCTCAGTGTGTCATGCCAGGGGAAGAGAAAAGGATGTGTATCATATCCAGGCAAAATGTGGAGCACAGGTTGTTGAGTTTTTCAGTGCTGTTGTAACACTCATGAAATGCCTGAGTTCACAAGAAAACACTATTGCAGTCATATATTCTGTCTGTATGGGATACCACAGTGATCTTGTGTAATTCAGGCTGAGGAAGGATGTTCCTGCATGTAATTCCATGGACTATAGGCAGAAGAAGCCAAATGAAATCAGTACCATGACCCAGAATTGTGCAAACTGCCAGGTACTACTGCTCTTCTGTGCTGAAGAATGCAACTGCCATTTTCAGTGCTCCATTTTGATGAATTGGTAGAAGTGCCTTTAAAGGCCTATTTTCCCTGTATTGAGGCAAATATATAATTTACTGAGAACACAAGGTGAACAATATTCTCTCACGGAAAATTCAAAAGCTTTCATGGGCTGTACCTACTAGAATGTGTACTTGCTTTTTTTCATTATACCCATTCATACTGATAATGAATTGAAGTGCTTCTTAGATTGTATCTGGAAGGAATGAATTGAAGTGCTTCTTAGATTGTATCTGGAAGGATTTGATCACAAGAACATAAACTGAGATTATGTGCCCCAGGAGTGGGTTAAGATTACACTTTGTGTAGCTAGCGATGCCAAAACGTACAGCTGTTTGTGAAGAGTGGTATGTAATCAGAAAAGCAAATCTGTTCCATCAGCTAAGTTTTTTGTTAAGATATTTAGTAGAAGCTTTAGAGCTGGGAGTAGCTGTTCACCTCAATTAATAGACTATTAGCCTATTAACCATATGTATGTGTATGTATTTGTGTGTAAACAGCATTTGGGCATTTTTTCTTTCTCCTCTTCCTTCTGATTTTCTGTCTTCCCACCACTTTCCTATCTGGCTTACTTTTGAATTGGAAGCCTTTTGCTTCTGTCCTCTTTAATGACCTCCCTCCTCTCTCCCAAGAAGGTGTATAATTTAGAAGCTGCTGCTTCTCTGCACCTGATCTCATAGGACCCTCAGTAACACCAGAAAAAGGGAGTGATGGAAACAGTTTTGGCATTGTATTTTAGTAAATGTATTGTGCCAGGGAGGGAGGAGAAAATCCATTCCAGCATGCCTGTTTGGAGGTGAGAAGTGGGAGGAGGATGAAGAAGAGGGAAGTTTTTATGCTCTGACTTGAGAAGATTGTTGTGAACACACTACAGGGACAGGAAAAAAAAAGGGAAGAAAAAACATCTGTAATCCTAGATTTTACTCTTTTTAGCCTTACAAAATTGCAGAGGAAGTGTGGATCCTTTTTTAAATTCCAGGAGGAGCTCTGGAACTATGATCCTTTTCTTTAACTCACCTTATTTGGAGCAGGAGTGTCAAACTTATTCTTCTAGAAGAGCTAGGGGTTCCACCCATGCGACTTCACTACTTGCCTTATGTGTCTTTAGGTGTTATGCAGCACAAAAAGTAAAGTAAAAGGTTGAGCCTGGGAAAAAATATTGCATGTTCTAGCTGCACCACAGTGCTTTGCAATGTTGCATTTAAATTTGAAGTACAGGTTATTGACTTTGTAGATTGACACCGTGGTGTTGTACAGGGACTGTGTTTAAAGCTGTAGATAACAAAATGTTGATTACAGTTTCAGCTTTCTAACATCCTTGGGCCAAATTCTGCCCTAATTTAACCCTTCTAATTCTCCTGGTATTGCCTGGGTTGAAAATGAGAGCAGAGTGTCTGTTCCAGTTTCACTTCCTGCCCTACTTAGCAAATATCAACCATGTATTTAGTGATACTGTGTGTCTGACACGCATACACATATCAAAAATTTCAGTGAATGCTGACATTCTAACAGGAATGACATGAACCATTTGGTTAGTTTGTGCATAAACACATCTGCTTTGTTTACATCTCTTTTTTTTTTTTTTGGTGTATTGACTGAATGAGTAAGGAAATTGTTGAGGGAAAGTCAGACAGGGAGACCCAAGCTGAATTTAAAAGAATCCAGTTGGATAGACTGAGCTTTTCTTGGCTATTCATGATTTATTTATTTATTATGAAAGAAAGTTAGTCTGTACCTCTTATATGACTTGTAGGCAGCTGAATTCAGTTCTGTCTGTGGACTTTACTGGAACATTGATAATCCAGTAATAAAGACTGAATTGCCTAAATGCCCTATGCCTGCCACTCAGACTGATTCTCTGTAGCGCAAAATTAATTCTAAAGAGCAAATGTGATATCTGCATGGAATAAAAAAATAAATGTTCTTTTCCTTCTTTCTTTTAAAATATATCTTCAGTTTTTCCGGTTTTATTTGTAAATGTCTTGCAAATTCGGAAATTCAAAACTTCAGGGATCAAAGGAAGTCTTGGGTCTAAAAACTCCTAATTATTTGTTAGAAAACAAATAACAAAAAACAATATTGCATGAATCATGCAATATTGAGTAGAATTAACAAGAATATAGGGGTCTGTATCTGTCAGGTGCTGAAACTGAGCATTTGCTTCCTTGCCTGTTCTGGAGAATTGTTTTGCCTTGTTTATAAATATAGCTTCAACAGGAAGGAACCATGATCTCTTGAAAGCATGATATTTCAGTGAGAATGAGATAAAATCTTTACTTCATCTACTTGAAAGGCATCACTTTAGCAACAAAATGTAAAACCATACAGGTTATTAGACTTACACATTGTTTACTTAAGTAAGTCTTACCAATTTTTTCAGTACTTGAGAAGTAGTAGGTATGATAGAAGTGTTATGTATATCCTTTTGATGCTGAAAAAGCTTGTTGCTTTGCAATCCTTGTGGGAATTTCAATGCAGCATTACAGAGTCACAGAATCTATTAGGTTGGAAAAGACTTTTGAGATCATTGAGTCCAACCTATGACCCACCACTACCTTGTCAATTAGACACTGAGTGCCACATCCAATCTTTTCTTAAACACCTCCAGGGATGATGACTCCACCACCTCCCTGGGCAGCCCATTCCAATGCCCAGTCACCCCTTCTGTGAAGAAATTCCCAATATCCAACCTAAACATTTCCTGGTGCAGCTTAAGACTGTGTCCTCTTGTCCTGTCACTGTTTGCCTGGGAGAAGAGACTGATCCCTGCCTGGCTACAAGCTCTTTTCAGGCAGTTGTAGAGAGTGATAAGGTCTCCCCCGAGCTTTTTCTTCTCCAGGCTGAGTAAGACCATCTTCCTCAACCACTCCTCTTAAATCTCATGCTCCAAACCCTTCACCAGCCTTGTTGCCCTTCTCTGGACATGCTCCAGCATCTCAACATCATTAATAGATTCAGAGGCCCAGAACTGGACACAGCACTCAAGGTGCAGCTTCACTGGTATGGGGAAGTACTTCCCCACACTTCCCCAAGTACAGGGGAAGAATGACTTCCCTGCTCCTGCTGGCCACACTATTCCTGATAGAGGCCAAGATGCCTTTGGCCTTCTTGTGCACCTGGGCACACTGCTGGCTCAGGTTCAGCTGCTGTCAGTCAGTACCCCCAGGTCCCTTTTTGCCTGGCCACTCTCCAGCCACTCAATCCCCAGCCTGTAATGCTGCAGAGGGTTGTTATGACCAAAGTGCAGGACCTGTAATTTGGACTTGTTAAACCTCATGTTGTTGGATTCAGCCCTTTGATCCAGCCTATCCAGCTCCCTCTTACCCTTCAGCAGATTGACACTTGCACCCAACTTGGTGTCATCTGCAAATTTACTAATGAAAGACTTGATCCCCCTCATCCAGATCAACAGTAAAGGTATTAAATGGGACTGGGCCCAATACTGGTCCCTGGAGGACATCACCAGTGACTGGCCACCGCCTGAATGTGGCACCATCCACTGCCACTCTCTGGGCTCGGCCCTCCATCCAGTTCCTAACCCAGCCAAGAGTGCTCCTATCCAAGCCATGTGCTGCCAGCTTTTCCAGGAGTGTGCTCTGGGAGGCAGTGTCAAAGGCTTTGCTGAAGTCCAGGTAGACACAGCCTTTCCCACATCCACCAGAGGGGTCACCTGGTCATAAAAGGAGATCAGGTTTGTCAGACTGTACCTGCCCCTCCTAAATCTGTGCTGGCTGGGTCTGATACCCTGGCCATTCTGTAGGTGTGGTGTGATGGCACTCAAGATGATCTGCTCCATAACCTTGTTAGATTCCAGCTTTCCTGAATCCTCTTTCCAGCTCTTGTGGATGAGTACACATTGTCCAGGTTCCAGTCATCTGGGACCTTCCTGGTTAGCCAGGACTGCTGATAAATGATGGGGAGTGGCTTGGTGAGCTCTCCCACCAGCTCCCTCATCACCCTGGGATGGATCCTATACTTAGGATATATACAGAGGATATATATCCTATACTTTCGATCCATCCTCATAGGATGGATCCTCTGTTTCCATAGACTTGTGAGCATCTGTGTGTCTCAGCAGTTCACTAGCTGCTTCATCCTGTATTACAGGGGGGCTGTTCTGCTCTCCCTCCATATCTGCCAGCTCAGGAGGCCAGTTGTTCTGAGGACCACCTGCTTTATTGAAAACTGAGGTAAAGAAGGTGTTAAGTACCTTGGCCTTTTCCTCATCTTTGGTGACTGTATTCCCTCCTGTATCCAATAAAGAGTGGAGATTGTCCTTCCCCTTGTTTTGCTGTTAATTTATTTATAAAAACATTTTTATTATCCTTTTCAGAAGCGGTCAGATTAAGTGCTAATTGACCTTTTGCCTCTCTAATTTTCTTTCTTCATGACCCAGCAACATCCTTAAACACTTCCTGAATGACCTGCCCCTTTTTCCAAGGGTGATATACCCTCCTTTTTTGCCTGCAAAAGGCAGTTCTTGCTCTGCACTTAGCATATATGGATTACTTCTGAACTGGGTTTCTCCAAAAATTTTTTGGTACTGACCTGGCATGGCATGTATTGCTGGCTACAGAATAAAACAATATTCTGTGTGAGTTGACCTAACAGTTAATTGTGTTTACATCCTTTAAAATAGAACCTTGGTTAAATGTGTGAAATAAGGTAAATTCTGTTTATGCATTTATTTCCTGGCTTTAAATATTGTCCAAATAATACTTATTGTGTTTGGACCAGCATTTTCTCCTCAGTTGTGCAACATACTGAAAGTGAAACTTATTTAAGCTGTCTAATTACAATATCATACCAGATATCATTATTTTTCATAATCATAACAGTGTTTAGTAATGAATTAAGGCCTTAGTTCAGGAAAAAAATCTGTAGCTGAGTAGCTCTCTACAGTGCTTAGCAGGAGAAAGTATGTCCAAATGGGTAGAGAAAAATGCATTTTAATGCAGAGAAGTATTGAAACACCAATGCTCATTCATATAGAATGATAAATTAGCCTTTCAGTATGTAGGTTGCTAAAAAATGAATGGAGCAATAGGAATAGTAACTGCTTAAAAAAAAGAAACAAAAACCCAAACTCTTTCCAGATTAAAGTGTCAAAGGCAAGAAAATGCTGGAGATCAGGAAAGGTGTGTGGACACATACACACACACACTTGGACTCTATAGAGAGAAAAGGAATTTTGTCTTTTTTATAAGAGTCTGTTTCTGTGCTCTTTTCTAAACTCAAGTAATCTTTTATTAGTTCAGTCCATATCACACTTTCCAATCTGTGTAAAAAGAAGTCTTCAATACACAAATGCCAGAGTGCACAATTTATCTTTCACCTCACCTGTGAAATGCCAGCCACCATATACTAATTGAATTAAATGTCCTCAGAGGAGATGAGCCAAAATGTTGGCAAGCCTACAGCTGGACTGGAAGCTCCAGACAGAGACAAAACTGGGGTAGATCTGTATTGCAATCACAGTACAAATCATGATGAGATACTGTAGTGAAACATAGAGATGTTTTATCTTTAAACCATAGCTAGGCTAGTTCAGACACCGAAAGAAAGGAGTGGGGTGTGGGCTGCATGCCATGTTCTTCTTCAGTATTGTGAACATACTTTGGATGACAGGCAAGATCACAGCCTCAAAAATTATTTTTATTTATTTATTACTGCTTCCTTAGGAAAAAAACCTTGTGCAAGAAATCATAAGAAATTGTCAGTACAATACAGTAAATTAGAAAGAACTCAGGTCCTGAGAATCACATGGCAATCACCAACAGATATTAATAAAGGGGAGGGGGTTGGTGTGCATACAAACTCATCACACTTTGCCTTTTTAGCTAAGCTGCATTGTCATTATGTAAGGAAATATAGAGGATATATTAAATATCTTAGATAAATTATGCAATTAAAGGCAAAAAGTGAAGCATTCAGTGATGTTCCTCCTTTTGCACATATGCACATATGCATCCCGCAGATGTTTAGAAAAGAGCTTGGCTTTTGTTTCCCTAGCAGCATTAGCTCAAATGTATCAGTATCAGTTAAAAGGAATCTGTTATGTTGAAGCTTAGAGTCTCTAAGGAAACTGAACCCTTGGGTTATGCTATTTCTTCCCCAAGCAGGATCCCTACGTCCTTAGAGTTATCTGTGCTGCAGATGTCTCTTCTCTTTGGTACTTGTGTTAATGAGCCACTGTGGACTGCATTTCCCCATTATTCAGTCTCTGTTTTGAAGTGGGGATCTGCCAGAACAGCAGCTTGTCCAGACTATTTGCTAAGTCTTCCTTCATTTGACTTCTGCTTCTTTCACCTCCATCAGAATGGAGGCACCCTGTGGGATCCTCTTTCATGGTTTTTCTTTCTCAGATTTGAATTTTAAAGTGTATCTTTTTAACTGTGTTATACTGCTTCTTCCTTGTACTTATTGCAATATTTTCCTCTAAGAAATGGGAATAAGAGGGTTCAGTTGAACATCAAAACTTTCTATGACCACTGCAGCTTCAGTTAATAGTCACCTGCCTCTTTGCTTTTGTCCCCTAGCCTTTTCTTCATCACATTAACATGCATCACTGTACTTTGAAAGTCTTTCATAAAATACACTCTTCTTCTCTGTCATCTCAGGTTTATTAGTGAGCTGATTCTTTTCTGCAAGCTCTCTTTAAGTCTTGACTACATGGAAGCATATAGGAAGCATATAGGCATTTTCTTCTGTGCTTCTCCTTCATTTTGAAAGCACTACCCTAATATTATCTTAGTTTTCTCTATTATTCCCCTCCAAATCCTTCTTTAAACATCTCTTTTGTTGTGGTGCCTGCAGAATCTTCCATTTCATCCTTCTGAGCTAGACAGATGCTGTTCACTTTTTATTTTCTTTGCTAGAGTGCTTCAAAATCAGTCCTAAGGTATTTCTGGAGAGCTTCTGATTCTTGTTTGGAAACTTGACATGTTTTATAATTAAGTGTTTTATGCACTGAGGTGAAAATCGGCCCCACACAGAGAGCAGGCTAAATGTGCATCATTTAGATGCCAGAAATGCATTAGAGTGAATGACCAATGCTACAACAAATGTTAAATTCTCACATTTTAAATGCATGTAGGTCTAACAGGCTGCTATGGCTACTGACCCAAGGGATTTTGGCTATGGACAGCTCATTTCAGTACTGTAGATGGATTTTAGAAAATTCTAAAAGTCCAAAGTAAAGTAACTAAAAATTTTAGTTACCCTAAAAGTATCAGCTTCTTTGAATACAGAGGTAGTGATACCTACAAGATTCACATTTTTTTAAAGAATCTCCCCATATAATGGATTTGCATCTGATTAATGGACAGAGACCAAAATTTAATTCCACGCTGAAGCAGTAGAAACCTTGCTGGATGCAGTGAACAATACCTGGATCTCATTCCTGGAGTTTCATACACTACTGTGGTTTTTTAAGTCTTAGAAACATAGAGTGGTTAGGGTTGAAAGGGACCTTAAAGATCATCTAGTTCCACCATCCCTTTCATGAGCAGAGGCACCTTCCACTAGACCAGGTTCCTCAGTGCCCTATCCAGCCCAGCCTTGAACACTTCCAGGGATGGGGCATCCACACCTTCTCTGGGCAACCTGTTCCAGTGGCTCAACATCCTCTAAGCAGATAATTTCTTCTATATATCTATCCTAAATTTTCCCCCTTTCAGTTTGTACCTGTTGCTCCTGTTGGTCCTTGTCGTATCACTGCAGTTCCTGATGAAGAGTCCCTCTCTGGTTTGCCTGTAGGCTTCTTCAGATACTGGAAGGTTCCTGTGGGGTGTCCACTCAACCTTCTCTTTTCCAGGCTGAGCAGCCCCAACTTTCTCCATCTGTCCTCATAGAGAAGGTACTCCAGTTCTGTTACCAGCTTTGTGCACCTGCTCTGAATTGTCTCCATCAGTTTCCTGTCTTGTTTTGGGAGCAACAGAACTGCATGCAGCACTCCAGATGGATTCTCACAAGAACAGAGTAGGGCAAGAGAATCACCTCCCTTGACCTGCTGATAATGCTGCATTTTATGTGGCCCAACATATGAAGACAGACTAATGCAATTTCGTATTTCACACCAAACTTCTACTTTTTTTGTTTGTTTCTTTGTTTTTGAATCTCTTAAAAAGCTGGGATAATAATTTGAATTAAAGCATACCACAGGAGGCCTGCTTGGATGTGTTCTGCTGCTGTTTACTGTGTGAATATGCATGTCACTGCAGGGCAGTCTGCTTCCCCATTCAGCACTGCGTCCCACCAGGCTACCAGTAATGCTGTGCTACTTGCCTGCTACCTCCAAATCATGATTCACAGTAGGAAGGTGAGACTGGTACAAATTATTCTCTGTCTGTAGAACCAAAGGGCTCTATTAAATGAAGCTCCATCAAGGTGCAGAATCTTCCCATTTATTTTTCAAAAATTACACTGTGGATTTTTTTTTGACTAATGCTTAAAAATTAGCGGAGTCAGTAATGATAGATGCAGGCTACCTTAATGACAGATTTTCATGCTTGCAGGATTTGATTGTATTTTTAAAAAACCACAGTAACGTTGTGGCATTTTGCTGTAGATTTTGAACACTACCATAGTCCATAGGAATGTTAGTTTTGTGGCCTTAAACCTGGGAGATTTGGGGTTTATTTGAGTACTAGGAATTTTATGCTATCTTGCAACTTAAAATTTCTGTTGTGGTATTTTTTTCTGTGTTTTGAAGCTGTGTTTATTTAGTTCATAACTAAAAGTAGCAATTAAATGTGAAAAAATAGATTAATACAGAAAATAGATGGACCCTGCTGGTCACAAGCTATGCAGAAGACAGTAATAGAGAAACATGTTGCCACTGAGATGAGCTCAGTTGGTGAGAGCGTGGTGCTAATAGCCCCAAGATCATGGGTTTCATCCACTTATGGCCATTCACTTAAGAGGGACTTGATGATCCTTGTGGGTCCCTTCCAACTCAGAATATTCTGTGATTCTGATTCTAAGGGAAAAGCAGTGCATGTGATATTTCATGTTCCCAAAGAAGTGGCAAGGACAGCTTCGTGCTTTCCTATTGCCTTGCAGAGAGAATTGGAAAATCAACTGTTCTTATGTGGTAACAAATGTATAAGCCCATTTCCTTGATGTAGCTTTTCTGGATATAAGCAGGCACAATTTTATATATGTCTCATTTATTCAGTCACCATGCAGACTCTAAAATGGATCCTAGCCAAGTTGGCAAGGTACAAAGCAGTGAGTGCCTATATTTTCAAAACTAGAACTGAGACCCAAGGTTGTAAAGAAACGCAAACATACACACAAACAGAAACAGAAAAAAGAGAGACATTTTGTGTACCCTTGGCACAAATCAGATTTGTGGCAGTTTGAAGGTGAAGTTGAAAGCAGATACAAAGAAACATTAATACTTTTAATTGGCCATTTAAGTTTTCAATGAATCATCAAAGTTGTAAGAGACCATCAAGATCATCCAGCCAAACTGTCAGCCCAGCACCACCATAATCCTTCATCAACCATTTCCCCAAGTGCCACATCCAGACACCATTTGAGCACTTCCAGAGATGGTGACTCCACCACCTCCTTGGGCAACTTACTCCAATTTCTAACCCCACTTTCACTGAAAATTTTTGTCTAATGTCTAATCTGAACCTCCCGTTGCTCAGCTTAAGGTAATTGTCTCTCATCCTGTCACCTGAGATGTGAAAGGAGAGACCAACTCACACCTCAATACAGCCTCCTTTCAGGTAGTTGTAGAGACCAGTGAGGTCTCCCTTGAGCCTCCTTTTTCCCAGGGTAAATAATCCCCCCTTCCTCAGACTCTTCTCATAAGATTTTGCTCCAGATGCTTCACTGTCTTCATTCTCTGTAGATTTGTGAGGGAAGACAAAGCACTTTACTGTTTTCTTGAAATTGCTCTAAAGAGAGAGAAAAAAAAGTACAATGTATTGTTCACAGACCAGTTATGAGAATTATTAAAGAAGTATTTTTAGAGGACAATTCTAAATATATACACTGGTGAAAATGTTCTGCCACTGGCTTTGATTTCCAGCTGAATGTTGGCATGTTCAATGTGACTTGATTTCTGTACTGAACTAGCCATAACTTGAGTGAGTTTTTTGGGCAATGCACTGTTACACCTTTACCTTTATTATGTGAATTGTCTCAAAGTGACTTTTTTAGAAAGAACTATATTTTCTGATTCTTACTCAAGCTTTCATTTAATGCTAATCATCTAAAGCCTTAGACCTCTGTCGTAATATAGGCCCATAATGGTATCTCTCTCCAGTCTCTGTAAAGAAAACTTAGATGACTCTTCCTGTGGAGTTCACCAGAGACCCAGCTTAGTGACATGCATGGTCTGAGGACATAAATGAGTCAAGCTTAGTGTGGAGAGCTATCTTGCTTTAGGTCAGATCAGTTGGGAAATATTCAAGACCTTCCTTGCTTCTGAAGTATAGATACCAATCTGTGTTATCCTTAAAGTACTTTAGCCTGAATATCTGCCTCTTAGAGATCCATTGCTTTATTAGGGGACATGAATAAAGGCTGCAAAGTCTGCATGAAAAGTGGCAGAGAAAGAAAATAAATCCTGGGAATTAAATTGTGTTAAGTGTCTCTGAAATTAGGAAAAGTCTAGATCAGATTTAATCCAAATGTATATTAGATCAGCTTGGGATAGGGTTTAATCTCTTGTTGCAGATTTACTGAGTAGGAAATTAAACAGCTGCTGGATGCTGCAGACAGGTGTTTGCAGAAAGTTTGCTTTTGCACATTTACCACATACCAATTAACACTCACATGTGGTTGCACTCTCCAGCCTGCCTCTCTCTATGCTTCCTGGTTTTTAAATGATCCCCACATAATTCAGTTACGCAAGGAAGACGTGCTCTTCTCTGCCTTTTTAGAGGCATAGGATTGAAAGAAGCCAAAGAAGGTGACTGTGTGTAAGAAGACATTCCACCAGCTAATTAAAATGCAAACAGAGTGGCCCTAGATAAAGAAAAATGTTCATTTGTAGAGTAGGGATTATACTGCAATTTGAATGAGTTCTGTTACTATTTCTTTATGATAGATTCCACCTAGTAAAGAAAATATGTAGGAAAGCTTGAGAAGTGGTTTACCTTTGGCCAAAGGCAGAGGTAGCCTTTGTGGAAGAACAAAACAGCCAGTTATGCACAGAGGTATTTTCTGATGTAAGCCAAAACAGACTGACTGCTCTTTTTAATTTCAGTCAACTAAAGTGAAATTAGGCTTCCTGTTGTTTTTGTTTGTCTTCTTTGAGCAGAGTCCAGGACTGGAGATTAAATCCCTGCAACAAATATTGGCAAACTCCAGGGTCAAGCTCCTGTCTTTTTCATTTATTATGAATGAGTGTTTGTAAGATCTTGCAATCATATTGTTTAAGGATTGGATTTAATCTTTAAATTATTTTTAATTAATTGATCCTGAATATATTTACTTGCAACGAGGTTAATTAGTAAATATAGAAGAACATAGGAATATGTACCTACATCTACCAAAGCTCAGTATTAGTATGTCCTGAATTTCTCTGGAATTCACATTTAGTGCTTCTCTTTTTTTTTGTCATTTCCTTTGCCCTATTATCTAATTCTGTGTGCGAAGTATTTGAAAGTCTGTGGTCTTCAGATTTCTGGCAGGTAGGTGTTAGTATGTGCTCTTGCACTCCCAGTGCTTCTGTTTTAATTGCAGTCCCTGTTCCCCTGCAGCACGCTCTTGCTGACAGCAGGATCAGCTGGTGATGCTGGGCAGTGCTATTATGGCAGAACTCCTCACTGTGTTACTCCTGTGCTGACTGCCAAACAGGCAGAATTTTTAGAGCCATGTTAATTCCTTCCCAAGCTCTACAAAGGCATTTGTAGAAGATGTGTGGGGTTGTATCTCTGGCAAAGCTCACCAGTGAAGGAGGGAACCCAGCAGTTTCATTGTGAAGGTGGCCTTGCATACAGATATTGTGCTGGTGTGCTACCAGACAGTGCTGTGAGCACCTACCCCGTGTCCTCCATGCAGAGCAGCTCATACTATTTCACAACAAGCATCAGTTAAAAGTGAAGATAAAAAATGTTTTCAAAGATATCATTTACAGGAGTTGACTTGGGGAGATAAACGGGAAGAAATTACAAACAGCAGCAGCAGAAATAAAAGTGCAACTTCTAACTGCGAGAGAAGTTTTCATCCTTAGAGGGCTAGAGGACTTCCCTACTCAAGAATATTACATGAATTGCTTTAGGAAAAAGGGGTTTACAGATGTCAGGGGCTCTTATACCCTGCTGCTGATGTGGCATCGCATTTTCTATGAAGTATAGATGGAAATAAAGGTTTCTATTTGTGACTATAATATGGGCTCTTGCATACAAAAAGAACAAGGCTGTAATCATTAGGCATCAGAAAACATCAAAACCACCAATTTGTGAACTTCCTTACCTAGAAAATAAGTCAGTTTCCCCTATATATATCACTAGTACATAAATGCTTATGTTCCTTTTCTTGAGCTTGTTGGCTGTTACTGGCTACAATAAAAAAACTTCTAAGTTTGGGGGCATGCCAGATCAGATTTTCCTAGCTTGCTTATAGCACCACTTAAGGTTGTAAAATGTATCTTCTTCTTTTGCCTTCTGCCTTACCTATATGCATGGAAAATATTTCTTGTGCATGAGGACAGAAAGGCATTGAAAAATGAGTGTGCACACACATGCATGTGGTTTCATAAAGATTCTAATCAATCATTGCTGCTGCTTTTGCTGTGCTCCTCCGTGGTAATAAGAGCCACCGCATAGCTTTCGTCATGCTGCTCAGTGCATTCAGACATTCAAATGCATCATTCTTTTGTAAAATATGAGTAAGTAAAAGGGCATCTCAGGTAATAGCACTGGAAGTGCAGATAGGAATTCTTCACCTTCAGTGTGGATTTGTTACTGGATGCCAAACTGTTGCTTTGGTGACAGTGAAATTTGTTCCACTAGTTGAAATTTGTTTCATCATGCAGGTTCAGAGCCTGCTTTTTAGTTGGCTTTCTCTGTGCAAGTTGGTCTCCTAATCATACAGATCACAGATAATTGTTCCCACCACCTCTCTCTGTAGCATCTTTGAAATGGTTTTCTTCTCTCTCATTTGAATATGGGCTTTTTTTTAAGTTAGAGACCACATGTGAAAAAAGGGATACAGAAAATTAAGTAATTGATTAAATAAGTAAATTGCTGATGTTTTATATAGTGTAAAAGCATAAAGGAAAGATAGTATATTTTAAAAAATTTATGTTAAGATCCATAAGAAACTCATCAGTTTCAGAAAAAATTGCTCAGAACCTCCAGCAAGCAGAAAAGAATGGAAATATTATGAGAATAAATACATTTGCTAACTTTCTTGATGACACTTCCAAGTGTCATCACTTCTGTGAAAGCTCCTGTGTTCGCAGAGCCATAAAAGAATATTATTTTGTTGTTAGTTGGACAAGTGAAAGAAAACAAATGGTGATGTGAGGGGGTGAAAGGGGAAGCTGGTGAGTTTTTCTTTGCTGTGTTCAATACCACCTGAGCCTACAAAGTCTTCTGCTTTCCCAGTTTCCTAAATACCAATATGTCACGGTAAATAAAAATGGAAGATGGATTAACATAAATTTTCCCCTAGCAATCATTAATATGGTAAAGAAGAAAACCCAGAGAGCAGTGGACAATCTAAAAGATAAATGCTTCAGCTCATTCTCCATCATTCTGAAAGGGATGGTTATTTAAAGAATGTTAAACAGTCTGTAGCACAGTCTGTCTACACAGTCTGTAGCACGGTGTAACTTTGCAGAGATTATTCTGACTTCTGCAAAATTTTCCTGTGGTTCCCTTTTTGAACTACAACATCTGCATGCAGTTGGCAATGTAGAGTTACATATAAAATATCAGTTAATATGTACAAGTTTCTAGACTTGATAAAGGAAATAGCAGGTTCTTTAGGTACAGCCATAGCTGGGAGTGGTGCTGTCTGATTTCATGCAGAATACTTGGGGCTGTAGCAAGTATTTCTGTCACAGATTTTGAATGTGCAAGACATAGTTCAACTCTGATGTCAGTTTGGACTTCAGTGAAATGGTGCCCACTTCTGCCAGGTCAGAATTTGATTTTACAGAGATTAAAAAAGCAGGAATTTTCTTAAGAAATTAGACTACTGTAGTAGTGTATGGTAAATTTAGAGCTAACAGAAATGTGGCCTAGGTTTCTTTATGATGTAGGTTTTTTAGCAGCATTGGCAGAGAAACAAAGCACCAAATTGTTTGCTTTATAGTAAGCCCTTGAGTATGCTGTTAGCATCAAATACAAATAACTTTTAGTCATTAGTGACCTGCTCAGCTGCTTGGTGACTTAAAGGAGATCTATTACCAATCCACTGAAATAACATCTTCACTTACAGTGAATCTTCAACTCTGGTACATTTTAAAAAATCACTGCTGTGTGACTGTCAAACTCATATTCCTGCTTATGTGGTGGTCTGTGATGTCTGTGTCTCAGCTTGCAAAATGAGGCACAGATAAGCTGCCACCAGCTATTGAGAGCTCATTTCCTCAGGCTGCCCTGCCTGCTCGCACATCAATGCCTGCCGTGAGACAGACCTGTTCAAATCTTACCAACTTTGCTATTGTCTCACCCTCTAGTGGCTTGTCTGGGAAACAAGATGCAAATCATGGTTAAATTTGAGCACTGGTACTTAAATTCTAGCGTGTTGTTCCCTCTATTTTCAACTGACTACTCTGTGTGGATGTACTTGCAAACTACGCTGTAGTGACTAATTTCAGTCTGCCTAAAATTAAGATGCTGCCCACTAGGCTAAAAATCTTGATTACAGGGAATGTCAGGTAGAATAGGATTTTCCATTGTTTTCACCATTTGTATAAGCTGATAATGTGTCTATGGCAGTTTGAAAAGGGTGATGTTTTGATATTATTAATATCTAACATGAAATCTCTTTCAGTATGTGTCTGAGACCTGTGTTGTTGAAATGAGGCCATGGATTTCATTCTCAGAGAAGCATACATGCTCTGAGGTTAAATGACACAGAATCAGTGTGAAGCAGTTCACTTTGTTTGTTACTTGCATAGCTACTTTATTTTCTTGGAGCTCTGTCTCTTCATGTTGACAGAAGGACTGTCTTCTTAAAATCTTCTGAGGTCCTATTTGTTTATTCATTAGATCTGTATGGAAATCTGAATAGTGATACCTGAACAAAAGAATTAATGAAAGCATGCATGTGGACAGGGTATTGACTCCTCACTGCTGCACACTCTCTTGGCATTCAAAATTATATGACAGAGGATTTTTTTTACCTAAAATGGATGGGGATAAAACATTTAATTCTACCTGATGGCAGGTGAAAATCAAGATGTTAATGAAGTTACAGAGATTTGGAAGTATGATCTGGTTTATGCTGATGGTTTTTTTTTGCCAGAAACAGAGATTATGTGACAACTTTGCTGAAAATGCGTTGCTCATAGAGCAGGCAAAATTTTCAGTAGTACAGTATAGTAGTTAATTTATGATATATTATTTGTTTTAACTTTGTTCCACTACTTCTCTTGCATTATCTATTGAGGTAGTGCTTTTTCAGGGTATGAGGAGTTGGTGAACTGAAAAACTTTCATGAGTTAAATCTCATTGTTCTGCACACAAGAAAGATTTCAAATTGTTTAGATTCATACAGTAAATCCCTTACCATAAACAGACTGCTTTCAGATTTCAGACTGTTGAAATTACTGCAGAGCTGTTTCTCTCAAACTACTGCAACTAATGTTCTTTATGTTTCCATTGCCACTTGTGGTCACTCTAGGATGTATGTGTTATTTATTGCACCTTGCCTTCAACAGTACCAGCATTTAGGAGAGTATACACATAGATCTCCAAGTCCAGAGACAAAATATGGCAAGATTTTAAAGCTGGAAACTCTTTCCAGAGAAAAAAATTTCATCATTAGTATTTCTAGATTCTATAATCTTTCTTAAACTCTCCATCTCCTTGCAGATAATGCTGAGATAGTTTTTGCTTTAATCAGAATACAAAAACAGGAGTTTCAACTTGTTGCAGGAACTGTTTGTGCAGGTCAGGGGTTTGTTCTACATATGCTGAGAATTACTCCAAGGAAGAAAGAAGAAACACTCATTAAAATCAGCAACTACCTTTAGCAATGTAAAACACAGGCAAGAGTTGCTGTGTGAAGGAGGGATGTTTGCATTTGGCATTCAGCATTTCTGTATCTTGCTGTGTCAATGGTCTGAGCCCAAAGAAGTCTAAGGTGTATGAATTGGCCAGTATGGAATTATTTACTATTTTTGTTTATTTTAAATATTGGTCACTCTTCTGGAAGGATTTGGGTAGAGCTAGCACAAATTATTACAGGGTAACTGCTGCTGTCATGTGCTTAAGACTTTAAGTGCCTTAAAAGTGAGATATGTATCTGTGGAGTTTTGTTTGTTTATTTCCTAATAATAAGTGTGTGGTAGCCAGAGCTTCCCTGAGTGATTCAGGTGCTTTCCCAGACTCTGATGATATAAGGTGTCTCTTTGCATCACAAATTCAAATGCAGTACAAATAGAGTAATTATTTTGTCTCTAAAGAACTTGATTAATCTTCCTGTCTGCACACAGCAGAACTGTTCCAGCTCAGCTTTACACCAGTATTTATTTATTTGTTTGTTTGTTTGTTTGTTTGTTTGTTTGTTTATTTATTTATCTAATTATTTTTTAAGTTGGGCATAGGAAAGCCCTCTTTATGGAGAATGTACAAGTCACTGGAAGCGGTGGGCCATAAATTTTGGATGGAAGTTTTGTTATTCACAGGTAGAGTTCCTTGGAAATTATGTCTTGTTAAGGCTTTTGGGTATGGATGTGTGAAAGGATGTTGACTGACAGATCTCATTTCCTCCAGCCAGTATGACTAGATCAAACAGGTAAGAGGAAAAGCAAAAAGAAGAAAAACCCCAAACCAAGGACCAAGTTGTTGGTAAGGGGAACTTGCTCTGGGAAGCAAAACTGCAGTGACAGAGCTGGTCAAGAGGTGACACGTGAATTTGCTGAGAGAGGGGAGCAAGAGAGCTTGGGAAGAAGGGAAAAAGCAGCTACAGAAAAGAAGGGATAAAACATTTTGTAGCTAGCTTTGGAGAAAGGTTATTGTAGGGTGAAGAGAGAGATCAAATAGATTTCATTTGATGATGTAGTATATTTGATAGATTTATTTGAGGTTTTTTCCAATGTTTTTTGACACTGCTGAAAAAAATCACATACTTGTAGAACTTCCCAAGTATTTTCTGATTGGCTTTTTAGCAGTGATTTCAATACTGTACTTTCAAATTTTGACACTTTGTGATGAGAAGTTCTATTACATAATACAGCTATGGAATCTGTTGCATATTTTTTTTTTTCACCTATGTAAAATTTTATAGTTGTAACTTGCTGCTCACTAACCTTGAAGTGTAATAGTCTCATCACTGAGGTGATGCCTGGTTTTCTTTCATGACAGAAAAGAAATAATACCACAAAGATAAGGACGGATTTTCAAACTTCATGAATGTGAACTTCACATGTTTATTGATCTGCTCTTCTGAAAATTTAGTAATGTATGCCAAATCAAACCTTAAGGCATTCTAATTTGGAATCTTACTCTCCTTGATTTTCCAAGAAGGGAAAAGAAAAATTGAGGATTGCTTGAAGGTGATTATAACCATCTCTTTAAACTTTGTTCTAATTTGGAAAATGGGAAATGCCACATCTTTGGGTAACATCCTTGTATTAGATTTTGTCACTGTTAATCTCATGATTTTTCAAAATAGCTATTACATTAATGAGACTGATTAAGCACCCAGGGAAATGAATGGTTAGTGAAAATGCTGATATATGATTTCAAAAGTTCTTTATGGATTCTGCTTAGACTTTCAGGGGAAGCTGTGGCTCAGAGAGTTTGTGTATTTGTTTTGTGTTTGGGGTTGGTTTTTTTTGTTTGTTTAGTTGGTTTTTTTCACTATAAGTTTGATTTTTGAAAGAGGCTCAACAGTTTCATAGTTCAGCATGTAATCTGTATTTGCTTGCTTGCAAAGCTGGATTGAGATACTACCAATGTAGTAGACCCAATGATTAGACCTTAATTTCAACCACATAGAAAGTCTAGTTTTGAGTACTTAATACCAAAAAATGAAGCAAACACATACATGACATGAAGTCATGGATTGGTATCACTTATTCTACTGGCCCAAGCTTGATTACAATAATTTGAATGGCTACCTTTGTCCAGAGCAGACTTTATGCTGGATCAGATTATTATCACCTGAATTTGATCAGATTACATGCAATTCTTTGCAACAGTCCAAAAGTCAGAAAAACAAAAAGGTTCATCAAGCTGAGACAAAGTACTACATAAGTTAACTAAACAGAAATGCAATTGCAAGTTCATATCTTATCTGGAAGCATTTTATTGCCAAGAGATGCCATATTAAGGCATAAAATTTCATTTTCTGGGCTAAACAGGGGTGGATTATAAAATCCACCTGAAAATTACCCTTGATATAGCATTAAGAGTTGTAAAGCTTCAACTATTGTATAAAAGATGAAAGAAGATATTTTTACTCTCTTCCACTAAAGGCATGTATTTTACAGTAAAATCTTCTATAATAAACAATGTAGAATATTAATACCATGAATGGTTGGTTTTGTTTGGGTTTTTTTAAACTATTTTTTCAATGCCATGTAGGGGTAGCAGTCCTTTTGGGTGTGGGACAACTGAGAAAAAAACAGTAAGTTTACAGATTGCTGAACTTCATATGTTTTTGAAAATCCCTAACACTTTAAACTGTGCATAAAATTTTCAGTCCCACAAGTTTCAACTTTGGCACATGAAAATTTTCAGTTGTAACAGGCAGTGCAATACTGAACTGATTTTGGCAGGCACTAAGCAATTGTTGACATCAGTATATCGGAGAAATCAAAGCAGGTGGGTCATTCCATAAAATGCCTCCCAGATCTTACTAAAATAAACAGTCTCTGTGAAGATCTGTCCCACATTTTTCTGAACAATAAATACTTAGTCCAAATAAGGAAGCAGGTCAATCCCTGTTATTTCATGTCCCACACCATATGTAGAAGCATGTACTTTGTAGTGCCTTTCAGTATCCCCATCAGGCTGTGAGAAAAGGCAAAGCTCACGAGGGCCCCAGGAGCAGCAGCCCCCTGCCTTCCTTTGGCTCAGACTCGTGGCAGAAGAGCTGGAGCAGTGTCTGAAAATGCTGCAGTAGGTGCTGAATCAAGGTTTTGGCAGCTTGTACAAGGTGAAACCTGCAATTACCAGTTTGTATTCTGTCTTGCAATGGAAGTCAGTGTATTTACATACACAACAGGATTTATTCTGGTGCAGGTGTAGTTTATTATTATCTCCATGTGACCAAAGTTCAGTGAGCCCAACATTTGCTTTGGAGTTATTAGAAGGGAGGCACTTTGTGATCTCTGAATAGCCATCAGATTTAGTTAAACTGATTGCAGTTGTGTTGGGTCTGTCCTGGGGCCATCTTCAGTGCTGCTGATTAGGAGAATTTGGTAAAGATCTCATTTTGAACATGTTCTAGAATTACTAATGTATCCTATAATATTTTATTTGCCTAAACAGTTTAAAAATAAAAAAAAACCCTCATTTTCTTAGGGGTAATGAATTCCATATTAAAGAAGAATTGTATGTGATTTTCTGAGTTACATTGCATCTTTTGGCATTAAAAAATTAAAGGAAACTTCACAGTAAAAAATACTGTAGAGCTGCTAACATCTGAAACTTAGGAGCAGACATATTTAAGGAAGAGAGTCTCTGCTTCATTGTGATGAAATGCATTATAGTAGAAGATCCTTAGGGACAAGTAAAGAAGTCACTAAGAAGTCTTTCAGGAAAGAAGTAGGGAGCCTAGAAACAACAATACACATTTTTCTTTAAAATGAAATTAAAGGTAATAGATGCTGCCTCCTACATAGGGATGCATGGTTTTTGGAGGCTAGATGAATTCCTGAGAGCCGGGCTTGTCAATAATGCCCCTTGAACTTGTTTCACCAGCGTTCTCTTCTGCTTTTGCCCCAGTCCCTTTTCCTATTGTGCTGGCTAGCTTGCAGCCTTTCTCTTCTTTGCTCTCATCCCCTCCTTCCACCCTCCTGGAATGCCAGCTCTCTGTCTCTGGGATTTGGCTGTGCCATAGACCCGTGCTAGTGAGTATGGTAATCAGGATGGAAAGGAAGAGTAAAGTCAGCCTTCTTGGGAGACTAACACATTAACATGCAGATTGAAAGGGACCTGCAGTTCTGCCTTGTGTCATTTTTAGGGCTGCTTTCAGGTCCTGCGTGATTTCCCGCAGTGTCACGGCTCCGTTGGTACCAGCGCCGGGTGCGTTACCCAAGTGCTGGGAGAGGTTAGCTCGTGCCAGCATCTCAGGGAGTGCTCTTCATGACTCTCTTCAGGCAGCATCACCTCGTGCTTTAAGAAAGCACAAACACACAGGGCTCCTGAGAGATTTACAGAGGAACTTTTTCTCAGGCACATAATGATATGCAAATATCTCAGGATCAAAGGTAAGTCAAAGAAAAATGGCACTGAGTAGAATAAATCAACTCAGCTAGCAGCCTAACTACGTGATAGACCCACGGGCAACTCCAGAGTTGTCAGCTTCCCTGCCTGTGGAGCCCACTAAGGGGCCAGATGCTGCTGCAGCAGCAGCTTGGCATCTGGGCTCTGTGATAGCCTGTCTGTCAGGTTGGAGTAGGAACTTTCACTGTGCTGCTGGGGTTGGACACGAAGGAAAATAGATTTTCTGAGGTTATGGCAATTAAAAATAAATTGCTGTGTCTGGTTTTAAGTCAGATTCTACCTGCCAGTTATTAAAGAGCAAATCCACCTAAAAAAAGAAGCCTGCAGTTTTGCTTTATTTAAAGGCACACATTTAAATTGCATAGACTTGCTGTTTATTTCTAGATTTTTGAGCAAAAGTAGGAAGCATGTCTATATACCTGTATTCCCATATTAAAACTGGCTGGCCTGAAACTGAATACATACTTTAAAAAGAAAACAAAAAGTATTTTATTTTCTTTTGTTGGGCTTGGAGGTAAAAAACAAAGGGTAGATTTTTTTAAATTGTTTTTTTCATTTTTATTAGCACAATACTTCATTGGTTGAAATCAATTAAAACCAAACCAAGCCAGTGTCTGTCTCATCTTAGGACAGCTCTTGCATCCCTGTTCTGGTGTAGCTTCCACAGAAGTTGCTGTATCCACAGCCCAGGTAGTGATGGTGGGGTTTTACCCTCTGTGGGTGTAGCCAGCTGCAGGTGCAGGTAAATTCTGCATGGGGTGGGCTTTGCTTAGGGCTGAGCACATTCCCTCGTTAGCAGTCAGTGGCACTGCTTTGACTGAAGGCATGTGCCACAACTAAGTTCAACCCTGAGTAGGGGACTGCCATACAACCAGTAAAAAGCTTACTGTTTAACCGTGAAATTTGCACATGAACACACCATTTGATGAGAAAATGTGTAATTTGGGTAGGAGAATTTGCTACCTGCAATTGCAAATTACTATGTTCAGTTGTTTCCTCAAACATAAGGGTCTTAATTTTCAATTTGATCATCTAATTTATTTTTCTTTTTACCAAGGCTTGCTTCATAATTTTTTTCCTGTGAAAATGAGCAAGGACTATTTTGCTTGACTTGTGAGTGGTCAGAGAAGCACTTAACAACATTTCAAAATGCATTCAGAAGCAACCTGAGGTGAAGAAAATCCGAATGCTTATAAAAGCCTTGAAAGTGGGATGGCTGTTTGCTGTAATCCTCCTAACACAACAGCCCTATGCCCCAGTGAGTTATTCTAAAACCTATTTTAGAAAGGAGATGTAATGGGCCAAAGAGGAGTGTAACAGGCTTTCTCGAATGTTTATGACTACTCCACAAAAGCCACTTTATATTTTCAAACACGTTAGTTTTTACAGATTTACTAGTAACAACTGAAAACTTAAACCTACCTCAGTTTAAAAACAAAACTAGTCTGGAAAACAATATTTTTGGTGAAATTCCAGCTCTGCTTTGATTGTCTCCATCCAGTTTGCAGTCTGGGGTAAGATTTTTCTCTTATATTAGTATCTGCTGTAGTTTCTGAGTCACCTTTCATGATACCTTTTCATTGACTCTAAAAGAAGCTGAATCAGAAGAATGAGTTTACCCTTTTGTAATTTCTGAAAAAACTATTCCATTGGTAAGTATATGTTATGGTAGATTTAATCAGTTTTTGTAGTGCAGGTAGTAAAGTAACATTGCACTCAGACAGGAGACCTTTTGAATTCTAATAGTAATAATAATAATAATAATCAGGTAATTGAAGTCCAGTATTTTTCAGTACTACTGTGTTATCTTTCTGTTAAGTCAGAAGTAAAAAAAGTTTAATAAGAGTGCTATAAATTAAGTTACTTCATTCCCTTACTCTTGATTTTGTTGTTTAGCTGGTTCAAGAAGTTCCAGTTACTTGTATTCCTCAAAATAACATAGAACCATAGAAACATTTGAGTTGGAAAAGACCTCTCCCAACAAACAAAGATATTGTTGCAGTTTTGTATCACAACTATATTGCTTGTGCATTACTATGACATCCTGATATTAAGGGAAAATTATTGGTTTGAATCTAGATATTAAAAAACCCAAGCATGAAGTCTTCATTGAAGTGGGCAAACAAAGTCTTGATCACAGGGTGCTCAAGTGTGTCTCAGCTTTGTGCATACAAAATGTTAGAAGAAAGAATGGGGAAGAGCAGCACGGGTACAGTTTGCCCTTAGAAGCTGTAGGTGTTTATCTTTGAAAGTTTTCCAGACTCAGCTGACAAAAGTCCCTGAGCAACCTGGATTCAGTATTGACCCTCAGAAGGGAGGTCTCTTTAAGCCTGAATAACTGTGATTTTCTGATCTTCTAAAAAGTGAGCTTGTGAAAAGAAGGAAATATTAAAGGAAATATTGGTATCAGAGAATTTCATAAAGATATCTCTTCATGAAATTGCCTGTCTCTGCTTAGAAAAAAAAGGAAAGCAAGAGATTCCCTGTACCCTGCAGGGAGTCACAGTGGTCTTGATATTGTTCCCAGAGGTTTCACATCATAAAGTTCCTGCTGTTCTATAGGGTGTGGTATTAGAACATTGGAGATTACTCTGACCTGTCATTCCCAGCAGGTAATCCCATCCTAAGCTGGTAGTGATGGATGATGTCGTATCACAGTAGGCAAAGAAGTACTAAGTTATTACCTCTGATGTAGCCAGAGGAACTGAACTGATGAAATTGCTAAACTGGGGCTTTGGAAGGAGTCAATGACCAAACTCATATTTTTTTTATTCAGTTTGATCTGTGACTGTGTAAACTCTTGACATAGGCCAGAAATGTTTGTTGCTTTGGTAGTGTTCCTGACTTATACATCCACTGCTGTCGTTCCAGAAAGCTGTCAGCTGGTTCTGCTTTTCTTGTTTTGTTTTTCTTCTCTACTGGTGTCTTCAGAAGACTTCTTGAACTGATATCCACTGTCCATAAGGAAACATATATCTCATTTTTGCATAGATGCCACTTAATACCACTGAAATGACTTACAAGTAGAACTACTCTTGCAGTTTCTACGTTTTATGATAGAAATTGCTGTTTATGTGGAACAAGACGAAGAGAAAAGGTTTTCTCAAATCAGAATACCTTTGAATTGGTCAGAGGCTAATCTGCCTCATCTGTCAAGCTAGTCCATAGAAATTCACAGTTCAGTACTTTATGTCTTTGCTCTTTATCATGTACTAGACTCCTCTAGCAGTGTTCTTAGCAAGAACACGTGTTGTGGTGTACAGTGGCACCTCATGTAGCAAGAGCTGTCAGAGTGCGTCCATGGAATATTCTGGTCAGTATATCTCATAAGAGACTTTCTCATTCATTGGTCAATTCTGCTAGCAAGCAGAACTCACAACTGGACGAAGAACAGCAAAGTTAAATTTGCCATGGTAAAGACAGAGAGAGAATTCTATTGTGCAGACAGAGGTACTCATAATTCCTGTGTACTGAAGACACCTGATTCCTATCCCTAAAAACAATCTAGTTGTATTCAATTTTCACAAAATTTTATTCTTTAAGTAATGAAAGTGTGTTTCTCTGCTGATTGTAAAATGTTCATCCTTCTGACAATTTTTTTTGGATAGAGGTTAGACCAATTATGTCTGTCATCCTCATGGATTACCAAAATTATCTGTCTTTGGAAATTATGCTGTATGTAATTGAAAGACTACACTGTGCACAGAGAGTAGCGCCCTTCTGGTGAGGCCAGCTGTGAGGACCCTTCCTGTCCCATTGCCTTCACTCTCTGAAAGCCCACTGGTGGTGCCAGTTCCTGACTTTACTGCTGTGCAATTTGACCTGTATGTCATCCTTCCTATCAGTCACATTCTGTCAAAACTGCCGTTGGTTTGGAACAATGCAACTTGACAAAGCCAGGGATCAAGCAGGAAAGTTCAAGGAAAAAGAAGCTTTCAGAGACAAGAAGTGAAGAAATTCCAAAGTCCATTGGATTTATCCCAAGTTTGACTTAGATTGTGGGTTTTTTCATTATTGAGGAAATAATGCTGTAATCATAACAGTGTCAAAACCAATTATCTTTTTATTAATTTTTCCATCCAGATCTTTTTGTACCTTGTAGAGAATGAAGAATAAAAGGTTGAACAATGGATGGATGCTGTTGTATTAGGTAGCTTTCCAATGAAAATTTTTTACAATTAGCAGCATGTCACTTTCTATATAAGCAAAAAAGGTGCAAATGTGTGTATTACTAAAGTAAATAAATGGCAAAATAATTTATTTTTCCAGAAGTAAAAACGGGGAAAATGCATGAGTATAGCTGGAATTAATATGAAATTATATGCCTTAGATTAGCATAAGTGTTTCTACCTCCAATAATGTAAATTAGAAGTCTCAGAAAGACGTTTTCATCAGAAACAAAGCCTGAAACGTTCTCATGTTTTTTACTTGATAGTGTAGAGAAACATGAACCTCTATGTTGCACTTTACATGAACTTACACACTTTTTTTTTTTTTTTTTTTGGTGCAGCTCTATTTATTCAGATCTCTGAGTCAAGAGAATGAATTAACAAAGGGGAAAGATATATGCTATGTCAGTAAATGATAGTAAGCTAAGAAGTAACACATTTGGAAAGCTGGGAAATCGGCCAATACAGATTTCAGACAACGTGAGGGAAAATGGTTGCTTTATGTCCCTATATGGCTGTGGATAAGTATTCAGTTTGTATTATTTTCCACTATTAAAGGTCACAAATAATGATAATTGAGAGTTTTTCAGCCTTTGCAGATTTTCAAATTCTTATTGTCAAGCTATAAAGGTATGAAATCAAAGGTATCATGAGGTGAGAGAAAATACTGCAAGAAAAAGAGCTTATGTAGTTACAGTCACATCTGCTGTATTCTCTGGGACATTTCTTAGTCCCATTGAACCTGTCAAAGTTCATCTGGTAGCACCTGCTCATAAGGGATATCAGCATTGCTTATCTTGCTCTGGAGTTAGTGTTTATTATTATCAGTTTTGAAATAAGTGCATATATTAGATTACCATGCTCTGATACTCATATCAGAGATATAGACCTAACATGCTCTCTTATTTTAAGGTGTACTGGGTTCTCCTGAATTTGTACCATTTAAGAGTGAGAGTAGAGGAAAAGGTGTGGATATGTTTTGCTATGCATATCAGGCTTTTTATGAAGAGAAATCCAAGTATTTTATGTACTGAGGTAAATGGTTAAACTTTTATCAGCTACAGCAAAATAAGAAATTGGTCAAGAAAAGAATGGGAAAAAATAAGTTTGGCCAATCCAAAACTTACAGGCAAACCTCTATGTGAGAGACACCTTTCTGGTTCATGCAGTTATTCCATACTGAAATGGTGACCTTTGGAATTAGAACTGCTTCTGAGCTCTATCATGTAACGATCCAATTTGGCCATTACATACTTATAAAAATTTATGAAAGAAATTTGACTGAAAGAGTCTGGTGGATAATTTAGAAATTGCAGTATCTCAGACACCTCAGACACTTTGCTGAATTTATACCTCAGCATTTCTCTGAAGTGGTAGCATTGCCCCATCTTTGTGATGCCATTCATTAAGTGCTGGCATCAGGATCTTCTCCAGAGGATGGAATTTTGTTGTCCCTTTGTCTAACAGCTAGACAGTATGGAATAACCAAGGCTGTCCAAAATGTTGAGTAGCCTTTGTTGTCCCCCATAAGAAATCATTACAGGATCTTGTCTTTTAAATGATAAGTCATCTCAGGAATTCAGTACCCTCTGTGTGTGAATCCACACAACTGAGGCACTTGGTCACAGGCTGTGTGTAATCACCACAAGCTTTTAGAATTAAATCTGCTTTAAGCCCTTCAAACAATTTAAAGTAACAAATTATAGATTTGTCCATTTTCTCCTTTCTTCCTGAGTCTGTCTTTCTGAACTCCAGATATATCAAAGATTCTTGAAAACTTTGAGAAACAATTAAGAGTGTTAATCTTTTATTTCTTGGGTTTTTTTCTTGTGACTTTCTGTGTTCATTTAACAACCAAGTTTTTCTCTATTCAGGTATGTTAGATGATAAAACTCAAGTTTAGAACTGTAAGTAGCTCTCACAAGCTTATGCAAACATTTGCTCATGAGAGGTGTTGGCTTGCAATTCCTCAGTGTTCAGTATGATTCCCTGCCTGCCAAGTGGATATTGGAGCAGTCCTAATGGTAGGAATACACAGTTGCAATAAATGTAAACAACACATACATGAAAATTATTTTTAGAACAGCAACTGTCCTTTACAATGCAATTTTTTTTTCCTGCTATAGTGGCAATTTTAATGTGGGCAAGCAAGCAGTATTCCATTGGATTTTTTGTAGGTGGTATCCTAAAATTACACAGAGAAGGTTTCCCTTTCCCTTCCTACCCCAAGTATGCCTGTTTACTTCTAAGTTTAAAAATAAGTTGGTTCATATGAAAGGTACTAAACTTTTGTTAAAAGAAGTTTGGGTTTGTTTGTTTTGTCTTTGTTCACTATACTGTTTAGCTGGAAAACTACTTCTGCTTGCCTACCTTCAAAGGCATTTAATTAATTATTTTACCAGGTAGTAGTTAGGTAATGCTGTTTGAAAGAAAGTTTTGTGTGTTGGATGTTAGAGATAACCAGTATTGTACTGGCAGAGTGACAGAAGGTTGTGGTTTGGGTCTTGCACTTGTTCTGTCACTCCAGCAAGATTCTTAGGCAATTGCTTAACTGCAAACACGTGAAGAACCCGCCAAATTGCATGGACTACAAATACATTTATAAATTAGCTCTAGGAAAGCAGTTGTCTTATGTAATTCTTTCACCATATGTACAGAGTAGAAGTCTGTTGCTTCTGAAGAAAAAGCTGTTCTGGTTTGCTGAGGATAAAGAGGGAAAAAATAGGAGCTCTGAAATGAGGAGGTATACCTGTACAGAAAAGCAAGGCATGTGGTAGTAAACATGTAAAATGTCAGTTATGCCATTATATTAATATTTTATGTTGTTCCTTTATTTTCTTACTGTCCTCTCCTTTTAGTCTCTCAAAACAAGACTATTTCTAAAATCACTACAATTCATTGTGTGGATATATTCTATTGTGCTCTTTGTAGGACCTTAAGTTTGTTTGTAGTAAACAAAGTAGGTTTCATTTGGCTACGTCTGAAAATTTTAGTTTAATTTCTTAAAGGGTTATTTTAGAAAAATACTAACTTATTCCTGTAAATAATTGATATTATTAAGAGAATTGTTCGCTTTGAAAGGATGTTCAGACATGGGTTCCACAGAATGGTCTGTCACCACTGTTTTACTTCTTGTTTTATTCTTAGAACCTTTTCAGTTCTGTGGTGGGATATCTGGGTGCCTGAGTATACCAAGCATATGACACATGGAAGTACCTTTTCTCTGCCCTTAAGAAACCAAGGATTTGAGATACTGCAATCTAACCACATCAAGAACATCAAACTATGCCAGTAAAGTTCTGATAAGCCATTGGTACCGGTTCCATTTTTCTTAGTCTTTAGAAACCTTGGTGTTTTCCACATACTTACCAATGCTTCCTCTAACAATTGCCTAAATACTTTTCACTTTTAAATTTCAAATATAATGCATCAACCTTCTGATCTGGATACACAGCATGGGGTTTTTTATAAAAATATGGGTGGATGAGATTTTTCAGTGATCTTCCTACTTGGGTACATTTTATTGTCTTTCAACCCGTTGTCTGAAATATTCAGTCCTTGATACTTGGCTGTTCTCTGTGTTGAGGTTCACTCAACAGCATATAGGCCTAAAAGTTTCCTTTTCTTACTTTTTTTTTTGACACTGAAGAAGTATAGCATTTTTCTGCGAATTATTTGTAAGTAAGACAAGGCTAGTGTGCATATTTGGGGTACAATAATATATCTTATGGTTTAGAACCTGAAATTGACCTGAAGAGGCAAAGACGTCTTTCTAAATGAAATGGATGGTGCTTGATAGAAATTAATTAGGTGCACTTTTAAAGTTCCTTGGAAGGAAGAAATTATATAACTACAAATAATAAAACTAATGCTGAAGAAAATTGAAACTAATACAGGTTTTATAAGTTTTCTACGCTATTCCTGTATCTAGAGCATTTTAATGGCAGAATGGGAATTATTTATTTAGTACTTTGTCTTTCAATGGAGATGGAAAAAAATGTTAAAAAATACTTGCCTTTCAAAATGTGTAGATAGATACAGATACCATAAAATAACCTAAACTCTATTGAAACTACCTGAATATGTCTCAGATACATGGATTGGAAGCCTGACAACTTTTTCCTTCTTAAAACCAAAAATCATCATCCATTTTTATTCTGGTGAAGTTTTGTTGTTGTTGTTTTTTTTTTTTGTTTTTGTTTTATGTTGTTTTGTTGGGTTTTTTTTGTTGTTTTTTTTTTTTAATATTTCCAGATATATCAAAAGTTTTTCAGCAGGTAAATTGTTCTGTTATTTCCTAACATTTGAATATTTAATTTTGTATGTATTTTATATAATATCTATATATTTAAGGGAATTAAATCCGGCTTATAACCAATGAAAGTGACAAAAGATATGTGTCTGCTGCTGTCATGTCCCTTCATTTCTCTTTTGTGTTAATATTTATTTTCTCATGTCATTCATTTCAAATTCTTTAATATCTTGCTGCAGCATGAGCCATTGATATTTTCAGGATATGGTGTTGGAAGAGGAAGAACGTATGTTGTATATCTACTGGATTGGGCAATGGGTAAAGAAAGAGCTATGGATGGCCACTATCTCAGATAAAATGCTTAAAATTGATGGTAAAATGTTCACTGACCTAAGTGATTTTCTGTCTGTTATACATGTGCATATTCATTTCAGATTTCAAAAAGGAAGACACAGTTACATAAGATGTGCAGAAGCTAAGTCAAAATATGGGTTTAAAAAATCAAAAGGTAAAACAAGGTGTAACACATGATGACAGTAAAATTTTATCAACAGCCAGTTCCAAATCCAGGCCTCCTCCTAACAGTTTGGTCAGTATTTGTCATGCTTAAAAGTCTTATATAGGAAATGGCAAAAGAGGGAACATTTGGCTCTTAGTTACAATGTGGTACTGATAATTCAATTGAATCAACATATATAAGTCCTGTTGCTAAGTAAATGATGATTTCTCATCTGCTGTTCAATATGGAGACAGCTAATCTAATGTGAACAGATAATTGTTGTGCAAGGGCTTGTGAATATGTGTACAGTTCTCTTAATATCCCTAGGTTCAAGGTAAAGACAAGCAATTAGATATAAGGGGACAATGAGAGCACTCACAGAAGAAGTAGAAATACAAATGTTTGAAAAACAGAAAGCATGACCTAAAAAGTGGCTTTTTGCAGTGTCTTTTGTGGATTATACAATGCTCTCAACTAAAGAGGGTGAATTTTGAATTATTGGACCACCCAGATTTGCTATTGTGATAGAAAATATGTTTACAGAAGGACTTTAGGTGTACTACTCACTAATTCCTATACTATCTAAAGATGTATTTTTATATGTCCTTGTTTCTCCCTGCCCATCGCATAATCAGTTAGTCCATGTTTCTTTTCTTGTGGGGCTAAGCTGGCTTCCTCATTTTTGCGGTTCATCAATACAAAACTGATTTGAAGCTGAGCTGTATAATAATAAGCCTTTCAGCAGCCAGGCTTGACACTTGCCTTGTAATTAAGGCCTTGATGGTTGTGTTGATGGCAAATGAAAGAAAATGGCTTTGTTCTCAATTCCAGAGGCTTGATTGCTGGTTCTCGTTCTCACCTGAATTCGACCCATTCTGCATTGTGCACATGATTGCTGGAGTGTGAGTAATTGCAGTGCTGGCAGATGACATTTTCATGAAGCACACTCTGCACTGCTCCAGAGGGAATTTACAGAATTTATAGCTGGAGAAGCTCATCAAACATGGATTTAGGAAATGCCTATGTGAAAAGTGGGAGCCCACAACTAAATATCAGAGCTTTTCTTTTGACATTTGCTTTTACATAAAGGACTGTCTGCAACCTGTCTTACCTTATGGTAGCAGCGTATTCATGACTAGATTTTGTGATTAAGTGAAGTTACTGAAGTTTGTTAATGCAATTTTTTGCGTGCTTTCTTGTAATTTTTTGTTTGCTTGGAAAATTAGATAGAAAATTGTTTCCTCATTTCCATTCTTATTTTTAAATTTCCTTAACCTTTCAACTATTTAAAAATTTTCAGATGTCTCCTGATATTTATTGACAGCAATATGTGTTTGGTTTTTATTTAAATCCTCTTATTTTTGCAACCTTTTTGCATTACAACATATTTTGTTTATTTTAAATGAAAATGAATGTACATTTTAAACAGCTTTTTAAATAAAAAGGCTTCCACAATGGAAATATAGTCTGTCATTTATAAATCAGTTCTTTAGAAGGAAATATACTCTGTCATTTGTAAATCAGTTCTTTAGGAAGAAAACATTAATGACTTTTGTATTGACAAGTTCACAGATTTCAATGAAGGGTGTTTTATGTGTTGTAAATAAGAAGTGCATACTGAAATTTTGCATTATAGGTAACATATGCCATGATATGCATAATCTTTTCTTCCCTCTGCCTTAGTACTCTTGCATTTTCCTCTCCATCTGACATGTGCCTGTCTCATATTCATCATGTTTGTTTCTGAGCCCCTGGTGCTTTTCCTTTCTCTTGTAACACAATCAGGAGGAATACCTGTAGGTTGTGTTGTACTTGTACTTTCCCCTGGACCTGAACCAACACAAACAGTTTTGGAATCCTGTTGACATTTTTCCATCACAGCTGCTTGGGCTGTCACTGACTTTGCACGTGAAGATGCAGGGCTGCTGTGACTCAGATGTACTGCTGTGCTGCTCTCTGCCTGGCAAGCCAGACTGTCTGCACTTAGGTTTTCATATTTCTTGAGGCTTCTCCATCATGGCAAGTTAAGAGTCTTTCCGCCTTACAACTGGTATTATTGAAAGTCCTGAGCAATTGAAGGTTTCAGGTTTTTTAATTAAGTTTATTGATTACCTGCTAGGAAAAGTTGGGTGAGAACTCCTTTGAGTTTCTGCTATAAATGTTTGACCCAGAGCAGTGTTGATTATTTAAAATGCACAGAAGAAAATCTGAGGTCTAAGCTCAGATTTTAAACTGGCAGTTGTTTTATGGCCTAACTTATCCTCACTTCAGTACCTGAACTCTATATCAACACTAATGAATGGCAACTAGAGGGTAATCAATCTAAATTGCTGACAGTTGTTTTAATTCATCCTGTACTCCTCAAGTAGTTGTGTAGCACAAGGGGAGACTTTCTAAGTGTCTTACCTAAATTCATGGCTGTAACTCTGCTGTCATTTAAACAGGAACAAGATGAAACCTGTTGTAAATACATCTTTTTTTTTGTCATATGTAAGAGATTTCCTAATATACTTCGAGTACCGGTGTTAAATACTGCTCCTAATCTTAAGCGTTCTTTAAGGAATCACTTAAATCATTCAGGTTCAGAACCTCAGAAGTTCTTGGACATGAGAATTTGGATTTGAGAGAGTCACTTTGAAGCCATGTAAATAACTTGGGTTTAAGGCTCAAGAATTAGAGACAGAACTCTGTAGTTCATCGTGTCGGGTCATTGTCATTACTGGAGGGCTGAGGTGCAGCCAGATACCAGAGCCCTGGCTGGATCTTCACTTGCAGCAATGTTAGGGACCCATCCATGTCCATTATGGAAGCCTCCTGAGGTGCATTTCTGCTCTCAGTTTGTTCTTCTTGCAACAGTCCAACTCTTCTATTGTGATTTGAGTGGCAACTCAGCCCCAAGAGGGCAATCTGCTATTTGATTTGAGTATTTGTAACAAAACAAACCAAACCTGCTTTGGACTTTCAGTAGAAAAAGGGCAGGTTTTCAACCTCTATGTCCTTAGTCAGGACCTGGATGTAGAAAATTATTTTCTTTCTGGGAATGAGACCTGGATCAAAGAAGTACATGGTGAGAAAACCCTGGAGATTCCTAACTATTTTTCAAATCTGTTGCAAAGCAATGGACTCTGAACTGAAAGCAATAACCAGTGGACTAGAACAGTGAAATAGGGCAGTGAACAGTTTTTGAACCTTGCTGAGTGAAGAGAAAAAGCTGCCTGATACCATTAACTTAATTATGGTGATGGTCTGGGGTATACTGGGGACAGTGATCAGATATTACATTATACAGACTGGTTTTGGAAAATACTGGCATCTGACGTAGCAACTGTACAGTTAAGAATCACCTTAATGGTTTAATGTAGAAGTTAAAATATTGCAAGTCATGGAAAATGTTTATCTGGTAGTCCTGTGGCCTTCTTGCCACAACATCTGAACTTCAAAAGCTTCAGTTTATTTTAACATATCTTACTCTTACCACATTTTAATTTTCACTTTTTACACATCTCATTATGTTTCTCAAGAAGAATGTTAAGATCTGATTTAATTTTTTCTGACATCCAGTTATGCTTTTCTGCCATATTTTCCTCTGACTTCTCCCATTTGCCTCAGTGACCTATCCCTAAGACATCTTGTTCTCTTTCCCTCATCTCTCCTGGCTTGTCTCTGCTTGGCTCTGTGTCTTTTGCTTGGCAATACAGGTGTGGTCCACAGCATCTCCTAATTTCTCATGTCTCTTACATTCCCTTCTATCCTTCACACCTAGGGGAGAGAGGGTCCCCATCTCATGCTTTATTTTCAGATTCATTCTGAGATGACCTTTTGGAATGTCACAGGGAGCTGACTGTGGCTCACCCATGGCTCAGCCTATTGCATGAGACCATTGACTATTTTAAAATATTTTTCTCTCTCACTGTCTCTTTCTATAAATCTTAAACAATTTTACTGTAAAGGGAAGAGTTTCTTACCTGATCTGCATCTTCTGTGCCCATTGCAAAAGCTATTGTTTTCTCTGCCACCACACAGTATGTTGCATCATCTGCTCCTGTTTTATGATTTTCCATCCAGCACAATCATCAACAATTGCTTGTTTCCACTGAGAAGCCTGAAGTTCTTGGACAATACCATGAGTGTGAGGAGTTCTATAATTCAGGGAAGATGATAAAAGGGCAGGAGTTTTCTCCTGTCATATAAATGTTTGGGTTCCTGTGGTTTTTTGTTACATTTTCTTTCAAGCTAACACCTTTATTTGTTACTCCCTTAAAATATTTTTGCATCTAAATAGAATTTAGGCTTGTCTTATGTTACAATATCTGTTAATCCATAAATTACTCATTCAAAACCTGGTCTACTGGCTATGCTCAGTGCTACAAAAATGCTCAAGCATTTTTGATTTCTCTTTTGATACAATTTATCAGTGCAGGGGTAAAACATGCTGTAATGTATTAGATAATGAATTCTAAATGTATCTCAGTAACAATACAGTTTTTGTATCTTGGGGGACAAGTTGTACACCTTTGGTGTGTCTGCTGCATCTGCAGATAACTCTTCCATTCCTGAATGCTTTACATTCACTCTCCTAATGTGCTAGTGCAGCTCTTCGTTATGCAGTTCCCACTGCAGCTGATACATCTGCCCACCTTAGTTTTCTGCTTTTCACTCTTGGAAGTCAGTTGTAGGAACTTGCCCCACAAATATTCCATGACCCATTTCATGTCTCCTATAGCAGCATCAGAGGACACTAAGGCTTTGTCCTCTTAATGCATGTGTTCATAAGCATATTTTGATTTCTTGTCTGTTTGCTATTGGAGGTTCTGTGTTGTGTTTATGTTCTGTAGCTGTTGCCTTGTCTGTCTCCAGTGGGATAGCCCATCTTTGCACCTGAGGCACTGCTTTAATTAGTGACACCAGTTACTGTTCTCTTACCTGACACTACTAGTGAATGGAAGGGGGAAAGAAGGGAAGGTTTCTGAGCTAAGGTCAGCTGAGAGATAGTCTGAAACCACATATTGCTTTAACGTCTGGGAGTAATATCCATGGTGAGATTTGACTATAAATGCATTTTGGGATTAATTTAGTGTTCTAATCTGTTCGCAAATGATTTGCAAAGAAATTCAATCAGTAGGAGCATATTAATTTTTCTCCAGTATTTTCCCATTGTTTTGCAGACAATTGTCAGCCTTACAGGAGAGTTACCTTTTCTGTTTACACTTAAGAACAATTATTCTTTGTGTGTGAACAGTCATGTATAGTGTTAGTCTTTGATTTGAGTTAGTATTTGTAACAAAAAAGTAATTGAAGTGCAATGAATAACTAGCAGTAAATACTATTTTTCCTTTGAGATGTATCAGCCTGTAAGTATAATCCTAAATATGTCCAGCAAATCTTTGTGAGTACTGTACAAAGCAACAGTAAGTTTATTCACAACAGTACTTTCTGTGATGTAAATCATTGCAGCTGAGTATACATAATGGTCATTTTCAAGTCCAGAATGGTATTTTAGCATTAGCTTGTATGATGTGCTACAAAAATGCTGATAAGAATATTTCTTATATATCTGCTACAAAAGTCAGTATAGGACTATAGGACAGATTTTCTTTTGCATTTAATTCAATTACACATAGTTTATCTGTTGCTTCTGAGAATTTTAATGTTAAGTATCTTCATATAAATTACTTTTTTAAAGCAGAGTCAGTTGAGATACATCAATTTGAACTGGCCAAAGGACATAAGAACTTGTGGCTTCCAAGTGACAGCTGTTGGAGTGACAGAGTATGACAGTGAAAGAATCTCCCCACACAGGTTTCTTTTCTGTCCTGACAATGGTAAAGCAGATTTCAGCAGAGTGATGTATGAAAATACCACTGCTCAATCAGGCTTGTTTGATATGGAAAACTAGGAGTAAGGCTTCTGTGTACCCTTCCTCCTTGCCCATGTGTAAGTAGATGGGTGCCGGAAGACAAAGATAGATAGCTGTGTACTGATCAATCTCTCTAATATATCTACATCTTTGCTCATTAGGCTTAAAAGATGTGTCAAATTTTTTTAAACATGTTTCAGGTACAACATAGGACTTTTTAAGTCACCATCAAACTGAGACACTGGTAATGGATCCACTGTACAAATACAGGTTTCTGGATCAGTCTCTGTATCTTTCATTTTGGTGTACTGAAAAGGCTAATTCTCTGCTTCTTTATGTTACAATATTGCACTTTTACTTTATTGTTCAAAAGATAATCTTGCTGCTAAGTGATTTCAGTTAAGGATTAAAGGAGACAGAATAAAAATTTAACTTGTGGCAACAGATGGCAGAAATAGGCCTTAGCCCACGGAAGAATCAGTAGATGCTTGGTGCTTTCACCTGTAGTCATTAGGTAGATCTGACACTGGTGCACGATAGACTGTGCAAACAGCCCTGCCCAAAATCTGCCACACAATGCTTTGCTGCATTTGCTGCTGATAGAACTCTTCTCCAATAGTGCTCTGTGTAGGAGGGTAAAACTAGATCTGCTAATAACTCTTGCTGTACATAGTTCATAGTTTGCAGTGTGTAGATCTGTAATCTTTAAGTTAATATTATTTGTTTTACACTTCCATTTCCCTAGTTGGGTTTTTTTTTTTCCTTAAGATGCCATCACTGCCTCTGGTTTGCTTCAGAAAACAGCAGGAAAGATCTGGAAAGGCAAATCAGTTCTTTACCCTACACTTAACTTAATCATTGGCAAGTTGTTCTGATTACTTGCCCCCTGATTTTCTTATGCTCTAGGTTGCTCTGGGTAACAGTTTTGAGAAGGTGAAATCTGCACTCCCAAACACTGACCTTGGAAGTGCCCCCAGATCAACAGCTTTTAATGTAATCTCCTAATGTTATTTGCTTTGTAGTGTGCAGCTCTGTGTGCCATCCTCCTACTTAAAGACAATTTTCCAATTCCTCATTGTCCTGGAAGTGAACACACAGTTCACTGCAAGAGCAGTAACTCTGCAAACACTTGGTGTTTTCACCATCCTCATTAGCTTCTGCAGTCAGGAGAGCCTCCTGCTTTTTCACCCAGCTACACTGGTACACCGTTTCACACTTCCTCCAGTGGGCCTCAGTCAGGGCAGGACTGTTTATCTGCCATGTGAGGGATGCACACAGCTTTTCCAAAAGGTCCCCTCACTGCCAGTTGTGTATTTTCCTCATTAGTTTTAAATCCTTGTTTGGCAGCAACTGATCCTTTGAACCGTTAATCTAAGTTGCACTTCACATTAGAAACCTGGCATCCAGTATTAATAGGGATGCTCATTGACTCTCTGCTTTCAGTGATGCTATTCAGAAAGTTTCCAAGAGCACCAGATGTCAACTTTGGATATCTTCTTCCTCAAAGAAGGACATTCATGCTCATGTATTTTTATGCTGGATCATTTTTCCTTAATAATCCTTTCTTTATTTACAGATAGAGTTTTATAAGTTTAGGAAACATTTATTTCAAAGCAGGTTGGCTCTAAGGCTGTCTATTGGTAGATCTACACAAAAGTTAATGTAAAATCTCACAAGGCCTTATACTTCGTTGTTGGAAGTGTGTTGTTGATGGAAGAAAGTAATACACCAAACGTAATGATAGGGAAAACATTTTTCACCCTAATTACTTTGTTTTCACAGATTATTTAGAACTTCATATTCTGACTGAAAAAATACTTTGTTTGCTATTCACTTAATGTTTTTCACTTATTTTTTTATATTTATATTTCTTGACCTTTGACTTAATTTTCTAGAGGTTGGATTATAGTTTTATTTCCACTGAAAAGTGAGACGGATTTCTGTCTAATGTCAGCAGCAGTGGGACTAGGCCTATGTATTTTTATTTATACTTTAATTTACTCTGAATAATCAGAATCATGACTTTAGTGCCTATAAATTTATGTAAAACTGTTAATTGCCCAAATCTGTTGATAATCACAAATAACCTCATAAATCCTAATATGAGATAAAATATTGAAGTAATTTTTTTAAAACCCTATCAAAGTATTTGAAGTAGTTGTAATTATTTCATCTTGCCTTAAAAAAACCCCCAAAAAACACTAAAGCAAATTATTGCCAAAAATAACTCAAGTGACCACCAGTGTTGAAATACACTAGAGGAAGTATACAACCTCTTAAAGGCAGGCAGTATTTGCATGAGAGCTGGACACTTTCTTGTGGTTTTACTTTGATGGTTCAGGTTTTTTCCCATGCCTTCAGGGATAATAACAACTGGGGGTTCTTTGTGACCTTTGTGGGAACTGCTGGTTCTCAGCATCAGTCAGAATGTAACCGTTTTGTGAGAATTTTCTTGTCTGCTACTAAAATATCCACTGCTTAAAAGGATAAAGTATCCATTCCAGCTGCTTTTGCCATTCACTTGTGAAGAGCATCGCTTAGGGCATCTCAGAACCCCTGACATTTAAGCTGTATTTTAGATGTGCTTTGTTTGGGTGTTAAGCAGTAAGGAGAATCTGTACTTCAGTATCTTACAAGTACCCTATTTCTACTTCTGCAAGGGTAACTGAATGTTTTTTTGGGTTCCTGAAACAAAGAAGTATTATCATTAGTAGAATAGGAATAGATAACTATGGGGGCTTTATTTTTCAGTATTCTCACTGGCAAGCAAGTCACCTATGGCTGTGTGTGCATTTGCCAAGCATTTGGTATTGAGGGAGGCTCTGAATAGTATTCCCCATGTGGAGATTTCTATATGCAAAATGGTAATCCCTAAAAACACAGCTGCTTTTGGATATCAGATCTTTGGCTTTAAAGTGGAGTGTCAAGAGCACATAGTGGAAACCAATAATTGAAAGCTGTAGGTAGACCTCAAAATGACAACACTGGGAGAAGACTGGGAAAAAACCTCACCCCTTATTTTAGTCTTTGGACATGTCTCAAACTGAGCAGGGTGTTATGGCACGGCGAGCAGACGCGGTGCGTGGGGCGGCCGCCGCTGTCCGTGGTGCTGCTGGGCACTCCATGCAGCCTTTTGCAGTTTTGCTACGGTCTTTGTTCTGTAGATAATGATTTCTTGCATGAATTTGTGTTTATGGTTGAAGTTACACAGCGTGTTGCAGCTGTTTTCTCCTTAGCAATAAATCCACCTATGCTTATGTAGGTCAAGTTTTGTTCTAAGATCAAAGGCGCAATAAGGTCACCATGAGGATGCATGCAGAAGTGTTCATAACATAATCCTTCTTAATCAGTACATTTTTTGAATGAATGGTTTATGTATATCTCCTAAGATTCCTCAGAATACCACCTTAAAATATAAAAAAACCCCAACAACAACTAGCTAGAAATCAGGAATTTTGAACTCTCAAGAAAAGTTATTTGGTTGATGCATAATTTTATTCTATCCAGTTGAATTATGCATTTGAGAAATTAATATTGGAAATCGTCTTTAAATTATAAAAGAATTTAATGAGAGAAATCATGATTCTTTTGTTTAAAGGCTCTATTCTTGGGTATGATTTCAGAAATTTTCATACAGATTCACACATTTTTTCGAAAATTAAAAGACCATCTCTTTGTTTTTTATAAAACTGTGAAGAAAAAAATAATAGTAATTACATGTTAATATTCAGTGCATTTACATGCAAAGTTTGTTTAATAGAAAAGAGTACTATCTTCTAATCTCATAGAGTATTTCTTTGCCTGAAAAGTAGCAAATAAGGAGTTGAGTACAGTATCTTTTAGAGGATTTATGGTAATGCTGCTGAATTTAGCTGAGTATAAACAGCATGGTGAGCCCCTCAGGGTCTCTTCATTTTCCTGACACACTCCACTGCTGCCCCATTAACACTTTGTCTGTTATTGCCATCTACTCTGTTTAATGAGTATCTTTGAATTCGAAGTTCTTCACAAGAAACAATAGCTAAAATAACTGATACACCTACTGTAGCTTTCAGTAGTGTATCCTTCTCCCTTTGTAATATTTTTTTAAAATAAAAAATACATCTATATTCTTCAGCAGTGTAGTTGCATCATGACATTTTCTTTAATCACAATAGACACTAATCACAAGCACTAAGTAATGACTACAGATATGATGCTGGATCTGTCTGTAGAAGGTAAATGCATGCTGAATAGCTGATAAAGGAGGCTTTTCCTTACTTTAAAATTCCTCTGGTTAATACTTACTCTTTAATGTAAGAAGGAATAATTCTGCTGGGGCCTGTGCTATCAAAGCAAAATATTTCTGCTAAGAAATCATAAGACAGAATGACTAGGTGCTGTTCTCTGGTATCTGTATTATTCCAGCTAACTGGTGTGAAAGGTCATTATATGTCTCATTAAACTGGATTCCTAAAACTGAGTTTACCACATTCCTCAGTACACATGAATGAACCATCTTAAATTATTAAACAATAAGCCATATTTTTAGATGAGGATTCAACCTGAATTAAAGCTAGAATAATGTTGCAGTGGGACGCACCATAAGATTTAAGAACAATTCTGATTTTGCATTGACTATTAACTGATCACAAAAGTGCTCTAAATCGCTCTAGGTATTCAGTAGATCTGGGAAGACTTTGGAGGGCCAAAAAAAATCTGAATAATTGAATAAACTTCTGTTCTAGAAGATTGAGGCAATCAGTTGGGTATTGAAACATGTTTTTGTATTAAATGCATTCCTTGAAAGCATATTTTTGAAATCTGAAATAACATGTGAGGGATTTTCTATGTTCTGGTACGCTTGCTGTCCTTCATTAAATTTTTTATTTGTTTGTTTGTTTTTATTTTTAGAAAATGAGTCTGGAAGAAAATTGGTGAATTCAATCCAGAGGATCTACAAGCACTCTGACAGGCTCAGAGAGCAGAGTCTGTACCAAAGAGCAATTACCCCACCAAACGATTTCAGGTACAATTGACCTAAATATAGCACTCTCTTGAGATTATTGACAAGAGTTCATTTCCTGTAGTGCTTTTCCCATTTGCCACCCTTGGTAACCACTGTGATCTTATCTGCCTGGTGCTGCATGACTTCTGGGATGCAGTTAAGAATTCTGCTGTGCATTATCTTTAAACAGACAATTCATGCTAAAAGAGTCATTTGCAGTTAAATTAGATGATGCATATATTATTCTTGCTGCTGAATTTACAAAGAACAGGAATGTGTGCCTGCATCCTTTTGGACCTGAATGCACTAGAATTCTTTTTACTGTGAAATCAAAAAGGTAGTACTCATTAATTTTAAATAAATAGGAATAAAATGAAATTAAACAGTAACAGTAGAGTCAGATGTGCTGGGTGGATAGGTTGGAAAACTTGCTATTTCTTTCACTGTATATATATTTATTCATAAAGCGTGATTTTCCCTATTGTCATCCTACTATCTCCAGGCAATCATAGTAGTTCTTATATGCTGGCATGAAAAACAAGTGTTTAAATTGAGTGTGTAAGTGTACAAAATGTGGATGAAGTGAATTCAGAGGCTAGTAGTGATAAAATCCATTTTAGTTCTGAGGAATGCCTTTTTTTAAGCATATATCCAGCATTTTAAACATTTTAAACTTGTTTAAAATGCTGAATATATTTTCATTCCATATATGTGGAATATAGAGAAAAAATGGTATTCCCTTGAAGTTCATCATAGGAGTTTTTTCTTGAGTCATTTTTCTTCTGCTGAATTTTTATTTGGAAAATCTATACATTGTCCAGAAATTCAGAAGTCTGGTATCAGATTCCTTGCTGAGCAGCTGTTGGAGGGCCATTTGTCACAGACCTTTATGAGCTAATATCACAGGACACAATTGTGTTGTGATTTTCCTGCATATCCCCTATGTTTTCTCAAAAGAACACCAGAATACTTTTACTTTATTAGTAGAGTATACTCCACTAATAATCATATGTCCCACTCTTCAAAGGAAACTCAGGGAGTTCAGTTGAGAGCTGAATAATTTATAAGATATAGACATATATACATTATATTGGTCCACTGACTTGGTTCCTTTGATGGTGTTGGACAGCAGTTATAAATGTAGTTGGACTCAGAAATTCTATACTAAAATAAGATGAAGCATGAATCAGTTAATTGCATTAGACTGTAGTTAATTTATTACAGGAAAAATTTGGATTAGATATAGAAGAACATTTACCTGTGATTTATGTTTTAACAATGTACTTTAAGGGCTTGATGAAACACAGTATGTCACAGTGGAAAGGAGTAGTAATTTGAAATGGTAGTGTAAGAAGAAAGCAGTGAAAGAATAGGTAAAAGTGGGATGAGAATGTGCAGGGCGTGACTAAATGGATTCTCAGCTCAGGTTGAGCACATGGAACATCTTGTGCTTTAGTTTGGGATCGTGAGGAATCTGTGTGGTGCTTTCTGGTGGACTGCTAAAGAAAATAGTTTTGAAGTTTGAGTTGTGAGAGAATGCACATGAGAAATTTAAATGGATTTGTGAAAGGATCTTTCTGTTGTAGAGTCTTCTATAGAACAAGACAGTTAAGGAACATGGACTTAGGGATGAAAATCAGTCCTGCCCCAACACAAAGAGAGAGAGAAAACTCATAAGAAGATACCAGCAGCACCAGAGCCTAAATTGAAATATTTACCTTCTTACATTTGGTATTTTGCAAACAGGATTTTTCATATTGACTCTTGCAATGCTGCAAGAGCTTACCTTAAAACTTGCTGATGTGATTTTTTCCCGTTTTCATTTTGCCATTTTCTTTTAGATAAAATGTATCTAAAACTTGATTTTTTTTTAATCTGCAGAGATTATCAGATGCACACATTTTGTTAATCATGACATTCCAGAGACCTGACATAGCTGACATACAACTGTTGAGCATACTGTAGATCATGAAATCAGTTTGAAATTTGGAAACTAATGGTAGAAAAGCCCATGCAAACTGACTTTTCTGTGTGCATGGTCTTTATGAGGATTGCTTGCTTCAGCTGATTACAGATAGAAACTTCATTCTGGGCCTTCTATTAAGCTTCATCTTTTAATAAATTATGGACCCAGTGAAAGGTGCAGCATCTTAAGCATTGTTATTGTAGTTATTTTTTATCTTGAAAGGATATTCTGGTCCTTTACAGGATTCAGACCCATAGAGGAAAGGATCACAGTTTAGGGATTTTATACTTGCTTCTATATTCAGTTTGCCCAGCCATGGTAGTGAAAAGGCATAGTAAGGCAGCCCTAATTAGGCAATGTAGGGATCTCTGGTATGCAACATTTTTCTTAGCCAGCTATATATTATTTCTACTTGTTCTATGGTGCCTCAGGGAATGAGAAAAGTCTGGCCCAATAATTAGAGATTTAGCTTAAAGTTGGGAAAGATGAGTTCAGGTTTTGCCTATGCCACAAATTTTCTACAAGGCATTTCGCTAAGTATTGACCAAAATTCAGCACAACCTAAGGATCAGGACCATATTCCCTCAGGACCATATTCCCTCAGCTTTTGAAGCAGAATCGTGTTCTTCTTGTTTATGGCATCTTAGTTACCCCCTTAACTAACTGGGTAGTCAGAAATCCTCACTCCCCTCATTAGCTGAAGTGAATTCTGGATACTTCCCTGCAAACTTGCCTTGTGTGAGGGTGTTGATGGAATGGCAGAAATGCACAAAGCAAAGTAATGCCTGATGTTAGTTCAGGTAGAGAATTACAAAGATACTGTCATGGTGACGAGTTCATCTTAGTTCTTGGCAGTGTAAGTCTTCCTAGTACAACCTTCTGAAAAAGCTAAGTTCATCAATCAAAGTGTCATATGTTGCTAAATTTGCAGTTTATAAATTGCCACTATAAATGTAAGTAGTAGGAATCATCACATAAAATTGTGCTTCTTTTTCTTTCTGTCTTTCCAGACTTAAATGGTTTCAAAAAGGAGGCAGTAGGATGTTTAAATTGCAGTTTCTAGGCAGCATCTCTGCTCCTGTGAGCAGGCATGGCTGTTTTATTGCATTGCCCAGCCCACTGATTGGTCATGGGCTGCTTCTGATGTTAGCATGCAAAAGAGGACATGTGACATTAAAGGTAAAAGTACCAGGGCAGGGGCATATCACCAGTAAGAATTAGGAAAAAAATATCTTGTGCTTTATTGGTTACATAGCTCAGCCTGACAGAACATCTAATCCCTAAATCATCCTGCAAATTGGTTGGGTTATAAAATCAAATTAAACCCACTATGAAAGATCATGGTCTCTCTTCACTGCACTAGCAGCTATGTGGATATATCTCAATCCCAGACTAAGGGGAATACACCACATAAGTAAAAATGTTTTTGAGAGAAATCTGATTATGACAGAGCTGACTGTTTTTGTAGCAAACATTTAGAATCTATTGGAGTAATTTGATTACAAAAGACAAAAAATAATTTTGCTAGATCATTGTGTCTTCTTAATGTTGAATCCCTTCTTTTCTCCTACTTGAATGTTCTGTGTGAAAGAGTTTTCATGTAGCATTATTTTGATTTGCTTGTAGTTACTGAAACTAACTTTGCTTTGTTATGTGATCTTAACTGTATCTTCTCTCTTTTTCAATGCTGGGTACTGACTTTTGGTGGGCAAAAGAAATCTTAGCACCCTTAGGCAGATTTTGCCTTCTTGCACTGCAGTTGAATGACTGTGTATTGCTCTAACTGAAGTATTAATTCTCAAGCCAAGGAAGGCAGAGGACTAATTTGAAAGCCAAGTGAAGTTCAGAAAAAGACTTCATTGATCAAGTAGAATTTGGGTCACAGTTTAGTTAGGTCAGAATTATGCTTCTTATACAGGAGAAATAAAGCTTTTATTATCGAGCCTGCATATAATGAAAGACTTTCACATGCTGAGACAGAAGAGACACAGAAGTGCATTTCTAAAGCACTTCATTCACCTTCAGTGCACTGAAGAATGTTAAGGAAAGGAATATGATAAAAACTATAAAGGTTCTTATCCAGTAATTAGCTAAAGCCAAGAGAAGGTGCATGTTTCATAGCCAATCAAAGCTAGAAAGAAACTGTTTTTAAAAGTGTGGCAGGAAAACAAAGCTATGAGCAGATTCTGATAAGTTCAGCAGTCCTTTGTATGCAGAAATTCAAATACAGTTTTTTATTCTGTATTAATTTTATTGCAAACAACATTTAAAGGAAGCAGTGCACTCTAAAAGTTTCCTCTCTTGTGAATATTGTTTGAAAAAGTGTAGAGGGAGTAGATGCTGTCATTTCATGTTCACCTTGCACATTTCATGAGGGAGTTGCTCCCCTGTGGTTTGGGAGAGACCAGTCTGTGCTGCTCAGCAGCTCTCAGTAGTATTGTCCCCACATGACCTTGTGGATGGATTTCTATTTCAAAATCATGCAGAAGTTAAATGTTGCTGAAAATAGCATTCACTCCTGTTTTGCTCCTTTCGTAGCTTCTGGGGTGAAATTTATCTGTCCTAATGTAATGCCTTTTCTATCTAAATTATCTTTGGCTAGGCTGCCTTTATTGTCAGTGGAGAGAAATAGACACTTTTAGGGCATGATTCATCTCCTTGGAAGGTAGACATCTAAGTAGGTCATATGAATCAGACTCTACAATAGCACATTCCTTACTGGAGAGAATAAAGGAAACGTAAGGGTCAGCATGGATGTTGATGCATATATTGCAAATATCTAAAGTTAAGTGAAATGAACTTTATGTCTATAGGAAATAAGTCAGAGTTCAGAGTCAGAGGAAAAAAGCCTACTCTTCAGGAAGCACCCTTTTCTTCAGAGCTTGTGGTTTCACTATGCTGGGTGCATGTTCATAGTCATACCCATGAGGTGATAAATTAAAAAATAAATTACAAGCCTTCCTTCTCCTAACTTAATATTTTAAGGTGTGATGATTGAGTAGACTGAATTTTGTGAATAAGTAATTTGTATATATTTCTCATCAGTGATTCACTGGTTCTACAATGGCACAATTTTTTTACTAGTCTCTGCTAATAATCTGTATGTATGTGGCTTCACAATGGTTTTGGTTACTTCTTATGAACCATTTCAGCACCAGATACTTTTTTCTCAATCAGAAACCTCTTCAAGGAGAAAGAGAAGGTATGGATTTAACTCAGGGTAGTAGAGTAATTTAAATTAGTCCTTCATAATAATCATTACTGTTAGGACCAGAGTTTCACTCAATGCCCCAGTAGATGAGGTGGTTAGTGCAAATGTATCTGAAAGTCTCAACAATGAATATTTTCAAGTGCTTACAAATGAGTTTTGCAGAAAGGATCTTCATTTTGGTCTGTGTTTGCTTGTATCAACCATAATCAATAAAATGGAACATAAAACAATGAACAACATTATTTATTATATATTTAAAACGCAAAATCAGCAAATGAAGACTTACCTAAACACCAATGAAACTTTTTCATATGCTGCTCTTCTCCCATTGTTTGCAAAACTGCAGATCCAAGCAAACCTGCAAGACTTTTGTCAGATGCATGCCCAGGAGTAGCACAAGGATGACAGCCTGGAGTAAGCAGATTGCTAGTGAGGCTAGCAGGTGCCAAAACATGCTGTTTCATGACCCAGTGTAAAGATGCCAAAAATAATCTCAAATGCACTTCAGTAAATAAAAGCAAAAACCCCTCAGGCTTCAGAAATAAATTCCATAGAACAGTCTGAGATTAAGCAAGAAACTTACAATTAGAAGACTAGTGTTCTGATTTTTGCCTTGCAACAGATTAGCTGTGTTATGGCAGTGAGGCACTTTGGCCAAAATCTGTGTTTTGCTACTTAAATAGATGGCATGGTTTTCAAAAGAAAGTGGGAACAGAATTACAAAGTATTCCAAGGATAAAAACATGAACTTAGGTTGAATCACATGCAAATGTTGACTAAATATCTGCCTCATTTCCCATATCTTCCAGAGTCATAGCATTTAGCTGTCCTCATTTATGGTAATTTCAAATGCATAAACAAAACTAAAAATTGCTTTGTAAGTTCAAATGTTCTAAAACCACTTTTTCCTCAAGTGCAAGTGTTGTAAAATTACTTTATGCAAAATCACTATATCACTGACCAGGTTGCTCAGAGAAGGTGTGGATGCCTGGAGATGTTCAAGGCCAAGTTGGATAAGGCTCTGATTAGCCTGGTCTAGTGGATGGGAAACCTGCCTATGGGAGGGGTTTTGGAATGAAATGATCTTTAAGATCCCTTCCAAGCCAAGTCTTCCTGTGATTCTGTGACCTGACTGTTAAAGGTAAAAGTAGACTCATAGCTGTGGAACATCTTTGTTTGATCAACCTGAAAACTATTTGCTTTAGATCAAGTAAGATCCAAATGTCCATGTTAAACAGTTGTAATACCAGCACTGTGCTAAGTGAACTCAGACTTGCAGAATGCACTGTGAAATTGTGAGAAACATGGAAATAGTTGGTACTCTGTGTTTGGTATGTAGAGAAGATCAATGAAATAAAATATATATCTGATATTGATATGGAGTCAGGGGTGAAAATGATCTAAAAAAGCAACTGAGAAATTTTCTATGCATTTTAAATATTGTATTTAATTTTTAAATCCTTCTGGTGCTGTAGACCTTGCCATATCTGCTGCTGATCATATATTGTGTAGGGTATCTAGAAGTTTCTAAAAGTTAAGGGGTAGTAATTATCAGTGAATCAGAGTATTCTGGTTTGACAGTGACCCACAGGGATCATTGAAGTCCAATTCCTGGCCCTGCACAGGACCATCCCAAGAGTCACACTATATGCCTGAGAGCTTTGTCCATATTCTTGAGCTCTGTCAGGCTTGGCGCTGTGATCACTTATCTGGGGAGCCTGTTACAATGCCTGTTCCAGTGTTCCAGAACCTTTTGTGGGTATCCAACCTGAACCTCCCCTGGTACAGCTGGAAACCATTCCCTCAGGTCCTGTCACCGTCACCAGAGAGAAGAGATTGGTTCCTGCCACTCTTCTTCCCCTCTTGAGGCTGCAGTGAGGTCTACAGCTCAGACAGAGGAATTGTGATTGCTATAGTTTGACAGTTATGACAGGAATGATGGTTGCTGTAGTTTGTAGTGAAGTGCCCATGTGCTAAAATTTTCAGGGTGAAAAACTATTTTGATGGTAACAAGCACTTTATCTTAAAATTTGTTTATGAATGCAGAGCAAAGGAATCTAAAATTTAAGAGATAGAATATATTAGATGGTCATTATTATGGTCTGAAGTACCAAGTGAGCTGGCTCTGTGTCCTTTATATAAGAGATTAGAGAAAGAAAATCTTCTATGCTGCCTGCCTGTTCATCAGCAAGACACATAACTTAGCCCAGGTAACCCAGGCAGTGCACACAGAAACAAAACCAGGAAGCATCTTTTAAAACTGAGGTCCTACCTTAAATAAGTAGCCATATACTACAAATGTGCTGGGTTATATCTTTGGGTGCAAGAGAAAGTAAAGAATGAACTTGTACTACAAAATAATGATCTCTGGTTAAATATGCTGGTTTAAGAGACACAGTCATTCTTAAAGGACAGAGTATTTCAAATGAAAGCCCCTTAATTGATCAGATAGATAGACAGATACCTATATATCTACCCATATGTACACAAAGAGCCTGTGGTTTTCACAAACAGAAAGTCACATCCATATGAAAAAATGGAGGCAAAGGTTTTATTTGGCTTACATTTGTGTGTGCTTGAGCAGGACTGATAAAAAGAGCCATGTGTTGGCTCTACCTCTCTTGAAGTTTGTGGAGTTTAAATGTACTTTTGCTCGTGAGACTAATTAATAAATTTTATCTTGAATTCATGTACTTTAAGGAGCAATGGTCGGCTGCAGGAACTACTGTGCTGTAGCTTATTACATTGAAGATGCTCTCTAACCTGCTTATTTTGCAATTTATGATGCTAAAGGAAGTTTTTGGCTGAAATCCAATCTTTCTGTAGAAAATAGGAATAATTGATAATGAAACAGTCATTCCTATATTCCAGTTGTTTTAACTCATTCCAGCATTGCATTACAAAAATAAATTATGTTTTAAAGTGGATGAATATAATACAGACAACTAATATATGTCCTTTATTCAGATCTCAGTTATTTAATGGATCTTCAGTTATTTCATAATAACTGAAGATCCATTTGTGTGGCAAATCTACATTAAAGAGCCCAAACACTAAAGCTAATACGTGCCAGAATTAACTTTGTTAAGGCAAGTTAATTTAATCTCCTCCATGCATATGCATTGTGGAGACTTCTTTAATTACATGATCACATATTATTTTTTCTTACAAAATCTTCTCCTCTTTCAGTTCACAGAATATATGGTAGTCACTTAATGAGCAGCTGTTCCATATTTTGTTTTCATGACATTGTTCTGTCTGTGATCCCACACCTTGTTTACTATAGAATATTTAAGCCTTGCTCTGGAGACATAGTTATTAATTATTATCAATTTGCATTTTAGGGTTTTTCTAGTATTACAATAGTGCCAAAGTGATGAGCAGACACTAAATTAGCATTACTGCAGGCCTCTGAGATTGGCAGACAGTATGATTCCAATTTTATGGCTGGGGAACCACGGCCCAGAATACTGTGTTCAAAAACTGCCACTAATCTACAGGACCATCCTGAGCTGCTGAGGTCCAAAAGCCTTGACTCATTACTGTCACATGAAAGTTTTCCAACTTAGGTCTTCTTGTCTACAGCTATGTATGTCTCTGAACATTCATCTCTTCTGCAAATTCAAATGCTTCCTCTCAGTGAATCCCATGGAAAATGAAGAATATACTTTCAGTGACCACTTGTGACAAAGCTGGTTTGAATTACTATAATGGAAGCTTTATGTCAAGGAAAGACAGAATCCTGCTTTCCAGACATCCAATTCCTCTAACTATTCTTGTTCTTGTTGTTATGTGGTCCCATTTTTTAGTGCATTTCTTCAAAATTCTTCACCAAGTGAACCATCTACATTTGTGATTCATCCTTGCAGCAAGGCCATCTTGTGCACTGTATGAGGCAGGTGTGTTCTGGTAACAATAGATATGAGTCATGCCATTACTCTCCATGCTCATTCATAAGATGAGGCAAAATTTGGTTATATAGGCAGCCTGGCCCTTTTCACAGCTTTTTTCTGGATTTGATCATGTTAAAATAAGTTTTTTGAAAATGTGTCTGTGTGAGAAAGAGAGACGGAAATAGAGACAGAGGGAAAGATCATGAGTACACACCATTTTAAAATAATAGAAACTTCTGAGAATGTCTCAACCCCCGTCTGAATTGTGAGATGCTTGGAACCTTAAAATCACCCTCAAAATGTTGTACCATTCTTCTATTAAACAAGTTGCATGGTTTAATATTCTGCAAAAACTACTGCTGAAGGAGTAAGATGCAAAATAGCTTTTTTCACTACCATCTGACTGGACAGATATTTTCTGATGGCACAGAAATTATGAGAAACTGAATTGGGGTTTCCAGAAGACCCAAAAAGAGGTTTCAGTCATTGATTGTCTGCTGAGTTCTCAATGACCTTTCCTACCCCTGTGCACTGTCTGTTAAAACTCTGAGTATAACCCAGTTCTGGGTTCTAAGGACAGCACTTCTCTTTCTCACTGCCCCACTGGATTCTTGTCCCAGGGTTTGTTTTTTTTTTACTATAAGCCTAGTCTAAGTACTTGTTCTTTACCTCCTGTTTTCAGTACCTTTCTACAGTCAGTTGTCTGTTTTTCTTCATCCCTCATTCCTCCAGGGCTGGATCTCAGGGCTTGTGTACATCTTTCTCATTCCCACTGGCTCTCCAGCCAGAACTCCATTGTCAAGCTGTGTTTTCAGTTTCCGTGCCTCCAACCATCTATCATTTGTTTCTTTGCACTCCCGTTCCAAATACTGCTATGAAATGTTGGCTCTTCCCTTATTTTTCCTGTCTGCTGCTTCATTTTCCTTTGGGCAGTAGGGAACTGATAGAACTCTTTTGATATTTGTAAATAACATTGTTAATTTGAGAGCAGAGCCTCTGCTCATTCCAGGACAATGTTGCATAAGCTTAATTTCTTTGCTGAAAATTTGGACTTAAATCTTAATTTAGGAGACAGAAGCAATGTACCCATGACTGGTACTCAAGACCTGATCCTAGTCCAGGCAAACTTTTCTAGTCCTGCTGGATACATATATTATATTTAGGCATTTCTGCTTTTTTTCTTCCATTTCTGGTCATACTTTATCTGATCATCAGTCTTGAATCCAGATAGCTTCTGCTAGGTTAAACCAGACTTTTGGGATATTGCATGGATGCAGCCCCAGAATTCAGCATTGAAATTAACCCGCCAGTTATCTGAGTCACAGATGCCCCTCTTTACACATCCCAGTAACAAGTGGGCAGGTTAATCTCTTCAGCAGAATGTTAATGTAATGTAATAATTTGCACAGAGCCTATGCAAAAAAATGCTGCAATGTCAATTTATGGCAATTGTATAGTGCCAGATACTATCTAGTTTACTTACTACACATTCATGTAAGATTTGAAGGTAGAAGGGATCCCTGGTTTATCTAGTGTAATCTTGCTTAACATAGGCTGCATACTTTTGAATCACTCTATAGCTGAAGAAGGCCTACTCATTACTTAAACTTAAATTTAAAATATCACACAACGGTGCATTTGCCTCTCCTTCATAAGTTGTAAAGCTTTGTATAACTTTTAAAATATCTTTAGAATTTATAACCAGCTTCGAGAGGGACTGAGCTAATATCTTCATGTGAAAAGTGGTATCCCATGTAAAAGGAAACAAGGGTGCACTCGAAAAAACTCACTTGCCATTGTTTAATTATTGTACCTAATTTCCATGCTTTAAAATGCCCAGTATTTTGGAAGCTTCACAATACTGTCCTCTGCTTCTTTCAGTTTCTGGCTCTTTTACTCTATTGCACTTAGCTTTGTCATTTTGATCCCTTATTCTTTTCCTGGCAAGAAACTTGGAAGAGCTCATTATCATTAGAAGATTGGGGGAAAACAGATGCCAAAACAGCCTAAACTTCATAACATAGTCAGTGGGAAATTTTAAGTGAGGGCAAGGATATTGGATTTGGGGCAAGACAATAGTGATGATAAGATTTGTTAGAATAATTATGGGAGATTTGTTCTCAGTTCCCTGCCTTGCTCACATTGGTCTGTTCTTGTCTCTCTGTGATACAGTTCCTTAGCAATAAAATGGGAATAGCACTGTCTCACAGATATTAAAATAGTTGTTTCACAGATACCATAGAAAGAAGGAAAAAATTAATTATACTCAACCTATTGTATTATTATGGCTTGTGTGAGTACTGTGATACTGATGGTATGTCTGATATGAGAACTGTCATTGATGGGTTGACAAGTTTTAAACCTAAGACAACTGAATTTTCCCAAACCTTTGTTTGCACAGCTCCCCACTACTGCTCATATTTCAACATTGCTCCTGTTCCTCCAGAATCCCCTCTGTCTTGCCCCTGTACTTTAAATTTGCGCATTATGCACGGTAGCTTCTCTCTTTGAACAGTCTGCCCCCAGTCAGTGTAAAGGGTCTTCTGGGCTGCCTGGAGGTGGTGAGGCATTGAGAGTGCATGCACCAATGACAAGATGAATGAAGTAACATTCAAATCTGGTGCAAATATATGACTAGTCTATGGGGAAGAAAAAAAATATACATCTGTTTTCACAGCAGGAGTCTCTTAGTTGTGTGAAGTAGTTCTTTGATCTCACTGGCATGTTCTTAACTCAAGAGGAATTATTTGTGGAATAGCTTAGTTGTTACAGAGGGAAACAGCTTGGCACTGACCATGACTGTACTCATTATGCTTTATAATGTCCTGTTTGTCTTCATAGTTGGGGTAACCCAAGGCAAATGCAAGCTCTGTTGATGCTACTGTGTCCTCATTGCTGTGTTGCTCAAGGTGGGTGTATTTAGGGACATATTCCATAGCCATCATTGCTGAGATGTTTAAAAATTACTGCCAAGTTAATTCTGCTACAAGAAGACCTGTCTGTCTTCTGGGAAGGACTTGTTCAAACAGCAGAATTGAACCTCTGTGGAAGTGAGCTGAGTCTCTTTTCTTGCTGCAAGACCTGCATAAAAAAGCATGGCCAAATTCCAGATCACACAAAGGATAATAATGTAGGTTTATGTGCTGTCAAAATTCACCAGTTTTCCTATGAAGATTTAAAATGAAAAATGTGTAAAGCCCAGATCAATTACAGCCTTGACAGCCACCACCACCTCAGTCAGCTTTAAGCACCTTGAGCAGTTCCCAGTTCACACTGATCTTAAGTATTGACTAACAGGGCATGATAAATAGCTGAGCATTTTGTAGAGGTAACTTAGAACAATTTTGTAGAGCTAAGGTCTATGGACCTATCCATGCTAGGTCACCCTGGACAACAAGGAAAAGCAGCATTAATCCCTTCTTTCTCCAGAAAGTTGAACTTTTGTAGATCCCAGCTGCTATGTGCTGGCAGTCAAGAAAACGAGTCCTCAGAAAAATAGCAACCAAGACTGTTTTCTCTAAACAAAGTAGACTGGAGACAGGCAAAATCAGTCTACTTCATAGATGGTAGAGGAAAATGGGACAAAGTGTCATGCTGGCTCTATTTCTTGCCAAGTCATGGCTTAAAATGTAGCTGTGGACCAGGAATATGATCAATGTAGAAAAGTAATGAATTTTCTAGGAGCTAGTAAATGCTGTCCTCCAACTAGCTTAGTACAAGTCTGTGTGTTAAAGGCAGAATTTCACACATGGCATAATATTAAATAGAAATATTCCTTTATGGAATCTTTTTTATCCTGATAAACATGTTTGAGTCCATACTTTTACATTTTTAATAAAAAACAGGTCAAATTTTCTGCTCCTTTGGTCTGAATCTGTAAAGTGGTTTTTAAAATTAGGAATGATGAGCCTGATTCGACAATCTTACTTATGTGAGTAGTCCCTCAGTGACTACTCTGTTTATCAGTGCCAAGGATATCTAAGATCCAAAAGCTCTTTCCATTAATTTCCTGAGAAGTAAAACACAGAAATCTGTTTCCAGTTCTCAAAGAAGCTTTAGGATGCTTGGGGTCCATCATAACTGAGTTTACACCCCATAATGATGTGCAATATTATAATCTGTTTTGTTTCTGTGATGCATAATAAGTAATTGAGCACACACCAAGCTAAAATTGGGGAAAGTAAAATGAAATACATTTTGATACAAGCATAGTATTATCCTCAGTCATAAGGCTTGTGTTCAACTGAAAGTACTTTTCTTGCATTACCTGCCTTCCTCCTTTCCCTTAGCTGGCTGCCAAGGTAAGTGGTTGAGTCACCATCCCTAAAGGTTCTTAAAAGACGTGTAGATGAGGGATTTAGGGACGTGGTTTAGTGGTGGACTTGGCAATACTGGGCTAAGGTTTGGCTTGAAGATTTTCAAGGTGTTTTTTAACCTAAAGGATTCTATGTATTTAGGTAAACCTCTAAAAAGCAGATATTCTTTATTTAGCATGGTTTGCTGAGAAGTTCCTTGTTCAGCTAGAGTCATGTGCTGATTCTTGGGTTGTTAAAAGCAAGAGATGTTAACAGCAGAAAATTAGCCTTTTGCTACCTAAATAAGCAGCTTTGTGTTGATACAGAATATGGAAGACAGCATTTTACTACACCCATGCTTGCCAATTTGATTAAGATCATGTGCCACTTAATTTTCATGGTGGTGTTATTGCTTAGAGACCTTTTTATTTTACAGGATACCTCTGAGAAATATATATTTTTGAATATTCAGCAGTAAAACTTGCTGCAAACTTGCAGTAAAACTCTACCAGTGGTTCCTAGAGATTAGAAATGGTAGCTTTATTTATTTTTTAATGTTTAATTTGAAAGAACGTGAATCTTCAGTTTACCAAAAGAGCATTTCTCCTACATTTAATAATTGGTAGGGAGTATACTCATTGTATGACCAAGGAACAATAATCCTGTGATAGCTGTGAGCATCTGGAAAAGATGAGAGCAACCCCTAAATTGCTCTTAGCTGTATGAATGCTGCTGTAGAAGATTTTACAGGTAACGCATGAAGAATTCTTTCAGTTGAACACAAGCCTTCTGACTGAGGATAATGCTCTACTTGTATCAATATGTATTTCATTTTACATTGAAGTTCTGATCCTTACTCTCATCTTCTGCACAGTCCAGGAATCTGGTCTCCGGTTTATACTTTTAGCTATTTGACATGAAAACTTCAGAACATGTATTTTGGTTGGCAGCACACACATGTAAGGTATAATGTACAGCAAAAGTGTTTTTAGTAATGCAGGTCTTCTCCTGCATCTGTTCTTTCCTTGAAGAAGCGCAGTGTTACATAACCTGGAAAATTGAACTTTTTGTTACAGCACACTCCTGGCACTACTGTCATGCTTCCTTTCTTATAAACTTCCAAAATCCTCATGGAGTCTGGGGTTTTGATCTACTCACATGGCGCATTGTACATTTCTCTTGTGTCAAAGAATGAACCTAATCTTGATGAAAGATTCATCTAGATAGCATATTGTTAGCCTATTTAGTCTTTTCCAGAGAGGCAGAAGACACTGAAATGTGGGTGTGGTTGTTAGTTTAAGAATGTTTCATATTAATAAAAAAAAAAATCTGTTGTACTTGGGAGAGCTGACATTTCCAGAAATATATTACTTTCAGCTATGATAAAAGGATTCCAACCTGTTTGTACTTCTCTTACTAATTCTTGACCACTGAAGCATGAATAGGGAGAATTTTGTAGGAAATATATCCATGAAATTGTTATTTAGGTCTAGTTTTTCCATCAGTTTCCTTTAACTTCCAGTTTGGATCAACATATCTTGGTATCTTGAAGTCAGATTTCAAAGGTGATTGACATTCATTAAGACACATATATCACTGACTGGGATTTTATAAAGGGCCAGACTGCTAAGCTGCTTGTGTAGGCAATCTCACCTCCAATGCTGAGGCTTATCTGTAAACACTGCTGGAAATATCACTAGGTACTTACTGCACTTTAGGATGTGGAAGTATCTTTTAAGGGTCCCTACTGTACATCAAGCTACATAAAAATCCTGATGATTTCTTCACACACAAAGTGTGAAATAATTACTCCATCTCTTCAGTCTATCTACCCCTCTTCTGTCCTTCTTACACAGAATCACTCAGGTTGGAACAGCTCTCTGAAGGTCATCTAATCCACCGTCTTTCTCAAAGCAGAGCCAGTTTCAGATGTAGATCAGATTGCTTGGAGCTTCGTACTGCTTTCAATATCTCCAAGGATGGAGGTTCCAGGTTCCACAGACTCCATCTTTATGTGTACCATGTTCAACCCTCATTGTCTTTTTTTGGTTTTTTTTAATATTGTTTTTGTTCAGGTAACTAGATATGATACTGTTCTACTGGTATTTTGATGCAGATGTGAATGCTTCTCATCTAGTCTTCTATAACTCTTCTTTTTCTCCACAGTCATCCCTTTTTACCCTATTTCCTTACCTCTTACACTTGCTGTCATCTTCTCCTGGTTTTCTCTTGACCATGTCTCTCTAGCTCCTTCCATTCATAATTTAAGAGATATTAGTCTTTATTAACATTCCCAATCCTTAGAAAGCCATCCTGACTCTATTTACCTCTCTGTCACTTCCTGTTGCTCCATAATCACTGTTGTTCATTCACATTGTTGTGTTCAAAGTAGGTGATTTCCTGTGCTATTGTAAACTACTTCAGATTGGCTTCTGACCTTCTTGTTAGCTGAAACCACTCTCCCAACACTACCTAATGATTCTCTCTTAGCCAATTCTTCCTTCTCTCACACTGTCAGTTTTGATCTCTTTAAATCTCATCATGGTTTGTATCTTTGGCTCCGTTCTTGTCTTGTTTTCTCCCTGATCCTTTCATTCATCCTTTGAAGCTCCTTATCTTACTTCTGCTGAAGTCCTAAGGATTTTTAATTTTGATCCATCTCTCCTCTCCTTTTACACATCACTTCTACAGTCTTATCCACAAATAAATGCAGTTGACATGTCTGTGCTGCTAACCCAGATTTATATCTGTACTCCAGATATTATAACAACAGCTCAAGACAGGTGTTCTAAAAAAGGGCTTCCCTCTTAGTCCCTCATTACTGCTTGTTTTCTTAGTCCCCATCTTTTCTGTCAGGCCACTAATATAGATGTTGCTATTCAGGCCTCTTCAAATCCTCCTATCAAGGTTCTCTGTAAATGTCTCAGATTCCTTGCTTTGTAACACGTCTAAGCTATGGTTCTTAATCTCATAGCAGTAGATTTGTTGAAGTTCTGTTAGGGAATATCTGCACCATATATTACAAAATACATTCTAATCCATGGCACAATGTCTCATGCAGTTTTCAGGAAGAAATCTTTGTCAATATAATGATAAAAATAATTTAAATAGGCAAATAATACATACGAGTGGGTAGATTGTGTGTTGTGTGCATGTGTTTGAATATGGGGCAGTTTATTTAGGAGAGTGGGGTAACAGGTGGAAAAGCTGTGGTAGGCAAACTCATCCCAGGAAGTCTGCTTCATAAGTCTTAAATTTCACTGTTGGGTTTTATTCTCTAACTTCATCCTTGTCTTTCTGCTGCACTCAGCCCGTACAAATGTGTGTTAGTGCTCTATTGTTTTTCCATCATTTCTGTTATCTCTGAATTTAGCTTGGTGTTACTGTACATAGTTGCACAACAGGGGGAAAATAAGGATAGATCCCTTGCTTTTTTATTTTATTTTATTTTATTTTGAAAAATACTAATCAATGCTTTAAATATGGGTTCACATTGCCATATTAAATCCACCCCAAAAATTTGTTGTCCTCATAAGGCATACAAGATCATGAAAATTTTTGTACTGTTCACCTGGTGTGTTTGCTCATAATCATGAGATTAAATAAGCTGCTGACGCTGAAAACTAAGCTTACCAAAATCAGCATTTATGCCAGTAATGTAGTAGAAAATGCAAAATTATTTCAGGCTAAGAAGTCCACATATGTGCTGAATCATACACATTTAATTGTTTCATGGTCCAAGCACATGTGTATCGATCCCTGGGACAGACAGCTGGCTGTCAGAAAGACAAGAGGGAGGAAGGGTAAAGAGCAGGGCCATGAATTCAGTCTCCAAACTGTTTTTATTTTAAAAAGCTTTTAATTTTAAAAAGCTTCTGAGAACTGAGATGAGAACACAGCGAGACTAAAGAGTTAAATTACTCTAGCATAATTTTGAAGTGTTTAAATTTTTTTTTTTTAAATGCCCCAAATCATATGGGTAATGGGAAGGACAGTATGAATGAAATGATAAAACTTTTACAAAGCCAACCAAGAATGTTAAATAAATGGACATTTATTTTGTTTTAAGTTTTAAAAGCCCACAAATTTCTTCTTTTTCATCAGAGATGTTTTATGGGACTGTCTCTTTCAGCTGTACTGTATGTGACCTTCAGTAGCCTTTTTTCCTTAAAAATATTCTCTATGTCTTCCTCTGATTTGAGTGCTGTTCCCTCATCTGGCATTGAGGTTTTTATTTGTTTTGGATTAAAGGTGATCAGATGTGGTTATGGTGATCTGCAGATTGTCTAGTGTGGTACTGCAAAGCAGCAGAGCCAAATTTCTGTTTCACTTGTAATAGAGACAGAAGTTAAGCTTTCTGTTAGTAAGGACTACTTTCAAGGCCCTAAATAGTCTCAAGAAAATATTTTAAAGCGGTAGTAGATTTTTTTATATATCTATATCTATGTCTGTATATATCTGGTTGTAAGTAATTGCCCTGTCTGTAGGAATATGCTTTCAAAATCACTTGCCAATACGTTTATTCTGAGGGTAGCCTATTGGAGCTGGAGAGCTTAAAGAGTGGGGTGCTGAAAGCCTTCCCTCAGTGTAGCATGGCTGTGACAGAGAACTGCAATTAGGAATAAAGGCAATCCAAAGAGTTGATTTGTTCTTCTGTCCTTTCATAAGTATAATCATTTTTTGAAGAGGCAGTCATATCTTTATCTGTGCTCCTAGCTCATACTGATAGCAGTCAAGGTCCACAGGTGCTACTGCAATATGAATTGCTGTTCTATAATAAATGCAAATGCCCTTAAGCTTATGGTATTTATTGCTTGAAGAGAAGGTAGATGCCATTCCAAGGGCTTTTTTTCCTCTCCTTGTTGAAGTCTAAGGAGTCACCCTGCAAAATAGGCAGAGTTGTGATTTGGCTGCTAGTCCACAGGGTGCTGGTCCGAATCGCTGAATTCATTTCACATGGGCCACTGAAGAGCTCTCAGACCTCACCAAGTTCTGTTATTCTAACTGGGTTGGATTTGAACTAGTAACATAGAGGTGGACAGCCCAGTGGACCGTTATCAATCCCTAGTCACATAGACCTCTTTTACCTGTCGTCTTAAATTTGTGCTTCATCAGCGACTGTGATTCTAGCACAAAGCATCCAGAACTTCTCATATGGACTACACACACATTGTAAAGCACCTAGGGACACAAAGGGAGTTTCTCTTAATTATTCAGGCTGACTTTAATGCATCACATAAACTAGATTTTTCTTATACATTTAGCGCTTACAAGTCCCATTAGTTTCCCCCTAATTCCCCTACCGCTCTTTCTTTACTTTATAATAATATTTTTGTGCTGATGTGAAATTTTATGAGAGCCTCTGTAGATTTTTTGCTTTTAGTTTGTTTTACTATTTTTTTTCCTAACAGAATAATGATGTGAAAAACAATGGGTAGAAAAATGAAATTATATCCACTGTGATTCATTTATTCACATTATCTCTGCTTGTGTGTGCTTGTGTGTGCATGTCCACATCCTTGTTATCTCTTCTTGGGATAAAATTCTGGGCTGTATTACAAACTCCATACAGCAAGCACTGAAAGAATTTACTTTTGTGTTACTTTTAGGTAACAGTGTAGTACCATGTACTCAACATGTAATTATCACTCTAATTTTGTGTAACCACAATGATACCATAGTACACTATCATAAAACCAAAATGACATCTTCTGAAATCTGCATGTTATTTAATACAAAGTATGGAACACCAGTTGGTTATTTATGTCTTTCAAAGCCCCATAAATAGTTACTATTTAAAATCTCTGCAACAAAAAAAAAAAAAACAAAAAAACAAAACCCAAACAAACAAAAACCAAAAAACCCAAAAACAAAACTGAAAAAATCCCCAAACCAACCAAACAAGAAACCATTACCCATTAAAAAAAAATCAAAATTATAGGTATTATTACTAAACTATAAGGAGGTCCTAACTTACAGATCAATATCTATTCCTTTTTCTTAGTGGGGAAGGTGTATTCTTTCCACATTTATAAGCACATTTAAGTGTTTAATTCAATTAAAGGATAGTTTGTAGCTCTAAAGCATGGAAAGCCCTGTAAAACCCTGGAAGCTGTGAAAATTGGCTCCACACCCAGTTAGCTCATGCAGCAAAGAATTAGCTGAAATGGGAAGGCAATTAGGAGCACAACTTTTATGCAGCACTAAGCTGTAGGCATTGGGTTAGCCGACCAGGAGTTATACAGACTACACAATTGAATTCTTTCTCTACTGACACACATACACAAGGAAATCTATCTGCTGTTCCCACCTTACTATTTAGAAATCACATGTAATGGTTCAGAAACCAGTATCTTTTCAGAAGGGAACTATTTCTGTAGGTCTCCATAAGGATAAGAAAATGGTCCCAGAGGTCAGATGGTTATGAGTGATTAGGCTGTGGTGATCATTAGCAAATATCCACCCTCAGAGCAGTATTCATATATTGAAATTTAGGCTCAGGTCTGTCACTGACAGGACTGGGTTTAATTTTAATATCACGATTCTGGATTTTTTTGATCTACATAATGAGGGAGTCACTTCTACATAGTTCTTAGATGGTGAATCCATTTTTCATGCTGAGAGCATGTATCAGCCTGCATGGGGAGGCTTGCTGTGCTTAATGTCAAGACTGAGTGGATGTCAGCTGGGTTTGCCCCATTACTCGTGGGGCTTTGCTAGCACAACCTCTTTCCTGAGCTAATTAGTCTCTGACCAAACCCTCTTTGTTTTTGGCCAAGTTAGAGCATCAGAAGAAGAACTGGGGTCCTGGGTGCCCATAGGTAAGCTCAGAATGAGGGCTGAGTGGGCAAACAAATAATTTTCAGTAAAAGAGATAGGCAGTTTATTCCATAGATCCAAAATTGCATGAAGTCCCACAGCTTCTGTTTCATTGACATGGATTTCTGTTTTCTGCCTCATTGTGCAGGGTCACACTGAGTGCCTCACTCCACAGATTAGTGTCCCCTTTACTCTGTGTGTTAGGAGATGTTCAGCTTGGGAGGCTCTCTAACTACTGCAGAGAGAGCAGGTTGTGTCCCTGGATGTTTGTAATACCATTTTGAATTCCTCAGATAAACTGTAGAATATGCATACAAAGTGTTATTATTTCAGGGTTATTCAGAGGAAATACTGAGTGCAGGAAAATGAATTTAAGCTGCAATTCTGTCATTGCATTCTGTCTTGACACAATCAGGCAGCAGGATCCTGACCATAATAAGAATCTGTATTTGAACGAGGAGTTGAAAATCAGATTTTTAAGACATCTGAAAATGTGTTTTTCACTCCCCTGATCTGAATTTGGCAGCAGCATAATTCCTGGGGGCTGCCATTTCAGCGATAGTTCCAACAGAAGGCTTGGCCTAATGACCTGTATCAAAGCGAGAAGAACCAGGCTGCAGCCAGACACACAGAAAGCTGCTGCTGCCAGGAGACACTGAGAGCTGGGGATGCTTTCTAAAGCCACTCAGCTGGGGGATTTGCCATTAGCTCTGAGTTGTATTCTGAGCAGGAAGTTTGTGTTATTTGGATGCCAGAAGCAAGGAAAAAAGTACAAGAAAAGTTCTAGAACTTGTGGAAAGTTGGGAAAAGTCTGGTACTGATTCATGTCTTTGGCTGCAGGTTTGATTTCCTTGATCTATCATTTGATTTTCATATTTTATGTTAAAACATGTTTGAGATAATTTTAAATGGAATAATTGTCTGACACTTAGCCTTTGGTTATCAAAAAAATGAAGCAACTTTCATTTCTAAAGTAGTTAGAACAATATTTACTATAGTTTTTAATATTTTAATATTAAGTTTAATTTAATATGATGTAATATTTAATATAGTGTTCAGCTATCTGGTTTTTTGCTCTCTAGGCTCTAAGGCGTTTTAGACTTTCCTCTTACAGTGCTTTCCTGGATGACCAGTGACATATATTTCTCTTAGCTGTAAGTCATAGAGGAGAAGGGCAAAGCCTTTTTATTTATTCTTGTCTTGAATGAGATCAGAAGTCAGAGAGGTCACTTTGGGAATTCCCTGAGTGTGGCACTCAGTATGAGTTATGCATCTCTGTTGTGCTAACCTGGGGTACATTCACTTTTCACTGAATGTGTTACACATAGTTCATAAAGTCTGATATGTCACCAGTTCTCTAATGGCATTGCTTATTCTCAGGCAAGGCATAGATGGCTATGGCTTTGTGATCATAGCAGGAAAGAGGAGGTATTTATACCACTGTACTTTTTGTTAAAATAAATAATTTCTATTGTTAGACATGTGTTGAAATTTTATAGAACATTTGTCATACCTATCTTATGGTGTATTTATAATGCCCACAAACTTTTTTAGCATTTTGGTTTCCTAAATGTCATTGTTTTAGTATAATACATTGTTTAGTACAAATCTGCCATATAGCAGTTACATTTTTATTGGAAAGTATCAAGGGGAATTGTCACATGAAATTAAATCAGTTCAAACAGAAGTTTTTCTGTAGTTTTCTTCATACTCCAGTAGTATGTCAAGTGTTTGTAGACAAACAAAAATTAATATTTTGAAATTTCTTTAAATGTTGCTTTCTCCATTTGAAGCCGACCTCAGAAAGTAAGGGTAGCTGGTTATACATGAAGAAACTGTTCCAAAGTGTATGGAAGAGCATGTTTCCATTTTTCATCAGTGGTTTGAGAGCAGCTTCCAATCTGCAGTGCTGTGATCTGACGCAGGTGTCTGGATCACACTGGGCTCTTCATGAGAAGGATGACTGCTAGGTTTTGACCCACTTCTCTCCCAGGATTTTCTATAGGACAAAGTCACAGCCTTTTGTCTGTGATGTGACACTCAAGATGGTCCTGCTTCATTGTCTGTGCACACAGATGACTTCTGTCTATTCTAAAAAATAGGTTAGGAATTAGATTTTTCTGTTGTGATCTAAAGGAAGCAATTCATCCACTAGGCCAAACAGCATGCCATTTAATATTGATCAGCTTATTCTTAGTAAATGTGTTTCACTTTTCTTTCTTCTTGAGAGGCTATCTAGAACAGAGTCTAGACAGTGTTAAAGGAATAAATTAGGTATTTATAAAAAGGCCTCCAAAGGATACACTTTGGGCAGTACAAGAGCCTGGCCAAGGCTATACCCAAGATGGACCACTGGTGACACATTTTCACACTTTTGCAAGTTTTGTTCCATTTACATATTGGGGTTAATTGCCCAATTACAGCTTCAGGTTATGAAGTCCCATCCTCCCAGTTTGCTGTCCTCATTTCACTGTTTACACTTTTTGGGCCTGAAGCTGCAATGGTGCCTATGGTTTTCAGGCTAGAAAAGCATTGCTTTGTCTAAACAGCGAGGAGAACTTGCTAACACTCTATATGAAGTTCAGTGTTATATACTGCTACAGTACAGAATCTGAAAAATATGAAAGCTAAAACTTAAGGCCTCATTTAAGATTCTGAAATTCAGCCCCTTCCTCTGTTGTGGCTAAAAGTTGCAGAATTTGGTTAATTGTCAGTTTGCTTCTCATGCTTTCTCTGGTCTTAAATCACTCCATCAGATCCACAGTATGGATTTCAGATGAGCAGCTTCAGTGATGTACTGGCTGTAACGTATCAGAGGGTATTCCAGGGTTCCTTCTCACCACATTGTTTGCCCATGGACCTAGACTACTTAATGCAAAGACTAATGGGTCTTCATAACTGGACATGTAATCATATGATAGCAGGTTGATAATGGTTCCAGAATCCAAGCACGTTAGTTTACTTTTATTGCTTTCTGCCCAGGTTTCTCCTCTCTTCTGTTACATGGAGATTAATGGAAGAAAACCAATGAAGAGAAGGGGGAATCACCAGATGGACTTGTTTGCAGTTTCATTGTTCAGGTTATTTGCAATTAAAAAAAAAAAATTAAGCTTGTGAAGGAGGGCTGTCTGCTGAGACTGCTAAGAAGGAGACTGAAGTACCTTTTTTTATGCTGGTGACTTAATATACTACCTTCAGGAGCTTAGGGTACTAGAGTTATTGAATGCAAATTCCCTTACTCTGTGCATAAGCAGTGTGCTTAGAGTTTAATACTCTGATGAAAAAATTGTAAAGTTTTTTACCTTATGCAGTGATCAAAACACTGTTGGCATACAGGAGGAATACAAATAGAAAAGAAGATTTAATGACTCATGTTGGAAGATAAAGATGGCATAGAATAAATAAAGCACTACATTTAACATTTGCCAGACATAGGGGTGGGCTTTTCTGGTTCCCCATGTGATTTATAAAACTTTTTTTTGACTTAGCCAAACAACCCAAACTTGCAGGAGTTATGAATGGCCAGATTAATGTGTAAACCACTCTAGCAACCACTCTTGGACATCCTCTTACCAATAAATGTTTGGGAATAAAGCATCTGGAGGACTAAAAAAAGCCTGTATTTTTTAAAGTAAATCAAAATAGTTCCTTTACACTTTCATCCCTCAATATTTTTGAATTATTTAAAAATAACATAGGGATAACTGTGGTACTTGCTGTCACTTGACAGGACATTTTTCATTCTCACATTAAACCATAGTCCATTTAGCGTGTTAACACTCCTTGGTCTCACTGCAGAAACCTACAGAGATTAAGTGGAAGAGTGCAAGCCATGTGTAGGATTTACATGCAAAATGGAAGGCAGGAAGTGTTGCCGTGGGATGGTCACCTCTGCCCTGATGCTGCTTGTGCCCAAGAGCCTGCCCACGAGGCCTTTGTACCGTGGGGATGCTGGGACCCAGGTGGTGGCCCCAAAGCCGATGCCCTCTATAAACTGGTCATGGGGAGGGCTGAGAAGAGGCAGAGGCTGCCGGCAGTGGAAGCAGCTGCAAAGCAGCCAAAGCAGTGACATTCGTGTAGCTGCTGCTGAGCGTTCTCTGCCTGGAGCTGAACAGCTATTGTGCCCATTCCTTCTTTCCTTGCTGCACAGACTCTGTGTACCAGATTTGCTCCATGCATGTGCTTCTTTTTTCCTCCCTTGTCTGGTCCTCCTTTCGTTTCTTTCAGTGTCCCATCTTGGTAGCCTTTTTCCCATTTAGGTCATCTGTCCATACCCAGCCACCCCTAAATGGACACAGATGGTAGTGGCACTTAGTCTGCCTGTGTGTTTGTGCCCTCGGCTGCCTTTTCTCTGCTCTCCCTCTCCAGACTCTCAGCTTTCCTGGCAAGTGCCATCTGATGCTCTCCACTTGTGCAGTGCTTGCAAAATAATGCCACTGTCTTGACTGCTCTGCTAGTCTATGCTAATTATAAGACAGTTAAGGCTGTATTATTTTTTAAATTTCCATTAATTTAATGTGAAACCATTTCACCATTATGACCATTATGAAATATACCTTTTTCCTTGAAATGAGTGTGAAGATGCATTTTAATTTATTGCTGTTGTTCACTAATTTTAATAATGTCAGTCTCCCCTTTGAATGCACCTGTTACACCCACAGTCTAGTAGGAATATTAGCAGCCTTCTCATAATATATTGCCCTTTCTGAGGCTGTACATTTTTTCACGGTAATTTTCTTTAGATAAAAATGGCAAAATTAGGCACAGTGTTCAAATATGCAGTGTGCATCAATCAACATAGCATATTTGCAGTCTGTTTTCAATGTTGTTCCAATAACCTGTTTGAATTTTTCTTTGCTTTACTCTGCAGAGGTCAGAAGTTTCTCTGAGTATATGGCATTCACATGATTTCAATTTAAGCTAGGGCAGGATGAATACTCGAGCCAGTAATTCCTAAAATATGAAAAGAATTGGTAGAATACACTTGGGTATGGAGAAGGAGCACAAGAAACAGGAGAATTCTAAAAACCCACTAAATACTAAGCGGATTCTTGCCTTCAAGTGGGAATACACAAGCAGAATGGCTTTAGAAAGTAGGAAAATACTGTAAAATATTCGCCTACAAAATGCGTAGAGACGTATCTTTATTATTGAAGAAAGGGAATATTGGGACACATGCTGAAAAAAATTGACAGGATTAAAAGAAACCAGAAAAGACAGGTGTGTTTGGCCTACTAAACTTTGTTGTTACTAGAATGTCTAATGTTATGTTCACAGCTGGTGCATTCCCAGCTGTTGTCACAATCATGCCTCTTCCATGAAGGCTGGTCATCCCCGTGGCTTTAATGGATGCTGTGCCAGGGGTGACAGTGCTGCAGCCAGCACACAGCCTCTTGTCTTCTTTGCTCCTGAGACTGTAGGCCTGACCTCCATAATGCTGCCACTATCAACATGGTTGTCACAATGGCCTTTAAAGTACGTAACCAAGGAACTACCTGGAAGAGCAAAAAGGAATGGATCGCAGGAGAAATGTTGGACTGAATTTTTTCTAGGTCTGAAGCTTATATAAAATGTACACACTACCTAGGTTTTCCTCTGTCATTTATTTATCATCATTATTAGAGGAAAGGTCTGTGTGAGGCAGAAGTAAATTTATATCTGAAAAATATTTCCTTATGCATGAAAAGCTTTCTTTATTCATGTGCCAAACCTTCCCTTTTCCCCTGAATTCCATCTCACAGCGCCTGTAAGGCATTTTTCCAACATATGTGTCTTATTTTTCCTGAACTCCTATTTTCTCAGACTTTTTTAGTGGCTTAATATCTATTTATTTAGTTTTATACCTATGAAAAAATTAATATTGTTGTGATTCTCATGTGATTTGCTTTCTCTTGGTTTCAATTGAATGCATTTGTCATTCTTCATTTAACCTGTGCATGGTGATATCTTCTGAGCAGGTATTTTTTTCACTGAATATACAGCATATGCTTAAGACTTATAGTAATCCATGGCATTATATATGCTTAGAGGCAGTGGGATTCTCATCTCTAACAGAATTCATAGCAGTTGCAAGAACAACAGCAGCAATATAATAAATAAAGCCAGTAATGGTAGTCTTTCTTTTTCATTTTCATGAAATACAGCCATGAAATATGGCAAACTATCACAGAATTCTGTCTTTTGAGCTAAATGGCTTCTGGTTCCCTAGGGCAGGTCTTTGTATAGTTGCAGCACTGAGAACATGCCTAACACATGTTGATTTTAGTTTTAATGGTGTGTTATTCTGTATTATTTATTCAGCATTAGCTTAATGAGACTTTCAGGAAGCAGTTCTTTTTTTCATCCCTAGTGAAAAGGGACTGAGGGAGCCCCTTCTGGATGTACATAAGTCCATTGTGCCTGGTAGGATGCACCCATTAGTGCACAGGTTGCTGGTTGAGGCAATTTTGGAGCCACTCTTGATGTCAGGGTCACAGTGATTAAGAGAGGTTCTGAAGAGTGGAACAAAGCCAGTACCACTCCTGTCTTCAGGAAGGGCAAGAGGAAGATCCAGGGAACTGCAGTTCCTTTAATTTTAAATTTGTTTACTGGTTTGTCTGTTGTTTGCTGCTCTAGCATCTGAGCATAGAATAATAAGATTAATTACTTTTAGTTTATAAACACAGATTTTTCAAAGCAGTGAGTGTTATGTGGAACTGTTTATGCTGAAAACAGTGTTTCTGTTGCCATTAGTAGGGTTTTCTGATCCTCTTATTTCTGCCAGTCAGGCTTGGAACCAGAGGTGAAGAACACAGATGGTATCACCTGCTCCACGTCTGGTTGGAATGACCTGACTGCCATGACACAGTGGCTCTGTGGTAGAGGCAGAGACAGCTGCAGAGTCTTCTGGCAAGGTTCAGCTGCCCTAACCTTCCTGTTCTGCCTCATTCTGCTCTAGTTCTGACATACCTAGAGGATGATAACCTACTGCTGCCATCAGTTGCTTCATATGCTTGCGTGGTGGTAATTAGTATAGTGGAACAAATTATTCCAGCTTGGCAGATAACCAGTCTTGACAATGTGAGGCCATATTATCAAATTCTAGGGATTTTTGTTTGCTTAGAAAACCAGAAAGTATTAAAGTATTTTTTACCAAAAAAAACCCAAAACCCCAGACCCCAAAAAGAAACCCCAAAACTCTAAAAAACTTTAGAAGAATGATCTTAGGACTGTTATTTTCCAGTCTTTGTGTGTTTGGATTTTTAAGCTTAGTGGAAACTTAGTTTTTCCATTATGGTCATGTTGAAAACCCACTTCTTAAGAAAGAAGCAAGAGAATCCAAAAATCTCCATTCTTAAGAAACTGTAACTGTATTTTTTCTTTTCATAGTCTTGTTCGACCTTACTGTAGTATATTAGAGTGTAAGCATATTGCTGTTGTCTCTATTAACTTTTTTTACAACTCCTCTTCAAGCAGTGAGTTTCATCTATGGTAATGTTTGATTTTGTGATAAATTATGATATACAGAGAAGGCCTTGAAATGGCATAGCAAAGCCAACACAAAATCACAAATGGCTTGCCTCTTCCACCTGAAACCTCCTTACTTGTGCCAGAGAAGAATCAGACCTTATTAAACTTCAAACCTTTATTCCTGAGATAAGAGAGTTTTACCTTGTTTAAATTACCATGTTCTTACATCATTATGCTATCCAATTTTTTCAGAGTCTTCTGTGTTGGTCACACTACTGACCAGAGTAAAAAAAGCAGATTAGTTCCAGAGTGTTTCTACTCCTGTTTGTTGAAGCAAAACATTTCAAACAGTATTTGAGTGCTAGGCGTATTTATATATGTATATATATCAGGAGGTGGGAGAAATAGTTTAATGTGAATTGGTGGGTTTTGGATCTTAAGTCACTTATTACTTTTTTCTGTTTCCATCTTCCTGTCCCTCCCTCTCCTGATTTTTTTTTTTTTTAATTTATCTGGTATTAATGGTTAAAAAGAAGCCAAGAGAGAATGCTACTCTTCAGTGAAGGACTGTCAAGTGTACTTGGGAAGCAGAGAGGTGAAGAAATGTGTTAGATGGGTGGGAGCTTCTTCAGCCTTTAAGTATCTCCTGTGTTGGGAGAAGCCCTCGGGTCATGGGCAATATGGGCTAGTCCTGAAGGTCTGTACAGTGCTCTGTGAAGCTGTGCTGTGTTCATGTGGATTGGAGTGGTAAGAGCCAAAGCAGGTGGAGAGAAGAAGTAATTACCCCCTGAGATTTCATATATATATCATATATCTCAGCAAAGAGAAGCTGATAAGACGGCAGAATTTCTTCATGCTTGAGAGCTAAATAATTTAGTTGGTTCGTTCATGTAAGAAGCCTTAACTGTGTGCAGTTGTGCCAATGTGCCTTTGAGAGAGAGTGGGTTGTTCAGGCTTGAGATTTTGTATGAGGAATAAAGTATGTAATTCCCACCTCTGTTATATTTATTTGGGCCACTGTAAACTTGCTGTGTCATGTTAGAAGCAGGGCTTCTGTGTCTGAAAAGGAGCCAGGTCATTCAAACAATGTGCATGGAAAGCAGTAGAAACCACTGAAGCATAAAAATATACAAATGTACAAATCAGGAGGAGAGCATCACAGACACATACCAATAGCATTGAGAAGAAAATCTTAGGAAGTCTGCATAAGCAACATGTAACTTCTGCATGTAAACTGAGAGATCCTTTACAGAGAAGATGGGATATTTTTTAAGAAAAATAAATGACAATACATGGCATACTTCAGCAATAAAGCTGAAGACTAATTCTTGTTCTTCTATATCTCTCCAGTTTTGATTTTGTCTAAATATTACAGAAAGGGGTTTTTTTGTTTTGTTGCTTGCCGCGCTGCTGCGTCGAGTGCACTTTACTCCCCTGAGAGTGGGGGGGAGGCGGCGCCGGCTAGCTGGGAGCACAGCAGCAGCTAGCAGCTGGGGGGGCACTGCCTTAATTCGCCAGGGCGTCAGGCAGCGCCTTCGACAGGGCAGCAATATCGAGAGGAGTGGCAAAAGCGGAGAAGCTTGAGAGAAAAGAGGGTCTTAACTCTCCTGGTGCAGTCCAGAGTTTTATTGTCTCCAGGGGATCCAGGTGGGAAAAGGCTGAGAACAAAGAGTAACAGCAGTATATAAAGGGGGTGGACCATAGGTACAAGAACCAATGGGGGAAACTGAGGAGGGGAATCGGACATAACTGACACGGGCGAGAACTAATGATATAAGAGCTAGGGAGGGGCCCGGAGCACCTGCCCAATCACCTTCTGAGGAAGGGAGAAGTTTCTGGAGAAATGGGCAGGGCCCCGGGAGATGGACAGGGCTCTGGAGGAGGGGAAAATGTAACAAGTGGGGTGGTTGCTAAGGGAACGGGGGTGGAGACCAGGGCTTGGCAGTATGCCCAGACTGGGAGGGAACCATTTCAGGGAGAGGGGGAAACCAGGGCTAAACCATCAACATAGGCTTAGGGATGCAAAATGGGGAAAACATTATAAGATGGGGAGAACAACACCAACGGGGAAAACAATACAAATGGAAACTGAACTCACACCACAACAATTGCTTTTTTAAAAATATTGATTTTTACTTTTTCTTATTTTAAAATGTAATTTTGCTAACCAATGGAGCTACCCTATGGTTTTAGGGCTATAGGGGTATAATAGCATGGGCAATTGTGCCTTGTGTCAACAGATGTTTTTTTCCAGAGAGGAAAAATTAAAGATACTCAAAAGTTCAGGTTCAGTGTAAGGCTGCCTACTATGCATCCTGGGGATCTGAGCTGTTTGCTTCCTGGTGTAAGTGTGAGAATTGGAGGTACTGCTCCCTCTTACATGATCTGGGCAGATTATATGACAGGCAACAGATAAATCAAGCAGGTTGTTGTGTGCACATTTGTCCATGAGCAGAAGGTAATACTGGGTTGTGCCATACTGCTAATGACTGAACCTAGTCGATATGAATGAAATTGGTAGTAAAAAGTTTTAAAAAATAAGAGACAAAAAATCTGAATACAGCAGATGCTGTTATTAGTGGGCAAAAGTAAAATAGGTCTATCCCTGTTATTAGAATAAGATGATTGCCACATCTTCTGTATGCCTCCTCATTCCCCAAAATACACATCCAACAGGTCCATACCTGTTGGTATGGTTCTCCGATTTCTACATATTTGCTCTGACTCTTTGGCTTCCATAAAGTCAGTCATAGTGATGTCAGAAGCAAATTGGTTTCAATGTCTGTGTCTATACAAAGTAAATAAAAAGCACTCTGGCTCCCTGTCTGGCCCTGAGGGCAAGTGGCAGGGCATGGCTTACATCCATATGGCTTAATTTCCTACTTCACTGAAACATGTCAGCCTTGCCTGTATTGCATATTGGGAACCATCCCAGGCTTGCCTAACCCTCCAAACTGTGTTGTCTGGAAGAGTGCTGGTTCCCCTGACTCAAATCTGTACCAAGCTGTGTACCAGCAATTACATTCTGTGGACAGTTGATTTCATAGTGCCCAGGCCCTGTTTAGTTCAGTGGTGATGGCTGCAATGGAAGCTGCTGGCACAATTTAACTGGTAAGAGCTGTAACTCTTAAATTGTAGGGGTACCACTTAGCTGCATCTTTACAGGACCAGCTGTAGAATGAAGAGAATTGAGGGTAATCCTTTCAATATGAGTGTTGTCACTCATAATAGTACTAATGATAGTATTGTTCTGGAATAAATACTGTACCTCAAACACTCTAATGTTCATCTATGCCATATCTCCATTCCCTATTAGAAAAGTACACATTCAATGGCAGTTTTACATCTTTAGTTTTCTCATTTCTTTACAACCTATGGCCAGTTCTCTTTCACAGAATTGCAACTACTGTTTATTAGCCAGTTTTCTATGGATATATAAAGTAAGTTTAACCAGTTTCTCTAGATAAAAAACAATGGCTGCTTCTTTAAATTTTTTAGTCTTCCCTTGCTTCCAGGACAGACATATCTGGGCTTAAATTGCAAACATACATAAGAATTTTTCAACTGCTCTCATCCTTCTTCCAAAGCTATGAGACAGTTGGCAGCCCTAGCTAAGTAGAAGCTTTCCACTTGAGCAGTCCATTCAATGACATAAAGCTGTAATTACAAATGATTCAGTACATTTTTCATCAGGAAAAAAGACAAGAACTATGGAACCTTATGGTTCAGAATAAAATTTTCCAGCATGAATATTCAGTACCTTTACTTTGCCTCTGCAAATGAATACATTTTAATGTTGCAAGGCGTGCTTATCTTTAGTCTACGCCACTGCAACAATCACATGTAGACGACTTGCAGGTACAAGATTAAATCAGAGTCTATGGGACACCTGTGTTGCTTTCAAACTTTATGCCAGAAAACAAAGGTATGTGCAAAGAAGAACTTGGAAAACATGAGTGTTTTAGTCCTGATTTTTCTTTTGGAAGATGGATGGAAATTACATTGAAATGTCCTGAGACAGGGCCAGTGAGAGGATGCAACCTGATTATTACATCATCTTCTTTTTTTTTAAACTCTTCAGCTAATTATGTAGCAAGCTAATTATTTATTCTGGTTCCACACTGAGTGAGGTAAGATAAATTTATTTGTCTGCTGATGCCAGTGTCATGTGTATTCGTGTGTCACGTGTCACAGTCACAGCCGTGTCAAACTGAAGGCTTATCTGCCACTGGTCATAAGAAGGAGGCTTTATTAGCGGATAGGGCTTTTGCAAGCTACTTGGGAAATTGTACATGTAGTTTTAGACTTTGAGAAGAACAAAGACAGTGTCCTTTCAAAATTATTTGTGGGAATCTGTTGCCACTAATAGAAAGCCTTTGGGTAAACTTAAAAAGCAGGAGACTGAAACCATATAGATACAGAGTAAGAAAATCTGGTGTTAATATTCTTTTCATTACATGGCTTTTAAAAATTCAGCTTTGAACATGAAGTTGATATTAATTTGTCTCTAAAAGAGTAATACTTGTAGGATCTTAACTTGACCTGTATGGAACCAAATCTCTGTGACTGATTAGGAGGAAAATGAGATGAATTGTTGGACCTAAATAATAATAAAAAAAGCTTTAGGACCTTCTCTTCCCACTGGATAGCTATTCTGAGCATGCTCAGTAGAAATTAATGACATTAGTGATTAATTACTGACAATCTGTTTAGAACAATGCTTTAAAACCTGCCACATTAGTTTCAGGCTTGCAATTCTTAAAATAGGTTTCTGAAGTAATATGTTCTCAGATCAAACCCCTGCCTTTTATAGGACAGAAAGAGCTTTCCTGAATATTGAAAGATGCAAGAAGGATTCTTAATCCATGATAAATTATTTCTTCTCATAGTGGAAACTGGCCCCTTAACACTTTTGCAACAGGAATACAAAATAGTAGATAATTTAGTTGAAACACATTTTTAATAATGACATTTATAGATGTATTTCAGTAAACTCTGTTTTAGTTCTAAATGTATTTCTGCTATTGTTTGCTTACTATTACCTGCAAAATGGGTTTGTGCTGTTCTTTCTCTCCCTGAGGAGGTTAAGTTTAAATTAAAACAGCTACACTGTTTAGGCTTGATTCAAAGATCTGTTGGCCATTTGAATGACTCCTTAAAGAAATAAGGGACTTCTCCTGGAAACTGAATTCATTTCCTGAGGTGAGAGTAGAATCATATTTTATATAGACTATAGATAATTTAGCTTGATTTTTTTTACCATACTTATGGCTTCCTAGCTTTACTGCAGTCTTCAGCCAGATTAAGTGCCTGTAAAATCTATAAGCTTTTGAATTGCCCTACCAAAAGGTAGTAAAATATTAAAAGCAAAGGAAGAGTATTCTTTGAAACATCAGATTATCTGTCAGTTTAGTTTTTTACAATTTCTCATTTTCAGGAGGCATGCAGAATGTGCATGTCCATTAAAATATAAACCAATTATTTCCCAAGGTTTGATCCTTAACTTTTTCCAGTTCTGTGACATGATCTGATCTGGAGGGAGTGAAGGAAACAAACACTTTCACTACCCCTTGTTTCCAAGATGATGGAGAGATGAAGTATTCTTGTAGGAAGCACTCCCTTTTATATACACTGGTCTTTTTATCTCATGAAAGATGTCGGCTTGTGCGACTATTCATGGGAATATTTTTGAATCACCTTCTTTATCGTATTTGATGGCAGAAGATGAGTGGGAAAGAGAGAGGCCACAAAATCTTACTTTTAAATAAGAAATGTAAATGGAAATAATTGAATGAAGTGTTGCTTAACCCTGTTTTTTAAATTTTTTTCCCCGTACACGTTTATTCTTTGCCTTCCTTTTTTTATAATTTATTCTAGCTTTTTTGTTGTTATGATAGCCATTATGCTCTCCTGGTAGCAACTAACAGTAAGAACATACAGTATAAGATTTCCTTGGATTTAGCCAGGAACACACCTGCATGAACAGCTGGAGAACTCAACAGCAAACAGTTATCATGGTCATTCTAAAATTCTCTAGAATCCAGCTTGAAGTCAGATTGAGAGAATTTATCCCCATGAAAAAAACATTTTTCCCAGACTCTTCATAAATGTTGGCCTATTTTTTAAAAGATCCTGATAGCTGCAACTGTCATCATCTTTGATTGATTTACAAAACTCCAACAATTGCAGCTGGTAGCTTTTGAACTCTTCACTTACTTATTAGATGAGAGCTAAGCTCTCTTGAAAATCTGGCATCAAGATTATATAAAAATAAAGATTTTATAAAAATAAATTCCAAGTTGCAATTGTGTAAGAATCTCTATAGTTTCTGACTTGAAGGGTTATTTGTTAGTGTTTGGGACTAACATCTGTATTAGAGAAGAGAAAGCTGGGAATGGCCTTATATGAGGAGAAATTTCTGCTGAATAAATCAAAACTAAGCTTTTCCAGTCACAAGAACATTTCCCCAAAGAGGCTTTTCTTTTAAACAGGACTTCACTACGCCCCCACACCAAAAGAAACATTTGAAATGTTTCCAAAAAAAGCAGGTGTATGCTAAAGGCTTCATACCATCAGCTTTTAGCATGTAAACTGTGTTCTCTCAATGAGACTAATCACATGATACTGAGCATAATAGTGATACTGGGACCCACTTGGGCTGGCAGAACTGAATAGAAATCAGACCAGTCACTTGGCTGGGACCTGTTCCAGTTTTATTTTGGATGAAAATCAACTTTCTCTGAACCATTCCCCTCCATTCTCTATCCGTCTCCTCCAATCCTCTTCCTTCTGGAAAAAAACACATAGTAATAATTGAATTCTTTATTTAATTATCTTTTTAAGTATCCAAAAAAGATTGTTTGTCACCTACATTTTCTTCTATTTCGTTTGGACTACCTCAGTGGTGGTATTTTTAATAGAAACACTCTTCATCTCCATGCAGGACTGATCTCTGTCTTCTGCTTTTACAAATGAGACTAAGTTTGTAGACTTCAGGACTTCTGATGTTATCTTCCAGCTAAGATACTTTGCTTCATTTGAAGTCAAGGACACTATGCTGGCGGTTTAAGTCTAGGGGTTGACCATACTGTCCTAATCCCTAAAGGTCCTGTCTCATCTGCTGCTGTCAGCTTTATCCTTGCACAGAGATTGCTGCATCAGTGTGTTCTGGTATGCATGTAATTGGAAGCATTCAGCAATCTAGCAGGATGAAAGCTCCAATATAAATGTAAATTATTATTATTATTCAGCATATTAACCCAATATTAAAATATAGGGGGTTGCAATTGCAAAATACAATGTGGCCAAGAGACTTATAAAACCCATTTCCAGTCCATATCATTCATTAATGGGATTTTTATATTTGGACCTAACAGATGACTTTAACAATGCCTAACAGATGACTTTAACAGTGCATGCAGCAAATATGAAATATGGCATGAAAGTGACTTATGATATATAAAACCTAGTGAGTTTGGAAGACAGGTGTTCATGGAGCTACCTTCCCACACCCCACCCCAAATCCTGCAGCTTTTACATGTTCTGCTGTCTTGAAATTAATTCAAGAGTAAGAGCTCATCAAAGGTGGAAAGGCTGAAAAACCAAATCTGCAATAGAGTCTGCAGGAAGCAGAGGTGCAAACTTTATCTGTTTGTGTGACCAGGTTGTGGGCAACAAGGAAGAAAAGAGTAAAACACACTATTCCTGTGACAGCCTGAAGATGTTCTTCATGGCCGTTACGCTGGTAACAGAGCTTATGATATGGAAAATACTTTTTCATCCTCGTGCTTTCTGATTTTTCTTTGTAGCAGTTTGCCATTAGCAGATCCTAAATAGTGAGTAAACAAATTCAGCTGTCAACCAATACAGGGTCTGTTAGCCAGTGTCACCAGGAGGCTTTGACCATTTTGAATTATCAGAGGAAAAGAAGCTTTGCTTTAAGAGCTGATAAAAACCCATTTAAATCAGGTTAGTCTTTGATGAAGAGTACTACTAAGCTCTTGTCCAGGCCTCAAGGGCACCACAGCCCTGGCAGCCCCTTCTGGACTCTCCTCAGGCCCCCCTCTGCCCCCACAATGAGCCCAGCACTGTGGAACCTGATCTACGGGCAGTCTAGTACCTTGCCCCTGTGGTGGGTGCCATGGGGCATGCTCTTGCACAACACTAGACCTTATCTCAAAAGTCTTCCACAACTCCAGGCCCTGCAAGTCACTGCAGCCAGCCTCCAGAGTGGGGGGTCATGGCCCTGCACCTGAAGCAACCTCTAAACCCAGAACCCTTCAGAGGTGACCGACAGGTGTATGGGGTTGTTTTAGTATTTTAGACATTTTGTTTTTTAGGTTAGATGTCCCTTGCCTTTGCTGCCTGTATGTCTTAGCAGCTCTTGGTTCATGGTGCTAACTGTAGGCTGGGTTGTCTCTGTAGTCCTGGCCTCCAGAACTCTCTCAGCACTGTGTCAAGGAATGGACTTTGGCAGTTCAGGAATAACCTCTAATAAATTATTAAATAAAGTTAGAAAACAAAAACGGAAAACACACGTCATCCAGAAGAAGTGCTATAAGGATAGTGGCTGTACATACTGACTTAAAACAATAATTTGCTGATTGTGTGTTTAAGTCACCAGACAGGTCTGAGTCTACTGATGACAGATAGTGAAAAGGAGCAAAACCTCAAGAATAACCTTTCGGTCTTGGTATTGCTGTATTGGAGTTCCCGTTCTAGGATTAGAAGATATGGATCATGTTTGGAGTGGACAGCCTCACTGTTGTTGACATACTTCAACCTCTCATGCATGCAAAGTGTCTATTGCAATAGCAATGGACACTTTGCACTGTGCTGTTCAGGATGTTTTGTACAATCCAGATGTGTAGATAAGCATGAATGTGCTTTAGTGCATCATAGACAGATTATGCTTGACTGGGATTGATTCCCCACTCTTACCTGATAGCTGCTGAAGGAGGGATGAAGCCCTAACATACAGACTGCAGTAATTGCAAACTCTCATTTCATAAAGGAGGGGAGAGCTGTCTTCCTTGTGGTTGAGTTCACAGAGGCCTAAAACCAGTCTTCTTTATTATCGGGTAAAGCAGTGCATCCCACACTGCAGAAACAAACAGCAGAAAGACCCAAACTGGCCTGGAGCTGCCAACAAGCATGAGGCAAGGCAGGACTTATTTGAGAATGAGCAAGTACTAGTAGAAATAATGTGACTGGCACAACACTCCAGTGAGAAAGTCTTGCTGAGCAACCATCCCAGCAGAGTGATAAACCTTTCTCACCTCAGCTGATCTGTTCAGATGATGCTGCACTCCTTTCATTTACCCGAGTGTAGGCAATGCTATCCAGAGGATGTGCTGAGGTCAGTGTACAAGGGAGCACCAAAAGGAATGTTGTACTGGTTTTGGCTGGGATGGGATTAATTTTCTTCGTAGCAGCTCGTATGGAGCTATGTTTTGGATTTATGACCCCAGCAGTGCTGTTAACACATTGGTGTTTTAGGTGTAGCTCAGCAGTGCTTGCACAGCATCACGTCATTTTGTGTTTTTCATGCTGCCTCACCAGCAAGTAAGATGGGAGTTCACAAGTATTTGGGAGGGGACAGAGCCAGGGTGGCTGATCAAAGGGATATCCCACACCATATGGTGTCATGCTCAGCAATGAATGTTGGGAGGGAAGTTTGCCAGGGGTGCTTTTGATTTGGGAAGTGGCTGGTTATCAGTCACTGATGGTGAGCAGCTGGGTTTCTTTGCATCACCTGTTTTTCTTGAGTTTGTTTTTATTTGCTGACTTTTCATTTATTTATTGCACTGTCTTTATCTCAGCCTAAAAGTTCTGTAGCTTTTGTCCTTCCAATTCTCTCTGCCATCCCTGTGGGAGAAGTGAGCAAGTGGCTGTGTAGCATTTAGCTGCCTACCAGGGTTAACCCACAGCAGATGCGCAGTCTAGTCTGTACAGCATTATGTATTTAAACATCAAGGGATAAATACAGAAGTTTCTAAAGCATGTTTCTATATGTACTCTGTTTAAGAAGAAAATCTACTCTCTAAGCAGACAGCTAATGTTTGCACATGTGACTGCAAGCACTGCGTACTTAAAATACTGGGAGCTAAGGTTACTGTAGCCATGTATATTAATCCATAATTAATCCATGCTGCCAAACTGTTAATTTTTCATGGTTAGGAAGAGAATTTTTTGAGCAGTGTAACTTTATTGTTGTGAATATTTGAATTTTGCCTTCCTTTATACTCTTTCCTTTTTCCTGTCATGGAAAGAAGAGATAATAGCTCCCATCTGGGAAGAAAAATTTTTGTGCAATAGTTATATGTTTTTGACAGAGTAGAATGAGAATAGGTAGCAAAATAGAAATACAAGTATAATCTCTTATAACTTTGTTGTGTGTTCTCATTTGAATCCTTTAGGACCATCATTACTTGTATTCTTCAGAACAATTTGAAAGATTTCAGAATTTTAATTTCAGTTCATTACAAAAAAACCTCCAAAATGTTTCTTTTAGTATTTACCTACATACTCTGAAAACTCTATTAACAACTCTGAAGTGCTCCTATATTAGAAGGGAACCAGAAATTTCCCAGATTTCTGCAATTAGTGACTTCTCTGAGTAGGAGCTGAAAGAAGTATAGTAAAGTCATCCAGCATGTTCCCGAAGCTGCCAGGCTGGGAAAAGAAGGCTAAAGTTATGCTGCAGTTGATCTGGGGCTGCAGACAGCCTGATACAGTTTTGAATAGCTTTGAGGCTGTTTTAAATGATGTCTGAGACCAAGTTATGCTCTCATGTCAGAGAGACATGAATAACTTTCTGCTTTCTCAGCTGAATATTGAGGAATTTTATTAAAGGAAAGAGGAAAAAGTACAGCTTTATGAAAAGAAAGTAGAATTACTTCTTCACAAAAAAATGGAGAATGCATATTCAACTCTGATGTACAGTATAAACACATTGACATTGGTATCCTATTGTGCTATATGGACACAGAGCTGAAAAATGCTACCTGCACAAATATGATGCTATCAGAAGAGACAAGACAGAAAGCAAAACAGGGAAAAGTATCATCATTCCCTTGCTAATAACAGGTAAAGTGAGGAGTCCTGGGTTATTCTGAAAGTTTCCATACAGCCCGAGGTTGGCACAAGGTTCCAGGTCTGCCTTCTGCTCTCACCACCACACAGCTCTGACTCTTTGGGGGGACAGTGAGGGAGGGCTCCAGCTTCCCCTGCTGTCACTCTTCCTTGGCATCCCTTGTGTGCCCTATCACTTAACAGGCAGAACAGTTTTGAACTGATATAAAACATGGTCCGGGAAAGAGTAAGATCTTCTATGCCTTACTTTATATTGTATGTACTTCTAGTGCACCCATTACTTTAACTTGGTGACCACTAAAATAAAAGGAATTTATGCATTTGTTGTTGAATATAGTTAATTTTTCCTGGACCATGAGGTTGTTAAATGAAGACTGAGCTGTAAGGAGATGCAGTATGTATTTTCACATCTAAAATCTAACTGTGGGTAGCAGAAACGAAAGTTTTATCTTCCAAAAGTGCTTATAAAGGTAACTCTTGACTATTAACCAGGTGTGACTGAAGCAGTGCTGCCTGAATTTTGCAGAGCTTCTAGCAATACCCAGTAAGCAGATTCTGTCATGTTCAGCTCAGTTCAAATAGGCATAATTTACATTTCAGTAGCGTTAACTGTTTCAAAGATGATCAGTGTTCATTAGAAAAATGTGCCATGCTGTAGAGATCATGACAGTCTACTGTGAGAGACATGTCCCTGTAAAGTAGAAGGAGACAAGTTGAATCTAGTCTAAGAGCCTTGTCAGAAGTTGGAGTGACATGGAGGAGGAGCCTAATGGTCTTAGGCAGGGTAATATGAATATCATTTAAGTACCTGTATAATTTTCTATGATTTCACTATTGTTGCTCCAAGATAGATGAACTCTTAGACTTTTCTGTGTCCCTGAGTGCACCAAATGTATTGAGGCAGTTGTATTCTCTCTGCCCTCATTTTATATAAACCTATTTTGCATTAAATTAATACATTAATCTACTGCATATCACAATTACTGAAGAAACAGCATGTTAATCACAAGCTAGGCAAGGGCTGCAGAGAATGGTTGCCTGTTTGGCACTGCCTGTTCTCAGCGTGCCAGCCCTCTGTTCCAGTTAAGCCTAACAGCCCAGTGTCATCCATACATCTTAGTGATCAGGGGACACTTCCAAACCCACCAGAGCCATCTTGTGGCATTTTGAATAAAAATTGGTCTTAGAGATGAAGCTGAGATGTTCTACTGGTCTCCAAAACATAGAATCACCGAATCACTGAGATGTTCTACTGGTCTCCAAAACATAGAATCACCGAATCACAGAACAAGAACAAGCTGGGTTGGAAGAGACTCACAAGGATCACCAAGTCCAACTCTTGACCTTGAACAGCACCATCTGCAAGAATCACACCATGTTCCTGAGAGCATTGTCCAAATACTTATTGAACCCTGTCAGACTTGGTGCTGTTACCACTTCTCTGGGGAGCCTGTTCCAATGCCCAGCCACCCTCTGGGTGAAGAACATTTTTCTAATATCCAACTTAAACCTCCCCTGACAACTTCAGGCCTTCCCCTCAGGTCCTGTCAGTGGTGACCACAGAGAAGAGATCAGGGTCTGCCCCTCCTCTTCCCCTCACTAGGAAGTTGTAACTGCATTGAGGTCTCCCCTCAGTCTCCTCCAGGCTGAACAGACCAAGTGCCCTCAGCTGCTCCTCACACAGCTTCCCCTCAAGGCCCTTCACCATCCTTGTTGCCCTCCTTTGGATACTCTCTAATAGTTTATATCCTTCTTACACTGTGGTGCCCAAAACTGCACACAATATTCAAGGTGAGTCTGCCCCAGTGCAGAGCAGAGCAGGACAATCCCCTCCCTTACTTGGCTGGTGATGCTGGGCTGATGTACCTCAGGAAAGGGCTGACCCTTCTGGCTGCCAGGGCACTGCTGACTCGTGTTCAGTTTGTCAACAGGACCCCGAGGTTCCTTTCCATGCCACTGCTTCCTAGAACCTCAGTCCAAAGTCTGTCTGTACAACCAGGGTTGCATTCTGCCAGAGCAGAATCCAGCACCTTCCCTTGTTGAAATCCATGCATTTTGTGATTGTCCAGTCCTCCATGTTGAGGTCTCTCTTTAGAGCCTTCCTGCCCTCAAGGGAGTCAAGAGCTCCTCCCAGTTTTGTATCAGCTGTGAATTTGCTCAGTGCCCCATCCAGTCTCACATCCAAGTTGTTCATGAAGATGTTGAAGAGCACAGGGGGAAGATGGAGCCCTGGAGAACCCCACTAGTGACAGGTCACTGGTCTGATGTCACCCCAGCTGCTTGACCCATGAGGCAGTTATTCACCATCACATGATGAATGCTGGTTATTTTATCCAGATGGATATTATGAGAGTATTGACAGCTTTACTGAAATCCCAGAAGATTACATCGGTTGGCTTTTCTTGATCAACTACGTTGATTATCTTGAATAAAAGATAAATTTTCTTTTTTATTACAAGATAACATTGGCTATCTTGTATAAAAGGAAATCAGGTTTGATAAGCAGAACTTTCCTCTCATGAAGCTGTGACCAGTGATTGCATTGTCTTTCAGGTGTTTTTCAAGACCTCCCAGAATAATCATCGCCATAATTTTACCAGGCACTGAAATGAGACTGACAGGTCTGTGTTTTTCAGGACCTTCATTCTTTCCCTTCTTGAAAATTGGGACATTTGCCAGCTTCAAGTCATCTGGGACCTCTCTGGATTCCCAAGACCACTCAAAAAAATCAACAAGAGAAGTTTTACAATGACATCAGCTAGCCCTTTGGAATTCTTGGATGAATATTATCAGCTCTCATAGATTTGTAAGGATCCAGCTAGAACAACAGATCCCACACCATTTCAGGGTCAGCTGGGAGTTATTATTCTCACAGTCATGGTCTTACAGCTGAGACCCCCCTGGTATGTCATCTGTGTTGAAGACAGAGATAAAGAATGTTTTTAACACCTCTGCCATGTGCATGTCCCTTTTTGTGAGGTGACCATCCACATCCTGTACTGAACAGATGTTATTTTTACACTGCTTATTGCCATCAATGTATTTGAAAAAAATTCCTTCATTGTCCCCCACAGTTCTGTCACCTTGAACCGCAGCTGAGCTTTGGCTACATGAATTTTCTCCATACAGTGGCAAGCAGCAGCTCTGTGTTTTTCCCATGCTGCCTGATCTTGCTTCCATTGGGCATATACCACCCTTTTTTGCTTTACTTCCAAGAGAAGAATCCCGTTCAGCCAAGCCGGTGTTCTGCCTCATCTGCTTCATTTATGACATTTGGGAACTGTCTGCTCCTGTGCCCTTTGGAAGTGATGTTTAAAAAGTAACCAGGACCGATGGATCCCAGCACCTGCAAAAGCACTTTCCCAGGGGACTTAAGTCACCTAGTTCCTTGAGCAGCCAGAAGTCTGCTCTCCTCTTGTCCAGAACTGAAGATTTGCTGGCACTTTTCTTGCTGTCAGCAGAGATTTTAAACTCAATTGCTTCATGGTTGCTGTGGCCAAGATGGCCACCAATCGCCACTTTGCTCATGACGTCCTCTCTGTTGACAAGAAGCAGATCAAGGAGGGCATCTTTCCCAGTTTTTTCCTTAGGGCCTGTTCCACAAAGTTGTCATCCAGAATTTTTAGGAATCTTCTGGCCCGTGTTGTACCAGCTGTGTGATGCTTCCTTTTAATTTCTGGCAAGTTGAAGTCCCCCATAAGGACAAGAGCAGTTGACTTGGAAGCATCCCTTATTTCCTCAAAGAATACTTTGTTGGTATCATCTTCCTGGCTGGGAAGTCAGTCTATAGTGGACTCCCACATCCACATGATTTGTTTGCCCCTTGATTTGTACCCAAAGGCTCTCAACTGTGACATTGCTGACTTTGAGTTCCATACATTCGAACCCTTTCTATCACATTGAGTGCCACCCCTCTGCTTCTTCCATCTTGCCTATTGCTCCTGGAGAGCCTGGAACTGTCCAACAGGGCATTCCAATCACAGGACTCATCCCAACAGTTTTCACTTATGCCAGTGATGAAAAATAACTGGGCTCAAGGCCAAAGCCTTGAGCTTCTCTAGTTTGTGCCTCATGCTGTGTGCATAAGCATAGAAACATTTCAGGTGTAACATTTTATGATGTTTTATGATACCTTTTTTTAATTTAATTTGGAGACCTTTCTCCTCAGTTTTTAAATGTTTTTTGGGGCTTATTTGTTTTTGTTGTTTTTGTTGGGTGTTTTTTTTGGTTTTTTTTTTTTTTTTTTCAGAAACCAGACCAGATCAGGGTTAAAATTAACATAGGTTGGTCCTTATTTTTGGCTTAGGAACCTTATATGAAATGGTTGACAGGGCCCTAGGAGACCCCATTTAATTTCTGTATTTGATTTCCTGTATGAAATCAGGAAATTGTGTTGTCTTTAACAATGATTAAGGTAAGTTGAAGCTGAATTACTTTCTCAAATCAATAGGGTATTCTTCAAGGAGTTATCATGATTGCTGTCATAATTTTAGAAGGACTTCCTGATGTTGCCTATGGAAATCTTTCTGAGCAAACCTGGATTCATTCTCTAGTGCTGTCACTCAGTACCTGATGCTCAAAACTCGCGTGTCCAGGATAAAGGCTGGAAAACCTTTTTATTGCTGTTTCTGAAAAGAATAGGGTTTACGTTGATGCAAGGTGACTAAAAAGCTTCTGAGTTTGGCTCTGAACATCTTTTTTCCAAGTTGAAGGCAGAAAGTAGTAGAAACAAAAGGAGAATGGTACATTTGTGTGTTGGCTCTGTACCAACAGTAATTTCAGCCATGGTAAGTGATTTGAACTAAAGAAATCTTGTCACTAGCAAAAATACCCAGGTTCAAGTTCAAAGGCAAGGGAATAGAACCAATTCCTTGCTATGCTTAGAAGTTAACCTCTGCTGTTATATTAACAGGCTGCATCTTATCAGCAGAGTCTTCCTTCATAGTTCTGACTTGTACACTACTGGCGAGATGGTCCAGCTGTATGCTGTATGCCAAGGCATTTATCTCCAAGAAGATTGTATTGTGTCTGCAACGTGTTCACATTTGCTTGGATATGAGATAAAACCATGCATTTGTGACACAAGAACTCAATATAATGTCACATCAAGTCAGGATGATCTATTGCATTGTAAATGCTTCATTTTCTATATTCTCTGGGTTAATAGAACATACTCTGACTGAAGATTTTTTTAGAATCATAGAATCATCAAATATATGTCAGCAGCATTTAGGGCGATGAGCTTTGAATGTTTTGTATTATAGATATCTTCATTTGTTCAGTGAATTCTAGCAGTCTTCAAAACTGAGAGGTGAAATGTTTGGTGTAGTAGGCTGGTGAATGCTTGGCTTCATATGCCAGCCGTAGCTTATAGAAGATTCTCTTTAACATTTTTTAAGCTACTACTACTTTATTTTACTTAGAGGAACCATTTGTATGGAATATCAGTGGTTATAATGGGCAATGCTTTTGTCAATTCCAGACTGAGGATTGAAAGCAGTGGCAATATAATTTAGAGGTTATATGGTTCAAGGTTAGGTAAGAAAACATGGATTTATATGGTCTTTGCTTTATCTGTTCTGTGAATAGAGACTAGTGGATTGATATCTTGCTACTTTACCTTGTTCACCCAATAAAAGGCTAAAAATCTGAGCCACATTTCTATCAGTGTTCTAATTGCACAGATGCAGGTGTCCAGACCATTGTCTCCCATGCACATATTCAAATGCTTTAAGAGTACCTGTAGTTGTAACATGACAAAGAAAAGCTGTGTTCTAGTGGCATCTCAAGTTCGATTAGAAAGCAAAAGCTTCTGCATATAATTGTTTCTATTAAGATCACTACATTTTTCTCATTTAGGGCACCAAGAACTACATAGGAATTAAAGCATGCCTTTTAAATAGTTTGTAAACTGCTTGTTCTGTTCCTTAAATTGACTTCTTACACTATTAGTTTATGAAGAAATGGGGTTTAGGTTTTTGGATTGTTTTGGTTCTCAATGAACATTTAAAACTTGGATAAGATTTCTATAGTAACCAAATTATATTTTATGTCATGTAAACAAAGTTGTAAAGAGTCATACATTACATGTAGCTCTGGTGGTAGCAACTAAAAGCTAATATCAGTAAATGAGAGTATGGGAAATCAGTTGGATTCTCTTTCCAGCGTGCAATCAGAGCAAGCTCCTCTATGATGGGCAATTACCTTAACTGCCTGCCTAAAGCAGCAGCGAGTTGCATGATCAGTCCAATGCACAAGATTATACCCTCCCTACTACTTAATGAAGAAATTCAGTCTGCACTGATCTCTATCACATAATTCCAGAGCACTGCTTTTAAATTTGTTAAGAAGCAAAAAAAGTACTAAGATAACCCAGTTGGAAAGCAATGGGAAAAATAACATTTCAGTTACCACAGAACTGCCCTGGCTAGAAGGGACCTTCAGAAGATCATCTGGTTCAGCCTTTTGTGGGAAGGGGAGCCTCAGTCAGACTGTGTAGTGCCCTGCTGAATTGCATCTTGAAAGCAAAGTATCAAGAACTGAAATGTTGAATTCCTATTGCCCATAGCACAGAGTGATATGGTGATATGGCTCAGAACCAGACTGTAAAAGCTTTCTTTTTCTGCTGAAAAATGCTAGATATGTTCATTTATTTCCGTTAATTTTATTTAACAGATTTGACTTTGCTCTAGTTGAAACAGGTAGAAAAAAATAAAATATCATACTCAAAGCAATTTATAATGCAAGATATCTCCTTCTGGTTGTGGTATTTCTAGCAAAATGAAATCATGAGCATTCCTAATCCTTTGTTTCAGTCTGTGCTGTTTAGTAATCTGTGAGGGAAGAGAGCCAAATAAACAGCTGGCATGTTTTAGCGGTTAGTACCGGCTTCTCTCTTGGCTGTCTCTGTCGAATATGAGGGATTGCCTGGTGAATTTAAAGGCAGGGCTGAGTGCCACACTTCTCATCTTACGCTTTGGTTCTGCTGTTATGCTGAGCAGTTCTGGCACAAGGGAGCTCTACAAGGAGTGTAGCTGCTCCTTGGTAGGAGCAAGTGAACCCTTTCCAAGGCCAAATGCACACAGTGACATCAACTCCTCACCATCCTTCACAGTTCTGCTTCCAGTGTAAGGCCTCTGCCTCTGGCCATAGTCACTGAAGCAAATACATGCTAACATAAGAAAAGTAACATCCCTCTTTATCTCAAAAGGGCAAAGGTATTGTGTGCGTTTTGTGGGATGATGAAATGAATGTAAAAGGAATATTGGTCATGAACAACAGGTGGTGGGGATGCAATATGAGATACTGCAGTGAAGAAGTTTGTTTCACTTCTGAGAATGACTTTTCCAACAACGAAAAATTTTGACTTAGTTAATATTCATGAATTAGTTTGCATTGTAAGTGCAGTCAACAGAGCATTTGCACTGTGTAGCAATATGCAGACTCTTATTGATTATTTTAATTCTATGTTCCATAATTTCTATTTTAATGTTATCACTTTCAGTCTGTAGAAATTGAGAAGATCAATATTACTTTATTGCCTCAGTGTGGTTTTTAAAAAACCTCACCAATTTTGGATTAATGAGCACCAATCAATTGCACACAATTAATTTTCATAATCCTATTCCTATATGAGAGTATTTTATCTCCCTTTATTCCTTTTCTTTTGTCACTGTTTCAACTTGCTGCATTTTCATTTCATTTCACAAGAAGCTAGTATTGAGTTACACATTGATGTGGAATCAACATTATAATTTGAGAAGGGAAGTGCTACTCTGAATTTGTAATAATTTATATTTATTAATGAATACAAATTTACAGGAATTGCTTAATTGAATTCAGTAAAAAGTCATTTTGTCCAGTGGGCACCTACAGGTTTGTATCATAGTTATCTTGAGGAGGTTCCATGTCTCAGTCTGGCATATAGTTGGTGCTGTAAAATCTGCACATTGAGCTACGAGATTTAACAAAGCCTGAGTGTTACCTGTGGACTGCTCAGCCCTGTTTGGCTGTGTGTCTGTTTCCATTTTTTATGGCAAACTTTTTTGCATAGCATTTAATATTCTAGAAATTTGAATTTATTTTTAAATCTTGGTTGTAATACAATGCGAAATGCTGTGATCCCTGATCTCAATTTTGTTTTCCTGGTCTTTATGTCATTAATGATCACTTTAGACAACTGCATGTTTTTCTGTAACTTGTTCAAAGATCAACTTAATGATGAATGAATGAAGTCTTATGTCCAGTGTAAATTTTCAATATAAAATTTATATTGAAAAATGTAAAATTTATGTAAATTTTCAGCTCAAGCCTCCTGTTTTCACTAATTTAGGTTTCACTGTTAAGTATGGGTGTTTCTGTGTTTCTTTGCCATATTCTGAGTCTGGTGCAAATGTCCATACTCTTACATATATCTTGTCTTCAGTTTGTGCTGGGTGAATCCTGTACTTGTTAGTACCTTAAGTGAATTGCAGTTACATTTCAGAATATTTCCAAGCAATGCATGCATATAGCTGCATACAATACCTTTCTATGTAAAGATTTTAAAGGCACAGGTGATAATTTTTTAATTTGATACTTTAGTTATCTAAACTATCTAAACCCTGCCTTAATTCTAAGTGTTAGAGTCTTATCACAAGTCTGTATACACAAACTTAATGTACAAAGATACAGCTTCAATTAGATATGCAGTGTGAAAATACTGGCTTCTGCAGCAGTGCTCAGAGTCTGCCTTATTTCAGAGCTGCCTGGTCTTTGTACCCCAATCTATGTCTGTTCTAAAGTCTTTCGCCTGTAAATCTCCTTTAACCCATACCTGAACTCCTAATGAACTCTGATAAGTGTGGTAAGTCATCTGCCTTTTCTATTGATGACAATAACTTAATTAAAATGTACATATACAGTATCTTTCTGAATGCTGGGATACAGGCCATTCAATACTAGAACTGTATATTCCTTTTCACTGACTGATTCCTTTTTACTTATTCTGGTGTCACTCTTCATTTCATTAATTTTTCATTTTCTGCCTCCAGGAAACTTCTCTCTGATTCTGGCATGTTTCCCTCTTTCTCCCTAGTGAACATACTTGAGACAAAGAAATCTTTTTGCTTTGCAGCACTCGGTGCCTCATCTGTCAGCTACTCGCCTCCATCCATCACACCAAGAGACTACAGTCTCCCTCAAAATCTCCTGATCCTTATCTATTTGTAAAACCTCCTGTTTGTCCTTAAATCTTTGACTAGAATAGTTTTTAAAAATTCCTTTTTACTGTGATGCTTTTTGTTTTCGTTGTTTCAACAGATGTCTCAATTATAGCAATAGTGGTATTTGACTACTGTTTGTAAGCACAGTCTTGTGAAGAAAAAGAAAACATATAGTTAACAGCTGCAGAATGCTTCAGGACTGTATCCTCCTGTGGATTTTACACGAAACATTCATTGACTTTCCTGAAGCAGCAGAAGGTTTGCCTTTTACTAAACAAAGAAGACGAAGTATACATAATGCACTGTTCACTGTAATAGCAGGGACAAAAGCTCAGTGTCTCTGGATTGCCTCAGCTACACTAAAGGTCATGATTTAAACAGTTTCCACTGGTTTGCATCAGGTGAGCTTGTTGTTCACCACAATATGTTATGTGACCAGTGAGACCAAAAATGTTAGGTTAGGTGACCAAAGAGTTGAATGAAGCTCATATTCACAACTGTGGATGTAAGCTATTAAAGATAACAGAAGGAAGAGATGGTCTGAATGCATCCTGGCTGTGAACTGTGGGCAGTTATGTTAAATTGTCTGCCTCCACAAAAGTGTTCAATACTCTCTTCCACATGAATAATTTTAGATTTCAGAAGAGATAATTACACCAACGGATTTCAGGCTTGTTTGAAATCTTCTTTAATATCAGCCAGCTCAGTTTTGCCAGTATGGTCTGAAGTACCATACCAAGAAGTGCTTGGATGTGAGGGACAGGGCAGGTGCTCATGTACTTTGCATAATGGATGAACAATTTAGGATTAATGTGTAAATTTTCAGCATGAAACTAAAAAGCCTTTCTTTTTAGTAGGTTCTCATGAGTCCAATGAATGTGTTTCAGTGAGCCCTTCTTAGATAAAGGTTACATTCTCTTCTATGTAAACAATCCCTGAACTGAGCACCCCTAGAGGAGACAAACTTTAAATAATATTAACTTAGTTATGTCTGACAGTATGTGGACCAAGAGGTCAGGGCCTGCCATCAGCTAGGGTAGACAAATACAGGTAGGAAGGCAGTCCTTACAGTGAAGAACTAGGACAGTGCAGGTACTGAACAGCAGGTGAAAAGCACATAAATGGTGACGTGCAAGCAAACTGGAAGACATTCAATGTCCTGCTTTGCAAGCAGTGATCACACAGCATGCCTGCTAAGTAACCTTTGTCAAGGGTTTGCCCAGGCACCATCATGAGTGAAAGACTCAAGGAGCAATCAGAGGTGTTCAGTTAGAGAACTTTGCATATGTCAGCAGGAAAGAATAATGTACAAAAGGCACACAGAGGAAATGTCAGAAGGTGTTAGAAGACCAAGTAGTTGGATAGTAGAGGTTAGCATTTTTACTTCAGAAATTCTTTTTCCAGTCAAGAATAATGTATATTATTCAGAATGGCACTGGCTGCAAGTTTCTTGTTGTCTTCTGAATCTACATGTTATCTTCTGAGTTTTATATGTCTGAATACTTATTATCACTGTTACATAATATTGTTTTGATTAACTGATACATCATCAGCTTAGACTTGAATTTTTGCAATTCTAATCTGAGATATTTGCTCAAATCTCTAAATTACCAGCGAACTTACATATGTGGATAACCCAGTCTTTTGTTTAAGAATATATTGGAATATATCTCTAACAGGTGCTATTATATGTTCTAATAAATAAAAAGAGCAATTAGGGTTAGCCTTCATCCTCAAACCATCCTGACAATTTCTAAGCGTAAAATCATATTTAAAACATATCTACTGGCTTCAAAATGATAATTTTCCTGAAGACTTTCTATCTTCACATGTAGAATTAGAGAATCACAGGTTATGGCTGGAAAAGACTTATGGAGGTATAGTCCCCTGTACCTTCTCAAAGCAGGGCAAGTTAGAACAGATTTCTCAGGGTACTGTCCGAGATATCTTGAAGTTACGTTCAGCTGGACTTTGAATGTCTCTACAGATGGAGATTACACAACTCTATGGCCAACCTCTTCCAGTGTTTGGTCACAGTAAACAAAGCCTCAACAATTCTAATGTTTAATTTTTCTTATATTCTGCCCATTGTTTGTTCCTATTGCCTCTTCTCCTGTGACTGGATATCATTGAAAAGAGTAGGGCTTCCTCTTCATTTCATGTCCCAGTCAGGCACGACATTTATACACACTGGTAAGATCCACCTAAATCCTCTGCTTTCCAGGATAAACAGTCCCAGCTCTCATCCATTCCCTGTATAAAAGATGCTTCAGTCCCTTCATCATCTTTGCAGACTTTGGCAGGACTTACTTTAGCATGTCCATCTCTCTCTTGTACTGAAGAGCCCAGAACTGGATACAGCAGTCCAGGTGTGGCCTCACCAATGTGGTGTACAGGAGAAGGTTTAGCACCAATAATCTCCTTGGAGGGTTGTTGGCCTTTTTGCCACAAGCGTACATTGCTGCTGACTTGCTGGTCAACTTTTCCACCAGGAGCCTTGGATTCTTCTCTGTAAAACTGCTTTCTAGATAACCAGCTCTCTGACTTTTCTAATATCTGGGTGTAGGAATTTCTCACCACTGAGTCACAAATGACACAGAGTCATATCAGAAGGCAAAAAAGCCTTGCTTGTATTGTCCTCTCTTCTTTTGTATCTTAGTTTGATACAGGTTGACCTGATTGCTTGTTTAATCAATACATTTCACATGATTGACTAATTAACAGGACACCCATTTGTAAACAACCTTCTGAGAAAAACAGCAAAACAGATTGTTAGAAAAACAAAAAACCACCTGCAGATTGTTTGAATATTTTACTATCATTGTTATCTCCAGCTCCCTAAAGATTCTGGGAGAGCTTATCTAGCTTTCTCTAACTCTGATGAGGGTGTAACATCCACAGGAATTTACATTTACCAGGTAATCAGGTCCTGCTTGGTCTCTTGGTAGCCTGCTTTCAATGAATTCTCTTACTTTGCCTTCCTGAGATTCCTCTTTCACATACAAGTTTAGGATTTTACATTGTGTACTTTTTTAAGACTTTGTCATGTGTGAATCAGATTCAGTGATGAGCTAACCAAAATTCTAGGGGCATTGAGTTATAGATTTGGTTTCTTACCTCAAATTATTTTGGTTTCAGATTGTATTAATAAGAAATGGTAATTGTTTTCTGAATCATAGTGCCAGCCAAAGATTTTGCAGTCCTTGTCTGTATCTGTGTTTGTGGAAGACTAAGAACCTAATAGAGTTGTACATGCATGCTCCTCTCAGAGCATTTTTCAAGAATTCCTCACTGTCTGATTATTTGTGTTTTCCTATTGCATTTTCTGACTTTATTGCTAATTCTCTGCAATTTATTGGATGCCAATTCCTTGATATCCTGCTTTACCTTTCAATGGACTTAATTTAAAAGCCCCTCAAGATTCCCAACACAACACTTGCCATAACATACGTGCTACTGTGTTGTTATAAGACACTTGATATTTTCATGCATGGTATTCTTCTTCAAAAATCTCATGGTCTTGGCCAAAACTTCATGTCAGTTCTTTACAGCGATGTGGTACTTCAGTGTCAAGTCTGCGACTGCAGCAGCTGGTAACCTGGAGCATGTGATGCCTGGAGGACATGTGGTCCTTCTGCGGTTGGAGAACTGTCAGTACCAAAGCTCTGTCAAACTCATGCAAAAAAACTTCCTGTATGCAATAACGTGTTTGTTTGGCCCAGTAGGGCTGGCAGTTGGGAAGCAACTAATTTGGGATTAGGAAAAGAGTACAAATACACAAGGTCAGGAAGGGCAACTTTTGGCTGGGACAGGGAAGCATTCAGTATTCCATGAAGTCTCCCAGAGGCTGACATTTAGCATGTAGGCGGCAAAATGCCTTGCTGGGGGAGACTTTCACTGGATAACCACACACTTCACTGGAAGATTGAAAGGCAAAAAGTTCTCTTGCTGTGTGCAGAAACAGAGAGCTTCTAGTACAGGTACCATAAGAGCAGCTTGGCTAGGGACACCATCCAGGAGCAGTCAGGCACCCCCCTCCAGTGTCAGATAAACTGCAGCCCTGGGCCTGAAGTAAGACACTGCTGCTGGTCATGGGTTTCCATCACCCACTTCCAGAGCCATCTGCCTAGACACCAGACAACTTGCTCCTCCCAGCCTGAGACCACCATCACTTACTAGGTACCCCCTAGATCCCAGCTGGATTTTCAGCTAGCTTTTTCTCCGGCTGCCTTGGATGACACAAACTTTTTGGTGTTTGTTCCAAGAGTCTACTCCAGCACTATTGGGAAAGACTAAAATGTCAGACAATGAGAAGCAGCACAACTGGACAATGAGAAAGAGCAGAACATTAGTCTGCTCTTTTTGAGAATTTTGGTTTTTTTTCAGTTTCAGGGACTGAGGCCAAGGCTATATCAGGAAGAAAAATAAACAAAATACAGTTTTTAGGTGTTGATTACACAAGACAAAAATAGGAGAAAGATGGGATATACTCCACAAACAAGCCTTTCCCCAATCTCACATTGCTGCATTTGCCCAATAGCCCTTGAATTAGAAATTATTGTATAATTTTATGTTTTAAAATATTACTACTTGTTAACATTATCTCTGTTTGTATCTGGCAGTGATTAATGTTTGTTTTCTTAAAATATCTTAAAACAAAACCAGCAGGGCTATTTTCTGGACATAATGATGTTTTAGTTTTAAATTTATCATTTCCTTCTCTCAGCCCAGAAGACAGATACCATCACTGTATACCCTCATTCTAGGTCAAGCTCTCAGCTTCTGAAATGTAAAAGAGCATCCTCAGATGACACTGAAAGAGTGATTGGACTGAGAATGTATTTGTAAGATAAAGCAGAGGCATCTGGCATCAGAGCTGGGGAGCATGTGGAGGGAGGAGAATTGCTGGAGTGTGGCTGGGTGACATCTTCCAGTGAGGCACTCAGAGTTGGCGGGTGCTTGGGGCAACTGTCTCTTGCTCCATGCTAGGTGGTGAGCACAGCAGTGGTGCCTACTCACTGCTTTCACAGGTTTGGAGCCATACTTTTAGCATGATTACTGGAGGAAGGCCAAACAGGAACAGATGGGTAGGGAAAGATGTGTGTGAATATAGATGGTGGAGCTGGCATAAGCCTTCATGCAGAGGAGCTCAGGGTACAGTTTTGCTGTGTTTCAGAAAACTTACTTTTTTAGCAGTTGCATGGGCTAAGAATTTGTCCATTTCCACTGTAAGGTGTGTCCTGACCCTTGCAGACAGATAGGAGAGAGAGTGCAGGACAGAAGAACAGCTTAATGTATGAAGGCAATTCAGCATGGGTTGGATGATCTTGTCTTGCCTTTTGTGGTACAGCCTGGAAAAGTTTATTAAGCTTGGAGGACAGTTAGTGGAGAAAAGTGGGATATAATTGTTGGGAGAAGAGGAGAGATTTAGAAGGAATGGTAAGAGATTTTCCTTTCAGCTTTTAAGTGATAGGTAAGTTAGGAGTTGTGATACCAGGTGTGGATGTAGAGGAATGACCTCCCCTTACATGTACTTACATTTTGGAGGATTTGCATTAGTTTTGTTTCTGAGACTATGTCCATTGAAGTTGTACTCAAACTTGTCGAAAAATAGGTGAGGGCCTTCCAAAGACTACAGTGAGGCAGAGGGTAAATGTTCACACAGAGTGGAAATTGGATGGGTTCCGGTGTTCACTGAATCATGGAATCGAATAGGTTGGTGCAGACCTCTGAGACTCAGTCCAACTTGTCTCTGAACATCACCATGCCAGCTAGACCATACCACTAGGTGCCACATTCAGTCTTATCTTAAATAAACCCAGTGATAGTGACTCCACCACCTCTTTGGGCTGCCCATTCCAATATCTAATCACCCTTGCTATGAAAAATTTCTTCCTAGTCTCTAACCTAAACTTCCCCTGGTGCAGCTAAAGGCTGTGTCCTCATGTCCTGCCCCTGGTTGCCTGGGAGAAGAGACCAATCTCCACCTGTCTACAAGCTCCTTTTAGGTAGCTGTACAAAGTACTAAGGTCATCCCTGAGCCTTCTTTTCTCCAGGCTAAACAATACTAGCTTCCTCAGCTGCTCGTCATACCTGTGTTCCCGACCCTTCACCATCTTCATCACTGTTCTCTGGATTTGCTCAGAACTGGACACAGGTCTTGAGGTGTGGCCTCACCAGTGCCGAGTACAGGGGGACAGTCACTGCCCTGCTCCTGCTGGCCACACTATTGCTGATACAGGCCAGGATGCTGCTGGCCTTCTTGGCCACCTGGGCACACTTCTGGCTCATGTTCAGCTGCTGTTGACCAGCAACCCAGGTCCTTTTGCCACTTTCCAGCCACTCTGCCCCCAGCCTGCAGCAATGCAAGGAGTTAATATGATCCAAGTGCAGGACCTGGCGCTTTTTTGTTGAACCTCATGCCTTTGGTCTCAGCCCATCAATCCAGGCTGTCCAGATCACTCACCAGAGCTTTACTACCTTCCAGTGGGTCAACACTCCAATCCAGCTTTGTTTCTGTGAATTTTCTAAAGGTGAACTCAATCTCCTCATCCTGATCATCAGTGAAGATATTAAACAGGACAGGGCCCAACGCTGATCCCTGGGGGACACCACCAGTGCACTGATCCCTGGGGGACACCACCAGTGCCATGGATGTCGCACCATTCACCACCATCCTCTGGGCCCGGCCATCTGTCCAGTTCTGAACCCAGCAAAGGGTGCACCTGTCCAAGCCATGGGAAGCCAGCTTCTCCAGGAGTGTGGTATTGGGACTGGTGTTGAACCTGTCTTGTGGGCACAGCTGGCAGGCCTTGGCCTGCCACCACCACTATGTTTCAGCCGCCCTGTGTGTCGGCTCCACAGGCCGTCTTCTGGAGGTTCAGGTAGCCTTAATCTCTGCTGGAACAGGGTCTAGGTGTGTGTGGTCTGGAGGTATGTGTGTCATCTCTTTACTGATTTGATGCAGAGACAGGAAGTTGGTCTGTCATATCCAGTTAATGGCTAACTTAAAGGATGTTGTGAACTTGTAATGCAGGTTGTGAGTGACCAGTGCTGTGTAGGGACAGGGACCCCAGCTTTGGTGGTGGCAAGTTTGTGCCTGCCTAGGCTTCAGTGGGGCCTCTGCCTCTTCTTCCCTTCACAACATAAGTATCCAATTGCCACACAGAAAAAGTCTCAGGCAGCTGAAGGAGAGGAGCAGATGTGTCTCTTTATGTAGGGTTCAGGACTCTGGATGTGCAAAACTCTAGGGGGATATACACCAAGTGATTCAAAGGCCTTTCTGAAGGAGACAAGAGAGCTTAGAGGACAGATACCACTGCTGGTGTTACCTCATTTCTAGTCCTCAGATGCTCTAAAAAAACCTGAAACATAGACACATGTGAAATATTCCCATCTGGGAAGCTGTCTTCATGCTGATTTAGCCAAGGAGGTCTCCTAGATGGATATATGAGTCAGAAACAAGAAAAATTCTTGTAATTGGGGTATGGCAAAGTTATAAAAAACTTTGTACCATGAAAGCTAGGATCACTAAGATCTAACTTTTAGAACTTAGAGATCCTAGCTCAAACTTGTAAAAGCACTTGTACCATGAGAAAGAAATCTTCACCAAAACACTAGTACACAAGGTAACTAGTCTGCCTCCACACAAGCATTCCCAATTGTTTGAAGTGAAAAGGGAAGCCTAAAATTTGTAAAGCAGTGGATACATTCTTCTCTTGTGCTGAGATGTCCAGGCATCTCTTTTACCACATAAGTTTTGCACATCAATCAAGATGTTTGAGAAATACACTCTGCTTTTTTTCTTAGAAGCTTTAAAAGTTTTTATGGTAAAAGACTAATACTTTTTCCACACTAGGACTTGAGAATTGAGATCTGCTTTTCTGTAAAATATACTGATAAATGCTATAAAACATTGTGGATAACCTACATTTTAAAACTGACCGTTGATATTATAATATTGAAGGGTTTGTAATAGAGAAAAATAAAAAAATACCCCTGGCCTGAACCTGGGATTGGTTATGCATGTGTGTTCTTTATTTCACCATGAAAGTCCAATTACATACTTCCATGTGATCCAAGATAAGATGAGGGGAAGTCTGTATTGTTGCCCAAAGTAAGATTTCTTTTTCAATTTAGCTTTTTAGTTCTATACCAATACATATGTTTATTTCTGTAGTCAGTAAGAACAAAGGAATATGTTTTTCCAGTAAAACAATGTAGTAAGGGCAGTAGCACCTTCTGTTCTGTCGCTTATGTCTGTTGCATACTGCTGCTTAAAACATTATGGAAGGAAACTCATGCTTCCAAAGCAACAGGCAATGTCAGCATCTTCCTGTCACAAGGAAAACATAAAAATAGTTTCATCATTAGATCTTGTATTGGTGTGCTATTAAAAGTACACTCAAGGTATTTTCATTCTTTGTCAGTAAATGTTAATTGAAAAGACCTTCTAAAGTAACTTAATGTCACTTACTTCACATATTTTCTCCTTAATTTCATGTATTTTCTTCTTTCTTGGTGCTGGTCAGCAGGGAAAGTCTGTGTAATTCATGTATTTATAGCTGAAAGCTATGTAATAGACCACGTTAAATGAACTAATCCAGAGTAAAACTGCCCTAACTTATGTCTTCGGGACACATCTTTCAGAACTACTTACAGACAGACACATTGGGCTGGAGTTTTTTTGTTTGTTTGTTTTGTTGGGTTTTTTTTTAGAGCTCTTATTATTTAGTGCAACTTATTATTGGCATATTGGCAATATTTAATAACAAATGAACCATTTATTATAAATGTTACAAACAGCAAAAATGCAAGCTATGGCTTTATTGTTTGTAATATTAAAGGAAGTGACCTGCATTCAATGACTATAAAGACCCCAAATAATCTATTTTTCTGAGCCAAATAAACAACCCACATGTCCCTCAAAAAAAAAAAAAAAAAAAAAAAAAAAAGAAAAAATCATCAGACACAGAAAGGCAGAGTAAGAGCTTTGCAATTTAACAGTGTGATGGTCAGAGGTTTCTTCCCTGCAGAAGATGATTAGGCTTTCAGAATGTATCAAATTAGGCTCTGGAGTCATGCCAGTACTGCAGAGTCCTTAAGAGAGTTCAAAGATGCAGCCTAACAGCCTTTACCTTTGCTGTGCTGTGTCTCCTCTCTAGATCTGGCTCTGGTGTTGTTAACTGTTTAATTACCAAGTGAAAATTGAGATCTAACCCACAGAATTAATTTATAAAGCATATATCTGTCTGATATGGGTTATCTAATTTTACTGAGTAGTGTTCTTTCCTTGAATTTTGTGTTCTATCTTTGAATGTCATCGTGGCAAGTATAGTAGATATAAATATCTAATCAGAGAAAAGGAGGTATACACGCTGATTTTTTATTTTCTGAAAGACATACTTGCAAGCTCTCTTTCAAAAATAGTTTTAAGAACTGCTGGTTTTAGAATTCACCACTGTTCCTGAACTTGAGAGTTGCTAGTCTCCTTAAGACACAAGCAGTTTGGTTAAGGATGGGAAGGTCAATAAAGTGAGAAAAATAGTAAACTATTTTATTCTATCTTACTTGAATGCTTGTTGTCTACATGTTGATTATTTATAAGAGATATTGAGTATCTATGAGCAAAGTTCTATGTCTGTTAAAGTTAGTGCAGTATACTAAAATGTCCTTGAAGCACATAAATTAAGGACAAGTAAATATTATGAGGTTATTATGAGCAACTGATTTTTAAACAAAAAATGGCACAGATCACCCCAGTATATACTGTATACCTCACTTAGGCCTAGAGCAATTGCTTTTGAAATACTTGTTGTCAATATTAGTCATTTGAAAACTTGTGACTCATTGGACTACATTTTAGAACTCAGTTTTATAGAGACTTGGGATGTTTCGCATTTAAAAGATCAGGTTAGAAAGATTAATCTTAGGTATGCATGTCTCCTGTTAAATTATGCAAGTCTTGACCTATAATAGGGTTTGAGATGACAAGGGGATTGAGAAGGTTGAGTTTCCTTGCAAGGATATATATTCATGCAGAGCTGAATCCAGATACTCAGCAGCCAAGGTCTTGTGCTCCAGTGCTGGAACAGCTTGATGTGCCTAACTTCCACTGAAATCTATAGGACTAATAGGTGCTGAATAAGGGCTGTTGTCTTGTAATTGGTACAAGACTTGAAAACAGAAATATAAATCTTTGCAGATCAATTCTCTTTACTGTGTCTTAATCCTTATTACTGGCTTTTTCAAGTTTTGGCAAATGTACACATGCTTAATTTACTGCCATAAGTGTTTCCCCTTAGCAGTCCCATTAAAATTGATTTGTAGGTAACTGGAGATTGGAGCCTTAGACTGTGTTACATCTGTGTAAAACAGTCACAAGATTGAGTCCACCATACTGCTGTACAGATTATCATGATAATTTCCATTTCTTGTTCTTGTCACAATACATGTCACAAGTAATGGATTAAATGTATGACTTTTTTTTTATTGCTGTCCTATTTTTTGATACTGAACCAGAGTGGATTACCAGATTACTCTCTTGGGGAAACCCCCAAACAGAGAATCCAGCCATTAAAAAGTGAATGGAATTCCATTTTTTGTCACAAAGTTTTGGAAGAAGAAAACCTGGCATATGGTTAATCCCCAATTATGGAATAAAATAATTTAATATTGCCTCAAAATAATTGGGATTACTGGAAATATAATCAACCTTGTTCATTTATTGGTAATACATATTCTAGCATTGCTGTATAATGTGTTAAGGTAAATAGATGCGTTTTAAAAATATTAATTTGTAAACAGAAAACAATTATATTTTTGAGTGCATCTGGTACATGTTTGAGATAAAATTTAAAATATGTATAAATTATACCTGGAAGGAAATTAGGCTGATTTAAAATTTAGTTTTATTTTAATGTCAGTCATATTTTTTAAAAATGTTGTTTAGTGTTAGTCAACTTTACTGTCACCAGGGATTAAATTAAAGACATAAAAATTACAAAAGTTAGAGTGAGCATTTAGAATTTGAAATATAAAAAGGTAAGACTGCAATCCACCACCCTTTTAAACATCAGAAGAAATGTTCCTTCTGGCTTGGGTGAGAACTGGATCATGAGAGAGAAGAGGCATAAGCTGTGGCAAACTAATTTTTATGGAGCAGTCCTGAAGAGTGAGGCAGTTTCCATGCTGCAAAGGGGATTCCAACAGTAGTCTAGTAAATAATATTGAGTGGTTAATCAGGCAAGGGCAGGAGAAATGGGAAGACTTAGAACAAAAAGTGTCCTTTAAAGGAAGCAAATATGTACTGAGAAGAAGGAAAAAGGAGTTAAAGCTTATTGGGAGAAAATATTGGTATACCTAATGCAAAGAGAGGGGTGAAAAGGATGTTAACACATGCTGTGCAGTGTAAAGAATACTGGGAAGGGAGATGGCTAGTAGAGATAAAGCAAGGGATTGTGGAAAGTGGAAAACCAGAAATGATGATTTCATTCCCTGCTGGTAGCAGCAGCTCAGGAACCTTGGAACAGATGAGTGAAATCACAAGCTCTGGCAATGGGTACAAAAGTCACCTCATGAAAGGAGGGAGAGGAAATCTGGGACACATTGAAAAGTGGAGGTAGGTAGGAAATTGAAAAGAAGATTTCATACAGTAAAAATCACTGTTGCTGTTTTTAAGTATGTGAAATTGTAAGGTGTTTTTTTTTTTTTTTTTTTTTTTTTTGACAAATTGGCAAAACTTTTGTGCTCATTTGGAATCTCTAGTAGCTCAGCTTTTTAAAAAGCTAGAGAGAACATGGACCAGAAGCATTCTGTAGGCTAAATTCCTGCATTCAACCTTACTTTTAACTCCACTACCTCTTCAAGGCATTATACATGACATCCCTGTGTACTTATGAACCAAAAAGCTAACTAATCCTGACAGAAATGCCAGAATTTATCCCTAGTGTGTCTACCAGAGACAAATTTCCTCTATATTCTTAAGTCAGGCATTCAGTGTGAAATTCAGCTTTTCCTGACATTATTAGCTCTTCTGTTCTGCTAGAACTGGTTGATACTTCAGGCACCATAGGTTGTATTCCCAATTTATTTCTATGACCATTAAGTCTGTGTGAAAAGTTGTGGACAAGGATTAAATCTAAACTGTTCAGTGCATTATTTCAAGTTTCATAACTAAAGAAATGTTGAAAAAGGACAGAAAAGACTTGGTAATCTTACTTAAGCAGCTGAGAGATAGGACCACTCCCACCTGCATCCCACAGCAGAAATTAATAGTGAATGAAATAATAAGAGCTGTACTGGGCACTGCTAATAGCCCCTATTCAAAGCAGAGAATTGTCTCTGAAGGGCATCACCTTTTTGTACTGCATAAATGCACATGAGTGATGTATGTCCACAGGAGGTGGAAGGAGAATAAAAAAATACTGAATTTGGCTTCAACTTCTGGATGACAAAAGAGGGTAAAAAAAGTCCTGACAATTTATTTTCTTGAAAGAATCTCAATCAAGTGGCCGCTCATGCACAGCTTAGACTGCCTGCTATCGGAATGCTAGGGCCTGAAGACAGTCTATTAACTGCAGGCTGTTTATAATTTAAAATATAATACATTTTTTCCAATTTCAAAGGCCACATGTTGTATGGCTAAAAGTAGGTCCAAAGTCAAGAACTGCTGAGTCAACTGCCTCTTCTCTTACCAGGTTTTCTCATCATGAGGTTCAGACATCTGTTCAAGTACAAATCTGTGGAATATCACAGCCAGATTGCACTATACAGAATAGGCAGTTTGTTATGAGGTTTATACTAACAGAGTTTACTGTTACCTGATGTAAACTCATCGGGTAACAGTAAACTCTGTTGATAACAGTGGTCAGAATGACTCAAACTGAGTAGAAGGTGGAGGATGAATAAAGCTGATGGAAAAGTAAGAACTGCGTTTTTCTGAAATTATCTCTGTATAAGAATCACTTTCATCAAAGCAAATATGTAAAAGAAATTTCTGTCAAATGGATTATCAGTGTTACATTACTTTCCTCTTAAAAGAGAATATTTAAACCTTGAGGTATTTTTGGAGGCTCTACAGGACTGTGTTGTGTCCAAGTGCACCACCAGTGTCTGTCGCAGTGAGGGAAGACTCGGGACGCTCAACATGAGAATCAGCAAGCTTCGTTTATTGTTAGAGCATCAGACATTTATGCACAACAAGTAATAAGCTCATGCATATTCTGTAAGCTAAGCAGTCTATTGGTTATACTATAAATATCAATTCCCCTCTTATTCCCTCATTCCTTACAACTTACATCTCCCTTTTCTCACGTCTCTCTCGCAGCTACATCATCTTGTTATCATACTACAGCTATGCTCAAGGGCATGGCGGCCTTGCAGGTGCAGGGACTCAGATTATCTGAGTCCGGTACTTTTCCAATTCTCAGCTATCTAAAGCATGTCTATGTGGCCTTTGTCATGTAACCATCATCTCTCCACAAGTGTCTCCCAGAGAAGTCAAGAGTTCAGGAATTTTCACGTTACATTTTGCTCCAGGGAACAGTGTCCTTGTCCAGACAACATCTTCCATTGTGCCTTGCAGTTGTGATATTCCTGTGATGCCCCAAAAGTGTTGATCTAGATGACAGAATAATATGGATGGATTTTGGCTTACTGATCCCAAACCAAAAGCAAATAATGTTGATATCCAGAACACTGGTAAATGTTATGAAGATCATAGTGCATTACTTTTGAGGTTCTTCTGTGTCATACTGTGAAATACTGATTCAAGTCATACTTCTGGTTGATGTTGGAGGATAAACTCCTGGAATGGTTAAGGTAATGCTGTGGAATGCTAGATGTATCACTGATATGTGGGGAGAAGAGAAAAAAGATTCCTAAAATCTGAATTCAGACAGGTAAAAGAAAACTTAATATAGAAGTAGTCTTGTAGTTCTTCCTGAATGGATTTGGGTAAACAAGTACAAACTCAAGATCTCAAAGTCCAGTCCAGAAGGTGTTGATTAAAGAAAGCCTAAATGAGCACTAGTTTTTCAAAAATTAAAAGATCTTAGATAAACTTTGTTTTTTCTGAATTAAAGTATTGTCATTTTAATAAGGCTTCAGCTTGGTCTAGCTTTGAGGGAAAAGTGATGGTTAAAGAGCACATGCAAAAACACCTCTCAATACCAGGGAATTAAAGAAAGAATGAGGGAAGAATGCAGAGGAGACTTCTGATACATCTGAAAGTATCATAGTAGAATCTCTGTCAAAAAAAAAAGCTATAGCTGCATGAATACAGAAGAGAATAAAATAGCAGTTGTAAACTTCTATGAAACAGATTTAATTCAAACCAGAAAAAAAAAGAAGAGTAATCCAGACCACTTGTCTCTGTGAAACAGAGCTATAAGAAGTGAGAGCCTTGTGTACAAAAGGTTACATTGGTTCCAGAAAAAAACAGTTGTTCTTAATGAAGACAATCAGACAATCATACCTGTATGGGTGTAAATCCATAGTTGTAGTTATGCCAATATAGTAAAGAGAATCTGCCTTTATAAAGAAATTGAGTACATGGTATTGAAATATATCAGTTTATTATCTGTTATGTATTTAAGAATAATATTTACAGTCAGAACAGTCAAAGACAACAAAAAGAGCAGAGAAATATCTTAGTCATTTAAAATAATTGTAAATTATCAATTCTCAACCTATATTTGACATTACACAGGGGTCACAAGTCTCCTTCTGGCAACTTTGGAAGCAAATTCTGGAATTTGCTTTTAATTTTATTTTAATGTGATTTTTCTTTTTCAGCAGTGACTATATAAGTTGCTGTACTTCATGCTATCTGTATACAGAGGTCATTTTTGTACTTCAGCTATGTATACAAAAATACACAGTTGGAAGAATCTGATTAGATATGTATTAGCTTCATAGACTGTGTTAAGTTATATAAATGAATGAAAAATTATTAATTAAATGGACGGTAATGTATGCAGTGATAGACGTTTATATATAACTTAAATGCACCTAAAAAGTAAAAAATGTAAATGGGAGTTTCACTTCTGACACAAGGAGGAATCCAAGCACTGAAGCATATAGTACTATCATCAATATTTTCTCATGCACATGAAATTTCCTTTACCTCACAGAAGAGGTAGTACTTTCAATGCAAACATATAAAAGGGAAAAATATAATTGAATACAGTAAGATTGAATCTATTTAACATGTCCAACTGATGAGATTCTTGAAAGACTAAAAAATGCCACTATGAGACTAGTCTGAGCAGAAAATTTTTATCAAGTATCCAGGCAGTAGCAAAGATTGCATTTGCAGTCAGTGTTAGTAGCAAAAATACCTATGCTGATGACCTAGATGTACTTTATAATAAAAAATCAATGAGTTTGCATAGTAGAGGATGTCTGAAATGTTGACTGGAAAAAAGTACTGCGAATTCTAAGAAATAAGAATCTTACTATTTCCTCTTGCTTTAGAATTTTTTTCCCGAAGTTTGGAAGCAGATAAGTAGTCTCTTTTTCTTGAGGACAATAGGCAAAGCCTAAATCTTGTTTTGCTAGCTGCTCTGTTATTTTATATTTATGTTTTCCTGGAAGATAGAGCTCAATTGTACAGTGCATGGTTTGTTACTAAAACCTCTGGAAAGACTTGATTGCTTCTGAGATGATGAAACATTTACAGTGAACATGTATCTCAATGGGATCCATTCCTATTTGGGACATTCTTATAAGTGTCCTTACTGGACACTATCTGTAGCACAAGGCATAGGGAGCCTCCTATTTTGCATCCCTCTGTTCAGAGTATCCAATAATCAGTGCTTATACTAATTATGTGATCTTACCTTATCCTGGACCTGTCAATAACAAGACCCATGCAGACCCTTCCTTAGTGGATAGGGTGGAGAAAGCACGCTCCCAGCTGCGCTTTGGGTTGGACACTTTACAGCTCTGCTGGGTGCTTGCAGAGAGCATGGAGGGAACAGCTGCTGTCCTTGGTTCCTAGTCAGAAACTCCAGACTGTAACTATACACCTCAGCAAGATAGATGAACTTGGCATCAAGAACTACTGTTTGCCTTTTTTTTAAGGCTAAGTAGTCTGGATGAAACTGATGCAATTGTTCCCTCAGTCTGTTTATCTGACCTCTTTCCACACTGGGGCTGATGGGAGAGCAGCAGTACAGCTGTGACATGGGTCACTTCGGATAACATTCACTGGGCCATGATCATACTGTCAGGCCATCTCAAACATATCTTCATGAGTAGTACTGTTTACTTCCAGTAAGGCAAATTCTGTTTTGTGAAAGAATGAAAATGTTTGGCTTTTATTATAGTGAAGATGGATGTAAACTTGAAATATCAAAAACTAAACAAAACAAGGTATCCATCCATCCATCACTTCCCATGGTGTTTAAGCAGGTGTTCAGCCATCCCAGGAAAGCAGGACTCCATCAAGTGTAACAGATACTTGGAAAGACAAACACTATAACTCTGAATGTTCCTCCTTCTTCCATCTTTCACCCAGCTTTTATTGCTGAGAGTAATGCCATATGGCATGGGATCAGTTGGGATCAATTTGATCAACTGGGATCAGCTTTCCAGGCTGGTCTACCACTGATTCTACCTCTTTCCTTTTCTAAATTAAAATATGTTTTTAGCTGGTCTTTTCAAACAAGAGATGTCTAACATGATGAAAACCTAAAATACTTGTTGGTGGTCTTTTATACCTGTCTCAGATGACAAGTACAAGAGGACAGGCAATGCATTTGAAAAGTGATAATCTTAATTGAGACCAATTTTCTTAAAATCTCTCTTTGGCAAGCCATATATATTGCTAGGAGAGGGCAATTGGACTTTCCTCATCTGACCCCATTTTTCCATACTGAAAAAAAATTAAAGACACTTCCTTTACTTGCAGTGCTGTTTGATTTGTTAAAATGTGGCTTGCTTATATACAGACTTACTCTTACTTGTAGGGGGATACAATATAAGAAATTAAAGTTAGTATAGGAAGCAATCTTACCCCTAAGGAATTGCAGCTGAGCCAATTATTAGAGATTAGCAACAGGCCTGACTTTAACAGGCCACAGCTGTAACCAACGAGAAGAAGAGTGCTATAAAAGAGTAGATTGGTTGGTTCAGGGGAATTGGAGTCAGTTGGCTACTGTGAGAAGAAGGAAGGGTCAGTGCTTAGAGGAGCTGCCTATGAGAAACATCAAGGAGCTACAAAACTCTAGCAATATGGAACCTTTGCGATATAATGCCAACACTTACTGATAAAAATTTTAAGTCTGGGACTAACCAGACTATTTAAGAAGCTAAATTATCTGTGCTGATGCTAATAGGTCCACTAGTCAAATTAGGTATATATATTTTTAATTGCATCTTCTGCTTATCAAGTCTTCAGCTGGCTGAATAAAGTGAGTGCTATTTAATACTGCCTCTCTGTGCTAACTTTGTCAATAGAGCTTCTAGATCATTGAATGAGTAGCAATGGAAGATGCAGTCCAGGTGAAGTCAAGGGGCAGTGACAAATATTCAGCACTGTTAAATCAGAACACTTAACTAAAATGCATAATTACTGGGTTTAGGGCACACCAATGCAGCTGTTTTAATTTTAAAATGTCATTGCTGTCCCACAGCTCCCCTGGCCCCTTGACAAATCTGTGAGACTGTTTACTGCAGTAAATGGCTTGGCTTTCTCTATATAGACCTTCAACTCCTTATTGTCTTTTAGTTTTCTACCCAGGAAGCTGTCCTCTCAAGCATATATGACCAAAGCCAGCAGTTGTCATGGCAGGTCTTTAGAGTCCATTTAAGATAGTTAACAGTAAATAGCAAAGATGGCCTCTGCAAGGAAGGGTGTGCAGTAGCACCTTACGTACCAAATTCAGCAGCTGCGACTTGGCAGATTTGTCCATCAAGTTACTGTTACATTTCATGGGCACTAAAGTTTGAGCATCAGTAGAAAACCTTCTGCTAGAGCCTGGGCACTCCTGATTTCCAGCTGGGCACAGTTCGATCAGGTACATTATTCACCTCAGCTGGCTTGGGTGCTCACAATAAAAATAATTTGCTTTGATATGATTTGCTTCAGTGGTACTGAGTAGAAACTTCTTCCAGAGGGTAAGACCCCTGAAAATGAGCATGGTAAACATTTTAAAGTATTTTAAGAATGTGTAAGGTCATGTGGATTCACTCAAAGCTAAGTGTCTGTCATCTCCAGAGAAAAGCAAAGAAAGAGGTCATCAAAAAGTATCTAGGAAAGTGTCCTACAGGATTTCCTTTTTGCATGTGAAGTAGTGTTTGAATGGGTAGTAGGCAAGATACATGCTTTTTAGCATCAACATAGTAATACAAATTTTATCTTTCCATGCTTTGATGACCAATGAAGAATCTTGTTATAAAGCTTGTCTGATGGCTCGAGATATGTCCTGAGAAAGTATGTTTTACAAAACTTCTGAGTATATTAATCTGTTTTATACTAAAAGCTGTAAGTTAGATGTTTAATTTATGAGGCATATGAGCTGAGGCATACAAAGATTATGTCAATAGCAACCCAAGAACTCATCTGGAAAAATAAGACCAGAACTTGCACTGCCTGAATCCCTGTGTTCTGTTCACTATGTTGCACTGCTCTGCATTCTCCAGCAGAAGTACTGTGCTAATTCTGACTCCTCTGTTCTTCATTGGATCTTTCCCATGATTACCCAGAGCACACTCAAACTAGTGTATCTTTCCAGTGAGGTTGTATGGTTTTGTAATGATTGGTAATACACTTCCTCGTTATATTTTGTGAAAGAAAATACTTCATTTATGTTCATCATGCCTCTGAAATTATATGGCCAGATACTGTAACTCATTATATTTATGAATAATAAGCAAGAATTACAGAGTAGCAATCAGTTCAGAAGTTTCCTTCTTATAATTTGTAGAGTGGAGATTATTGTATTCAGAGAGTTTGAGGACTGATCAAAATGTTATTAGAGGCAATACAAAACCCTAGATCTTAAGCTTGAACCTTCACTGTGAATTTTACATGGATGCATTTTTGTTTTGATTTGAGTTCATTCAAATCCTATAAAATGAAGTCATTGGAAAAAGGAGGGGAAGGGTGGAGAAAAAGACAGAAATTAGAGGTTATATGTCTTAGGTGGCTGGCATGTCATGCCGTTTAAAGTAGGATGCAGTTTTAAATTTGTCCTCTTTCTTGTTTCTGTTTAACTCTTCATTTCCAGTACTTAATATTTTAAATTGGTTTCATAGGGAAATAAGGCCCATGAAATCTCACTTTCACTGCCTTCCACGGCAATAACTGTTGAGACTTCTGATCAATTAAACAGTCGAATAAAAGCCTTCAACTTAGAAGAAGCTGGTCATACAAATTGTTCCTGAAAACTCGTTAGTCAGGAAGGGAAGAGACACACTCACTTAAAGCCATGTAAGACTCAGATCTTGGACAAAATGACACACGTGCTCACTGGCTCACCAGTGTGCCAGAAAGGTAATAGGTGTGAAAAGTTAGGCTGAACCAACTTATTTCCTGCTGTAACACAGAATGACTTCAGGAAACTGCATCAGAGCTGAATTTTGCTCAGACTTTTTAGAAAGGAGTCAGGAGCTCTTGGAAGTAGTTGCAGTCATAATAAGTATGGTTGAGGCTTGATAGTAGCAAAGACTTCTTCATGAGTAGCCAAACTGAGCTAACAGGTTATGTCTCAAGAGCAGTGAGCCTACCTGCAGGCAAGGGGGTTTCCTGAGACAGGCTGTTTCAGGAATGGCACATCAAGGAGCTCCAGGGACATACAAATCACTTTCTATACAAAGGTAACAGAGAAATAGAAGTTGAAGCTAATGTAATGGCACCAGAAGGTGAAGTATCAAAATACTGGAATTTTACTTGAAATACCTTCTAGTAGCAAACAGGGAAAGCACTTCCAAGTCTGTTTAGAAACTACCTCTAGAAACTGGGAAATAAGCTAGGCAGATGTAAGGTTAAACTATAAGAAACAACAAAACCCCTTCAAGATGCAGAATACCTGTTCTTGGTCATTTTCTTAATTATTGTCGATAAATGCCAGTGGACAGCTAAGCACCACACCAAATGCTTACTCAGTTTCCCCCTGCTACCCCCAGCTGGATGGGAAAAGAGGGGGGGAAAGATCAAAAGCATGAAAACTTGGGATCAAGAAAAAAATAAGAATTGTTTAATAAGTAAAGGAGATGTGAAAGAGAGAAGGGAAACAAAAGTGATGCAAAGACCATCAGTCACTACCTCCCACAGGTAGCCTGATGCCCACCCTGTTCCCAAACAAAAGATGTGTAACTTCCTAAGCCATCTCCTTTTGCTGCTGTTGCAGAGCATGATGTGATATGTTGTGGAACATGTCTTTGGTTGGTTGGGTCATCTGCCTCCTAACCTACTGCAGCAAATTGAGAAACCAAGGAGGCCTTGATGCTGTGCAGACCCTGGTCAGCCAAAGCTGGAATGTTTGTTTGTTACCAGTATCATTTTGGTCAAAAATCTAAAACCCATGTGAGCCACTATGATGAAAATGAATTCTGGCCTATCGGGACGCAGTACACTTATGTAGGAAATTTGTAATACCAAGCAAGGTGTGCTTTTTTATTCTCACCTTTCTCAATAAAGCATTATTTCAAAATATAACTTATTTCCATTCTTAAAGGTAAAAAAATCTTTGTTTTAAGGATTCTATTAAGGCTTTGGTGGATACAGAGGCCTCAGGATGCTTGTGGGAGGAAGGCTGGGATCTGTCTGATGGTTTAAATGCATATTTTAAGATGACTTACATTTTGTTCTATCAGGAAGTAGTGCTCTTTCCTTCTCTTCCTACTGTTTTCCTACCAATAGATCCATGCATGGGTGCTGCTCATTTCTCAATTCTGACGCTGTCACTTTTCTTTCTAACCAGCCTTCTGTGCTGGTGACTGCTGTAGCACTTTTGCTTTGGCTGGGCAGGCAAAGTGAATCCCAGTGAAGCAATTCATCAGTTACGAAACTCCCACCAGAAATTTTAATATCAGCACCTGTGATCGATGAAGAGAGTGTTCCAATCAATGTATGGAGCATTTTAACACATAATTTTTACAGTGTTAAACTGAACTTGTCACGTAAATCCCCAACTTAGTATGTGGGGAGCCTAGCTGCCTTAAAGAAAAGCTAATGTATAATGCATATTTTATTCAGCATTACCATTCTTTCTCCCTATCTCTGAGTTTCTTTCCTTTGTCACTGCCCTGTCCTACACATATGTAATTTGGTGCCCTAATTTGGTCACAGCTCTTCCTATTTCATATATACCCGTGCACATTTATGTACATGTCAGTGTAATACATGCCTAAGCCATCTGGTATCTTTCCTTGCAAATGTTCACACAGAAAATTGACTGTGAGTAAGGTTCTGAACCTGCCTGTCCAAATGGTCCATATTTGTTTGATTTTTCTAGCAAATGCATAGATCCTATTAGTGAGACTGATCCAACATATTTCCATGTGTCAGCTGTACCTGCTGCAAGTGTCATTCTGTTCAGTGATAACAGGACTTGCATCCTAAAATAGAGAGAAAACAAGAACATCAGGTCCTTTTGAGGATCTGAATTGCTTTTTCTACCATCTGCTGACCAATGCTTTGAAAGAAAGAAAGTCTGTGTCTGGATTGACACCTTCCTTCTTTCTAAGCCAATAAAGGATCGGCCTGTTAAAGAGCCCAGACATGCCATGTTTGCAAGAGAAGCTTATTAGAACATAAAATGTCACTGGTATCATATGTTTGCAACTCATTGCAGTATACAGGAGCAGATACAGGTATTCTTTTAGTGTAATTGTTGCATTTAATTATTCTTTGAAATGGCTTAATTTAACTGTGCAATAAAACTATTTTATTTTTATTTTACTATGATACAGAAATTGCAGAACAAGTTACCAAATGGGAGAAAAAGATGTGAAGAGAAGTGGTGCTTGACTTCCTTGTTTTATTGTTACTTATACTTTAGAAAGATCTTTTAGATATTGCTATATGAATATTTTTTTCATTAGTAGGGAAATAGCCAAAGCTGGAAATTGTAGGAGTTAGAAAATACAATGCAGGACCCAGTTTAATTATCATTATGAGGTGTAGAAATGATTGCATTGCTGCAAGGAGTGTTTGGGGTGAAGTAGTTCCTTTCTCTGAAGCATCTGATGTTTGCTAAAGAGTAGTACAATTTTAGATGGATCAGTTATCTATTCTAGCAGTGTTTACAGAATAAGGGAAATAAAAATTTTCCCTTATATTCAAATTTGGATGTTCTGCATTTCATATATGTAGCTATACATTGACATGTCATCCATTGCTTTTTCATGCACAATTCATTTCATCTGAAGTCAACCATTATTAAATTCCATTTTATATAATCCAGTAGGGCATTGTCAATCACCCAGGGAAAGGTAAGATTATGTGTTAGTCCAATAACATCTCTCTTGCACAACACATTAATTTTAATTGTAAGCATTTCATTAAAACAATATTTACTTGGTGCTAATTCCCTTATATGGCAGTACCACTAACACAATGATCTCTTTTTGTAACTGCATGGAAATTCTGTTCTATTCTAACCTTAAATACATTCAGCTGTATTGAACTACTGTGGAATTCTGCCTAGAGCCTGTCGTCATTGCCTCCCTAACCTCACAGACAAAGGTCTACTGCTGAATCAGCTCACCTTTGTGGTTTCACAGTCCCAGTATGCACTTGATACTGGGACAGACTATGGCTGTTTTTCACTTTTTTTGGCTTATGAAACATTCTATTGCTTCGACTGGAGCACAGCCACAGCACTATTGCTGTGTAAAATTTTGCTGTTCCTGTTATACAGTCAAATTTTGGAGGCAGTCACACAGTCACCATTGAAAAAATCTTCCTTCAGGGGCTTTGTGGGTCTCTTTTATTGTTTAGGCAGGTTGGAGCTCAGGAGGAAATCATTTCACTGATCTCAGACTGACCATGTTAAGAGGTGAGCTAAGCAGCTATCTCTTCCTGTGCAATATACTGTACCATACTTGTTGTTTTCTTTGCCATTTGTGACACAAAATACCTGATGTTAGCTGAGACAATATGTATCTACTCATCAGCAAGGACAGCTGTAGCAAAATTAGTGGAAGGGATTTGTCTTTATACATATTATTGCTGAGCTATTTGAATTTGCTTATTTTTCTTCCCATGTACCTTGGATGCCATCTGCACAGAATTTGCAGTTTCCCTATAACTGTTTTAAACAGGAGAAGGAAATAGTCATGTGTGCGTGCACAGACACACTAAACCTATGTGGTGTGCCAGTGTGCATCTCATGACCCAGAAAAATCATAACTGTGTTAGCATAACTGAGCAAAGGCTAATTATCCTTTCCTTTGATTACTGTAAGTAGTCTGACTGCCCTAAAGTGCCTGTGATTACTGTACCACCTTTAGTGCCAAAGCTGGCTTATCTGGTGCTGTCTGGGAGGAGGGAGTTGGGCAGTTCTTGGAGCAGTTTATTGCACAGTGTAGGCATATGCTTGAAATCTTCACACACATTTTACTCTCTTCCACTAGCGGCAAAGACATCCCTAAAAATGTTTTAACAATTTTCCCTTGTATTCTTACCTTCTCAGCCATATCTACCTCCCATAATCTGTCAGTCTCCTATGCTTAGTTCTGCCTTTCATGTCTGCCTGAGAGGCCTTTCATCACACTTCTGCTTCTATCTTTTCCTTGCCAAGTACATGAGCTGGACCTTACAGCTGCTGGTACTAGACCCCTTCGTCAGTTGCATCATTGGCTGTGCCTGGCTCTGCTTGTGTTCCTCTGGAGAAGGTGGCTACTAAGCATTTTAACATTTTGTGCCATTTATTTCCTGCCATAAATCCATCAGCTTTGTCTTTTCATCTGGTTTATGTTTTACTTCTTTTGCTAAAGACGCAAGAGGAAAGGTGATAAGCACTGAGGGCATGAGGGGTAGAGTCACAGCACTGACCTCCCACCTGTTCTGCTTCTGTGGGAGAGGTGAAAATTAAGAGAGAAAGTAGTTTGGGCTGATTGCCAGCAGAAGCAGGTGACACTGGCTGCATTGCAAGGGAGCCAGAGAGCAGGGCAAAAAGCCAGAGGCTAAATGTAAATGCTAGAGTTTAGGCAGGCCTGGGTTCCAGTCAAACCTTCATGCATGGACTCATAAAAACCCCCATCAAATTTACATAGAATGTGTATATATTTTTATGCTGTAAGAGTCTCATACTCCATAATGCCCCTCATCATGCATTAAAACCCTTGCACTTCTTCCATTCTCTCTGTCCCCTGATCTTTTCTCACCTTCCTCTTGCACCTGAAGGCATTTTGTCTGCAGTTTTGCTGGCCTGTGTGCTCTATGGGTGCTTCTAGTCTGTTCAGAAATTCAGGAAATGAGCTCAGAATTACTATGTGGCCATCCCTTGTCCAGTGTGCAGAAAAAAAATTGTTATTTTTCAGTAAATCATAGTAAAGCAACACTTAAAAATAACATGTATTAGAATGTGCAGATCACTGTTCATTGAGCATATTTTGACTAACAAAAAGTGATTTTTTTAATGTAGATTTTAGAAAGAAATATACTAAAAATGTTGAAGACAATAATTAATACTTCAACTACTAGTGTCTAATTAATCTGACATAATGACTCTTGCAGTTTCCATTTGCTGTTCTTTATCATCATTTATTGTGGCATAGAAAGGTTATCGGCATGTGATTGGTGAAGACAGATATAAAACTTATTAATAATCATATTTTATAAAATGGGAAAAACAGCATGTTTAGCTTTTCAACAAAGCATAGCTTGAATATTTAAGGGAATTTTCAGAAGTATATTTCCAAGAAAGCTGGAGAGGCAATGAAAATGTGCCTGCTTTCTACATGGCTCATTGCTTTTTCACAGGGAAATTCCACATCACCCTTAGCCTGTGAGTGCACAGATGTATCTTACAATGAATAAATTTTGTCTGCTAGTGAACTAAGGACTAATGGCCATGGCAAAAGACCAGAATAGGCACAGCAGTGATATCACCTGCTTCCACCATGAAACAGGGCATCACCCCTTCCTCTTCTTTTCAGTCCCTTCTCTGCTCTGAAATGATTATGTCTTACGTTACATGCTTTAAATCCAGAGAAAGTTAGTAATCTTCATTTCTCTCATGTCTCTGTCTTTCTTGTAGGCCCCCTTTAGGGAAGGGTGCCTTGAAGCCTTTGCTTCTCCAGGCCAAACCACCACCATCCGTCAGCTTGGAGAGAGATATTCCAGCTCTCCATTAATTTCAAGATAGAATTAGACTATGTTTAGCCTTTAATCCAGATAATTAAGGGTCCTGGACAGCAGTTAGTTTTGGGAAATTTTTGTGGATAAAGGAGCACCAGAATGTGGCAAAGCAGCTAGTAGTAATTCTGGTGAACCTTGGGTGGGAATTGTAGATGATCTTTATAGCTGCATGTAGCTGCAGGTATGTAACTATTTCCTAGGGCATCTACATGTATAAGGGCTGAAAGACTCCCTCAGTTTCATTTTGTTGTTTCTCAATGGCCACTTCAAGGTAAACCACTTCTAATTCAGGAACTTTATATTTATGTCAGCCTGTGTGGAAAGAAATGTTCTCCCTCTCTAAAATATACTTGTGCCCCTCAGATAAGATGTGGCATTGCTTTTCAGCACTGAAGCAATTTAAGGAGTATTTGTGCATAGCTGTTTCTGGCTACTTATTTCTGCCCCTGAGCTCCAGTTTGTCATCCCCTTAGTTATGGTAATACAGCTAAGTGGTGCTTATCTGAAAACCATATCCACCAAAAGGGGAATAGTTTCAGTGACTGGGTTTACAGCCTAGCAACACAAATTGCTATTTTTCAAAATGCCTTACAGGCATAGAAATGAGAGGTTAGATCAGGAAATGGGGTTCTTAAGCCTGTTTTGCTGCTAATTATTGAGGAAAAAATCCTGGCCTTCCTGTCCAGCTCTTCTCTAGCTTCAGAGGTGCTGAGTCCTGATCATGTGCAGTTATCACATGCCCCAAAGGTAAACATAGGTTTGGCTGAGCCATCAGTAAATCATTAATCCATTCTCAAGTGAAATGTTAGTAAGGCACCACTATGGGTCAGAAGATGCTCAAAGCTCAGTATGATCTTCTTGACACATTGAATAATGTGTTTCACATGAATGTGCAAATTGGTAACCACTTTTCATACAGGCACAAGTATGATAACTTGCTACCTGTTGTTGATTCATGTTTGAGAATGGCTTAGCAGTAACTGAATCACTTTGAGAAGATAATAGGGTTAACTTGTTGTTCAAGTTCTTAGGAAATACTGTTGACAATGGTTACTTGGAATTGTTTTGTTCTCTTATGACCTATAGGAAGGAAATCTACACCTGAGTGAATGACTGTGCAAATGCAGTGATACTGATGCACACTTCTGCTTTGTTCCCCAGAGGAGGCTACACCTCCAAAAGTTTGGTGAGCCAGCCTACAGCTCAGCCTATGCTTTGTTCATCTTTTGACAGAGAAAGTAGAGACTTTTCTAGGCCCTGTAATCAATCACTATTGACATTCAATACTTCTGTGTTGTATTCTTCCTCACAGAGAATGTAATGGACAAGGTTTGGACTCTTTCAAGCAACTCTTTAATCACCATTTTTTTTCTTTCTCTTCTCTCAGTCTGGAAGATTTTGTTTGCTTCTTAATAGACTATATCACTTGGAAAGGATCTATTAATAATTTGCTGTTTCCATGTGGCTGACAAACATAAGAAGGAGGAGATACCACTCTCTGAAGTCTCTCTGCTGGGCTTAGCATTTGTTCTGTATACTGCAAGACTTCCCATTGAAAAGTAGTACAAACACTTTCCAAACACCTCAAATGTTCTGTCTATTTGATCAGAAAAAACCAGTATGCCAAGTCCAGCAGTAAGCCTGACACAATTGCAGTGAAATCAACAAATATACTATCACAGACTCGTTGCCAGGTAAGAGACTTACCCAAACTGGCTAAAGTTTTTTGATCTTATCTCCCCTCAACTAAGGAAGTTTAAGGATTATGCTGGTTCTGTTTTCAACAGTTCATTTAAAATACAAAAAGTTTTTGGTTTTATGTGTCCATACTGACAATTACATGAATCTTAGATATAATAGCAAATAAGGAATACCCACATGACCCTGTAATTTTCATGTGAAAAGGCAAAAGAACTGGCAGGAACTCTTAACATCCAAATAGAGGCATGTTCTTGCTACACTGGGAGTTCTCTGTTAGTGGTCTGTCATTGTGGAACCAAGGCTTGCTGAGCAGTCGACAGGTCTTTGGTTATTAGTATTAATAGAATTTTAAAAATGCACATTTTTTTCTTTGTTTTTAATTGACCATCTGTGTAGTGAAGTCAATAGTAGAAAAATCAGGCTCTGCTTTAAATAGTTATGACTTGTTCAATTAATTAGTTTCAGAACGTTATACAGCACCTGTATTTGTATGCTGAGCAGCTTCAAATTTGTATAAAACTTTATTCTTGTAGAGTTTTTTGTACCAACTACAGCAGTAGTTTACATGTGTTCTTTCGAGGTGCAGTTGTGGCTGGTTTTTTTGGCTCCAGTGTTATGTGTAGTATTGTGTTCTGTGTATTTTTGTGCTTGTGATGACTGCCTCGTATCAGCTGTTCAGACATCCAGCACCATGGTGTGAGTTGGATAGCCTAGTTATTTTTCCCTTGCGTTGGGATTCCCACTCATTTCCATGGAAACCTGAAAAGCTGGAGGAATAAAGCACAGAAGCAATTGCTGTGTTACAGCATGTGCAGCTTGTGCCTGTGAGTGCCAGTGTAGTTGTAGGTCTGGCAGGGCTTCTTCCACTCTAAAACCTGTGAAAGGGTTTAGCTTATAGATTTATTTCTTGTTCAAACGTGGTTTTATTTTTCTCATAAAGGATTGTGTACAAACACACATTCTTACATACATCTTTTTTAATACTGCAAGAGTGGGCACCCATGCTCATAAGTGCATACTTCAATATTATATACATGTTCACACATTGATACATATGCATACACAGACACACATGGACACACATCTCAGACAAAAACACATTCAGAAACAGAGGTATTAAAGTCTGTAAGAAATGCATAACTTATCCACAGAGTTATTCAAATGGCTGTCACTTTGAAGGTTTTTCTTCATCAAAAACTAACAAAAGCTTGAATAGATTGACAATGGAAGATACATGAATATGAGTAAATACTCTTTTCAGTGAAATAACCTAAAATATTTGTATCTTCTTCACAAAAAGTCAGAGATTTAACCATTTCATTTTGCTCCTGAGCAGCTGATTCAAAGCAAATTCTGTGAGTGAGTGCAAAGACAACCAGAAGAGGTAACGAAATGGAAGATGAAAAAGAATTTAGAAAATAAATGGACATGAAATCACAGATCAAAAAACAAGCTTAATCAGGGCAACCATCTTGAGTGTTTCTTTCTCTGTGTTTTATCTGTGTTACTTTTCAAATCTCACTAAAACCACTAGTAAAATATGAAATTGGTTCTTTGGCTTTCTGCAACCTATACTGCCAGTTTTTACTCCTTCCCTTCATGTTGTAGCAGGAATATCTGACTGCACTTTGAAACTATCTGTACTATGGCACGCTGCTATTTTTTTCAGCCACAGAGACACAGAAACTGGAATACTATGATTTAATGTGAAAATTTAATTTGGAGATACCAACTGTGATTAGAAGACAGTTCCCCCTTCAGATTGGTTATGCTCCAATTCACAACAGGGTGTGATGCATGAAATCAAATAAGGAAGAACAACAGAGATAGTTGTAGTCTCTAAAACTGCTGTTATAAAAACTATCTGTAGATGTCCTCAGTGATTTCCAATAATAAAGTGCAAATAAAACTTCTGAAAATATGGATTAAATACAAAGATCTTAGTCTACATCTAAATTCCTGTACCTTTAATTTCCTACTGCCTGGTTTTCAGCTCTAGGAGCAACCTCAGCATTAGCAAACACAAGGTTCTAGAACTTAGATGGAGTTTAAGATTTGTGACTGCATACTGTAGGTAGTCAGCTCATTCCATAACCATACTATTGTAGATCAGCTTTGGAGAACTTTGAAAGAGGGCAATGGAGATTTTATAGGAAGGCCCTTCATCTGTGTCTTAAGCACGAAAAAAAAACCTCTCAGAAAAATGGTAATTAATAATATTAGATGATTTTCTGAAGGATGCTGTTTGTAGCATCAGTTGCACATAAATGTAATCTTCCATTTAAAAACATAATCTTTGTAGGTGTTTTGGTTGCAAAGAGAAGCTTGAGTGCTTTAACATAAAGTGCTGATAGCCAGAAAGCAAAACAGAGGAATAGAAACTTATATATTTAAAATCTCATAGTGCTACAACCAGTCATTGGAGGAAGCAGAAACGTGCTTTCTGAAGGTTGGGAGTGGAAGTGCTGGGTGTGGAAATTCATGTAAGGTTCTAGAGATATTCACTGTAGATTTCAATCCTTTAGGCACTGGAAGGTGCTTTACAGTCTCCCTAGGGCTGCCTGTTCTCCAGGCTGAGCAGCCCCAGCCCTCTCAACCCATCTTCCTGGGGGAGGTTCTCCAAGCCTCCGATCATCTTCGTGGCCCTCCTCTGGATTTCCTTCAACTGATATCCGTGTACTTGTTTTGGGGACGCCAGAGCTGGACATGCTAAAGCTCTAATCTAGAGTTTTGCTTCTTTTTTTGGCTTTCTTCTCTGTTTGCATGAAAACAGTTGGATGTTTTCAAGTAAAGTACATAATGGGAATTCATTCCCTACCTTTACTCCTTGGTGCTAGGGAGTTGTTAGGCTAAATATTCCTGCTGGGCTTTGAGAACATGAGTGTACGTGCACATGTAATTAGTTGTGTTGCTTGTAGTGTTATAGTGCATATGGACTGCAATCACAATCCAGAACTTTATTTTGCCAAGTGCTGTACAAACATATGCCCTGCCCAGAAGACTTACAGTATAAACACATAAATATGTTTCAGTTTTTACGTCAGTGGGACGTGACATGAGCTCAAGGATCTGCATATTCCATTATAGGCCAGTGTGGTCTAATATACAGAGCAAGCATGCTTGCCTTTCAGCACACTGATGTGGTCTATCTTTTTATTTTATTGGGTAGAGACATATTTACAGATATTTTAATTCTTTCATTTGTACATCTCTTACCACATCCACGTTTGCATGCAAGTTTAGTTCTAGTTCTCTGTCTCTGTAATACCTGCATCATGTATCAACTCTTTAGGATGCACAGTTCAGAGGAATAATCTTGCATTATAACTTTATAATATGTGGTGTTAATTATTTTGATAAATCTTTCAACAATTTTGATTTATTTTTTTTTTTATTCTGAGGTCTTCTGTAAGCATGCCAGCCATTGGTCTGAAAGTTTTGAAAACTTTATAAAAATCTCAATAATTAGAAGCACTGAGTTATTTTGCTGTTACAAATTTTATAAACACAGATTCCCATCCTGTTCCTGGCACTTTTCCTTTCCCATAGGTGGTAAGAATGGGCAGAACTTTGGACATCCTGTTTCAATGTCTTTGGGAGCCAGAATGCCTTTTCTGCATAAATGACTTTCTTTGCATTTGCCAAGCAACATTCTCTCACCCGGACAGAATAATAACTATATTAAAAGTATATTGTCTCCTCTGAAATGCTGCCTCAGATCCTACTTTTCATGTTAAGGGTTTGATGTGAAATTTGGGAAGTAAAGAAGCTGGAGAAGCGGGGAAGCACCTGCCCTTTACAACATTGTCTTTGTCCTGCATCAGATCAACTCTCTCAGAGTGTATGTAAAATAATGCACATACCTACTTCCATAAATCTTCTTAGGTTTATCTCTGTTACTCAAGGATGAAAGGGACCTCTTTTTATGCAGAATTCACTTCAGTCCTTTCACCTAGTTGTCAAAACAAAACCTAATGATGCAGTTTTCCATCTTTACAACATGAATCAAGGAGATAAAATCTTTGCACTGTTGGTCCTGTATGGCTGGTGGTATAATAGGAGAGTATGTCACAAAATTGACATTAAAGATGCAGAGATGTAATTTTGAAAGTCTTAGTTTTCACTCTTTTATCCTCATAGCATACAAACAGGAACAGAGTTAATCAGATTCTTCCTCACTGTTATTTGAGTAACTGTATTAAGTCAGAAGGCAAAGTTTTAACTGAGGGCAGAATAGTGATTGTTCTACCAATTTGGTCTTGTTTGACCATTTTGAATTATTTAACAACAGTTCTTTCTATATCTTGAAACCAGTACAGACAGCATAAGAATCTGAAGCAGGAAATCTCTTTTGTACCTTGTTAAGAATAAAAACGCTTTCAATTTGCTTTAAAAAATCCATATTTATAATAATAGAATTTACAGCTGCTTTGATGTCTGAGTGAAAACAAAAAATTAAATAAATTTCAAAAACATAATAAATGTATATTATTACATTAAAATAAAATCACTTCCTGGCTGTCCTTTCATTCCAGGAGTTAAAGGGGCACTCTTTATGCCAGCTTAATTGCATTCTAAAACTCATGCAATCATCCAAATTGCTAACTGTGCTGGTAATCACAGGCCTGCACTTAACAGTGCCTGCTTAGCACTTTTTCAGGCCTTGTATGGGCCACTAGGTCACGGTGCAATAGTTATCCCTACACTTGTCATCTCTGTCATAGCAAGATATCTGGGGTTTACGGTATGCTATTCTACAAAATCCTGTCCATTTGGGATGTGTTTCTTCTTTCCTTTTTTTTATTTTTTTTTTTTATTTTAACACAGAAATTGCTATTAACAAGTTTTGAGCAGAAAATTACCAATTAATATTCATTATTCTTGTGGTCTCTTCTTTATGTTTTGAGTATTGTGTTGTATAGTTTTAGTGTTAAAACTATACAACAATTCAAGTTATTGAACAACTGAAGTAGGTACTCTTGTTTTATGCAAAAACTGCAGTAATCTGTGATCCTGTGTAATTTATGCACATTATGTTAGAAGGGCCATGATTGATATTTTGCTTGCCTGTCTTACTAATTTATCAGTTAATTGTTGCAATTCTAATAGCTGTAAGCTATTTATAACATACCCTTTGAAAAGCATATTGGCCTGTGCACTAATACAACAAACACTTCTGATACCATGTATTTCTGAAATATTATTCTGACCATTGCTGTGGTTAGACAAAACCTAAAACCAGAAAGGAGGTGTCATTGTTGTGGAGTAGTGAATGGGGAAGAAGGGATGCTAATCTCTTCACTTAATAGTGCTAGCAATTAGCTAGTTTTACCAGACTAAGATTTTTTTTTAACTATCCTGTTTTCAGTGTGCAGACTGTTAGTTTACTAAACTGCAAGGCCTACATAGTTTTGTTTTGGAATTAAAAAGAAGATATAATTAATAAATATGTCCTTTTCCATATCTGAAATACTTGTCTTTTGCATGGTACATATCCACTACAGTTAGCTTATATTTAATTGTATTCAATCAAAACCTTAAATATGAGTTCCATCCTTTTAGTAATGCTTATTTCATGTGGTGCTTTGGTCCTTTTTGCTCAAAAATGGTTATAGGTATATTGTTAGTCTGAGTCAGTGCCAGTGAAAATAATAGTGTGTTCTGCACTGGAAGCAATACTTGATCAACAAACCTTAGCATGCTTATTAGTTGTGATATATTTTGAGTTTGGGATACTAGAAATGAGATGTAAAAATCTGGTATCCTGTTTTTTTAAGAACACAAATTGCATATGTGTATGTTGTGACATACTTATACTCACTAATATCAGTTTGTGGATGTGGTGACTGGCTTATATAAAAGCTTGTTGTGGGTATTTTATATAATAAAGTATCTGTGTATGCTTCTTAGTATGACAGTACTAAATATGTTTAAATGGCTTGTTCTGTTTTCTCCTTGTATTTTGAGAAATATGTATTTTTATACATTCCTTATTTAAAGGGTGAATAAGTCAAAGATAAACCAACAGTCTGCTCAGTTACAGACTTAGATATGTAGGTGAGTTTGGGGGGGTGAAACCTAATCCAGTTTGAAAACAAGTCACAAGATACACATGCCAACATGGTAATTTTAATTCAGAAACCCCTCCTTGCAGGAGGGCAGGGTGAGCCTGTGGCGGATTTGGAAGTGAAATTTGCCACACAAAGCATGAAAGTTGAAGCCTTTCCCTTCTTTTTTTCCATAATGATGTTTCAGTTTACAGCTTTTACGAGCTGTAACTCTTACAACTCTGCTTCTGGCTGAACTGTGGGAAGAAGTCAGTGACTTTATCTTTCTGCAGAGCTGTGTGCTTTTTTCCAAGTGGTTTGCCAGGCACAACTCTGGGAGGTTGCTCCCCATCAGAGGGCCTTTAGGCCTGACCTAAATGCGCGTGATTCAAAGCAACAAAGAGGTTGAAACACAGCATGATCGTGATTACAGTCATTAGAACATTCAAAGATAAAGCTGAAACTCTAAAGACTTATGTCCACTTTGACCTGAAATTCAGTGAATGTACTTTGGCTTTTTGTTGTCTGGTGTTATTTCTGCATATGGTGATAGGTAGTACACTGCAAACTCCTCAGTATTGGTGCAGGCCCCATACTTGGCTTTTTCTTTATTCTCCTGGGATTTTAATGATAATGCAAAGATGTGCAGTGCGAGTACATTGAATGAGAGTTACAGAAAAGACTCCTACAGCCCTTCCTTGGTAGGTACCTTTCAGCTAATAAAATTGGTACTTCAATAAACAGAATGCAAAAATGTTAGACAAACAGAAATATGGAAACCTTCATTAGGTTGCTGTGCCCAAAAGACTATTGTATATACTTTCAAGATGCATTGTATATACTTCAAAGATGCATATTAAGTAAAGGTGTTTCTTGGTTTTGGTGCTTGTCCAGAACACAGGCTTCCATGAAATTAGGCTTTGCTGCTAAATCATAGGAGTTAAATGTAAACCTGTTTTTTGGAGCACATTATACCTCAGGACTTGCATATTAGCAGTGTGTGCAAGAACAAGTTACACATGTGTGCCAGGGTGGAAGCAAACTGCTTTATAGCGATTGTACACCTGCCTTGCATGCCTTCCCTAACCTAGTGGGTTTTAAGCCTAGCAGTGGAATTGTAAAGCATTTTGTGTTACTTGTGACCCCCATGTCTGTAAAATCTAACTCTTTGTATTTCAGTAAGTCTTACTGATTTTTAAAAGTTAAATGTTTTAATACTTTTTTTTTTCTTTTTTAAAGCATTCTTCTTACCATTTTTCTTCTGGAATACCATGAAAAATCTAGGTCTGCCATAAGCCAAATTATTTTTCTCTCTTTGTTCTTGTACAAAATATAACAAATCACCATGTTTCAAATTTAGAATTAAAAAAAGCCCTTTTCTTATGCCTTATATCTGTCATTTTCAAACACATGTTTGGGATCAGGATTTTAGAGTAAAACAAATCATGCCAGATTCAACAACTTGAAGGAAGCAAGGCTGCTGCTGATCCCTGTCCCTGAGTTCCACCAGGAGCAAGGCTGAGGATTTATTTACAGCAAGCACACAAAACACTATGTGTGCACTACGTGTGCATGTACATATATACATTCCTGCATAGCTGCTCACACAGATTCTGAACAGACAGAGAACTCATGGGAACACAAACATCATGCACACAACCACACACCCATCCAGACAGAAGGAGCAAGCCCCATCTTTTATATCATTCTAAGTGCAACAAAGACTTCTGGATAAAAAATACTATAATGTCTTCATTTTTATGGATGTAACCCCATGCTAGAATTTCAAGAATAAATTCAGTGAATTTGGTGTAAATTTCGTTCACAATCACCAATAATACAGAAAATATCTTCAAGAAATTTTGTTTTATGAAGTTACTAAAGGTTTAAGTTGCTTATCACCCCCACTTGAAAGTAGCATCTTCTAATAGAGATATGCTTCTTCTATTCATGACAAGGAAATTACAATTCTTTTCAGAACAAATTATTTCTCTGTATTTTTTGTTTGATTCTTACTATAAATTTAACATTCAGCTTTAATCTGTGCTGCTTCTGAGTGCTTTGCTGACTGCACTGAAGAAATATGTAGGCCTTGTTTTCCTTGTTATATTTAATCTCTTATTAGGAGGCCTTCGAATTAGAGACTGCTTTCTTTCAATGTCTGCACCTAATGCAAGGAAATGTGAATTCTTGTCTAAGCCTATCTGTATAACCAAAATATGAGTGGCAGCAGGAACTTGAAAACCTTTAAGACAGTTGTTTTTTCTTTCCATATGAAAAATACGTAGGCCCCCAGTTAGAAATGCTTATAAATAGGGGGGAAAAAACGAGTATGACATAAAGGTCCTGAGACTTCACTATTGGAAGGTCCTGTCAGCATGTGCTGGCATTCACCACCCTGACCCTCCACAGATCAAATGGCCTGGCACAGGATCACTGTCAGTGACTAGTTAAAGGATGGTGCAATTTGAGTTGCTAAGCTGCATGGACATATTCTGGATGTCCTCTTCCCAATGGAAATTCTGGTTCATGTCCCAAAGCATATTCACTGAGCATATCCAAAGTATCTTTATGGAGCCAGACTGATGAGTAGATATCTTTGTTCCTAAGAAAGAAGGGCTAAAGATCCAGTGCCTCTTCTTACCTCTTTTTTCCAAACTACTTTCTCATTCCTCATATCTAAGATAAAAGGAAGCAATAAGAGAAAGATGCTCAAATGACCTCTGTGCACTTTGGGTCTTTTCCATCTAATCTGAGGCCAGTGAGAAATACTTGAAAGGGTTCTCTGCTTCCCGTCAGGTTACTTCATTGAACCCCAAATGTATTTTCCCATTTTATATATATATATATATATATATATATGGTGATATATGAGGAACTTGTGAGTTTAACCAGAATTCTGCTTATTCTGGCTGTATTTACAGATTTGTCTGCAGGATGCCCTGTTTCTCTGAAAATGGAGGGATTGGATTCCCTCTGTGCATTACAGCAGGAGTATGACTTACTGAAAGTTTCAGAAGAAGTCCTGAGGATGTATTCTCCTATTGTTCTGCAAGAAGGACTCTCCTTGATAGTAATAAAAGCTTTGAGTTCATTACAAGTGGAAGAGAGCAAAGGATTAATTTATATTCTAGTCATTAATTTGCCCACGTGCCTATTTGTTCATTTTGTATTATATACCCTCAACTTGTAACTTTTATCTTTGCAGAGTTCCCCCTGGAACTCTGCTCTGGTTGTATGCTGGTATTTTCTTAAGGGGAAGATTCAAATACAGTAATTCTTTTATAAAGTTTGCCTTTTCCTAAAAGGGTGCTCTAAAATATTTGAACTAAATTTCAGACGTCCATCTGAATGCACCTGAGTTTGTGAGGAATAGAGTCTTTCCTCTCCAAGGAGAGGAAAGTGGCTTTCCATTCTGCCTAACTTTTCCTTAAACACTCCAGTACCTTCTTAGAGTAACTTTCTATCCTGCAGTTCTGTGTCTCTTTTGTCTTGAAGATCTTAAAATAAGAAACAAGTACCTTAAATGTATTTGGGAGAGTCAGACAGGTTTCTGTCAAAATCAAGATCTTGAATTTTACTGTACTCTGTTAATAACTGTAATAGACGATATTTAATCAAGATGATTGAAATATTAAGAACTGATTTTAAAGAACTGACTATGCAAATACCATCATAATGAGACACAAGAATACTCTGTCAAAAGCCTTATTAAAATTGTGCTGAATGCCATCAACCCCGCTCCCCCATCCGCAAGTACACACATTTTATCCTAGAATGCAACTAATTTACAAAAATATTATTAGTAAGGCATAAATTAAGGTTCAGATACTGTTATTGATTCAGGTTTGGTCTGCTCAGGGAGGAGGAAGACCTGCTGAAGCAGGTAGTGTTATACAACAGAGTTATTTGGGGCCCACTGAAATAATTGATAAATGTCCCATTTACCAGGTAGGTTAAACAGTGTCTCACCAAACATATCCAGTTTATAAAAACATATTCCAATTACTAGGTGTCATATTTGAGAAATTAATTTCTTTTGGAATACAAAGACATCCTTGAAAAAAGGTTATATTACAATTTGGGTTTGCCAATTATTTTCTGAGGAGAGCAATAGAAGGTCAGTTTGCAGTTCTTTTAGGAAGACTGCACAAAGTACTTATGTAGTATGGGATACACTGCTTACATCAACTATTCATCATTTCCAGGTCATATTTCTTTGATTATAGATGTAGGAACATTTTAAATGTGGGAAATGCACTTGACATATTTTGTTTTGTTCCTTGAGACACTAGGTTAAAATAAATAATTCTTAGAATCCTTTAATTTGACTTTCACACAGAAGAAATATAATTTTCTTTTAGTTATAATAAGAGATACTGAGAAAACTTTTGCTATTAAAATAAAGAAATCTTACCAGCATCATAGGGAATGAAAATCTGCCTTTACTGAGTAACTTAAGTAACACGGAGATAAATTTTTAACTTCAGTCTTTTAATGCAATAAACTCATTACATTTTCAGGAAGTCATAATATTTTTCTCCAAACATTTTACTTTTATCACATTATGAGTATGTGTAATATTACTGATTAGGGAAAAGCAAGATTTCTAACAATTTAAGCAACATTCTTAATTGACCATAATATTTATGCAGTAGTTCTAGTATTTCAGTCATTTCCATATATTTTTGAGGTCATAGATGATCATCTACAGAATCACAAAATCACAGAATGAGTCAAGTTGGAAGGGACCATAGTGGGGCATCTGGTCCAACCTCCCTGCTTAACCAGGTCACCCTAGAGCACATGGCACAGGATTGTGTCCAGATGGTTCTTGAATATCTTCAGTGAGGGACATCCACAGCCTCTCTGGGCAATCTGTTCCAGCTCTCAGTCACACCCATACTAAAGTTTTTCTGCATGTTCAGGTGGAACTTCCTGTGCATCAGTGTCTGCCCATTGCTTCTTTTCCTATTGCTGGGCACCTCTGACCAGAGCCTGGAAACATCCTCCGACACCCTCCCTTGAGATACTGGCAGACATTGATGAGGTCCCCTCTCAGTTGTCTCTCCTTGAGGCAGAACAGGCCCAGCTCCCTCAGCCTTCCTGTCTAAGAGAGATGCTCCGGTCCCTTAATCATTTTTGTTGCCTTCCTCTGGACACTCTCCAGGAGCTCCATGTCTGTCTCATCCTGAGGAGTCCAGAACTTTCTACAGTATAGACAGTGAATGCTTTGCCTCAGTAAACAGTGGACATCTTCTGAGAGTGTTTGAGAATCCAGTTTTTGGATTTGAAGAAATACAAGTAAGGAAAAAATTAGGAAAGATGAATTTTGGAAGTCCAGATCTAAGGCCCTTAGCTCTTTTGTGGCTTTCTAGACTTCTGTTACATCATGGCTAGAAAGAAACTATAATAATTCACTAAGAAAGTGATGGCTGACTTGGAAATTTAGGAACTTGGGACTGAACCTTGCAGTCACCATGCCTCTAGCTAGAAATACAGATACCTTCAGAATTTTAACTGGAAGAATCATTTTAAGGAGTACCTTAAAATTCTCTCAAGGGAAGAAAATGCCGAACTACATCCTCTCAAGGGAGCAAAAATCGCAATTTGTCCTGGAGAAGAGGCCAAATCTCTTGATCATTTCCAGCTGGCAGCCCTTAGAAAGTCCATATGGTAGATATGTGACTGTATCTAGAGACAGGGAGAGTGGTGCTGGTTGCAAAACTTTTTGGAGCTGAGGTAGCTCTATGGTGAGACTCAAAGCCTTAAATCCTTTAAAAACCTGAAGGCTCCAATGGGTTATCCAGCAAGCCAACAGATAAAGTTCTGTTGCAAACTTGCTCTCAATTCTTAGAAGTTACTGACCATATCTGAATAATTCAGTGGTTTTCTGGAAGATTAATGCATCCTTAAAGGTTGAACCGCTGCAGATCACATTCTGCTCTTCAGCTGCAGCAGTGCAGAAGTTGGCTGTGCTCATCTGGTTGTCCAGATCCACTTCACTGTTACTGACTGGCAGATTGTGGTCTTCTGTCTGTTGAGCATGGCCCACAACCGTTGTTCATACATACAGGAGCCTGAAACCATGTTCTTCAGATGGATCAAATCTGCCAAATTATGCAGGCCAGCATATGTAAATAGCCTGTCTCCAACATAGTTTACTATTCTGTTAATTTCTCTATTATTTGCATATTTCAGTAGAAAATAATTTTCCAGAGTACTGGTGAAGATACGGAATATTATAGGGGTAAATGTATGCCTTTAGGATTATATTAGAAAGGCTCTTGTTAAATACTTTTTTTTTTCATTTTTACAATTAGGTTTGCATAAAAATGACTTTTATACAAAATATTTTTTCTGGGAAAATATTTTAATACAGATTTTTCTTTTCCTGGAGAAATATTTGCTAACTGTGATAAATGTGTTGATTTTAGGAAGCACTTATTGTCTGAATGCTCAGTAAGAGAAAGCAAAATGTTTCAAAGGTGTCTAAGGATATGATCCTAGCATAGCTACCTTTACTGACAACTTTTAGAGTATCCTCAAAGAGCAGTATCAAGTGTTTTTGATTATAGATTTTCCATGACAAAGTGTTGATTGGTGCTAATTATGTCATCATCTTGTATCCTGTATTGCTTCTGTATGACATTACTGAGGTCAGCATCAGGAATATTAACTTAGTGAGCCACACCATCCCTTCAGCAATTAGTAAAGGTTAATTTTAAAAGTTACAAATAGAATTTTTTCAGAATATTTTTTTTCGGTTCTCCCTCATTCCCCAAGTAACAGCAATGTATTGAAGACCTATTACCCTGTGTTTATTTTGGGGGGACAAATGTTGTCTAAGACTTTGATTTTAAAATGAAAAATAATGACAAATGTCTCTTTAAAAAAAAAAAATGTTGATTACTGTTACTACATTTTCAAATAATAATAATCATCAAATATCTTTTATTAATGAATTCTTCCCTTATGACTATGTACCTTTTTTATTTTTAACATTTAATGAAATACTTTCACCTGCTCCTAACTATAGTCATTTTATGTTATAAGATTGTCTTCTCAGTTTGTCTCATTATTTTTTCCAGCTTTCAAATACTGACAATTATTTAAAAGTACCTCATGTTTGTGTGCGTGTAGTAGTAGTTACTGGTATAAGATTCTGTAAAGTGAGATGTAACAAGTTGCCTGCATGCAGGTGACCACACAGACTTTTTTTTTGTTTTACTCAAAAAAATTTTATTTGGTATAGCATCTTGTGATTTATTTGTGAGAGCACTATATTCATATCTTGTTTTTCTAAATCTTCAGTAACATGAATGCATATAATGGTGGTACAGAGTTCCTAGATCTACTTTTCCCTGCCCATTGTCCTAAGTAACGCATAATTTGGTTATTTTTAAATTCTAATTTACAGATTTAATTTCTAACCTAGACCTCTTTTATCTTTTCCTTCTGGGAAGTGAGAATTGCAGAATCACAGAATGGCCTGGGTTGAAGGGGACCTTAAAGATCATCTAGTTCCAACCCCCGTGATTTTGCAGGGAATATTCCACTAGACCTGGTTGCTCAGAGCTCCATCCAACCTGGCCTTGAACGCTGATGGGGATGGGCATACACCACTTCTCTGGTCAGCCTCTTCCTCCCAGTGTCTCACTACCTTCATGGAATATCTTCCTGATACTCATTCTAAACCTACTCTGAGGTTGAAACCATTCTCCCTTAGCCTGTCACCACATGCCCTTTGTAAAATGTCCCTCTACATCTTTCTTTTTGGCTCCATTCAGCTACTGGAAGGCCACAATTAGGTTACCCTGAAGCCTTCTCTTCTCCAGGCTTAGCAAACCAAATTCTTTCAACTTTTTCTTGTAGGAGAGGTACTCCACTCTAATCAGCTTAGACCTTTCCATTTTCATTTCTAGAGCTTCTCTTTGAAGAAAGGTGAAAATTTTCTTCTCTTCCTATTCCTGATGCCTTTCTCTTTGCTTTCATATGTAATATTAGATGCCAGGCTAAGAATAACCCTAGCCAGCCTGTCCTCCATGTCCACAAGTTCTTTTCTGGAACAGAGGCTAAGTAAGAGCTGAGCTACAGAACTGTAATTTAGAGGTCATGAATAAAGTAGAACTACTAAGGTGGAGTCCTTGTGAGACCAAAGTCTGCATTTCCTTTTCCTGCATGAGAAAGTGATGAGGAAGTCCATGTTTGTATGAGATTGATGGTCTCGGTATCAGAATTCTGTTCCTGGCCATGCAAGTGCCAGGGGTGCCACTGAGGACTGCAATAGTAGGCTGCCAGATGACTGTGCTTTGGCAGTACCAATGCAAATCTTGCTAGAATTTCAGGAAGTTGCTTACTCCCAGCATCCAATGTGTAATTCATGGAGAAATGAAGGCTGAAGTTTTGACATGACTGACAAAGATCTTTAAGCAAGCATATAAATATTGAGGTAAAGCCAAATTCAATTGACCAAATGTAGGCATCTATCAACACTTGATGTGTCCTAGAGCATCCAAGGCTTCACACTGGCATATATGAGAGGGCATCTAGGTCACAGACAATAGCAAGTCAATTCGTGCTTTTCTGGAGAAGCAGCAAACTAGGTAGGATGCACAACAAAATTTAAAATTGCATTGTGTGCCAGCAGCTTTTATAATGTTTTTATTTCTTTGACCTGCTTCTGGTTATAGATTGTATGGATCTTACAGGGGCTTTTTCAGCTTAGTGATTTCTTCTGTGATTGTCATTATAGTTAAAAGTGTACTATACTACTCTCAGTGTTTTTGAAGTGCTTACTTTGGTTTAGAAAGACAGATAAATTTGTTTTGTAGTTTGTCCCTTATAAATGTACACAGACTATCATAATAACTGGGGCAGCATTTTGAGGTTAAGATCATAATAGTTCTTTCAGCAGGTTTTTCAGTATTGGCAAATGAGGCTAGATAATGTTTTTCAAACATTTTAAAAACATACTAGTTTGAAGATCAAGTAACTTCACTTCTGGTCTCCTGTCAAGTCCTTACACATTCAAGACTTATAGGATAATGCAGTGCACTGTTTTCTTATCAGCCAAAGGAAAAGAATATCATAATCTAGTAAGCAATTTTTATATTCCAGAGATGCTGTTATGTGATTTTGTATGGCAGCTTTAAAAGCTTCAAATGCCTCTCAAGTCATTGGAGCTAAGAAACTGGCTAGGATGTGAACTCAAGGTGTAGGATAGATACTGTGGGTGGGTAAAGTTTAAGATTCAGTTTAGGTGCCTATAGGAGATATTTACAGGCATGCCAAGTGTCTTATGAAATAGCTGTGGAGAGCTAGACAGCAGAGACAGGTGCATAGAGACTGATTTTATCCAGCCTGAAGTAGCTTCATGTAGCTGATCAGGGAAGTTGGTCCTCAGACTCTGGTGGCTGCATTAACCTGGGGGTAAATTCAGTTGTCTAAGCATAGGCAGTTAGTGCCATTTCTGATGCCAGACGATAGCTGAAACTTCTGCACAGGGTTGGTAGATACAACAAAGGATTGGTCTGTACCTTTCCATACTTTTTTAGACTGGCAGTTGAGGGTTTGATGTAATATTTTGTGGGATCTCAGATAGCATTATTGGTTGATAAGATGGAAGCTTATGCTCCAAATATATCTGCACTCAGCTAAATATTAAATTAATATGAAAATGAAATTCTTAATTTTAAAATTAAACACACTCAAAGTTATGCAGAAGACTGACCTGAAGCCCCCTAAAACTGGCTGGTGCTCTATTAGCTTTCATAATATCAGTCTATTTTAAATTATCCCTTTAGTGTAGAACATAGCACACTACCAGGAATCAGATTATGACTGCCGAGAAACAGAACTACATCAGTAGCACAGAATCTTGTGAGAGTGACACTTTCTTTTTACCAAATCCCTGTCATCTAAAAATTTTGTTGAGGTGATTCTTTCCTCCTGCTGTTCCATGTTGAGGGAGCTCTTCAAAAACATTCCTTGATTTCTTCTTTCCTAGTTACTTCCCAAATTATGTAAAGGTACTGACCAAAGAAAGGTATTTAAAGGGTTAGCTGTAAGTCACTTGGACCCTTTTCCATGTTTTTCCATGACATTCTTACCAGATATCAATCCAAGGATATTGCTATAAAGGGGGTGATTGATTTTTTTCCCCTGGGGGAACTAGAACTCCATGGTCTATTTCTGTGCTTCCTGACCTTTACAGTATCATCACTATGTATGAAGCACTGTAGATCCATCTTGCTATCTTGCTCTTCTACAGCCAAAGGAGATGGTGATACAGATACTGCATATATTTTCCCTGACTCAGTCTCTCAACATAGTTCAGTGCAATTTGCTTCTGTTGAACAAAATCCTGAACTCTAGCTAGCCTATTTAGTTTACCTTTTAAAATCTGGTGACAATTGTGCACATAAAAGCAGAAGAAACTATGTGGCCCTACATTAATTACTGTAGGTCAGTGATGGCGACACTTTAAAAAATCTAATCTGCAGCCTTGCCCCTGTCTGGTAAACATGTAAGAAAGATTTCTATGTATTTATTATTGCACAGAAAAATATGCTAGATTGGCAGGCTGTTTGTGAAATGAAGATAAAGATCTCATCATGTAGCAAATGAGCCCATTCCTTAAACTTGAAAAACACAACTAAACTATGAAGCATGCTGGCAAAGATTGTAATGCCATATTAAATAACATGAAATATTTGAAGGTCTAATGGTGAATCTTCATCTCCTTTTCAGTCATTATTACTTCCTCTCTTTCCCACTGTAAAGAGTTTGGTTAGAAAACAGCCTGTGGTGTGTGACCCCTTGACTTTAGTTTTAAATTGTATAGAAATCTATTCAATCCTTGTTTTGGAATATTTGGGAGTAATGAAGGGTTTATGTCAGAAATATCCCCTTGAACAGAGGAAACAGCACTTAGTTGCACACGATTTGCTATGAAAGCAGGGCACAGAAACTGACTGTTTAAAGCAGAAATTAATGCATTTTCTGTTTTTACATAAAGATCCTAAAAATCCCCTGTAAGGAGAAGTTTCCCTTACAGGATGAAATGGAATTAAAATAGTGTCAATAAATCATGTGAGAGACTGTATCAGTCTGTGCATTGATAGTCTGTGCATGCAGGATAAGAACATTGACTGCCTGCTAATCTATTCCCAGATGGAGGTGGATGCAGACGAGAAGCGCCATCGCACACGCTCCAAAGGTGTTCGAGGTACGTCTCTTGCTTCAGTAAATCGCTCAAGGCCCCTGCTCAGGGTGACCTTCATCCTCCAGAATCTCTTTGCACGATTCATTCTGACCCTTGCTTTTACACAACCTTTCTGGTAATTTTCTGTAGAAGAGGGGTACTTGTAATAGATGATAAATTTTTATATGTTTTCCATCTCTCTGCAGTTCCCGTGGAACCAGCCATACAAGAGCTGTTCAGGTTAGTGCTCTGAGTGTAAAATGTATCCCCATTAGCAATTTAGAAAATTCATGCCTTTTAATGGGTATAATGCACTTTCAAGTTCATTGGTGGTTTGCTCATGCCCTGCTGCACTGATGAAATTAATTCCCTCGAGACTTGCTAATAAAAAGCATCCCCTGGTTTTTTTTTTCCCCCTTCAGTTATTTGATTTCTCTTTCTGTCTTGGTTGCCCTCCATCTCTGTAATACCTAGTCTGCCTGCTTTTAGTATAATCTTTCTGCAGAACACCAACACCTATATAATTAATTTTCTCTTTTGCAGCTGTCCCACGCCTGGCTGTGATGGCAGTGGTCATGTTAGTGGCAAATATGCAAGACACAGAAGGTAATATCTGTAATTTTTCATAATTTAGTGAAGAGATTTGGTAAACAAGTTATCTGGCGTGACCTTGATAAACCAAACAATGATAAAAATTATCAGTTACATATTCTAGAAGCCATTTAGAGTCAGGGTTATTTTTTCTTTCTGAATGTCACAAAATTTACCTCACATTTTTGCTGAGGAGACTTGCTCTCACTGTCAGTCTTCTCTCAATTTTTGCATCCAGTTCTCTTGCTTATATATTGCAAATTAAGATTTGGCCCCACTTACCTGTTGGCACTCCTGTTCATGTTATTTAATGTGTTTCATAGCTGAAAGAAAAAGAGTTTCTGAGCATTTTAAGTTCAATGATTAGGTTAGATTCAAAGCAAAGCTTAAGGCAAATCAAGGATAATAAGACTTCAGGGTTCAAATATTATACTGTAATATAAATACCTTTACTTCAGTTTCTAGACTATGAAATGTGGAGACATTTCATAGTCTAGAAACATAGATTTATAAAAAAACCCATAGATTTAATAAAAAAAGTCCAGCTGTTTATGGTTAATAGTATACAAGGTAGCATATGTTACACATACTGCATGTGCTTCAAATTAATTTAGACCTCAATCTTTACATTTCTGTGTCTGCAAGGTCAATGTTCAATAGTGTTGTACATCTGTCGAAACACCATTCCTTTCCTGAATCATTTGGCCATGAATTTTTTTGTGCAATATTTTTAAAATTTAACAGCTCTAGAATACATGTATTTTTCTCTCATTGCTGTGCATTTCATTTGACATATTTTATACAGCAGCACGTTGCAGGAGATAAAATGGCTGATGTTTAGGCCATCTCTTTTCTGAATTGAGGGAAGTGTTCAAAACAGTGTTGAATTATCCTGAAAGTCTAAAGAGTTTTTTCATTCTTGGTTTTTCAGCTTATAAATTACTTGTGGTGTTTATAAGAGTAGATACTTCACACCAAATCTGATTACTGAATGAAATAGGCATATGGGGTCTAGGAATTAAATTGAAATTATACATTTGGGGTTAAGGCATTTATTTGAAGTACAAAAAGATACTGAACAATGCCACTCAGTCCATTCACATTCCTTCTTTTCTTATCATTGATTAAAGCTTACAGACAAGTCCAGAAAACACTTTAAAAATTAGACCAAGAAGAGTGATATTAGAATTACTTTGAATTACATTTAAACTGTATAAACCATAAAAAAATTATTCACATATATTTTCTTAATCTTTTCTTCACTCAAAAGAGCAGTAACATTTTTGTTGCTATTTGAAGGCTTTGGTTAGATTGGAACACCGATTTATGAAAAGTATCCAAAATAGTTATTTTTAAATTCAGTCTCATTTCCAACCATGCTTTTCTTTTGTCTGTTTTCTTTATGGAAATACCAGCCTCACAAGTAATTAAAGAGTGACACTAAATCCTTCTTTTTCCTCAGAATTTCCATGACCTGTCAACAGTCAAGTGATATGATTATAATGGTCTTTCTAGTTACAAGATTATAGGTACATACATTTCTTTACACTTCATGGAATTTCTGTGTAGATATGAAAAACATACAGAAAGAAACTCTTTAGCTTGAAAAATTCTGACTTTTCTTCTGAATTGCTCTAACTTTGTGTTAGAGTTAGGGTGTGTGTTTGTGCAAGATCACCCTTTTGGGGAAAGAGGAAGCAATAAATGCGAGGTTTGAAAAGATTACATGCAGTTTTGAGATGTTAATTCCATATTTTGCTTTCTTGACATGATTCTGGTATGTCAGTACACGAACAGACTGAATCTCAGAGCTGTTAATTAAATGAAATTTTGGGCAGATGCGATAAGAATAAAAATTGGAAATACATCAAAAATTCCTTTTTTTTCTACAAAAGAATTTGTTGGGCTTTTATGTTTTCTTGTCACCATGATTGCCAATCCACTGATCAAAATATATTTAACCAATATATGTCCTATTTAATGTAAAAACACAGAGTTCTTTGTTGAGGTTTACAATGTACATTTATCTAAAATTTCTGTTTTCTAGAAGAAAAGCACTATTTATTCACAACCAACACCTACTAAATTTACCTTTTTGAAAGAATTTGAAGGAATTTTCCTATTCTTGTATTTTGGTGTATGGGTGGCAAAGACCCTCAAACATTTCTTCCAAGGAAATCAGACTATCTTAAAAATTTGATGTGTTCAGGAAATTGCATACCTCAGCTGATGCCTAACAATTCCGTTTAGACCTACAGAGCATTTTAATGAGTTTAAGACCTTTTCATTCACAATATCAGACCAGCTCATTATTAGGAATGAAATGCTTCCACTAGATGTAGTAAAAGCTCTCCAGAATTCTGTTTCTTCTAAAATGTCTTGAAGTTTCTGGAATTCCAGATGGTTGGTTTGGTGGTTTTTTTGGGGTTTTTTTTTGGTGGGGGGGAAGTTGTTTTGGTTTTTTTGGGTTTTTTTTTTTGGTTATTATTGTAATTTTATCTTTGTGACAGTGAAAACACATCCTGAGGTAGTACATTAAGCTTGAATTGAAATAAACAGATCCTTTCACATTTTCAGAGAGATTCAGGGGATTAAATGTTGTTCTGCTGATAAAATATTAGATAGAAGTTAAAGGAGTTTTTTCTTTTATCGCAGGTTTTTTGCCTTGGTTGTATTTTTAATTAGGAAAAATCTTCAATGTAGGTCTATTAAGGGAACAAGTAGAATTTCTATGCCAGTGATGCTTTGAGGTGTATGAAAACATGGGTCTGGAACTAGGTAGGCAAACAGTGGTAAGAGCTTGTTGTGTCATTTCCATCTCCTTGATGTTCTTCTTTGTGTCAAATCTTAGTTAGAAGGCAAGCAAAACCTTGTATGACATGATTGGTAGCTTCCTCCTGGGTCTTAAGTTCAGTGCCTGATGTTGGCTAGTTGGCTGGACATGCTAATAGACAGCTTAGATGAACAAGTTTCTCTAAAGGGCACTTTAGGGCAGAATGCTGGGATCTCTAAAATTAGTGGGGTGAAAGCACCTCTGTCCAGTGGCTGCATGGAAAGGTCAGAAGAATAAACATCCCAGTATGGGCACTGGGGAGTGCCCAAAGTTGGATAGTGTGCCTGCCTTACTAGACCAGACTCTTTTTTTTTTTTCGTATTTTACCTGGAAACCTGAAGCTAACATGGACCCTCTAGTGCTGTCTGTGACACACAGCATGAGCCAGTGCCTCAAGGTTAGAGTTTACAGAGATAGGACTTCATTACCTGTTGTTTATTTGTTTCAAAGCACCTGAGGCCAACTGAACTGCAAAACTAAAGGAAAACAAAGGTTGTGAAAGACCTGAATTCAAGATAGAAATAAAAACAAAAGAAGCTATAAACATGTTCAGATAGTGGTGGAGACAAGAGAAGAATTCATATCTTAGGAGTGAAAACCAGAGCATCTCCTGGGCCATGCCTCTGATGCAGGTTGTTTTAGTCCCTTGGTAACTGTTCAGGCCCATTGTTTGCATAGCAGCAAACAATGAACACTGCTCTTATACCTTCAGTACTGTGAATTGATTTTGAACAATAAGCTTGGTTCAGATCCTTGCATACTTTCAGCTGTGAATAATCCATCTGTATATAGAGCAGGAGGGTCCCACAGTTCCCACAACTGTTTTCAGGATGCCTTTTGACTAAGCATCTGAAGAAGAGCATAGATTCAAGTGTTCATTCACTGCAATTAGAAGAAACTGCCACTTTAATTAATCATCTTCAGAGACAACAGGAATCACATTCCAGGTATACAAATACAAAATAAAAGTGATTCCAGTTCCTGGTCTGTTCTGCAGGTGCAAATCCCATTGTTACTCTGGAGTAATTAAGTGCAAACTGGCTCGTGTTTACTGAGTAGATGTGAACAATGGTTTCAGATATATTGCACTTTACTTTGTTGTTCTCCATTTAGCATCTTTATAAAACAATGTCATGTACTAAATAGGTGCCAATGATTTGCCATATAAGTAGATATGTAGACACATCATAAAAATCCTAACTAGATTCCATTAAAAATTCTGATTGCATACAGTGGCTTATTTAAAAGGTTCTTAACAAAATTTTTTTTTTTCTCAAGTAACAAAAGCGATTAGATTCTGTAATGGATTCATCACTTACTAACACGTTTCTAGCATACCAATCTAACAAACAATATTCTACACATAACATATATTCTAACATAATAGTCTAAGAAATATAAGACATAAAAAAAATAATCTAAAGGTGGTAGCATGGCACCATGTATATTCATTTCAGATTCTTTTAGAGCATACAAGAATGTATATTTGAAAACAGATACAGCCATTGTATAGAAGTCAAAGCAAACCTATTGTGGTCTGAAAAAGTTTGCTTAAAATTTCAGTGAAGACTGTTAAGACCAAATGATAAACCCTTCATATTTAAAATGGAAATACTGATATAGCTTTTACTATATCATTAATTTCTATTTGATTGCTGAAAATAAGATTTCAGATGAAACAAACCAACTTAAACATTTCATCTGCCAGGGAATTTTTTATGCCTTTTGTTCAGGTCATATTTTATTTGTAAAAGATTTCATTAATTACTGACACAATGTCTTGGAAAAAAAAAAGGCTAGTCTCAAAACCAAAGAAGAATCATAAAATGATGTACATATCTGTAATGTGTAAATTGTACCTAACTTTATAGAATACATTACATTTTAATTTTCTACCAAATTTCATAATACTACCAGATCTTTATTGCTTTATTAGGCTGTCTCGGGCTTCTTGCACTGTACCGATAGAATTATTTGGACTATCTTCTCATTTTTAGGCATGAGATTTGTCACTTCATATAACAATTTGAATTTATAAATACCTTAGAGTTTAGCATTGCTGTTTTGATTAGGAAAAATCCAAACAAGTACCACTGTATTGCCCTGACATTATATACTGTATTTAAGTCTACATATTCTAACAGAACAAGTGAAATAATTCAGGCCCCCAAACTTCAAAATTAAAAGGCTCAAATATCTCTCTGCTATTAGAAAATTATTGAATTTCTGTGCCTTGTTGTGCCATATTTCTTATTCAAATTTTTTCATTTCATATACCTTTTCACCCACCAGTTTGATTGCCATGGCTGCAGCCGTGGGTGAATAATTGCCTGTCTTCACAGGAGCATGTTCTGGAGCTAAAGTCGAGTGCTTGCTTCCTGATGTATGCCTCATTTGGATTCTGCCGACAGCCTAGGGGCTGTATTATTCATGCCTTGACAGATAGCACTCACTAAAAGCATTGGAACAGGGCCAGGTACTGGCAGGGAGATAGTGGAGCATTGCAACTTGCAACCGAGAGGAGCATCTATAATACAAAAAAGAGAAATCCTCATACCTTCCTTTTGCTGGTCTCACTTTGATGGAGAATTCATTTGCATCAAAATAAAATACCCTAAAAATAAATACATTTTTTCTAAACCACGCTTCAAAGTTTAACACAATTTTCCACATTTAATTGCAAAGCTGATTTTAATTAGTAAGGCCCTGCATGTGAAAAATGAAGATTCACTTGGGTGAGTGTAACACATTGCAGTGTCTGCTGAATGCTCTAATTAATGTATGGCTGCTGTACAACAGGGTGCACTGTGGGATATTTATGAAAAATTCTGTGCACGCAGCCAGTCTATCTGTATTTTAGCTCTTGAATCACAAGAATAAATAACTTTTCCCCCTTTATTCTTTATGAGACATCATTGTGCATGCCATCACCCTATCCATAAACTTTATGGCATGCCTGTCCTTTTTACTATTTGTCAAAAATACTATAAATCAGAAGCTAGGACATACATATTTTAACATTAATTTGATAGCAGAGCATGGTTGCACGCTGTGCAGAACCAGAGGTCCACTGATGCTTTTGTGCTAAAGCCTAACCACAGAACAGTGAGGTCCTTACTATTGCTTGCTTTGATGATACTGTGAAAAATCCCACAGGATGCTGGAAGTATAGGGAAATGTGTATTCCTTTATCTTTCAGCTGATAGTCAACCTTTATCATGGTGTTTTTAATGATAAAATGATTTGCTGGATATTTATTTACCTGAGGAAATATTCCAACACTGTCTGGGAAATTTAATTCCATTTTCTTTAACAGCAATATTTGCTAAAGACCTTGGTAAGTCGTGGTAAATACCAAAAATTATTATAAATATATTTTGTATGAAGTAATTCACCATTCAGGATTTGTAGAAAATATTAATAGGTGAATTTTCAATGCTTTGCTAAATCCACCTAAAGAGATATAAGTAAGCAAGTTAATAAATAAGTGCAAGAGCATAGGGATTTTCAAACAGAGCACTGCAAACGATAAATAATTGTGCTGACAGAGAATCCATAATGTATTAGAGGTCTGTATTGGCTGCTGTCTGGATTCAGCAATAAATCCTTTGTCTGATTGTTGATTAATGATTAGAAAAGTACAAGGCTGGGTCTAAACCATCGAGCAGCTATCAATTGCAACTAGCAATTGGTGTGAGGCTCTGCATGCTAGTGGCTGTGGTGCAGAGGTGACTACACAAAGGAACCACAGCTCAATTAGTCCTACCACCATCTGGATTGGGAGTAGCTGTTGCAGTGGCAACAAGTAGCAGGGCCTGCAATACTAGGAATACTAGCCTTATAAAGGCAGGGGAAAGAGAGTAAATCAGCAGCAGGAGCATGGGGAGTGTTGACCTAACTGCAGCAGCAGCAAACAGCAGATTTAGGGTGTGCTTTCTGCAGTGGGTGCCCTGGTTTGTGTATTGCTGAGATTATATGCTCCTTTTCTTTTGAATGGAAGGTGCTGAGCATGTTTCTCATGCAGCAGTCCACTTGCAGCCATGGGGTTTTCTGTGGGTGTATCTGTCTGGAGATGTCCCTGTCAGCCACAAAATAAATGAAGACCATGCAGAAAGTAACAGAAAGAAAATTAAAAAACAAAACAAAAGAACAAAATATCCAGTAGTACTGGGGATATAATTTCCCCAGCAAGATCATGGAAGGAGCTATACAAATTTTTCCTTTGCCTATGGGAAATTTATTTGGTTGGCCTGGTAGGTTTGCTGAGTACATTGTGTTCTCTTAGGAGAGAAATAAATTGTTTGAGGTTGAATAACTCGTGCTTTTCATTGTGGAAAAGAGTATCTACCGAGTTGATTTCCATGTGGTAGACAGGACATTTCATCTCACTATGCCTCTGTTTCCCCATTTGTTAGCAGCAAGCAAATTTTAGGCATCATGAGGTGTAAAGACAGAAGCATGTATGGGGGATTATTACAAATCCAGTAAAAAGAAAAAAGTCTGGCTGATGTTTATCTGATATTTAAATAAAAATCTGTTGAATGGTCATTGATGTCAGAGAAAGTCTAACTTTACAATTCAGTGCTTTTTTGATCAAAACATTTTTCTGGATCCTAGGGCAAAACTAACTGATTTTCTTGATAGGAAAATTTTATATTTAGAATCTAGTCTAGTTTCCTGATGTCCTAATTTGTCAACTATTTTTACAGCATTTGTTTAAAAATATTGATTCTGAGGTTCGAAAAGCTGGATTTAAGAAAATCTTTTTATTAATATGTATTCTAGTGAAAATGCAGTGACAGTTTTTAACCTTAAGACTAAACCAGAAAAGCCATAAGCAAGGTAATGCACTGGCTTTAGAGTACTATGGATCTGCCTACATACTCCTTCCAGCAGTTCTGAGCAGCAGTCATAGCTACTGTGTATTGAAAAATGGCCTGTGCATTGGAGCATCCTGTCAGAGCTTTAGAGACAAGAGAATTTACTGGTGAATACTGGCAGTTGGATGGACACAGAACCCCATCCTATTCCTTGCTCCAGTGTCCACATAAACACAAATAACACATGGGTTGGAAAATGTTCTATCTGTAGGTGGCACCTATGCTATCAGAACAGGGTTGCCCTGCTCTTTTTTTCTCCATCTCAGTGAAAATTATCTGAACTCTGCTAGAATTATCAAAAAAGAGGTAGGATAAATCATATATGTAATAAATAAATAAAATTATAGCTATCTTTTCTTTCAAAATTTCATATTTTATGAGATAGCAAAAGAAAATGAAGAACATAGGAAATCAACTCAAATGTGAAGGAGGCCTAAAAATACACCATGATGTGTCTTTAAAGACTTCTGCTGAGGTTTTTCAATAAGTTGAGACAGCCCCTTCAAAGACATCACTTCTTATTAGTGGTTGATGTGAAGTACTGCTTCTAGTGGTGTCAGGTCAGGACGGGGAAAGGAGAGGTAGTCCTGAGCGTCTTTGATGGCAATAATAAATCTAAATAAATACATCCACAGAATTGAAAGTGCCCAGGGGATAGATAGCTCCTGAAGACATTCTCAGCACTCTACAGCCTAGGACACTGTAAACAGTGATAATTTTAACCAGGTGACTGCATCTACAAAGCTGGTTTTCTGGCTATTCACCTGAATCACCTTCCCTAGAAAATCCCAAAGCTTACTGGTGGTGTGCAAAGGGATTGCAGAACCTAATGACCTTTTGTTATTTGCATGAACTAGTAGTGTCATGCTGTAAGTATCCATAGAAGAGTGTAGGAGGGGTTTAATGCCTAAGAGAAAATACTCCTGGGATTGAAATTAGGGCTGTGTCTCAAATCCATGAATTATGATAAAATTGGAAATACTATAAAATATACTGAGATAGGACAGAATTTGATTTGCATTAAATGCCAATAACAGTAATAAAAAGAAAAGGTTTTTACCAACAGTTTCCTGTGACTGGGGCAGATTTCTCTACCATCACATTTTTTTATTTAGAGTAGTGAGTAGTCCGCTGAATTGGATGCAAGTAGTGAATGAATGCTTTCTATTCAGCTGATTCTTGTGGAAGAAATTCACCAAAGATGTACACCTGCTGCTGTTTTTCACCCTCCTTATGTCTCCAGGAGAAAATCTTACCTGTACTTGATGAATGGGGAATGGGCGTTCGGAAAAACGGCTTGAGCTAAAAGCTGGCATGCATTCAGCTTCTGCCTTCAGTTCAAAGAGTGAACTCTCATCAATGCTCTCTTGTTTTGTGTCCAGCTCTGAAGTCACAGTAGAACTGTACTTTAAACATTAGGCTTGTCCAAATCAAGAGTCACAGAATTGTTAAGTTTGGACAAAGACCTTTGAGATCATGGAGTGTAGCCATTAACTCAGCAATGCCCACTCCATCACTAAACCATGTCCCCAGGTGCCACATTCAAACATCTTTTAAATACCTGTATCTGTAGTGACTCAAACACTTCCCTGAGTATCCTGTTCCAATGCTTGAGAATCCTTTCACTGAAGAATTTTTTCCCAGTACCCAAACCTAAACTCCCCTGGCTCGATATAAAGCTGTTCCTTCTCATCACTTGTTACTTAGAAGAGACCAACCCCCACCTGCCTGTAACCTGCTTTCAGGTAGTTTTGCCTTCAGCCTCCTTCTCTCCAGCTTCTACAACCCATGTTCCCTGAGCAGATCCTCATCAAACCTGTGAAAACATTTATTTGGGCCATACTGAGTATGTAGCATAGATAGTTTATCTTTTATCTCTCTTCTGCTTATTTCAGTGTAGCAAGTGCTTTTAAAAGCCCCCCAGTTTTTGATCTGTACAAAAATGCCACTCTCCCACTGTTTTCTTCTTTTTCAATAGATTAAAGACTCTGTCTGGGTTTGGTTGGAGGTGTTTTCTCCCATCTTCTGGGAACTTGCATGCTATACTGTAAAGAAGTTAAGATGTCAGGATGCTTGCATTCTTTTTTCTCCATCTGTATTCAAAAGGAGACGGAAGGGGATATAGTTTTGTAACTTTGAGCAGTCAGTTGGAGACAAAGGTACTCCATTTCCAGTCCCAGCATTAGCACTTCATAGAGGAAACAGTCATTTTAGAGACAAATTGAATGAACCAGTGAATTGAACTTCACTGGTAGTAAAGTACTGGTAGTAAAGAAGATGTCAGTGTTTTGTTTTGCATGAAGTATTGGAGAGGTGTGTACTCTTAAACCCAGAGTACTATGAACTCTCATGAGAAAGCAGTCTTCTGAGAAGAGTAAAACAGAGCTTCAGTTACCCCTGGCAAAAGAGGATATTAAACACAAATTGATCACACATTTCTGTGTGTTCTAGATTGAATAATGGCTAAGGCTGGGATTGTGATTTCTCCCCTGACCATCTCCAAGTCAAAAGACTGAGTTAATCTCTGTTTCTGTGAGGGGGAAGGAAAAAAAGAAAACCAAACAACAAAAGAAGGCCTAAAGTTATGAATTCCAGGAGTGGAAATCCCCCTCTACAGAAAATACCTTCTACCAGCCTGGATTACAGTGTCTAAACTTTGCTGTGTGTTAAGTGCCTACATGTCCCTAGGTATTAGAAGAGGAGCAAACACACCTCACTTGGATGTCAGAATTTCACTGTGCAGCTATGCATAGAAACAGAGCTGTAATGCTTTTGCTCCCTTGATAAAGCAGGAGTTCGTGACTCTGTTATCACACAAGAAATTTGCATCCCTGACAGAAGTTGAGTCACGCCTCTAAACTCCAGTGCCTCTTGCTTTAGACCATCTTTTTTGTATCAGAAGTTGATTTTTAAAAAAATTGCCAAATGTTTTATTGTTATTCAGTATTTGCAAAGACAGAAAGAAAAATGTAGAGTTACTTACATTTAATGTAGACCTTGCTTGGGCATGGTTTCTTCTAGAATGATGAATGAGGATTAATGGTTTGTTGGTTCTTAGCAACCATATGTACCACTTCAGGAGAAGGGGACAGCAAACTGTCATCTCACACAAGAGGATATGTCATGCATCATGACATATGTGATTGATTTTCTCTGACACAAGTCTTCTAGAAGTTTGCATGACAGTAGCTACCACACTGGTTCTGAAATTTATTTCTCGTAAAATTCCCTGTATATCCCATGCTTTGCAAAGGGAAGTAGAAGGTACAAAGCCCCAGTGAGATGGGTGGCTGAGTGCAGCCAGTTTACCAGGGTAACTGTATTTTATGCTCATAAAGCTTTTTCAGCAGTTAATTTTAGTAAATTTCACAAATGTAACTCAGTAGGCTCAGACTGTTTTGCAGTGTTAAGTACTTGATTTCAAATGACGCCAGAGTTCATATCGCTTGTAGGGTTGCAGTATGTTCATAACACCACGTTGACTCACAAGACTGGTTGTAGCAACTTTCTATCAAGACACATTTATAGGGCACAGGGCTTGTGATAGAAAGGAAAAAAATAATAGATTGTTCTTCTGTCTGCAAATGTAGGAATGATTGGGACAGAATGTAATTGCATGACTTTATTATGATTGGGGATTTGGAATTAACATTTCTAGTTCTTAAAACAAAGACACTTAGCTCCTCTTTTTAATTCTGTGTGACATAATGAATTACCAGTTTACAGTTCTTCTGTCCCTTTCCCAGTGGTGAATTTGTTTCAGTGCTTCTGACAAGGCAAGTGTACTACTTTCTGAGCTGCAGTACTGTCTCTGCAGCATCTAGGTGTTGCTTGGAAATACTGACATTCTCAGAATTGACATGGCCTAGCTTTGCTTGGCTTGTGAGACCTAAAGAGATCACAGAAAAGGACAGACTGAGAAACTGAGTCAGAGTTATAAAACAAATACCATTTTAGAAAGAATGCAAATAAATTCTGACTGCTGTGTTAACTTCAAAACTTGGGAGTCAAGCTTGCGGCTTCCAGTTATGTTATTAAAAGGATGTAGGAGGAAGGACTGAAGAGTTAAAATGGCATTGACTAAAAGTGAAACAACTTATTTAAAATATCAGCATTTAATCAAAACTATAAAACAGAGAAAACACTTAGCTTTTTCTTTCTGCTGCAGATTAAAGCAGTCCATCAGATTTAGAAATCGGTCTAGTGGAGAGGTTGGTAGAACAGCAACAAAACTGTCATGGTTAGTTAAGATTTGTTAGAAGCAATTTTTTAATTTTTTTTTTTTTTTTAGCTATACTATGGGTTAAACTGATCTCTTTTGTAAGCAGGAATTCCATTCCTCTTACATCAGGGCACTTTGTAATAATGGTGCTCTAGAACTCAATAAAAAACCACAAACTCAGAAATACAAAAGTTTATTGGCTGGTATGAGAAATAGGGATCATGAGATTATACCAACCTTTTTTAAACAAAAAGGAAATTTAGAATCACCTGGTGAAGAGTCAGGAACAATTTACCTACTGACTACATTGCCATATAACTTTGCATGATATCAGATAATTTGAAGTGACATCATACCTATGGTGCTTTTCATCCCTGCCTTCAAAACCTTCCAGGTATTTTTAACACAAAGTGTCATCTTGCACCTGGCCCACCTTCTGTTTAGTACATTTACCAGTCAATTAGAGATGAGACAACAGTTTTCCCCCAATAAATTTCTACATGTGGGATTTTCACGAGAAGCATTTCACAACATATAAATCAGAAAATAAGCACCACATTTTAGAGCACAACTATAAGTAGACCTTTGGTACTGAAATTGAAGACAAGGATCCACAAAATTTCTAAGTCTGTAGTTGACCAAACTTGTAATAGAAAACCAATTTGTGTATTTCCTGAAGTGCTGCCAGTTCAGCTAAGCTGTGGTGCTCAGCACTTTCTACCTGCCAGAATGTTTGAGATTTGCAGGCTGCAGGTTCCATCATCCTCTGATCCAGAAGACCCAGCAGGTATTCTCTCCTCACACTAACATGCAGGCACCTCATTTCTATAGACAGCATAGCAGTCACACCCCTTTCACTGAACAAATTCATGATAGTTATGTATCCTGGACCAGCAGTGTTACTTAGGAAGCAACATTCTGCTTTGGTTTTTCCAGTAGCCTGACTGTGTCTAAGCATCGTGTTAATTCTCAAGCCAGAGCCATACCAAAATGATGAAAGTGAAAACTGGCAAGGATCCTTCCGTCCTGGCTATCAAAGTCAGGCCTTTGAGCAGAAGGAAGTGTGAGGTTTTTTGCAGAGAACAAAGAGAAGTTAGTCTGATGGTTAAAGGACTGCTCTAGAGGAACCAGATTTGGAGCCATAAGAGGTTGTTTGGGTAAAACTAACTAACCAAAAGAAAAAAAAACAACCAACCAAACAACAACAACAACAACAAAAAAAAAAACCTGCAACCCAACAACAGCAACAACAAACCCCCCCCCCAAAAAAAAACCCCAAAAAAACCCAAAAACCCAAAGAAAGAAAAACTCATCCATCTCAAGAAAAAAAAAAAACAACATGAAAAAAGATAGGATGTTTGATTTCCTTGGCAGTTTTTTCAACCTTGTTAAAATTACTGCCTTGTTGTTAAAAAGAAACAAGATGACAGTAGCACACCACCTGTATACCTGTATTAAGGTTAGAAGGCAATAAAGTAGCCATAGATACTACAGGCATGACTTTTCTACCTGAATCAGGAAATGTCTTTTTTGGATTATGAGTCATATTTTCAAGAATATGCCTAAGTCAGAGTTGCAAGTACATGCAGACATAAAGAACAGAAAAGTTATTTTAGAAGCATTCTTTTCATAATACTTCATATTTCTTAGTGTGGATAAAGCACATGATTGCTCTCGTGACTCCCAGGCTTATATACCTCCATGTTATCAGAGGGAATTTATTATCTAAGGAACTGATGACCTGTGATGTTGCCACAACTATTATAATAGATCCCCATATATAAAGAGAACACTTTTAACAGTAACTAACTCATTGCTAACCAATTTTTAACAGTTTGAGGTATTCGATCCTTTTAACAGTATGTGCTAAGGATCGAATACCTCAAACTGTTAAAAAAAATTAAAGTAACTTTTGAAGTGGAACACACTTTCTAAAAAGTTGGCTTTTATCTTTTAAAGCTAAAGAATTTTTTTCCCCCTCTTGCCATCTTCCTGTTTTATATTCCTACTTCCAGTCCTACTTTCTCAATTTTACTCTTTGATCCTTGGACAAGAATATAATTCTGGACCTTTTGCTATTCAGTCTTGCTACCTTTCCTGCCTCTGCATCCTTAAAACTGAGCAGCTGAAATTCAGAGGGACAACTGCCACATTTCTCTTAAAAATCTAGCCATAGGAGGTATATTGGCAGCAGATTTTCAATGGAAAATGCCATTTCCTCCCACAGCCCAGCTGCCACATTTAAACCATGCTGTGTGGGGCTTCCACTCTCTTGGGAGGCTATTTTCATTTGCCTTCAGAGATTCTTCTACAGTCTAATGGAACTCACTGTCAGCTATAAAAAGCAACATTATATGCCATAGTATTTTTTTTAATTGTGATATGACTCAAGTTGAAGCCTTCTTATTCTCCACTAGAATGTGATGGAATTCAGTTCTACTTTTTTGTTTAGGTTTTTTTTTTCACCTGTACAGACATCCTTCCTTTCATCAGATACATCAAAAAATGCCAGATTAAAGCAAAGCCATTTAGACATCTGGTTTTTAAAGTTATGTGATTAACCTAGGAGGTAAGCTTTCATTTTTATTCTAGAGTATTTCTAATTCTCCTAATAATGAAAAATTAAAGCTGAAAAACAACAGCTGAACATGAGATGTAGATTTGTTCTTTGAGTCTGCCAACAGCTTGAAGCAATTTCTTTATGAGAGGTTAGCTTATCACTTAGTGGAAATACTTCCTGCAAGGCTCCCTAATAACTACAGCAAAGCAACTCCTGTGTGCTGCAGAAGGATACTAGTTCAGTAGATTATTATCACAATAAAATATATGCCTTTCAGGGTGTAAGTCATGGCAGGGGGGAAGAGGTTCTCAATTCTTTAACAAGCAGAATTTATAATATTTCACACTTGAATGACTCCTAACCAACCGTGCAAGACACAGAGCCAGTAGCATGTGGCTTAAGCTGGAGGTGAGACTGGTACATAAGCACTGAAGTGTTTGCAGCTTGTATCACTTTGCTTTTGTCATTTTTTTTCCTGTAATTTCAGATGTCTGCTGATGACAGTTTTGTGTTAGAAGGCTGCTCCACACCATTATTCCTTTCCACTGGTTATATTCTGTAGCTGTTAGCTTTTTTGATCAAGTAAGATTCTTATTGCTATAGTTACAGGAAACTTGTTGTATCCTATTTCTTAATTCTGAGCCATATGTCTTTCTTAGTTAAAATTAAGTTGGGAGTCAGTGCTATTGTGTGTCTATACAGAAATGATGAGGAGATTATTTATGATAGGAATCAGTAGGTGATAGTATCACTATAGTAGCCCTGTATTATAGATGTGGTAAAACAACAGCATACTCATTACTCAATACATGCTAGAATGATAGTTTGACCTATTGTGTTGTTGTTAAATATGATCCATAAAGTCTATGTCTTAAGGGTGTTGATTCTACTCATAGGTATCTAGCCATGTTTTAAATTATTGACAGTATAGCTACCTGAACCACCTTTGATTTCCAGAAGTTTATTCTCCTTGGTTTTTGAATGCTTGAACATAGCATGCTGAATTGATTAAAGGAAATCACATTTAAGATATTGGAATAGAAAGACTTCATATCATGTTCAAGGCTCAAACATTGTGACTGTACAAAAATGTTTTGTAACTGATAGATGCACTCTTGTAAGTGCTCATATTCTGAGCCTTTCAAATTGGTCATGATTGATTGTGAACTTTTTAATTTATGATATTATAATGAAAAATAAATAAACTGAAATTTGCCCTTCTCTCTACCTGTAAACAAAGTTGTCATTATCACTGAGGCTGAAAACACAGGATGCACACAAATCTGGACACCTTGACTGCTCTAGATGATGCTTTTATTCAACTCAATGTAGCCAAGATAATTTTCATCTCTGTAGAAAAATAGAAGCTTTTCTTTCCCAAAGGTTTTCTTCAAATATATAGATTTTCTTACATAAATGTGGACTTCAGGGTTTTGATTTAGTGCAGAAGTCAGTGTTCTTTGAGTTAGTGCAGAAATGGTCACTGACTCTGCATGTTCCCTTTTTTATGTGTCTGGGTTGCATCTAAATCCACATCAAAGGGTGCAGAATCAATAACCACTTAGCAAAACTTGATTATATGCATTTCATCTAATGAATCGATGAGTCATTAAACCTGTGGTCTTTGCACTGTCCTGCACTCATTGATCAGCCCCAGTATTCAAGGATCTGGCAACAAGACATTATCAATTGTGTCTTCTTGCTCTTGAACACACACTTAGGTTGGGTATTTGCCATCCTAAGATTAGAGGGAAACTCCAGATTTGTCTGACATTGGAACATACAGGTAGTCTTGAAAAGATTGTGAAGCTATAGGGGGGAGAATTATTCAAGTTAAGTGATGCAGCAGCTGCTGAAAGGAAAGAAACAGGTTTTTGGTTTCTCATTATGAAGGTATTATGGTATGTGGTTTTACATTTGATTAGGTATTGTCTTTATTGAATCTGGACAGACAATTAAAAAGAAAAAGAAGAGAGAGAAAAATTCTTGGACTTGTCTCCGTTTTAACAGATTCCTAAGTGGTAGAAATACAATCACCACCTCCCTTTATTGTCACTACACAAAGTGTCTAAGAAAGATAAGATAAATAGCCTCCCAGGAGACTCCTGTTTGTCTGCCCTGAGTTATGAAGGTATCATAGCATGACATGTATAGACTTAGGTTTTGGAAGCCATGAGGTAGGTGAGAGAGAAACCCCATCAATGACATCATAAGTCATGGGGCAATCAGATATTATATTGATTTAGTAGTATAATACTTCAATAACTTGAATAATCAACAACTGCAGGCCATGTAATTATGCTGCCACATAAGTTTTTAGCCTCATATGTAGCCTACATGTATTTTTTGTGTCTTGCTTGAAATGAGCTCTCCATGGCTGAGAGTTTTCCTCTGTATTTGTACAACAAGTAGAAATACATTGCTGTGCCTCACTTTCCTCTTACTTGTCATGTCCCAAGAGCAGAAGTTTTAGTGATGGGTGAAATGATCTCACCAGCCAGAGAGCAGGTTAGTTTGTCAGTGGTCCTCCCAGGGTGCAGTAATAGCAGCTTGGAGTCTTAGTGAACTGTGATGGGGAGACACTTCACACAGAGATGTACAGGGACCAATGGAATAAAAGATTCCTGCTTTGAGTAAATTTACTGTGACTATATTAACTACTTCAAAGCTATTCTACTTAATTTGTTTAAAAATACATATTTCAATATCTGAATTTCTAAAAGAAAAAATACTTGAGTCTTGAGCTCCATCATTTACTTCTGGCACATCATTCTATCTCATATTATTTTTACTTCTGACTCTTTTGGCAATAATGGTTTGTAGGTACCAGTTCTTTAATGTTAATTTAGTTAAATATTTCTATACACAGGTGGATCTGTGCTATGTTCATGGTTATTCATATGTTTAAAAAGGCTCTTAGGTGCAAAAGAATAGACTTGGCTTTTAAAATTCTATGAAGAAAGTATAATGTCTTCCTCTGCCTTTTGAGATCCAGCATGCTTCTGGTCACTTCTGTAATTTTTTTTACTGTTCCATAATGTGGAAGAGTAAGTATTTGCAACTCCTGAAGGAAAAGCAGTTTGAATGTTCTGCATTTCACTTATTCCTGTCACTGTAGCTTGTGCCTATTAAGGTAAAATAATAGTTTTCACTGAACTGAATTACTATTGTATACATACCTAAACTGAAAAGTCAGCAAAGTTCTATTTGTTACAAATAAATGAAGTAAAGATGGTGTCTTTTGATACTGCACATATAAAAGCACTTCCTGCTTATAAGTATCTGATTTATTTAAACAGAGGCAGAAACTCATGATAAAGCCTGAAATACAGGAAAACTGTAGAGATGATTTTACTGTATTTTAAAAGATGCTTGTTAATTTAAATTATAATTTGAATTCATAAATGCATATTAATTTGGTCACACTTAAAAAAAATATTTAAGCATGTGAAACCAGATTTTCCAAAGTACTGGCTCTGGATTAATGCCCTAATCCCAACTGAGAAGATGGAGGTTTGGGCAGTCATTCTGTAAGTGGCCTTAGATGCCACGGTGCTTGGCAGTGCAGTGGTTGCAAGAAGCATGCCTGATTCTGGAGCAGTATTCAAGGCTCTGGCTCAGTTGCCAGCAGGCTTCTGGAAAGCAGATTTGAGTAAGCCTGTCTTCTAGATTGGGATTCATAGCACAGATGATGCTAGCACAGGGAATTTTAATTCATCTGGTGGGAAGCACCAAAACCAGTGTGTCCCAGCTCCATCTTCTAGGCTGCATTAAGCCATCTCTAAAATAAAAGCCCTAAAACTCCCTGTCTTGCTTGAACTTCGTCTTGTTGCTTTTCTCATTTTCTCTTCTATTTTCTCTTCTATAGCTGTTGCAGCCTGGGAAAGTTTGACTCAACACATCCCATATTCAAAAAGAGCATGCAGGCATTATGTGGGGCTTTGTGGGGTGGAAGTAATTTGTAATTTCCCACATGAAGTTTGACTTTACCACCATGCAATTAGCACTGTCCACTGCTGCTCATTCCTGTAGCATGTTGGTGTACTTTAAGCAGTATTCAAGTATGGATGAAAAATCATCTTTAGCTGAAGGATTTTATTCTTGCAATTAAGCAGGAAAATAGCTAGGCTGGAATTCTTTTTCTGAATTTATAATCAGTCTTTTATTCCTATCAATTCATTGATCCAACTTCACCAGGAGAGCTACTAGCTCTTCTTTGTAATAGTGCATAGTCTGCTGGGAAGGGCTTCCTACTGGAGCGTAGGAAGCTGTAGGGTTTGCTGGAATCTAAATATTTATTTTCAGGTCAATTTCCATCAATTGATGATATTGGCCCTTTCAAGCTATTAGTCACTGCCTTGAGAGTGATTTAAAACATTGCAGTGTTATGCAAATTAATTAGATTTGCTCATTCTTAAAAGGCTAGATTTGTTAGAGAGCTTACCGGATAAATGCCTGTTTTCTCAATACCCTAAAATTCTTCATCTGGAGGTTCGGACTTGGATGTTATCTAGCCCAAACCAAAAATAATGCTTAACAATATCCAGTGGGACAAGTATAGAGGCCTTGGGAACCTTCTGTCGGAAGCCTTAAGCAGAAGTTTGCTTCCAAGCATATTCTTCCTAATTTGCTATCTTAAAAACTGTACATGATAAAATTCCACCTCACAACCACTTCAGATACTGAAGGACTTCATTTAGTCTTTCTGATAACCTCATTAGGTATTTGTATTGCAAATTTTTAGCTTCTGTTTCCTACCAAATGTTTTGGTTTCTGTTAAATGGAATTCTTGCATTAAAAAAAGAATAAGAACACTGTTTCTAGGGACACTTCTTAGTTTGTAAAAAGGTTTCATAAGATTTTTCAAAGTACTACTAAGAAAGAAAATGATAACAATACTCCCAGAAAAAAATATTATTCAGATTTAGAGCATAACATTGGCATTATCTTATTTTTCTTCACTTGGATCCTATAGCATGAATCATCTGAAATAATAGATTCAATAGAAAAGAGATGCAAATAAAAAAAGAATGCTGGTAAACATAGTACATAGGAATTACTTTATCCAGACTGGGTATTTAAAGTTTACTGAACTCTTAATAGTCATATAACCTCCCTTTCTCATTTTCCTCTAAGAGGAGAACCTCCTCCAGATAAAGGTGTCATGTTCTAACTTTGGTGTGTGAGTTGTCATATTGTGGAGGGAAAACTATTGTCAGTAATCTGATTTATAAAACTCTGCATATTTATTTGGACTTATACTATGTATATCTATATATATATATGTTAATTGTTATATATTAGAAATAATAACCATACTAATTATACTGAAAATTATATTATATTAGTAATAAAATATGTTAAAAATCAATATATTCAAGTCTGGACAAGAAATACCTACTATTTCCTGAACTATACTCCTGCTGAATGTATCAGTAAGCAGCCTCATAAAGTTTTTAATGGAGAAAAATTGCATGAAAGTTAAAAATTACGATAAGTCATCTTCTAACTAAGGAGTTAGAATTGCACGAAAGTTTAAAAATACCATAAGTCATCTTCTAACTAAGGAGTATAAAGTTATATATTATTTCTTCCATTCCTTCAATTATTAATGTCTATATGTCCTCTTGGAGCTTATCACTATGAAATTCAACAACATTCTTTCCACAAGAATTATTCATGACAGATTCAAAAAACCAGAGATGACTGAGACACACAGCAAAGCAGTGCAGAATATTTGAAAGTGTGTCTCAGGAAGCCCAGATATACACCCTGCTGAAAGCCAAGAGAGCTGAAGCGTGAGGAGAAAATAAGACAGACACAGCTGACCAGGGAAATACAGGGAGCAATGAAAGAATGGAGAAGGGCAGACATGACACATAAATCAATGGGGTCAATGCTCTGAGCAGGGATAAACAAGTCTAAAAATAACCAAATAAGGAGGTGATCACAGAAGCCAAAATTGAAAATGCAGAGAAAATTGCCGAAGCTGTAAGGACAAGCAATAACAGCTTTCACAAATATGTGAGGAACAAGAGGTCAGTGGGAGAGACTGTCATCTCCATTCATGGGGAAGTCAGTGGCAGAGGCTGCTGGGAAGCCGGCACAGCCTTCCCCTTGGTGTGCTCACTGGGAGACCACAGGGAACACGCCAGAAACAGAGAGAAGTGTCCTCGAGGCAGAATCTGAAAAATTAATGAAACAAAGGATGGGAGCGGAGCAGGTTAAGAAAGAAGAAGAAAATAGGGCAGCTATTAACAGCAGGTTTCAGGTCTGGTGGCCTGTTTCCCAAGTTTCTGAAACACATGGTCAGGGTTTTCAAACTCTTTCAGTCTATGAAGTCTGAAGTACAGGAGGTATATGTAAGCTGTGTGAGGTATACAGTTGAAAGGCAGAAGGAAGCCAGTGCAAGCCAGCATTGCAAAGGTTTTATATGAAAAATCATTGCAATGGTAGCTTTGTCAGGTATAAATCCAAGTACAGACAAAAGCAGATTCTGGAATGTCTGGTACAAATTAATTAGGAAAGTTTACAAAAGCTGAGTTGAAGTTAACTAGTGATAGGAAAAGGAGTAATGAATAGAAACTGGAAGAGAAGAAATTTAGGCTGGATAGGAGGAAGGTATTTTTTGCTGTGAGTAGTGAGGTTGTGGATCCCCCATCCCTGAAAATGTTTAAGGCTGCATTGGACAAGGCCTTGAGCAATCTAGTCTAGTGGGAGGTGTCCCTGTCCATGTCAGAGTGGTTCGAATAAATGATCTTTATGGTCCCTTCCAACTTCCACCATTCTGTGATTTTTGAACTAGCATAACCCATTTCCTTAGAAAAACTACATATTTCCAAGCCTTAATGTTGGGTCCAGCCACTACAATATACAAATGTTTGTTTATTTTAGTTGCTGATGTGTCCTCAGTTTTAATTCTATAGGCAAAGACAATGTCCATAGATTCATAAAGATATATACTAAAGTCAAAGTTCACAACTTTACTTGAATGGCTGAGTTCCAAATAGTTATTTAATGAGATTAAATAATTATTATTCAGCCAGAATCCCCTGGCACTTACCAGGGGATTCAAGACCCCCTGGTAAGTGCCAGTTATGCACTTACCAGGGGGTCCTGAATCCCAAGTAATGCCATAGAGTCTCTCAAACTTTATAATATATTGTGTAGGAGACCATAAAGATGTGACAAAATCGTAAAGATGACAAAAAATGGCAGTGATAATTTCTTTCTACCTTTGACCAGTAATTTGTATCTAAAAAGTCATGCAGTTCTTCATAGTTGTCAAATACAAAAACTAAACAACAGTTCAAACCAAAATAGATTTATTTGTATTCCCCTGTCCTTTACCTCACTTGTTACACTTCTGTGAATTCCAGAAGAGGTTGTTTTGGGGCATTGAAAATATTTGGTATTCTTAAATGAAAAAAGATTGGGTCAGGATAAAATGAATGTTTTGGCTTTAGTTTGGCAAAATGGCTATGGTTGGATGGGACTTTAAGCAACCTGATCATGTGAAAGCTGTCCCTGCCCATGGCAGGGGAGTTGGAAGTAGATGGTCTTTAAGGTCCCATCTAAACCAAGCCATTCCATGATTCTATGAAAAATTATAGTTTGTATGAGTGCCAGTGGGGAAAAATGTTCAGAGTTGCACATGTGTGGGTGCCCTTTGAGTTCAGAGCTGCCCAAAGTGTCATCAGTGCAAAGTTCTAAGAAGGTTAAGAGGAAGAAAGCAAATCCTGGAGATTTCTGGGGGTAAGCCTACTCACATCTTTGGAAATAAAGACCAAGATTTTGAGAACATATAATTTAACAAATAATGGCATTGAAGAAGCTATGGTGAGGGTAACATGCATCCGAAAGAGAAGGAATGGAAACCAAGAAAGCAAGACACATCCATTCAGTAAATGTTAAGGTGTATGCTTAAATCATATTGAACTGATGTGCAAGTTTCTAAAACCTTCCTGAGCCCCAAGACATGACCAGCTCTTGTTTTCCAGGATGCAGCCTCTGTTAGACACCTAAGTGAAACAGTTTCCTCCCTAATTATCCAGCCATTTTCTTCGGCACAACACACACTCTGAAATTCTAGTTCTGAGGAAAAAAATATCTGCCTTCTCTCAGAGCTCCATGCACAGAGTTTAAATAGGCAGCTGCTAAAACCCCATAGCACCAGGGAGAGCACCAAAATAAACCTGGAGTAGTCAGAACTACAAGAAACAGTGCTTCCCTTTCACCCCAGGTGTTATGCAGTGTCCAGACTGATGGAGATTGAATGCCTGATTGTGACTTGACTGTGATTATGTAGAGTGTTTTCCATGAAAACGTGTCCTACATTTCCTTGTTTCTGGGCAGCTGGGTTCTTACCAAGAGGAGGAGTCAACAGAAGAAGAGGCAGGACAGTCATTTGGCACTGAACTATAGCAGTGATCTAGGACAAGGATTTCTTCTATATTTATAGGTTTTACTTTGAAGTGTTGTTAGATAGAAGCAAATATAGTCCAAAGAGAAAACACCAGAAGCTTAGGGCTCTCAATTTTTTGAGGTTTAGGACTCTTAAAATTAGTGAAGATTTGGGTTTTTGCTTGCCTGTTGCATCAGAGTTTCTCGCTTCCAGGTGCACTGGGTCTTATCTTCCATTAGAGGATGCTCTTCCACCAAATATTCCTTCTGGATGGAACATGGCTCTGTTGTCTGGAGGTTGTGGATCTATTCCCCCTCTAGCCTGCGCCACTAGGCCTTGAACTTTGATGCAGGAGTCTGGAATCCATATTCTGCTAGAATTACTACCCTAATCCCCAGTGAGGTGGATTGGAATCTGGCTAGATGGATGTACTTAAAATTGATGCAGTATTTCTATATAGTGTTAATGGAGGCAGGTGTTTTTAGGCATGCTGGATCAGACTTCAAAGACACCTATTGTCCCCACAGAGAGAAAGGTGTCTATGTTGCACAGAGATCTCCTGTAGCAGGTTTTTCATGAATTCCATCTTTTGTGACTCTCTATGTTCCTTGGATATGTGTGTGCCAGGCAGACTGTGAACAAATGATTTGAAATTTAGGTTAGACAATACCAAAGTCACTTAAATAAAGTGATTGGGTGCTTAAATAGAATTTTTTTTCACCTAAGTAGCAGTTTAAGTAATTGGGATGCTTAGCTGCTGGGATGCAATTAAATTAGACCAAGATCAAGACTATGAGGACACCACATACTGTAGTACTAAATGTGGTGAAGCACCAGATTTTTCAGTGGTCTGTCAACAGAATATGAAGCATTATTAGAGTGGAAGAAAATAAGAGATCCTCAGAGTATTGGGATAAAGGGAGAAAGAAAATAACATAAAAGGTTAAGTTATTAACAGGTATGCAGAAAAGGTTATAAAGAACAGTTGAAATATCCCCAAACTAGTTAATCAGAGGAAGAAGATTAAAACTGTTATAGCTTGAGTAATGTTATAATCACAATGAAAAAGTTCAAAGAGGGAGTTCTTTGAACAAAAAATAATGCATCTGTGCAGTCACTGAGCACAGAAGGTTATAGAGGTTACACAAGGGAGATCAGGTTCAACAAACCCAGGTTACGTGACCTTTGAGAAACAGGTGGTTACTTTGGTAGGAGACTAGGACTCTGAAATACTGTTTCTGTTACAATGCATTAAAATGATCCAAAAGGAAGTGGTACTCAATTTTGAAAACTTCTCCTTCGTTGACAAAAGATTTTGTTTATTGATTGAATTTTTTTTTAATACAAGAACACTTGTAACATTGGCCATGATAATTATTTGGGTTGGTTGAGTTGGGGAGCTTGCTTTCCCATTTGTCCAGCCTTGTAGCATGTAATAGAGAAAACCAGTGGGGAATTCAAGAGTGATTAATTATGGTTTTATTATTGTTATGGTATTATGTATAATAATGGCAAACAATAACATTCAAGATATGATAATATTTTTATCATTTAAATGTCATTGAATTGAAACATAATTGCACACAATCAAAATACTGAACACTACAAAATTTTGAAGCATTGCTTTATTCCTGAATTTTGTACTGCTAGCTACAGGTACGACAAGATTGCTGTTTTTTTAACTATATTCTTCTGCCTTAAAAAGGAGATAAATAATGTAGAAGATAAAAATGAATGAGAGGGAGAAACACACATTTGTATCACTTCTGAAACTGTTATGCTGTTGTGTATGTGTGACATTTTCAGGCAAATAATAGTCACTTGCATTTTCACGAGTTTTGTGTCCTCCCCCCTGGTCACCATTGCCTAAACATAACTTTACTTTGAAAACATACATTTTGTGAACAGCAACTAATCATGATGTAGAATTAGAATATGATTAAATAAAATCTGGGAGATAATGTTATTATTTTCGTATTTTATTTTTGAACAGTGTTTATGGCTGTCCGTTGGCAAAAAAAAGAAAAACACAAGATAAGCAACCCCAAGAACCAGCCCCCAAAAGAAAACCCTTTGTGGTTAAAGCAGACAACTCGTCAGTAGATGAGTGCTATGAAACTGATGGAACAGAGGAGATGGATGAAAAGGAAGAGGAAGAAGAGGAAGAAGATGAAGAGGAGGAGGAATATTCTGATGATAATGAGGAGCAAGGTGACGAGGAGGAGGATGATGAGGAGATAGATCGAGAAGAAGAAGAGGAGATTGAGGAGGAAGAAGAGGAGGATGAAGAGGAAGGTGAAGATGTGGAGGATGAAGAGGAGGAGGAAGAAGAAGAGGAGGAAGAAGAGGAGGAGGAGGAAGAACGTGGTAATAATCAGAGTATTAGTAAAAAGTAAACAATGTGTGTTTTCTGGGTTAATCTTCTAGTGTGGTGTGTGAGGATTTAGCTGTTCAGTTCTCATTAAAGCTAATGGAAGTCATGCAGTTAAATCTCTCTGCTCCACACTGAAAATATACCCCACTGTGTTCTCTTAACATTTATTTTAATAAGTCTGTCTTCCAAATGTTTTTAATACACCAGCACTCACATTTCAAACAAGGAGGGTGGAGGTATGTTTGTGCTAAAAATGCTCGCATAAAATGTGATCCTAGTGTGGATTAATGCATGCAGTTACCAGGAGAATATTCACGAAGGTACAAGCAAAGCATCAGCTACAGCTGGGTGCCTGTACTGATCATTTGCAAGGGTATTTTCTAGATCTGTTTACAGAATGTCAACAATTGCCCACATAAATTCTGTCACAAGTTTGCAAATAATTTTTGTGAGCAAAAATGGACCTCTTCCCTTTGAAAATTTTGTCCTATACTTACCCCTACCCCAAGAAACTATTCAGAACTAACTATTATAATATACTTTAGTTCTTTTAGACTTCAATTCTATGTGTTTTAGTTGATTCTATTAAAAATATAATGAGGTGCAGTTTTACATAGATAACATCTTTCAAAGGTTTATAAATTTTTGTTATCATGCCATGGCATAAATGATATTTAGACATACAGGTTACTGGTAGTAACCAAATTATGCAGTAGCAATGAGATTAGCCTATTCAACTTTCTCCTTTTTTGGGATATTGGACTTTATAAAATACTTTCAAAATATGTAATCATTGTCCATTTACTCCTTATGCTGATGACAGACATCATAATGCACTGGGGTGAAATGAAGGAATCATGCAAAAATTAATGAGCTATCTAAAAAGTATTTTGTTCCCATTTCCAGGGAACACGTTTTTGGTTGGGTAGATTCACCTTTCTAACCAATAAAAATATAAGAAAAGCTTTCAGCACTCCTCAGTTGGATTCCTCTTAGGAACCAGGTATGAAAGTTGTGTGACTTTTGTTTCAGCATTCTGTAAGGTCAGATCTTAAATCTTAAAGACTTTGGAAGTGTTCTTTCTCTTTGGGTGAGGTGGTGGCCAGCTGGGTGGCTATCAGAGTTTTATCAGATACTGCATCTGTAGCATTTCCTCAATTGCCTGAATTTACCACAAAACTGGTAGAGGATAAATTGTCAGTCTTAAAAGTTGCATGAGTTTGATGCAACAAGGAAGTAATTTCCTTTTGCAGGGAACTCTGCTGTTCCAGAACCTGGAAGAGAAGCTGTGTTAGATCAGGCTGGTGTGCAACTACTGTTGCTCTCTTCATGAGCAAGTGCGGAATGTCCAGCAGTTTCTTTAAAAATAGTGGTGACTAAGTTTGTTGGTGTATAGATTATGGTGCAACTGCTGCTGTGATTTCAACTAACATTAAAACTTTGAATCTACACTATCAAAAATGATGAAAGGGGGAAAAAAAAAGCTAAAGCAAAACTCAGGAGCTCCAGAAAACTGCTTCTGGCAAGCCACCAGGCTTGATACTCAGTTTCTATTTCTATGATAATGAAACACAGTGGTTTACTTATTCCAACACAGTTACACATGCAGTTAGTGGTCCTAATCAATGTGAAGAGGCTGACATTGTTTTTGACTGCTTTCCTTCCATATATAGTAGGCTGTGGTTAAGAACTGCAAAAATTTACAAAGGTACCTCTATTAGCTGCTCTGCATATTACTTGAAATTAAAATGTACATAGGTCAAGTTTTTCTTAGGAACTCATGCTATTCCAGTAATAAACAAGAGTGTATTAATAAATAAATATATGTTCATCATCTAAATGATTAGTCATTAAGAAAAATTCCTCTTCAAATCAGAGACGTGATTGTAGAATTTTATTTGAAAAGTATTTCATGATCCTTTTGAGTATCAACATAGTAGTCTGTATGCAACAGTCCTAGTTAGAGCAGAGTTGATTTACATGGAAGAGTTTCTAGCAATTAATTAGGCAGGTAGTATGGAGTTCCTTATGTCTATGCCAAAGAGTAGAGAGCAATAACAGTTTGGTTGTGGTGAGGTCTCGAGGCTAATCAATAAATCGTATTTTAAAAATAGTTCCTTTCCTATGGTTTTCAGTAGGGATACAGATGTTTCACTTTATCCTGCTTGTAGCATAATCTGCATTGATAGAATTTGGACTGCTGATTTTCCAGAAAAATAAGGTGCAGAATTAGGTATTCTTAAACTACATGGCCTGAATATGAGTCTTGCCTTTATGTATTGACTGTATGGAAAATTAGATCTGTCATCTATGAATTTAGTAGTCTCAATCACTTGCTGTTCACTACCAGGCTCCCTTACAATATTGTAGCAAACCACCTTATAAGGTACCTTAGCAGAAAGTCTTAAGTGCCATAGTATTCCTGTCTCTAGAAACAAAATGGAGAATTATCCACTGGTCACCAGGATGCCTACACAGTTCTCATGAAAGTTTCTGTCACTAGTGCTCAAGATGATAGCAGTTCAGAAAATTTGCAGAGGTAGCTATGATCTAGGTGAACAAAACAGTTAAAATCATAAGTGGTGGTGACAAAAGAATTCCATCAGCAAGTATAGGAGAGGACTAAGAGGCAGAAATGGGGAGGAGGAGGAGGGGAGAGGGTTGGACTATAAGAGTAAGGTATTTTACCATTTCTTAGATCAAATTCAGTTATCTAGCAGAAAAGGGTAAATCCTGGGAAACTCAGGTATGTCACTGTCTTGTCATTGCCCATTCCTTTTTTGCTTAAAGGAATGGGAATTTTGGATGGGGTTCTCAGCAGATATAGATAGTATACAGGTAATGTAGATAAACAATTCCTATTGAAAATAGTTGGGCATTCACTGAAGCCATCGCAGCCTTTTGGAAAATCATGTCTTTGTAGCTTTATCATTGGTAATCTAAAAGACTTGGAAAATACAGATCTATCCTAACAGTCTGATAAATCTCAAAATATCAATTTAAAACTACAAGGGAAAAAACCAACCAAACTTTTTTTGATTAATCCTAAATTCTATGCTTCTGTACACAGTCCTCTGAAACAAAATTCATGCTTTAAACTCTCCATTAATAGCTAGCATATCCTCTAAATTTCCATTAAATATAAATCTCTTTGAAGAGCAGTTATTTATCCATCTATCTATGAAGAGACTTGAGAAGCCCTTATGTTCAACATAGCTGCTAAAGGAAAGATGAATCTTTCTGATTTCCCTTCCGTCCCAGAAAAAAAAAAAGGAAAGATAGAGATGACCTGTGTTACCTGTGATAACCTAACCTGTAAATTGAAATACAAGTGGGAAGGAGTGAGAGTAAAGGCTTCTCTTGGAGCACCCATTCTGTGATGGCAACTGCCAGGAGCTTTTGGATTAAAAACTGAAGTGTGCATTCAATTTTCAAGACAAACCAAAGTACTTTCTTCTGAGATGAGCTTGCTTCAGGTAGTTGGATCCTGAAGACCATTTCACAATGCTCTTCTATTTTAAAAAAATCTCCTTTGGAGAAGGTCCCAGAATAGAGGTACCAGGGAGCCATTTAGTCCACATCACATGAAGACATTCAAAATGCTTGTACTCTGGGTATTTTCTAATCAGGAGCAGGAGAAATTAGGTTGATTCTAGACCTAAGAAAATGTGATACACCATTCAAATCCATTTCACAGATGATGCTACAAAAACTATTGCAGTTTCTTAACAGGTGAATTAGGAGTCATTTAGATGGTCCCTTACACTTTCTATTGAACTCAAAGTAATTGGCATAACCAGTATACTAATATGTGATGTTGCACCTAATTTTTCAAGTGAAACACACTTCAGAAATAGCTGTAAACCACAGATAGTAGTGTGTATTCAAAGGAGACACAGTACAGGTTTTTCTAATAAGAAAAACTAGCACATGGACATAGAGATAGATGTTCTACCTCTTTTCATATTTCATAGAATAATACAGTTATTTTGGTTGGAAGAGACCTCTAAGATCATTGAATCCAACAATATTTGTTTAAATTGTAAGAGTGTTTAAAAAAACTCATAATATTTTGCATTTTTCTTTTATTTGCATGAGCTCAACACCAATAGACCCTCAAAATGTGAAATCCCTCTACAGGTCTATTAAGATTGTTATTGCCCTCCACTATCTTCCTGATCCCCTTAGCAGATTGAGTCTGAAGCACTTGTGTCCTCTAAGCAAGAAAAGATGCAAACACCAATCCAAAAGATGAAAGAAGCCCAAGTGCTGAGGAAAAGATGTTGCCACACAGATTTCCAGTTGTGCCTGCTGCTGAAAACACTCCTGATAACGTAAACATCTTGATAAGATGAAGACAACCAATCTGTATTAGCAAGGTCATCTGTCAGCCTGCTGACCACTAATCATATTCATTTATTCAAACTGCTAGAAGGAAAGTGGTCATCTGTTTGGTGAACACAGTTGGTGTTCAGTCCTAATCAGAGCAGAGAGCTACCCTCACATGTACCTCACAGACAAAACACCTAGGAGAAGTAAAATTATAGCTTTAAATTAAGAGGCTAGAAAGAATAATTTCACTGACTAGGACAATGTGTATGGGGGAAAAGGGTCTTTTTCAGGGCCAAAGAAGACTAAAAAAATACCTGATGTGTACATAAGACAAAGCAGATCTAAACATTTTGCTAATGAATTTTACTGCTGTACTGTATCTTGATTAAAGAAGATACCCTGTGCTTAGGGTGTCTCACTAATAATAGCTGCTTGAAGAAAACAAAAAGCTTAGAGTTGCTGCTGGAAGACATTTATCCTGGCCATTACATTCTTTTCCTCTGGATAAAAAGTTGAAGTTCCTTTTCTGGTCTAGTTATCAGTCTGGTCTCATTAAATGCTCAAGCTAGGGAGTTGAGTCAAGGCTCAGGATAGGAACATTTATTGATACTGTGATTAGCTCAATTGATTAGAGCATAATGCTTATAATACAAAAGCTGTGTGTTTGATCCCTTTATGGGCCATTTCCTTAAGAGTTGCACTCGATGATCCTTGGAGTTCCCTTCTAACTCAGAATACTCTGTAGATCTGTGATAATTGCTTTTTCCATTGAAGAAGCAAACATGGATGATAACATGTTCTGCTGTTAAGCTGTTTATATTTCTTACTGAGAAATTCAGACTCAGCATTTTCACTAAAAATTTTTGCTGGAAATAATGCAATTAAAACATTTGGTGCTGGTAGTTCAGGCCTGGAAACCCCAAGGTTGTTGGAGTAGGGTGGGAAAACAGCTAGCTGGTAAATATCCCCTGGATACTTCTAGGTCTTGTGGAAAAATTTGGATCTTTTTGTTACTGTTATGTGTTCGTGGTTGGTTGATTGGTTGGTTGGTTGTTCAGTTGGTTGGTTTTTTGATTGCTTAGATATGACTCAAGTGATAGTAAATTCTGCTTTTTACTGTGTTCCATGCTCAAGGTCATTACTATACATAGACAATATAATTTAAACTCATTAAACAGCATTATTCAAACATATTTTTTTTAATTCTCTGAAGTAAGTTTGGGTCTGATACAGAGTTGTTTGCATCAAGACAAGTCAAGAATATCTTTATGTCAGTGGAGTTCCATTTATGTGGGGTGGTATGTTGCACATGCCATCCCTAAGTTTTCCTCCATTTGAAGAACTGTTTTAGAAGACTTCCTTCAATTGGAATTAACTCAGAAGCTCAGTAAAACTTCTGGGCTGTGTCTAAAACCTTAGAGTTATATTAACTCTCCATCTTTGGCAATGTACTTAAGTTTTATTCTCATGTAGAGGTTTACATATTTAACTGCTTTCCTACAAATAAAAGGACTTAAATTATAATTAAAATGTGAAATATCTGATTAAATTATAATATGAGATTATTATATGAAATTAAATTATAATGTGAAATATCTGATCCTTCAAAAGCAAATGATTAAAATATAGCTTTCTGCAGTGTAAGGAGATTATTCACCTTTGATGAGACATTATAGATCTCTGTCATACACAACCTCAGTTGGTGCAAGCAGAAATTCTGTAGAGGACATTGGCATACTTAAAGTGTTCAGAGTCTGAACTGAAGGCCTTAGTAAAAGCACCAAGGAACAAATGCAGCACTACATCTGATTTCAGTGCTGAAATTCTGTGTGCTTTATTCTGAAACTGTTTCACATGGCATGGGGACTGCTTGTTTGTGTTTTTAATACACTTAACCCCTTCCTTCAGTGTTAGCTGAACATGTGATATTGGGCCCTTGTACTGCCAAATTGTTTCAGGTCTTGTCTGTGACCAAAGCTTTCTCTAGTTTTGCCAGGGCAGTAGGTTTGTAAAGGAAGCATGCCTCTGCAGCACTCATTTGGATTCTCACAGGTTGCACTCCTCAGGGAAAGGCTGCCTTTTCTGCATTTCCATTGCATCCTCATATCTGCAGAAAAATGCTGAGTAGATCCTTGATTTTTTTCTTATTTCATTTGATGCCTGGCAAGATCTTACAGTAAAATTAATTCTTTCTGGAATAAGATGGATTGGAGAAATTAAAGTGCTGTAGTCTTAGAGCTGTAGCTCTGTTCTCACTTAGACTCTTTGTAAACTATTCATTGCCAATGATCTGGATTTGGCACAACTGTGCCAAGAAGCCAGTTGGTTATATGATGTAGTGCTTTAAAGAATCAATAACTAGCTCAATTTATATAGGAGCTCTTTGCATCCATATTTGTAAATGATCTGACACTGTCGTAGAAGGTCTCACATTGGGAATATGTCACTTACAGAAACATATTCAGGGGTTGTACAGAACTGAGCTCTTCATGATCTCTCTTTGAATTCCTTCGTCTTTCACAGTGCTACTTCAAAGAATCCATTGCCCACACTGTACTGCACCTTACACAGTGACCACAGATTCTGTGAGAATCCTTCTGAACACTACAGATGTAATGATTCTTTAAAATAACATTTGCTTCGTCAGTATTAGAGGCTACTGTTTTTCCTCTTGTGTTTAGAGTGCAGCTCTATGAGCAATTTTGATGACCCTATCGATTCACAATTCTCACTGGTTTACAGTGTTTGTCCTAAAAGAGTGAACACAAACAGTAGCTTGAAAAGCAGAGAACTTTATTTGGTAGCTGTGGGAGTTAATTTTGCCGTATTAGAGCTCCTCCAGGAGATAATAAAATGAAATAAAATTACAGACTGGATTGATAATTTCTTCTGATCCATGTCCGTTCTCAAGAATCAAATTAACAGTCCTAGAAAATGCCTCAAATCACAGAATTTTTTTTAACTGAAATATATAAACATAAAAAAGAATTATTTTGAAGCAAATACATTGATGTGTAATGAATGTGTATATGTAATTTTGAAGACTTTTGTGCTATGGAAGCATTTCTTCCTTATTTTACAGGTCTCAAAACAATTGAATTTTTTTCATTTGTCACGGATATCACATATGACATAGTGTTTTTTACCATAATACCTTTCTTTCTGCAAATTATTGTATTCAATTTTTTTTCCTTGAGAGTAGATTATGGGAGCTACAATTAGTAAGCTGGACAGCAAAGAAGGCCAAATCATTTAGCAGAATGCAAAAAAACCCAAACAAACAAACAAAACCAAACTAATTATAGGAAAGAAACCACCTAAAGGAGTCTGGGTTTGGTCGATGTTGTTGAAATCCTCAGAGTTATGTGGTTACATTAAGGCTTCATGCAGAAAGTACTGAAAATTGTCACTAACATTAAGCATTTCAAGTATCCATACCACCACATGGAGAGTGTGTCATATATTATATGCTGTCTGCAGTAAATATAATTGCTATAGCAAAAATTTGTAGTGGCTCTGTCAGAGAAAGTTAACAGGATTGGCAACTCAAGACTTAGTTGAGGTTTATTAGGTGAACTCATCATGTGATAGTTCTGTCATCCCAAAAGCTTAATTTTTCAGCCTATACTATTAAATAGGAAGATTAAGTACTAGTATTGCTGTGACACTAAAGGAATGCCATAGAAGAACTGAACTTGCAAAAACAGACAAATCAAGCAGACATTTTCTTCCTTGTGCTCCACAGACATGGATTGATTACTGACAGAACAAGGGCAAGGTCTGTGTGTCATGAACACTTCCAGTCACCTAACACAGGGGTGTTTGCAAAGTTGCTCAGGTCCTTGTCAGACAAGGGTTCTGTCATTACATAGCATATGTGGTGAGATTCCTTACTATTCATATGTACTTTAAGGCAAGCTGTGCAACTGCTTTTCTTCAGATTTCTATTGTATCAAATCTATTGTTTCACCAACTGGCTCCACTTATTATAGAAGTTCTGTATAAACAAGATACATCTGCTAAGCAATTTCTTGGACACCCTGTTAAAAACTGGGCTGAAGATTTACAGAATATTGCCATTCTGTCATCTGCAATAATTAAAACATTGTTCAACTTTAAGGCTGGCATCCAGTGGAAAGTTAAAAATTGTTTCTTCTATTGCAATGTGTTGAATAAAACTTTGCCCTCAGATCAGTAAGAGAAAAATATATTTTAAAAGTAATAGTGAAAATAGAGAATAGAAGATCATTATTAGGAATGATTGTTAGGAATAGGCTGAAGTTGGACTTACAAAAAGTGTACTAAAGTTTATAATAGTGTTTGTTTATTATCTAGTGAGCACAGTCTATGAATGTCCTTCCCTGGAAATACAGGCAAAAAGGACAACTTTTAGATGAATAGAAACTGGAATCCTAGGACTGGGAGCCAAGGGTCCTGTTACAATTGTGGAGCAAGATAAATGTTTCACAATAGAAAGGAATGAAAATTCTGCCCCTGTCTGTAATGCAGGTGCCTGAGCTAAGTAACAAGTGATGCAGGAGTTCAATGCCACATGTCCTTCTTTCCTAACACAGGAGGTTGGAGACTAGACCAGTGACTGCTCTGCATAGGGAATGCTCTTACACATGCTGATGGAGCTCTATCACACCCTAGAAAAAGCATTCAAGAAGTGCCATAGGCCAAAGGGGATCATTCTCCTGAGGAAGCAGGCCATGCTGAGCCCTGTCTTTGCTCCAGGGACCCTGTAACCATCTTATGGCTTGACTTCTTAATATTAGGCTACAAAACCAGTCCTGAGCACAGGGAAGAGACACTGCATTTCTCTCTTCAAGGCAAGTGTCCTTGTATAATGTCTACAATAAACACATTGTATTTTTGCATGACCAAATAGCATAAAAAAAGTATGGGTCTTACTCTACTCTTGTGTTTTTGGCTTCCTAATGGAGCTTGAATCCAGTCTAGCTTTTTATTGTGGTGACTAGCAAATGTTTTTGGGAAATATGGTATGGAATCTATATAAACCATGAGAACTTTTACTCTTCTGTTTTCTTAGTGAGTTACCCATTAAAAAGTGTGTTTAACCTGGGTGCTGGGCAGGTGGGGGTGAGCAGGGGAAATGAAGAAGGAAACAGACGGTTCTTTTCTTGGCTACAAATTAGGCTAACCAATCAAAGCAACTCTTCATGGGGAGCCTTTTGCTTTCAGGTGTGCATTAGAGCATAACTATTGGATTAGGTTTGTCTGGAAAGTTATGTATGAAAAGACGCAGTGTCTAGAATCTTTGGGTGCTTAAATAGCAGATAGGCAGAGATCTTTGTAAGGCTGGAGCTGTACACATCAAATAATTTGAAGAATTATCGGTGTTAAGGTGTCTCCCAGGTTTAAGGCAAGGCACAGATGAGTATAGATGTCCCCAAGAAATAGAGGAATATGACTGTTCTTTTCTATACAACATGCCACATGAGAAGTCTAATCTGAAAGTGTTTTAGAAATTACTGATGCTATTTGTAAGATTTTTTTAAAGTGGTTTATGTTGAAATCCGGATTAAAGATATGGTCTGAATTTAAGAAAAAATTTGATTCATCAGCTGGAGGGTCTTCAGACACAAAAATGGAAGCAATAAATTCCAAATTTAAAAAGGGTGACAGGGCTTATGCAGGAAAGAAAAATGCAGAAAGATGTAAAGAAACACTTAGGAGGTGAGCATGGGAATACTGCAGAGAGCAAATGAAATATGCTTCTAGGATTCCTTCATGGGCAGCAGGAAATGACAGATGTGAAAGCTGCAGTAAAGAATCTGTGTTATGTAGAATCTTTAAATTAACAGTTAAAAGGCTTTAAGATGGAAGATCAGGGCTAAACAAAATACTCGCACCCACAGGCAATGCAGCACAGTTTTTTTCTGTTATGTTTTCTCCTCCCTAGTTGTATGTGAGCATTTTCCTATAGTTTATGATGTGAAGTAGCTTACTGTGTCTTTTTTTCTTAATGATAGAATTCTTTATCATTGTCATTAGTAGCATCAGAACTAGACACATTCAGAACCCCATTCAGTATGTGTGGTCTCTCTCAGACTTTCTATAATACTGTAAACAAGGATTTTAAAACTATACTTGATGTCTGTATAAGACACAAACAGCAATGAGTCCAAGTAACTAACTGTTTAAAAAATGCATAACTAAAATTATTAGCACTGTATTTATTAAAGAAAGTGAGTGTTTTGCTTGAAAACACTCACTCTGGCAAGTGAGTGTTTTGCTTGAAATCTGCAAATTGCACATCGAGAAGATAGGCAGTGTAAAAATAATGTACACAGTTTATCTGAGTTTTAGGAATGGATTTGATGCAGTTCCATTTAATAAATTCATTTTAAGTCATAAAACATAATACAGCACCAGATACAAAGGAACAGAGAGGAAAAGTTCATGTTGGATAGGTTAATTCCATAGGCTCAGATACTTTAGTGCATAGAAAGTTAAGTTAATGAGACTAGAAACTAAAAATAGTCACACAAAAGGGAATTATAAGGGAGCAACATATTAAAGTGAAAAAAAAAACCAACATAAATAATTTCAGGCAGAAGTAAAGGTATTGGCTTTATCTCACATGCATTACTTTCACTACAGAACTACAGCAAAATAGCTTCTGGGCTGAAAGATCCTGAGACCAGACTCAGACTCAGGTTTTAGTCTTGTATGCTGTAAGATTATCTCTAGATTGTCTCTGTATTTACGTACATGTATTTTGGAAAACTGGCTATTGGATTTATTTTTTGTTGCTCGTTGTTTCTGCAAGGATAGTTATTCTCAGCACAGATTTCAGCCATGCTCTGAGGCTGTGCTGCTGTACTCAATTTAGGCACTGTGAGACTGGCAACAAAGCCACTGCCATCATAGCTAGTAGGTACATATTTAGTTGGAAATGTGTAGAAATATATGCAAATATGTAGGTTGTTACATTTGTCTAGCAAACACTCTCCTTTTAAAAGATACAGCTTTCATTATCAGGACTGATATTCCAGTGCAGATCTGAATAGCAGTGTGAAATCACTCAAATTCTAAAATGGGAGCAGTGTGAGGTCTTTAGGTGGACAGGTACTTGGAAAAGCCTCTCTGGAAATATCTTTGCAGATGCCGTAGTGACATAAGAGGTAATCTATATCAGGTACTATGGCATACATTTCCTGCATTTAACAGGTGTCTGGTATTCTACTCATTCTTGCACACTTCCAGTCACATGGGCTATCTGTACACATAGATGGGAAATAAACAGAAGGTGCTAAAGACTCTTTGCAGTTCACTAAGAGCCATTGAATCACCATTTTCTCTTTTTTGAGGTTCCCTGTATATGTGAACTTGGCTGACTGGAGTAGCTTGATTGGGCAGCGTTGACCCTGGCTAGGTGCCAGATATCCACCAAAGCCACTCTTATCATTTGCCTCCTGAGCTGAGATAAAGTCAGGGAGAGATAACTCTCCAGTTGCCATCCAAGGCAAAAGAGAGTCAACTTGGGGAAGTTATTTGAATTTACCAATGAAAATCAGAGTAGAATGATGAGGAGCAAAATAAAGCCTCTTTTCCAGGGTCTATCTGCTCTCTCTAGTGGTGCAGGGAGAAAAGGTATGAGGGTTACAGGCAGTTCATCACAGGTTGTTTCTCCCACTGCTTCCTTCTCAGAGAAAGGAGTCCTTCCCCTGTTCCAGTGCGGGGTCCCTCCCATGGGAGACAGTTCTTCATGAATTTCAGTTTGAGTCTTTCCCATGGGCTTCAGTTCTTCAGACTGCTCCAGCATGGGTCCCTTTCTGCAGGGTGCAGCCCTTCAGGAGCAGACTCCTCCAGTGTGGGTCCTCCGTGGGGTCACCAGTCCTGCCAGCAAACTTGCTGCACCATGGGCTCCTCTCTCCATAGGGCCACAGATCCTGACAGGACCCTGTTTCATTGCAGTCTTCCAGAGGGTCACAGCCTTCTTCAAGCATCCACTTGCTCAGACATGGGCTCCTCCATAGGCTGCAGGTGGATCTCTGTTCCACCATGGACCTCCATGGGCTGCAGGGGCACAGCTGCCTCACCATGATCTGTACCACAGGCTGCAAGGCAGTCTCCGCTCCAGTGCCTGGAGCATCTCCTACCCCTCCTCTTCCTCTCACATATTCTCACTCAACTCTTCTCTGTATGCAGTTACTTCTGCCCAGTAAATTTTCTTTTTCCTTCTTAAATATGTTATCACAGAGATCTTCCTACCATCATTGATGGGCTCAGTCTTTGCCAGCAGTGGAGATGGCTGGCATTGGCTCTCCAGAACATGGGGGAAGTTGCTGGAAGTTGTAGCCCACCCTGCTACCAAAACCTTGCCATGTCAACCCATGGTAAATGGTTTATATTTGCCTTACTCTTTCCTTCTGAAATGTGTTCTCCATTTATCCCAGCTTATGGGTTTTCCTGCCTTTGTCCCATCAGTCACATTAATCAATGACTACATCCATGTGAGTGAATAAAACAGACCATAGTCCACTCATTTGATGCTGACTTCAGCTGTTGCATGAGTTGGGTGTGTATACAGCTAATCTTTTGCCATCCAAAATATGTTCACCACATTCAGACTCCTCAGGAATGGTCCCTAACCAGCACCTCTTCACTTCATCTGGACACTATTGGAAAACTGCTAAGTCACTCAAGTCAAAATCATGCCAGAGCCTCACTAAGAGTATAGCAGCATGAATAATCACATTCCACTTCTCCGTTTACTGTTCTGTCCCTAATTAATAGGGACAGAAGAGAATATTAATAATAGGGGGCTATAACCAAAGAGGTAAAGAATTATTTGTATTTACTTTCTTCTTATATTATGGATTATTACTCAGCATTCCCTGTCATGAGAACACAGGGAATGAGACAAATGCAGATTAAAAAGCTGGATGAAGGGATAAAAATAAAGGAACACCCTAACTAAAAGCTTTACATTTCAGATGAAGTAAAGTCTGGCACTTGTGCATGTAGATGTCTTTGTCTTTCCAGATTCCTTGGCACTGAACTCATTGAGGGGATAAAAAGAGAAACATGAAGAAGAAATTTCAGTGATACCATATTTAGCAGTTCTGTCATCCTCTAGAATGGTAGTGATATGTGCTTCTGTCCCTTTGGCCAGTCAGGTCAGCTTATCAAAGCACAAACAGGATTTTTTTGGTAATCAAACACAACTATCAAAAAGTAATTAAACTTATAATGGAGACCAAAAAATAATGTAAATCATACATTATTGTCATGAGCATATATCCCATCCAAAGCATCCATAGTATCCCATCCACATCAGTCTTTCCTGATATATCTTTGTCTATCCACAACCAAAAGATAGTTCCCTTTGGGTAGCTCCCCATTCCTTCCACTCAGCAGTTCCTACTGTATCATACTAAAGATTCCATTGAAATTCAGCAAGGATCAACTTGAAAATTTTGAGTGAAAGCAGTACAGATAGGATTCACCCCATCAGTTTAATTGATAATGAATCAAGATAAATAGTCACTTCTGGGGGATAATTCAGCCAATCTACTAGAGATACCTAGGTTAGGATGAAAAATCTATCCCGGGATGCATGCTTTTGTCCATTAGCTGTAAATGGAATCTAGATGTGTAGTTTGTATGGAGACATGTTCAGTATGGCCTGACACTGAGTCAGAGATCTGAGCTGAAAAAAAAACAGTAAAAAGATATTATGTATCCCTCTACTAAGGATTCCAACCTCTTGTCTCAGTGAGAAAGAAAGTATTGCTTTATGAACTGAAAATATGTTCTTCTGAAAATATGTTCATCTTTTGTAAAGTAATGAATATGGAGAGGGATGTAGGCGCAGGTCACTGTTTCTGGAGCAGTCTTAGGAATAGCCCCATGAGAAGCTCCGTACCAAGAGCTCTCTGAGTGGGTGTTCTGCCATCAGTGCATCTAGTCCTCTGCTCCCCTGCTGTCTTCCTGCTGTATCCCAGTATCTGGAGAATAGCTTTGGCTTCCTCATTGCCTGGTGCCCTGCTGAGCTGTGGAACCCTGAGAGAAGGCAAAGAAACTGCCAAACTCCATTGAATCATTATAAGGCTGTCAGATAAAATATCTTGCCTCCCTCATATTGACTTCCTGGGGAGGAAAAGTAGGATGAAATGAATGCCAGTCATCAGCTAAAGCCATCTCATTATCTGCCCAGATAGAAGTCAAGTTAAAACAATTAAGCACTGCCTGAACCTGATTCACAAAGAAATGTGGACCAGGTGGGAGTGACTGGCTAAATTTCCTGCCCTTGCAAACCCAGCATATCCACTTCTGTTCACAGATAATCTCAGCACATCTCTTCTCAAACCTAAACATATGCCTTCATACCAAATATTGCAGATACCGCAAACCAAACAAGCAGGCTTCATACCAATCAAGGATCTTTCCTACTTAAAGGCATGCCTGCAAGTAACCAAAAATATTTTCTGCTGTCTCTGTGGTGGAGGAAAACAAGATAATTACCAGAAAATTAATTGCCTTTTGACTTTTGGAAATAATACTTGGCTGTCAGGATAAAAAGACTTGAGACACAGAAATCAAAATAAAAATAAAATATTATTCCATTTTATGCAGCACTTACACTTTTTTTATGTGGAGTAATAGGTCCAGATTTGGAGTATCGTCACAAGATGCTCCAAAGACATCATTTTGTCCATCAGCATAAGAAAGTCATGAAGTATTGGAGTCTACTGATGAACAACTAGGATGATTAAAGAGCTGGACCACATGATGTGCAGAAACACTGAAAAAAACCTAGTTTGTTCACTCTAGGAAGAAAAAGCTAAGGGGAGAACTTAGGCTTCAGCTAGTTGTACTAGAGAGAAGAAGATGTTAGTGTGCAGCATAAGAATAAGAGACAAGACAAGTTGTAACAAAAAATAAATCCATTTAGAAATAAAAATGAATTTCTCATTATGACAGTGGTCAAACACTGGACTGAATTTCCCAGCGATGCTGTGGTATTTCTATCCTGGAAGACCCTTAAAGCTGAACTGACAGATAAGTGCTCTAAGTTGGCACTTTTTTTGAGCAGGTGTTGGGCCACATAGCCCCTCGAGGTCCCTTCCAGCCTCAGCTACTGTGTGATTCCATGGCACCAGTGCACTGTCAATAGCATGTGACAATCTCTTGAGATCAAAGAAAGGCAAACAGTATCTTGTGGTGAAATGACAAAATCTTAAACATATTGGCTTGAATCAGAACCTCGATAACCTTTAAGAAGCTCTTGCAGTCTGGCGCTTGAAGCAAAATTACCTCAGTCATGATCTTGTCAGAAGATTTGTCAGATATCCTTAGATCATTTTCCAAAACTCTACTGATATAGATAACTCATTGGGATTTGGATTGGGAAAACATGGATGAATAACAAATGACAGAAAATTTGTAAAAGTATGTAGCTTTGTTTTACCTGGTGCTCTCTGTCTTTATTTATAGGAATAACCCAAGTAAGAACATCTATATTCTACCAATACTTAATGTGAACATTTGTAGATCAAGATGCTTGCTATTCATGCAGGTGTGACACAAGCAGAGGCATAGTAATAGGTCATACGAAGGTCAAACAAAAAGGAGTGTTTCAGGGCATTGGTTATGTAAAACACCTCTGCCTTTAGACAAGAATGCACTGATTTGTACAGAAAACTAAATCTTCAAAGTGCTTTTATACCAAAATAATTTATTAATATTAATTTTAAAATGTGTTTAAATAGCAAGAAGGTGAATTAAAAAGTATTATCTTTATGTGTTAGTCTTCATGTGTTAGTAATCACTCCACAAAAGGAAAGAAATTCAGATCTGTGAGGATCAACTTTGGTCCTTAGGGAAAAGTAAAAAAGAAAAAAGAGAAAAAGGAGGTAGTACGTAAATTTTCAGCAAGCAAAACCAGATGAAAAGTACCTATAATAAGTGAAAAAAATCAAAACATAACAGAAAAGAAAGGAGTTAAAAGATACATAAGGCGGCAGATTGTGCATATTTAAGGTCTATATGGGCTTGATTCACTGTAGACCTCACTATTAATTTATAATACTGACTCCTACTGTAACATGCTGTGTTCTTCAGCGCAGGACTTCCTTGCCACACTTAACGACTTCTACTCTCCATTTATTTTACTTAGAGCATTGGTTATTAATTGAATACTATAATTCTAGGAGAGTCTAAAAAATAAGTCCCAGTATTATTACAATATAACTATTTTAAATAGTTGTAGCAAGCTGAGAAGTGGAAAAATAAATAATGGAATATAATGGAATAGCTAGAGAGAGAATCAATTAACTAAGTGAACAGTTAACTTTTTCTTTTGACTTCCACTAAGTATATAAGGTCCATAAAGGTACCAATTGTTATAATAATTGTTATAATTGCTTGGGTCTTTACCTATAGCACTTCCAACATAAAAGAGCTTTAGGAAATTTTGCAGAGGTGAAGAAAGGCTTCTTCCTGCACATGGTCAACTTCAGAGTTCAGTGCATCCCTGAGATAGGCATATTCAAATGCTTGGGTTCTAATCCAAATCCCATGTTGTCAGGAGTGTTTAGACTTTTAGGGGACCTTGCTTAGGTCTTTGGAGAGTTACACCTCTGTTTCTTCCTTGTGGAGTGGAGAAGTTGAAAGTTCACTGTTTTCCAACTCTTCAGTTTCCTTAATCACAAGATTCTACCCAAGACGGCAATGTACAAACAATCCCCCTCTCCATATTATGCTGGAAATTTCTAAGATTTGGAATTCATTTGTGCTAACACTGTCTTGCTAAATGTTTCTCATAGTCCAGCTATCAGAGACTGTAGTGTGGAGATGTGTGCCTGTACTCTGCATTACAGCTTAAAAAGAAAAGAATGGTGATGCAGTAGTATCATGTGCTGAGCACTTAGGAATTGACAAGTAGCAGTGGCAAGAGCAGTGAAGTGTTTTAAATCAGGAAATGCTGTCTGGATAATGAAACCATCCATCTGGGCAGGAAGCCTGTGTGACCACATGTAGGTTTAGCTTCTTAGCCATCATGTTTGCCCATGCTTGGAAGAAAAGTGAGTAATTTGATACACAGACCACAGACCCGGAAAGTCTTGTTTCTGAAGTCTTTGTCCTTTGGTAGGAATGTAGTTGCTATTTCTGAAGTATCATTGCCTCTCTCTGCAGAATCTCTCAGTGTAAATGCTGTGTATTTTCCTTTTCGAAAGGAAGAAGCTGTTTTGCATGACTCCCTACACTGAAACTAGCAAGCCATTTCTTCTGAAAAAATGCTGTTTAAAATTGGATGTGATAGGAACAGAAGGAGGAAACAGTCAAGGATATAGAGGCTATAATTCTTATTCTCCCGTGACTCCTGGTATGACATAGAGAGAGTCACTGAAGTTCTCTGTGTCTCAATTTCCCATCTGTAAAATGGGGTTAAAGTACCTACCTCACAGGGGTGTTGTGAGGCTTTTTAAAATAATGTTTGTAAAGTGCTTTGAGATCCTTGGATGAAAGGTGCAATAAGAAATGAAATTATTCACTTTTTTTTTAGCGCAATACAAGTGCACTTCTCTAGAAATGGCTAAAGGCTTCCAGCTCTTAATAGCTGTTCTACACTACTCCACTATAATTTCTTCCTGTCATTTGTTGCATATGCTGGGAGTTAAAAAGAACAAATTATACAATCTAGAATGTCTAAATTGTCATGATATTTTATGGAAGAGGGCTAGAATAATCTGATATTCTTTTTAAACTGCATTGCGTATTCTTTGTCCATGCAACCCTAGAGTTAACATAAAAAGGATATATTATAACTTTGTGCATCCTTCACTTAAACTGGCTAGCTTATGTCTTTGTGAGACAGACTCAATCTCTTCACAAAATAAAAACCTTCAGTTTGCATCACTGGTTCCAAAACTTATGCAAGGGGTAGAGTAAATCTTTTACTATCCAGGTTTTGCAGTCATTTAACAGACAGCCATTAAGCAGCACACTATAAAGGTAGTATTGAGTTACAGATCAAATCTAAGGAATCACAGAAATGTGAAATGAAAGGAAGATTAAACTTTACAGACCCGAATCAAAGAAAAGAGATATAGTTCACATACAGCTGCTAGCATAACATACTTCCTAGAAGACCCTTAACTAATACACAAACTGATTCAGTATTTAAAATTTGTTAAACAGATGATACAGATACCTCACCAGAAAGCTTAGAATTCAGCTGTTATTGAGGGGATGAGATGGCATACATAAGTATCTTCCTCATTAAAATTAACTGCTGCATAGAGATAAGAGACATAGGTAAAATAGTTTTTAAAGAAAGGACATGCAAAAAAAGGCCAAAAATTAAAATATGAGAAATTAAACTTATTCAAATATTTTGCTTTCCCACCTCTGTCATCTGGGATTAGTGCTTTACACTTTCTTCTCTTCCACTACTTTTTCCTTCTTCATTTTATGACTGAATGGATGGGAGACCAGAAAAGGATATAGCCAAACAAACAGAATAAAAAATACAGTAGTTATGGCTTTCACCCACCTTACCTACTCAAAAGGAATTTAGATGTCTTCTGTCATACTGTACATGATTCATATTTTGACTTTTCACTTCTGGAGGCAAGGTATTATATATTCCTCTCCTTGGTGATCATTTACAAACACATCACCCCTTTTAAGAAACAACGCCTGAAAATTTTCACATTTCAAAAGTTGGCCTATAATAGTCACTGTATACCTGAGCAGTTCTCAGGATGACTTGAGAAATTTCTTTTTTTTTTTTTCTACTTTGTATTTCAATATCATACAGCTAGATTTGGACTGATTTCACCAGTGTTTGTTGATACCTCATCCTAAACTTGAAGGCACTGCCAATTTAGGAGCTATAGCTTGTTGCTTCTTAATTACTTTGATGTTCCTTTGCTGCATCTGATTGCCCATCAGTGTGGTTACAAGAAGCACTCCACAAAAGCCTCAGTTTCTATGGAACAATCTCCTTGGCACCAGGTTTTATCCTTAATGTTTAAATTAATGTGGGATTTGTTTGTACATTTTACTTTAGAAAATTATTAGTGTATTTACCTTTCAAGTAGCACAGACTGTCTGTGCTATCCATTAATCTTTCATTGCTTTCTTCTATTCAGTTATTCAAGATGAACATTTTTCAAATAGGAAGTATAAGTGGCAATCCTTATTTGTACACTGAAAATCTGATACTCTGATACCCTTATTTTTTGTGGCATTGAACCATATATGTGAATTATGATGATCTTAAAAAACAGCAACTAAAATAAAGTCACCTTTTATAATAAACAGATAACCCACTACTGACTTGGAATATCTTGTGATGTAGAAATACCATACAATCTTCCTTATTAATTATCTTTCCTCTGTATTTAAGCAGATAATATGTAAGATATAATAATATTTTACCGTTAGAGCGTTTTTTTTCCTAAACATAGCCTAGTCATCAACCAGTTCTGCTGCTTAACTACAGCCTACTATCATCCCAGGATCCCTAACCACTGTGTAGAAGAAATACTATCTTGTGGCTGAAATATTAATTATTGTGCTGTTTAGCTTTGTATTTACAACTCTTGATTTATTATCTTGACTACTGACATAAAAAATATTTTTATCAAACACATTTCTTATTACCAAAATGTTAGTGCACAAGCCACCTAAAATAGCCACCACTACCTGAAATTTCCCACTTTGACTTGTTTAACCTAAAATATGAGCCACACTTCAGAAATTGCTATGTGTTTAGGTGTAATACTGTTGAAAATGCATCCAATCTGAAAAGATGCTATCAGAAGTTGATGGATTAGCTCTTGAGCAGGTGTTAGTTATCCTAGCTCTACTGGTTTCTTTCAGTTTGCACCAGCTGAAAAACTGGACTGGCATGTCACTGTAATGACGGATCTAGGAACTTTCTTGTCCAGTGCTGGAAAATGTTGAAATACAGCTTGGGTAGCCGATTACCAAAATATAAGTTATGCAGTGTTAATTACTCCATAATTATGAATGTATGTTTTTAGAGTGGGTCTAGTAATGACGTAACTGAGTGAACATGAGATACCAGAAGATGCTCTCTGAATGATATTCATCTTATTGAGTATGGGTATCTTTAAGGTGGGCATCAAGTCTGAGTCCCTTTGTTTTCAATGAAGAGAAACAGGCACTTCTGGTGATAATCAGTTTTATTTTCAAGAAGGTGTCTTACCCAGATCAGGTGGGCTGTGTCCATAAAGTGTCTGCTTCTCTTACTGACTGAGGATGGAACCGTGGCTGTAGATGTAGGTGTAGGTGTCTGCCTTGCTCATGTCTAAAGTTAGGTGAGGTGAATCTCCTCCTCAGTGCCTCTCATTAGCTCCATCTTATTAAAACCTCCCTATGTTATTCAACAGTTACTTGAACAAAGCTGAATAAAATGTGGTAACTCTGCACCATTCTTTTACAGTACACAAAAAAATAAATAACAGCCCTATTACACATATATGACTATAAAATTTGGGCTAGAATATTTACTTAAAATTATATTATGCGTATAATTCCTTCTATCCTCTTTTCATGCAACAACTCTTTTAAAATTCTTAACTTCTCCACAGTTGAACTGAGAGATTTTGATTTTACTGATGGATCCACTGAGTAAAATGCCATTTTAATATTTTTGTATTGCTATTGGTCAACTAGTATTAATTGTGTTTATTGTGTTAAAAATGTGACTTTTCCTTCTTGGAATATACTCTTTCTCTTTTGGTGAATGGCATTCATCAGTAAGAGAATAAATCCAGTAGTATTCACTCCTTTGCCATTTACCATATTTACAGGAAATACAGGAGTGAGAAAAGTTGGAAACATAGGCAATTATGTCATCTGAATAATGTGATTGTAATAAATCCCATAAAACTGTGAATATAGAAGTGAAAGGAGAATCATAAGTATTTATGCCACAATAGTCAGCAGTAGTAGTAATTAGCATTTTGATTGCCTTTTTCTTATCAGTTCTGTGAAAGAAATTCATGTGAATAGCAAATAAACAAAAATAGCCCTATGGACTCTAGAGAATTCAGTTCAAATGGGTCAGCCATAGTGTTCTAAAATTGCTGTATGATTAACAATATTTGACATGCAGTTTGTTTTCTGTCCGTGCGATTGCAACAACAGTTCCAATTGTAGCCACTTTTTTCTTTTCTTTTCCTTTTTTTTTCTTTCTTTGTTTCTTTCTTTGTTTCTGTTTTTTATGCAGAAGACCATCAAATGAATTGTCACAATACTCGAATAATGCAAGACACAGAAAAAGACGATAACAATAATGATGAGTATGATAATTACGATGAACTGGTGGCCAAGTCATTGTTAAATCTTGGCAAAATTGCAGAGGATGCAGCATACAGAGCCAGGACAGAATCAGAAATGAACAGCAATACATCTAATAGTCTGGAAGATGATAGTGACAAAAATGAAAATATCGGTCGAAAAAGTGAGCTGAGTTTAGATTTAGACAGTGATGTTGTTAGGGAAACAGTGGACTCCCTTAAATTATTAGCACAAGGACATGGTGTAGTGCTTTCAGAAAATATTAATGACAGAAATTATGCAGACAATACTTCACAGCAAGACAATAGGAATATGAACTTTGTAATGCTAGGGAAGCCTGTGAACAATGGACTTACAGAAAAAATAGTGGAGGAGAGTGATGAAGAGGTATGTCTCAGCAGTTTGGAGTGCTTAAGGAACCAGTGTTTTGATCTGGCTAGGAAACTCAGTGAGACAAACCCACAGGAAAGAAATCAACAGCAAAACATGAACACTCGTCAGCATGTCAGGCAAGAAGATGACTTCCAAGGAAGAACACCAGACCGGAATTACTCTGATATGATGAACCTAATGAGGCTTGAAGAACAGTTGAGCCCCAGATCTAGGACTTTTTCTAGCTGTGCCAAGGAGGATGGTTGTCATGAAAGAGACGATGATACCACCTCTATTACTTCAGATAGGTCTGAAGAAGTGTTTGATATGACAAAAGGTAACTTAACCCTGCTTGAGAAAGCAATTGCTTTGGAAACAGAGAGAGCAAAAGCCATGAGAGAAAAAATGGCAGTGGAAGCTGGAAGGAGGGATAATATGAGATCATTTGAGGAACAGTCTCCAAGACACCTTTCTGGAGATGACAGGAAGCCTAAACCAAGTGACGGCCATGTCAAAAAGCCATATTATGGTAAAGGTAATATTTCTATATACCGTATGTTATGTCATGAGAAAGTATGAGCTAACATGTTAAGTTTTTGCATAGATTTCTGAAATGAAGTTATTAATTCCACATAATGGGAACTTTATTACAATTGTAGTATGACATGATTGTAAAATCGCATCATGCTATGATTATAAAATGAAAGAACTCATTCTGCAGTGTTAGAAATATGTACAGTGTATAACTGGCTAAATTAAAAAAGCAACTTCTCAGGGAAACAAAACAAGAGATCATGTTGAAAGAGGCAAAGATTTTTCTCAAGGTTTTAATATATTTTATAGTAATAATTAAAAAATATAATTGTGTTGCAAACTATATTGAAGGGGGGGTTTATGTAGCAGATAGTCAATCAGCTATGAAGTGCATATGTTACAGATTGGATTGGGTAGGTGGCGTCGTGACTTATAAAATTATCATCAAATGACAGTTATTGATGAAGCCTCTCCTGTCTAAAATGTAGAATTGCCTGATAGAAATTGAACAGTATCAAAATGACCGATAACATAAGATAAGGGCAGTGACTGCACATTAATTATCTTAAGATACTAAGGTAATGGAAACCATTTGCTATGCAAGGCATGGTGTGGCCTGGGCTGAGATCAATAGCAATTTCTTTCTTATGTGCATTCCACTTCACTGGTTTCATTCCATTGTGGAAACAGTTAAGGTGCTGCCTTGACCATAATTCAACACAAGAGAAACAAACAAAAAAAAACCAATAGAAACCGAACCAAACAAAAAAAATCCCAACAGACTTAAAGTTTCCTTTAGAATGCCTTTTAATTTGCAGGATAATTATGGTGATGGTGTGTTTATATTATGACACCCCTCTTTAACGTGTTTACATCTGTACATGTAGGGCCATGTTGTATTAAGTGTTCAATACCTCCTGAGATTCACTGAACACCCCTGATTCCCATTGACTTTAGTGGAAGTTGAGGACCTGGTATTTCTTGGGAGATGCTAAACAGGGACTAAGTTTATCTTATATTTGTTGCAAAAATATTCGGTTTGCTTTCTACAATTAAGATGGTGGGCATTTTTCTCTTTTTTTCTAAATCTCTGCCTGTGACATTGATGTAGGCAGATAACATCTTGATCCAAGAAAGTTTTGGTCATTTTTCACAAGTCTTGAACAAAAGTAATGATCAGATGTCAAACACTGCTGCAATGTATTTTAGTGAAGTTTTGTTTGTTCTAATCACAAATATATGGTCCAGTGTATGCTGTAGTAACTTTGGGCATTTGGGGAAGACAACTTTATTTAGTTAGTGTATTACTGCATAGCCATGTGGATGTTGTACTAAATGTTGTTCACATATGACCTATTATGGATGCATTTCCCCATGAGTGTGTGTCTCTAAAAACACAGAAAACATGGCAAACAAAAATTAATTTAGAACAGTTTTTAATTTCTGGTATTGTTCAGCCTTTCCAGTCTATATACAGCTGGGAAAACCTTTTTGCAGATAGGCCTGCTGCCTCCAAAAAGCCTGACCTTTCTGACAGTGAGAAATTTATAGATATCCTATTTTAGTAAATTCTATAGTTTCTTTGAACCATCCTATTTCTTGGGAGCTGCAGGCTGAATTGGTAATAGGTCCAAGGCTCACCAGGGACTAAACACTGTGGGAGTTTGGACCATGAAATTTTGTGGGTGTAAAATTCTTGACCTTTTTAATATAAAAAGAAAAAAATATTCCCTTATTTAAAACAAAACAAAACACACACAAAAAAAAAAACCAACCAAAAAAAACCCAACCCAAGAAAAACCAACAAAAACACCTCAAAAAACAAACAAACAAAAAAAACCCCAAACCAAACCAAAACAACAAACCTGTGGGAAACGTTCTGGTAGTTGTTGAGAGAAGAAGCTTGAAGGAAGACAGTTGCTTATAACATTTGTTCTCCTATTATCTTCCAAATACTGCTGGAAGAGATACCTTTGGAGATACATGATACAGTTAGGTGGAAACTTTCTTGGGAACACAGGTGTGCGGTGAGAACTGCCTCTTGGCTTCAAAGATCACTGAAACAACCATTAAGGGACTACTAACCATTTCCCCCCTGCCATTTTAAGCTTTCTTAACAGGTTTTCTTCTGATATTTATGCATTTTGAGACCTTTTAAAGTCCTTTGACACCCTTCACTCAGGAAATGCTTCCATTGTGCCAAGGAGTGAGAAAAGGTTGCAGAGTTCAGTAAAACTGCAATATCTCTCCCAAATTGCAGAAGAAGATTTACAGAACAGTATCCAGTGTTTTGTATAAAGTTGTGAAAAGTTTACTCAAATGTCTTCCATTAAAAGCAATGGGAAATTGTGCCAGTGCAATTCTATGCAAGTTATGAAATCATTAAGAGTAGTATACAGCATCTTTTCTGACTCATTAGACCATAAAGGCTCTTAAGGCTCTGATATGTGCTATGACTTTATGATGTAGACTTGAATACAGAGCAGGATTTGCTTGATGCTGTAGGATGCAAGTGTCTAGATCCTCAGCTGCTCTAAATTACAATACCTTCACTGACTTTGGTGGAGGTCTAACAATGTCTAGTAGCTAAAGTTCCTCTAGTTTAAAGTCTCTAAAAAGCCATTATGGTCTATTAACCATCTACATTTTTTGCAGTCCTTGAATATTGTTATATTTACATAATTTATATTTCATTTACATTATCTATTCACTTATCTAATACTTTTACACATCCCAAAGTACTTGACGTGATGAGTTGCTTAGAGTTGTGTATGTATGTAGCTGTGGGCTTGCTGTTCTAGTGGTCTCAGCACAGGCCTATCTGGCAGGAATTCAAATCCCTCCTCTGACATTTGCTCCTTCTGTGGCCTTGGGTTTAACTTCTTGATCTCTTTCTTCAATTTCCTGATGTATGAGATTATGGTCTTTCCAGGAGTGTTGTGATAACTGTATAGCACATTGGAGATAGATTTATATGTTTATTTGTTGTTAAAGAGCATGGAACAAAGAATTGGGTTCTACAGTCCACATGCAAGTTAAGTAAAATAAAACTGTCCTAATTAGGGGTTCTATTTGCAAAATACAAGGTTTAAATATGATATTATATTTTAAGAATGGGTTTAAGACATGGAGAGTCATTCATTACAAGGACCTAAAGATTTTCTGTAAAATGAAGCTGTTGTGGAAGAACTTGAGAAGTAAAAGTATATATAAAACCTACCAGAAGGAAATCAGAGAAAGTCCAAAACAGAATGTGAACTCTGGATTGTATTGATTCATGATGAAAAGAATGGGTTGTCCGTGAAGTTCCACAAGTACTGAAATTTCCCCCTATTGTACTGAGGGTTCTGTTTGTTGAAGCTGTGATGGAATTTAATGTAAAAAAGGCTTACTGGAAAACAAGTAGCAAAATCTTATTTTACGGAGATGAAAGCATAAATACTGAAGCAGAGAAATTACAAGAGCAACATAAAATTATTAAATGAGGATAGTTTAGATTGGGTCATGAAAGGAATGATGGACTAAAAAAGATGTTGGTGATCTTCAGCCAAAACTGTAGCAGTTTGAATATCCTGAATTTTATCCCTTTAATATTGATATGAATATCAGCAATAATGTCTGAAACCTGGCAACTGTGGTCAAGATGATAAGATGTAATTTGTATCATGTTCTTGTCCGGAAAAGTAGATGTTCTACAGATGTTCTGTGAAAAGAAATAAGCAGATGAAGTTATGTGAGAAATTTCTAGATAAGGATTAATGTCAGCAGTATTCCATTACATCATTGGCAGAAAACTTTATTTTGTGGAAAAAATGTCTAGTTAGACTTTTTTTGATTTGTAGGCAGAAGATCCAAGAACATTCTAAAAGGTCATTAACCTTTCAAGCATATGAATATTCAAATGTTACATATGCATGTTGGTAATGGCCCAGATTTATATGCAAGCGATACTTTCAGTAATTCTGCTTACAATGTTACTCCACCATAATTTATTGAAGATCAAGGAATATTTATGTAATTTTGCCACTTTGTAAGGAATTTAAAGAAAACAAGAGTCATTTCCTATTGTGCCTTGGAAAAGGGATTTTTGTGGAATCATTATGCTGAAGAGCTGGGTTTGCTACTTTCAGGACATTGAACTGCTATGACAGTACATTTGCAGACCTTAACACATGAGGCAAATAAGAATGTAAAGAAGGGAAATTCCAACTAAACAGTTTCCAAATGACCTTTCACCCTTGAGCTAATGCTTGCCCGCAGAACATTGATTGACAATGGTACGGCTTTGCTATAAAAAGGTCATTTTCCAGTCACTGTTAATGGATATTGTCGTGATCATGGGACCCTGCAGTCTGAGAAGAAGATAACAGGATAAAAGTGACAGAACTGTGATAAGAAGTAGAAGGGTTTTTTTTCCAGTTTTCATATTAACATTTACCAAAGAGTAAATTACATGATTAAATGAACCTTCTTACAGAAATGTGAAAAGACTCATTCACTTGACACATTTGTTGTAAATTATAGATCCCTCAAGAACAGAAAAGAAAGAGAGCAAATGTCCTACCCCTGGGTGTGATGGAACTGGCCATGTAACGGGGCTTTACCCCCATCACCGCAGTTTGTCAGGATGCCCACACAAAGATAGGGTCCCTCCAGAAAGTAAGTTAACATTCTTTCATGGAAACTGGGGATAAAACTACAAAAACTTTTCTAGCATGCTTTTTAAACCTTTTATTTAAAAAATTAATTTCATTTTTCAGTATGGTTTGTCTCAAGTTAGTCAACTGTTCTGTGTTATACTTTTTCCTTTATTCCATCATTTCCATTCTTTACTAACTTTACACTAAAAGAACAACTTTTAAAGCTGTATTCTTTGATTTTGAGAATCCTAGGTTATTTTTTAATAGACATATTTAGTCAACAGAGAAAAAGGTTTCCAGAAGATGTGCACTGCTTTTGCTTCTGCGTGCTAATGTCACATCAACTGTCCTTATTGTGTTGTACAGGAATAATTATTCCTGAAAACCTTGCAAACCCTTTTCATTGTTACTGTTATGTCTGAAACATAATTTATATTAAACTAGTGCATATTATAAAAAATAATAATTTGGCTGTTTACTTAGCTACAGAACTCAGGATTTTGAGCAAACAACCCCTCTCAGTCACATGGGTAGAACTTCCTGCCATGTCAGCAAATTCTCTGCATAGGAAGTTCACCCATATGAGCTCATGAGCACCCACCTAAAGGCAAAGGGCTTCATTTCTGGAAGTCTCCTCCATGGCTGGTGAAATCAGCATAATTCTGTGGAAGCTAACTACTCTATGCTGGTTTTCATCAGGAAGTGTCTAGCTAAGATCCAATACTCTTTCACACCGGTTTTAAAATAGAGTTGTAGATTCCAATCCGTATGGACCTAAAATCCTCACTGTCCATTAGCACTTCTAGACTTAACCTCAGTGAATTTGCAACAGCCTTAAGGAAGTGTTGTAAAGACGGTCAGAACTAAAATGGTCCCCAGTTTCCAAAGGAAAGTAGATTCCGATGGATAGGAAAACAGAAGTAGATTAGCACTGCAAGAGTGGCAGACATAACAAGTCTCCTCTTTCCTGGTACAGTGGCTTCTTCCAGAAGTAAAGTAATGAGGAAGTGCTTTAGGAAACTTTGCTGTAGTTTGGTTGGTCTCTTAATACAGTAAAAAAATGAAGTAATTTCTCTGCTTTCCAAGACCCTGTAATTTTCTGAAGCACAAATATTTATTCAGTTGCTCAAAGTTCTATAATTTTTTCAAATGGTAAATAAAAAGCTCTTTAGAAGACTTTGCAAATCAAAGAAGAATATAGCTTTAAACTGTTTGCATGCTCTTGTACCTACTAAAATGACAAAGGTGAGCTCATCTTTTTTTTTTTCCTGTGATGTTGGCCTTGTGAAGCATGTTTCTACAACAGCTTTAAATATTAGGAATTTCAGAGTGAAGCTTTTGCATCTATACACATTTTATCACACTGATGATGGGGTGATGATGATGATGGTTATGTTTTAATGAGTATACATGGTTTAATTCTCAAGTCTCTGAACAGCTTTTATTCAGTTCTTAACTCAGTCAACGAATCTACTGATTTTATTAGATTTTTTTTTTTTTTGAGTGAGAACTAAATACAGGCTTCCAGACCACTTCTTGTGTGAGAAAATGAGAACTTCACAATGGCTGGATAGACTTTTTCCCATTGAGTGATGTACTGCTATCCAGCTCTGAGACATGGATTCAGATATGCCTCATGTCATAAAAAACTCTTCAGCATTCCCAAAAAGTTCTTGATAATTTGGCCCTTCATAGCATGAGCTTTATGATTTAGAGGGGTACTGCTCTGAGCAGCCTTGGAGTAAGTTTTCCATCCAGCTTGCAGTGGATGCAGATGTAAATCAGTTTACTTGCTTAAGCTTGTACCACTTATTTCTTTTTTACATTTTTTTTCTGCCATCCCTCAATTTTTAAGTACTTAATTTTGGTTCTTCGTATATTGAAAAAAAAATCACATTTGTAGAGAACACAAGTGAAAAATAGAGCATCCATTCTGCTCACTATGTAGATATGAATGATATATCTATGTAGAAGCAAGCAGAACTGGCCCCTAGCTCAATCGGGCTGCCTTATAGTTAGGGTTAAATTCTATTCAGGGTTGTACTGAGGTGTGTTTCAAATAATTCAATGTTCTACCAGTATAACTTGAGAGCAGATTTTCAGCTCATGAGTTTGATACTGTGTTTATAAAGCTATGTAATAAGAATACATACCTTTCCTGAAAGAGTTTTTCCAGTCTGTAATTTTTTTTTGTATGGTTGCTAGCTCACCCTTTACTGTTGAGCTGATCTTTGCTCAGTGGTTTTGTATGAAGAAGATGTTGGGCGTCTTCTGCTTCACTGTTGCACCAGAGATGCATTTGTTTATAGGTTCTGTAACCTCCATAACTTTCACTGTTGCCCTGTGTTAATGAGCATAGGGTCACAATACTTAGTTTCTTCATCAGGCTTTATTGGCTATGTGTGTCACGTGTATTTTGAGGAATGCTGGTTGTTAATGAATCCTGCTTTGTTTTAAAATGGTTTCATATATACTGGGATTTGATTTTTTTTTCTTGTTTTCATACTCTGCTGTTTTCTCTTACTCTCCTTGTCAAGTTCTTGCCATGCATGAAAATGTTCTTAAGTGTCCTACACCAGGCTGCACAGGCCGGGGCCACGTAAATAGCAACAGGAATTCCCACCGAAGGTAAGGATGCCGTCGCTGGACACCAATCTAGAGGGAACAGTGCCTCCCAACTGCAGCCCTTCTAGCAGTCCATTGGTGGGGGGGAGTGAGTGTGTGTCGTTGTTCTGTTCTGAGGATTGACAGATGGTGCTTCGTGTGCTTTATCCATTTTAAGGAGTAACATTTATTCATGTATTTTCTGAGGAGAACGAGTGTGCGTTTGCTGTAGTATGGATGAATCGATCCACAGAAGACATTTTAAGCATCCTTAGCTTTTTGAGTGGACTTTTTTTATTTTTGTTTTGATATTTGCTGAACAGCAGTTGTACAAAACAAGTGGTATGACTCCTCATAGGTGTGTTGCAGGGAGAAAGATATTTTTCAACATCATCAGGACTAGGACAGAGTTCTTGTTCTCACACTTTACTCTCCTCAGAGATTTTTCTCTAGTGCATGGAAAAAACCTACTCTAATCCTAAATTATTGGGGTTTTTAGTACCTGAGAAGCAGCATTTTAAATACACAGCGTTAGCTTTCTTACTGACTACAGTCTTAATCCCCAAGTACTTATTCAGCTAAAACTGAATGAGAATCTTGGTTGTTTAAAAAACATTAAGAACATGTCTCATTACACTTAAAAATGAAAAGGCAGAAATAATAGAAGTAAGTATTCTAGTAAAAAAAAAAAAGATCAAGGAAAAAAGCAACTTTTTCATAGTTTCCTAAGATTAGTAATAGATTCTTAAAGAAGGGATGCTATTGCAAATTAAATTCCGTCAAACGAATTTTGAAAATGTTACTTTAGTGTTCTGCATGTCATAGTTTTCCCACAGACCAATAGTAAAATCTTGCCTATTCCTTTACAATTTTAAAAATCCAGAAAATTTGAGCAGATAAGAGGGTAAAAGGAACTGTGCAATGTTCCTGTTATTGGATTCCTTTTTACTGTTAATTGTAGGCTTAAGGGAGTACAGGCACTGGACATTCAGTCTTACCAAGCCCCTCATATCAGCTGCATTTTCCCCAGAAGACTCTTGTGGGTACCAGCCTGCCTCCAATAAGCTCTGGTACTCCTTCTCTGCAGTGATGCTGCCAGTAGATGCAGCAGAAACCTCTGAGAAGGCTCTATGGGAATTACTGCTGCTGGAAGCAGCATTCACTTCTGGCTGAATATCCACTAGAATATTTGAGGTGTCTGAGGAAAAGCCTGTCAGTGGAGCGCAGCTGCCCCCTGGCACGGCTCCAGAGCTGCACAGAGCTCCCTCACCCTCTGCAGAACTAGGGCAGTGAGGGCGGGCAGGGGGGAGAGCTCTGCAGTCTGTGCTCACCTCTTTCTGCAGCTTTTGGGGCATTTTGCTCTACTTCACTTTTTTCTTTTTTTTTTTTTCCATTTATTTCCTGTAAAGAAGGGAACATCTGGGAATGCACTGATTTGCCTTTTATTTTAATTTCTGTTCCTGTGGAGAGCACAGAGAGCTGCGGTCACATAAGCATGCAATAGACTATGACAAGGAAAGGAACCCCTCCATTGTCAGGTCACAGGGTTTTACAGCTTCACTAAGAGCACCATCTGCTGGCATCAATATATTTATTTTTCTCAGTTCTAAATCTTCCATAAGAATCAGGCTTATTATTGCCACTTCAATAATAGTTCAGCATTAGCAAATTTAATTGAATTTCCAGTGCAGAAATGCTTTTCAGTTTTCATCATTTACTATTAGAAAACATACTTTAGTGGCTGAAATTCATGAACAAATACTAGCAGTTGACATGTAGATTACCAGCCCAAGGCAAAATTTTGCACTCATTTATTTGCCTAGCAAAAAGATTGGAGTTAATGGAGCTGGATGAGGTGTGAAGCAGCACAAGATTTGGCCTATTATGGTGTTGTCATTTAATTGTCTTCAGGAGCCATTTCATTGGCAACATTTGTAGGTTCATAAAGGTCACAAGTCTGCTAGCAGAGCTGCACAGTAGATTCCAGTTTATATTCTCCTCTCCTACTGGTATATTCCCTGGCTGACATCCATGAATTATCTCCCCATGTATTGTGGGAGAAGAAGAGCAGATGTAGGATTTACCATGCAACTTTGAAAGCAGAAGAAAAGAAGTCTATTCTAAAGAAAATAGACATGATCAAAACATTTTTGGAAATCCTTTTCCTTCAGATTCTTCCTGATGCTGGCTAAGGAGGAGAAGGAGTAATTGGATCAGTGCTATAATGTGAAACTATGCAGGACAAGACAATTAAATTTCCTTTCTGTAATTGCAGCCTCTCTGGATGTCCTATTGCTGCAGCAGAGAAACTGGCTAAAGCTCAAGAGAAGCATCAGAACTGTGATGTGTCAAAATCAAACCAGGCATCAGATCGGGTTTTAAGGTATTAGAAATCACTATAATACTTATTCTTATGCAGAATTCATCACACATTCACCTAATCTGAGAATTTATATTTATATACATTGTATATACATATATATCTCCTTTAAAGAAGAGTTAGAATTAGGGCTTCTGGATCCAATTCTCACAGTGTATTTTTCCCACTCAGTTTTCATGGGGGAGGGTTGGTAATTATTTTGGCAAATACATGTAAAGCTGAAAAGCTCATTTTTGTCTTAGGCATTGTTTGGTGTAAAGATGACTGCTGGAGTGCAAAGTCTAAGAACAGTGTGAAAAAAGTTGGTATCTTTTGGGAATAAACTAATATTTACCGGTAAGTCTTGGTTTTTTCAGCAGGCTTTTACTAGTAAATATCAGTTTAAATTAAACCAGAAGCCCTATCTGCATTACCAAACTGGTAGACTTTTGGCAGGACACTTGGAAAAGTATCAGGTATAGTTTAGATTCCAAAATAACATCAGGCCTAGCTCTTTGTCTCTGTTCCCCCCATTCTCTGACAGGAAGGACAGAGAGAAGAAAAAGAGAAGAAATCCCTTCCAAATTTTCATATGGAAGGGACCTTTAACCAGTTTTATATGATTATACTCCTTTTCTTCATCCATGTAGGATTCTGCATTTATCTGAAGTTGCATCCAGCTTTGTGCTTATGTCTCCTCTTTTGAGATATGTGGGTGGAAAAAATATTATTTCCAAGGAGCTGAAGTATGAAGGATGCATGTAAAGGAATCAAACTTCTGCATGATTGACCCAGCCTTATGCTGATGATGCCCCAAAAGCTGCAGAATTTCTCCATGGATACTGCAATATCTGTGGGCTGGAATAGGTACATCCCTCCCAGCTGCCTCAAAGAGTGTGGAGGAAGTGCTGCAGCTTTAGTTCCCAGAATTTCCTACTTATCCCATAGTTCTCAGTCTTTAGCTGTCTTCTAGATTGATGAATTGATTGGGCTACTTAAAGTTTTCTACTGTACTATCAGCACCATTCTTCAAATATTCTCTTAAAAGTTCATCTAATCTTCATGGTCTTATCAAAAACCAGCATTTCTGTGGAGCTGGGAACCTAGAATTAGGGTTCTATGTCTACAGAAGATTTTTCATCATTTCTGTTGACTGTGGTCTCCTTCTACAGATTTGTTTTTGATGGGCTTTATCTTAACTGCCCCTAATTCGGTTTGCACAGCTTGGCATACAACATCCCACAGAGGTTTCTTAGAGAAGAGCTCTTCAAATCCCATTAGTAAAAAAACCTCCATTCTTTGAGGGAATAAAACTGTTTCTCACTTGATGGAAAAAGATCAAAGATGCAGTGGCTTTTACCACTGCTCATTACAGAGAATCCACTGAAGTCAGTTGCCATAGAAGGAAACTGCTCAAAAGCAGCATCCAGTTTGCTTGCAAACTCCCTTGGATTGTTCTGCAATCTTAACTTCACTTGTGAGCTGCCTTGTGTTTCAGGTTTTATAGGCAACTCAGATAATTCTTTCATCTTTTCTCTTGCTTCCCTTTTACCTTTAAGTCATTGAAGTATTTATGATGAACTTGGCAGCTATTTATAATATTTGTGTGCAGGCAATTGATGGGCAGACGGAGATGTTTTAAGAGTAAAGCTTGAATATTTGTCTTCATCCCAGTTTCCATTCCACCTGCATTTGAAAGTTCTTACTTAAAAAGAAATCAAATTCATAGGACTTCTATTACACTGAAATTTTGGATTTGCACCAAATGTTCAGGATCTGAACTGCAGGTTTTTGGTTAAATATAGATTATCTTGAAACAGGATCAAACTATTATTCATATCAGCTCATTGTATAAATAAGCCCACTGTATTTTGTGAGGAAGAAGTGTCTGAAGGAATAAGCATACATAAATCAAAGGGAATAGTATGACTAATATGATTTTTTGGGTGATCTTTACATAAATATCCTGAATAAATTTTATGATAATAAATTCATTCAGAAAAACATGATATAATGTTTAAAACCTGTTTCTTACTATTGAGCACATTTTACTTTGTTAGTCAACATGATGATGCTTCTGATCTCAACTGAATTTATGTTCCTATGATAGTTCCTTCTATTTCCTCTGGTTATAAATGCAAAAAAAAAAAAAAAAGAAGAAGAAGAAAAAAAAAGAAGAAAAACAAGAAAAAATATATACTTCTTGATTCCACCAGAAGCAGCTCAGGTGTGCTGTTCATGATCCTCACCTCCTACTATGTGCAGCAGTAGACATGCAGCATTGTGCAGGCGTTGCTTCCTACGACGCAGTCATGTAACACTTTCTTATATAGGCAGGGTTTGCAGGATCTGGCCTTGGTTTGGCTGCTTTGAGCTGATGACTTTGAGCTGATGTCCACATGCAGAAGATGGTGTGATGGTGGCCTCACTGCAGCATTCTTTCACTGAGATTTCACAAGTTTCTCAAATGACTGAATTACATCAATCAGGGCTTCTTCTGACTGTCCTTCCTCATCCTGAATGAAAGAGATATTTCACTGAATCAGTTTTCTTTTGTATTTATGCTCAGGACCTTCCTTGAGGTGTGCATCTGTGTGTCAGGAATTGCAGCTCCTGCCAGAGCCTTTGCCTTGCATTTAAGGATGAGCAGGACCTCCAAGGCAGCGGCTCGGAGTTGACAGGGCTTCTGAGACTCTTCTCAAGATGAACATGGATTTGTGTATTGAAGGATGAAACAGGAATAGTTGCTTTTGAAAGCACAGAGGAAAACAGCGTACAACTCTTTTGGAAGAAATATGGAGGAAACTCCATAAATTAGGTGGAGCTTCCCAATCTACTTTTTCTTTTTGATATCTAAAGAATTCTTCCAAACTTCTTCTGTCAGTCTGCTTGCCCTTCTTCAATTCACCTCCCAAAAGAAAAAAAAATGTTTGCTTTGTGGTGCAATTACAAGGGGAAAGGGAAACCCTGAAGTATTTTAAAACAGAACTTTAAAATACTTTTAGCTACAGGATACATTTAGTGGCATTAGAATTAATTTTGTCTAGGCTTTGTTCAAGGAAATAAATACTGTTTGTCTGCTGAAAATAACCAAACTAAGGAAATGCAATAATATATTGCTGTCTCTTGAGTACAAGAAATAACTAAGATTTTCTAATCTGAACTATAAATTATGCACAAACATAGTAAACTGAACTGCATCTAACAAACTGTACATATCTTTAATTTCTAGGCCCATGTGCTTTGTTAAGCAATTGGAGATCCCTCAGTATGGCTACAGAAACAATGTCCCCACCACCACACCCCGCTCCAACTTGGCCAAGGAACTAGAGAAATACTCTAAGACTTCGTTTGAATATAACAGTTATGACAACCATGCCTATGGCAAGAGAGCCATAGCTCCCAAGGTGCAATCCAGGGATATATCCCCCAAAGGATATGATGGTAGGAGGTGCACACTCTTATACATGAGAGACAAGTTTGCAGTTAATCATGTTGTTGTATATGTAAACATCATACAAATAAGACATGTTTTCATGTTCATACAGTATTATGAAGAATGCTGTCATATGTAAGTTATTTTAAGGCCTTTTAAAATAAATGTTTTTTATACGGTGCTTGCTTCAGGACTGTTGCACTGGCAAAAGACATCTCCAGCTATTTAGCTCCTGGGATGTATTGAGATGACAATAAAAGCTAAGTAATACAGATAATCCTTATGTTACTGTCTGGGAGACCTGGCCTTAAGGGTCACATTAGGATTCTCACCTCCGTGCAGCAGTTGAGGTAACCCAGAAAGATAACATACTTGCTTTGTGGGGATGTGGAAGTAGAAAACCTAGGACTCATTGTGCTTCAGAAATCACTGCTATATACTTACAGTCATTTTTGCTGATTTTTGTCCCCACAAATACACTGGTTGAATTCTCTGGAAAAGCTGACATATTTAAAATGTTCAGGAGAAGTCTGATACTAGCTTCAGTTCAGGAGAAGACAATGGATGGAATCAGCCAGGCAAGAAGTTTTATATTAGAGGAGAAGAATGAGCTACAGGATAAAGAAGGATTGTAGCTTTTGAACACATCAGGAATTTTTCAGAACAATACATTTATATATATATATATATATATATTCTATGTATATATACATATATATATGCATGCATATATATATATAAAATTAACCGTACTTTTTTTTTTAAGTGCTAGCAGTTTATCTTTTTTGTTATATGTGATATTACTCACTGACTACTGTAAGAAATATCAGGCAGGTGTCAGATTTTTTGTTTAAAAAACAGAAAGAAACTTACTATACAGAGCAATTTATGCTATTGCCTGAACACAGACTGACATTTTAAAGTAGTTAAGTGAACAAAATTACTATGGCTATTGCCTTCATATGTCTGATATTTTGGATATTTTCCTTTCTCTTCGAATTAACAGACATATACTTGCACTATAGCACAAAGGAAGAGGGTTGTGAAAGGAAACCTATGTTTAGTAAAAGACCTTTTTTTTTCCTCATACCTTCGTCTTGTCTTTATCAGAATAAGGGCTTGAACAGCATAAGAAGTAAAGCACTAACTGTAACTGTGGTTAGGAAGAATATAAGTATACATTAGTATAAGGTAAATTAGGTATTAAATATTGCATATGTATTCTGTCTACTCTTGCAGAAAGGAAAGCATCACAATACTGCTGGGGTTCCTGTGAAAAATCTTATCTTCAGATCAAATTACCGATGCATAAGAAACAGATACATATTTTTCTCATTTAAGGCCCCTTTTTCAATAAATAATGACAGACTTCACTTTTTCTCCCAAATCACCAGAATTTGAAGATACATGTAGCATTAAGCACAAGTTTACAGTGGCCTTAAGTAATAAAAGGCTATGTTGAGACAGGTCACTGTCTTTATGCACACCCTTCGTCCTTTGATGTAAGTAGGAATTTTTCCTGGCTGTAGGACTGGGAGTAGGTCTCTCCACGGCTCAGTAATGCGAGGCAGAGGGGACTGAGGGACACTGCACACCTGTGACTCATGCTGGTGTAGCAAGCCTGGGGGGCTCGCGCGCGCTGGGAGCGGCGGAAGTTGGCTGCCAGCAAAGGCTGCTGTACGCCTTCGTTCCACACTCCTGGCTGTGCTGGACCCTGTGCACTCTACACCTGGTTCCAACACCAACAGGTGTGCTGTTTGGCCAGATGGACCTGCCAACATGGTCCCAGAGGTGGGGCCTGATTTGGGTTTGTCTTTTCCCTGTTAGTGATTTTCATGAAACTTCTAATATTCACATCTCTGAAATTTCAGAAATACTCCAATATATTTGGCTTAAATTGGCTCAGGGAAATCAGTTGAATTCTTAGAATGATGAACTGAAATCTTGGGCACACTGAAATTGTTGAAACATTTTGGCAATGACTTTCAATGGAACAAGGATTTTGCTGACAGTTGTTGTAAATAACTGAATATGAAAGAGATTTCAGGAAGAGACTCTTCACTTAAAAGAGCCTCTTCAAAAAACACCACAGTATTTTTAGATGGTTTTATATTTGTATATAAAAAAGTTAATGATTGCTACTAAAGATTTATGGAGGTCCAGAGAGCACACCTATTATGCATGTCAGTAAAGCATGTTTATATAAAAGCAGATTCAGTTCTAAAAAGTCAAAAAAAATCCCAAAAGTATATCTAAGGTTCTGGGTTGAATGTGCAGGTAAACAGTGCTTTAGTTCTGACTGTATAAGAGAAGTAGTCTAAAGGATATGAAAAATCAGTAGCTTTACATCTCAATTCTTTTTTAATTGTCAGCTACTGTGGTATTTTCATCATCAGAGAAAGGGATTATATCAGTAATTGTAGAGTTGGGAGTGACAGGAACATAAATAGCACCTTTGAATTGTTTCCTTGATATTTTTTTACAATATGGTTTACTAAAAACAAACAGAAAATGTATACTTTGTATTGTTGGGTAGTGTGATCTAGCAATTCTTGAGAATATTTTTTTTATTTTTGGGCTTGTTTTTTCCTTTGTAACCAGTTGCATTGTCTATTGGGTGCTGGGCTTATGGTACACAGCAGTAAAGATAGGAAAAGCTGGACACAGCAGGCAGTGGTGATGGCAACACTTTCACTTGCATAGGTGATGGCAGAAATTGTTGTCATCCCACCAACAGGTCTGGGTCATGCTATCAAAACACTGGAAAAATGTTATGAGTGGGATTCATCTGACCATATTCAGAGTTTTGTAATGTTAGCACCAGCAGCTGAGTTTTGGCACCCATTTCAGATTCAAGAAGGGTAGACGCTTCTCTGATTTAGCGCATCTTTTCCTGAAGTGCTTGTCTAAAACTGGTCAGGGGAATCATGCCTGGAAAGTTCCTGTTTTCTTCCACTGCATGTATAGGAAGCCTATAATGACTAGGTCAGGTACCTGAAATTAGGTGAGCTGAATCTTTTATTGTACAAGTCAGAAAAAGTTTTGAAACCGTAATTAATTTACTAAAACATTCAGTATTTAGACCATATTGGGTATGAAGGTGCCTGGGCAGAACTGAATTTCAGTCCAAATACCTTCCTTTTGTCTTTTTCGTGTTTGGGATATCTCCCACTACCCCATTGTTAATTAGTAAGAGAAGCCTTTAGACTTTGAGAGGTTCTTTGTAATCAGCCCCCAGGCTTAATCTGATGGAAGCCCAGTAAGGGTATGCAGCAGGTTACACCTCTGTCTGTTTTTAATGGGGGAGGTGTTCTTCACATTTGGTTTCACTCTGGATTACAAAACATAGATGGACCGCAGAGCTTCGTAAACCTGGTGCCACGGGGTTGGGCATTGTATCAAGCAGAACTACCTGGTATTGAAACAATGCAGCTTTCCCTTCATTAGTGAACAGATTGATTTTATTCATTATAAATCGATGATCTTTGTCTCTCTGAAAAGCTAATGTGAAATGAACAGTCTGGGTTATGTGACTCATCTCCAAATGTACAGCTGCAGTAAAGTTAAATAACCATGGCCATTTCTCTCCAAGTAAGTTTTGCTTAAATTATTGGTAACCTGAAAGCTAATAATTGTGTAGCATACTTGTAGCACTTTACATCTTCAAAGTGTTTTGCAAGTGAATCACAACACAACTAAATTTTAGAAGCAACTTTTTGTTTATAGAGAAAATGAATTCAAGGGATAATGTAGTTTGACCAAGGCCACAGAGGAGTCCATATCAGAGCCTGCATGAGTTTCTGATGGTTAGTCCTATGTATAAAAGCTGCCTCTTTCCCTCCCTCTCTTTAGCATACATTCTCATATATATATATGTATATATATATATAATTTCACATGTAATATGTCTCTTATGTCTGTCTAAATGTGACCTGCTATAACAAGACTAACATTTTTTGAAAATGACAAAAGTCTTATTTGTTCCTATGATTTTTGAAAGATAGTTCTAATTTGGCAAGTTCAGTGGTACAGAGTGCATGCTGTGTTAACATAACACAGTAAAAACTGAATTATTCAATTATTTGCTTCCTTAAGGATAGGAAAATTCTTGCGTGTCTTGGATACTGTAACAAAGTAACAATGGATAAATGCTGAATTTTTAATGACCACCACTGACTACTAAATTAATAATGAAACTCTTGAGGAACAGTTCACAAAATTATTATTAGTGGATAGCCTGCTAGTGTAGTGCTACTATGTGTTCAAAACAAAAAAAAAATGTGATGAATGTTTAGCATTCACTTCACTTAAAAAAAATCACACCTTGTGCATTATGTGGCTTTCCTGAGAAAACTCCATCTGTTATGATTTAAGTAAAACACTATTTCCTTTGCAGTAAAAATAATGCCATGATTTTTTTTCAGTTCTTTAGAGAAAGGAAGATGACATAAGCTCTAGCAGAGACATTTTGCTTTCAGATTCTTCTTTTGAACCCTGTCTGCCTACCAAAGCAGCCCATGGTTCACAAATGGGCTGTGCTCATGGGAGCAGATTATTATATGTATGTCTGTTCAGACAAATACAAGTGAAGAGCCTGGCATTTAAATGGAGCCCATCACGCAAGAGCTCTGTCTAGGGCCTGACCTTTTTTGTATAGCTCTCTAATCAGCATGCTAGTTGGTTATTGTTACACTGTGCTATAAGGTATGATCTCTGCAGTATACATTTCCATCTTAAGGGGAAGTAGTTGCTGTAATATGCATGGATGTATCCTCTGACCTTGACTTTTATTTTTTTTTCTGAAAATACATAAACTTCTACATTTTGGAGACAAGCTCACACTTTCTTGCATTTTTATAAATACTCTTAAAACAGCTCATCTGGGAAGAGGGTTGGGGAAATAAGCGGGCTAATAGGGCTGCTTGCCCTTACTGCTGTAATACCTTTGGCTGCAAGGAGCATTACTTAAAAGCAGCAGTGCTGCCTTGTGTTTAGATAGGCTGGACGTGAGCACTGTCAGTGCCTTGGCTCTTCTGTGACCACCTGTGGCTTGTGTCAGTCAGAGCACAGCTGGGCATCACTGCCCGCCCTGGGAGCAGGGAGGGGTGTCTCTGGTCCTTACCAGCTTTATGAAGAGTTGTAGGGGCTCAGGTTGTTTAAAGGGGGAGGGGAGGATTTTTCACTTGTCCCTGTGTTGCCATTTAAACAGCCATTGCTTCTGCCTTTGTGCAAGTCATGGTAAAACTAGCACATGACAACCATCTTTTTTCTCCTATCGTGCTCCTGTCTTTGGGATGGCCAGTGCCATATTTGCCTGTGGTGTAGGAGGAAATAAAGCTTTTAGGAAGCATGAGGTGTTTGTGGAATTATGGGTGGTACTGTGGCCCAGAGACCAAGCTCATCAGCCTTGAAGTGGGTTTGATCTCCTGTAACTCTGGGGAGTTCTAGGCCTTAAACTAGCAGTTCCTCATGTAAATAGGAACAGGTTCCATAGTGTTACATTTCTTGTCATTAATAAAAATGAATGAGCTGAGCAGATTGTACCTTCTGTCTGACTATATATGTGGGGTAAAAGCAGTGTTTCTGTGTTTTTATTGTTTTATAAATCCAGCCTGTTTGTCAGAACAATTCATGATCATGTCATGCAGATTTTTACAGGAGGTTATTTCATATGGTCTCACACATGTAGCATATAAAACTCACAAACAGAAATCAAGAAATACAGCCATCATTCTTATTGCGGGTTTTTTTTTTTGGCATTGGTTACTGTTCCTCATTATAAATTTCACCTCCAGCAGTTTGTTTTCCTCTTCACTTATGCAGAATGCTCCTTCTTTTTGAGTCATCCTTGTCATATTTCTTCCCACAGCTAAACGCTACTGTAAGAATTCAAGTCCAACCAGCAGCACAACAAGCAGTTATGCCCCTAGCAGCAGCAGCAATATGAGTTGTGGTGGAGGCAGCAGTGCCAGCAGTACCTGCAGCAAGAGCAGCTTTGACTATACTCATGACATGGAGGCAGCACACATGGCTGCTACTGCTATTCTGAATCTCTCCACCCGCTGCAGGGAGATGCCTCAGAACCTCTCCACTAAGCCTCAGGATCTCTGTGCAAGGGTAAAAATTAGTAAATCTGTTTGTTGATGAAGATTTCTCTTAACTGTACTTGCTCTGTGGCCCTGATTGAGAGAAAAGCTTTAGTACATCTTGCCTTTTTTTTCCCCTCAAAATTAACATAATCTGGTGGGTCTGCTTAAAGCAGGGAGGAAAAATAGCAAGAGAAAGATACAAATTGCTCTCAAGTATTGCAGGAAATCATGATGCTTTATAAACTAACGATACCAATACCATGTACTCCTTTTTTAAATTTGTCTCTTACTATAATTATAAAAGATGTTTGGATTACTCAAGTGGTACTAATTTCACTACTGTTTGGACATTGTATTTTTTTTGCAAAATGCAGTCTGGTTCATACACTTTGCAAAAGAATTACGATTTAACTCTGCATTTTCATTTAAAAGTCACAAATGGGACCTAAGCTTGTAGGATTCAGTGCAGAGAAATCTGTGGTGCTGTATGTTATAATTTTTTGCCTGTCTGTGATACCAGAGTTCTTAAGTCAATGCATAATATATTTGAAATGAACAAATCCTCCAGTAGAGGTGACTTAAAATGTGCATAACAGTCTTGCAGAGTGACTGCTGTACTGTATGTTCATACAGCCTCAGTATATTATAAAAGGGCCATCACAGATACAAATAAAAGCTTTTGTCATTAATCTTTCTGTATTAAGAAAAAACAGTGCACTATAAACATTTGTTAAAGATTTAGGAGTTTTTATTTTTAACTTTAAAATTTTGGCTCTGATAGCTGTTCAAAAATGAGTATTTAACATGCACAAGCAAACAGTACAGTGTTGCCTACAGGAGACCACTAGATGGCTGAGCCGACAGATGCAGTGCAGAGGAAACATTTTTATTCTGCTTGTAGAGAGATTTTGAGCTGGCAGACATGTTCTGTTCTTCTCCTATAGACAAAGGTTTGCTTTTCCTTACTGTGCAAACTGCCTCATGTTATGATCATTCACAACAAACTAAACCTGTAGCAGTAAATATCAGTAATATTCATGCTGCAAGCCAGAATGGACTTTGTTTTCAAATGCTGCTTTTTATGTTAATTGATTTAATACTGTTCAAGAGGGAAATAATTTTCTCTCATTTAAAAAAATGCAGTTCTTCTCTATTCAGTATGATGGGAGAAGGTAGAATACAATGCTGAAAATCTTCTGCATCTAAGACAGAAAGGGCCTCTTTCCTAATGTGTCACTATATTGCAGCTGAAGGAATGAGTCTGAGGAGATAAACAAATACTTTCTAAATTAAATTAGCCAGATAGCAGCAATTAGATAAAAGCTCTAACAAAAGGCAGTAATTCAGAAAGAGAGATTTGCATTGGCAGTGGTTTCCTGCAGCTCTGTTGTTACTCAAGAGGAAAGTCACTAGACATGCAAGGAGTCAGTTGGATTCACATTCATTTTGAAACCAAATTTCTCATGGAACACTTCATTTTTAGAAAGATGAGGGATTCGCTATGGGAATTTTTATGCCCATATGTTATGTGTCCTAATTTTTTAAATTTTGTGTTCATTTTAAGATATCTTATTTCTCCCTATCTAATAGTCAACACTTCTTTGTTTTTGCAAAAGAGCCCATACTCATCCCATTTTTCACAGTACCAGTTGTCACAGAAATTGGAACAAATTATTATCAGAATATATACATGAATTGTTAATATGTGTTCATCTGCAGGGAAGGAGCTGTGAAACTTAAGAGCATTTCCTCATTGACAAATGGTTTCCAAAAGGACTTCTTTTGGTACCCTACTTCCCTGTTTTATTTTCTGACATTATCTATTCAAGCACTGACTGCTAATGTAAAAGAAAAAAAGAAACAAAGATTTTTTGATGTTAGCTATTTTTTGTTTCTCTAATCACCCAGATGCATGCCAGGACTGAAGACAAGAATTATGCAGATGTTACCTCACAGGTTACTTCACCTGTCACAGAATAAATCAAGAACATAAAGACAATGGCAAGAAAAAACCTTTAGAGCTTTCTCCTTTATATATCAGATTTTGCACCAATGTGCTGTGTGGCAAGAGGGGTGCTGAAGACTCTCCCCTTTCCCCCCCAAACATCAAATTAGCCATTCAGGAAGAAATGCACTTTAACAGCATTAATGTTGTGTAACAGCATCATGCTATGTGTAGGAGGGGGCTCAATGCTTACAATCTATACAGGAATGGAAAAGCATTTTATCATTCTGCTAGGCAATCAGATTGAAGAAGAGGTAGCAGTTTGCAAGTATGAAGCTGAATTAACAATATTTTTCTTTTTTTGACAGAATCCTGATATGGAAGTCGATGAAAATGGGACGTTGGATCTGAGCATGAACAAGCAGAGGCAGCGAGATGGCTGCTGCACCATTCTGACCCCACTGGAGCCAATGTCCCCACAACGACAAGCCGTGATGAACAACCGCTGTTACCAACTGAATGAGGGTGACTGCTGGGACTTGCCAGTGGACTACACTAAAATGAAGCCAAGTAGGATAGATGAAGATGATTCCAAAGAAATTAATGTATGTCTTTTTCATCTGTATAGTTCTTGTTGCAGTCTAATTTTGGTAATTCAATAATTTTTTGGAATTTGGAGGGAAATAGGAAGCAAAATTAGTATGTGACAAAACTGGTGGTTTTCTACATAAAGGCTTTTTTGCTGGTAAATCTTTAGGACTATATCATACTGGCACACTTCTGATCTGTGACTAAGTTCCATAAGACAACATTTGAACCATGAATGTGAATCATGTTTTCTAACAGCATCTCCTTGTTAACAAATATTTTCTGCAGTAAAGATGTTTTGCTATATCCAGATTATGTTACTCTGTATAAGCAAGTTGACATAACAGTGCAATACTGGGATTATCAGCTCTGAAGACAAGATATTCTCCTGAATTTGAAAACCGTAAATGATGTGCTATTTGAAAGCATGTATTACTTAGAAATCATTTTAAACAAAGGAGCAGAGTATAATATAAGCTTTCAACTATTTCAGCTAATCTTCTAGATTACTTATACGCTCTTGATAGCTCTGTGCAAGGGCCTGCATTAATGAAATACTTTTTCTCAAAAATACAAAGAAGGGATATAGGATATCAGTGCTAATTTTCTTCTTATAATACCAAGACAGCAGCAATACCCTTTAAACAGAAGAGGCAAATGAAGAAAATATGTCAGTGAATTTTTATTGCTTTTCAAAACAGAATAGAGAGGACACTCAAGAGGTCTGCTGACAAGGTTCAGTGTTGCTGCTTTTTTCTGTCAGGTTTTAACCCTCATCCATTCTGCAGCTTAAAATCCTACACTCAATTCAATTTAGTTGTTTGAGGACTTCTAGTTTCTTTATAGCTAAAAGTTAAGCTAATCATTTGTGTTTAGCACATCTCTTGCCAATTTTAATTAAACCATAAAACAATTCTCAGTATCTTTGAAATATACAATGAAGTGGCATTTTCACTAGGTAGCCTGAATACATTCTAGCTTTGGTTGTACAGTTTTGCTATTAGTTTCACTGAAGTTGGCAGGAAATCTGTCACTATAAGGAAATGTGAGGTAAAGCAGCATGTTTTTTCAAAGAACTCCCTACTTCTGCTATGCTGTTTATAGCACCATCTGCAGGAATCACTGAATCCCTGCATTCAGCCACTGCATTCCTGAAATAGATAGGTTTGAATTTGTGAACAGCACTAAAAAACCACAGAAAAAGCCAGATTTTTTCTTTTTATTTTTCTAATTGAATAAATTATATATTTCACATATTATAAAGCCTTCATCAAAATATTACTCAAAAGATTAGTACATGAAAGAATATAAAATAATTTCATTCATTTTCTCTGTCAGAATAGGATAAGAAGGAGATACCATCTGATGACTCTGCTTTGCATTATTTTGTGTAAGTTGTGACCTTCTCTAGCTGAAATTAATATGTATATATTTGCCTGTAGCCGGAAGATTTGGATCCTTTCCAAGAGGCACTTGAAGAAAGAAGGTACCCTGGTGAAGTTACAATCCCAAGTCCTAAACCCAAATACCCTCAATGCAAAGAGAGCAAAAAGGATTTAATAACGTAAGCATAATGTGAGGTGAAATTATTTATCTCCTTTTAACTTTTTCTCTCTTTGTCTTTTTTTAAACCAACGAATACATATACGCCTTGCAGTATGAGCATGCAACATTTGCAGCATATAAATGTTTCAAACTGCCAGTTAAGTAAAGTGATAAGCTAACGTGTATTTGCTTGTTCTTAATGATGCTATATTGTATGGAGACGCCATTTTCATTTAAACCTGTTCATTTTGCAGCTTTTCGATTAGGATGCTTAAAACCCCTTGCAGTCATTGCAGCTAAACTGGAAACAATGAAACTTTTAAAAGTTTTTTTTTAAACATACTTACTATTTTGGCTGTTTTTGTTTTTGTTTGGTGGCAGATGTCCAACACCAGGGTGTGATGGGAGTGGTCATGTGACTGGTAATTACGCCTCACATAGAAGGTGTGACTTCATTTTTTTCATGGTGGATTCTGTCTTTTCAATTTATTGTTTTCAGCTTACCTCAACAATGCTGTCAAAGTAAAACGTTGAACTATGTGTTAACCCTTTGAGTAATATATGTTGATCTTAAAAGCATGCTAATTTGTGTGTTGTATAAACGTCTTTTATTTTTAAATAGATTACTAAAATTTCCAAACTATTCCTTAAGCATTTAAGTAGTTAACCCAGGAATCTCCAATATTTTTGTTATATTTTTCTAGTTCATAGAGAAACAAACAAACAAACAAGAACATTTACAGTATGTAATTTCGGAAGTAATATTGATAACTAAATATATTCAGAGGGTTAACTATATTACGGAATTCAATATTACAGCACTTGCCCCATCGCTTTTCTGCATTACAAACTTTTACTTTTTAATTTTTATGTTGTGTTTGTTTGGGAGTGTTCAGTTAATGAGAAGATTAACATACTTGTATGTCCTGCCATGTCTTACAGTTTATCTGGCTGTCCCTTGGCTGACAAAAGCATTCGGAGTATGCTGGCCACAAGCTCACAAGAACTCAAGTAAGATATAAAGAACAAATATTTTCTTTATAAATATTTATTTGACTGCAAATTGTGTAAATTTGTATCAGAAGTTAGAAATGCTGTCTGGAGAGCTGCTGCAGAAGGGGCTTATCCTGCTTGGAACTTGTATTGAAGTCTCTAGAAATTCCATACAGGGGGGCTCTGTACATAAGTCTGTTGGCCTAGTATGTCCTTTTGTGTGTCCATTAGGTGACAGGGATGGACAAAAGACAGAACTTCTGGAATTTCATCCTCATGTTTGAATTCCTTTTCAATTTTTTTCTGAACTTTGCTAGTTAGAACAGAAAATTCCCATACAATTAGACTGATGAAACACTTCTGATTATACAAGCAGTGAAGCATTGCAGTTTCTCAAACACAGTTGGAGGGAGAACAATTTGGTTTTCCCAAACGCTTGCATAATTTTCCCCAGGTTCGTATCATTCCTACCAGCCTAATGCATTTTCTTATGTGACTATGTTTTTTTAATGTTTACTTAGTTATCCCCTGCTAAAAATGGGTTCTTTACCATTCCTTTCAGTTCTTTGGAGTAACAATTTTGAACAATGAAAGTTAGAGAATCGTGAGATTTAGCTTTTCTCTGTCTTCCTGCACATATGCTCTACTGCAACTCTCTGTGTGGAAGAACTATAGCATTTATTAGTGCTATGACAGGGCGGTGCTCCTGAGCTGGTAATTTGGTTAAGATGGAAAAATTTTCACAAGAAATGAGGAAAATTCAGTAGGGAAAGTATGAATGGATACCATATGCTGCCCTACTGCTTAGCAGTATTCTGTTTTTACAATACATTTCTTGAATTCAGTACATATGCTGATTAAAAAACAACCCAAACAACTCTTGATGTAAACCGTGGGAAAAATAAGAAAGCAAGCATGAGAAAACTGCTGGAGTAAAATTGCTCTCTAGTTTTACTTAATTCAGTTGCTAGAGGTAAACAATACATGCAAAATTTACAGCTAATTTCCCACAAAGTAAAAAATAATGTTTTGAAACTATTAGTTTAGGTCATGCTGATATATGCTGCCAGAAGAATATGTGATATGCAAAAGGGGATGTAAATGAGATCAGGGAAAACATTTAAGTATAAGCAGAGAAAGACATGAGCACCTCAGAGAAACTCAGATTTGGACCTGGATTTTGGGTTGGGATGGGTCAATGGTAGAAGTTTGAGGAAAAGTGAATGCATAAGCAAAACACACTCAAGACTCTTGAGGCAGCATGAATATTTTAAGCAAATCCTTCATAAGGTTTCTACTTATCTTAGGAAGCTGTTTCTGAATTACTTCATCTCCTCTGCTTTTCTCAAACATCTGCAGTCAAGGCTGCCTGGTAAAAATCAGGAAGAAAAAAAATCCCAAAACACCTAAACTTGAGATCCCACTTCTATATCATGCCACTCTCTCTACTTATTTCAAGTTTTTCCTAAGCAAAAAGCAAGATAAGGTTAAAGTAATATTTTTAGGTGTAAAATCTATTACTTATTATTCATTAGCATAAATTATTAATTTAGCAGTTATCATTATACCAGTTGAACACATAAAACTCTGTTAAGTTTCAAAATTACAGAATTTTAAGCAGGCTTACTTAACTCAGTTCTCCTTTGTATTTGCACTATATGACAATTCCTTGTTTTCTGATCATGTATTTTTCCACAGGATAACAAAGTAAATCATTGCACAGGGCAGATAGTAATCATTGCATAAGCAACTAATTAATTTCTTCTCTTTTCCTTTATTATCCCATGTGAGGCCCTGTCTGTCATTCACTCCAGTTTTCTCAAAATGCCTTCTGAAGATATACCTATTAATTCACTCACACATTTGTCACTACCATCACATCTGAGTGTTTCTAAACAAATTTAGTTACTTAGTTATAAAAGAATTTTTTTTTCATCTGCAGTTATACTCTGAAGTAAATAGGGTTGGTATTATCCTAATTTTAAACCAGAAATTTAGGTATATCATTTTAATTGCTCACTTGGATACTTTTAGGACTCAATTTGTCAGTTCTTCACGTTGTAGAGAACTGTATATGTTCAAACCCTTGAATTTGCTTGGAGTTAAGGGAATTTAGCAGATCTGTGTAATGCAATTGACCATTTGTGAAAAGGGGTGAACTCTGCAGATGAAGCAGGAGAGTCCAGTTCCAGAGCAGCCAGACTGTCCTTTCTCCTATCCCAAAACTCTGATTACTCCCAGCTTCCACTTGGTCCATTTACTCTGTCCTGTTTTCCTTCATCATTTTTTTCTACATTTTTCTCTGTCTCAAGTTCCCTTGTCTGATCAGCCCATTTCCTGCCTTCTCCTGCCATTTATATTTTTATTGTCCTCTCTCTGCATCCTGTGAGGCTGGTACAGAGACAGAAATAAAGCATCTTAGCATTTCCCACATATATTTGAAAGCAGGGAAGTAGGAGTCCTATGGATGGCAGCATCCTTTACACAGCTCTCATTTATGCTCTTGTTCTCTGCTTAAGATGGAAGAAGATGTGATCATGTAAATGTAACGTGCATGCACAAAGCAGCTAAACCAAAGCTACATAAGAGGATTTGATTTTGAAATTTTTGCACTGTGAAGAACTTCATTTACATTGTGTGTGAGGTCTGGGAGTATAATTTCCTTGTTTCTAAAATGAGGAAGCAGAAGCTGAAAAGAAGCAGAAATTCCCTAGTGTGGGATACCACTGGCCATCTGTCAGGCCACCAGCCACCGTGGGACATTTTGGTGTCTGCTCCATTGCCTGGGCTGCTGTCTTAGCGGCAGCAGTAGAAGCTTTAGTGATCTGCATGGACTGGCACCAGGAGGAAATGGGGAGCATTGCTGGGATGTTTCACACATATTTGCTGACAGCAGAATAGTGAGAATCAGGAACCTTGGCTCCTGGCCCAGGCTGTAGAGGGAAATGTATGCACGTTTTTTACCTATTAACCAAGCTGAGATCCCTTCTGTCCTTTCCCTACCAATCTATACTGTTCTCATCTCTTCTTCATCTTTTATGCCTTGTTCAGGTTTTCAATGTAGTTTTTACCATTTTTTCCATAATATCATTTATATAATATTTACAGTCAAAATAATATAAGAATCCGACAAGGTTAGAGAAATATTTTGCTTAACAGTCATGCTTCTTGCATTGCCTTTTGGAAATTGTGGCTCCAAGATTCCATTGCTCACATTTCCTGGCTCTCAGAATAATAATGTTGCAACTTTCAATTAAATTGTTCCAGGGTCAGTCAGCATAATTATTCCTTACCACTCCTGCTCCTCATCTGTAAGGATTCTTACTCAGGTTTACCATGCAGATTGCACAATTTTTCATTTTTGCCCAAAGCTCAAATAGAAAAGTGAGAGCCTTTGTTCATAGTTTGTCAGCAGACCAAAGCAGTTACAGCCTGGTCAGTGATCTCCAAATAACAGAACAATATCTTCTGCTTTAGTTCTCAGTTACTTATGCTGGGAAGAAAAAAAAAAGAAAAAAAAAGAAAAAAAAAAAGAAAAAGGGTAGACAGCTTTAAAGCTGGAGAAATCAATATCTGGCAGGGAATCAAACTTTTCCAGTATTAAGATTTTTGTTATAGTACTTGTGAAAAGCAACTAATTTTTAAAGGACCTAGGAACACGATAATGGTGAGTAAAGTTCACTATGATGGGAAAGCAGTTAACAGCCCACACAGTGACAGCTACCAATATTAAAGTATTCATAAATTAAATTCAGTGTGATCTTACCAAGGGGCCTTTTCTTATCAGTTTTCTTTATTTATTCCTTATTATAGCAGGTTTTTCTAACAGTTACTATTACTTATAAACTGTAATACCATTGTGAAATTACAAATATTGTTAAAAAAAACATTTTGAAGCACTTTAAATCTTACTCAAAACAAGTAAAAGTAAAAAACCTAAACAGTCCAAAGCTAGAATTAATTTTTGTTTTAAAAGGACACATTTTGTTCATCAGTAAATCATTCCCAGTTAAAACACAGCTGACCAAATGTGAAAATTTCTACTCGGTGTCCTGTCAATGTGGGAACCTTAGAACCCAGGTACCAGAGACTCCCAGAAAGTGACAGCCTTATTTCTACTTAGTGCTACTTTGATGTAAAGATAATCACAGTTTTTGAAAGGTCATTGATATATACACATACACACACATATATGTATATATCCTATGTATATAGGTAACTAAGTGTTAGCTTGGTCAGCTGTGGAACTAAATATCCCATCCTCAACATCTACCCTTGTTGTCTTGGGTCAGTTTTCTGCCAGAAAATCCCATTATTGCTTATTCCAAAGAATCTGCACCTCAGAAGATTTGCAGTTCAACCAGGTGCCTTCAAGTTGGGATACTCCCTGATACTGTTGTAGTATGCCCAGTCTTTCAGTCCCAAGGCATCTGTGTGGATTTTCTTGTTTTCTGTGGGGGATGTCTTTTGTTGTTTCCTATGGAGGGAGGAAATAGGTATTTCCCATTTCCCTCACTACAGTGAAGCCTGAGAGCTTTTGTTTCCCACATCTCTTAACTCAAAGTGCTGAGCTCAGTCTATTTTTGCATGTTCTCTACCATAAAGTAAGAGCTGGAATTTCTGTTCCTCCATCTTTTTCCATGTCATTCCACTACAGTGATTCCATATTCTTGGTGATCTTCTACTCTTTCTCTTAACTTCCTTTCACTCATCTCGCTGTTCCCAGAGGTATCACCCCGGCAGTGTTCCCATAGAAAAGTGAGCTTCTCTGAAGCTCCTGAAGCTCTCCCTGTTAGCCATGATTCTTCTTGTAAAACAACTCCATGCAGTACAGTGTTTTCATGATAGACAGGATATCCTTACCTCATACTTCTAGAAAAACTCTTCTATATTAATATATTATCTACTATTTATTTCTACTGATGTGATTTTAGTGTGATTTGCTCAGCAAGAACTGAAAAAAGAGGCATCCTCCCAGAAATGGAAAAACTTCTGTTGTTTTTATTCTGATGAATTAAAAAAATAAAATATTACTGGAAAAGAGTAGTATTTTCCTCCTTGCTGTAGGCATCTGGTAAAAAATAGGCCTTTTCAAATATAAATTTAAAATGCAGAGACAAAAATTATTAGGATATATTAGTAAAACACCACAGGAACATTTCCCTCTTTGGATAGGTAACCACATTATTCTTGGACATTGACCAGTGCCTGTCAATTTTAAACCTTGATAGCTCTCCTAATATACAGTCACTGTATGTACTCAAACCAGTTATTCCTGCAGAATTCTGTTTACCTGCTGGAGTGAATTCTCCACCTACATCCTGTGTTTTCCACTTGAGGTGTTTCTGATGTTCAGTTCCTGGATGTGCATTTGTTGTTTCATCCACAAAGAAGTATTATCCCTTGCCTTGCCTTCCCTTTCCCACCTTCCTCTTCCCTCTTCCCATTGAGATTACAGCTGTCCTCCTGTAAGAATGCAGCAAGACTGAGACCTATTATATAGTTTTCACTCACTTTTATCTTAGAAAATTACTCTTTCCTGCAAGAGAAATAATCATTTCCATTCCTATTATCACCTTTTTACTCCTGTTGTTTATGTCTTTTTTTTTCTACATGGGAACTTAATAGAAGTTGTCATTACAGTTTTTCTTGAATACTAAGGTTGTTGAGCCTAGTAAGTAATCTTGTGTTAAGTTGAAATACTCCTTTGATGCTAAGTATGTATCCTTTGAATCTGCAGGCACTTTCTGATATTCCTTGATGCTTTAGCTAACTTTTGTATAGGAAATGTGATTGCAAGGACCAGATGTGATGTATTTGGAGAAATGCTAAAAAGGGCTTGAGTGAGCCATTTATAAATGATAGTGTTTTATTAATTTATCTGCAATGTTGTGGTAAGAGAAACTGAAAAAACTGTAGTTTTTTAATGTGTTCTTAAATTGCAACTTAGTGTGCTAGTCTAATTTAAATTATTAAAAACAAAACCAAGGAACATAGATCCCCAATTATTAGTTCACCTATAAGGAGTAATCTTTCCCATTTTGCTCAACAATCCTTGGGCCAAGTGAAATTAGGAATCTTATGTGGTTTCAGTGGGTTTTTTTTGCATTTTTGTTTCCTGTATTTATTGCAGATTTCCACTTGGATACCTTATCTTTGATGGCAGCATGCATGCCTGGCCAGAACAGAACACCTTGGGCTCTGTTCCTGCACTTCTCAATACTCAAATGGGCACTGTAGGTTATACCTAGCATTTCCAACCTCATGTTGTGTGGTGTTATGATAATGTCCTTTGTATAGAAACCCATCATCTGCAGCAACCTCATCTCTGTAGTTGCAATAAGTTTTACATATGGAAGTGGCTGGGCTTTTTCTCTGTTAGAATAACTCATTCAGACCCTGGTAAGGTTGAGTCATTCCATTTTTCTCACTTAAGTTTGTCAACTTTTGTCTCTGAAATGGAAAACACTTGAGTTTTGTTTGCATAAGACCCTTCATCATTGTTTTCATTGCTCAGAGGTAGTCTTAAAAGCATGTACTCTCTAAAAAGCTCCTTAAAAGCCATCTGCATTTCAGTATCTCTGATGCTGTGAAATGTTCCATGCAGGCACAAAACTGTTTGCATGAAGCACCTTGCAGAATCAGGGCCTAAGTGAGTTGTCAATACAATGAAATGCTCTAAAATGAGAGGCTTCCTTTGCATAGTGGTATCTACAACAGCCAAACAGTTCATGGCCTGTTCCTTTATGTACTTAATTATTCAAAACAAAAGATCACAGTAGCTTGTATTTTCTTACTGTTTGGATTTGAATCAGTATTTAAAACCATTTGCCACTCAGTTATTACCAAAGTAGTCTCAATTCAGATGAACAATCACTGAATTAGAGTAATTTGTTAAAAGCAACCTGTATGACTTAAAGAGTCTTTGTTTTTAGAAGGAATGTAAGTGGTGGGCATCCACATCCCTGCAACTTCTTTTCAAAGTTGCCTAACTTTGAAATTGGAATTCAGTGTCTGCAATATCAGCTCAGGCAGTTTTGAAGATACATTCCTTAGTTCCTAGCTCTTCACTAATCACCAAATATTTCAGTGTGAATGTTTGTTTGATGGTTTATTTTAATTTTTGAAACTTTTCTCTTGTCAGTCATTCTAGTGCCATACTGTGCAGTTTCTAAGCAACTATTCTGAGGAGCACTTAATTGTGATTAATTATAAATGAATTTGTTTAGCTGTGTTAATATGCCCAGTGAATCTCTAAGGCCTTCTTGTCTTGGAGTTTTTTCATTTGTACAGTTGCCTCTGTCTTCCTTGGGTTTGGTCATACTTGTTTGTCATTGAACTTGTCCTACATAATTAATCTCATTCAGCCTGGCATTTGCTTGTAATCAATTCAAGGGTCTTTTCTTGGCACAATTTGGCAATTGTGCAGACTCCCATTGTGGTGTTGATCATTTTTGCTTCAAGTCAACAGATCATAACCAATTGCTCATTCCATCCAGATCTGCAAAGATCTGCAACATGATGCTGTGGTATATCCCAAGTGCTGAGGCGATCCCCATGGGAAGTTGCATAAACTCTACAGTTGCTAAAAGGGGAGTTAAAAATGCAGTGCTTTGCACTTTCTGTGTTTGGTCAGACTTGCCAAAACCCTTTAATATATATCCCAAAATAAAAGTAATTTTGTCACTTGAAGTCCTAAACACGATTGTTCAGATCCTCAGTTGGTGTAAATTAGCATAGCTCTGCTGCCTTTGGAAGAGTTACGCTAAGATACAACGGTGATGATCTGGGCAGATGCCCTCAGCTACTCTCTTGGGTTAGCATTCATGTTTGATTGCTTTATTTAAATTTTTTGAAGTTATAGAATTCCTTGCATTATTTGGTTTCTTAAAATGGCCAGTTGCTAACTTGATTATGTGGTGTCTGTATCTGCACAGTAACATCTGATTTTGCCATGCAGTTAAATTCATCCCTTTACTTTTATCTCAGTGCTATTGGGACTTTATGTGGCACACATTTTTTGCAGCACTGTAGTATCTATATCAATGTTTTATATCTCCAAAGTATCCCATATCCCTCATAAACACCTCATCATAATCTTCTTTTACAATATTTTTGTATTCCCAGTAAGTGGAATTTACATTTCCTCATCTGCATGTAAAAACTGCTCTTCTAGCCTAACACACACAGAATTTCCACTGCTTCAAAGTCTGTTGATTTCTCTCCTTCCACAGATAACAACACTGTGCACTTTCAGCATGGCCTCAGTTGTGTGAAACAACCTTAATTTTTGAGGAGTACTTTACCACTGGCCATCATTGATTATTTTTGTATGCTTGACTGTGCTTGCACTGTACTTAGCTTCAGCACTACATGTTTTTTGTAATAAGGAGGCAGAGGACTAAAATATAAATACATTACTATCATTAGGTATTATTTTTTGGACTGTGGAAAACAAAAGGAAAAAAGACAGGTCCTTCAAAAAATGAATCTGAATAAATTATATTTGAGATTTAGATTCCAGAGTTATAAGATTGACATAGTTTCATCCAAATAATGAGCTGTAAAATAGTCAGTCAGAGTGATATTTAAACTGCCTTCTTCAGGCTTCAGAGTTAACAGTACACCGAGATGAACAGAACCTAGTTTCCAAATTTTCAGACTGCAAATTAATGGGAGTGTAATTTTGAAAGCATTTGATCAGTTAAAAGAACTATAATTTATTCAGAAGAGATTACATACCCAAGTATTTTTCTTCTATATTAAATAGGAAAATAATCAAAACATACAGATGCAGTTTATAAGAAAACCAAGTCATGGACTTTCTTTTCTTTTTTACACATAGAAAACTATTTTTTCTAGGCCAGTCTAGCACTTTTCTTTAATACATGGTGCATACCAAAAGTATTCTAAAGAAGAATTACAAAATCACAACTTATTGCTTTTACCAGTAAAACTATGAGCTTAGGTGTTTATTTGTTTCCTTGTAGAAACTGTTGATAGCTAAAAGAAATAAATTGACCCTTCTTTAAATGCAATCTATCGAATGCTGAATTCAGATTTTAATAGGTAAAAAACATTCATTTTTGAACTCTATGATTGGAATCCCTATTTCAATAATGAATCAGACATGATGTCAGACAATAAATAAAGAATAAAAAAAATCTTAATTATTTCTTAAAAGTATTTGTATTTTTGTATTTTAAATCCCAGAGTTATTCTTTAATGGGGAGTGAATTCAGTAACTGCTTGGCATTTCACAAATAAGTTTTAATTTAAAAGCTGTAAATGTTGGTTATGCTAGACACTGCAGAGATATGCTGGACACTGCAGAGAAAAATGGTTTTGTTCCCAGTGAATAAGAGTTGTAAAAAAAATTAGAGGAAAAAACTTCAGGGGAATCATAAAAATTTATATGAAAATAACTGAATAATTTTTAAAAATGATAGCTCATGGGTTTCTCCTCAAGGCTTCTCCAGGAACCATTGTAGGTGGTGGTTTGTTTTCCTCTGATGCACTAATCAAGCAACATCTGTCAGGAAAGCGTAAGTATTTTCTATAAGTGTAGGTATCGTGAAGGAGGGGCAAGGGCCTTGCTTTTGAATTACACCAATACAATTTTTGTGGCTTGAGTGTGAAGCATCTGAAAGAATAAAATTATTAAGAATTTTTTTTCTTCACTTTTTAAAATGAATTAGGGTTTATTCCTCAACATTCCCATTCACAGAAAAAGTCCTTTAGTGGTTCTAGTTTTTTACTGAGACCTAATCTGAAGTATTTTTAAGTGACAGAATCATAGAATCACAGAAAGGTTTGGGTTGGAATGGACTTTGAAAACCATCTAGTTCCAACCCCTCTGCCATGGGCAGGGTCACCTTCCACTAGACCAGGTTACTCAACACCATCCAGCCTGGCCTTAAATACCTCCAGGGATGGGGCATCCACAGCATCCCTGGGCAGCTGTGCCAATAGAACACCTCCCAGTATCTTTAGCAGGTTTCAGATCCAAGATTATGTTCTGCAACTTTAAAAAGCTTTCCCTAAGTAGCGTGGTTTTAATGGAGTGAGAACAGTATTACAAGGCCAAATTCCATGTAGAGTTTGCACTTCTTCCATTTGACAAAACTAGTTTCAGGTTGATACTGTCATAGATAGAGTCCTATCACCATTCATTTATAAAGAGTAGTTTTAAAGTTTAATTATTCAGGTATTGGTAAAGAAGTTCTTAACTTTTTTTGGATTCTGTTTCATACAATAAACCTCTGTAAATTAAAAATTGTTGATATTTTTTGAAAAATTTTCTGCAAATTTTGTATGCAAAACTATTATCCAGAATACTACGTTTAATAATAATTTAACTTATTTTAATTTCATTTTTACAAATTTTTAGTTTACTGAAGCCAGAGTAAATGCTGCTGATTCACAAATTCTAATTAGTAAATACATCAGGACCACATATCTTGAATTTTTTGCAAAATTCTTGTAAATGTTAATGTACCACAGACCAGATGTGTTCATATCTTCATATAAGGTCTTATATAATCAAGAACATTCTCAAAAATATTTTTACTCCATCTTAAAACTCAAAAGGAAGTAGGAACGTTTTAAAGGCTAAGAAAAACTTCTTTTTATCTGTTCATGTCAATGAAGATACTTCCATTCAAAGGTAAAGTAAATGAAATTAATAAGATACTTATCCAAGGGGTGATTTTTCTTACACACTTCTCTCACCATGAAAAGGGGGAATTGGCTGTTTTTAAAGACAATGCCAATGGATTACATTCTGTGCAAAAGGTACAGTTGACAACTATAAGTACTGGGAAGTGGCAATCTGTGAGAGACATTTCTGTAAGATGTAGTTTGCCAGATAACTTATTCCACAGTTTACCTTCCTGTGATCCTGTATTCATCTTGAAATTAGTGGTTTTTCTGTGTCTGAATGGGTGCTGAGTGAAATTATACCTATCTCTTACTTCATGCAAGAAGGTTAATGAAGATGTTCTTCTGTGTCATGTATAGCTGAGGATCCCAAACTTGGAACTAATCAAAACAGAGAATTTGTGTTGCAGCTAGGTTCCTGCCCCGTGTAATATTCTTCCAAGTCCTTGGCAAGGGGCTTTTATTTAGGAGGAATGGTTCCATGGATAGTGATTTCTTAAAAAATATTTTGGGAGAGTTTGGCTAGAAGACGTAAACATACATTCTGATAATTGGAAGGTATGGTTCTTCCTCACCAGCCTGGAAAAGTATTAATCAAAGTTTAGACAAGGTCTGTATCAACACTAACCAAGTCAATTAGAAATCAGAGTAAGGAGCAGTAAATACATGCTTATTTGACTATAAGCACCTAAACCAGAAAGTGGTTTTGGAAAAGTAGTTTATTGCTTTGAAAAAATCAGAGGGAAACCTTCTTGTAAAAGTCATGTAAGGCAAAGTAAGAGTCTCACTGAGAGCTGCTTTTCTACCTCTGCTAGCATGGGAGCTGGGAGCCCTGAGGTACAGCAAAGCCCTCTGTGTGCAGCCATGGGGCCATTGTCCTGCGCAGCCCTTTATCCCTGGCTGGAACCTCCAACCTCCCTGTGCTGTGCAGCTGCTTGGGAAACTACTCCTGCAGCTCTCAGACTGCAAAACTGATGCAGCTCTTTTGTGAGATGTTTACAGTATAAACCAAGCTTGCACTGCCTTGTCCTGTGGGAGTTGCAGAAGTGGGAATTGTACAGAAGCATGGACTTTCTGCCTTTGTTAACTTTGACGAGAAAGTAAGGAGGCCCAAAGTAAGAAAAGACATGAGAGCATATCCCATATCAATGAAAAGCACAATTTATTCTCAGGTGCTCTACTTAATGATACCTTGGAACATTCACATGGAACTGGAATTATTACTTAAGTGCTGTTCAACACAGTCTCAGATTCCAACAGAAAAATGAGGAGTTTAGCTTGAAACAGTTCTAACTGTCTTATCAGAGATTCTGCCCCCACTGAAGGGATTTCTCCTTTGTTCTCATAGTGTGCAAACTGCCTCATCCACTCTGACAGGTTAGGGTGAAATGTCACCAATTTCAGGTCACTGAATACTGTACTAAAAGCTCTGTTGTTTCTTTTACTGCTACCCAGACAGCTGCAGCATCCTTTCAGGGGGAACAGGAAACTCAGAAGCAGAGTCAGATGGATGCCCAGAGTAGAAGCTGAGAGCATTATCTCAAGTACACAGTCTCTCTCACTGATCAGCATATTTGTTGTGATCCACTTATCTACCTCACTGAGAATTTCTGAGCATTCATTAACTCTGCAAGCTGGACTTCAAAATCATCACTTTCAGTTGTTGAGAAGAACACATACAAATAAAAAGAAATACACAAATATTTTGAATATATAAAACTCTGATAAATTTGCTGATGGTTGAAACTTGAACTATGCAGAAGGGACTGGAATCAAGGAAAAAAGACAGTGCATGATATTTCTGGAATAGAGCCTCTAACTAGGGGCTGCATCTGAGCTGCCAATAGGAGGCCAAACAGTATTCTCTCTGATATAGCTTTTAAGATGCGTTACAGAATTATAAAATTACGTAGCCTGGGGTATCCAAATGTTAGCTAGTCTAAGCTCCTGCTTAGCTCAAGTCCAGTTGGAATAGGTTGCTCAGGACCTGGTCCAGTCAAGTTATGAGTTTTGCCAAGGTTTGAGTTCCCACAACTATTCCAGTATTTGACCAGACTGATGCTTGCTTGCTTTTTTTTTTCATTTATAATAAATTGGCTTTCCCATGCTGAATTTTATCCATTTATTGGCTGTCTTTTAGCTGTGCAGCTCTGAGAAGATGTCTGTTATGCTTTCACCACACCAACCTGTTAGGTATTCATAGACAGCAGCAAAATTCCCTTACACTTTTCATAAGAATGAGCAAGCTAACTTCCTCAGTCTTGGATATCAAGTCCTTCAGGCCCAAAACTACCTGGCAATGTCTTGTAGCAGTGCAAGCCTGCACCTTAGTGTTTGTGGTTCTGAGAGTGCTGGGAAGAAAATGGTACCTTCCTAGGTGTTAGTTCATTACATCTGGTTTGTCTACTGGTAGAGTCTAGCTTGAGGCAGTAGGATGGAATACTTGTAGGATGGAATGCTTGCAGGGATGGCATAACTGTGGTAATGCCCAACTGTTCTCCTTGCAGACAGGTTCATAACTAGACCCTCACTAGGGATTTTTCCCTTCAGTATGAATTAAATATGCTTACTGCATGTCTGAGGGAAGTTAGCACTCAGTGTGGAGCATGAGTCCTAAGTCAGCCACGTGAAAAATTAGAGCAAAAGTCCAAGAGGGTTTCAAGAGGCAGTATAAAGTCACACAGAAAATCAGTGACAAAACTGAATTTCCCTTAGCTGCACTGTTCATTAGCCTTCTTACTAGACTAGACTGTCTCTCACAGTCTGATATAATTCACACTCAGTATTTTCATAATTTTTCACTTAGGCTTCTGACAAATGTTTTTAGGCCTAGAGGGGAAAAGCTGCTTGTTTTCATGAAATGAAAACTGGAGTATTTTGCTCACTTGCTGTAGACGCTTCAGTCCAAAATAGAAAGTGGTATCTCTGCTTTATCTGTCTGGGAAAGTGAAACTCTTGAGTTTGCTCCCTTTACCAAGTGTTATCCTGTCCCTGTCACCAGATGATAGCTGTTTCCAGAGAGAAGCACAGACATGCAGAAAACATGTAAAAGTCCATCTAGTGTAAGGAACTTCATGCTACAATAGCACTTCTCAATGTTACTAATGAGCACAGAGCACTGGCTGCATGTGGAGCAAAACAACTCTCAACCTTAAGATGCAATTAGTCACCTAAACATTTTACACCAAACTGTTATTTTTACCTTACCTTTTAGAATGTGCACTGAAAATCATCTTTTTAATTGCTCTTTGGAAACAGGAGTGTAAGGAAGAAGTTGTTAGTAGTGAAGAAAATTCCAACCCATTACGTTTTTTGTCATTTGGATTATTTTAATGGGCTTGGTGGTTTTTTTGCAAACATCTTAGCCCTTGTGCTGCCCAAGATATATTTCCCAGAGAACTCACAGATGTTTACAATCCTATTGCTTTGTGGCTTTGCCATAATACTAGGCTGAGAGAACTCACATTAGAGGCAGGACTCTTGCTTCTTTCTTTATTATATAGGTCTAGAAGTATTTTGTAAGCTTGGTCTTTCATACTTATATTAGATACACCATTTTGAAGAAGGACATATAAATTGGAATTTCTCCATGCTCTTTTTCTTTCCATCCTTCCCACTCAGCCTTTTTTCCCCTCCATACATTTGATCCAGCTCTCTCCTTTCCTGTGATCTTGCAGAATCCTTCTCTTTGTTGTTGGTGCATGCACAAGTTGAACAAGAAACAGATAAATAAAATGGCTAAGGAATGGCTAATGTTGGCTTGTTCCCAATCTCCTACCAACAGCTTCAGCAGATTGTTAAAGTCACAGACCACATGAAATCTGATAATCTTTTTTTTCCTCTGCTTGTAGCAATCCTAATCTGTAACTTGTCTCAGCATCCCTTGCTGTGATGCTGACCTTTTTGAGTATTCCAGATTCATAGATTTTGAAGTCATTCCAAACCTCCAGGAAACTCACAGGAAGTGACAGCTTCAAGGTCATACTGCAGTGCCCATCAGACCCTTTGTTAATTGCTAGGACAAAAGAGCAGAGCATGGGAGAAGCAGCAGCATAGAGATGAAAATTCAAGAATTACTCTATTTATAATTTTAAGGTGTTCAAGATAACCAGCAGGTTACTGACTATAATGTATATTTCTCATCAGGCAAAAATTACCTCGTTTAAAGAGTCAATTTTCAAATTACTCAACATTCAGCCTAATTTTAATTTAATTTTGAGTTAAAACTCTGAATTTCATCATAAACAGAAAATTTAAGGCTGGCTATATGAGCTTTTGAAGACACCTTTTAAAGTGAAGAATACCAAATGTTATACCTGTGTTGCTGCCTTCAAGTGCTTCCCTTGGGCCCATTGTCACATACAGGGAGCTATAGAAATCATGTCCCTGGCTGTTCTGCAAACTTGGACCAATCCTGCTGTGCAGTGACGGAGTGGCAGATATTCTTGGAGGTTTAGTGGTTCCCATATTAATAGACCAACCAGGAATAGGATGTTGTTCTTTAAAGACAAATGTGTCCACACAAATTTACTGAAAAAAGCCCATATGGATTTTTGATTAGGGTTTTTTTTTGTGGTTTTTGTTTGGTGGTTGTTTTTTTGTTTTTGTTTTTTTTTTTTTTGAGCACAAGCTTACAGCAATGCTGTTAGGAGCCAAGAGAATCTGCATGGCTTTGTTCCTGGTTGTAGGGTATGTTCTCTTAAGGCTGTCTCCTGCATTTTTCTCTGTGCCTCCATCATTTTATGTTATTCCTTCACATACAAATGAAGCTTTTTTCCAAAGGCTGAGCTGTTTGGAAATGAACATTTGAATTTGCATATGTTGGAACTGATTCATCCCTGGTGCCAGGAAGTGCTCTCTGCTGCAGGGAGGGGATCTGCAGCTGCCCGGTGCTGCCTCCAAGGCAGGCGATGCTGGCAGGAGAGAAAGCGTGGGCAAGGTGCCCAGGGGGAGAACTGATTCACAGCTTCCCCCTGGCAGCTTCTGAGCACAGAGCACCCCCTGGGTAGTGCACAGAAGCTATTTCACATTAGGCACATACCCTGCCTTTGGCAACTGGCATGTTTAGGGGCTATGTGCTGATGCTAGATGTGAGAACAGCGGGCAGCATGTTGGGGCACTTGCTGCTGGGAAGCTGGGAAGTCCTGACTGGGAGCAAAAGAGGCAGCATGCAGAGGTGGTAATGGAAGGCAAAGGAATATTTTTTCTAAAGCAGTATCATTAATTTAAACTCATTGTCTGTATCTGTGCATTGGAGTGCACAGCAATGTTTTATGTGCCAGTGTGATGCATTTTAGGCTGCTTATAGGAAAATGGATTTCAGTGTAATTAAAAAACATATCACGTTCTTTCTCACCCTCACATAGTTCAAAAAATGCAGGACTGCAATACAGATAATAGCATCAGGTAAGGACAGAAAAAGTAGCATATGCAGAAAATCAGGGAATTAATTAAATTGTACCTGAGGAGAGGAGTATGCAGTCAGCATGCCCCAGTTCAGAACCATTCAGTTGCTGGGGATTTCTAGAGGCAAAGAGAAAGAGACAGAACAATATTTCTGCAGAGATAAAAGAGACTGAAGTTACTCCATGAAGTCTCTGAGCCAAAATTATTTTAGTCTCATGCCTGGACTAGCTCCATAGGCCTGGCATTGTTCCTTCATGGATAGAAACACTGTACAGTGAAAGTGGCAACAAGTCTTTCCATTCTGCACTTCTTTCCAATCTCCAATCTGTACTTATCCCAGTGTCTTTGAGAGGGCTCAGTAATGCCTCACCAAGAGGGATTCTTGTCTGGATCCCTCTGCTCTCCTGCCCACTCCTGCTGGAACTGGCATTGGATCCAGTGCCAAAAAAACCCTGACAAGATGAAAACAAGATTTTTATTTTTTTTTTAATTCACCCATTTGACCTTCCACACATTTTTTTGGTTTTGTTGGATCTTGTCATTTCCTGAAATCTTCTTCCTTTATCTGCTGTGAGTTTGGCATTTCAATTTCCCTGTTACCTCCAGTGAAACCAGTCATATCAGTAGCATTCTGTTAAGTGAGAAATGCTAGCAGTACTTTACATGGGGAAAAGTGATATTTAGCACTTTTTCTAAAACTAAATTTCTGTGCTTAAATACTCCCTCTAGCTAGAACAAATAGAGGGAAATAATTAACATATGAATCTAAATTTAACCCTTTTTTTAATTACAATGCATCTTTATGAAACTTTGCTATTTATAGAGGTCTGACTTTGCACAGTCATCATAGGTACATTTGTGAGGATTGGAACAAAAGTTTAGCCTTGAACATGAAACCAGAGATGTAAAAATCTCCTGAAATAGTCGCTATCTGCATGACTGTCCCATAGAGTTTATGTTGCCTCTTGAACCAATTCAAATGAGCTCAAATGAGCTCTGAATGCAATTTCCAGAAGTGCCTAGTGTTAGGCTGCTTCTGCTCCTTTTGAAGCAAGTGATAAAGCTCACAAGGACTTCAATAAAAATAAAAGAGGGCAAGATACTTAAAATGACTCATTGAGTCTTGACAGCCGATAAATTCTGTATTAAGGTTTCACACACAGCACTTTCTCCTCTGACACAAGGGTAGAGTGTGCCCAGTCATTTCAGCAATGTGAGGTGGGAAAAAAGAGCAGGAGGACAACAAGGGTGATGAAAAAAAGGATAATGGGGAAAAAACAACAAAGAGGAAGGAGAAATGAAGAAAGAAACATCAACTTCAAGGTTATTAGAGATCATAAAAGGAAGAAGGAAGAGGGAGGAACAGAGATTGAAGGCATCAGCCAAAGGGAACAGAGGAAAAAAGAAGCAAAAGGGAGAGAGAAAATGTTAAAGAGGCAAGAAGAGACAAGGAGAAAATTATTTGGAAAATTGGGGTAGAATGCAGCACAGAAGTGCTGGAGAGAAATATGGATGGAAAGCAAACTATGGAGAAAAGCAAATGGAGATTCTTGCTTCACTGCAGGGAAAGGATAGCAGATCTAAAACAGGGTGAAAGGCACCAGGAAAGAAAAGGGAAGTAGAGAAGTAGAGTGAAGAAGTATGTAGATATAAAACCTCTGTAAAGAAAATTAAGTAAAAATCAATACATTCTAACAAAACTGTTTTTCATTGAAAATTCATAGGTAGATTGTGTAGGTAGAAGATTTTGGTCTAGACATCAAAAGAAAGTATGATCACTGGAGTTCAAAACTCAAATTCTATGGTAAAAAAAAAAGAAAATAAAAGACAACCTGATTAAAATGGAAAATATCTGTGTTCCTACTGGAATTAGAACACACAGCAACTTTTCTGTGTTGTCACGAGGAAAAAAATCAGCAGCATTCCCACTTCACATACTTCATTAGAACTTGACAATCTACCAAAATACCTGGGACTGAAAATAAGATTTTTACAATTTGCATATCCAGATTGCTTTCACAGAGCTGGCTAGAACAGTAATAGCTGGAGGCATTGCTCTGACCACTCAGAAGAGTAAAGACAAAATGAGTTGCTGCTATCTGTCCAATTCTTTCTAAAGAGCTGTGTTTATAACAATAGCCACAGCATCGACTCTTACTGACACTCCTGTGACCAAAAGCCTGCACTGAGGACCACACAGCTCTTCTCATGATCTTTTCTCACCATGAAGTGCAGGTTAGTGGTGACTGGAATAGGAAGAAACTGGAGAAAAGTTTGTTCTCTCTTTTGGCTTCTTAGCTAGTTTAAAAAGAGGACTTGTTTGTCAAGAGCTGCAAACCTGTATTTTCTGACAAGCCCTCATATTCATAAAGGAACAGACACTCAATAAACCTACAATACTTCACAGAAAACACAGTTTTTAATTTGGCAGAACTTCTTTTCATCCCTTCCCTTTCTTGTCCTCTCCTTTTTTTCTCTTCTCTCATTCATGGAACTGCAAACACAACTTCTTTACAATTTTACTTTCGTAACCTTTTGTTTTGGACCTCACTAGAAAAAAAAAAAGCACCAAACCACAGTAATTTCTTAGGAATCTATATGTAATTTCAGAAGACATACAGCTTTTTAGCTGCAAACAGAGCAGTGAATAAGAATCTATACTTCTAGTATATTTTCCAGTTCTGTGTAAAGTGATTTAGACTCTTTAATGTCCAATTTTCTTCTGCCAGATTCTTCCCTTTTCCATAACACCATGGTGAGATTTTAACCAATAATGTTTTTAAAATACTCTCAGATCTTCAGGCAAAAAACAGAAATGCAAGTATTATTGTGTCTGTCTGCCAGCTTCCCAACCTATGAATTCCATTCCTGGTGATTCAGTGAAACAAAACAGAATCTCAAATAGATGAAAACCACCAGTTAATAAAAAATTCTACATTCTGTTATGAAAAAAATCCCACAGGAAACAATTATATTTTTCTAGCCTTTCTGAATCTTCAATAGAAAAATCACACTTCTACTATAGAGATTAACAGCTTGGTCAAAATAAAACTATGGGAAAGATATAATTTTCTATTAATCCCAGTTCTTTTGCAGTGTGGAACATTATGGAGGACCATTCTGAATTTTTGCAGTTTCCTGATTTATTCCCCTGTTCAATTCAATGTGATTTTTCTTTTGCTAGCTGCATCTGCTTTAATTAGTTAATAAGTGATTTCTAGGATATTCTCTCTAATAGACTGTATTATTGATACATGTGTTCACAAGGGAAGAGTGGATGTGCAACACAGCAGGCACTAAATGTTGTAAGCTAAACAGTAAAGGTGACGTCAGTCTTTGGTGCTGATCCATCAGCTTACTAATGATGGTTCATGAAAGGTATTTTGTAGGAACTCATTGCAATTGGCCATCGTGAAAGAAATGGATGCTTTAATACTTTTCCATGGGAGCTGATACCCTCAGCACAAAAATTAAAATGTTGAAGTAGTTTTTTATGTCTTTGTTTTTTCTCTGTTTTGGATCTAATTTATGTTTTAAAATAATTTGAAAAGGTCAACCAAAGTAATGCACAGTAATGAGGAGAAAACTGTTGCAGTTTTGTCTTTACACTTCGTGTAAAATCCTATTTACTGCCATGCTAGTAAAGCTGTAAATCTGTGTACACTACATGTAAGCTTATCTTGCTCCTGTAGACCAAGATAAAAGCCTACAAATATAGGTATAATTATGGCTCTTATTCGTAGTGCCCTATGTTGGTCAGAGCTAGGGCGTCTTGTGTGCTGAGTTTTCAACAAGACTTTTAACCACGGCATTTGGAAAAGCCCTCCCAGAGCTCATTTGGGCATTGCATCCATTTCCTCCCCGGTCCCAGGAACCTTCCTGAGTTCTTCAAGCTGCCAGAAGTTTGTTTTAATTGCTGCACACCTTCAGTCTTTCCACAGTGAAGAATCAGTAGCAGGGCTTAAGTGTATCCTTCTCAATTTACCTCTCACCCTTTTTTCTCCTGCTATTGAATCTAAGTCCAATACTGAATCCAGCTGCCACAGCTGTTGCTGTTCTGCTGCCTGCCCTACTTCCTGCTTCTGCTTATTTTCCCAAAAATGCTTCTATGGAATGATCTGTGAAATGAATGAGACATCAAGGCACTGCTAACTGCATTCCCCTTCCCTGACAAGCCCTTTCTTTTCCTGGATGCCCTGAAATTGTAGTCAAGTGCTAGTATTCTGTGTCCTGAACGTCACTCTTCACAGAGTCAGTTCCTTTTGTCACCTCCCTCGTTAGAGTACTGAAGTATTTCCTGTGCTACAATAAGCTATTATGTAAATTCTACAAATGAGTTTCTGATCCTGCCAAATCAGATTTGCTTTAAGTAAGCATGGAAAACTGCAGCTCTCTTTTCCACATACTCTGATAGTCATTTTCAAAGTGTTTCACATCAGCTGCCTCTTACAAGCAGTGCATACGTTTTTCTGGCATTGTTGTTTGTACATACGATTAAGTCATATATGTATAGGTAGTAAATGATAGCAAAGTAGTAAGGTGTATGCAAGTCCTACATATGCTGAGACATTTGGAAAATACAGACTCCCAATTCCAATAGCACAAGGACTTGGGGTTGTCTCCTTATCTAATCTATTTAGGATAGCAAGTAAATATTATAATAGCTTCATAGTTGTAACAGACTGCTGCATGTCTGTATCCTATGTGTCACATTGTTACGAGCATTTCCCATAGAATGGAAACAGCAGAAGTATAAATATTCCAGAGTTTTAAAGTGTTCTTACCAGCTGCACTAAACTCTCATTTCATCTGATACATGAAGGTAAATATAAACTTATGAGATTTGAAAACATATCTATATATAGAGAGAGTATTTAAATTATAAGAGTTTTCATATTAGATGCCCTGACCACTTATTTTTAAAGAAATAACCAAAGTTTATCCTAGCCATGTGCAACCACAACAATGAATAAAGGGTAAGAGCCATACAGACTGAATTATGACTTCTTTATCAAGGATTGTAGTTTTACCTAATTGGTATCAGAAGGATCTATGCAGAAATTATGGACTTTATCTTTCTATAAACAGAAAGATTGATGTGTGTTGTCAACCTGTGTGTTGGTCTTTAAGAGCCATGTTAATACACCTGTCATGTAAGACCATAGGACCATATTTGGTCCTGTACAGAGACAAAGCAAGAGAGAAGAATTGTCAGTAAGCATGTTGTTTAGATTTCTTATCCAAAGTGCACAGCCTTGGGATAGAGAAGAGAAACTTCAGTGTCATAGGGAACCCCATAAGTTTTACCAGCTCACATCTGAGAACTGCTACCATATTTTGATGCTTTCTATGGAATAACCAAACTGGTCTGGATGAAGATTGTATGGAAACCTCATTGAACACATTCTAGTTTAATTTATGTCTTTCAAGGTAGCAATAATCGTGTTTGAAGTTTGGCCCCGCTGAGCTCCTTCAGAAGTAGGTAATGCTTACTAGTTTAAAGCAGCTGAAATTCAGCTTAATGGAACATGACAACTCCACAGCACTGACCTCTGGATTGCCTAATTACTGATTTTAAAAAATGTTCAAGTGTCTGTGGAAACCTAGAGAAACAAAAGCTTACCTGTATGGACCAACTTTGAGGAAATCACATGTTAACTAAAGGGTGGAAGCCAAAGTCTGCATGAAGTCCTGATTCAAATAGTGGAAAAATTCAGTGTTATTGAAATCTGATGTTTTAGAATGCAACATCTGAATTTGTGAGCAAGCTTTTTTGAATTTGAATGCTTTCTCCAAATATAGTTTTAAATAACATGGCTAAAATTCAAAACTCAGGCTCAAGAAAAGTGACTTTTTGGAATTCATGTAGCATTTGTCTGTTCATTAAAATGCATATAAATTAATTCTTTGTCTTTTCTGTGATTTAGTATGGCAGTTCAAATACCAGATAATGATTTTACTTAGCATTATAATGTAGCTTTTTCTGTGATGATCGCAATCATCTTTGCAATGTAGAAAAATCCATCCATTTTCTTTGATGGCTCTAATGTTGTTCAACTGTTAGAAATTCCACTGAGGGCTGTACCACTTCTGTCTGGTGCTGTAGCTTGGTGTTTGGCACTGTTTGGGTGGGTTACCATCTCTGCAAGAGGCCAGCATTACTTCCCTGTCTTAGGCATTTCCTTTGCTTCATTGAGAGGTGAAGGGATCTCTTCATGGCACTGTGCAGTGGGATTAGAGCAATAGCTCCAGTGGAAAAGAAAATTACTCACAGCAATGTTAGCCACTACCTAAGCATACACCATGGGGATAGTGCATTTGCTGTCAACCCTACTCATTCCTGGTGCTGTAGGGATGTTGGATTGCTGGAAAATCTCCACTAATCTGCCAGTACTTGAGATATCCAGGAAGCACTGGAGTGGGCAACTGAGGAATAGCAAACAAAAACATGTTATGAATGAAAAACTATGTTTGTCCCTGGTGTAGAATTAAGTTCAGGTTTAGCAGTGGGTAGGGGTTCCAAAGGCTGGCACCTGAGGAAACAAGGATAAGCCAATTAATATTTTTAAATGGGCAGTTACACCTTTCCTGTCAGTAACTGCTGGGTGTCTCTTCCTTTGTTATTCTAGGTGTCCCACTCCTGGGTGTGATGGCTCTGGGCATATAACTGGAAATTATGCTTCTCATCGAAGGTATGTAAAGACAAGGTTTTGTTATTTAAATCAAATAACTGCAGGGCGAGAAGGTGCCTCAACTGACCTGACTTCACTCTCTGAATACTGAAGCAGGATTGAGTGCTGCAGAGACAAATGTTGGTCTAACTCATATTAGCCACTAACGAATAACATTTCTCAGCTTCAGGATGACTCACTACCCAAATAGGTAGGAATATTTTTGCTAATTTCTGGCAAAATCTTTATACAAAATAAATTCAGTTTCTCTGTCCTCTCTAGTAGCCTGCGGAAGTAATTCAACATTCATGTTTCTGTTGCTTTACATTCAGAACAGCTTAGCTCTTCACAGTTTGGACTGAAATCCTACTCCTGCATCTTTTTCCCAAAAGTTGTATTTCCCGAATGCTCATGTCAGTCTCTTCCAGACTCACTCTATATTCCTTGAAATGCAAAATTGGATCCTGTTCTTTACTGCCTCTCCCAGATGAAGCCTTATCAGCTTTTATCAGAGGGAAAAAGTACTTCTTTCATCTAATATGCACCAGTCTTGTTAGTACATTTCAGAAAAAAGTTTGGCTTGTTCTTAAATTGAAACACTTTGTATTACATCAAGCCAGAAGTATGGAAAAAGAAATTTATGGATGAAAGCTGCCTTAACTGTAACTTCACCAAGGGTCAAAGAATGCTTCTCATTTACTAATTAGGATATTGATCAATTACACTGTAGAGGCAATGGTGTAAATGTTGTGCAATTAGCAATTCCCCTGTGGTTAATTGAGAACTAAATCAGTAGAGGAGAGCTGTGCCATATTTTGTAAACATCTATCTACTGTTTAATCAAAGAATAATAGTGAATAGTAGTGTAGTCTACCTCTCTTGTGCTAGTAAGACTCTAAGACTCTTTACTCCCACACAGACAAGTACAGTTGAGGCTGGATATTTGCTTTCTTCACCAAGTCCCTGCAGTTTTACAATTGGCTATAGCTAGTCAATACACAAGTTCCCAGTTTAAATGTTTTCCCACCAGAAGCAGCAAAGAGTTCAAAGTCAAAACATAAATAAGAGATTGGGAGCATGCCATATTTAACGTGCTGTGAAAATGAAAGATCACAATATCAATTTCTGTAATGCAGTGTTAAACATCAAAAGTAAAAATAACATTATAAAGGAGAAGATATAAATAATTAAAAGCACTTACATGATGTAGATTTGATCTCACTTTCAGAAGAATTTAAGGTCAAATTTAGAAGTACATCTAACTGTATGTAAATTTATCAGCTACCATTCTACCAGCCTGTAATAACTCTACCCCAACTTCAGGGAAGCTATTTATGTGTTTGATCATCTGTTTAACCAGAAGCAGGTGGGAGAGTGAAGATGCAGAAGAAAAGTGTTACTAACAAGAAACCTAAAAGCTGTCAAGGTTGGTAGGGGAGAATCACTGAATGTTAATTCATTTTTTAAACCTTTTCCTTGTACGTTGTCTCCTGGCCACTAAAGGACTGGACCATGGGATGAGTGGTGTTACCTGCTTTTGTCTGGAAATTCTTACATTCTTGTATTTTTGCAGATGACTGCTGGACCAAGTTTTCATTTGATTGTGCAGCATAATCAAGTACATATAAAGATATAAAAAGTTGTTCTACAAAACAAACATGTCTGGAATTTGCTCAGTCCATTGGGATTTAACACATGCAGCCTTTTGAAATGCCACCATGTCTATATTGGCCATGTAGCTCCTTAATTTCTCTTCCAAAAAGGCCTCTGGCAACCCCATGTCTTTGGCTGCCTGCAGGCACAGAAGCACTGACATGTAGTCAGTGAAGTAACATTTTCTTTGCTTAAATCCACAGATGTCCTCAGGAGACCTGTCACATTTACACAGAGCCAACCTTACCCTGTTCAGATCACGGTATCTGTCAAGGCCATTTCTGAGGTGGGAAGGCTGGCAAAATGTATGCCTTCAAAGGGCAGCAAACCAGTAGCCTAAATCTGGAGCTGTTAAGCATGGAAGACCCCACAGCATGTTGTCAGTTAGGCTTTCTAATTCCCAGACTGCAAATTAGCATTTAGCTCTGCCTGCATCTGAGTTAGCATTTTTGTTTGTATTTGACACCATCAGTTACAACCCTGTCAGTTTCAGAAGGAAAGGAATGACAGACATCTCTCCTAAATGGCTGCTGAGGTTATCCCTGGTATTTAAAATGGCTGCTCAACAGCAAGCATACGTGAGGCAGATTGAACTCTGCCATAACTCTGCAGTTCCACACAGCCCTTCAATTTCTGCAAGAAGTTATAGCACTGTGCACTGCTACTGAATTTCCCTATTTGCCTTTCGTCTTCATATATAAGGAATTAAACTCATAGAAAAATTAAGTAATATTCTTATCTTGTAATAGCTTTGGTTGTTACAGAATTAAAAAATTAAAGCAAAGGCTTGACATATGTTTTCTTGATGGATCCACGGTCAGAGGAAAAGTGAAATAATCACAGCCTCAGAAACTGTGTGTTGGAAATGTCTGTTTAGAGGACCTGAAAGGTCTTAAAATTTTCTAATAAATAGAAATAGATTAGAAAGTTCTTTTAGAGAGAGATGATGCACCAAAATACCAGTGAGTAGGTGATAATTAAATTGACTTAGTATGTAGAAAGCTTTAAATCATTAGTCAAGGCAGAAATTCTTTGTTCAGATTTTGTTATGAACATATCATTTACAAGCATACCCATCTGTACACCTACTAAAAATAATACTGCTTTCTGAGGAATTCCTGTTAACTGTTTAGTTTTCAGATGCAAATTCTGATTATCCTCACCGAGTGAGTACAGCTACTCTCAGAGATAAAGGAGGGGTATCTTTAACACCCATCCACTCCCCTTCACTTTCTGCAGACCAAGTTGTGTGTCAGGCAGTGAACCAGCCTGTTCCTGAACAGTTCCCTTGCCCCAGAGCCAGCTTTCTCTTATTCTGAATCCCCCAGGGTTTCTTCCTCCTACTTCTTTCTTACCGACAACATTATTATTTTTGAAGAAAACTGTTGTTAATTGGCACAGGCTTTCTCAGGTTTAGTTTGTACACAAAGAACTGTGGTACTTTCATGTCCACTATGCAAGCTGGAATAAACAGCCGTTTGCTTTGAAAAGGAAAATGGTCAGTTACATTTTAAATGGAAAATGAAATGGGATGAGAGCACCGGTCCACATATCAGAGTGCAGATGCCTATTCCATTAGTGCTGCCATGACCCCTGGCATGGCACTGACCCTGGGCAACTAAAGGTCTCACAGGCAATTCTAAGATATGATTTGGGACTCAGTGTGGTTCCAGATCATTCTTTACAAACAGTGTGGGTGTAGCTGCCCTGCTGTACAGAGATAGAGAGCTTAGCTGTACAAATGTGAACTTTCTGGTCTTGGGTCAAAGCAACAGTTCTAGGCCCCTTCTGTTTAACACTATTGATGTAGCCATGACATGTCACTAAAAGTTTCTAGATAATGTACTATGTCCAATGTCCTGTGCCAGCATTCCTCTCTTTCTTTAATTGACTTATTTATGGCTTTGCAGCATGTAAACTCTGGTTTTATCTATTCTTCATTTTCTAACACAGAATTCTGTCTGTGATTGCATCACCTTTCTCTGTGCTTCTTCCCCTCAGTCCTCACTGGTTTTGACAAGACAAAATAACTGAAAATTTTGTTACCATTCTTATTTTTGTTACCACTCTTCTCTTCTTTGCAAAGACAGGACCTACTATACAACACTCAAGTACCTTTCCTCATTCTGAAAACAAAAATTTAATCTTCTGTTTTATTTCTCTAGGAAATTTTTTCTTTGGTGACACTTCTTTCTCTCTCGTGTCAACACTTGAAGGTGTTCTACTGGTGGATTTCTTTTTTAATGTGGATAGTTAAGATGGAAATAACATTTAAATAGAGGACCAAGAATGATTGTTTTGATAGAAATACTTATCCTGTATCCTCAGATATCAGCAACCTAAAAAAAATCTTTAAAAATCAGTTAACATCATTGTCAAGTCTACTAAGTGGTTTCTATAATGAATTCTTCATATGCAAAGGGAGGATGAGCTTGTGTAGTTGAAAGCAACATTCTCAGTCTTTAGTTAAATGTAACATATAACTTTGTCTCTACCAAGTCTTTTTGTCTGGGTGAATTCTGAGCACTTGAACCCCTTCTCTGAAAGGCACTGGAAGCTCTGAGCTCTGTCATGTTTTTATTCAGTGATTCTATAGAATTGTTATGTGATGTTTGGGAGAGTTTGATAATGTTACTAATGTGCTCCTGAGAGAAATCTTTGATCCAACGAAGAGATAATCCTGTTTTTTCTTCCATCCCTCTCAGACATAGGGGACATAACGTCTCTCAGCCCTGAAACACTGACTTCTATTCCTATTAAAGATGCCACTGCTGCTGCTGAGTCAGCTGAAGGAGTTATTAGGCAGAGGGTTTAAGAGCTGCCTTCCCTGACTCCTGGGGGAGTTCCTGTGTGTGTGGTGTGCACAGCACTGGCAGTCCTGTCCTGTATCACAGACTCACACCCATGGATCCCCCCTTCTGTGGCTGCTGCAACTCTCCTTATTTATCCACCTGAGCTTTGACTGTGCAAACTAGACAGGATTGCCTATTTTGCCAGTTTCTTGAATAGAAAGCATATTCCTGTAAAGTGTACCCAAGAATGAGAAATTGCATTCTAAAATGTTTTCTTTTACACAGTCTTTCAGGCTGTCCACGAGCAAAGAAAAGTGGAATCAGGATAGCACAAAGTAAGGAAGACAAAGAAGACCAAGAGCCAATTAGGTGAGAACAAATATTGTCAAAGGGCCTTTGTATGTTTTATAGGTCTTCTATATCTTCAGTGTTTTTAAGGCATAAATGTTATTGTGTGATAGTTATCCAAGGGCAGATGAACACATTGATTTCTATGAGAAAATCTAGTTTCAGTGCTGATTGTTTCAACAAAGGATACAGCATTAGCCAAGGGTACAGTCATCTGTAATTTAGAAATAGTTTTAAATTCTTCATTTTCAAAAGAATAATCTGGAAATTAATAATCTGTTTGCATACTACAGGTGAACCATACATGCTAAATAAAGGTAGTTATGGGAATAGAGGATTGAGTGTTTATATGAGACTGCTGCAACCGATCTGATTGTTCATGCAGTTTGCAAAAGAAACAAATGCCTACCTGTAGGTCTTGGTTTCTTCTTGCAAGGCACTCTGATTATTAGTGGCCACTGAACTTGGTGGACTTAGGACCATTCAGGACCAGATCCTCAGTAGAAAATTGCAGGAATATTTTAGTTCACAAACAGTGAAGTTATTGGCCTTTAGTTTAGACGTCTGTTACGTAGCAACACATTGAAAAAAACCCCCATAATTTTCTTTAAATGTTTCACTTTGAAGATTCTAACTTTTTCCTTCTAACCTTGATTATTTAGTTTTTAGTATACAGAGCAGTATATAGAGCAAATGTATGGGGAGATTCCCAACTAAGAAAAACCATCAGATGAATACAAAACTGCCTTCATTGGTCTCTGGGCTGTAGCTCACAGTTTCATAGCATCACCCCTATTCAAAGAGTGGTTAAAGGAGCTCAGCATTTCTAATGAGGTGCTCTGATTACATCATAACTGTGTATACATGACCTTTCATGACTTCAGACAAGACTTCTTTGGGTTTCATACCTATAAATAAAATGTACCAAGGATTATACTAAGTATATTTTATGCTTATAGGGTTTTATGAACAATTCTGCTGCTGGCCAGAGCTCAGTAGCAAATATTTCAATTCCCCTGTGATATTTACTGTGATAAACACCTGTAATTCAAATACATGTCTCAGTCCTTTTGTTACAATTGCATAATGTCAGCAGCTGTGACTTCATCTATTGGCTACCCTTATTAGAATTTATCAGCGAACATTTTTTTCTTCAAATTGTAAAGTTGTGCTTGTAATTTTACCCACTACAGGGTATCTTGACTACTTTTGCAACCACAGTGTAGGATTATTCTTTCCTTTTCATATCAGGTTTATTTTGACTTTGTTGTAGAGGCTACCATGTATATAATGGCAAGACAATAAAGTTTTTCTCATCTGTCTGCTATACAGATGTCCAGTTCCTGGCTGTGATGGCCAGGGTCATATAACTGGAAAATATGCATCCCATCGCAGTGCATCAGGGTGTCCTCTTGCTGCCAAAAGGCAAAAGGATGGGTACCTAAATGGCTCACAGTTCTCTTGGAAGTCAGTGAAGACGGAAGGAATGTCATGTCCAACACCAGGATGTGATGGCTCAGGACATGTCAGTGGTAGTTTTCTTACTCATCGTAGGTGAGTAACTATGACCTATGTTTTTCACTTATGTTTAATATTTAAATCAGATTTAAAATACAACTTTTGTCATGGCATTTCTCTGCTCCTTTTGAATTTCATTATTACATCAAAAAATAATCTGCTTACGTGTAGTTGTTGGTAACTGGAAACCCAGACAGGCAAGTTTTTGCACGCAAATAGAGACCTGCACTTGAATCCATAATATATAGAAAATTTTAGGGGAAAAATCATGCATGAGAGTAACTTTAAATTCTTGTTGCTTTATTGCATATTTCTGGACTTGGGGTAATTTTAAATAATTAAAATTACCTTGGGGGTAGACATTGTGAGACATATCTGAGTCCACCTTATTTTCAGAGATGTCAAACACATTCTTGATTCTCAAACATCAGAGCATGGAACTGAAGATTATTAGGAAAGAGCTCCATAAAATCAAAGTACTTTTATTGATCTGGTAATGAACATGTTTGTTGAAAATAATACATGTAGAATACAGAGCATTATTTAAAACTAATGGAATGTAAGTATTTGACAAAAGAAATACAAAGCTTGATTTTTCATAAACTTGGCAAAAATACGAGAGCTTCAATGATAACATTTTTCATAGCTTGTAAAAGAGAGAGAAAGTGGCCAGTCTATTAGGGATAAAACCTGCTGCCATTTTAGATATTAGATTATGAAGAAACAAGGATTTTTTTGAGCTCTGGCTGGGAATCTAGGCCTGAAAATTACTATAATGTCAGAGCAAATTTCCTATTATATAATTGCTAATATATAACTCTATTACTTCAAATATGTCAAGTTGATGTCCCTAATTTGTCAGCCTCTCCAGGCAGACCTCAGTTGAACTTCTGTACCCTTTAGTTAGCTAAACCAATTTGATCTTGTTTTGTAGTCAGTTCTAGATACAGAGGTGAAAAGTGTACTTCTTCTTTCTCTTGCCTGTAACTATTTCCTTTGATTCTTTCTTTGACAATCCTTTGCAGCTTCACTCAGAAGCCTTATCCTTACTTCAGCCTCTCCAGACTTTGTGCACATAGTCCTATGTATTGTTTAGGCTGGGAGTTGTTTTTCTACTCAGTCTTTTGTGGTATCTACCATGAAGGGATTCTGGTCCTTGACCTGAGGTGCTACCTGAGTAGCCAAATGTATTACACAGACTGCAGCTCCCAGAGGTTTTAGGAAGCAGGAGATGCAAAACTGACCATTTATGCAGATGTGGCTTTGAGTTTCTGAATTTCAGTAAAATACCAGTATTAGTGTTTGTATTTCAGTTTGACTTTATTCATTATGGTGTAAGATTTATTTAACTTGGAGACATCTGTCATTAAAATTTTGAAATGATTTTACCTTTACTTAAAAGGTACAATATAATTACTGGGAGATTGCTTGCAAGGAGTGTTCACATAGTAATTATGGTTTCAAGGAGAAAATTCTTGCACCAAGAATAGCTAACTTCTAAAAGAAATGTACTGATACTAAGTTTAACAATTTAAAGGGCAAATTGTGGCCAGAGATTTTTTTTTTAAGGACTGCTTTAATGAAAAAAAACCTAATACAGTAACCTAAATATGACATTTAGCTACAAAGCAACCATGTGTGGTTTTCTGTACCATTATCATAAGTAGAAACAGAGACTTGTAAATGGCTTACTTCATAAGATCAGTTTTTAGGCAAAAAGATCCATTGTTAGAGAAGAGGACCACAAGATGAAAGGTTGCTTAAAAAAACTGATGAAGTATATTGATCCTACTTAATTGTCTTGATGTAACAAACGGCCAGTGTTCTAAGTTGTGAGCAAATTGAACAACTTGAAGCTTCCATATGCAGTGGTAATATTAATAACAAGCCATATTATTTTTAAAATATTACTAGTTCTTGTAGAATTCTTAAGGCTGTTAAAAGTGGTTGGTTCATTTGCTCACACAAAGAAAAGCACATGGAGCCATTTTAGATACCTTTGGGTTACCTATATGGCCTCCAGCTGCTGCTCAGAAAGGTAGGTCCGGTGTAATATTTATCAGCCTTAGAGATGAAATAGCATTTCATGTCTGTAAATGGACAGTTGACTCAAACTCTGAATGTAGGACTGAACATCAGAACAGTTCACCTACCTTAAGAATCTGCTTGTACAAGATGTAGGATGCATCCACTTCCAGGATCAATGGGTCCTGGAGAGTTGTCCACTTCAGTGACACCGGCCTTTAATCAGTTGTACCATAAATGTCACTGAGTGTGTCTAAAGGGAGTGTTTTCCTCTGCCTACAAACAGGTACTTTATGCCTTTTGAAGTGTTCCTATGGCATGCAGTATAGCTGTACTGGGTTGGCCAAAATGACTGAAGGCTTGTGATGCACTCCATTCTTTGATTATGACAGCTGAGAGCTGAATGTGCCTGGCAGGGGATCTGCAGGGGCGCTGATCTTGTTAAAGGAACGGGCCCCAGAGCTCCATGGCAGCTTTGACACATAGCCAAAACATGCAGGTGTTTAAACCCAGGTGTCATAATCTGGAGCTCAATCCCACCCAAATCATAGGCTCTCCATTTTCTTGCATAAGGATGAAATATTCCCTCACTTCAAGTGTATCCATTCTAACAGACTGTGGTCTCATCTTCTACTGCTAATAGCATTTTGCTATACAGCCATGGCTGTAAATCTCAAATTCTCCCCTTCTGAAGAGAAGCAGTGCTATTCCAGTCACACAGTGAGACCAGATTTATGGACATTTTTTTGCAGGTAGAGCTGGTTTCAGCATGCACGGGAGGAAAGTAGGGCTGTGGCCTTTAACTGAGACAGTAGAAGCTCCTCAGGAAGGAGGAGTTAATATCTTTATTTTTGCCAGTACACCTTGCTGTAGTCCTGTTAGGATTTTTTTCCTCCCCAGTGGAAATATTTTACTATTGGCAGACTTCTCTAAGCATATATATGCATTCATTGCATGTGTAGTTATCCTTTCTGTCTTCTCCAAGAATTTTATATTTTGCCATTTGTAGATAGCTGTTAATATGCTGTTATTAAAACAACTGTAATATTCTGAACAACAGACTGGCTTGTGAAAATGTTGCCAGCTGTTGAATTTATCAAATGTACATTAGGAAAGATGTTTTTCAGGTAAAGATTTCTTAGAGCTTCTGTTGACATTGTACACATGAGATCATTGCACTGGTGTCAGTGGATACTGGAGATGATCCACAAGGGCTGGTAAATCAATAAAGACCTTCTCCGACTGGTATGTCGTCTGGAATTTAAATGTGTGCATATTCCTACATTCACACTTATGAAGCAGAATTAAATAGCCAATGAAAAAAGTAATAAATTTCAGTGAATTTTGAACCCTACCCTGTGATCAAAGGTTCCAACAAAGTTTCTGGTTTTTAACATTTCATTGCCTGTTCACAGAAATGTCTGTGAGTAGTTTTATTTTGTGAAGGAGTTTGCATTAGAAAAGAATGGGAACAGAGAGTTATCAGGAGGGATTTGAAGCGTAGGATTAAGTAGGCTATGCTTCAAAAAGGAGCCTCTGCTAGGAAGAGAGGCCAGTGTGAAATTAGGTGACCTATCAGCAGTATGAAAATGAATTGGAAGGCATGTAAGCATGGAATCAGTAGATAGATAAATTAAATAGGTTATAATGAAATGTAAATTGCTTATTATACTGTAGCTTTTCAGTTTAGTTCTTGAACAGACCCTTACATCCCCATATTTGATTTAAGACTTTTAGGGATGGCATCATTTCTAGTGCTGTGATCAGTGGGGACTTTCTCTTAATCCAATATACTTGGATTTAGCAACCCTGCTCCTTAGCACAGAGAGGGAATGTGCTTGTGCTGACTTCAGTGGAAATTACCTGCAGAAATTTTTCAGATCAAAAACTGTGTTATGCTCCCATCTTCAGCTCACTTCTATTTACATCAGCGATCACCATTTCAAACACATTAATGTAGCTTTTAAGTTCCCTTTACTAAGGAAAACTGTGGTGGTTTAACCCCACTTGGGACCTAAGCCCCACAGAGTTGCTTCTTCCCTTCCAGCAGTATGGGGGAGAGAATCTGAAGTGTGAAAGTGAGAAAAATTGTGGGTGGAGATTAATAGTTAAAGAAAAAGCCACACTCACAAGCAAAGCAAAACAGGGAATTAATTCCCTGCTTCCCATGGGCAGTCAGGTGTTCAGCCATCCCCAGGAGAGCAGGGCTCAAGTGATGGTGTCTTGGGAAAGCAAACACCATCACTCCAAATATCCCCCCTTTTCTCCTTTTTCTTCTTCCCCCAACTGTGTATATTGAGCATCACACCATATGTTGTGGGATATCCCTTGGGTCAGTTGGGATCAGCTGTCCCAGTTGTGTCCCCACCCAGCTCCCAACTTGTGCACCCCCAGCCCCATCAATGGTGAGGTGGGCTGAGAAGCAGAAAAGGCCTTGACTCTGTGTGAGTACTCCTCAGCAATAAGGAAAACATCCCTGAATTATCCATGTTTCAAGCACAAATCAAAAACACAGCCTCATACAAACTATTCTGAAGAAAATGAACTCTATTCCAGCCAAAGGCAGTACAAAAATATTTTAGTAGAGCTGTAATATACAAGAGATGATCAAATAATAAGGTTTTTTTCCCATTACAAGCTAATGCTAAATTGAGATAAAAGCATAGAGAAGGGTGATTTTTCTTTTGTGAACCTGTATCCTTGCTGAGGACAGTAGGACGCCAAGATCCATAAAAACGTTTTTAGAGCAGGATTTGCATTTGAGCAGCAAGGGCATGCCCCTGTATTTGCAAAATGTCTAGATGTGCTGGGGGGAAGCAATGGACATCATCCACTGCCTTTTCCCTTCTGAAGGAATGTATGTAGAAATTATCAAGTGGTTATGAGAGATTATTACATACAACACTTGTTACAGGCTATCCACTTTATGCATAGGAAGGTTTAGTTAATGGTAAGTAAGGCTGCCAGAAAGCCCACAGGAAGTTCACTCAGTTCAGCCCTTGCCACACATGCATGTCCTGAGGTGAAGGAGCACTGCCAGTGTTGTTTCCTTCAAAAATTCTATGTTGTTTGTAGCTCTAAGTTGCACAACTGCATTGCTAAGCAAGGGATCAGACAGATTATGAAAAGAGGAAAAGACCAAAAAAAAAAAAAAAAAAAAAAACCAAAAAGAACATCAAGACAGGAGCTGTCCTCTGCAGCTGCTTTCTGGAAGCTGTCTGATACCTACACTCACATGGATCCTCAGAGGACCTCTAAGTTCTCAAACACTCAGAGGAGATGACAAATGTGAGGGAAGAAGGTTGGAGATGTAGATTTTTCATATGCAGATCCTTTTTCTCATTAAATATGCTTTGCTGGAAATAGATACTGCATAAAAATCCTCTGTGATCATCCTCAGCTTCTGAAGGGAAGATTTGCAAATACCACCTACAGTCAAACCTCCTGGTGCTCAGGACCATAGAACAGCATCTCACCCCAGTGTTTATCTGGGGTGGGTGCCCCCAAAGAGGCAGTAGCTCTGTAAAAGATGCTTTATAAAAAACAGGCTAGTGGCTGCAAATTTTCTCATAAATTGTTGTAGAGCTTTCAGTATTTTCCTGAAGTCACATCCTGTCTTAACAGCAGTATTTCTCAGCTTCAGCATTTAAAAACATAAAAATACTTATTATTAAGTATTATTATTAAAAAATGTATAATTATAAAATTACTTATCATTAAGAGCAATGGCTCTCCAGCCTGTCCACATCTTTTTGCATAGTGTGAACCTAAACCAAGCACTGTGTTCCAGGTGTGGCCTGACAAGCACTGAGTGGGACAATGACTTCTGTGTCCCTGTGGAGATGCCCTTGTTGATGCAGCCCAGTGGCCTGCTGGCTCTCTGTGCCACAGCAGCACCACTCACTGAGCTTGTCATCCCCAGGAGCCCCAGGTCCCTTTCCACAGAGCTGCTGCACAGACAGGTAGGTCCCAGCCTGGGACCTACTTGTCAGTTTTGGTTGAACTTCGTAAGGTTCTTGTCGGTCCACCCTCCCAGCCTATCCAGGTCTTCCTGCAGCATGACTTCTGCTTCCAAAGAGTTCACTTCCCTACTCAGTTTGGTACCATTGTCCAGCTTCATCAGGATACACTTCATCCTGTTGTCCAGATCATTTACAAAGATTGTAAACAGGGTTGGCTCCAGTGTGGATCCCTGGGAGACAGGTTGTGGTGGGTTGCCAGTTTGAAAAGGAGCTGTTTACCACCATCCTGTGTGCAACCTTGAGAGGTTGCAGTTTCCCACCCACTACACAGACCACTTGTCCAGACCATTACACTTTTCTCTAGGAGGCAGCCATGGAAAACCATATCAAAAGCCTTGGAGAAATCCAGGTAGAGAATGTCCACTTGTAACTCCCCCTCCCCAAACCAACCAAGCAGGTTACTTTGTCACAAAAGTCAAATTTGCTTTTGCAAGTTTGTTAAGCACATCTGGCCCTTGGTGACTTCTGTGCTGGCTTTTCCCAGTCATGTGCTTCATCTCACTTATGATAGACCCCAGGAGGATTCATTCCATAACTTTCCCAGAGACTGAAATAAGGCTAAAGAGCCTGTAGATCCTCCTTTAAGCCCCTCTTGATGGTGGGGTTCCCACTATCTCTCTTCCAGTTTTCTGGGATATCCCCTGATCTCCGCAATTTCTCAAAGAATATGAAGAGGATTATGAAGAGTCTTGCAACAACATCAGCCAGCACTCCTCACACCCTCAGGTGGGCAGTATCAGGGCCCATTGATTTGTAGTGCCAAGCTCCTGTAACAGTTCAGCTGCAGCTCTTCCATCAGTGATGGTCAGTCTGTGTTTGCATGAACCCAGAGTTTTGCTCCCAAGGTCTGGGGCTCAACAGTGTTGGTCAAGACAGATGTGAGGGAAGTGTCAAGAACTGCTGCCTTTTCTTCATTGCTGGTTACTAATTCACCTCTCCCATATAATAGGGTGCCAATATTTTCCTTCTACTTGCTCCCTATGTACCTAAACAGCCATTTCTTGGAGTTTTTTACATTTCTATAGCCAGTTTCCTTTTGAGCCGAGCTTTTGCTATTCCAGCTGCATCTCTGCATTCCCTAGCTACAGCCTTGTCATTCCCAGTAGTATTTGCCCACATTTCCATCTCTGGTCCACTTCTCTTTTGGTTTTGAGCAGACCCAGAAGCTCGGAGTTAAGCCAGTTGCAAGCATCCTTTAAAACACAAAGGATCCAAACTGCCAGCTAAATTCTCAAGGTGCCCTAAGCTTCCAAAATACCCTATTTGTCAGGAGTTTGTGTCCAGCAATATCTTTTGAAAAGTGTTCCTATGCTGTGCACTGAAAGTGGTAAAAACTTTGCAGAGAAAAATATTTTTTTTCTATATATGAAACATAAATGCTGTCAAGCTCCAGATTTGTAAGAAGCTTTGAATATGCAATGCATTGAAGTATTTGATTGCATCTATTTCTAGCCAGGTCTCTTGTCAGGTCAACTCTTGTCCATGCTTTTATTTGTTGCTACAGTAAGTTGACAGAGTGCTGCATTTGTGTCAAAATTAATTCACTCTTAGTTCTCACTTTTTTACTTTTTCTTTGGAAGGCTTTTTAAGTTGTTTAGGGTGTTTGTTCATTTGGTATTAATCTGCCTGTCTCCTTCTTGCCATTAATTTATTTTGCTGTTTCCCATCTCTTAGTTTTTCCTACAAGCAATTCCTACATTGCAATTCAGCAGGAGAACATCATACATCATTAAGAGTATAGAAGAACTAACCAAATTCACTGCATTTAACAGTAGCTACAACTGACAATGATAAGCATCATCATGATGGCATCATTAAAAGATGACAGGCCTGGAAGTGTGTTGATATTTCCAAGAAGACAAGGAAAGAAATGTGGCAATTAAATGTAATAATATTATACATAAAGAAAAAAAAATTCAAGTCTGTGTGGTGGGTCCTGCAGTGCAAAGGATTTTTTGCTTAGTAATTTTGTGTTGACCTTAAAGGAGAAGGGTCTTCCTAAACCACTTTTTGACATCTTCCTCTTCCCATCCTCATTCTTTTCTACAGTGGTGGTCTGGCCCCCTTCCCTTCTCAGTCCCTGTGGCTCCTGTTCAATCTTCTTACTTCTGAGCTGCTCAGTCCCCTGCATTTGCAGTAGTTGGTGCACTTGCAGAACAGGACAGGCAGTCTCAGGTGTTGCTTCCAGCAAACATTCTTCTGCTGCAGGCCCTACAGCCCTGAACAGGGCTGGTGGAAGGGAAGGCTGCTACTTGTACACACAAAGTACTTGGAGGTCTGGTGCTAAACACTAACTCACATCCACTTAGCATGTCCTATGGACAGTCTGTCAGAGGCTTATAGCTCTGCCCAATCTACTTTTGTTTTCATGAAGACAGCAGAATGCATCTCTAAACTCAGAGCAACGCCCCATGAAACATCATTTCTTGCTCCAATTCACGGACTGTTAGAGTTATTCACGGAATTATTTGGACTTTTTTGTTCTCAGCAGGGACAAAATAATGTATATGGACAAAACAGTGATATAGAAGTATATTCTGAGAAATATTTATATTTTTCCTATGACATTTGGGGGAAAAAAAATGAGCCTGGCCTGACAGTTACCACTGAAGATTTCAGTCAGATCAGTTAAAATTTGGCAAAAGTTACAAGTGACTAAATGCAGAACCTGCTTGTTGAAAGAGTTAGGCCCTTTGCAAGTAGTTCTGCCAGCTCTTTTCATTACAAGCTGGAAGAAAGATGGAATAGCATTTTAATCAGATGTACCATTTGTTAAAGTGGAAGGCTCTTGATAGTAAGATAATGTAAAAGGACTTAAGAGGTTTACTTACCTTGGGAAAGTCACAGACAAAATAATATGAAATCTGTATTAAAAAAAGCAGACTGCATAATATAAACTAGAAAAATCATTTTGCTCAGCAGACCTGACAAATTACAGCAGACAGCAATTTTACAGGTGTTTGCAATGTGACACCTCCTTGATTTCAGGCACTTAGCAGAAGCTGTCTGGTTATAAGTCTGCTTGTCCTCATTCCAGACATAGCTCATAAAAAAGCAGAGAACAGAGAATGGCTTTTTAGATTTCAGGAGGGATGAATTTTCCTTTTGAAATACATTTTTTTCCTTGCTGTCTATACAAAGTGTTCAGAGAAATTGTACTTCATTCTAAGCGCCAAAGTGAGCTGTACTTGATCACTAAATAGATCACATGAATTCTTCAGCCACATAAGAGCACTAATCAGAGGTGTGTAGCTAAACATACTCCTTACCTTTTTATACCCAGGGAAGTCTCAACCTTTCTTCCTATTCAACAGCCCAGTAAATCCGCTGGTCTGCAGGTCATCTGTCCTGTTGTGTGCAGTCCCCTGACAGGAGAGAGGCTGATAAGCTCTGCAGAACCCAGCCCCAGCTCCTGGGGCACTCAGTTGTGCCCCATTAAGTACATGGCTTAGTGCTGGGGCCACCTGTAAGTCATGTAATGTGCTGCAGTGGGTACTCACTCACCAAAGAATAAATGAGAGATTTTTTTAACAGTTGTTACACATTGGGCAGGAGCCAAACCTCTTCCCCCATCAGGGATGATACAGGTCAAAGCTCATTAACACATGTGAGAAGCCCACCCACAAAGCCTCTTTGCTGACTAAGCAGCCTTAGTTAACTGAATATGATGTAAATTTGCCAAGGTACTCTTGTGCCCAGCTGAAGGGCAACTTTGGCAGTGCTCTTACATTTCCAGCATTTCAAGATTCATTAATCCCTTTTCTGCTGTATATTTATGCCCCAGGGGGATTCCTTTCAAATTGAGTCTGCTCTCAAGGCTTTCTCTCTCAGCTTTGCCATGTTAACATTTCTGCATAATTCCTATTTTTGTTTTTCTTACCTGATGCCTGCTTTGTTCTTTTGTTATGAGGGATAGGCATAATTAAACTAAAAATGCTACCTTGCCTTTTAAATCTCCAGTAAAAAAACCCAAATACCTTCTCTTCTTCTGGGTGGCCATTCACTCTCTCTTGATGTCCATTTGGTGCCTCTGACTGACCAGATTTTAATCCTAATTCAACCGTCCCCCCACCAAAATAAGAACATAGTTCTTTCCAGTTTTTCTGAAACAATGATTGGATATTATTAAAATAATTTTGAAAAGTTTGCATTTTATTTTCATCATAATGGCTATATTTCTTTATGGCCATTTGGATAGTGGTTTGATTTTTCTTACTTCTGAAGCAAAGATTTATTTAAACAGAATAAAATTTCAGCTACTTTCTTCAGCACCTTTGGAAAACAACTTGAATTAGGAGCTGTCCCTTTCCACATTACATCAAGCTTTTAGTATTTTTAAGTTAGATTTCCCTCCTGAATCAAAATTGAACTTTTTCACAGTAAGCATTCAGGTGTGAGTTGTAAATGAACCCAAAGAAGTTGTAAATGCACCAAAAAAAACCCAAAAATCCCAAAACCCCAAAAAATTTACAAAAAAAACCCCAACCAACCAAACAAACAAAAAGCTTTAGCCAGGAAACAAGACCTATAAAGGGCCACATTAATAAAAATCGTTATTTTCCAATGAAGAATTCTGAAACTGAGCTGAAGAGATGATTTTTTTTCTGACACCGAACACCACACAAAGGCAGCTGGGGCTGTGTGGGGAGAAGAGATTCCTCTGTGAGTCACAGCAATCTCCATGAAAACTAAACTGCCTTGTTTGCAGAACCTCTCTCCTGGATTCCCTTTGCTTCACATCTCAGTTAGAACCTGGGGAAAAGCCCATCATCCTTGAATGTAAATAAAAATGAGTGCTGTTTTAGGGAGGGTTCCTTTTATCTCTGCTGGAGTTGTGCATAGACTATTTCATCCTTCAAGGTGCATAGTAGAATTTACTCATGGGAATAAGGAAGTCACTAAAGCTGATTCCCTTCAAAACAGAAAAAAAAAGAGTGGTTCATGGATTTAATATTAAACTAAGGAATGGGCTACTTTGATCACTGAGTTTGATCTCTTAACTTGGACTTCAAACATTAGCAAATAGTTGAGGAGCTTAGTCAAAGTAAGGTTTCAGCCATTAACAAAATAAAACAGTCATTCTCACTGTGATCTGTATTTCCCTGAATTTCAAAAGGATTTACATCTGGGGCTTGTTTTGAATATATTAAAAGAGGTCCCTTGAAAGTGACTTGTTCCTTCCTCTCATCTATAGACAATGCTATTTTTAATATACAAGACAAGTGTTTCATTTTCTTTTTGAAAAATCATTGTGGTAGTAAACCTATAAATATCTTGCAGGGTTCATAAAATTTGTCCTCAGGATGCTTTTTGGGTACTACAGGTTGAGGCTGTGGTTTCTTTATACTGTCTTATTTTATCTCTTATCTCTCTCTTTATTCTCTCTTTCTTTGTAAATTCAACACTTGACATAGCAAATATAAAAGTTGTGGTTTATTTGACCTTTATCTCCTCCTTTCCCATATACCTACTTCTCTTATTGGAAGTTGTTTTCTTCACTTGAAAAGCCAAGTGCCTCCTCCAGCTTCAAGAGGGACTAAACTGCATCTGTCTGCTGAGGGAAAAAATGTATTTAACACACAACTGGAACCCAGATAATTGCTCCACTTGATCAATGGTCCTTCACTCTGGTGGCCTCTGTTGTTTGCATCCCTGAAGACAGTGCAATTACATTCTTGAAACAGTTCAGGATTTTAGCCCATATTTATTTAATCTAAATTTCTTGATCATTTATTTAATTTAAATTTCTTGATAAATGTGCACTGAACACTACCTAAAAACTCCTTTAAAACTTTTTCTCCCACAAATTTCCATTTTATTTTTGAACAAATTTCACCCTGTTTCCAAATCCACTGAATATATGGCGAGGCACTGGTTGCAGTAAGATAACCACAGTGCTAAACCAGAAAGAAAATTCATTCTTCACCTTATATTCAACTCTAATAGATACGATCACCATATAGCCTTTATAGTATTTTGTAAGTTATGGCAGAGGGTGGTTTTCTAGAATTATGTGCCAGACAATAGTTTTCTTTCTCAAATTAGAGGTTAGGCCCAACAGTAGAAATTTATCAAGAGCCAAGACACATTGCATCCCAGCAAAATAAGGTGTTGGTGGTCATCTGGTTGTTGATACAGCAGAGACTCACAGCTCTTGGTGAATGAGAAACTCAGAGGGAGTCCATGGTTAGTTGCTGGTGCTTCTCACAGCCCTACCAAAATGCTGTGGCTTCAAGCCCTGTGGCATCCAGAGTCTGACAGAGATAATTCATTTTGGTACATTTATACCAAATATAAACCATTTATACTGGAATTTATTACAGCAGTACCCCAGCAATGTTGTTAGAAAGCCTAACTCATTTTTACCATGGAAAGAATACTCAACTGTGTTTATATGTTCTTATGATTTCTTGTGTGTATGAGAATAATGGCAGGAGCAAGTGAGATAACTGTGATTAATTTTACTGATTCTTTGCTGAAATGAATGAGCTGCAGAATTGTGTAAAAATAAGTGTAAAGTTTGAAAACCTATGACAAACATCAACTGTAAAGGCTTCAAACTTAAAATAGAATATTGGAAGGGACCCACAAAGATCATCAAAGTCCAGACCCAAGAATCACACCAGGTTCCTGAGAATATTGTCCAAACACTTCTTGAACTCTATCAGGCTGTCACCATTTCCCTGAGGAGCCTGTTCCATTGCCCAACCACCCTCTGGATAAAGAACCTTTTCCTAATATCCAACCTCAACCTCCCCTGATACAGGTTCATAGCATACTTAATGCAAGGATAAGTAGTATCCTTAACAAAATTACTAGATATTTCTCATAGTCTTTTTTTCATTTCTGAGATATTTAAAGCATGTATTGCATAACTCTTAAAGCACTGAAATAGCTTTCACTTGTGTTCTTTTGTTTGCCAGTCACAGGAAAAAAACAAAATCATATCTACTCCTGTGACCTTCTGTCTCCTTCTACCCTTCAGTCTTCTAGAAATCTCAAGCAACTCTCAGTCTCACTGGGATCTCAAGTCAAGCTTTTTGGTTAACTTTACACCTCTGTAGGGTTCAGCCTTTGTACAACAGCCCACTTTTGGTGCAACACTGCCTTCACCTTGTTTTTCATCTTATCTTCCCATATATCCTGAGTTCTTTTGGCTGTTCTCAATTCAAAGAGCAGTTGCCCTCAGTAGAAGTAAACATGGTCAATAAGATAAGAGGTAGAATGTCCTTGCAGACTAGAAGCTTATTCTAAAAGTCCTAATTTACTTTTTAATTGCTTAAAACAGTTTTAGGTAACTTAATTAAGAACAGAGCAAAGCGGAAAAGGATGCACATTGCTATCTTTGACTAACTAATTTCTGAGAATTTAGACAAGTTAAACAAACTGTAGTAGAAGTCAATACTCTTAATTTAGGTTACTAACTTGGTATCTGCTTCACTGAAACTGAAAGTGCCTGGCTCAGGAAAGTGAGCTCATCTGCTTACAATACAATATATAATTAATGAAGAGACAGATTTGCCAGAAAAGATCTGCAGAGGAAAGCAATGGCATGGTCTGGCTTTGGCATCTTCCTCTGTGGTGAGCAGGATACTTTTGGGAGTTTGGAATGCTTTCTTAAATTGCATCAAGCCACTGGAAAATTTAGGACCATCTATTCATTCATGGCCTCTTCTAAGGACAAATATGTAACAAGCTAAAGGTAGTCACAGAGGTGCATGATGCACAAGTTAAAGCAGTGCATGTAAGGATTGGGGAAGAAAAAAGAGGAAGCTTGTGGATTAGGCATGCAGATGTATTGCAAAAAACCCATTTTGGTCACAGCCCTCCTTTGTCTGTAAATATTGTATTAGATCACCAGTGGATTAGAACAAAACTTATCTGGCTGCAGAACCCTTCTGCATCTTCGCTAGTATGCCCAAAAAAGAGGCAGCTCTTTGCCTTTCCCCTCACTAACTCGTGACTCATCTGGCTGCCTCCAGAAGAAGGTAGATAATCTGTGCAGAAGGACTCTCCAACAGTTCCAGCAGCAAGGATGGAGCACAGCACCCAGATCTTTGAGGTTCAGTTTAGGCAGAAGGCAGCAGTTCAGGCAGAAGGGTGCCTGAATACAGCAATACATCTCTCTCCAGTGGTGATGGGCCACGGACAGTTGCTGCTTGGCAGCTAGAATGTGACCACCCTCTTTTGTGAAATAGGAAAGCTTAGTATTCACATATGGAACCTTGCACCTGGGGCCTCAGAGTGAGAGTGCACCCTGGAGCACCCTGGGCACGCCAGTGGAGAGATAACCTTCCGGGCTAGCTGAGAAGATATCTACAGGTTTAGGCAGTCCTGAAATCTTGGTGTGTAGAACCATGACCTGAGAATAAGATTGGGTCCCTGGCACCAAAATTTGGATTTAGACACATTGAATCACACAGTAGATTTCTAACACTTCGGAACAAATTTGATTTGTTTGATTATTTTTCTCTGCTCTCAGATGTGCTGTTCTAGGATCCAGGTTTCTTCTTGGTCTGTTTGAATGCCATACCTATAGGCTGTTTGAGGGCTGATTCTATTTTCAGGGGTTGTCATCAGTCAGGACTTTTAGAGAGGAAAAGGCTACAGAACAAGATGAGAGTAATCTAATGCAGTTGTTTTTATGCCCAGTGATGCTAACTTCTTCTGAAATAGAGTGAGGACAAAATCTGAGAAAATTCATTAAACCAACTGAAAGGTTAAAAAAATGAAGTCAGTTAAATGATGCAGAAACTTTGCATATACCATTATCCCATTTCTTTCTCTGTGCCAACATTTTTTCCCAAAACACCAAATCCTCTCCTTCTTAATCGTTTTCAAGGCTCCCTTTGACACATCAAGAGGATATTTTACAGTCACGCACTGAGTCCATCGCAGACCTTGGAGTAGTAATTTGGCATCCTACCAACTAGGCTACAGCCAAAAGCTACTAGGTCATGTCATTTCTTGATACTACTAGTATTATTTTATTATACATCTTCTTAGTCACAAAGCTGTATAAAATGTTGAACACTGAGAAAATAGTTTTTTAATATATTTACCTACGAGCAATCCTTTTTTGTATGACTGCACTTGATAATAATAGTCCAGGCTGTTCAAAGAAATGTTTTCAATAATTAAACTATACCTAAATTAGAGGACTTTATTTAGAAGGAAGCTGCATCTTTACTTTAAGGAATGCTTTTAATCAAAGACACCACTTCCCTCCATATTACAGAAGGGATTACTTGTGTATTAGATTTGAATCTGATATGCACAATTGAAAATTGTAAAATCAAATTTTTTCTTTGGATCTGGAGATGAAATAAAAATGTGCCTGTATGCAATGAGAAGTATATAACATTACTCAGTTTGCATGGCTATGAAAACTGAAATGTGGACGCAAGAGGAAATTGTTTGGCAAGCTTCCAAATTCCCTTCAGTAAAGGTAAAGCTTCCTCAGAATAAGATTTTGGTTTTTTCCATCATTAAATTAGATTGAATATGTATTCTCTCTTATCTGTGAAAGTGCAACTACAGAAAAGATGTGATTTTGAAAAATGGGGGTCGTTTGGTGTACCATTACTTGTTAAATACTGAGCACTGTCTAATATGTATTTTAATTTTTACAATAAAGACTGCTAAGACTATGTTGGGTATCAAACTGTTTTGTACAATGTAATTAAAAAGCTTAATATTTTGGCAATGTGAGAGAGAAGAGATAACCGAATGTACATCCATAAATGTAACAAATGCACATTATAAGACATGTATATCCCCCATTAAAACAACGTAATTTCTATTGGAATTACTTCCTTGGGCTCCAACAAAAAGCCAACACGTAAGTTACTGCCATTTTAAGAAAAAAATCAGAAAAGAGCAATTTAGCTAGCTCAGTAGGTGATATTCACCAAGAAAAGCAGTTTATAAGAGCTAGTCATTTGGATGTGAGAGGTAGCTCTTGTCCTCTTCTCTCAGCATTCAGTTTCATGTTTGAACATTTGAATCAAAAAAGGGTGGAAGTTCAGACAGGGACACGTAAATTCAAATTCAAATAACTGCTTTTAAAATAAAACGTTTCATTAAAAGTATTTTATCTTAAGAAAATTGAACTGTATATCTGACTTCTATATTAGCTGTCTATGCAAAAAGATCTTGGAAGAAAAACAAAACAATGAAATCACTACTGGTAAGTCCTTTCTTTTTTCAGACTAGTGCACTCTTTCAGTGCTAGGCAGTGAAGATAAACCATGTCTCTGATACTGTTTTTATAGCAGGTTTGGATTACAGATTTCTTTTCAATGACCTGTCAAAATTAACAGGCTCCTTACTGTTCACAGTTTATCAGGATGCCCCAGAGCTACTTCGGCAATGAAGAAAGCAAAGCTGTCTGGAGAACAAATGCTAACAATAAAGCAGCGGGCCAGCAATGGTAAATTTTTAATCATTAAGTTCTTAAATACTAATTCTCTGTAAACTAAAGTTACTGTTACTCTGTTGCCTTTTTTCCTACATGTATAAATCCACTCCATATAAATTGTAAATTCACTGTCAGTAGGAGTGAAACCAGGTCTTATGCTCTGGAAACCTGAGCCAGGAGTAGAGCAGTCAGACTGAGTTATGTCTATATAAATCTAAAACTCGAAAATATTTCAAAGTAGCATATACCATTATAATTTGCTGGTTCACATTTCATTCATCAAAGGGTGATAGTTAGTCTTATATTGTTGCAGGATTCAGAAGAGAAAAAGGGTTTATTTCCAGAATGTCAATTCCTCCTGAGTTCCCATGAATTCATTTGGAGCTATGGCTCTATAACCTCTGGCAGATGGAGATGGCTTTGTGCCATTTCAGCTCCAGTAAACTGCAATTCTTCCTGGGAACCTTGAGTTGCAGGGAAGATGATGAAGGTACCTTGGATGAAAGTCAGGATAGTACCCTGGTACTTGAAGTGCAGTAAAAGCAAAATGTAGTTCAAATAAGTAATATGATAAAAACTTTTCTGGGAGGTGCCCAAGTCCTGAATTTTCTTGGAAAACTGTGTAGTCACTTAGTTTGTAACAGTGCATGCCTTCTTAACTGTTGGTATTAACCGCATTTAGAGCCACAGAGCATTTGAATGAAGTGCTGGAGGCACCTCAGCCCACACGGCCAGCACAGCTGGAGAAAGCAGTGGCTGTCTTTGTTCAAGAGTTTCTAACCAGGGAGTGAAAGATCTGGATGTTATTTTCTCTACAACCTGGGTAGTATTGAAAACTATAAGTATCTGCCATGCCCAGGAAGAATGCCTTAAGAAGTAATATGTGGATATTTTGGCTACTTGGACACATGGCCTGCCTGAGCAACCCAGTAGACTTCTATGATGGGGTGACTACATCACTGGACGAGGGAAGAGCTACAGATGTCACTTACCTGGACTTCTGTAAAGCCACAGCCATGGTCTCCTACAACATCTTTTTCTCTGAATTGGACACAGATGGATTTGATGGGTGCAGTGTTAGGTGAATAAGGAATTGGTTGGATTGTCACATCCAGAGGGTAGTGGTCAATGGCCCAGAGTCTCACTGAACATCAGTGACAAGTGTTGTCCCTTAGGGGTCTGTACTGGGAGCAGTGTTATTTAATATCTGCATTAATGACATAGACAAAGGGATCAGGTGCATCCTCAGCAGATTTGCAGATGACACCAAGCTGGGGTGCAGTGACACTCTTAAAGGACAGGATGCCATCCAGAGGACCTGGACAAGCTGGAGAAGGGGCCCATGGGAATCTCTTGAGGTTTTACAAGACCAAGGGCAAGGTGCTGCACCTGGGTCAGGGCAAGCCCTGGTATCAACACAGGCTGGGAATGAGCAGATCCAGAGCAGCCCTGCTGAGAAGGATTTGGGGGTGTGAGGGGGTGAGAGGCTGGACATGACCCAGCCATGTGCCCTCACAGCCTGGAGAGACAAAAGTGCCCTGGGCTGCATCAGAGGCAGCGTGGGGAGGGGATTCTGCCCCTCTGCTCTGCTCTGCTCTGCTCTGCTCTGCTGAGACCCCACCTGCAGGGCTGCATCCAGCCCTGGGGTAGCAGCACAGGATGGACCTGTTGGAGTGAGTCCAGAAGAGGCCACCAAGATGATCAGAGGGATGGAGCAGCTCTGTTATGAGGAAAGGCTGAGAGAATTGGGATTGTTCAGCCTGAAAAAGATCAGGCCTTGAGGTGTCCCACTTGCAGCCTTCCAGTACCTAAAGGGATCCTGCAACAAAGATGGAGAGGGACTTTTTACAAGGGCACATAGTGACAAGACAAAAGGGAAAGGGTTTCAGACTGCAAGAGAGTAGGTTTAGATTGGATATTAGGAAAATACTCCTTACTGTGAGAGAGGTGAGACACTGGAACAGGTTGTTCAAAGAAGCTGTGGGTGCCTCCTCCCTGGAAGTGTTTCAGGCCAGGCTGGATGGGGCCCTGAAAAAACTGGTCTAGTCTTCCCAGGTCTGGGAGGATGTCCCAGCCAATGGCAGAGGGGTCAAAACTAGATAATCTTCAAGGTCCCTTCCAACCCAAGCCATTCTGCAATTCTGTGACATCTTTCCTATCAGAATCAGGCACTGAGGGGAAAGGTTTGAAAGATTCCTACCAGCAGAAGAAGGAGAGTGGGAGCAACAGTTTCTCTGGCTTTAGGTGTTCATACTTTGACTTGAAAAAAGACAGATCTATCTGTCTCTTCCCAGGGTTATTTTATGCTTTGTTATATTAATTATAAAGATAAATAAATTAAACTGTTACTGTTTATTTCTGTCTGAATTCTTAGAAATGCAGTTAACTTTAAAGTTCGGTTGCTTTTAATATTTATTTCAAAAAATGTGATAAAGCACTTCCATTTTAAAATTACTCTATATATAGTTATTTAATAAGATCCTTCTGAACCATTCTGAACCATTCTGAGCCATCATCCAACATGAAAAACAACTGCAAAATCACAATATATCCCAGTACGTCGACAAAATTTCTCTTTGTTGAGAAAAAAAAATCTGAATTAGTTACAGGTTCTCTTGATAATGCTGTAATATGAAGAGATTACCATGTTAAGATTTTTTACTTTCCTTCAGAAGATCTGTAACAGTCTTTAAATAAATTACGTATGACAGTGGAGCAAAATTTGTTGCTGCGGGTACATTTCTTATAATAAAGTTAACGGAATGTACATAAAGTTAAAGGTCCTTCTGATCTTCCAGGTATTTTCAGCATTTTCTCTGGAGAATTACTGCAATTTCAAAAGTAAAAGTAATTGAAATAAAAAGTAAAAGTAATTGAAAATACTTCTTTTTAACTGCAGAATAAAAGTTTGAAGAATGCTTTCTTTTTTTGCTTGAAATAAGTGGATTTTAAATATGGAAATAATTAATTCACTGAACTCTGATTTAAACGTTAATTATCTTAATATCCCTTTTATTTTTATGTCACACAGGTATAGAAAATGATGAAGAAATTAAACAGTTAGATGAAGAAATCAAAGAACTAAATGAATCCAACTCCCAGATGGAAGCTGATATGATTAAACTCAGAACTCAGGTAACAGTTTTATGAAGCCCTAAATTCAAGCTGCTTTTTCTACGTGACTGATAAAAAAATGTAGGACATTTATTGTTTCCTTATATATTAAGATATCTATGCATAATTTGCTATTTATAAAATCTGAAGACTGTATTCATTATGCAATTTTCACATCAGTTACCAACAGTAAAAAAAAACCAAAATGAACTCAGCAAAATACATTCTTTAAAATAATGGCAAAACATGACCTGTCATGGTCAGCTTGGTATTTCCCCTTGATAAGGCTGTGCCTTTCTGGTAGTAGTTAAAATATTGTGTGACAACGTGGTCATTAACGTAAGTTACAAGGTGTAGGAGCTCAGATGAACAACATGGCTTTTGTCATGTCTTACAGAGGAAATTTAGACAGAGAAGTGAGTATTTAGTGTACCATGTGATACACTAAATGCAGCCCTTGGCAGCAGTAGTGGTTCCAGAGATCCAGCTTAATTATTTTTTCATTTTGTATAAATTTGTTGGGGGGGGGGCAAAAAAGCAGAAAACCTAACTATTAGACTATTAACTAAAATCCCATTATTCAACAGTTCTAAAACTGGATGGAAAAAGCAAAAGAAGAAAATCAGTTTGATTCCCCTAGAACTTTTCAGTATCCAGCATAGATTCTGGTGCTTGTCTCTTCACATGATTTGAGCACAGACACCAAGAGTGAAGTTCACCCCAGTCACCATTTGTCAGTCTTTAGTCCCATGATGACAGTCACTCAGTTGATCTCAATGGAAACAGAGTAAACCATTCCTTGTTATTTCTTTGTCTGCTGCTTGTGGAGATGGGCACCATGTCTCTTCTCCTCTTGTATAGTCATAAATGCAAGGCAGGATCTGCTTCTTCAGCTTGGGTTTTATTTGATTTCTAAACCTTAGCCAGATGGATACTGAAACCTCACTTCTATTTTATGCCTGCATTCAGAGTTCCACTGTCATTATTCAGCTTTCATAGGATTTGATTCAATGTTTACACAGTTTCCTGATGTGACCAAGTATAACTGTAGGGTAATGAGTACAAAATCTGCAATAACACAAAGCAAGAAGAATAGTCAATGGCAGGAAAATTACATATATTTACTCTTGAGAAATTTGGTCATAAATTTTGAATCTGGCAGCTTCCAATTGTCTCATGTTTTCTTCTGCTTAATACACTGTGGATGCTATTCACATACAGACTGATATGGCTGAGTTTTCAAAAAATGTGAAGCAGTTTGGTTGTTACAGGTACATTAGGTAAATGCTCCAGTTGTCAGTAATTTACTGCACTTTTAATTTTATATTTGGCCAGATGGGTTGAAAAATAAAGCCATGATAGCACTATCACAGGCATAAACCTGTATTGAGTTTCAGAGATTTATCTAGGAATTTCATATCAAGCTTGATCTGAAATGAGTACAAAAGCCATACTTTAGTGGTCTCAGTTCCAGCTTTCATACTTCAGACTAGTGCCATTGCATATTCTTAGAAGTCAGATTAGGCACTTGTGGGACCACTGAATGTTCTTGGTAGGCGAAAGCTCAGCTGAATTTACCAATAGGTTAAAAGGATATTTTTCATACTTCAGTGAAGCAGATTTAGAAAAAGGGCAGATTAAAATGATTAATGGAATTTTTAAAAGTAAAGCTATAAGAGATCATGAAAACCATTATTTTATCTACCTGTCATCTTTATTTCCTAAGATCTTCCTCAACTAAACCTGACAGGTGCTTGTCTAACTGATTCTTTACTTCCCATACTAGAAATTCCACAATCTCTGGGTAATCTGGTCTAATACTTACCTGTTCTTACCCAGCTAGCTACAAAGGCCTTGCAGAGAATCCCAACTGAGTTAAACTTCACAAAAAAATTTAGACGCCTTAGTTTTGAATTCATAAACTCTCCTGAAGATAAGCAATTTACATTTACAACACACAGAGAGTTACATCATAGTCGTTATCAAAGTATTAAGAGGATCAAAGTCAACAGTCCCCGTTATTTGCACCAGTGAAATTATATTGGACATAACAAAATGTTTGCTGATAAACCTATAGAAAATCATCGTGCAACTTAGATTTCAGTAAAATTTGACAGATGGGGAATAAGCAGTGGGAAAATAGTGGAAGTTATGTGAGCACCAGAAGTAGCAACAGTCTTGTTTCATACAGATTTGCAATCCATATGATTGTAAGTGCCAGTGAAAGTTTTTCATATGACACGAACAGGAAATGCTTCCATGTAGAATTTTTCAATTTAATAAAGTGAGAAATCTTTTTTCTTAGTTGGAGCCATTATAAGACTCTCCTTTATTCAGCTGCCTTTTTACTTAAGACTTTGAAGAAAGTATTTTTAATCTAAAATCTTCTAGTAAATTCGTTCAAATTTAGCATGCAAAGATGAGAGGAGCAGAAACACATAAAGGGGAGAGGGGAAGAACAAATCTGCAAATAATTGTGTGTTTTATACAAGAAACAGATTATCCTATTTTCAGAATACACATAAGTAAACATTTCTTAGTTTTAGGGTAAAATGTGGGCAGGGAAATTTCAGCCTTTAAGTGAACAAATACAATAATTACATTTAAAGAGATGAACTTACAGATGAATGCTAAGTGAAGTGGTAAGATATGCTGATCATCTGCCACTGTATTTGCAGATACTCAGCATCTCATGAAAAAAAGCAAAAAAGATGGTTCAAGTCACAATGCTTAGCTAGATAAAAAATCTGTAGAATGTCAGCTCCTGTTGAAGTTAGTGTGAGGTGGCTGCAGTATGCCATACTGAACTGAGCCTTCCTTAGCATCAGACTCATCATTCTGGTCTGTAATATTAAAAAAAAAATAGGATAGGTATTGGAGTATGACTTGACTAAGAAGCACCTATGAAAGATATTTTGCATTTGGATACAGCATTTCCCTCCAATATAAGCTGAAAGCAAAGTAAGAGAGGAGGATCCGGTGTCCAGGTTCAAAGATGAAGAAAGTATTTTTCCTTACTAATATATTTTGTGGAAATTAGCTCAGAATCAATTAATTGTGACAAAAGCAAGTCCCTACAATACTGGCACCTTGGGTTAACTGCAATATGCACCTGGAGTTAAAGCAAGAGATACTCGGAGACTGTTTGTGTAGACACATCTCTTTTCAAAATTACTTCTATCAACTAATGGGCTGTATTTCCATAAGCAGACTAAAAGTGTAGGTCCAAAATAAAATGTGATACCTCTATACCTGACGGTGCCACCAGTTTCCAAACATTTACTCACCAAAGGTCAAGTTGATGTGCGCTTAAGAACCTTTACCCTTCTGACTGTTACTACTGCACAAACCTCTGACCTTCCCATCAGCATTTTAATTGTATCAATTCTTTCCACAGCTCACTCTCTAGGCCAGTATAGAAATGGATAAACCTCATTTTGAGAATTCAAAACCTTGTGTTCTTTGGCATTTTTTCCACTTCACTGGCTTCTTTTTTCTCGTCAATGCATATTTTAACCTACACACACACAGAGCACACTGTACACTCTGTAATAGATGTTAACAGTTATCACCCCATGTGGAAAGTACAGACAGGGCTACAGAGGAAAGTACAGACAGATGTGAGTGAGCTCTGCATGTGCTCTTGATGAGCTGGACATAGGCCAGTGCTCATCTGAAATCCTTATAACTCCATTAGCACAATGCTCTCCACAAGCTCTTTCTCTCAGCAACGCTTTTAGCTCAAGCAGGGCACCATGCAAGGTCAGAGATAACGTGTCTGGTCACCTGGAAACACAGGCAGAGCACAGTCTCAGTTGTTTTCACTTGCACATGAAGCAGTGCCACAGGCCTATGCACAAATATTCTTCAGTTTCTTCAGTTTTACAACTCCCTTTATGTACTGGAAAACTTTCTGACTTTGTACATACATTGCAATAACATGCAGTTGTTCAACTTTCAAAAGCAGCCCTGTGAGTTTGCACAGAATCATGTTATGCTTACAAAGAGCTAAGCATTGGCAGCAAGGAGCTGTGCGTGCTTAATTAACAAGACATATGTGTAGCTGAAAATATAAGAAAAGCGTGACTTACTGCAGAATGCCCCTAAGATTGGCTTCTAGGAGTTTGACTGCATGGGTGAACTTGCAGAACTAAGGTCCTTAATGCCTTTCAACTATACAAGAAAAGCTCTAAAGGAGTGGAATCAAACCCAAGTTCATTCACTCACTATTACCAGTATTGAAAAGACAAGCTGTTAAAGTTACACAACATGCAGTGGGAATAAGAAAGGCTTAGTGACGATAAGAACTGCAAACTCAAGCAAAACCTTTTTAAACATGAATGAATAGACCTTTTCTCCTTTCCCTGGTATTTCTGCTCTCTCTCCCTTCAAAGAATGCATGCTTTGTACCAGTTTGCCTTATATTACATTGTACACAAATTTGTCCATTTTAGATTACCACAATGGAGAGCAACCTGAAGACGATAGAAGAGGAAAACAAAGTAATTGAACAGCAAAATGAGTCTCTTCTTCATGAATTGGCCAATTTAAGCCAGTCTTTAATTCATAGTCTAGCTAATATCCAGCTGCCACATATGGTAAGTGATTGAGAGCACAAGTTAAGGAATTTGGCGATCTTCAGTTCACCTCATACAATAGATACCTTTTTTTTTTATGTTTATGTTTCATCAACCAGTTGGATATTTGTGGTAACAGCACTGAAACCATAGAGATACATTTAACTGCTAACAGACATGGAGGGCCTGTTCCAGTGTATCCTGTAAAATTAAGTAAGAACTAAATAGGCTTTTTAAATATTATAAAAATGGTGGCAGTATGCCTTGCTAATATGTTATGCTTAAATGAATATACGATTAAGAAAATAAAAGTTGTATATGAACTACTATTTAATATCTCGTAGGAACCAATCAATGAACAAAATTTTGATGCTTACGTGACCACTTTGACGGACATGTATACAAATCAAGATCGTTATCAGAGTCCAGAAAATAAAGCCCTACTGGAAAATATAAAGCAGGCTGTGAGAGGAATTCAGGTCTGAACAGCTGCTATAGTGATGAAAATCTTGCTTAAAAAAAGGATGCCTCTTGTTTTTTGCTGCTGTAATTTACCAGAAAGTGTTATATATTTATTTCTGTTTGAAACAGTGTTATGCTTACAAGACTTCATAATGATTTTATGTCTTGCTTTAAAGATAGTAACTGCAGAATAGTTTTTTGAATACATTCACATTTTGTACGTTTTCATATAAGCTGACATAGTGTGATATGCCATGTAATGTTTATAGCTGCTAATGTATGCACATTTTTGGGGTATATATATTTCTGAAGAGGTAAGCTGATCAAAATAAATAGAGTGTAAATTCTTTTTAATGCTTTAGTGATTAAATGTTTTAGTATTTTGAACTGAAATGGACAAAAAAAAAAACAGCTTTGAATGACAATGTTGCGGTCTGCAGCCACTTTTTAAACACTATCATTTTGCCTCATGTTGGAGGATTTTATGGGATTTAAGAAGTACATTTTGTGTGCATATTGTTTCATAGCAAGAATTGGTTGCAAAAATGCTTTATTTTTGAACAATGCTTGAAAATATTATGTGACTTTTGTTTTTGAAGGATGGTGTGTGGTGGGGGCAATAAAATGAGGTTTTTTGAATTCCAAGAAAATGGCATGGATTAGATGTAAGTTACAAAATGGGTAATTTATTGTAAGACAACATCAAGCCATGGAAACTTGACAGAAGATTCAAAGCAGCTTAAACAGCACTTTTTAATTAACTTCTAAGCATTACATGGTATGAATATGGGAACTTCCATTATGAACAGAACTATATCAGAGGTGGACAACGTGAAGATTTCAGCTTTTGTTTTCCAATAAACTTTGGAGCCAACATTCTCTTATTTCTACCGGACTGCTAGTGCCCCTCTGAACTATCTGTTATAGCAATGTAGTTCATCTTTCAGAAATTCTGTGGTTTCAATTCAAGATGAAGGACAATATTTAAAAGTTAATATTGCCTTTTCACATCTTTAATTTTGGGATAAATACAAATGATCTGTGTCTATTAGAGTTACTGAATTGCATTCATTGCTGCCTGTAGTAGGAATGCAGTTCAGTAAAGATTTTTC